>NC_044340.1:12903265-14191712 GCF_007399415.2 Gopherus evgoodei | reverse complement strand
TTGTTTGAGAGGGGAGGGCTTATGTCTACACAGCAGCTGGACTCAGCTCCACCTAGCGCACTAAAAGTAGCAGTGTCTGCAGCAGCTCCTGCAAGCTGCCCAATCTCCTAGGTGCAGACTCGGGCAGCTAGCCCAAGCTGTCACCATAGCCACAGTGCTGTGTTTTTAGCACGCAAGCTCAAGCAGAGCTTCCATGTGTCTGGCTACCATTGTACCCTGTATGTCAGTTTACAGGTTGAGGGGGAAAAGGAAAAAATTGAGCTACAGTAAAATGCAGTTATACAGACATTTCCTAGTCATATGGTTGGCACCTCCTAGGTCCATATTGCCTGATTGAAGCCCCATTTGTTTTTGGCCTTGCCAAAATGTAGGTGCTCACTCTCTATTCTGTTCTTCCGTAGCGTCTGCACAAGCCCCATCACCGCTGGAAGGTTGCTACACCATTTGCAAGTCACGCCTTCCACCCCGTGGATGGTTTCCTGCAGAGTATTCCCTATCACATCTATCCTTTCCTCTTTCCTTTGCACAAGGTGACCTACTTGGGTCTCTACATCGCTGTCAATGTCTGGACAATCTCTATCCACGATGGCGATTACCGCATGCCAGATTTCTTGAAACACATTATCAATGGCTCTGCCCATCACACTGACCATCACTTGTATTTTGATTACAACTACGGTCAGTATTTCACGCTCTGGGATAAAATTGGCGGCTCCTACAAAAGCCCCTCATCCTTTGAAGGGAAAGGACCACATGATTATTTGAAAAAGCTAAAGAGCGGAGAATTGGCCAGCATTAAAAATGACAACCATGCAGATGATGTGGTGAGCAGAGACAGTCTAAAGAATAAATAGGTTGTAAAAAGGCCCTGACCTCCCTTTTCCATTTTTTTAAAAGGGAAAACTTGCTTATAAAGAGAGCCCTTCCCCTATTAAATCATTTTTGGGATGAAAGCATTTTAGGTGCCTAGGGTGGTTAGGATGGCATGATGTAGTTAAGGACTACAGTACAGTCCCATAATGAGGACTGTATATGGTGAGAGTAAAAAGCATAAGACCTATGTAATGTCTAATGTTGATGTAACAATGAGAATTTTCTGCAGCACTGCATACAAATGTCAGTGAACTGAAATTGAGTGCCTTTTCTTAGCATAATGCATTAGAGCCCAAGTTAGCATTGAAATTCTACCATAATGGCATTAACGAGACCTTTTTGCTATACTCAAAGCCTTCTCCTGAAAGTAGTGTTGTTCCAGATGGTAAGTTCTCTCTGCACAGTGATAACTTACTGGGAATTTTGTTAATTCATCCAGGATGCTGTAGGTGGCACTATACAGAAACTTCAGTATTGCTGCAACAGTGTACTTAAAAGGAAACTGTTTGAATGAAGGAAGACACTTGAGGAAATATAAATGAATGCTTTGCATGTGGAATGTGACAGGACATTGTCCTGCATATACATACCTGTAGCTTAATAAAAGATGGCACGGACATTTTCCAAAAACTAACTTACCCAGGTAACTTTTAAAGGTTAGCTTAGCATTAAAATAGAATCTCTAAATCAAAACTAAGCTGCTAATGTTCTGGTAGATCCTGTATTTTAAAATAGGAAGATAGACCAGACCTATTTTTAAATAAAATAAAGTAAACAAAGTGTTTGAATGGACCTGTTAATGCTATTGCATTGTTCTAGTGAACTAGACATACCTTCCTTTTTTCCAGCTGCCCAAATTTGTATTGCCTTATACTTAGGCTCCCATTTCTAATTTCTCTCATGGTTATAGAATATCTTTCAACATGACGACAGCATAAGGTTTTTGCATGTTGTGTATTTTTTAGGACTGATAAATAGCATTTGCTACAAATAAAGTAAAAGTAATTGTATTCTATATTCAGTTTTCCCAATCAAATCATGCAAAATGACATTGCACAAAGCGTAGGAACTTAAAGACTGCTATACTTCCAGGAAGCTGTCAGTATTTTACAAACAGTAATTTCTCTAGCTTCAGATTTATAGCATCAGGAATTATGCCCTTGAGAGAATTCTCAGTCTAAGCTTTTGTAGAATCTTTTGACAAATGTATTTAAAATTCCTGTGGAAATTAACTGGCAGGTAAAAATCCTACAGTATTGTATCTTTTGAAGGAAGGAAAACTCTTGAATTGTGGCCACTGTGTTCATAGAGGTTGGGAAATATTTGGAGGTTTCTGTTAGCTTTCCTAAAATGATGTGAAGCGAATGTCACCACTTGCCTTATTGGCTTTCTGTTTGCTGTTTTGATTTTTTCCTCCCCTCTTAGCATTTGACAGTGTTACTTCTGAAGACTAAGCTAAAATATTTTATCATGCAGGTGTGCACTGCACTACATATCTCAGCTTTGATTAGAATTAGTGTATGTAAAAAAAATATTCTGAAGGCGGTGTAAGGAACAGTTCTATTTTTGCAGGGGTCTCTGACATTTTAAATGTATGTTGATGGGTTTATTTTACCTGGGCTATGGAAACTAGTTTTTACAAACTGCTTACAAGAAATTCAAGCTTGACTGCTTGTAATAGTTTACCTACCATTAGAAAATTACCCAACAGGAGAGAAATGAAGAGTGCAGGGGGAGTTCCCCCCCCCCCACTTCAGGAAGAAAGGATCCCCTTGGTATCATAGCAGTGTGATTTTTATCATGTATGGCAGTAAGAGTTCCCTTATGCTTTACCTGTAGTGAAATAGTTTTAATGGGGAGAAGGTAGAACTGACCTTCAAGGGCAAAAAAGCTATGTAGTTGCCTCTTAGGAAAATTTGCAACTGTAGGAAAACTATGAAACTTGCAGTCCTGGCTTCTGCCTTGCATAATAAGAGGAGCTGTAGAAGAGAACCATAGCTGTTGTGCCCTGCCCCCTAAGCAGCCTCACCTCCTCCTGGAGGTTCAGTTGAAAATGGAACAGAGCAACCACTGGGTAGAAGTTTCAGCCCTCACAGGCTGTCTCGACTTCCCCAGGCCAACTGCAGCAAGACAACCTGCTCTGTACTGCCATAGTCTTGAATCCCTCCACTATCTGGGGGAGATGCATACTGGATTCTGATTTCTGCTGCTCTGAGATAGAAAAATGGCAAAGGTGGCTGTGCTCTGGAGTTCTTATCCAGGCAGTTTCAGTGGGGCTTCAGAAGCCTGGTGCTTGTTCAGCAGAACTCTGGCAGGCCTGTTCAGGGGTGGGTTGCAGGCATGCCCCAAAGTTGTTGCTCCCAGTGCTGTAACTCTACTTCTGGACACTAGGTTCCTGGGAGAATTGGGGAGCATGTGAGATTTGGTTTGAAGTGCATTAAACACTGCTCCTGTGGAGCCTTATTATGCTCTTGTGTGCCCAACTCTCTGTAATCCACCTAGGAGCTGACAGTGGGTGTTGTAAAATAGACACTTCAGTAGGTAGAAGGGGGGCTTAGAAAGTGGTTTTTTAAAAGTAAACTCTAGGTATGATCATGAACCTTCTCCTTGCCTCCCATGGTCCCCTTACAGAGTAAGTTCACAGTTCCTACTGTTGTATGTTCTATTGTGGGTGTTCAGAAAGCACTTCTAGAATACACAGACAGAATAGCAAAGTTCCCCACAAGAAACCAAATGCCTTAAAGGAGAAGAAAATATGCATCTAGGGCTTGGTTTTTCAGGGATGCTGACAAGCTGCAGCACCCAGGGATTGATTTTCAGCTGCTCTGTTCATAAATTGGTTAGTGAAAATGCTAATACACATGGCCAATTGGTAGCGGCACTTAGAATAGTTAATCCCTAGAATAAATGGATGATCAAAGTAGAGAAAAGGCTTCATTCTTTACGAGAAGGCTTTTTGGACAGTGAGAGCTTGTTCACCAAATGCTATGCACTGTTGGTTACTGTGCCATAACTAGTATAGTCTGCATAAACTAAATATGCCAAATACCTAAATAGCAGTGAGTGAGGAGAGGAGCAGGCATGTAAGTTGAGATGGTAAGAGCAGCTCTGAGTGGATAGATATGTTCCTCTCCATGCAATTTATGTTAACAGCAAGGAAAGAGGTTCCCAACCTCGTTGGGCAACACGGCCCAATTTGCTGGACTAAGATTTCATCTGACTCCTTCCTTCCACGATGTGCTGCAGGTGTCCAAGCTGCACAGGGAGTTGAAGCGCATGGGATTTGACTAAGGGAAAGACATCTGGAACTCTCAAGCCCTATATTAAAGCAGAGGATGCCAGCTGGTGGGAACCTTCTGACCCATATTGTAGTGTTCTCAAGTTCAGTTTTGGCAAGGCAGGGTGCATTTCAAACTTCTGAACAAAGCAAACTCCTGCCTGCTGGTCCCTCCCAGTGGCCTAAGTAAAGTGAGATGCATGCACAGCAGTTTACCAACAGACCATCTCTGGTTCATATTGTAAACAAGTAGAGCGGTTTGCATAGACATGTACTCTTCCTGAAACTGGAGCAAAGAAGCAGAGGATCAATAGTATGTTGTGTAAAAAGTCACTGTATGAAGATTGTGTTGAAAGGAGTTGTTGCAGACCAGCATGTTGGTCTTCAATGCTAATGTTTTCTGAGTCAGTAATAAAGTCTGCGTTTTAAATTAACTAAATGTGCAATGATTTTGTTACTTTCTTTGCAAGATCTCTACAGCCAAATAACTGAGGCGAAATTGCCTCTGCAAGAAATGTGTGTGAACAGAGTAAGAAGTAAATGTTCATTACCACATGATGCATTGTTTGTGCTTCAGTTCTATGACACTGACAGAGCTGAACAAGTACAGCCATTCTGCTTGTGTCAGAACAAATAAAGTATGGGTGTTTTCTTGAAGGTACCTTTCCAGGTGCATATTAGAGCACCTCTGTTCAGTAGGTGGTAAGCTTAGATGCTGGCTGTGGCTACTCTTTGGTAAATGACATTGTGAGTCAGTAAAGCACCATTGCACACCAGTGGTGCTCTAGTAATCAGACCTGAGAATAAAGAAAGGAAGTTTACAAAGGCGGCTGAGCTCTTTAGTGGCTGCATATGAATAAGCAAGAGCACACCCCAATGGATCAGTGGTGTCACCACATTCAAATCAGAAGGCATTACTGATTTCTCAGTCTGCCTACAAATTACAACAGAAGGTGTAAAAGATTAGAATGCATGGCTGGCATTCCTGGAGGCCTTTCATGAAGGCATAAGACTTTCAGTGCTTGAAAGAGGCTAAACTGATCCCTCTGGAGACTGCAGCTCTCTTTATCCAAACATGAGGAACTGTGTAGGTAATGGCAACCAGCCCTGCCAACATGCTTCCAGCCTGAGTTGCAGATCTCATTTCAAGAGATGAGGATGGTCTTCATTGTCTTAGTCTCCAATGGCCCATTGTCAGCTGGTCCATCAGAGCCCAAATAGAGGATTCAGACTCATTCCTCTATCCTACCACCAGTCATTTGAGTTAACCACTAAACTTTAAACATTTAGGGCCAGATTCTGTAATGTATGGAGGCACTTGAAGATGCACACATGCCTATGCAGGCTAAGGAGCTTAAGTCCCATTGAAATTAATGGTAGTTAGGTACCAAACCTGCTTAGGGGCTTTTGAAAACCCTACTAGGCATCCATCTGCATCTTTAGGCACATGAAAATCAGGCAACCCCCTGACAAATTTTCAAAATACCCATCCCTCTGGTGGAAGTGCAGTTTGCACATACAAGTCAAGCAGTAACAGTATTCCACTTTGCACCTTCAGCTCACTTCTGCCATTTAAAAAAAAGTAACTATTTCCAAAATGGCAATAAACTAGTAATGCTTGCAGTGACAAACCAGTCTCATCAAGGCACAAATCAATCATGGAGAGGCACTGAAGACCATCACATGAATTACTTACCAAGGCCAAAAAAAGTTTCTCTTAGTTATGATTTGAAATGGAGCCTCCCATACAGGTTTTTTCAGCTACTAACTATCAGCCTGTGTTTCTGGCACCCCTTAACCTTGTGGGTGGACACTTTGCTCTGCTGCTCAGGATGTAATCTGAAAACACATCTAGAGCTCCTGCTGCTGCAGTCCTATCACAAAAAGGGGGCTAGTAGTGGCCCTCACAGGGGCAGGAAGGCTGTGCATGTGAACTCACTTTAGTTTAGCAGCGACAATGCTAGTCCTTTTCTTAAATGCCCTTCACATCTCAGCCTCTCTGTCTGCCTTTTCTCATAGCTTAGCATATTGTCCTTTCTGCTGTGGCTAATTTCTCTATTTCTTGCACAGGCATCTTTGTGCCAGATGGTCTTGTGCATGGACTTAAGTTAATTTTCAAGACTGCTTCCCAGTCCTCCTCCACACCCTACCTACTGATGCCTTCAGAAGTTACCTGCTGACTGTGGCCTGTGATAATACAAATATGAGTATTCCTGTTGACTCCTATATAGCCATTTTTATAGAGACAGATCAAGTGATTTGTAACATGATAGTTGTGCACACAACTAGTCTCTACAACCTCATGTTCCTATCTCTGGTATCCCTCCTCCTCCTCATTTATGTCTGATTAAAATAGCCTATCACCTCTTTGAGGCAGGGGCCATCTTTTATTCTGCTTGCATAGGACCTAGCAGGATGGGCCTCCAAGAATGATTAGATCCTCTGGACACCTTTATACATAAGGAAGCTACCAGCATCCCACTTTATGCAAGGCCACCCTAACAGGTGGGTGCAAGGGTAGCCAACCATGGCACAGTAAATCAGATGTCTTGTTAACATCCCCCTGTTAGGACTTTTAATGTGACCGAGCTTTCCTGGCTACAGAGAAACAAGGGAGATGTACTGACTCCAGGTCTCAGACTGATTAACTCAACTCAGTTGACCTTTTGGCTCTGAATTAGAATTTAACAGTAGTGCAAAACTGGCTAGACTAGCCCTATTTTGGCTGAACAGGTTTAATAGGAAAAGGATTATTATTTGCATGTTGTAGTGACTAAGAAACTTCCTCATGTTAGGTGCTGTACCTACATATAAGAGGAGACTGCCAATGTCCTGAAAATCCTATAATCTACACAGATAAGATTGACACAGGGTAGGCGAAAAGATGTATAATGATCCCCATTTTACAGATGGGAAACTTAGCCAAGGTCACACTGGGAGTTTGTAGCAGAGCTGGAAATTGGACCCACATCTCAAGTCCTAGGTAAGTGCTTTGATCACAAGTCCTTCCTATTTGTATGGTTATGAGCTAAACAGAGCCCTGCAGGGTCTACTCTTCTCAATACATATATACATAGCCTCCATTCATGTTAAAGTGAGAACCATGTAGGTGGCGCAGAAGAAGTCATAAATGATCTGGGAAAAGGGATAAACAGTGAGGTGGCAAAATTTGCAGATGATACAAAAACTACTCAAGATAGTTAAGTCCAAAGCAGACTGCGAAGAGCTACAGAAGGATCTCTCAAAACTGGGTGACTGGGCAACAAAATGGCAGATGAAATTCAATGCTGATAAATGCAAAATAATGCACATTGGAAAGCATAATCCCAACTATACATATAAAATGATGGGGGGGGTCTAAATTAGCTGTTACCACTCAAGAAAGAGATCTTGGAGTCATTGTGGAGAGTTATCTGAAAACATCCACTCAGTGTGCAGGAGCAGTCAAAAAAGCGAACAGAATGTTGGGAATCATTAAGAAAGAGATAAATAATAAGATAGAAAATATCATATTGCCTCTATATAAATCCAGGGTGCATCCACATCTTGAATACTGTGTGCAGATGTGGTCGCCCCATCTCAAGAAAGATATATTGGACTGGGGAAAGGTTCAGAAAAGGACAACAAAAATTATTAGGGGTATGGAACAGATTCCATATGAGGAGAGAATAATAAGACTGGGACTTTGGAAAAGAGACAACTAAGGGGGAATATGATAGAAAATTGTAACTGGAGACAATAAATAAGGAAGTGTTATTTACTCCTTCTCGTAACACAAGAACTAGGAGTCACCAAATGAAATGAATAAGCAGCATGTTTAAAACAAACAAAAGGAAGTATTTCTTCACACAGTGCACGGCCAACCTGTGGAACTCTTTGCCAGAGGATGTTGTGAAGGTCAAGACAATAACAGGGTTCAAAAAAGAATTAGATATATTCATGGAGGCTATTTCCATCAATGGCTGTTAGCCAGGATGGAGGAAGGGATGGTGTCCCTAGCCTGTTTACCAGAAACTGGGAATGGGTGACGGGATGGATCACTTGATGATTACCTGTTCTGTTCATTCCCTCTGGGGCACCTGGCATTTGCCACTGTCAGAGACAGGGTACTGGGCTAGATGGACCTTTGGTCTGACCCAGTCTGGCCATTCTGATGTTCTAGGGTGGGACAAAAAAACAAATTGAAACAAGGCTACCAAAAATTCACCAAAGCCAAAGGCCAACTTAGGGACTGAATTACCAAAAAAACAGAAGATCCTGCTATGCAAACCCTTCAGCACCTGCCTCAGAGCAATGACTGAAGCTCTGTAGCCTTCCGCCTCTACAGTGGCAGCTCTCATCCAAGTCAAGGATAACTGATAACTGTACATTAGCTAATTAGCAATCCACTAAGTCAGTGGTACTCGACCTTTTCCATAGCAGGACACTGCTCACCTTGGGATCTCCCTCCTCCTATCTAGCTGGCACTTCCCTCCCCACAAATGAGATTGGAATGGCAGTGTGGTTATGACACCCTGGCACCTGATTGTGACACACACACATACACCAGGTTCGCACCCCTTGAGTTAAGTGATCTACCCAGTTCCTAGGGAAGCATTCATCCAATTCTCCAAACGACTCCAGTGGCCAGTGTCAGCACTGGCAGGCACCAAGGAATGAATGGGCCAGAGGGACTGAACTACCTCATGTCTAATGGTGAAGCACATCAGTGTGGTGAAAGCTGGCGCCACTGCTGCTGTGCAGAATCAGTCTCTAGAGCTATCAACTGCTATTGTCTTGCTCCAGCCAAATTCACAGCCCTCTCTTCTCCCCAAACTCATCTACAGCACTTTGACACCATGCTGCTATTTAAAAGCCTTAGAGTGTGCTGGTCTCTTTTCTGTCTCTTCTCATAAGATCACTGCTGTCCGTAGCAAGAGCCTTCTCCTTTGACACACCTACTGTCTGAAGCTATCTCCCTGTATTTCTCTGGCTCACTGATTTCAGACCTTGTCTGAAAACATCTCTTCTCCCTTGCCTCTGCACCATTATTCCACTCTGCTATGGCTAATATTTAATACTATCGTTTTGCTGTTTAATTCAGAGTGGGACAGAGGTTGCATGAACATTTGCCATACAAAATCCTGTTCTGTATTTTCTTGCATCAACTTGGCTTTTGCAATATCTCTGGTTGGGTTTATTTAAACTGAGCAGCTACCAAGCAAGGACTGTAGATGGTGTCAGCCAGTTTACTTGTGCTCTGTTAGTAACCAAAGTCAACAGATGAACATGGCATATAGATTTGTGAGCAGCATGTCTCTGTGTTGCACTGGATTCAAGGTGGGAGCAAGATAGAAGGCTGTTAAACCGCAAAAGAATAGCCTCCACACTTGGCTTCCAAACCTAACTGGGCTGCTGGAAAGACACCTGTGCCCAAGAAAACTGCTCCTCTTTCTGCTTTTTCTTTCTCTGCCAAATGGAGACTAAGGGAGAATTCTTGCTCTGCCAAAGAATTGACAGCAAAAGAGAACAAATGCAAAAAGCCAGGCAGAAAAGATGCTGGGGAGACAAGTACATCTCTGCTGAAAGATTCAGGGGAGCACACAAACAGGATTATTTGCTCAGTGCACACACTGGTATTGTTTGCTCACTCTACCATTGTGATCATGGATCGAAAGGGAGGTGACATTATTAATTTTAATAGGGAGGGTGCACTGAAGTATTTGTGTAACCCAGGTCGGTACTTAAATTACATGGTGCTCACGGTTGTTATTCTTTGTATGACAGTGCCGAGAAGACCCACATGAAATTGTACAATAATTAGGAAAATACCAAACACATAGTAGGAGATGGTGCCTGTCCTTAAGCGCTTATAGTCTAAATAAATAAGATAGACAAAAGGAGGGGATGCAGAAGCACAGAGAACAAGGAAATGACTTGCCCAAGGTTACACAACAGCCCAGCGACAAAGCTGGGAACAAAAGCCAGACCACAACTCCCAGTTCAATGCTTTAACCACTGGGACACACTGCTCGGTAGAGAATTTCTTTTTCATTTCATTCTGGGTTGAACTACATCATATTCCAAAGTAACTCGATGAAATTCTCTGTCCGGTCTTATACAGACGAATACACTAGATGATGTAAAGGTCCCTGCTGGAATAAAAAAAAATAAAATCTATGAAAAAATTAACATCCCTTGGAGGCAAAGTTGAGTCCATACCAAAACACCTGCCTGGTTTCTTGTTAACTCATCCATCCGTCTCCTCGGCAGCCCATTGAGCTGTCAATCATCACTCCCAGGCTTCCCTTCAACCACCTGGCAGGCTACTGAGGAACTAGGACCAGGCTCACTGCCATGGAGCTGGGAGCCCTGGAAAACTCAGCAGCTGCGGAATGAAATTGACGTAGTTCCCACTGAATAGCAGTTATGAAACTGACCAGACGGTTGTTAACTTAACTACTAGGTGGAGTGTATTTTGTTTCCAAAACACAGTGTTATGAGATTATAGTTCTGCGAACATTTTTGAGTTTTTGGCTTTTCGTTTTCGATTTAGGACGAAAAATATTTCCACAAACTCAAAAATCTTCTTGGAACTTAAATTCGGTTTCTCAGCCAGCTGTAATTAGACATGCTCAGACTCCACAGATTCTCAGATACCCACTTTGCATCTCTTCATGGTCAAGCAGCTGAAACCTGACTAACTCCAAACCCAGAGGTGCTCGGAGGCGACCATGTCACACTATAATCGTGGCCCCCAACAGAAGGCATGGACTACAAAAACAGTGGCCTACAACTGCACATGGGATTAAGCTGATGGTTGTGCAGCGCTTTGAAGATTCATAGCACTATATACATGCTAAGTATTATGTTTCCCCTTATTCCACAGTAGCAGAATTCATTATCTCCCCACTGCCCCGCCCCAAATACAAACATTAAAATTATAAAGTAGAAGGGATACACTGAAACTAGGCCATAGATCTTTAACTAGCAAAATGTGAAAAAGGCCAATGCATCAATCACATTAATTTTTAAGATTATGCTGTATATCCAGAGCTCCACAGGCTACAATTCCCTTCCTGTTTTATAATTAAACATACTTCTTTAAAGCACTGGATTTTGCGGATGCCGAGGCTCATATGTCATGACTTTAGGGAATTACAAGTCATGGTTTTTTCTTCATCCTGTTATACCCCAGATCTTAGGCATTTGCTCTCTTCTCCAGAACACTGGTTTATTTTGCTGTGCTAATTCCTACACGCTCTCAGACCACGACCTTCTCACAAGCTGCATATTAACTGGTGCTTAGAACAGACTGGAGGTTGATTTAGAAAACAATAATGGCTTTGGGCTCAGCTTCAAACTCCCTTTATGTCTTACCTCTCTCCCGCCCTGAGGAGCAGTATTTAAAATATTGCTATACTGTACACTAAAGGATGCCCTCTTTCCAATTCAAAGTGCATTTGAGGAGTTCCAACACAGCCAAAAAAGGGAGAGGGACCCCAAAAAATAGCTCTAGGGGTCGCAGGGAGATTTAGGGTGATCTTTGAAAGCATGGAGGCATTTGATGGTAAAAGAAAGCTGGAGTTTTTCTGCACTCTAGGGCATGAATGTGTATAATTAGGGTATACACGTGTTAACTGTTAAGTAACTGTATTTTAAGTACCCTGTCATTGCTAGAGCCCTACCAAATTCATGGCCGTGAAAAATGTCTCATGGACTGTGAAAGCTGGTCTTTCGTGTGCTTTTATCCTATGCTATACAGATTTCATGTGGGAGACCAGAGTTTCTCAAATTGGGGGTCTGGAGCCAAAAGGGAGTTGCAGGGGCGTCATAAGTTTATTTTAGAGGTGTCCTGGCATTGCCACTCTTACTCCTGTGCTGTTTTCAGAGCTGGGCAGCCAGAGAGTGGTGGCTGTTGGCTGGGTGCCCAGCTCTGAAGGCAGCATCCCACCAGCAGGAGCATAGAAGTCAGTGTAGCAGTACTGCAATCCCTCCTGCAATAACCTCGTGTCCCCCCCACCCACTCCTTTTTGGATCAGGACCCCTACAATTACTCTACCTTGAAATTTCAGATTTAAATGCTGAAATCATGAAGTTTACGATTTTTTAAATCCTATAACCGTGAAATTAATCAAAACGGACCATGAATTTGGTAGGGTCTAGTCATCACACTAGCTTCAAAACACATGGGCTAACAAACAATCTACCACTTTATCAGCAGCCCACTTGATCCAAAGCCCATTGAAATAAATGGAAATCTCCACTTATACTGGACGATGTTGGATGAGTTCTTACTGCATGGTAGGCAAAACATAGACACACAGGGTTGTTCAAGCCCATGAGGATACACGGGTTATAGCGTATTATAAACTGAATGAAACAACAAAGTGATGTGACAAAGGCAAATGGCATTCTAGGGCGTATCAGTAAGAGTGTTGAATGTACTGATCCCGTTCTGCCCAGTGCTGGTAGAGACCTCAGCTGGAGTACTGTGTCCAGTTTTGGGCACCACACTTGAAAGACGTTGTGAACAAACTGAAGGAACTCCAGAGGAGAGCAATACAAATGAGGAGCGGTTTAGAAAATATGACATAGGAGAGATTTGAAAGAATTGGGCATGTTTAGTCTAGAGAAGAGAAGGCTGAATGGGGACCTGATAATAGTCTTCAGATATGTGAAAGGTTGTCATAAAGAGGATAGTGATCAATTATTCTCCATGTTCACCGTGGGCAGAACAAGAAGTTAATCAGCTTAGTCTGCAGCAAGGGCGATTTAGATTAGATACAAGGAAAAACTTTCTTATATATAAGGATAGTTAAACACTGGAAACAGGTAACCGAGCGAGTCTGTGGAATCCCCATCAGTTGGAGGTTTTAAAGAACAGGGTAGACAAACTTCTGTCAGGGATCGTCTGGGTGCACTTAATCCTGCCTCAGCACAGGGGGATGGGCTAGGTTACCTTTTGACGTTCCTCCCAGTCCTACGTTTCTGTGTTTCTATGATTCCCATGCCCTTCAGGGATCCTTAGTAAAAGGGGAATTACAGAATTTGAACCTCAGGGACATGTTATTGTCTGTATTATAGTAACTCAGAGGAGCCCAAGTCATGGACTGGAACACCAGCGTACTAGGTGCTGTACAAACTCAGATGATGGTGCTCATGGCTATTGGGAGGGTCATGGTAGGATGAATAAGGGAAGGGCCAGTACAATTGTAGTAACATCTTCATGCCAGGTCTAACACCAGCAGACTTCACATGGAAAAGATTTCTGCCGTGACTCATTCCAAGCGAATCAGCTCAGGAAGCAAAATCCCCTCCTATCAATGGCTCCTACCTGTAAGAAAGACTTCTAATACCTTGAAGGCAATGCGGACACATATGGCTGGCTGGCGCTATTGTTAGAACAGAAATTATGCTACAAGAGATACACAGCGGTGTAAAAACAATCATGCCGTCACACACTGACCAACACAGGAGATGTATGTCCTGGAGGGACATTACCCATCAAAGCTTCAGTTATGACACACAACTGCCCTCTACCTCATACTGATTCCCATCTTCTAATTACACTGACTCTAACAGAAGGACTTTCCAGACAAACCAGCATTGTCACCAAAGGGATAGCTGGTGGCATAGGCGTTTTTTCTGAAAGCCCTGGCATGGCCAAACTAAACTGGATTTTAATAGTTTCTCTATAAAATAGTTTTGAAGGATTAGATGGAATGGGGGAGGCAGAGTTTTTCACAACTGAGTTACTGGTACAAATCTGGCCCCCTTTTTCTCATTGCCACCCTGATAGCTATTTAGTCACCAGTGTGAAATGAACCGGTTGCTCCTCCAGAATCATCCAGCAGAACAATGGTGGGTGAGCAGGTACAATCCAGACTAGTGTGGGCAACTGTGTCACTCCTGCAACCTTGGGTGCCTGACAATGCCTTGCTGTAGTAACTCCCACCTGGGCTGCTCACAAACAGCCTTCCAGCATGCAAGCCACACTCTGCGTGTAACTGCAGCCTGCCAGCTACACCCTGGCTTTCACCAGCCTGGGTTATACTGCAGGGTGACCCCAACACACCCCCCAATGCTGGATTTCCCCCAGCAATGTATGTCCTGTACTGCCCAACCCTCTGCTGGACAGTACAAATATATTAAGTCCATTATTCATTTAAGGGAATAATATGCCAGTCTATTACCTTAAAAAGTTACCCAGACACTTCACTTTAAACACACTGGATTAGCTAAAACAATAAAACAAGTTGATTAACTACAAAGAAAGAGATTTTAAGTGAGTACAAGTAATGAGGCATAACGGTCAGAAACAGTTACAGGAAAAATAATGATAAAATACTTACTGGTATCCACTTAAAAAACTACTTTAGCTGCAAAGCAAACTTTCTCACCACATACTCCAGAATATTATTGACCACAATTTCAGGTCAGGACACCCCACCCCAAGTCAATTGTTTTCCTTTGTCTTCTTAGATGCAATGCCAGAGACAGACCAGGGCAGTGTGGGGGTGCCTTGTGGTGTTTGTCCCTCCTTTTTATAGTTTCAGTCCCCTTCTTGAAAAACATTTCCAGCTGAGAACCAGGAGTCAAATTGTCTATGAGGAAGGATGTTCCCTGCTAGGTTTTTTTCGCCCACCTATTTGAACTTCCTTTGTTTTCCCTTCCTGCTTGATGACTCTGTTTACTGCTTAAATGACAATTAAGACAAGCACAGATTGCTTTGTTTAGGACAGACCTGTTTGCCAACTTCTGCTGGGGGAGGGGCTGGGGAGGTTGGAATATGTGTTAGTAATGTCATACAGGGAAATCATATAATTACCCATACAATGTTGCCACATGTATTTTATCAGGACAATGTGGACCAGAAATTTATGAGTTTTCAAATGGTTCTTTACAAGGCATGCTTGGTACAAAAATTATTACAATGGTCTGTAGTGTGTGAACACAGGGGGTATAGTCTGTCACCGTAGGGTGTAAATACAGGAGTGTATTACATCACAACCCTTTTGACTGGAACTGAGGCACAGAGAGATGAAGGGACTTGCCCAAGGTCACACAGGAAGGCTGTAGTGAACTGAAGCCACATCTCAAGAGTCTCAGCCCAGCACCTCAGCCATTGGACCATCCTCCCTCCTGGAGGAATCACGGAGACTCTTCCAACAGACAGAACCACCAGCTCCGCAGGGAGGAATACTAGCAGGGCAGAGTGGGGGAAGTTTGCCCTGTCGCTGCCCATAGCGCATCTGTTCTGTAGCTTAACAGAGGACTTAGGTCTTCAAGTGTAATCAATCTAGCACCTTCCACCAGCACCAAATTATCTTTTAAAATTATGATATATGGTTGCAATTTGTGTAACTGTATATTAACTTACACATTTAAATGTGTAAATGGTCAGTTTAATTGCCATGCAATTGAGTTCAAATGACATGAGCAATAACAGTGTTGAATTTATTAAATTTGGTGAAAATTGCAAGTTAGCAGCAAGATAATTAGTTGTCACTTGTTTACCGTTCTGACATTAAGTGGTGTTCAAGCTTATCTTTCATTAGCTTCTTTGAGATGCTGGTTAAAATGAATGTCTATTAAGTACTTAATATGTTCTCTTAATGTCCGAGTGAAAATCTCATTATGCATAATGTTATGGAGATTCAAGTCACTCGTGTGGCCCTGAGATTAATCATGCTCACATGTTTGCGAATTCTCTTTCATCAATCCCGATATGCCAATTCAGAATCGCAAAGCACGTCCCACAAATATGGTAACACATGAATAATAGCACTTAGCACATGGACTTTTCACTCATCTATTTCAAAGAACTTTACAAAGGTGGGTAAGGAAAGATTATTCTCCCTAGTTTACAGATGGAGAAACAGAGGCACAAAGACAGTAAGACTCAAGTTTTTGAAAGTGGCTTGTAATGTGCAACTTTAGATACCTTGGGCCTGATTTTCAGAAGTGTTGAATAGTAACATCGGCCATGGACGTCAGCTGGAGTTGTAGCTGCTCAGCATCTCTGAAAAATCAGGCTCTTTGGATGAAATCTTGGCACCGCTGAAACCAATGGCAAAATTGCCATCAACTTCAATAAACCCTAGGTGTCTAAACAGCCAAGGATTATGACTTCCAATGTTAGAAATGACGCTGAAAAAGTTGTGCCTAAGTGCCTTGGCTAAGGACACACAGAAAACCAATAGCAGAACCAGGAGTAGAATCCAGATGTTATATCTGACAAGAGAAATCTCCGTCTATCTGAGATTTTTCTAAAGAACCCCCGTTTTTCTCCAGCAACACCCTAGTACTCCTGAGTGTTTTAACCTGAAGCCTTGAAGCAGGGCCAGCTCCAGCTTTTTTACTGCCCCAAGCGGCAAAGAAAAGAAAAGAAAAAAAAAAAAAAGAAAACCCCATTTGAGCTGCTGCCGAAGTGCTGCTGAAGAGGAAGAGACAGAGTGAAGGACCTGCCACCAAATTTCCGCCAAAGACTAAAAGGGAGCACTTGAACTGCCGCTGAAGTACTGCCGAAAACCCGAACATGCCCCCCCAATAACAGATGGAGTGCCGCCCCTTTCTATTGGCCGCCCCTTCCTTCGCTGGTGCCTGGAGCCGGCCCAGCCTTGAAGAATTCAGAGCACATCGGCAGGTTTATTTTATAGTACTGCTGCATGTGGCTAAAGATCTCTTGCATCAAACGGGTTCAATGACCTTTAGAAAAATCTTTCCAGCTACTGGAGAAGCTATTACAAAACAGCAATTGATATTTATTATGTCCTGGCCTACCATTTTCTCCATTTCAAAAAAACAACATACAGATGGGTTGCATTGAAGCAGGATAGTAATTTGCTGCCTAGGAGACCGTCTAATAACCAGCAACCCCTTATGTACCATGCCCCCGTGTTGACCCTGCGTCTTTATGGCAGCCTGTCTTTGTTTGGCTCCAGTGCTGTTCATCGTTCTCTGCAGCATGTGCCTGAACTTGGACGGTGGTTTGAAGATTAACTTGGAATCAATAGCAACGTCAAAGGTCAGGCAAAATAAAAGATCAATCAGGATTAGAGAAATTAAAGCCTTTGAAAAAAGCCAAACAAACAGGTGGGCTGTTCATGGGCAGCGTTAGCCACTCAGCTACAAGCAAGGTGTCTTTGGATTGGTTAATCTCTTTAGCTTAATTTTGACTATGGAGTCTATCTAGCCTTATCTGGGTCCCTCATCCCCACGGGATCTGAGCACATCACGTTATTGAATGTATTTATTCTCACAGCACCCCTAGGGAAGTGCTGTTATCCCCATGTTACAGATGGAGAACTGAGGCAAAAAGCAGCTCAGGACTTGTCTCTATGAGCAGAGATTGTGGCACGCTGGAGTGTAAATGTACCTCGCGCTTGTGGGCTCTGCTGCCGTGCACCGATGGTCCTGTTTCAAAGCAGAGTAGATCAAAGTGCATTGCACCCAGCAGCAGGGTCCACAGTTCGCGCATGGCAGTCCCGTGCAAGGTACATTTACAGCCCAGCTTGCTGTGAACTGTGTTCATGTAGACAAATCCCAAGTGATTTGCCCAAATTCTCACAGGAAGTCTGTGACAGAGCAGGCAGTTAAACCCTGCGTTGCCAGGTTCCAGGCTGCTGTCTAGCCTCTGGACCATCCGCCCTCTCTAGCAACAGCTGCGCTGGCTTAACTGAAAGATTGGAAGCCTCTAGATTATAGGAAAGCATGGATCTAACTCTGATAGCTGGTTCCTATTTTGCTAATGGGCCGAACCAAAGCCCGTGAACTACTGGGAAAGTCCACGTTGCCAAGTTTTGGTTCTGAACCTGTCTGTAGCTTGGCCGCTGACTAAACCAAAGGAGGGACAGTCTTGTAATTAAGGTAGCCAACTAGACTTTGGAAGATGTGGGTACGATTTCTGCTTCTGCGACAGGCTCTCTGTTTGACCTTGGGAAAGTAATTTAACCACTCCGTCACCCGGTTCTCCAGCAGTACCATGAGGAGAACAGCACTCCCCTAAATGGGAGGGGTCCTGAGATGCTCCAAACACCAGATATCTCAGATACTATGGCAAGGAACACTCTAGAAAGGCTGTAAATGAACAAACAAACCTGTAGCCCATTTTAGTCCCACACTTCTGTGTTCTGAATTACTCCAACAATTCACTCCCCACCTTGTTTTCATGGTACTCTCTGCACGGGTGGCATAAGCAGAAGCATGATAACCCTCACAAGCCATTCTGTCTTTCTAAGACAGCCAGCCCAATGGTATGGGCTCAGAGAATCAGCCGAACCTTCCCGGTGTGTGTCTGAACAGAACCAGGGCCTTTTGCTCCATGTAATGAAACCAAACCAAACCAAACCGAAGGTGGACTGGGGTCCAGAGGGCCCGATGGATGGAGACAGCCAATGCAGGCCCAATGGCAAGGGTCTTTCTCCCAGGGAATTGCTGCCAAGTGTTGATTTTCAAGATTCAGAGTTATACAACAAACAGAACAGCAAAATGCCACGGTTCAGGCTGTCCCTGCACTGCCCACACCCTCCTCATCTCATTCCTGCCATTGCTTGGTTAGGGAGACCATTTTTACTGACTCTCCTGCTGTCAGACCTTACCTCCTGATGGTCTGAAGTACGGTCTAGAACACTTTTGGGATGCTGGAGACATGGGCTGAATTCTCACCTCCGCTACTTGCTTGCTAGATTACCATACCCGCCCCTCTTTGGCCTTAAAATCAGAATCCATTTTTCATTAGGAGCAACTTTTCTTTGTTTACATAAGAAATGAATCCCTCCTATTTCCCTTCTTGTGTGTTTAAGAAAAACATCTTGCACAGAACTGAAAAATATTCATGATGTCATCTCAGAGAAAAATCACCATTTATCATTGCTGTTTAACATTACTTCTATGCACAATAAATAAATATGCTTTGGGCACACTGATGGTTTTTTAAAATTCTTATTCTATTAATGTCTTACCAAACTGCTTTGCATTTTATGTCCTGTCCAATGATCTAATACACAGCCTGCCATATATCTCAGTTTAGAAGTCACAGCTTCTATTAAAAGTAATTACTTCTCCCTGTGCCTTTAAAATCCAGGGCAGCTCCTATTTCATTTACATTTAACAACATTTCCCCTTGGCTGGCCTGATGAAGGAGTGGCTACTAAAATGTCAGAACTTTGAAGAGGATTTTAAATAAATCAAAATAAAATAACCCTGATGGAAAAATCCTAAATAGTTCAATAGGGATGAAACAAACAAGGTTTGACAGACCTTTAACAGAGTTCTATTGATATTATTCTAAAAACATATAGAATTCAAACAGACAGTGAGGTCTTTTCTATACAATGTGTGCAGTATCTTCAGGAGGACTAGGGTGGGGGTACAATTCTCTATTAAAGAGACTGTCATCTTGTCTTGTGTTTGTAGAGAGCTTAGCAGAATGGGAGCTTGCTCCATGACTGGGGCTGTTAGGTGCTATGGTAATACAAATTAACAACAAATAGCAGCAGCAGGATGGCACGACAATTTGCAGAATCTCTCTACGTGCAGCTTATGAAGGCTGGTTGATTTTAGGAAATTGCTGCATTGTTGCAGTGTGCATGGAATCCACCATCTGCTACCAGGGCTATGTCACATATCTTCCAGGCCAGGGACAATGCTGGTTTTCTTAACCCTTGATGACTGCCCATTCAAATGGGAGAACCTTAGGACAATGGGCTGGCTGAAACTAGGGGAACTAGTTTTCTCCAACATCTCTGAAGGAGACTAGGGTTGGAAGAAGTGGGATTGCCCCACAAGCAAAACAAAAATCAAATGCTAGCACTGGATCTTAAAAAAAAGAGCCAAAGAGGCTCCGGGAAGATGGGGGACTCACAGAAGGAAAAAAAACATAGGTGGATAGAAGGAGAACAGAAGAGCACTGATTGCTGAGGTCAGAAAGACACTCCATTATTTGGAGAAGTCATGTGCAGGAGGTGGGGAATCCTGGAGACATTACAAGACTGATTCAAGCCCAAAGGATGTTCAAGAGTGGTGAGGAAACTGAGGCAGAGAAATGTGAGCAGGTGTTTTATTGTTTTGCCTGGATCTGTGATTGGTTTTGGAACCTATGCAAAGTCCATGTGTTATGTGTTTCTACTAGCATGTGTCCTTGAAAGGGGTGAACTGTAAGCTGGAGTCCCACAAGCTGGAGCTCTGGGAAGTGCTTAAGTTACTGCGAAGCCTGGAGGAGCCGGCACTAGTCAAAGACTGACACAGTAGCTCTCAGGAGTGGGTGCAAAACAGAAGATCTGCACCCCAGGAGTGTGCCCAAAGACCTAAAATCAGAAGCAGTGCCTAGACTCTGCTCAGACATAGGAAGTTTAAAAGCACATGGGTCTACGGGGGTGGGACACAGAAGCCAGGTGAGTGTCCAGCAGGGGGAAATTTACCAGAGCTGTGACAAAGGGTACATCTATACTGAAAAAAAAACCAGACCCATGGCAGCGAGTCTCAGAGCCTGCATCAACTGACTTGGGCCTTCACTATGGGGCTAAAAGTAGCCGTGAGCTTGAGCTGTAATGCAAGTCTGAGTCAGTTGACCTGGGGTTGGAGACTTGCTGCAGCAGAGGATTTTGCAGTGTAGACGTACCCAGATCCTCGAGACTACTAGGGCCGGGGCATAATTCTCTATAGGATGGTTTAAATAAACTTCTGGAAAGATGAATCATTTCTACAGGGCTTTTCCCCAGCAGGGAACAGGCCTGAATCAAAAAAGGGGCCTGATCCTGAAACTGGGCTCCCAAGCAGGGCAAGTTCGATGCTTGCAAATCTGATTGCAGGATTGTGGACTGATTCCACAAATGCTTAGCATAAGCCTATGTAGGTGAGCAGGCAATGGGACTAGTCAGACACCCAAAGTGAAGCACGTGCTGGTTTGCAAGATTGGGATGAAAGCCTGAATCTTAATTCTGGGGTGAGGGAAGGGGAAAAATCTTCTAATCGGACATTTTCCATTCGAGCTCTCTTCTGCACAATACAATTGTGGGTAGTGACTAACCCACTGCAGCGTCTACGAGAAGGTGTGCAGCACTTTACCCGTCAAAGATGAATTTGAAAAATGAGAGAGATTTTCCTGAGCGACAATGTTAACATGACCTCGCTCCCACCCACTCGCTATTTATTTTCACTGGCTGGTTAAATCGTTAGCATTACTTACAAACGGGTTGATATGGTCTTACTGCTGCACTTCAGAATCCCTCTCTTCAACAATCACTCTTCAGCAGGAAGCTAAGGAATTAGAGTTGGGATCCAATCAAATGCACTGTACAAGCCACTGACCTCTTACTAATTGCAAAATTAAAAAAAGTGCTGCACTGGAGCAGGTTTCTAGGAACTACTTACTGCTTTGGACCTGATCCTGGACCAGGAACCGTGCAAGCTCACCCGTATATCCCCACAGGATCTGCCTATGCAGGATCAGGGCCTAAGGCATCCCAAATGGAGCTTTGCATTATATTTAGATTTCCCCATAACTAAGATGCTGCTTCTTTCTCACCACCAAAGCTGGCATCTGTTATTCTCTCATTCACTAGTAGCTCCTATAAGACCTGATGCTAAGCCAATTTTCCCATTGACTTTAGTATTGCAGGATCAAGTCCTTAGGCTGGGATTCTAAAAAGCTCTCAGCATTGGCCAAACTCTTCTCCCAAGGAAGTCAATGAGAGCTTTACCACTGGAGCAGAGTTAGACCAAGACAGCAGACTTTTGAAAATGCCAACCCTTAAGCAATAAGAATCCTGAGCTCTTCTAAAAGTTTTTCATCCACAGATCTCAAAGTATTTGGGACGTGGGTATCACTAGATACCATGGGGATCGGTAGCAGTATAAGACCTTAATATACATCCCACTTTTACTGAGAAACTGAGGCATGGAGAGAGGAAGTCTCTCTCACGGGTTATAGAGGAGGAATAGGACATAAGAGTTCTCTGAAAAATAGTAAATTCAAAACTGATACAAGGAAATACATTTCCACACAATGTACAAATACCCTATGGAAGTCATTACCACATGAGGTCACTGAGGCCAAGAATTAAAAAAAAGATTCAAATGGCAATTAGATATTTACATAGAAGGACTATCCAGCGTTATAACGTTAAATGATGAAAAAATTGGGAAGGGAGATAAAATCTGGAGCAGATTTTAAACCAGTCTCTAACTATTAGGCATGAGGATGAGATCTTCATTTGGCCAATTTTGCCAAAACTGGCACCTGTGGGGTTTTCTTCTAGCACTTTCCTCTGAAACCGCTGGAATTAACCACTGTTGTGGAGAAGATACTGGAACAGATGGAGCATGATCTGGTAGTTCCTATGCGCTGACTTTCAGTCTCCTGCTCTAAGCCCTGCACAATCATAGAATCATACAACTGGAAGGGACCTCGAAAGGTCATCTAGTCCAGTCCCTTGCATTGCCACTGTAGTAACAAATAGATTGCGAGTGCTCTGGGAGTGAGAGTAGGAAGTGCATGAGTAAGGGAAGAGAATTTTCAGGTCTCAGTGCTTTCAAAATCCTCTGCCAGTTTGAAATGCCCATCTCCATCTCAGGGTGCACTGGCAGGCAAACAGGTTCCATGGCAAAAACTCTATTCCCAAGCTGCCCCAGCATCTGGGCAGAGGCAGTTCCCAAGGCTTTTTAGCACACTGTTTCAACACAAAAAGGCAGTGGTGCAGTGAGCTGTCTCCATATTGAATAGAAAGATTTGGGTCCTTTAGCCCCGCACATCACTCCTGTCAAATGAACGCTGACTGCTCCATGTCATCTGCATGATCAAGGCCATGACTGAGTGTCACACACAAGCTGATGTGCCCGAGCGATTGTCATAGCATCGGTTTCCTGCATTAAAATGTTGGTCCTGCCCACCTGTTCCTTGTTTTTTAATCTAGCACAACAACAGGTGAATCAAAATAAATAACACTCACTCACTCACCTGGAATTGACCTGTTCAGGGCAAAAGGGCTTTTCAGCGTGGAGCCACCTTAAATAGCCTGCTTTGAATAGGGTAAAAGGGATCTGGGGAAGCCCCCTCTAGCTCTAGTTCCTGAGTGTCTGCACTCAGCACAACTCTCGTCACTTGAGAACACCCACAAATGCAATGGAACAGACTCCATCCTCTGATATGCTGAAGGCAACAAGGTTAGACGGTTATGACAGACAGAACAGCTGGGCTTAGTAAGTACTAGGAAAGGAAAGGATCCCCACTTCCTAGGGTTTGAAGACCACCAAGTCATAATATATCAAGTCATATCTACACTGGGGATTTGCCCCAGTTACAGCCAGCAATCAGTGTACCTGCTCCAGTGCAAACCTCTAGTGCAGACACGGTAAACAGCTACTGCCCGTGATTGGCACCTGTGCAGCTCACCCTGGTTTCATTCCACTGGTGCAAACAGTGGCTTTGCCTATCTACATAAGGCGGATCGCATTAGCACAGCTACACCAGGAACCATTGCTATAATCGAGGCAAATCCCTAGCGTAAACAAGGCCTTTGAGACAACATGACGCGTCCCAGCCGAAACTAGAAATGGACTGCAAAGAGCCAACTGGATGTGGGTGTGTTCCAGTCCCTTTAGGTAAAGTGGGAAGATCCAGGGCTTACTGTATAGAACAAGGACAAGGACAAAAGAGAATCAAGCATTTGAAGAACGGAAGGGATGGTCTAGACTAGAGAATTAAGGAAGGTTGGAGAGTCTTGAGGAATCCTCAAGACTAGAGAAGATTTCTTATTAGTTTCTGAAACGGTCTGGAGGCCAATGGAAAATTTCTGGGGCTGAAACGTAATAGACTAATCCTGGTCTGATTGACACCATTCAAGAGCATCGTACAGGGGTTGGGAATAAGGGCCAAACTTCAGCCAACTGCTCTGCATCTGGTCGAGATGAGTGTTTCATTTTTTTATATGAATAAGAAGGAAAATGTTATTGATCTTGCTTTGCCTCCTACTCAGTTTGCTGATTCATTGTCCACGAATTCAAGTTGTTGAGCTGTTTTGCAGGAAAAAAATGCTCTTGAGAAGTAGAATGAGCATCACTGTGGATCCCAAATGTAGGGAGATGCATTTGGAAGGGAAAAAAATGATCCTGGTAGAAATTCAACTGCAGAGCAGGACATATAATAGCAAAAAACTGGATAGCATTCTAAATAAGCCACAACAGTGTTTAATTAAGTGGTGAGGAAAACAAACAAATATTGTCACCTATAAATCCTGACAATCCAAAAGCTTCTCTGGCTCTGAGGAGTGATGCAGGAGACAACTCTGCAGAGCTGTTTTGCAAATGCCTCTGGAAAGGTGATCAGTCAACACCCAACTATAACATAGAGCCATCTCGGACAGGCAAGTGGATAAAGAAGCAAATCATAGATCAAGTTAATGCAACTGGAATGTTCAGGATAATTGTTGATGTAGCTCAGCTGTACAATCAATAAGGATCAGCTGGTGTCAGCTTGAAGATCTGTTGGAAAAAGAATTTCTTGAGGATTTACTTATTATGTGTGTGTATATAGGTGACTGACTACGGTATGTCAGGAAGTGACAAAGTCACAGCCATCAAACACTGTCATGGTAACACAGGAAATATGGCTTAAAAGTGAACCTGATGCAAATCGCAGTCACGGGGCAAATAATTCCTAACCTCAGATTTCATTTGTCCATGGCTATTAGCCAAAAGACTGAACCTTTGCATCACACCAGCTATACTCAAGCCTCAATGGATGGGCACACGGATGGAAGCTGCAGACTTGTTTAATTGTTCTTGAAGAAGACTGATGTGTCTGGGAGCCAATGTTCAGCAGCTAGTGCCACCAAAAGCCAAACACTGAAAATGATCAGCATCGGCAGAACACAGGGGCACTGAAAGAGGAGATGAATTGTACCTGCTTATAGATCCTTGCAGACCAGGAGTCGGCAACCTTTCAGAAGTGCTGTGCCGAGTCTTAATTTATTCACTCTAATGTAAGGTTTCCCATGCCAGTAATACATTTTAAAGTTTTTAGAAGGTCTCTTTCTGTAAGTCTATAATATATAACTAAACTATTGTTGTATGTAAAGTAAATAAGGTTTTAAAATGTTAAAGAAGCTTCATTTAAAATGAAATTAAAATGCAGAGCCCTCCAGACTGGTGGCCAGGACCCGGGCAGTGAGAGTGCCACTGAAAATCAGCTCACGTGCTTCCTTTGGCACACATGCCATAGATTGCCTACCCCTGTTGTAGACCATGTGTGGAAGCTCAAGTGTGGACCAATGCAAGGGCTACACATCAACAAATCTAGCAATAAATAAAGCCCCAGTGCACTGGATTGTGTAGCAAAGGTCAACAGATGATCAAATTCATAAACATTGCCTTATAACAACACAACAAGGTAAAGTAGATAAAGTATGATCCCCATTGTACAAATGAGAACCAAGAGGCAGGGAAAGGTGAAATGACTTGATCAGCATGAGTGCCTGAGCCCAGAAGAAGAACCTGTTAGATCTGCATCCCAGTTATTCCCTCTAACCGTCATCATGTACTGTCTGAGATTTCTTTCACACCTGCACATCGGGTAAGGCAATCAGAAATCCAAAACTATGTAGCTGTCACAGTGATAGATATGAATTTATTAGATGAGTCAATGGACCTGAAGGGTAAAACTAGTGATGTATCTATCCCAGGGCAGGGATACATTGCTACAGATAAAAACCAGACATAGAAAGTGTTTGACATGTCCCAGCTGCACTCCCAGCCTCATGGTAGTATGTCGTGTAAGGGAAGTTAATGGTGTATCTAGTGACTCTCAAACTGTTGTACTGGTGACTCCTTTCACACAGCAAGCCTCTGAGTGCAACCCCCCCGCCCCCCCACAAATAAATGAAAAACACTTTTTAATATATTTAACACCATTATAAATGCTGGAGGCAAAGCGGAGTTTGGAGTGGAGGCTGACAGCTTGCGATCTCCCCCATGTAATAACCTCGTGACCCCCTGAGAAGTCCAGACCCCCAGTTTGAGAAACACTGGTGTATCTGAATGTTGTCGTAGTTTCACCACTAGATGGCGATATTGCTTCCTACACTCCACCAAAATTATCACATTTTACATCTCCCAAGCATCTATAAGCATTCCCATGGATCTTGGGGATTGTGTGTGTATTTATTACTATAAGATTATGCTGCTGAAAACACAGCACTTCTCCAGGCAGCCTGAGGCTGTGTAATTCCCAACAGAACAAAGAGAGCATGTCCCTGGAACTGCTCACAGTCTAAGTAAATGTTATATTTGCCTCCTGTGGGCATTTGTTCAAAAGTTACATTCATCCAGCCAGGGAACAGAAACAATACTATGTGACTGATCACAACTCAGCAGCACGGTTTGAATTACGGATTTTGAACCATTGGAGCAATGGTTCAGTGAGCCATTGGAATAATACAGTTTGTGACATTTCATTGAATAATTGCAAATACCAAAAAATGTGCAGAAATCACTAGCCCATTACAGACATTTCTCTGACAGAAAAAGAGCTGAAATCTGTTTCACGATTAATTAATTAATTATTCATTCAGATCTGTAATACAACAAATAATTGCTGACTTTTATGGTTGCAAACAATCTGGAAAACCCAATAGGCTCAGACACCAAGAGGAAAATAAAAAGAACCCTACATTTTTATTTAAAACAAAAAACAAAAAAATCCTCATGGTTCTCTAACCAATCTCATGATTTTTGAATGGTCAATGGTCCTAGCACAATGGGATCCCGGTCAATGACTGGGACATCTAGTGCTTCCCAATCTAAATGATACATAATAATTTAGCTTCTGTGAATAATTTGCATGTAAAAGCAAAAAACAAATCATTTCCCCTGAATCTTTGAGCTAGTAAAACTCAGTTGTATGAATACTTTGGGAAGATGACCCCCAAAATGAAAGAACAAATTCACTGAAAAATACAAGCAAATATTTGCAAATTTTGACCCTGGATCTTGGAATCTAGTCCCCATGGACAGACCTCTAGCCTGAAAACAGATGAGCTTCCTGGACAGGATAATTGTATTTTATTTATTTATTTTGAATAAAAGGAAGCTGACTCCTAAAGAAACTCCGGTCTGCAGCTCAGCCAAATGCATGGGAAATTCAGACTGGGCCACAGAAAGGCGTGACAGGGTTGTTATGCTGGATGCCTGACACTTGGGAGCCCTGGAGGTGTGCTGGATCTTTGCATAAGAAAGGTTTTAAATGAGAGATTCACAGGAGAGGAGGATGGTTCAGTGGTTAGGACTAGGAGCAGTGGGACCGGGGCTCCATTTTCTGCTCCACCGCAGATTCCCTCTGACCTTGGGCACATCTTGTATTCTCTGTCTGCCTTGGTTGCCTGTCTGTGCAATGGGGATTAAAGCCCTGCCTTCCAAGGGTGTTGTGAGGACACATGCATTGAAGACTGAGATGTACTCAGACACGGTGCTCGGGAAGGGCATGCAAGTACCTATGATGGAAATACACAACAAGAGGGATGCAGTTCTGGACACGAAGCATGTCATGAAAAATTATAAGTCATGCAAGAGACCAGGGAAGCAGCATGGAAAGAAGAACGAGAGGTGCATAGGGAGAAGACGGGAGCAAAGATAGAATCCTAGAGGTTCAGGCCAGGAAGGACCACCCGGTCATCCAGTCTGCCCAACTGTATATCACAGGCCAGGGAGATAGAGTTGTGCGACCTCAAAGGTGCACAGGAGATCCACTTTAGTCTGTATTACTCCACAGCCAGCTCTGACACACCAAAAGCCAATTAAAGGAACTGCAGATGATCAGATCTGATGGTAGATTACATTAAAATGAGAAGGTTTATGAGTTAACTTCAGTAAAATCAATGACCAGGTCTGAATTTGGCCCTCTTCTCTTGATAGGTGACAGCCACGGATGAAAGGAAAGTAACGCAGCACTTCCTCACATATTGTTAAGCCAATTATCCCCACTGCATTAAAGCCAAGCGCTAACTGGCTTCCAGGCAAGATCAGAAAAATTAATCTGAGCAAATCATCATGTGTATTTAGCACATGCCTCACCTACTGTTTAATCAGACGGGGCTAATCAGTATTTCTGTGATCACCTGTCAAGACAGACATCAGAGCTAATTCACCTTTCTTAAAAAAAAAGACAAAATGATTCATCTACTATCTATCAAACGCAGGTGACTCCAACTGCTCCTACGCACTCTATTGAAATTCCCATTTTCCATCTGAATTGTGAGTGCTGCTACAGGTTTGCCTAAGAGCAAAATACTCCCCTAAGATAATGTTGCTTTATACATGGTGATCTTCTAAGGATATTTTTTTAAAGACTTATTTTTAAAACACTAATCAGTCCCCTTCTTGGAAGTCTCAACAGAAACAAGGAGATCTGGAGTTCTAGTCTGCACTCATCCACTGACTTACTCTGTGTCCTTGGGAAAATCACTTCACCTCTCTGTGTCTCATCTATGAAAATGAAGTAAAGAAACTTGTTTGTGAGGCTAAATTTGTTAACAACAATAAAGAACTTGGAGCGGCTTGGATTGCACATTCTTAAGAAGCATGTGTCTGTGTTTATCTACACTCCCTCCTCCACACTCATCACACACAGACCAATGAACAGAAGAACGGCCACACTGGGTCAGACCAAAAGTCCATCTAGTTCAGTATCCTGTCTTCTGACAGTGCCAATGCCAGGTGCCCAAGAGGGAATGAACAGAACAGGTAATCATCAAGTGATCCATCCCCTGTTGCTCATTCCCAGCTTCTGGCAAACAGAGGCTGGGGACATCATCCCTGCCCATCCTGGCTAATAGCCTATGATGGACCTATCCTTCTTTAATTCATCTAGTTCTTTTTGAACCCTGTTATAGTCTTGTGATAATTATAGTATGTGCAAATATTGTTATTATAGTAGCTCCTAGGGGCGCAGGGTCAGGGACATTTGTCCGGGTGCAGTACATACACATAACAAAAAGATGGTCTCTGCCTCAAAGATAGATAGATAGATAGATAGACAGATGCACAGTATACATAGTATGTATTTTTAATTACCATTTCCTATTAAATACCTTTCAAGTACATTAAAAATAACTAATTAATGCCCCAAGAAACACAGTCCTGGCTGGCTTGGAGAACAGAACAAGCTACCCTCACAGATAAAATGAAGAGATGTTTTCTGGCCAGAGAGAAAGCTCCCAG
Organism: Gopherus evgoodei; assembly: GCF_007399415.2. NCBI lineage: Eukaryota > Metazoa > Chordata > Testudines > Testudinidae > Gopherus > Gopherus evgoodei. The sequence goes on along the minus strand of NC_044340.1, from coordinate 14,162,368 downwards.
ACTCAGGAGTAAATGATGAAATATCACCTACATTCCCTCTGAACTATAATTGTCTGGCTGACCTTTCCATCCAGCTGGGAAATAGCAGAAGACACAATGTGCAGACAGTGTCCAGAAGGCAGGGCTTTGATGTAGCAGCCCTGCTTCATGGTACCATTAATACTTTCCCAGGGCCAGCTCCCTTTGTGGACTAGAAGATCAGAATAACTAAAAAACCTCTCTCTGTACCGTGAGGCTTTGAGAGCAGACAGGCTGGGGCTGCCCCTTGAGATCCAGACCACAGAAATGCAGTGATTAGAGAGCTCCTTGGAGGTGTGGGGGTGCATTGGAACAGCATGCTGATGAGCCTTTTTTGGTGACCTTTGTCATAATATGAGCCGCCCTCTTCTCTATCCATGCAGGTATTTATATGCCCCTTCCCATCACCACATCTGAGCTCCTCACACAGGGCCGGCTTTAGGAAGTGCGGGACCCAGTTCGAACAGTTTCAACGGGGCCCTGGCAGGGATGACTAAAAAAAACCCAACACATATAAAAAAACACGTGGAGCTTGTACTCAAGGGCGGTGCTCCGAGTCTTCGGCAGCACTTCGGCAGCACTTTGGCAGCAGGACCTTCGCTTGCTCTGGGTCTTCGGCGGCGGGTCCGCCCGGTGAGTAAAAATTAAAAAGGCGCCTCTAGCCAGGGAAGGGATTCTCACTGGGTGCGGGGCCCTCTTGGGCGCGGGGCCTGATTTGGGGGAATTGGTGGAATAGGCCTAAAGCCGGCCCTGTCCTCACAGCACCCCTGGGGGGATTATCCCCGCTGGACTGATGCGGAGCTGAGGCCCACAGAGATAATTGGACTTGCCCAAGGTCCTGTCGGGAGTCTATGGCAGGGCTGGGAGTTGAACTCAGCTCTTCCAAATCCCAGCCCACTGTCCTGTCCATTAGACAGTAGCACCAATTCAGATATTTCTTTGGGGGGGGGGAGAGGGAGGCAAATTCTGACCCCCCTCCCCTGCAAGGAACCTGTTCTGGTCCCCCCTTGTCCAAACTCCCCTATACTCCCTCCGGGACCCCAGGTCCCTTTCTCCCTTTTCCACACAGTGCACAAGCCAGGGCCACCAGAAGTCCAGTTCTCGGCAGACTCCCCTGCTCTCTGCCTTACAGGAATTGATTCCCCATGGGCCAAGTCACAGCACAATTCGGCCCAGCCCTTCCTTCTGGACAGCGGGGTGGATGGCCCAAATGTCAATGGTGTTGCAACCCTGTACATGCATCAGGTTGCAACACCACTCACTGAAATCTGGCTTGGGTGTCTGCCCTCCATCTGAACAGAGGGGCAGCTGGGTAAAATTTCAGTGGCGTTGCAGCAGCTGTACTGATTTAGCATAGCACCATCTCTTGAAAACGGTCCAGCCACGGCCCCCTGGCTCTGCAGCTTACAGAACTTTGAAGAAGCACAAAAACCCTGGGTGTGGGGCCATTGCCATATGATCCCCTTACGGTACACTGTGGGGAAGGGAAATGCACCCTTTCAATGCTGGGACCTACAACATTAATCAATTCATAGGTTTTAAGGCCAGAAGCACTCTGATCCACTAATCTGACCTCCTGCCACTCCACATCATCCCTTTACAGACTGGGGGGAAACTCTTTCCACATGGCTGGATGGTTGAGGGGGCCAAATAGCTGCCTTGCCAGAGAGCTACATCTACACCAAAGGGACAGCGGAGACCCAAGAGGAATCTCCAGCTGAGCTCTCCTCCCAGAACCTGTCCCAGCTGATGCAGCACAGCCAGTGCCAATGTTGAGTTTCCCCCATCAGGGAAAACACTTGAGAACAGGGCCTGCAGGCTGGGTTTAAGCTGCTTTTTGTATCACAATGAAGAGGGGATGAGCTGTGTATGTAACAGCTGTTTCCCAGGCTTCATCTCCCTGCAGGGAGCCTGCTTGGGCCATTCTTTTTTCCTAGGAAGACTCACAGAAGGATAGCTGGTCGCTAGAGCATAGGACCCTACCATGTAACAACTTTTCCTGCTCCCAGGTCCTATTTGTGCGTAACTTTGGGCCTAGCGGCAGAGGTGAACATGTGGTTGATGAGATTAAACCAGGCTCCCATGATTATGCAGTGAGGATTTATTTCAGTTCATTATAATGCACCTAACGGCTTGCTCTAGACTTGCATGCAAATAAATCACATATGCAAAAAGCCAGAGAACAAGGGAATAACAACAGAAGTGAAAGATGAATGAAGAATCCTAACTAACCAGGGTGAAGAAGGGATCGGTTTGAGTCACTGACAATTCCAAAAAACTCAAATTAAAAAAAATCAGCTCAGGTAGGACCAAAACCAACATTTTTTAGAAAGCTTCAGCAAATCATAAAGTGAAAAAAAAAGAAGGGGGGGGTTTCAAATCAAACTAAACATTTTGTGTTCAATCTTCTTAAAACATTTTTGATTAACAAACAATATTTAAGGAACTTTTGAAACAAAACATGATTTCTAACCAAAAAAAAAGGTTTCAATTTGAAAATGTTGAAGAGAAACACTCAGATTTTCCTGACTTTTTTTAGGGCTTCTTTCTTTCTTTCTTTCTTTCTTTCTTTCTTTCTTTCTTTTCTTGACCCAAACAATTCATGAAATGTTTGCCTCACTAAAGCCACTTTTTTTTTAAATAGAAAAAATGTTTCATGCACAAATTTTCCCCCAGCTCTAATCCAACATCAACTGCTATTAATTCTAGCTTTAAAATCTACCAACCTATAAATGGACATTTTAGGGCTAGGTTTGTTTTGCATAGAGCTCTATGAGGGGAATGTTTGGCAGCTGACATGTGATGCCAACCTGAGGTACGACCAGGGCATAGGATACATTGACTGCCTGAGTGCATTGGTTTAGTGTTGAGCATAATAGTTCAAAGGTCAATATCTAGGGACCCATATACCTGTGGGGCAGGTGTTACTGATACTCTGTTGGCTACAGATCAGTGGTTTATTATGATAAGGCCTGTCTAGAGGAATCATCTACAAAAATGCATGAAGGAAATAAAAGAGTCCAGGATAGTAATGTCAGCAAATAGGTCGTGACAAGGATCTGGCAAGAATGGGGTCATGTGCAAGGTTTCTAATAGCTGCTGGCACCAGTCAGGCTGGACAAAGACTAGCAGGAGATATTCCTTTGCTGGGATTTCTGCATTTGCTCTGGGCCAGCTTGCAGCCAGGGAGGCCAAATATTGCAGCTGGATTCGTGATCTGGATATTTAATTCCTTTTGGCCTCTCTGAAAATCCCACCCTAAACCAATAAACAGACCTGTCCAATAATAGGAACGCAAAGGCAAAAAGAATCAGCAGTGGGAAGCAAAGGGGAATCCTTTGACTGAAGGCCAGTAAGTCACTCACAGGTAGATTGAGAGGTGAATAAAGGAGAGAACAACCAACCATTAAGCAGCAATCCCCTCCTCCCTAGCTCGGTCTCCTGCCTTGTGCTGTAGCAGGCAGTGGTACTGAATGCTGATTCTATCTTAGATACAAGTTTGGGGCAGATTGTCCCACCCTTGCAGACCTGGGTAACCCTGACTCATGCAGTTGAAGGTCTTACTCACATGAATGAGAATGACTCACAAAAGCAAGGCTTGAAGGATGGGGCTCTTAGGGAGCTTGTCAGGTTAATTCGTTTCAGCATCAAGCACCTAACTTCACATTTTTTGTCTCCCTCCTCTCCAGTGAGAGTCAGGTAAACCCAAATCCAACTCTGTGACAGGGCAGAGAGGAATATTTTAAAACCCTTGCCTCCTACACTACCAGATGGCTGCCTTTCACACTTCTAGCTGCCATGAGATCAAATATAAACTTGTGTGGTGCGGGTGTTCTCACAAAAGCTTGGATGCTAGAGCAACTTCATTAGGTTAAAGCATTCTTACTCCCACCAAATGGCCAAGTACATGGCATGACTTGGCCAATTCCTTGAGAGCTCTTAACGAATAATAATTAGCAACAAGTTCCTGCGACATAATTCCTTACAAAGTTGGGACAACATTCAAGGAGTTTAGCAGGCTTGATTATGCATGGCTATTCGACTCATTCAATTTAGAAATGGCAAGTTAAATTCTCTCACCTCACACATGATTGCCTGGTTGTTACCATGCCAGCTTTCCATGACAGAAGTGAATAGATATTACAAAATGTACTAGGAAAAAATGAGAGGAGTGTGCTGTGACATTTGATTCAGCACTGATGCTATTCAAAGCCACTTCTGATCCTTTCACAAAGGTGCTCTTGATTAAAAATCAAGCCTACTCCAGGTATCACATGCCAGGGTATGCCCTCATCTCAGCCTATCAGGAGGCAAGGTGTGAAAAAGCCAAGACCTCACAAGAATATTGTGTAACAAATCTCTGGTGATTCTGGACTTTCACAGTCATTATTCCTGCCCTTTAGAATTTCATGCTAGCAGTGAAGATGGAACTCACATCCCCTGATCCAGACACACATGATTCTACAGCTTGAGCTAAAAATAACCAGAAGTACTCCTCCTCCTCCTTTTTGCTGATACAGACTAACATGGCTACCACTCTAAAACCTGAGCTAAAAATGAAATTTCCACTAAACAACAGAGCTGGTCAAAATTATTGGTTTTTTATCTGAAATGTCAATAAGGGAATCAAATGTCATGAATGTTTTTCCACTCTAGGTCTAGTGAGCAGTATAGGGCCTATGCCAGAGTTCAGCAGAAAAGAGAACCACTCACACCAGTAAAGGTGGTGACCACTCTGAATAGCCATGCAGGTGTACCTCTGTAGCATTTTAAGTGAAATCAAGCCATTTTTACTAATTTAGATATATTTACTGCATTTAGTGCCAAACTGACACCCTGGGGCAATGGATCCACAGAACAGATCTAAAATGGCCAGGGCAGGCAAGTGTTCTTCAACTTTGAGTTGGATGGAACCACTTCTAATAATTTAGTCTTCATGTCTGAGGCCCAGTTCCAGCAAACCAATGGCCAGTCCCTGAGTGCTGGAATCAGGGCACATTCCTAACATGGCCAAGGCCTGAGAAGGTCAACCACAGGGCCAATGAATGCCAATGGTAGAGTGGTGGGTTTGCGATCTGGACATCTGTCTGCAAGAAGCTATGTTGACACCACCAAGTTAATTCATGTAGATCATCAGATAGTGACCAGAAGTTACCATTGTCAGAGCTATTCATCCAAGATGGATTTCCCTTGTGGATAAAGGATCAATGTCCATTTCCCAAGCTCTGATCTTCCCATTTTCCTTGGTCCAGATTTCATTATCTCCTCCACATGAGATTCAATTACTGAGAGAGTTCCTGTGAAGATCCAACGATAATTCTGATGCACTCTATTGATGAGGATTTATGATATTGTTATAGGTTGGGTTAAATCTTGTTGTTATGGCTGAGTGTAACAGCTGCCAGCCAAAATGAAGGCACATCTAAGACCACTGAGGAATTTTCACTATGTGGATAGGAGCTTGGCTGGGCACTGCATGTGTTTGTGTGTGAAAGAGAAAAGCAAGACAGGCTTGAAAGCAGCCAGAAAGCAAAACAGACAGTAACAGTAGCACTGGTAAGTGGTAATGTAGTTCTGAGAAAAAGCTATTTGGGCGCAGAGTGCTGGCTGGAAAGGCAGACTTGGAACAGTGAGCAAAGAAATTGTGTCCTCTTGTTCGATTCCTACTGCATTCTGGGCCACTCCCCAACCCCTTGAATTTGGCTAACTGCTCAGGTCATCAGAAGTAATAATATTATGACTGAATGCAATTTTATTTTAGTATAGACATTATATCACGTCTCACTGAATTTTTTTTAACATGTCCTAATTAGCTGGGACAAAATGGTTCTGTTTGAAACAGAATTTCATACTCCAACTCTCCTGAACTTTCATTCCTCTTCTACATTTTTTATTCTTTTCAAAGCCCTCATTAGCTAATATCTCCCCCTTTCTTTTTAATATTGTTTACATTCAGTACAAGATACTTGGGACATAATTATTTCAGCTGCTGATGGCAATGGAGTATAGCAAGTAAGTGTTCCGAAACACTAGGTTCCCTCATTGAAAATCCTCTCAGGAAAATATTAGAGAGTGTTCGAGACTGACCACATACAGCAGTATGTGGTGAGGATATTAATCCAGCCACAGAACTACCCATACGTGACAGTATCTTACATACAGGAGCTGAACTACCATGCAGGAGTGACTGACTCTAAAAAATAAAGCAGGTGACAAATACTTAAACAACCATCTCTCTCTGTCCCTCTCTCTCCTTTTATGCTCAGGAGTTGAATTTGTAAGAATTTATTAAAGTTAAGACAAGGGTGATCAAATCTGATTCACTATCTAAAGTTACCACAGCAGGAATCAAAAAGGAATTTTTTCACGGACATATTTATACAGGAGGCAAGATACATTACGGATTATATATTAGCAACTGCCAAAGGAAGGACACATGGCTTGATGGATCAGTGAGGGCACGTAGGGTAGCCAGATCTTCTCAAATTATAATAAATAATACTTTGCTCTACTAGAGGCCTTTTCCTCAGTAGATCTCAAGTGCTTTACAAAGAAGGTCTATATCATTACGCCAGATAGGGAAACAGAGGCACAGAGAAGAGAAAATGACTTGCCCAACATCACCCAGCAAGCCAGTGGCCAAGCCTAGACTAGAACCCAGGGCTCTAGAGTCCCAGTCCAGCAGCCGACTGACTGGAGCATGCTGACCATTGATTAGTTGTTGGCTCTCCTATTATGCTGACAAGACACAGGGCTGGTGGAAAATTTTCCATCTAAATTTTTTTTTCCATCAGAAAACTGGGTCTATGACAGAGTAAAACTTTGCAGAAAGCATTTGCTCACCTCAAGAGTTTTTGATTTTTCATTGGAAAACCAAACATTGACAATTTTTTAACTGAAAAAAAAATCAGAAAGCTTTCGTATTTCTGGTTTTTCGAGAAAAAGCTGAAATTTGCATCATCCCTGCCCTGCTCATTTTCTGACCAGTGCCAATAATCTGACAGAAAACGGCCTTTGACCTGAGCATCTCAAAATCCATCAGACACATTCATTTAGCCTTGGAACACCCCAGGGGAGTGGGGAAGTATTATCTCCACCTTACTGATGGAATAGATGGTTCCAAAATGTCAAACCTAATGTGCTTGGGTAGTTGGACATATGCTTCTCCAACAGACATTCCCCTACTGTTGCAAAGGATTGTGGGACTGGAGTCAGAGCCAGAAACTTCTGCTGCTGGGATTGATGACAGCAGCAGGAATACAACCATGTAAATAAATAATACTTAATTGAAAGGTTGGGAGGAGATGAAATGAAAATGCGTAAATCATTCAGCTCCATTGAAAGGGAAAAGAAAAGGTTGAGGGGGGTATATCCTTCTCTCCCTGCCCTGCACCTAGTGCACGTACACAGTTAGACTGACCCCGCTCAGATCATTAAATACTGAAGGAAAGGAAGTTTTCCTGTAATAAGGTCTCACCTTTGACCTATGACCTCGACGTCACACAATCATTTGGGCACTGAGATGCACGTCCCTTTAACTGAGAGAAAACACAAGTTTGGGTGGATGCAGGATTTAAAAACGTATGAAGAGACTGGAGCCTGCAGAGCCCAACAGTGCTGCAGAGCCTTGAAGATTCAGAAACAGCGCAACATAAGGAAGCTGGGTGACTTCATTCTGAGTAGAGCTGGCTGAAATTTTTTTTGTAATGGAACAGTTTCCTGCTGGGAAAAACGCCGTTTTGTCAAAATCAAAACATTCCCGGGGAACATGCCAATTGTTTCCACGTTCTCATTTCCTCAGAGTCCAAAGGTTTTGTTTCAACAAGATAAAACATTTTTGACTCTTATCATTTTGTTTCATTTTGTTTCATTTTGTTTAGACTTCTCTCCTATTAAAATATTGCTTGTAATATATTTATGTATTTTAATGTTTATGTTACAATGTTTCAGCATTATCCCAGTGAAACATCTTTACCTTGTTGAAACAAAAGGTTTCAACATTCTCCAAACAAAACAACACCCCATTCTCAAACTGAAAACATTGAAAAGTTTCCAAATCAACATTTTCCTGAATTTCTTTTCCACTGTCAATTCTGAAATTTGGACTCTTCATTCTGCATGGGAATGAAATCAAATTTCAAAACGCTGGACCTAGGGTGACCAGACAGGAAATGTGAAAAATCGGGATGGGGGTGGGGGATAATAGGAGCCTACATAAGAAAAAGACCCAAAAATCGGGACTGTCCCTATAAAATTCGGACATCTGGTCACCTTTGCTGAACCTTCCTGCAGAATTCAAATTCCCGTCTTCCAACCAGCTCCTCTTATGAGAATGGAATTCAGCTGTGCTGCTTTCTGGACTTAGTAACTATTGGTGGTGGCTGAAAAATGCTGAGACTGAGATGAAAGCATTTTATGTCTGACCTGACATAAGTGATATACAGTAGTGCCAACCTTAAGATCCTCAACACAATGAGAGTGTGTTAAAAAAAAAAGAAGCTATGATTTTTCAATCAGTTAGGGCCATTTTTATTTGTCTTCTTGTTTCTGAGCCTTTAAGGTCACATACTGAGTATCACTGCCAGGGCTGGCCCTAGATACATGCCCAGCTGTGTGGGTCCACAGGGTCCCAGTATTTGGAGGTACAGCTCCATCAGTGCCCCCATTATGTTGTAGCCATGATCCCCACCCCAACCAGAAGAATGCCCTGATAACCACCCACTCCAAAAAAGGGTTGAAATTCTTTTTCTGTAACCACATGGGTAAGTGCTTCCTGACCCCACTGCATTGTCAGACTCTCTCAGGCTCCCACATATTGTTCTTTTTGTTCCCCGCAAGGTCAGCATAACAAAGCCAGCAATCCAAGGACTACAAACACAAGATTTACACAGCAATGCCTCTGGACAGGCTCCAAGAAACATGCTCGCGAGCTGATAGACTGCACTGATTCAGTAATCTGAACGGCTTGGGGGAGTCCCCTGCAGTATAGCATTACTATTTGTTATTTGTGGCTGGCTCTCTACATAGCTGTATCACTAAGCGTGTGGAAAACCTGTTTAATTATTGAGAGAGCATTTCATATTTTATGAAGGGGAAGGCCAGATGCTTAGAATCTTTGACCTCTTTTTAAACAACAGTTTCACAGGATGGACGAGAAGCGGTTCAGATTTTTCCTTGTAAACTCAAGCTCCTTACTTAACCTAAACTCTGACAACAAGATGTTAATGCACAAGCAGAAAAGTCAGACACCCCTCCGCCCCCTCAGAACACTGATTTATTAAGCTGATTGCTTACTTATAAATGGAATAACATACCCTAGAGGGTAAAGGGCTGGCAGCATTTGCCTGAAACACTCCATCCTGCTTGCAAGTGTCGATCCTGCTGTGAAAGGGGAAGGATGAGAGGAAGAATGGTTCACTGATTAGAGCACAAGTTTAGGACTCAGGAGACCCCTTTGTGCTCTGCCATAGACCCCTTTGTGACCTTGGGCAAGTCCCTTAGGCTACGTCTACACTATGGATCTTACAGCGACACAGCTGTACGGTCTCCTGTGTAGCCACTGTATGCCGGCAGGAGAGAGCTCTCCTGTTGGCACAATTAAATCACCCCTAACGAGCAGTGGTATCAGTTTCCCATCTGTAAAATGGGGCTGAGCACATCCCTACCTCTCACAGACATTTTGCAGATAAATACATTAAACATTGTGAGGTGATTAGATACTAAGTACCAAGGATTAAAAAGGTTCTGCTGACTCACTGAGGGAGGCAACTTTTTATTGATATGAGAGAGGTGGGTGGGAGTGGCTCTCTAGACATTGAGGAACAGGGTGTGGGCTGAGCAGCCCTGAAGGAGGAACTCTAGGAACAGCAAAGCCTGGGGAGAAGGTTTGAGCTAAACTTTGTTACCTTATTGCTGATTTCTTGGTTAATGAAGACAAAGCCCAGCAAGAAGGTGAGTGAATTTTAGGGCATGGAATGGGTTTTATACGGCTGGCTGTAAAAACCTTGCCTTCAGAAAACTATACCAGTAAAAGGCATAACTTACGCTTAGTTGTGCATTTCATCACAGACATATCTGCAACAATCCCAGTGGAAATTGGACACTTATTCTTTGGCAACATACCATAGCTGTTTATAAAACACATCTCATACTCCACAATGAATAAACGGCCCCCAACAGGGCCACCAACAAATCATACGATACCTTATCTCCTCTAAGATGCCCTTAGCAGAGAATATTATAGACTGTGAAATGCATACATGGTATTTGTGAGAGAAACTTTGGAAATGCCTGAAGGCTTCTGAACAGAATAATAATCGTAATGGTCCATGACAGATGGGTCCATGTTTCAGCCTAAGACTATGCTATTCAAATTCCAGGCAAGAACTTATCCATAGCAGACATTTTACAAGGTTACTGTGCTTCTCAGTAACTTAAACAGTAGCATGAACAAAGGACAGAGAATTAGGACTCCTCACTTCTATTCTCTGTGTGGACAACGCGTGTGATGCTGGGCACGTCACATCAGTCCCAGTGCTGAGACCACTGCCTGTCGTGCTGACCCAATATTCTCTCATTGTTTCCTTGTGTCTGCCCATCTATCTCTCTACATCCATCTGTTGTCTCCTGTCTCACAGTTAGATTGCAAGCTTTTTCCATCAAGGACTGTCTTATTGTTCTTTGTTTGTACAGCACGTAGCACAATGGGGTTCTGGTCCATAACCAGCGCTTCTCGGCACTACCACAACCCAAATCGCAAGTAATATACGGGGCTGTTTGTAAGGATCCAGGGGTCTGGAATCTGGATCTTCTGGCTGCCGGATGGCTGTCGTGACCACACCGCCACCCAGCAGCTCTGGCGAAGTGGGAAAAGCAGCCTAGGAGCCTTTGGGTTCAAGCACCACTAGATGTTCTGCCCAGAGAGGCCTTGACTGGCAGAGCCTGTCGCTTTCCCTGATTGGCCCAGGCATGCTATTTAAGGCTAGGGAAAACACCTAGAGGCTGTCTGCGCAGCTAGGCAAATCCCTCCCTGGCTTGCTGCTGCAAACAGCCCCTGCTGTGCATTACTGATACCTTGCTGCAACCCAGGCCCTGGCCTTGACCTGTGCCTCCATAGCTGGAGTCCTGATACTGCCATCCAAAAGCAGAGTTTCCATGCAATGGTGAGAAACGTGCCTTCCTTTGCCCTCAGAATACAGTCCCTCTAGTCTTGCCTGTGGATCCTGCCCAGGACTGGGGTTCCTGGGAGCTACTGCCATACAAATAGACAACAATAATACCCAGCGCTTCAGTTTATCCACCTGTAAAAGGGAGATAATATTTGCCTCATTTGGAGTATCTGGAGAGCCTCACAACCAGCCGGCTAGAGAACTGCAAACAAATCATTCTTCCCTTGCGCTAAAGAGTGTTTCAGCAGCATGTCCAGAAGCGGCTGCTTGGTTTGGGTCTGATTTGCAAAGGTGGTGCACCCCTACTGCTCCTGTAGACTACATAAGGAATTATGGGAGTTCAGCACCATTGAGAATCAGGCTTTCTGCCTTTTATGAGGCTGGCTTTGGCTGTGGGTGAGTAGAGCACTATCTCATCTGGAAAAGAGTCCGGTTTCCCATTGCACTATGTGCGCCTCTTAGAAAAGGGTCCACAATTTGGCTAACAATAAAATTATTATGGACTAAAATTTGGCCTACAGTCAGTTTGTCAGCCTGGGAGCAAGTGTTTCGAAAAAAGGTGGGTGGGATTGTCATCTAACGCAAGGCTGTTTTGATCCTGAAAGGCCCGAGTTGACAGGCCTCGATTCTGCAATTGTTTGGGAGTGGGTACAGCAGTCCACCCTTGTGCGAGAAGTTGCAGAACTGGGGCTTCAAGGCCTCTCCATAACAAATGCGGCGTAAGCAGGGGTAGTTCAAGCTCCATATTGCAGCAACCTTGACCTGAGAGATCCGCCAGCAAAGGCTGAGAATGTTTCATGGGTTCATTCACTCCTTGATCCCTTCCAAAGACTGCTGGCAAAGGGCCAGCCAGTCCCAGCTGCACTGTGGGTTTTGTGACACCTTGCTGCCAGGACTAAGAGCAAGCAACCATTTCACATCAGCTGCCGAACAGCTGTCAGCAAACTTTCTACCATCACGGAGCTGAGCTCAAGCATGGAAGGCTCCATATTGCATTACCAGCCTCCTGAACCAGCCAATCCTCCATTTCATGCCCAGTTCCAGGGATGTAAAAGGGGTGTTTTGCTGTTTGACACACTGCAGTGGTTTAATAACACAATACAACTCATTTCTTAATGTTGAAATTTTATAGCTAATTAGTGCATAATGTGCACGGACACCTTTGGCTATTTGAAAGGAGAAAAATGGCAACATCAAGCCATTTGGCCTGCTGCACGTGCAAAGCAAGTTTTATAAAGACCATCAGGATTGTTAGATGTGCTGGACAACTACATTGATGGGGCCTTTGTACTGCATAAATTCACGGGTTCCAGGCGAATTACTGACTTGATTCATAAGAACTACTGTATTTGTAGGACAGATTTTTAACACCCAGCAATCCCCAGAGTGCAACTCAGGTCGACTGGGTAAATATCACCCAATTTCCAAAAGACCAATATGTAAGTAAAGGATCTGCAAGCCACTGCAGTTTTTGCGCAACAGAAGAGACTAAAAGATGTTGCAGTGACATTTGCAAAACACACATCAACTTTAAGAAAATGCATAGTACATAGCAAACAAGTTCTTGGAGTTAACAGCATTGCTGACTGGAACAATCAATTCATTCTCTAGTGCACAGTGACTTTACACTTTTTTCGGCTCACAACAGAAAAGAGTTGCTGCAAATTGGACCCAGCAATCATTCATAATACCAACAGGCAGATGGAGTAGTGAGTATTTGCGCATGGACACAACCTTGTTTTTTGGCATTGGGTGTCGGTCAACGCTTCCCTTAGAAATAAGAACAGGCCATGAAATGCCAGGGGACCTGCATAGCTCCCATCTAGGAGTCAGCAAGAGGAATCCACACCAGCAGGCTGTTTACAAGTAGAAAAACATTTGCCTTATTCAGACACAACCAGTCTGGACAAATGGTCTAATTACATCAGGGCTGGCCTTTAGTACTTGCAAACCCCAACACCGCTTCCAATTTTAAGAGCCCCCCACTGAAAGAGTGGAAGCAGCTTTCAGTGTTTCTTGGAAGCTGGGAGGGTGCAAAAAGTAAGTACCATTATCTCCATTTTACAGATGAGGAAATTGAGCCATGGAGTGCTGACCCAAGGTCACCCAGCAGGCCAGTGACAGAACTTGGACTAGAACCAGATCTCCAGAGTCCTGGTCCAGTACTCTATCCACTAGGCAATATAGCCAAATGATGTTGCCCTAGAGTCACTATACCCACAGAGAGGATGTGGGATCTGTTATCACTATCAGTCAGAAGGGTGTCTGCTAGCTGAAGTGGCAGAGACCTGTGGTTTCCAGTTGACAGAACACGAATCTGGTGCAAGTTACCTGCACAGATGTAATTCCTATAGTAATTGTGGTTATTGTCTAAAGCACATGACTTCACATCCCCAAACAGCAGTACAAAAAGAATGACCCTCAGAGGTAAGCACACCCACAGCTATTACATCCCTACATCTAATCTACAATGGCTTGAAAGAGTGAGGGCAAGCTCTCTGTGCGGATCACTTTGGAAATCTATGCTCCAGTGCACAGCCTTCTGTAGCCAGCAAGCAGCAACAGCTCTGCGGGAACCAGCGGCCTATGGAAAAGAAGGACAGAATGGCTCTTCCACCTGCAACCACCACCCAGCTCTCCAACAGAACCACCCCTGAAACATGCCAGAAGCACAAAGAGCGAGGACAATGGTATTGCCCATGTGATCTAACCAAGCAGGGGCAAATGTCAGAGTAATGCAAAAGGGGATAGTATCCTGCCACTAATGGGATTGTAATAGCAGCTAGGACAACAGCAGCTGCAGCACAGCCCTTTCTTTGGCAAGCAGACGCAGCCTATGATCCTCTTGGTTTTTGCATAAAATGACATGCTCCAGCCTATGAGCTGTGTCTAGCTCTCCGGAGGCCTAGCTCATAGGAGCTTTGTTGCAAAGAAGCACACACATCCCCTGCAGTGGACAATGACACGGAGAGCTTCTGCATCAATGGTCAGTTTTAAATGGCAGCACAAGAACAAATAGATGTGAACTGACTATTAGTGAGGTTAGGCTTGAAATTAGAAGACAGTTCTAACGATCAGAGGAGTGAAGTTCTGGAACAGCCTTTCAAGGAGAGCAGTGGAGGCAAAAAAACCTAATTGGTTTCAAGACTGAGCCTGATACGTTTATAGAGGGGATGGAATGAGGAGGTTGCCTACAATGGCATGTGGCCCATCTGTGAATGCTCACAGCAAATATCCCCAATGGGTGGTGATGGGACACTAGATGGGGAGGGCTCTGAGTTACTCCAGGGAATTCTCTCTCAGGTGTCTGGCTGGTGGGTCTCACCCACATGCTCAGGGTTTAATGGATCACAATATTTAGAGCCAGGAAGGAATTTTCCCCAAGTTCAGATTGATAGAGATATAGGAGGGTTGCGCCTTCCTCTGTAGTGTGGGTCACCTGCTGGTTTGAACTAGAGTTAATGATGGAGTGTAACCTGAAGTCTTTCAATCAAGATTTGAGGACTTCAGTAACTCAGCCAGAGGGTATGGGCCCATTGCAGGAGTGAGAGGGGTGAAGTTCTGTGGCCTGCAGAGTGCAGGTGGTCATACTAGATGGTCATGGTGGTCCCCTGAAAGTCTCTGAGTCTATGATTCAGAGTCAGTCTCCATAGCTGCTGGCTCAGACAATGTGTGGGATCATGACTGAGAAGAAATCACTGGTACAACGGTCACAGACCAAGTTGACCTGAACTTGAAAAGCCAACAGTAATCGACATTGTAACACATGCTCCTACTGGAGCATATCAAAGCTGAACCCACCTGAAGCTTGGAAAAAGGGATCCAGACCTATCTGTAATCATTACTAGCTCAGAACTATCTATCTATCTAACTCAGATCTATTATTATTCTGCTACTGCTAATAAAATTGATTAGCTGTACTCTTGGTGCTAAGGCGCAGGACTGGGCCTTGAGAGATGAAGGTTCAATTCCTGATTCTGCAAGTCATTGATCCAACCCTGGGCCTCTTTGCTCATCTGTAAAATGGAGATAACTCTTCCTTTCTCACACCCTCTGCCTTCTTGGTTTAGACTGTAATCAGAGCAGGGAGGGGTTCTTGCTCTGTGGCAAGCCCAAGATTCTAGGCATTACCTTAATGCTACTAATAAAAACATTTAGAAATAATGACACTTCAGACCCGAAATATAAAAGCCAATGTGATGTGTTTTAGTGTTAAATCGGGGTCTAAGAATCAGAACTCCTGGCATCTATTCCTGGCTTTCCCAATCACTCATTCTGTGGCCTTGAGTAAGAGTTTCGGTCTACCCTTCCTGTACAATTGGGATATGGACTTCTTAACTACAACCGAGGGATGCTAAGCTTCATTCATTATAGTTTGTACGGTGCCCTGAGCACCCGGGGTGAAAGGTGTTACAGAAATGCCAAAAGCATTATTTTATTTAGATTGTAAGCCCTCTGGGGCAGAGACCATGTCTTCCTATATGTTTATATGGCTCCTAGTACAATGAGACCACCTGATCCTGACTGTGCCCTTTGGATGCCACTGTAATACACTCACAACAACAAGGCTGCCACTGTGTCATTAACCCAATACTATTGCAGTCGATAGGGAAGCTACTATCATAAAGGGCTTTTAGGTTTCATTACTAGGCCAAACACAGGGCAGCATCTTTGGCTTAAATTTTATCTGATTGTCTTTGATGGCTTGTTTCTAAACCAGAACACATTGCTTCACAATTTTTTTGGAAGGGGGTGAGGGGGGATTTAATATGTGGTCCTGATACTGCTATTTGTAAGGATGCTAAGTAAAGCACCCCAGTTTCTGAAAATGCTAATGCATTGGCTGGTACTTTGGTGTGAGGATTTTAGCTTGTAATTAACCTGAGTGGCGTATTTTAAATGAAGAAACAGCAGCAGAGATTGATAATGGCTCTCGCTTCATATGCCAGGAAATCTGAGGCAAGGGCGGGTTATTAATGAGGGTGCGCCAGACGAAAGGAACAAAATTAATTACAAGCATTTTCAGTTTCCCTACTGGAAATGACGGACTCTACAGCTGTTCATTTCGGTTCCATCTATAGGATCCATTTGTGCTGTTAGCCATACAGCTGCATTTGGCACTTCAACTGTATATACTGACCCAGCTTCAATTCCTGATCTCAGTGGAGCTTTGCTGATTTACTCCAGCTGAGATCTGGCCCTCCATGAATACAGATATGCATGAATCAGCATGTAAAAGTCTGGGCACAATTAACTCTTTCCCCTTTTTCCAATTGCTCTATATTCCTTCACACTTCTCACTTCTGTTGGTTCAAGAGCCTTCTCCTCTGCAGCCCCTGCCATCTAGAACAGTCTTCTGGATTCTCTCCACTCCACTGACTCTCCAGTCTGTTTTCAAATCTTATCTGAAAACATGGGGATAGCGGGAAGTTCCTGGTTGCATCTCTTATTTTTTCTCCTTCATCTATCCCTTGGTATGTGAATTTAGATCTTTAAAGTATTTTGGGGTACAAAATGCAAGACAATGCATTGAATATATTTTAAAAACATACCAGTCAAGCAGAATTACAAGTAATGCCTGGCTTTGAATACTAAATGCATTTGGTGGAGGATTTTTCTGTGCATATATTGAGGGGGTTCCAGCTGATGTTTGCGGCATAACCTGGGACACATTTGATTAGCGACCACCTCTGTTTAGAGCGGTATGAGCCAATTTGCAACACAGGCAACGTTTTTCGTAGAGCTGCCGATGCTCTCAGATTTTTGATTCGGCGAGTTAGTCCCTAGTTGGTTGCTAGCTTTTTGCGGCTGTCCCATCTGTGTTATCCAGCTCCTTTTGACCAAGTTTGCTTCGTGTCTGTTTGGAACTAGATGGGGCCATCTGGCTAACTTCTAATTATAGGGCTGTGGGACTTCTGAGAGCATGGCAAATACTGCACCACCTACTCTTTTGTCTATGTCTGGAGTAAGCAGGCAAGTTCTCCATCCTGTGAAATGATGAATGTGCTCATCCTCCTCTGAAATCAAATCAGAGTCGAGGGTGCACAACATTTTGTTGGATTGGGTACAGCTCCTGGAAGTATCAGTTGTTTACTTGAAAGAACAGGACTAGTGCCAGCAAATTTAGCGGGATGGTACTGAACCATTAAACACCTGTGCAACCTAATCTTCTAAGATACTGCAGTGCTTCCTGGAATGATTCTAGTGGTTCAGCATGACTTGAGTAAGTAATTCTTTTGGGGGTTAACCTACAAGCAAAGTGAAGTGTTAGTATCAATTTAGGACACTCTACATCCGGATGCTCAGATGCTATGGTAATAGAGGCTATAGGGATATCTAGAGAGAGAAACTATGGGGATTAAATTTGCAAGAGAGGCTAGTGATTACGAATGTCTCCGTTTTTGAGTCTCCAACCCAAGAGACCTTCAATGGGCTTAATGTTCACAAAGTGTTAAGCACTTGCCTTCTGAAAAACAGGCCTAGATGTCCCAAGTTGCGCACCCCAAAAAAGTCTCCAAAATCACTAGGCATTTTTGAACTTGTAGACCAATGGGTCTGACCCTACAGGCCTCACTCAGAAAAGATGTACTTTGAAGGCTATAGATGTTTATAAGGACAATATGACTGGGCACCAATGACACTTAATTCATTCTGTACTTAAGGAAATCAGCCAATGAGGCTAAAAACAATCTACTACATTAACAAAGCATTTACACAGAGAGATATGTACTTGATTAACAAAGGCACTGGAATCATTTGAACAACTATCCAAGAGGAATCATAGATGCCTTTTAGATCATACCTGTCTAATCCCATCGGGATCTAGTGCAACGTTCTTCCCTACCATATAGTTTCCTGGACTCTCTTTGGTCTGGTTTAAAGTAACTCAAGCTAACAAGCCTCCACATCACTTTCAGAATAAAGGTTTCTTCAGAAATATTTTAACAAACAAGAAAATTGTTGAAGGGATTTTTTTTCTTTCATTTCCTCCCCTCCCCCTTTAAACGAAAGAAAATTGAAGACTCCTGTAAAGAATTATATAAATAGCAAGAGTGAACTAATCCTACAACGTTAATGCTCCATTCTAAGTGACATGCTAATCACTGAATGAGCAATCTGTGAAAAGGTTGTGTTTAACTTTGTCATTTCATAACAATAGGAAGCCTGAGATGAGGATAAATTTACCTTCTTGACGCAAAGCGGAAATGTTAATAAGGGATGCAAAAATATGCCGTGCCAAACAGTAGTAGTAAAAATAAATTAAAAGCCTGAGGACTAAAAATAACGAAGGGAAAGGGAGGAAATTCACCCAAACTGTAATAATTTGGGAGATCTCAGGACCTGATCTAATATGACTTTCCATTGACTTTATTGTATCGGGTTCCTCAGTGTTACAGAACAGATCAGGATTCTCTGCAATTCTCATCTCCATCTAAGTGCATTAAGGGGCAAATCCTGCCTTATCTCTTTCTTCCTTGGGAATAGCAGGCTCCAGACACAGTCGGGTCAGTGCAGTTTAGTTGCACAGGATAAGGCAATAAATTTGGTCAGCCGACAGCCAGTGCACAGAGCGCAGATCCCATGTGCACTAAGCAAGCTGCCCGTGTGCTGGGACAGAGGGGAGATAAGCCTTGAATATTTGAGGGAAGGATATTTGTGTGTGTGTGTGTGTGTGTGTGTGTGTGTGTGTGTGTGTGTGTGTTCCTTCTCTGCTGATAAACACACACACACACACACACACACACACACACACACACACACACACACACACACACACACACACTCTTTCCTTTTCTCTAAAAAGCGACAAAGAGTCCTATGGTACCTTATAGACTAACAGATGTATTGGAGCATGAGCTTTCGTGGGTGAATGCCCACTTCGTCGGATGAATGTAGTGGAAATTTCCAGAGGCAGGTATAAATGTTAGTCTTTAAGGTGCCACGGGACTCTCTGTTGCTTTTTACAGATCCAGACTAACACGGTTACCCCTCTGATACTTTCCCTTTTATGTTGCTCTACCTAACTCACAGCAGAACTACTCTGGGTCTGGTTTCTCTGCTCTTTTCATCTCTCTTTCTACACCTTTAAAGTAGGAGGATGCTCCCAGGATTTTCTTAGGATCCCTTATCTACCTCTCTCCCTCCACTATCAATTCACCAGCTTCTGGTGCTGGAGGGATGCAAACTGGAATTTACTCATCATTTCAGGCAATCTGCACTGAGAAGATCTAACGCATCCTTTGCAGAACACAGGACAGATTGTATGTAGTATCGTTTCTCCTCCGGGTACAGTATCCCTGCTGTGCCGAATACAAGAGACTTCGCTAAAGCCGAGTGAAAATGAATAGTCCCTGGTGTTTATATGATTAAATAAATACACTATATTCTCTCAAGGACTGACTCCTGTTTTGTTTGGCTTCTCTGTTGTCTTTTAGAGACACAATAATACTAGGCCTACATGCCTCATGCAGCAATAACTTCCTCTTGCAATAGCAGAAGGGTGGGCAATAGGGTGACCAGACAGCAAGTGTGAAAAATCAAGATGGAGGGTGGGAGGTAATAGGAGTCTATATAAGAAAAAGCCTCAAATCGGGACATCTGGTCACCCTAGTGGGCGATGATGTATCGGTATTTTTTCCACTCATCTTAGAGGCTCTGAGAGCACAAGTTTGCCTGGAAAATGGTCCCCTCATAAAGGGCAAAATATATTTCTAAACACACACACGCTGCCACTTTTACGTGGATGATTTTTATCACAGGCTACACGTCTGCACTGAAACAGCTGTGCTGAAGCTAAAAAAATTTGGATGCAGATTTGACCTTTCCCGATTTCAGGCTCAGAGTTTTGGTTCAAGCAGCATCCCTGGTGAATTCTAGCAGACTTTTAACCAGTAGCTATGCACGGGGAGCTGTATTACTACAAGGCCAGTAAGAAGGAATCGCTCACAAGACTCCAGCCTCATTATGTCCAAATGAATCTGTTAGTCTTCATGGTGCTCCCGGACTCTTTGTTGTTTTTGTGGATACAGATTAACACGGCTATCCCCTGATACTTAGCCTCATTATAGTGCAATTCTGAAAGCTTCACACTAAAGCAATTCAATCTCTTGCCGCCTCTGCTTTACAGCTCGTTCACCACCACAGAAGGGGCAGTGACTTTTCCAGGGTTCCTGAAGCTCAATGAATTGCATGGTGTGAACATGATACTACGTGATCATGCAAAACATTTTGCCCTCCATTCTGCAGGATTCCTTACAAACCTCTTGTGGATGTTACAAAGTGCTTTTATTTCAATTAAATAAAAAATAAGCAAAATCTTTGGGCACAAAGTGGGTGCCCTTGGCTGTTGAAGTTCTGCCAGGATTCAAAGCCAAACCCTGGATCTGCTTTTGCAGCGGTGAACAAAAAAGCAGAGAAGTCAGGAGGACATGTAATAATGCAGAAGCTCGCTCTGAGATGGATTGTAATGTATGTACCAGGTTAATGCAGCACTAAATCCTGAGACACTTTCCGCCGCTGTTCCCTTCAGAACAATTTGAGCAACAGTGTCTTTGTTCAAGGAAAGGCCCATCTGCTTGCTCCCATCAGGCACCCCGCTGATAGAACTGGTCTGGGCTCCAGGAGCGCTGAGGTCTGGACTAAGGCGACTTTGCTCTGAATGGAGGACAGATTACTGCACACTGGATGTTTTGGGGGTATAACATTTCTCAGATGTCAGGAAGCATTTTGTAAACCATGGGCCCAAGAACAGCTGAAACCTGAGGCAGCCTTAAGCACAAGAAAGCCGGGCAGATATTTGGGGACCATGCTGTTTTTTAAGTGGGGAGAGGCAGGCAAACCGAAAGGAAGGCCCAACTCGGCAGTGAAGCAAGACGAGAAGCACACATCAGCCACCATGATTCCCTGCAGCAGAGTGACCAGATGTGAAGGCAACTCCTGGCCAGATATCTCCATCCCCTCCTTCACTTGCAGCAAGCTGGGGCCTGTGCAGACTGTAAGACCCTGGCTGAGACAAGAAAGCCCAGAGAGATGGCCAAGTAAAGCGTTCTTCCAAACTCAACAGAGCTAAATATTTAAGCTGTGATACCTTTGCATTCCTGCTAGCTGCTGCTGCTACTGAATGGACCATTTCCTTGCAGGGCTTACAATTTTTACAGTCATCCTACCTGATCCAAAGTCCCTGGAAAGACTCCCACAGACTTGGATGAGATTTGGATCAGGCCTGTAAGATCCAAACAATTAAGGATACCCAAGTTAGACAGGTCTGACTCATCAGGCAAACTTCAGGCATCTCAAGACCTGGGGGAGTTGTTAAAACACCCAGCCCCAGTGGGTTGGTTCAGTCACTGGACAACTTTGATCAGCCTCAAATCAGAATGGGAAGAAAAAACAAATCACATCTCTATGTTCACAGAACCTCCAAAATGTTGACACAATAACAGTGCAGGGATAAAAAAACAGTCTGTGTTCTTGCAGATAGTGCCGTGGCTTAATAGCTGCTTTATAACCTTGTATTCAAGTTCCCAGCAAAGACATCACTGGGCTTGCCCTTGGAGCTAGTAAAAAAATAGAAGGGGGATGGAAATCGTTATTCAAACATTTACTAGGAAAGAATTATTTCCTTCAATTAAAAAACCTTACACATTCTGAGCAAGGCCCATTCAGACTGGCCAGGGAACCAGGTAAGCAGCTTGAGGGACAGACTGTACTTAAGTCGAGTTTGTTACGGGGATATGAATACAGAGCAAGCCAGTATGCAACAAGGCTCGCCACCACATTCACCTACCAAAGCCAAGCATAGGCCACCATGAGAGGTGAGAGTAGGTTGCATAGTTGGGGCTTATGCTTTCAAAGCTCAGGCCTCTACAGTCAGATGATATGGTTATATCTTGTGATTGTGCTGGATGTACCTAAAAGGCTAAGAGACTTAGGTAATTTCATAATAATGAATAAATAACTCCCAGCACGTGACTTCAAAGAGCTGAACCACTAACAAGAGGGTTAATCCTCTCCCTGCCATGGTGCCTTCCTTCTAAAGATGGCAAAGCACTCTGTGATCAATAGTTAAGCCTCACACCGCCTCTGCGGCAGCTTGAGGAGTAACATACTACGCACCATGGGAAAGGTGTGGCAGGATCATGATTCTAGACTGCAAGCTCCTCAGAGCAGGAAATGTCTTTGCCTTGTAAAGTACAGAAACACATCCTTGGTGTTCATAACAAAACAGCAGCCGCTGCCAATCTATTCCCTGCCAGGCCGTTTTATTGAAGATGGAGGGGGAGGATATTTTGTGGTTTGTAAAAATGCCATGAACGCCAAGATTGTTAGGTTGCATTATAATAAATTAGGTTTCTTGAACTCTTAGTTATCTCTTCCAGGACATTTATTTTGTAAATTAAAGACTTCTATGTCTAGAGCCACACTGCAGATTACAAAAACCACATGCAGATCCCTTATTGGTCCCACCACAGCAATAAAACTAGATAAAATGTCAAATGGGCAGCCACAAAAGTATCAATTGCTGTGCAGTGGTTTTAAGCAGCAAAGCTGGCAAACTCCGATTGTATTACAGGTCAAAAACAGCAGAAAACATGAGACTGAATATAACATGGCAGAAGACATCTTACAGAAATATTACATTTATACTGCAGCTGTTGGAGGGATTCTATAGAAACCCTTGCAAAGAAATATGCTACCAGAAGAGGAATCTGCCCATGAGTTTCTCAGGAGGATAGACTATAAAGGGGCAAACTAAACAAGAGGTAGGCAGATTTAAGGTGTTATTTTATGTGGCTGGATTGTCACAATCCCATATGAGATAACGCTCCTGCCAAAATAAAATTCATTGGCCCTTTAAACACATTCTCAAGGAGGACATTGGCTGTTTCTCAAAGTTTGTGTTGACCAAAGCATCTCACTTATTTAAAAACCAAACTCTCTGGGCACGTCTACACAGTGATCAAAAATCCATGGTACTGCATCACAAAGCCTGGGTCAGCTGACTTGGACTATGGGGCTATAAAATTGCCATGAAGATTTTCAGACTCAGGCTGAAGCCTGGGTTCTGAGACCCCACAAGGGAGGTTTCCAGCCCAAACCTGAATTTTTGTGAATTTTTTCACTGCATTTCAATAGCCCCAGCCCGAGTCAGCTGACCTGAGCCAGCCATGGTTGTGCTGAGGGTTTTTTATAATAGTGTAGATGTACTTGCTAAGGTCTTACAGTTCTGATGGGAATGTAAACAAAACTGCAACTGTGCAGGCTGCTGCTTGGTAACATTTAAGCCTATGAGAAAAAGGCTTATGGCAGGTTCCACTTTTAAAATGTATTATTATTATTATTATTTCTATTACAGTAGTAATTAAAGGACCCAATCAAGTTTAATGTCCCTTTGTGCTAGGTGCTGTACAGACACATAGGAGAGACAGTCTCCTGCTCCAATGAGTTTACAATTTAAATAGACAAGACAGACAAAGGTTTGGGGTAGAAATAGAGGCACAGAGAGGTGAAGGCCCAGATCTCAAAAGGCATTTAGTGCCTAACTCCCATTGATTTCCCATTGACCTGGGCTGAAGTGATTTGCCCACAGCCATACAGCAGGTCAGTGGCAGAAGAATTTTCTCATTCACTTGCTTTTGTCCTAACGATAAGGATTCCCCCTCCGTAGAGGCCCACTTCTCTGTCCACTTCACCACCACAACCTCAGGAGCAGGCATCATGGCCAAAGGTGCCTACACGTGAACATATTCACAAACAAAACACTTTGGATGATATCCTGGTTCCACTGAAACCTATAATAATACTACCACAGCCTTCAAACGGGGCAGGATTTCAGCGCTTGTTTGAAAGAGAGAGAGAGAGAGATGAAAGAGTATTTCAGGCAAATCCAGTTACTGCCCAAGTATCCTTCTGCAGTGCTTCCTAGATGTTGCCTGCTGGCAGGACCAGATAGCAACTGACAAGGACCTGTTCCAGTTCTGTCTGTCATTCTCATTTAGGGTTCGTCTCGGTCTCCCTGCCAGAGTCCATCACAAGTTTTGCATATCTTAATTCCCCAATCAGATCCCTCTAGGAGTTTGCTTTACCCTCCTCTGAAATCAGAACTGGCTTTACCATAGCTCTATGAATAGTAAGATCCAAGACTCGTGGGAAATGATTATTACATTGGATTTCAAGCCAGGGAATCTTGGCATGAGAGTGCTGGGGGGTGGGGGTGGGGAAGGAGTGAGAGAAGGATTAGCAGCCTGCAGAGCTAGATTTGTGCCATGCTGAAAGATTTGGCACTTGAGGAAATAAGTTGCTAATTGCTCACATAAAAGTTAGATGACCTGTAAAATACTGCACAAGTGGGGTCAAATCTGCACCTTACTGAAGGGTGGGGACTGTGGCACATGGTCCCTACTCTGCTATTCCAATAGTTCTGGTTCCCGTAGCATGTCCCACCTACACCAGAATACAGACAAGCTCACTGCACCTGAAGGAGACATCACCACTCTTTGGGTTTCCTGCATCCCAATACAAGACGTTTTCTCAAAATTCAACACAGGATGTCTCTGCAAGGAGCTGGAAGGTTCAGGGATTTGGACCCTGTTGCTTCTTGGATGTTGTTTCAAATCCAGGCCCAAGACTGTGGTGATCAAAAGCTGTAACCATTTGAAAGCTGTTTGCTGGCCTCTCTGAAATGACCATGGGACCTTAACCCAGTGCCTAATGGATGTGTTGCCTCATCATACAAATTTCCCCCCCTTTCACTGCAAAGATGCCTAGGACTAGGGCTGGTCACATTTTTTCCCATTGAAACTTTTTTTTTTTTGGTGGAAAACAGTTTTCCACTAAACATGAAAAGTGTCTACTTTGTGCTAAAACCGGTTAGTTTTCATTGAACAAACCAAACACCCAAACACTGACATATTTCAGTTTGGATATCCAGCTTCCTGCCTTTGGGAGTTGTAGTTAGATTTTCCCATGTCCAAATTCTTCCAAACACTGAGTAGCATCCACCATCCTTTCTATCCCTTTTCTATATATTACTAGATTGGTAATAGCTCTAGACGGAACCCGAGACATGAATCAAGATTCCTTCTTCTGGCATGAAAGACAGATGGAGGGTGTCTAAAAGCATAAGGCACTTTCTCAACATCTACAAAATTTTCTTTAGCAATTACAGCAGCCAGCCTCTGAGCCCAGATCAACCGACTCAAGCTCACAGTGCTCATGCTACTGCACTAAAAATAGCTGTCTAGACATTAGGGCTGAAGTTGGAGTTTGGGCTTTGAAGTCTAGGGACAGGGGTGGGCTTCAGAGCCTGAGTACCAGCATGATCCTCAATGTGTGCACAGCTATTTTTAGCAGGGTAGCGCAAACCTCCACCAGCCTGAGCCTGTTGAACTGGGCTCAGACGTTTGCTGCTGAGGGCTGCTGCTTGCTGTGTAGACATACCCTATGTGATTAGACAGCAGAGGAACTGAGCAATGGACAGTACATATGCAACCGTGCCCAGTAATACACCATGATGGAGCAGGGTTCTAGCCATGAGTAGAACGTTATCTAGTGAACGTCTCTTGGCGAGACAGTGTTGCTATGCTGGGAGTGTTCCTCCTTCTGTTGGCATGTAAAGCATCTACACTGGGGGACTATGCTCGCATAGGCTGTGTAGGGTAGACATTGCTTAAAGGCTTGTCTATACAGAGTGCACTATTGACAAGCCCTTAATCAACTAGCTACGGGTTCAAGCTAAACCAAAATCAGTTAGTCTTAAACTGAAACAAGCGTTCACACAAGGGCTTGTTGCACTGGTATAACTACATCTGTTTTATTGATTGCAACGGTTCAACTGAACTGGTGCAAGTCTGCACAGACAAGGCCCAACTCCTGTTAATGTCAATGAGAGCTGGGCAGCCAACTCTTTCAGGCTGCGAGGAAAATTCCAGCGTTGGCAAAGATCTCATTTTCTGATGCGGTACCAAGAAAAGCAAAGGCATATAAACATGGAGGAAGTTGTTTCTCAAGCCCCCAAGCTTAGAAATTGATGATAGGACATGTTGATATAAGTGATCTAGGAAAAACAGGCAGGGGAAAGCACTAACACTGAAATTCTCACGCAGAGGTATAATCCTCCGTAATATCATAATCCCTTCTTCCTGTCTCATCTCAAATGGGATAGCATGGACAGAAGACAACTTCAGGTAGGGAGCAGCCAGCTGACACAGGGGGAAAAAATGCATTTACCATGCACAAAGAGAAAACAAAAATAGAAATGTCCCATTGTTCATGTATAAAGGGCCATATACATGCCTCTAAAGATTGAACAAGAAACAATGGGCTTAAACTGCAGCAAGGGAGGTTTAGGTTGGACATTAGGAAAAAGTTCCTAACTGTCAGGGTGGTTAAACACTGGAATAAATTGCCCAGGGAGGTTGTGGAATCTCCATCTATGGAGATATTTAAGAGTAGGTTAGATAAATGTCTATCAGGGATGGTCTAGACAGTATTTGGTCCTACCATGAGGGCAGGGGACTGGACTCGATGACCTCTCGAGGTCCCTTCCAGTCCTAGAGTCTATGAATCTATATCTTGTCAACCTCAATTCAGTGTTTTACTGTGTAAAAGTCCGATTTCCATGAAACTCCTCACAGAACAAAGTGCTATTTGACAGGAGGAAGCGTGGAAGAATGTGTTCCAAAAGGAGAACTGTTTCTCAATTAAAATGTTTTTGGAAGATGTCATCTGCTCTTTAATGTCCTGTCCTAGAACTGTGTTTGAATAGAATGTTAAAAAATCCTAGAATCTATTAGCAATAGTATCCTAACATCCTAGGCTATAGTACTCTGCTAGATTATGAGTGAAATATTCAGTGGCCTCCAAACAATGCTTGTCTGTATCACCAAACCAGTTTATTTACTACAGCAGGTCTTTCTGCCAATGGGACTCATAGATTTTTAAGGCCAGACGGGAGCATTATGAGAATCTAGTCTGATCTTCTGCACAACACAGGTGAGAGGATCCTACACAGAGATTCCCTGGCAGGGGGTAAGAATTATTTTTAAACACCATCTAGAAGCCCAATAACTTGAGGCTGAGCTGGAGCATCCCTTTTAGCAAGAGATCTAATCTCGATGTAAAGACCTTAAGCGATGATGAATTCACCACTTCCATTGCTAAGATGTCCCTGTGGAAGATTAATTTGTGCCAGAGTTGAGCCCTGGCACCGCTCGTCTTGATAGTTCGTAGCCCTGGCACCTCTGGCCTTGCCGTATCTGTTATGAAAGTTAAAAAATTGCTTGAGCCCTGGCATGTCTTTCAATACAGATTATGCGCTGGGATTACCCTCCTTATTGGAACATCATTTTGCACAATGTTGTGTGTGTGTGTGTGTGTGTGTGTGTGTGCGAGAGAGAGAGATCGATCATTATGGGTACGTCTACACCAAATTAAAAAAAATCTGCAGCACCAGATCTCAGAGCCCAGGTCAGCTGACTCGGGCTTGTGGGGCTAAAAATAGCAGTGTAGAAGTTTGGGCTCAGACTGGAGCCATGGCTCTGAGACCCATCCCCATTTCAGAGCCCAAAGCTCCTGCCCGAGCCGGAACATCTATACTGCAATTTTGAGCCCTAGTAAGCTCATCCAGGCTGGCTGTTGCCAGGCCACAGGTCTTTTATTGCAGTGTAGCTGGACCCTAAAAATTCTGTCGCCCTCCTAGCACTCCAAGGATTTTGGCCTCTGACTGCTCAGGGAAAGGAATCTTGTTCCATCTCATTGCCCATCTAGCGTGTACCTTTTTACACTGGTTCTCACCTGCAAGCCACATAAGAGAGACGGTTGTTTCAATTGCTTTATCAGCTTTATCCTTAAGTCTCTGTAGACTCAGTTGTAGACTCTAATAATGGCCGATACATTTTTTCTTTCTGCTCCGTGACTAGAATGCAGCTAAACATTCCCCAAAGTCCACAAGTGCCTTTAAGAGAGCGGAAAAGGAAGGGGTTGGGGGGAGCGCCTTACCTCAAAGCCCTAAGTGTACGTTGTTCATTGCCAATGAAATCCAGATGTTCCTTAAACTCTGCAGTGTTGTCCCCCTCCCCTTCGTAATACTGGATAGATTTTAAAACCTGCTTGAGTGGAAGGATAGGCTAGTTCCTTCAGCATTACCATTTTACCAGCACACTAAATACACTCAAAAGGTCCTTGGCACCTTCCCCCACAGCTAAAAGGAACAACCTCAAACAACTAAGTCCTTTTAAGAATGACAAGGCATTCTCTTTTCTCCTCTATGTACAGTGGATGGCAGATAACTTTGTCCACTATATAAGAACCACTATATGGAGCATGGATAGTAAAAGCCAATGCTGACAGGGCATGATCTAACAACCATTGAACTCAGTGGGAGTCTTCCCACTGACACCAGTGGACGATGGATCAGGCCCGTAATGCTTAACGAGATCAGAAACTACTAATACAAGGGAGGGTGGAATTCAGCTACTTTAGAACTTCCGTATCCTTCACAAGAGGCAAAGGGAGACACGTATCTAGACAAAACTTGACTAAATTACCCTTCTCCTTTCCAATTAGGTGAACATCAAGCTATTTTAGAAATGTGGAACCTAAATATTGATTTAGGAGCTTACCGTAGGCAGCTGGTTCGAAAATCTTGGCCAGAGCATTTATGAAATACTGTGATATGGTGGAAGAAAAGCTCTATCTAACAAAGTCAATCCCTGTATAATTAAGCCAAAGTCTATATAAGCCAAATCGTAACAGGCAGAGCTGTTAGTGCTGCCTATAGGTTGCCTGACACTTTCCATTATAAGACCTTGTATTCAGTTGTTTATATCTTTGCCATTTGGGCTGAAATACATACTAAACCAGTTACTGTAGTCTTAATTGATCCAGCTCACACATGCAGAGTATGGGTCTTGGTCCCCATATAATGGCCGATCCAGGTGAGAAGCTGAGTCACCTCTAGCTAAAGGAATTACTATTTTAGCTCATAAAGTCTCAAAATTTTAGTTTGCAAGGGCTTAAGTTCAAACCCTGACTACGGCCCAAGTTGGGAGGGTTGTTATAAAGACTTCTCCATATTTATGTGTAAAAAAATGGCCTTTTGTTAATTTATGGGAACTGGTCTAAATAATCAGATTCTAGCAGTGGTTTCCAAATAATGACATGTTTCCTCCCACTTTCTCTTATCTGCACTGCACATTTGTTCTTGATAGGATCAGTTTTATGGATTCTTGCACAACAAAAAATCTTATAAGCATGACAGTCGACTCTGTCCTTCTCCATCCTGACCTCTAATCCTCTAGAGAAACATTTACACTGAATCAAGATAGCTAAAAGCTTTATTAGTAAGGCTTATAATTGAATTAACTCAGTAAGTGAAATACATTAACTAGGTTTCTAGGAGAAAAGTACCCCAGGGAAAGATCTGAACAACACTTCTGCTGTTAATATCAAAGAAAATATGGGGGACTGAATGGCTCACGGGTCATTCATGGGATTTATAGACTTTCAGATGTCGGTTGCCAGTTTGAATCTTTTTATATATTTCCCACCAGTTGGAAGTCCAAAGACAGCAGCTAGTGCATGAGAAGCAAGAAGGGCAATCTACTATTCTGGTTTCAATCTCCTAGCTGGAAAACCATGAATGGAAAAGACTTCTCCTAGTGGGAAAGATGTCCATGGTTTCCCAGTAACAGACAAAAAAGTGCCAAGCGAGAACCAAAAGCCATAGTCACATCTTTTTAGTCATTCGGGGTTACTGATACTGTCTTCTCCAAGTAGGAATACAGAGCGCTGCAGATGGCTAAGTACCTGAGAATGGTTGAGCCTGCCACCCAGGAGCCTGCCACAGGAAAAGGGCAGATCAGCAGAAAGCAAGAGCAGAATGCTAATCAGACTCCAGGATAGTAAGAAGGGGCTGCCAAAGGTGGCGAGGAGGAAGATGAGAGAGGAAGGATGGGTCAGTGGTTAGATCAGTAGTCCGTGACTTCAGAGTGCTTAATTCCCTGCTCCATCACTGAAGTCCTATGTGATCTTGGGGTATTCACTTAATCTCCTTGTGCCTCACTTCCTCATATGTGCAATGCGGGTTTCCCTGCCTCACAAAGGTGTTGAGAGGATAAACATATTAAAGATCACGAGGTGCTTGGACACTGTGATAACAGGGGCCGAAGAAGTGTCTTAGACAGAGGATGACAGCGATGTTGCAAACTAGCTACTAAAAGGAAAATTTGAAAGGTGACCATTAGCCATGGCTAAGAATGAACTCCATGCAGAGGAGAGATTTAAAAGAAAAACCCATACAATAAATAAGTTTATTTACATTAGTTTTGCATTGTGCTAAGTTGATTATGTGCTGCAGTTTGACACTGTACATGAAACAAACGTTATATTGTAGTGATTTGCAATCGCTAGGTTCCCAAATGACACTGAAAGTTAATGGCTATTAATGGCCTAATGGTCCTTTGAAAAATCTCTCCCTTTATCACCAGTTACTGAGACAGGGCTTAACTCTGCTAGTGAAAATTAAAACACTTGGTTTTTGTGTATGCGTGTGTGTGGCGGCGGCGGCGGGGGGGTCAGAATAGTAAAAGAAATGTGATGCAAATTCTCCATCTTATTTTCACTAGGTTAAGACATTATTAAGAAGATGATAAGGAGTGGTTTGAGTGTGCGCTGATTTGAATATGGTTTAGTCTTATTATTATAACATTAATTACTTGTATTTCACTAGCACTTAGGAGCCCCAGGCATGGACCAGGCACTGTACAAATACAAAACAAAAAGACAGCCCCTCCCTGCCACAGAGAGCTCACAATTTAAGTCTTGAGTCTCCCTTCAAGCATGCGGGTGAAAATCTACTGAGTGGAGTATCTTTCCTTGCATTCTGCAACAAAGAGTCCAACACCCCCACATACTCCTACAGTATAAATGAAACCAAGCAATACACGCTTTAGAAGCACCCCTGATGGACAGTGTGCTGCCTGGGATATCCCAGGGGGAGCTCTATTCAGTGGTTGGGGGTCTCATGCCCCAAGATTGTGCAAGACAACGCTGCTGAGCCAAGACAGATACAAGAACCCTCATCAAATGTGCTTCTGCATTGCCCCTATGTAACCTATGTACATCACCAAGGGCAGGCGGATGCATTTTTTGGTTGTGTGGATTACGTTGCTACACCCAGTCTTTTGTAGTGGCGTAAATACCTGACAGAACAGCAGCAGCGCACTGCCTTGTGGTTGGCTGGGTGTTAGAGGGAGTGAGTGCGCTGGGATGATAGTGGCACAATTCAGATGAAATATGGAGCTTAAAAGTGAGCCAGGCCGGAAGGAAAAGGCTGGGTTTCTGATGCATGAGCATACTCTGCCAGCACAAAAGTAGTGGGAGGATGATTAATTGTGAAGGGCAATAGCCTTTTTCATTTCCTCTTTGCCTCTTGGCTAAGATCAACTATATCAGTTTAATATCTGAGCCCTTCTGTAGCCAGAAATTATATCGTATTCCTGCAGGGCCATGGACTCCTATCTAGCTGTTCTTCATGATCTTACATCTCTGCTAAAAGAACTCTCTCTCGTGGGTTGCTAAGGAGCAGTCACTGTTCCTACCTGACGTTATGATCAGAGGAGGAAAGAAATCATAGTGGGTAATTCTAAAAGAGTGTTAATATTCAGTAAGAGAACCTCAGGGTATGCAAGGGGAAAGTCAATCAATATAGCAAGTGCAACAAAGTTAATGACATTCTCTCCTTCTTAACATAAGAGGAGAGTTTGAGCACCTCACTCCAGTGATTTTTTCAAACAAGCTAGAGATGGAAAAAATATCTTAGGTCACCAAACATCTCTTTGCCAGGGTGGAATTGCTCCTACATTATCATCAATCATGTGTCTTATTTGCATTTAGGTACTGATCCAACTCCCATTGAAGCCAATGGGAAGACATTGATCAATTTCCTTGGGAACTGGGTAAGTTCCTTTACTCATTACACCCGTTAAATGCCATAGTGTGCTAAGAGGCTGTATCCAGAACTCCCTGTGGAATTCAATAGGGAGTTTTGCATTAATAAAAGCACAACAAACCAAACACAGGGCAGTGTACAGACCTAGGCTCAGATCCTCAGATGTATTTAGGCTCCTAACTCCCTTGAAATCAATGGTACCTAAATAACATTGAGAATGGGGCCTAACTCCTTATTCACATCAACACTTTCCTATTATACAACTTCGCTTTCAAGCAGCACAACAGCATCCTCTGCGTTTCCATTGTTTCCAGAGCAGCAGCGTCCTCCCCCCCTGCCCCGTCCCCATTGCTCAACTATGGCACTCAGGTAATAACCATGAGGAAAGACTATGTGCCAGTTCAGTAGGCTAGCAAGACACAAAAGCAGAAAGCACATTGATTTCTGCCGGGCAGCTTTGGCCTAATTCTATAATGATACAAATGTTCTAGCCTTCAAAATTATAGATCAATGGTCCCCAACGTGGTGCCTGCGGGTGCCATAGCGCCCGCTAGGGCATTTATGTGTGCCCACCTAGTGCCTAGTAGGGGACCTGCCGGGGACAGAGAACTCAGGCTGCAGGCTCGGTGTTCTGTGTTCCTGGCAGGTGCGGGGCCTGCCTAGTTCCCAGCAGGGGAGAGAAGCTGTGGCCCCACACCTCTCAGAGACAGAGAACTCTGGGACTGCAGACTGCAGGCACCGGTGTTCTCAGTCCCTGGCAGGTGCGGGGCCATGGCTTAAGCAGGAGAGAAGCCTCGGCCCTGCGCCTGCTAGGGACAGAGAACTCCGGGTCTGCAGGCTCTGGTGTTCTTGGTCCCCGGCAGGTGCGGGGCCCACTTAGTGCCCAGCAGAGAAGAAAATCTGGGGCCCCGCACCTGCTGCGGACAGAGTACTCCAGGGCTGTGGGCACCGGTGTTCTCTGTCCTCACGGCTTTTCTCCGGCTTCTCTCTTCTGTCTGGATTCATATATTATGTAATATTAAATATTTTTTTTTGTATTATTTAATGTACAAATACAAAATAAGCCTTGAAAAATTTTTGGTGCCCACCACGCTCTTCTGAAAACATGAATGTGCTACTAGTCACAAAAAGGTTGGGGACCACTGTTATAGATCGTTAATGCATAAAAAAGGAAGGAGTGGTCTTAACTCATGTAGTCATTTTATCCATGTGGGTGAGCAGCACACACACTGACAGATCCAACCCGTGGTGGATCTTCTGCTTTGTAGATGGAGAACGGGTTCCTTTCCCCTAAGTATGGGCAGAGAGAGCTTTTGGCTGTAAAAGCTTTCATAGTAGACAGATGTTTAGTGATTCATATGGTATTATCTGGTGATAACAGGCTAGTGCCTTGAGAAGAAGTATTCAGCCTCCTCCCTAGCAGACTCAGTAGAAAGGTTAAGGCAGTGGTTCTCAACCTTTCCAAACTACTGTACCCCTTTCAGGAGTCTGATTTGCCTTGCGAAGCCTCAAGTTTCACCTCACTTTAAAACTACTTATTTACAAAATCACACATAAAATACAAAAGTGTCACAGCACAATGTTACTGAAAAATTGCTTGCTTTCTCATTTTTACCATACAATTATAGAATAAGTCAATTAGGATATAAATACTGTACTTACATTTCAGTGTATAGTTTATAGAGCAGTATAAACAAGTCATTGTATGACATTTTAGTTTGTACTGACTTCACTAGGCCTTTTTCTGTAGCCTGTATTATAACTAGGCAAATATCTAGATGAGTTGATGTACTCCCTGGACGACCTCTCTGTATTCCTGGTTGAGAACCACTGGGCTAAGACATGTCTATGCTACAGCAGCACAGCTGTACCACCATAACGTAGATGCTTCCTATACTGACAGAAGGGGTTTTTCCATCGATGCAGCTAATCTTTCTACCCAAGAGGTGGTAGCTAGGTCAACAGAAGAATTCTCCATTGACTTAGCCATGTCTACAGAAGGGGTTAGGTCTACCTAAGTATGATGCTCAGGGCATGACATTTTTCACAGCAACTTTGCCAGGTCTAGCTAATTTTTAAGTGCAGACCAGACACCCAGTCTGAATGGGGCTGGTAGACTCAAGTGCCCTATTTGCATGACAAACAGCAATGGCTCTTTTACCTTGCTATAGCAGTGGTCCCCAACCTTTTTGTGACCGTAGCACATTCATGCTTTCAGAAGAGTGTGGTGGGCACCAACAATTTTTCAAGGCTTATTTTGTATTTGTACATTAAATAATACAAAAAAACATATTTAATATTACATAATATATGAATCCAGAGAGAAGCCGGAGAAAAGCCGTGAGGACAGAGAACACCGGTGCCCACAGCACTGGAGTACTCTGTACGCAGCAGGTGCGGGGCCCCAGATTCTCTTCTCTGCTGGGCACTAGGCAGGCCCTGCACCTGCCAGGGACCGAGAACACCAGCGCCTGCAGCCCCAGAGTTCTCTGTCCCTGGCAGGCATAGGGCCACGGCTTCTCTCCGGCTTAAGCTGCGGCCCCACACCTTCAGGGACCGAGAACACTGGTGCCCGCAGCCTGCAGCCCCAGAGTTCTCTGTCTCTGGCAGGCGCGGGGCCACAGCTTCTCTCCCCTGCTGGGAACTAGGCAGCCCCTGCACCTGCCGGGAACAGAGAACACCGCGCCCGCAGCCTGAGTTCTCTGTCCTGGCAGGTCCCCTGCTCGGCACTAGGCGGGCACACATAAATGTCCCGACGGGCACCATGGCGCCTGCGGACACCACACTGGGGACCACTGCTATAAAGTCTTCAAATGAAACAAGGTGCAATCTAAAAATTGGGCTAACTCACACACTTCCATGGATATTTCCTGGCCCCCTACGCTCCCACAAAAAATGGTAAAGAAAATTCATATACAAAGTAAACTGTGCTAAGAATAACATGATATGGCTGACTTAAAAACTGCCAGAAAATGTAGAGTTATCACTGCAACCTGATTTTAGCCCACTGAGTATATGGCTGATATGCTATTCCCTGAAGAGCCTCTAACTCACTGCATTCCCTTCTATCTTTGAGAAAATGCATTATTTAGGACCTCTTTAGTTATGGTATAGTTCAAACATCTTGTTATTTTAATAATTTATTATGCGTTTGGGGTTTGGCTTAGTGTAAAGAGAAAATTGTCCCATGAGCGTGTTCTTTCATTAGCAATTTCTACTTGAATTCCAGAAGGAATATGGAATTAAATTTGTGGCTAAGGTAACCGAACTTTGGTAAAACAACTTATACTAAAAAAAAGGCCAGTATGGTGAACCTGATCAAGGAAGACTTCATGAGTAGCATAAATACAGGCTGTATTGAGAAAAGGTAATCCGCATAATAAACACATCATGTCCAGGCTATTATCAACATACGACATAAATGGTTACACAGAGAATGACCCAAAGCTTTAAAATGCTTATGCATATTCTTAGCTTTAGTTGTGTGGGTAAAATCAAAACTATATTTACAAGATCAGGGTCAATGGTTGCAGAAGCTCTGGCCCTAAACAGGAGTTAATTTTGACCTGAAATAGTCTCATAATTTAATCGTCTATTCGTTTTATATCATCAGACTCTTTTCATTAACTACTTACATGTAAGAAGCTACTTTGGTACGAATTAAATTCAACCACTTTACTTATTCAGCTAAGCAAGGAGATGCAAACGAACATACACGGAGGACAAATGTGATTGGGATGAGAAGGTTGTGCCCTCATGAAGTATTTTATCATTTAAAATCTTCCAAGATTTTGCACAAGCCACTTGTAGGCATCCACAGACCAAGTCTGGGGTGATAGGCGTGCGGGGTGGAAAGGGGACATGGACCCTTCACAGCATGTTTGTGATCTGAGGTAAACGGATTCAAATCTAAATAAGAAACCCACCTTAAATACAGTCAGAGAAGTTTGAACTGTGAATTAATTGAAACAATTAACATTAAAATCTTCACACTAAAACTACTACATTTTTTTGTTAAGACCTGCTGCCACCATGGACCATCTTGAGGTTAAAAATAAAATAAAATAAAATAAAATAAAATAATTTGGCCACTAAAGACTTAATGGCCACGTTTTCAAAAGTGGGGAGATTTGGTGCTCAGTATATTAGCCCAGATTAGCCTTTGATGGTCTTTCTAAGGCATCCATCAGCATGGGTCCCACATGTTAGGCAAAAATTAAAGGCAGGACACAGTGTAACTGAAGCAGCAATTTTCTCAGTCTGCATTTGTTCTGGGTGCAGATTTAAGGGATTCTTGCTTTCTTCTTTGCTCACATTCTTCTGTTCCAGTTTTTCCATTTGTGGAATGGTCCTAGGAATATATTGCCGAGGAAAGGTATTTCCAAAGAGGTGGCCCTTCTCTTCAGCCCCAGATATACCAATGTCAAGATTCTTCTAATCTCCTTCTTGTAAGGTGCTCCCCAACTGAAGTTCCGCCACTATAAACCTTCTAGCCTTAGCTTCATGACTTACATTTATCATAGCATCTTTATGTTTTATCTGCCTTAGAGCAGTGTGAATGGCTTAGCATTCCTTGCGGTAGACTGGAACATCCTCATCATGTGAGTAGGGAGGTGATGTGTTGCTACCTGCCTTTGTTGGTTAATAGATATACTGCACAAGCTTCGGTTGCTGTCACATGGCCTCTACCTTTGCTCACATAATGTAGTCTCTGAAATAATAATATTTGCCATCCTCCCCTCCAAAATGACTGTCCTGTGCAGTAAAATTTTAGATGCAGGCAATTTGAGACTGGTGGCTGTCTAAAAATATTGCACTTGCAGTTTCACGTGGATAATCAATCTTTTGCTGGTGCAGATAACACCAGCAATTTAAATGGCATTTAGTTCGCAAAGTGCTTTTCAAATATTTTGTAATAAAGTCTCTCAAAATCCCTGCTTGATAGGCATGTTACCCCTATTTTATAGACAAGGAAAAGTTAATGCACAGAAAGCTCCACAGCTACATTTTGAGTGGCCTCTGATTAGAGAGATCATTTTTGCATACTCAGCTGTAGATATCTTGGACACGATCTGCAGAGATGCCATGCATCCATCACTCCAATTGAGTTCAGGCGGAGTTCTCAATGCTCAGAGCTTATGAAAATCAGGTACAAGATATCTCAAGTTAGCCCTCCCCTCAGCTAAGACAACCAACACCAGAGACTGTCTATGATCATTTTGGCCTAAGACATCACCATGAAGCCACCCATCTAGCATCCACACTTGAGTTTTCGAGACTCACTCGTCTGCTTAAACCATTCTTCAATTAAACCAGGATGGTGTAAGATTGTAAGTGTTACGGGGAGAATGCGGAGCATAAAAGCATCTTGCATGCTTTTGGAGGCTATATAAAATAAAGTGTATTTAGATAATTACCACCTCACAAATGCAAAAAGCTTGCACTAGTGCAAACAGAGGTTACTTTTGAAAGTGCACTCAGACACTACAGTGCTAGGTGGCAGTATAAAACCCTGAGACAGAAAGGCCCAGATGTTATGTTCCATCTGCATCCAGACCCCTTTTCAAATGCACCAGAGTCTGGGGTGCACATGGGACGCATGCTTCATTCCCCCGCCCCTCATGCAGACATTGCGGCCTCACCGCCCTGTAAAGCCAACACACTACCCGTTCCAGCCCATGCCATAAAAAAAGATTTGGAAAATCGTCAGCAGGATCGTAGCTAGGATTTCGGGGGAAGGAGGAGGAGAGCGAAAAGGGTATTTGCTTCTGGGGCTGCCCTACTTCCTCTGGGTCAAGAGAGGAAGCAAAGAAGATTAAAGAGAGAGTGTGGGTAATACACGTGACTTGCAAGTTGCACCCACACTGCCGGTGCAAGCAAGCTCGGGCGGCGCTCCCCTCCCCCAGTTGACTGCCACACGCACGGTGCAAGGGGCACCGCGCAGCACCCGGAGCAGCGCGTGCAGACCCCGGGAGCGGCTCGCGCCAGCAACGCTCAGGCAGCCGCCGCTGTTGCTCCCTCCCGCCGCCCCCTTCCTATTGCACATTCTCTCCTGGCGGCGGCGCCCCACTTTGCAGCAGCCCCACCAGCACCCGGGAGGAGGAGGAACATGGCGACAGGGAGCAGCTGTGGGGAGCTGAGACGACCCTGCCTGGCAACCCTGCTGCTGCTGCTGCTTGCATGGAGCCCTTATCCGGCTGCCGCCGCCGCCAGCACCCTGCTGCTGCACGGGGGGGCTGCACCCCGGCCTCAGGACCGGGGCTTCGCGCTGCTCCAAGGAGAAGCGCTGAGCCTGGGTGACAGAGAGACGGGCAGGGCAAGCGAGAGGCTCCAGCCGCGGAGGAAGAGGAGCGCTGCGGAGCAGCAGCAGCAGCAGCAGCAAGAGCCCATTAAGGTGTATGGACAGGTGAGTAGCTTGGCAACGCGCCGCGACTCCCCAGCTGCACGTTTGCTTTGCAGTGGTGCCCTCGCAGGACCCCAGATTGCAAGTGTTCCCTGCCACAGAACGCCCCCCCCCCATTGTGAAAAGGGAGCATCGCTTGCAATTAGGGGCATGTTGTTGTGTGCACGCCTTGCCACCCCAGCTCCCAGTGGCATTGATTCTTTGCATCACATTTCCCCTCCAATTGCTAAGGGACTGCTAGGAACGCTGTGGTTCTGTGCAGTGTGCTCCTTATATAGGGGTTACTGAAAGCAGTGCATGCAGTAATCCGCCCCCTCCGGCACGCACTCACTCTAAATATTAGTGCTCTTTCACCTCTTCAGCCCCCCAAAGCACCAGAACCTCCGTGCACATTCCCGGGGCTCTCCACCCATTTTTTCAGGAAAGGTAGCCCGGGTCACGCACAGGTCCCGTTAGAGCCCAGTGACGTGATTCATTGCTCCCTGGTTGGAGAACGCAGAAATGTTTATTTTAATATTTGGTCGCTAAAACCAAACTAAGCAGAAGGGATCATTGCATCATTCCAGTGAAAGGGAGTAAACAGAGTTCTGCTTAGAATTGACTCATTAAAATCACTCTGCTGCATGCACCCTCTTATCAAATAATTTACATTGCAACTCCGAACCATTTTACTGGGAGGCGGCCCTGGGTGCTGCAACTGGAAGGGTAAATTATCTGCTGCCATACAGAGGTTAGGTTATCTTGTAAACAATCAGAAATAGTGCAGGTGGCTTCTTCACTTAGTGTGTCTTATTATCAAGAAATCAGACTTCCTCTTGAGGACCTTCTTAACCCCTCCGATGTTGCTAATAAAACAATAGGCTTGGTGGATAAATTCAGGGAGATCCGTGGTAGGTTTGTGGTATTGACAATGCCAAGGTGCCATTGCATTGTCCACATGTAAACAAATCAATTAAAAAAAAATCAAATTTCAGCCTGAAAATTGTAAGTAGTTTGAAATCAACTGCACAGGCTCTGTTGTGATGCAGTTCAGTGCAAGTAACTTCCACTCCTGCTAAAATTGTGTCCAGTCCTATTTTGTATATTAAACATACACCTTTTGCCTTGAGCAAAAAGGTGTAGATGGCCTTTTCCTGTAGACAGGACATGGGCAGGCAGCTATAGGCTGAAAGTTTGGATGCTGAAAGTTACTCACCTAGTGCGTGTCCTGAAATGACAGTTTTGAGAAACTGATGACAGATTTTGGACACAAACATTCCTCCCCTTGCAGCTTGTAGCCCACAACACTCCAACTCTTTCGCTGGCACAAAGTGCATTGGACTAGAGACTGCTTTAGTCACATGTAGCAGCAGAACTTGAAAGAGAACCTTTCGATTTTAGTCATCTAAATGTTAGCAACAGATAAATACACAAGACCATGCCCCTTGAAAAGAGGGTAGCATCCCCTACAGAATGATCTTCCTAGAAAAAGGTAGGTCCCTTCTCTGGGAACAACTGAGGGGAAAGAGGATTTAATGGAAAATCACACACTTCGCCTGTGTAACTATAAATGCACATCTTGGTGGGACAGAGGCATTTTGTTCACACTGAACATACATTTTAGCTATGCTCTGTATTATGTGGATGAGTGATTTGCACTTAGTACTCCACTTATCATCCCACCCTTCTCCCATAAAAGAAATCTCACCCTAAAGCTGCATTTTATATCAGTTTTTCAGAAGCCACCACACAACACATTGAGGATCTGCCTTCCATCAATGCCAGGGAGGGAGCGAGGGCAGGCTTGTTTCTGAATATAGCGTTGGGACAGATCTGTGGGGAGATCAGAAAGTGGAAGTGTTTCTCTGTAGTCTCCTTTCTCCAGTTTTGATACTGAAGAAGTTTCACTGCATTGGCAACAGATTGCAGAAATCCTTCTTGAGAATTGCAGGGGGTCACTTTAAGCAGGGACAGGAAAGGAGTGTTGCAATGCAGCTTGCTTGGTGCCTGCTAGAGGCAGCCCTGACTCTAAGATAGCAGCTTGTCCAATTTACAGAAGTGTCGGCCTCCCTCCCTTAAGTTATTCAAGCTATGGCCCTTTCGTGGACTTGGTTCTGAACCCTGCGTTAGCTAAATAGGCTTCTCAGGGGAAGTGTAACTAGCCATCATTGAGCAATGTATTGCTTCATGCTTGGGTCTGGGTTTTGCCATATAAGTCTCATTTTCCCCACACAATCTGGCACTAAATGCCATTTCAGATCATCCCATCTTACAGATTTTTTTGCTGATATTCTGAAGGGAGAATCCAGTAAAGAAGCAGGATGTGGAATGGGAGCTACTGATCCATCCCATTTGAAATACGAGATATAGACTCTGGTGCAGTAAAAGTTGCTTTAATGTAGAAGCAGGAAAAGAGCAGGTTGGGGAAAGGCCGCTCTGAAGTCATTTCTCCCAATGTCTGGTTTCATTGCTCTGAAGAGAGCACTTCCTACACATCTGAAACAATGCTTGTTGGTTTCCCTGACATTTACTGAATTAAGAGAGCATAATGAGGGAATTTTGGGAGAACCTGACGCTGTTGCTTTTGGTACCACTGTTCTATCAATTCCCACTCAGCCTCCAGGGGCTTTCAATCAACCCTCTGAACAGCTCAGGTGGAAAGTTTTGGCAGCAGTCTGCAACGTCAGAGATGGAGTAAAACCGACCACAGTAATTCCAGTACCAACCAGACCAGGACAAATAGGAAGCAGTAGGAGTTAAACATCGATGTTCCACTTTATTTGGCCTTTTCTTGTCAACTTTATTTTTCAAAGAGCACTTTCCGCAGAGAACTGAGTCACTCGTGCTAACAGCATGATACACTGTTTGAGGCTTGGGTTTTAACCTCTTGTCCTTCTGCTACTGCAGAACAGGCTATGAGAAATCTAAGGCCCAGGTTCCAGATATCAAAGAGGGAATTATCAGCTTGAAACTTGGTTTCAGAAAGAAGTTGCCAGGACAATCTTTTTTAAAGTGTTCTGCCCCCTGTTATTTACCCAAACAGAGGGAAACTCGCTTAGTGATTAGGCAAGGGACATTGTATAACTGTCTACCCCTGAAATACTGTTAAATACACCAACTTAAAGGAATACTTCTCCCTTTGTCCCAGGTGTTTCTTGTAACAACAGCAGGAAAAGATTCAGACAGAAGAGCAATTTTAAAAATGGTCAGCATCAACTTTAGACTCCAGTTGACTTGGAGGACTTTGGATTGACCAGTCCAAGACTGCTACAGTAAGCAAGACAAATCTACTGCCCAGCTTCTGTCCTCTATTCACAGTACCTGCTGACAGCTGCATATCTGGCAAAATCTCATGCAGGCCCCATCCAGCAATAAGGTCTTGCTAAGAGTTTGCTTGTCCATGGGTTCCTTTTGACTTGAACAAAAGCAGATGGGCAGCGTGATTCTTGGGGGGATATGTTGACTAAAAGCCAAATGTGACAGACACATGATTTGGGGTTTTTGCTATTGGTCACATCAGCTCTAATACCCATCTTACTGGAGAAACAAAAAGTCCAGCTCTGCGTGTCCCCCTCCCCTCCCCTCTCAGCCCTCTCCAAATAGGAGATAGAGAAACCGAACGAAAATGTAATACTAAGCACTTCTCAGCAGTTTAGAGATCTTTACAAACCTCATCTTGGACAAATGGCTAATCCTTTGGTTTTCTCCATCTGCAGCTAAGGGTCAGTGCTTCCTACCTCATCGGAAATGCTGCAGCTAAGGGTTTGTAGAGTCCCTGCCTCCTTGTTGTGTGTCTGCGGATCAGGGAGCCAGAGATAGGAAAGGAAAGACCTAACGTTGAGGCTCTATGAGACCAGGATATAGGTTACCTAGCGCTAGGTGCTTTAAGATCTATCCCTGCTTCAGAGAGCTCACAAGATGGTTTCCTGTCCTTGCCCTTTTCCTTTTGGCTGTCACTTGGCTTAATGTGCCAGCTTAAGAGTTAGGAGGTTCTTTTTCTCTCCCACTACAATAAGTGACAGTTCCCTGCATGTTTTCTAGTAGCCAATTTGCAGAAGCACTGAGCACCTGTAACTTGAGCTTAACTTAGGGCCACCAGATGTCCCAATTTTATAGGGACAGTCCCGATATTTGGTGCTTTTGCTTATATAGGTCACCTATTACCCCCCACATCCTGTCTTGATTTTTCACATTTGCTATCTGGTCACCCTAGCTTGGGAGTGGGAGGCAGGTGCTCAGCGCCTCTGGAAGTGAGGCCCTGCGTCTGAGACGTATGACATATTTAACATAGTGCCGTGCTCCAAGTCAGATTATCGGGGGCCTTATGTCTTCCCTTTTGCTCCCCTTTTCGCCATCTGTCTCTTGCTTATTCTAAGGCATCAGCCACTGTGTTAGCGCTAGACTCAGGAGACTCAGTTTCAAGATGAGTGGTTTTTGCTCACAGGCGCAGTTGAGACGAATCAACACAGCGCAACTCTGGGTTCCACTCAGAGCTCCATGGAGCCTGGCAAGCCCTGCCTACAGGTCTGAAGACTACTCTTTCTGTGCCTGCACTGCTAGGGGTGCAGCAGCTACTTGGGTGACTGTGGATAGCCCCTTCCCTGCTGAAGGCATGATCAAGTGGTTGGACTCAAGACATTAGTTGTTAACTTGCCCACAGTTGCTCCTCTCCTAACAATTCCAGTGCTTTTAACTTTTGCTTCCTTAAATCTATAGCACCCCTACACCCAGAAAATCCTGAGAGAGCCATTAGCAGCTGTCACAGATCTCTGTTGGCATCCAGAGCACATTCCAGCCATCTGAAATAAACTTCCCAGGACACCCCAGATGTGAATTGCATGCTCTGTAAGAGGAATTCCGTTCCTACTGTGTATTATTGTGTGTGCAGGCGGGAGAACAGAGAGATCCCCATTGTCATTGCTTACCTCTTCTCTTGACTACTTTCCTTCACCACCATGGAAGTCAGTATCTGAATCCGCTTCGTGGTGTAGCCAGCTTGGAAGAGGAACCAATGAACCAGCACAAGTGAGATCTCAGTGGCTGTCTCCCAACTCTGATGGAAAGGAAGGAAATGCACATGTTATCTAGTGGAATTTCTACAGCCTTGCTCCTAGTTTAAAGTGGTGAAGCTGTGTGTAAAGATTTGACCCTTGGTTCACACACACACACACCTCTCTTATCCAGGCCTCATCTCCTGCCTCCATTTTTGCAGCCTCCTCCGCAGTGGCTTCTGACACCCATGCCATCCTCTCCGCTCCAGTTCAGTCAAAATAGAGCAGTTAAAAATATCTGTCTTCCTCACCCACCCCATGTTAAACCCCTTTGGAAACCAGCCACTGGCTTTATCCACCACATTAAGTTCAGACTCTTGCTATTGGTGTCAAGGCCCTGTGTAATTCTGCCCCTTAAAGACGACCTTACTACATCCCATGTGTTAGTGCTCCAACCCTCATCACTCTGCCAATAACAGCAGCCTGTATTCCCACTCGAGAGTTATGCATGGAACATCAGCCCCAAAGGGGTCTGCAAAGCCCTTTAGCATTTACGTTAAAAGATAGGCCTATCGTCTCAGTAA
Source organism: Gopherus evgoodei (assembly GCF_007399415.2). Classification (NCBI taxonomy): domain Eukaryota; kingdom Metazoa; phylum Chordata; order Testudines; family Testudinidae; genus Gopherus; species Gopherus evgoodei. Next base: position 14,118,275 of record NC_044340.1, on the reverse strand, counting down.
CCTTTCCTCTTACTGCACGTTCTTTGGGGGACTGTCTCTTCCTTGTGTTTGCATAATTCCTAGTGCACTGAACCCTATTGCAACCTACATGTAGCAGGTTCCTACAAAAACTAAATCTGGGGCTTAAAGGTGCTAGTTTGCCAAGGCAGGTGAGAGAAATCATTCGAGCCCCCCTGCACCCCACATCCAAAAAAAATCCAGCTGGCTTTTTAAAGAGTATTTTTAGCTGGGTTCTGTAGCATCCTTGCCCATTGCAAAGAACTGTCAGAAAGATCAGATTGATACATTTCATCCCTGTTTTTACAAGGGCGGGGCAGTGGAACAGTGGTAAAGTAACTTGAAGGCCATGCCACAATTTAGCTGCAGAGCTCAGGTTAGATTTTAGGAGCCCCAGGCTGGTACACCGTGCTCAGTCTGCTTTTCTGTATTTTGTTTTGTTTTCAACTTGATCCTATTTGAGGATTGCCAGATCACATTTTGTTAATTTGTTTAGGGGGGAAAATAGCCCAGCAGCTGTGGGAACAAATCTTTTCTGGGAAGCAATCTGATTGTGAGGAGATTCGGTGATGTGGGCAGAGAACATTCTATTTTTGAAGAGTGCAGAAATCTGCTTGGCAGGGAAAATTCCATCTAACTCTGTGACTGCAGAAATCAATTTCACTACATTTGAAATGAACCATACTTAATTTTGACCTAGTTTGCCAGCACATCAGTTATGGTCCTTCCAAGAACAGATTTTAACTTTCTAGTGTCCAGCTTCTGTGCTCTGTGTTTGTTGGAGTCTAGTACAAATGATAATTTAACAACTCTTGAGCATTAGGTCGCCAGTCTGCATGGATTGTCAAAGTAACTTTTGTATGGTTCAGACAAGCTTACTTGTAGCAATACAGAAAATCAGCCAAAAGCTCCCTTTTTCTCCCATTCATTCCCAAAAATCATAGTAGTACCCAGCTGATAGAAATCAGTTAACAAAAGTGTCCATTATCATCCCCCACATCCTGCGTACAAATGGTGCAATAAAGGCACAAAGAATTGAAGTGATTTACACAAGGGCATATAAGAACGAGCACGCTGGGTCAGACCCATGGGCCATCTCGCCCAGTATCCTGTCTCTGATAGCAGCCAATACCAAAGCTTCACGGGGGAGTGTACAGAACAGGGCAGTTCTGCAGAGATCTATCCCTCTCCCCTCCTGGCTGCTGGTGGTTTAGGGTCACCCCGAGCATGGAGTTACATCTCTGACCACCTTGGCTAATAGCCATTGACGGACCTATCCTCCATGAGCTTATCTAGTTCTCTTTTTAATCCATTTACACTTTTGGCCCTCAACATCCCATGGCAACGATTTCCACAGGTTAATTGTGCATTGTGTGAAGAAATACTTCTTGCTTGTTTTAAACTTGCTGCCTATTAACTTCATGATGTGATCCCTGATTTCAGTATTGTGCAAAAGGGAAAATAATAAATGAGGTAAATAGCACTCAGGAGACCAGGGGCAAAGACAGGACTGCAACTCAAGTCTATTAAGTCCTAGTCCATAGATCTATCCCCTGGCCAACACTGCCTCTTATGAACTTGACTATACCATTGCAGCCAGTGCTGTTAACATTCTGCATTTACATTCTATCCTCACCAGTAGGTTTTGGTGGAAAGAGGTGGCCTTATCTCTGCCTCTGATGCTTGCTTCATGCTGAAACTTGGCAGGTGAGATATTTACTTGGGAACAGTGTTCAGTCACAGTATTTCTACTGTTCCAGTTAAAGCAGGTGGGGAGAAGTATTCAAGATTTCATTGTATTTTTTTATGCAACAACAGGTTTCAGTGTTTATCATTTGCCTGGCATTTGGGCAAATTCTGCTCTTATTTATACTGGGATAAGTCAGCAGTAATGCTGGTGCAATCAGCGGCGTTTCTCTAGCTGCACAGTTTTACTCTGTGTCCTTCAGCCAGAGCACTTAGTAAAACATTGAGCTACAATCCTAACAGAGCGGTCACAGCCCCCTAGTGTGGTGGCTGTTACATCTAATGCTTTTCATGGAGCCATATCTAGAATACACTGACATCAGCAGAACCTTAACTTTCCCTGCTCCCATAACTGAAGCCCAGTTATGTTCCCTGGGATTGCACCAACTCCCTCTCTGCTCCTGGAGACTCTTGCTGAGTAACTGCAGGCCCCAGTGGCATTGCTTCATTTGGGGGAGCTGAGCTCCCAACAGGCTGCTGCTCCGATCTACTGAGCTGGGAACCCAGATTATCCTGATCTTTGTAAAAGCCCAACATTTCAGATGTCCACACACCTTAAAGGTTTGGTAGGGAAGGTTTCTTGACAGTAGAGATGTTAGGAGCAAAAAGAAAACACGTGACTTCACTGTTAAGTGTCAGGCTAGCCTAATCCTTTATTTGAAATGAATCATCCATGTTTCATATTCAGGCAGTAGTGTTTTCAGCCCAAGTGCCACAGGAAGTGATGCACACTGGCAGGGATAGAAACAGATGCTTGGAAGCAAAGCAGAAGGTACAGTGATGAAGGTGATGAGGAATGTGACATGCACAGGAACTAGCATGGAGACTACATTATAGTTCTCACTCCATCTTAATTCATCCACTGTGCCAAGGTGCTGCAGAACTCTCAGGAGTGAACAGGAGGAAGAGAGGGTGTGGTATTTACCTACCAGACTTAATGCATGACTTGCATTTAAAAACAAGAAGAGGGTTAGGATGGCCTTGCCTTAAAGCCCCATTGCTTTTGTCAATACATATCGTAGCATAGTTTCACTCCTGACCCATTAGAGAGGAGCACACAGGGAAATTGCACAACATTTTCGAAAGGTTGTTTTTAGTTAAGAGAACTTCACTTTTTAAAGCATTAACTTGTTTCCTACAAAGTTTTCTCTTGGGATTCATCAGTCAAGTTTGAGATATCTTGGGTAACTGCTTAAATATTTGAGGAGGAGTATAATAGAGTGAATATTCCTGTTAGGATGTTGAGAGTATTTTTAAAGGGACATAGAAATCTTGTCAGTTGACAGCTGGAAGTCTAGTCAGTTTCAGATATTGCTCTTGCCACACCTAAAACCACAGTCTGCTTTGCATGTTTCTCTTCTGCTGTTGGCCTATCAAAGGTCCACCAAGATGATAAACAAGGAGAGAACTCTACAGAGTATTGCCAAAGAACTTAAGTAAATAAACATAAGAGAATTTTTTTTTAAAATCTGAGACACTACTTCATTCCAGTGATTTTAAGTGATGCTATCCCTTTAACTTGAATGTAAGCAGCTGTCAGCTTTTTGAATGACTGTTTTTGTTGCATTGTTTTGAAGTCTAGGAGTAACAAAATTTATTTAAATTCTACAGTTTAGAAGAGCTACATAGAAGGAAGGGAGAAGATGATCAAATACTTAGACACACTTTTGTGGAATGCCAGTTTTCTGACATGCATAGCATCAACCTCCATGTGCGTCTCTCTCAGAATTTTCATTAATAAAGTTGCCTGGGGGAGGGAGGTGGGGTTTGGGGCTATGCTGTTTGCTGATTCATAGCAGAATGAATTCACTGATGCAGATTAGCTGATTGGCCCCATTAAGAATAACTTTAATGGCAGGTATTTGGCCATTACATTTGTGTGTTTAAGTATTCTTATGTTTGATGGTTTGTAATTCTTTTTTTAAATTGAGTTACTGTCTCAGTCATGGCCTGGAGAAACTCTCTGTAGCATTAGGAGGGGGCACAATCTGTTGAGTCCTGCTGCTGAGATCCTTAGCAAAGGGGCCAGTCAGTGATAGCTGTGGTTGGGATACCTGCCCTCAAACTACCTTAAGGGCATCAATTTCAGAACTGCACTTGTTTCATTAGACCAGTACTGACTGGACACACTGGTTCAGGCTGCCCAGCACCCATACAACATTGATGTAAAAATGACATTTTGGTTAGATAGGTACAACTGTGTGCACAGAGCAGGCCTCACAACAGCTTATAAGTATATAAAGGTGTTTAAACAGCAGTGTTTTTGTAGTTGTTGACAGTACTAAAATTCATTAACAAATATAAAGGCTTGAATCACTGAAAACCTTCTCCCAATTGCTGAGCCATTCTACAGGGCAAGCTAAGTAGATCAAAATCTGGCTCTACTCATCTAAGGAGATATCTGCATTAGGATGCTTTATGCCAGAGGCTGCACTGGAAATGTAGAGATTATTATCTCTTTCACAGAAGGAAACAAAATGCAAGAGCAGTAAGATGCCCAGTGGCTGTTTCCCCAGGCTATTCTGTTGGTCTACATTAGCAATTACCTGTTTGTAAATCTGCATAGGACAGTGCTTGTAGGTGGAGCTGCTGGGGTGGACATCTTGTTGCTTCAGCTAAGCAGCCCTTCCAGTAAAGAGGAAACACTTAAATAGAAAAAAAAAAAAAAACCAAGAAAAAAAGCTGGAAGAGACCCAGTAGCAAAATGCTGAACTACAAATACAGGAAAATTTTCACTGCATTTTGAACTGATTTTTCCCTTCTGAACTTTTCAGTAGCTTCTGTATTAGAGGGATAACAATTAGAATTTCATGCAGATTTCATATGTACTTAATCACTTGGCAAATACCAAAACACATCCCCATTAAGTGGAATTGATGCAAATACTGTCTTGATTAAACAGCAGACTTTGCCATTCCCTCTCATTAGGCTAAATCAGTTCCTGGGGAGATTTCCCCAATTAAGCAGAGCACTGTGCACTCTGGCATGTGGGGAGTTGCCAACATTTAAAAGGTTTTTAAGGGAGGCACCCAGGGGCCAGGAGAGTTAGAGTGTTAGGTTCTGGGATAACATAAACCTTCCTTTTCAGTTCACTTTACATAAAACATTCAGGTGATAAGCATCAGTCGTTACCAACCTAGGGCATGACTCAGACCAGCAAACCAAAGAAATAAGGCTCAAAGTCCCATTACTAATCCCCACAGCTATTCAGTTCCTAGTACCTCTGTTTCTCAGGATCATAAGACCGTACAGCAACAGACTGGAGTCTCTCCATGGAGAATTTGGAATAATAAAAGCAGAGGCAGAAAGAACTCCTAATCCTGGGTCAGTGCTACACAGAAAACTTGGGAGTAAAAAAGGGAAAACCCTTTTGCTAGATTCCCTACTTCATAGCTCAAGGAGCCAACATGCTAACTAAACCCCCTAAAACTCTTACTACCCTTCTCAGCTGCATTAGAGACACTTTTCTAAGTGGCAGTTTAGCCTCTATATAAAGACTCACCTTTGACAAGCCTATTTAAGGTTAATAGGGTCACCTGGGGCTGATTGGCTGATGTTAGTAATAAAACTCAGCTGTCTTATTTCCCCCCCAACACAGTCCCCCTCCCATCCTCCATCTCTAGAGCCTAAAGTATTTAGGCACCTAACTCAAATAGGTGTTGTGGGCAGAGTATATGACTTAAGATCATTTGAAAAAAACCAAGGAGGTTTGTTCCTGTGTGTACAGCAGGGTAATGTGTTGCACCCAGAGGCTGTGGTACATCCTATCACCGTCCTGTCTTCATGCAAATTTTCCCCAGTATAAAGAAAAGGAAACAAAAAATGCAACTGTAAATATGATCAAGGGGAATGAAGCTGGGGCCAGAACATTTTCAGTGGAGGGACTCCAGGTAGGCAACACACCCCCAGAAGAGATCAGGTTCATCCAGAATCTGACTGTTTTTAGGAAAGGCTGCAAAACTGTCCTCTTCAGAAAGGGCTTAAGAATGACACACCATTGACACCCCCCCCCCAAGCCCTTCCAACAACCAATTAAAAAAAAATCGGTTCCCCAAACAGAAAAACCAAACTACTCTATCACTCAGCAGAGTTGTGACCCTAAAAAGGGAGCAGTGCCTGAAATTCACTAGGGACTTGAATAGGTGTGGTTGATTTTAGGTGGCAGGTGCCCTGATACTACAGTGATGGGTGGTGGTGTACTTCGTTTAATCCCAAAAGTTTTCCATAGCGGCCCAGTGTGGAGAGAGCTTTTGGGATTCATAGCAGGCTAAAGCAAAACCTGTGATCCAAACACTAGAGAACATTGGTAGGGGTGTGTGGGCATGAGAGCTCAACTTTTAAACGTGGCATCATTTAGTAGCAAAAAAAAAAAAACCCTCACGGCTCCTCCCAGATATTCCTCATCCTGTGGAATAGTGTTCATTTCAGATTTTCTGTACCCTCACTTTTGCTGCTGAAAATTATTGCGATGGTAAATAAAGCAGCATGGAACTAAGGGTCCATAGAGAGCTAATTATGCTATAGGAGAGAAGCCTGCATTTCAGGTTTCTGGCAATCATAAGTTTTTTTTTCTGCGTCCCCTCATTTTGGGTCTCTTCCACATAGTTGAGCTTTGGGAGGTTAAGAGGTGTGCTGCTAGAATTGTCTAGTGCCTGGCTTTTGCCTTCTTGGTGCATACGCCGTAGTCCCTCACACGTGCCTTGTTGGTGCTAGTCCTGGAATGAGACAATAGTTGCTGTAAATCAGTGTGGCTGAATTGGGCCTATTGTTGTTGATAGCCCTGTACAAATATTAATCTATATAGCTCCCCTGTGAGCTAGGTATTATTACGTTCCTTGTATAGCGTGTGGGAAACTGAGGCACGGAGCATTGCGTCATCGGCACAGCTGGGATTAGCCTTCACAAATTCTGAGCCCCCCCACCCCTCGTGCACTAGATCACCCCAAGCTGTTTTATTCATTAGAAACTGTGTGAGGCTGGTGCTTGCTTTATTTGTCGGTGATGCTGTTTGCTGACCTACATCTCCTCAGCATTTCTTGGCACGTTGCTTTGGCTCAACTCGCCTGTATCAGGGGGTTTCGCCTACTGACAGGCAGTGACTCAGCGAGGGTATACCAGGGAGTTGGTCACGTGACCCCCATTGGCTGCTGCTGCCAGGTCATAGGAACATTTTCATTTTTCTTTTCTTGCATGTAGGCTGTTACATAAGTGGATTTTTTATTTCATTCTTTTTTCCCAGCAGAGCTCTCACGATAATGGCTTTGTGTTTTAAAGGCTTATTTTCCAGTTGCTAGAAGATTCTCCAAAAGCCTTAACACAGGCTGCAGTCCTGTGGTGGACAGGGAGCGCTGTCCCATAGTGAAGAGTGGGAGGAAGGCTTGCAGATTTGGCCCGGCATGGTTTTTATAGTACCCCCAACTCCCTGAGTCTGTGGGCCTACTTCACTAGTGCCCTGCAGCTCCTATGACCATGCACCGGTGCAGAATGGAAGTAAAATACAAATCTGAATAGTTACTATTCACACTCACTACACTGCTACACTTGTAAATGACTGCACAAGGTGAGTAGCTAGGCCCCTTCAATCAATCTGAGGCCTTGTCTACACGCAAAACATGTACCAGTTTAGTTAAAGTGGATTAAACTGCCCTCTGGCCACTCTTATTTCAGCTAAAGTGTGGGTTATTAGGGTTCCAGTTCAACAAGGCACTTAAACGTTGAGCGTGGGTGTCAACCACTAGGCCTATGCTTGCCGGACTGGGGCTTATTACTATACAAATTACTGCAGCAAGGTGTAAATTTTTAATGGCGAGAGTAATTAAATGTTGGGATGATTTTACCAAGGGTCATGTTGGATTCTCCATGACAGACAATGTTTAATTGCCAATTGGATGTTTTGCTAAAGAGCTGTGCTAAGAATTACCTAGGGGGAAGTTCTGTGGCTTGTGGCATGCAAGATGGTCACAATGGTCCCTGCTGGTCTTGGAATCTCTGAACTGGAGGGCCATTAATAATCTCAGTGCTAACATCCATGGCTAGAAATAGTCCTTAAGGGCCAGAGCTCATCAGGGTGGGGAGGAATTACTTGCTTTGGGTGGTGCTGGTTGAAGGTAATGACAGAAGGATCAGTTTTACAGGAGGACTTTGCTGTGAAGACAGAGGTTTTTAGTTTAGAATCATAGAATATCAGGGTTGGAAGGGACCTCAGCAGGTCATCTAGTCCAACCTCCTCCTTAAAGCAGGACCAATCCCCAACTTTTTTTTGTCCCAGATCCCTAAATTGCCCCCTTAAGGATTGAACTCATAACCCTCACTTTAAGCAGGCCAATGCTTAAACTACTGAGCTATCTCCCACCTTCAAAGTATGCTTTGTAGTTAAATGGCAGTATGTATATTTGTCACTCTCTCCCCTTTCATTGGCATCAGGAAACCCCTGGGTACAATTGCTGGCATCCCTCTGATATAATTGCGGTAGGCCAACTTTTATACACGGCCTTTTGGGGAGCAGCAGCAGCATAGAGCTGAGCTACACAATTGAATAGAAGGAATCGGGTGGTCTGGGTCAGGATCAAAGCAACCTATACTGGCTTTTAGATACAAAGTACTCTTGGCTTTTTCCTTTATGCTTGGTTTAGGAACTCTTGGAGTGTGGGCATTGTTCTAAGGAACTGTTTTCCTTTAAAAAAAAAATAGCATGTATATTAGTGCTGAAGAGAGGCACGGTACACACAACCCTGCTGACTGAATCTAGTTATCCGTAGAACAGCTAGCAGTGGGGCAAGCTTCCCAGTCCTTGTTAATTTGCTTCACCTCTGCCCATTGAAGACCCTGCAGCACAAGGAAGAGGATGGCTCAAGTCATCCCAGCTCATTAAGACCCTGATCTTGCAAAGCACTTAAGTACCTGAATGGTGCCCTTGAAATCAATGGAACTGCCCATGTGCTTAAAGCTAGACATGTGCTTTGGGGCCTCAGTCCTTTGAGGGGGACCAGCTATGAAGGCATTATTTTGTGGTGCATACTACAGCGGTAGAAGGGCACCTGCAGACTCATTTGTCGGAGACATCCAAATAGCTAGCTGAGAATTACAACTCCCAGTCCCCACTAACTGGATCTGAATATGAACAGGAAACCTAGAGCAGTGGTTCTCACCACACATTTTTGGTGGCCTCAGAGTTCAGCCACCAAAGCTTGCTGGTGGCCACTAGGACAATTTCCCCTAAAATAATAAATGTAGGAAAAACAAATAAATATGCACATATACAAGTCCAAATCATAGTAATTTATTTATGTAGGGTTTTTATTTGCATTCTCAATACTCATAATAACGTACAGTTGTCTTGATTCTTTACGGGACCTAAACAGAATAGAAACACAAAGTGTTTTGCATGTTCTTGTCTTTTTTGTTGGGTTTTATTTTGCCCCCCCCCCCCCTTTTTTTTTTTTTAAGCCTTCCAGCTAGTAAGTTGCTCCTGTGAAAAGTGATATTTGTGTATTTGTTAATATCACTTTTCACAGGGGCAGACTTGTTATCTAGCTCTGAGGCTGTGATGAGTGATATTTACAAACATACACATACCACTTTTCACAGCAGACTCTCTCAGCCCTGGCAAACTGGAGGACAAATTAAGCCCTGGATGGGGAGGTGGGTAGGGAGACAGCAGGGGGCCAAGGGTGAGATGCTGGAGGCAGCAGCAGGGGCCAGCAGTGATGAGGGGGGTGGTGAGCCCAGAGGCTGGGGAAACAGAGCTCGCCCCTGCACAGCCAAAACCCACAGTCCAAAGCCCCATGGTCACAGCCCATTGCTGGAGCCTGCCACCCACCACCCCAGGCCTGAAGCCCCTGGGAAGGTGGGGAACTCACACCAGCTGTCTGCTCCTCTGGCACCTGTGACTGCCCAAGGTGCAGGGCAGGGCCCAACCCCTCCTTGCAGCCCCAGGGGAGGAACCCCTGCTTTTCCCCCATCCTCAGTGACTGCCTAGGAGGATGTGGCTGCAAGAAAAGCCCCTGGTAGCCGCATGCAGCCACAGCAGCCACAGTTGAGAACCGCTGACCTACAGAACCCATGCACTATGACAAAGCACCAGTTCCTGAGCAGTCCAGTCCTCCAAGGGCATAGTCCTAAAACCAAACATCTGTGTGTTAGTGTCTGCATGGTTACACTGAATGTTCAACGTCTTAAATGAATTAAATCGTTACTGCAAACTCTTTTCTCCATCCTTGCACATTCCTAGGGAAGACAGATTTACTTGTGTGAGGGCTGTCTAGGTATTTCTATGTCCATTGCCCTGGCTAACCATTTTATATTCATTTCATTTGTGTTTCAGGTCAGTCTGAATGATTCTCACAATCAGATGGTCGTTCACTGGGCAGGAGAAAAGAGCAATGTGATTGTGGCCTTGGCTAGAGATAGCCTGGGGTTACTGAGACCCAAGAAAAGCAATGTAAGTAGGTGGATTATTTTTTTTTTATTATAGAGAGCCTTGGAAGTACTTTTATATAAGGTGACATGTTTTAACCTATTCTACTGCTTCATAAGAGCATGTCTTTCTGTTATATGCTTGAAAGAAGATGTCCTGTTCTTCTGGACTTCAGCTATAAGACATTTAGACTTTCTTGCCACAGAGATTCAAATGGTGCTACAGCTGACTCAACCATGAATCTACTGAGGCAGACAAATTGAGTCCTAGTGATCTGCATCACATTGCTTGTAAATTTCCTGTACTGTGTGCTATTAATGGCACGTAGGGGACAGGCAACTGAAACTTGACGTGGAGAGTTTCCTTAATGTCTTTTTCCTTGGCGGGAAGGGTGGGGAAATCAGTCTCTCCCCCATGTACCACAAGGCTCAGCTTCTAAAGCCAGTGGTTCCTTTCAAGATGCTGTATCTCCATACTTGCTTGTAATTCCTGCGACCTGCTCCACATCCTAGACATCATGGCACCTACTATCGCCTGGGCTTCCCTGAAGGGCGTTTCATGCAGTGTAATAGAAAAGCGGAGACGTTAATGCTGAAGCATAGGGCCCAGTATCAATACAGTATTTAGCCTTCCTCTCATACTGTGCCATGTTTATCTGGCCATCTTATAACCTCGGTGTGTGTGGTGACACTCCCTACTTCACTGTATTTACCTGCTTGCTAGAAACAATTCATTTCTGTTGCAATGAATTTGTGCTGGAGAAAGGTGGCAGATTGATAGCCACAGAAACTGGAGTTCTCTCTTTACTCACTGAACAAAAACAGTGCAGGCCTCACTGAACTGGCCCCTAGCTATGTGCTTCCACCCGACTCTGGAGGGGAAGAAGGGGGTTCATTCTCCCTGCCTCATTAAATCATTGGCCTCTCATCTCAGCCTGCCAAGAAGAGGGAGCAGAGTGCCAATTGTTGTGGCCGTTATTGTAAGGTAGACACCTGCCCAAAATGAACTAATCGGAAGCCCTTTCTGGTGCATTTCACACAGGCCATCAGAAAGAAATTGCAGGGTGATGACTTTTGATTTATAGCAGCTCAGGCTTGAGTCACACAGATGCAGCAGATATCACTGGAAATAAATTTAAAAAAGCACCCCCACCCCCAAAATAAACAAAACCCACCACTTACTAATTATAGCTTTTGGGCCAGATTCTGCACTGCCCTGCACCTTCTGTAGCCAAGGATGCCTCTGGAAAGCAGGTGTAAAACACTACCCCTGTCAAAGGAGTAGCGCTTGATGTTCATTTTGCACGGGCATAAATGACTGCCCAAGGTGCAGGGCAGGGGCGAGCGATGGTTGCACTGCTGTGGTACCAATACACAGAATGGCAGATACCACAGTGCCGGAGATAAATTCAACTACCGTGGCAATAAACTTGGAACAGCCCCTCTCTAGAGAGGCGAAGCTCCGTCCCTCATTTCCAGACACTTAGACAAGCCATTCCTCATATCACTACAACAATGCATAAGTAATTGTAAGCTCTTTGGGGGCAGGGATTGTCTTTTTGTTCTGTATTTGTACAGCGCCTAGCACAATGGGGTCCCAGTCCATGACAGGCTGGCTGTGGTCATGCAAATGATAAATATTAATGCACCACTGAGGTACTGATGGACGTTGGCTGGAGAGAGGAAGTAGATAGATAGCTGCCTGCCTGTTCTACCAGCTGGATATAAACAATTGCAATAGCCTGCGTAGGAAACTGCTTCAGCCCTGTCTCGGTGGGATAAGGTGAGTGAGTAATGTCTTTTGTTGGACCAAGTTCTGTTGGTGAAAAACCAGCTTTCGCGCTGCATGGAGCTCTTCTTCAGGTCCTCGTAGCTCGGAAGCGTGTCTTTCACTAACAGAATTTGGCCCAACAAAAGATATCACCTCACATCCCTTTGTCTCGTATATTTGGCCCAACATGGCTACAACAATACTACAAACAATATTGGCTTAGGCTTTTATGGCCTTAGCTTTTGGCACACAGCTGGTGCAGAATTTACAGATCTCATGATGTTATAGCCTCTCAGTCTTTTCCTTTGTCCATTACCCCGTGTACATTACCTATGTTTTCCAACACCGTTGTTGCCAATAGAAAGGAGAGTGGACTCTGTCCGTTCTGCATTGTGTGCTTTTTCCCCCAATAGTTGCATAAAACTTTAAGAAGCCGCTCTCAAGAGAGAGGCACGGACTGCTATCACGGAAATTAAACCTGTGTCTCCATAACAGCAGGAGCCTTTTCTTTTGCAGGTTTATGTGTCGTATGACTACGGGAAGATGTTTAAAAAGATATCTGAGAAATTCAGCTTCGGTGCAGGGAATACCAGCGATGTGGCCATCTCACAGTTCTACCACAGCCCTGCTGACAACAAAAGGGTAAGAAATGAACAGGCAGAAATAAATAAGGCCTCCCCATCACACAAAAGTTGTACAACTTTAACTATCCCAGTTGACAGGTGCTTTATACTGGTACCTTTAGAGTATTAGAACTGCATCCACACTAGGAGATGTACCAGCATAATGGAATTGGTAAAGATTCACACCCCTAACTGAAATAGTTACACCAGTACAAAACCTAAACAGGCTACATAAATAAAGCTTCCCCTCTCCGGATTTAAACCCCTCTTAAAAGCCGGGATCTATAGTGAATCTTGTCCATTTGTATAGAATATTATTTTTATTGTTCTCTTCTCCGACTTCTGTCTGGCCTTAGTCTGTGAGTTGGAACAAGAATACCTGATTCTTACATAGCACTAGTAAACAGTAGATTTCAAAGCGCTTTACAAAGGGGTCAGTATCATTATCTCCATTTTACAGATCGAGACACAGAGCATTCAAGTAATTTGCCCAAGGTAACCCAGCAGACCAGTGGGAATAGAATAAAGGTCTCCTGAGTCTCAGTCCGCTGTGCTGTAAACTAGACCAACCTGTCTGGTTACGTGTTTTTAAATGGCGTAACCTTTCCCATGTCATCAGGAAAGCAGTCGGATTATATGCGCTTCTGCAGCTGCAATAGAAGTAGTCTTAATATAAGGTTCTTGGTTAGCTTTTATTTATTTATTTTAAAAAAGGATTGCAGGAAGTAGCTCCAAGGTTTACAGCAGAGAGAAAACATGCGTCTCTTGGGAGTTATAAATTGAATTTGGTCAAGAAAATTGACTGTGTTCCTAGAGGGAAAAAGAATAAATGTACACCCAATAATTTTATTTTCTCTAGTAGGAATCTAGGCAGCTTGCTTATTATGTGCCATTTGTATAATTCTATAAGAGCAAATTGTGCTCAGGGACAGGGGGCAAATAGATAACAGATTGCCACCTCCCACCCCTCCTGCAGGGTTTCAAATCTAAGGCAAAAGGAAGGCAGATGGTGTGAACAAGACAGCTGAGCTCAGTGTTTCCTGGAAGAGGTGGGGTTAGTGGTTTCTTGAAGGTGGAGACAGCGTGATATGGAAGAAGGCTTAGAGGCAAGAATGGTGAAGGAGACCTTAGGTTACAACAGGTATATGAGCAACAACTGTTCTCAGCTTGTGGAAGGAGCTAAATGCAACAGAAACTGGATGAAGGCCAGCCTCCGGCATCAGTCCAGGACCCCTCTTCGGCATGCAGCACCACTCTGCTACCTACAGAATGGTTCTATGAACCCTCTGTAGCACGTGGTCCCACTCTGCAGGGCTTCTCTTGCATCTCACTCTATTAAGTGGCACACAAGCCCAATAATCTTCATGTTCAACTTTCCAGCTCAGTGTTGGAGTGGGTTAGTAATCAGTCAGTATGACTTCACCCATCCCTAGTCTTATCAGCTGACAGACTGTCTCCTGTTTGCCTCTGCGTCAACCCCCACCCCCATGGGGGAAACACCATATTTCCTCTGGGATGTTACTCCATTGTGTGATTCCACTTACTAATGCCCCAGTGACCTCAAGTCAAGTTTGCAAGTGAAAAGATGTGTTTTTCCCCCCTTAACTTCCAGCCCTGAAAACTCACTCTGGGATTAGAGAATCAGGCTGGAATCTTCCTGGCTTGTATGTTAGCATCCTAAAACCTCTGTGATTTACACTGGGGACAAGACAGGACCTGAGCATAGGAACCGAGAAACAGAAAATGAGAACCTAAGTCACCAAGTTCTGCCTTCAGTTACACCTGTGCAACGCCCTTGTCTTCAGTGTAAAGTTGCACAGGTGTTACTTAGCCCTGCAATTGAATCTTAGCTAACAGTCCTGATGATGTTGTGAGGGGGACGGCAAAGTCTCCAGCTAGCTTTGCTAGAGCTGTCTTGATTCTGCCATGCTTACAGGAGTAAAAAGCAGCTAGGCACTTCTCCTTTCCTCCCTGAGCAGAAAAGACATTAGTGTGTTTCTTGTGCAATAGCTAGGCCCTGAAATAGTGCTCTTATCTCTTGGGGTGCCAGAATGAGTATTGCAGATACAGGATGCATTCTGCTGCAGATAGGTTTACATGGTAAGCCTTTGTAGTCTGTAGTCCACTACTGGTGACTTCCTTGTTCTGTACCGTTATATCATCTTCTGCTTATAAATTCCTATTGTCTGATTTTGGTTTTTGTTCCGGTTTCCCCTCCCCCCTCTGCAGTACGTCTTCGTGGATGCCTACGCCCAGTACCTCTGGATCACCATGGATTTCTGCAGCAATATCCAGGGCTTCTCTATTCCATTCAGAGCCGCAGATCTGCTGTTACACAGTAGGATCCCTGACCTCGTTTTGGGCTTCGATAGGTCTCATCCTAACAAACAGGTGAGCAGCTGTAGTCAGTTATGAGTGCCAAGTAATTCTGCATCCGTTGTTTTGAGTACCTGAACTGTTACATAGGTGTTGGGATGTTTACTGTGAGATGTGCTTGATACACGATTGAGAAGCATTTGACACCAGTTGTCTGTCCATCCATCTGTGTATCTAACCATCATTTTGATAAAGCAGCTGTCCATGTCGTATCCATCTCCCATCCTTACTCTGGCGTTACAGAGAAACATGAGTAAGCAAGAATACTTCAAGTGACGGTCTGTGTGTGTATGCCACACTTGGGATATGCATGTACACCCGGCACCTGACTCTGGGGAATGTGTGTATAGATATAGATATTTCAAGCAGCGTCCATTGGTTTGCACATGCAGCGCCGCTCTCCTTGTGCTCCGAATGGAGGGCATAAATAATGGTGCGGGCTGATGCCTCTCCAGTTTCACATTCACAAAATTCATGGGGGCTGGAACTGAGACTCAGAAAATATCTAATGGAAAAGCAATGAAGCCCCTATCAGATCTGGGCTGGGGGAGTCCTCCTCCCCAGTAAATCAGTCTCAACAAACAGGCAGCGGCCCTCTGAGCATGAGCTGGGGAATGGAATCTAAGGCTGTTAAGTCTAAGCAGAAGGCTTCACATGAGAGTAAGGACAAGCCATCTTTGTCTAAAGTTGCCCTGAAGATTTGGCCCGTACAGGTGCCAAGGACTTTGGCCCGAGTAAACCTAGGCAGAAGAAGGTGATCCACTAGGGTATGCATCCAGAGGTTCAAATATTGACTCTTATGATGAAGACTCGAAATAAACAGCTCCTGGTGCTGTGATCCACTTCTAGAGTTGAAGGTGTACTGGTAACACGGCCCTAGGGGGAGCTGACTGCCATGGTGAGCAGGGAATCTCTGGCTCCAGTTGAACCACCAATTGGTGCTCCTCTTATTCTAGGGCAGTCTCAGATTGATGTCCCCTTGGAGGACATCTTTGCTCTTCCCTATCAGAACCACCTCTTCCTGAGACTTTCTTCCTTCCCACCCTCGAGGCATGGCCATCAGGACCATCGGTTCCACCGGAGATCCAGCTTTCTCTTTGGATGAGTCACAGGCCCTGTAGGAATCTCTGCGGCATCAGGCAGAGCTGGAATGGAACATGAGCCCAAGAAGATCAGGGTTCCAGCCTCTGACCAGCCACGATTGTCCAAGAGACAGGTGGTCCCCTATGCCATGGGTTCCTCCTGTGCTGGTTGATCCATTATACTGGCAACATTGGGGACCAGGAGAGTCCTATCCTAGTCACCCAGGATTGGTTCATGAGTCCTATTTGCCGTTGCGTGGCCATCCACAACCGGCCCTGTTTGATTATTTGGAGGAGGAAGGTGAGCCAGATCTGACTATTCTGGTAGCAACCTTGTTGTCTTCACCGGATGAGGGAGTAACTCCATCTTCTCCGTCTCCACCGGATGACTTCAAGCAGTATCAAGAGCTCATGCACAGGCTTATGGTAAAGCACCAGATTTTGCTTGAGGAAGTCCAGGAGCCTCAGCATAGTTGACTTCAGCATTGTGGTCCCTGTCAGGCAGCCCTCTACATCAATGAGGTCATCATGAGGAGCAAAGATGGTCACACTCCTTGTTCTACTTCTGCTCAAGAGAGGGCCGAGAAGCATATTCCATCAAAGGGAGAGGGGGGAAGGGGAAAAATGTTCTCTCACCCACCGCTTAACTCTTTGGTGGGGCAGGTGGCTACAGAGTGGTCCAAGCAACACCACCGAAAGACTACTCCCTTTGATAAGGGATACAAGCAATTAGATGTAAGTGACTTGACTTCCTAGGGAGAGAGATCTTCTCTTCCGTCTCCCTCCAGTTCAGTTTATTGAATTATCAAGTCCTCTTGGCCACATTGGATTTCACCAATTATGCTAAGTTTATGAATTTAAGGACAAGCTCCCTGAAGAGAATAGAGTCTGCTTCCAGGCCACAGTGGATGAGAGCAGATGGGTGTCCACAGTTCCCTCCAGGCTGCGGTGGATACAGCAGATACTGTGTCTAGAAGGATGGCTATAGCCATTGTTATGAGGAGATACTCATGGTTTCAGTCCTCAGGTTTCCCTAGAGAGGTGCAGAGTACCATCCAAAATCTGCCCTTGGTACAACCAGCCTGTTCCATGAGAAGACAGATGAGTCTTTCCAGTCCCTTAGAGACTTGAGGACAATGCTTCACTCGGTGGACATTTATACCTCTGTTCTCAAGAGAAAACTCCATTGATACGGGTGTAGGGTACCTCCTCAGCATTTTTATCACCAACATCCTCAGGAACCACCATACAGGAGAAACATTTATAGACGCAGGAAGGAAGCCTCTGTAACATCCACTGCCACATTGAACTCTACCCCCCAGGCGAAGTTTCTTTTGACGGGATTGTCAAGACCCGCTTCCTTTAATGATGCCTCTTCATTGCCCTCCTCAGATATTCAGAGGCTGCCTTATCCCATTTGCCATTTGGAGGGCTCTGACTACAGACAAATGGGTATTAGAAATTATTCATGGTGGCTCTGATAGAGGTGCTGGTAAATCCTACATACAAACCTCCTTCCCGGTTCCACTCTCAAAGAGATTCTACAACAAGAGGTGAACTTCCTCCTCCTCATGGGAGCCACAGAAAGGATTCTACTTCAACATCAAGTGAATGGATTCTATTCCCCTTACTTCCTGATTCCCCAACAAAAATGGGGGGATGGAGGCCAGTTCTCTCTGTACTCACCAGAGAAGAGCAACATCAAGGGCAAGGTGACAGTTCTGCTCAAGGTTTTGGACTCTTATCTGGTGGACAGAACTGGGAAGGGTTCCAATGGGGATCCCTTTCTAATGGCTAATACCAGAAGAGTCAGTGAGCTGGTGGCACTCATGGCAGATCCACCACATACCATCTGCTATAAAAAAAAGCATCATTATGCCCCACCCCAGATTCATCCCTAAAGTAATTTCCGAGTTCCATATGAGTCCGGTCATTCACTTACCTGTGTTTTTCTCTAAGCCTCATGCCTTGGAAGAGGGGAGACAGCTGTATTATCTGGACATCCAAAGGGTTTTGGCCTTTTCCCTGCAAAGAACAAAGGAATTAGAAAGACATCTAAACTATTTTTTTTACATAGCAGAGTGATCAAGGGGTCAAGCTATATCGGCTCAGGGATTTTCAAAATGGATCTCACTATTACCCTCAGTTATCGATTAGCTTGTGTTCCTCCACCCAGGAGGGTTAAGGGCTCATTCCATCAGAGAGCAAACTGCTTCAGCTGCATCTCTGAGAGACATCTGTACTGGAGATGCATAGTGCAGCCAATTGAAGCTCTTTGCATACCTTCAGGAGACATTATGCTCTGGTCCGGTCATCAACTATATATACAGCTGAGGGGAAAGCAGTACTCCAGTCAGCTATCACATCTATGTCCTTGCACCCAGCCCAGGTGTTACTACTCCTTGTTAATCTCCCACCTGTGGAATACACACCAGACCATCACTCAAAGAAGAAATGGAGTTTGCTTACCTGTAACTGCAAGTTTTGAGATGTGTTGTCCCTGTTTGTATTTCACTACCTGCCCGCCATCCCCTCTGTTTGGACTGTAGTTTGGACTGTAGAAAAAGGAGAGTGGCCCGCACCACCTTTTATGCCCTCGACTGAGAGCATGAGGAGAGGTATAGTGCATATATGGGCCAACAGATGCAGCTTGTAAAAATATTCTGGATGGGGAAATTGGGGCACACAAAGAGCTTAAGAGACTCACCCAAGATCATGCAGTGCATCAGGAACAAAGCCAGGGTGTGAACCCAGAAGTTCTGACTCTGACCCCTTCCCCAGGCACTGGGGTAACATTCTTTCACAGTTCTTCCCAATCTTACCTAATTTAAGAACCGTCAGAGAGGAAGTGGGCTCCAGTTCACCTTAAGGAAGATGTGAGTCTTATTATTTGTACTCTGCCCTGGGAAGAAGCAGGGAGGCTAAGAAACACTAGACTGTTGTATGTTCTGCGTTGGCAGTGGCCAAGTGTTTGTCTTGGAAAGTCACATACCAGTATCATGTGGGTTTGTGTTTTGATATCTCCTTGCCATAATTAGTAGATGGCTTCTTCATCCAGGGTAGAGCACACAGAAGATCCACCACTATCCCAGCCCTGCTTAGCCAGGACATTCCCTTTTAAATATATAAATGCATTTTCCCTTGGGCAGAAAGTATCAAAGTGGTGGGATTGGTTTTTGGCAGAATGAACCTTTGACAGGCTCCCCCATGCACCTTCCCTCCAGTCCTACTGATCCACTGACTGCATCATTAGCAACTCATGCCAGATGATTGCCAATAAGTCAGGAATGACCTTTGGATCATTTACCATGGGCTGGCGGTTTTGCATTGCAAAGGTTTGCATTGCAGATGTTTGCAGTTGGCCTTGCTTTGCACATTGCTGCTTTGGCACCTTGTGCTCACAACCTGTGCAGTGCTGAACTCAGTTATCATGCCTGCGCTTACTCTCAACCTGTCTACTCCTTTGCCTGGCGTGCTCTGGATGGTCGGCCCTGCTCTGCTCCTGCACCTTGGGAATTCTCCCCCAGGACTTGGCAATTGATTTGCATACCCTGTACACAGCTGGAAAGATGTATAAGGGTCAAATCTGGCGCCTATGTTTTTTATTAGCTTCTGTCACCAGGCTAGCTGATAATGCAGAAGCAGGGTTGATCTTGCAGTTAGCTCAGTTGTCCAAGTCAGAACTTTTGGGTTCTCGTTCCTGTTTTGCAGCTGATTAATTGTGTAACTGATTAGATCATTTCCCTGAATTCTAATTTACGTGTCTGTAAGACAGATATACTTACCTTCTTTGTAAGCGTCTACATTAATGTTTGCAAAAGCTTTTGGATATCTGCAGAAAAAAAAGTGCCATGGAAACACAGAGTCGTATTTTAGAGGAATAAATAAATGTGCCGGGTTTCTGAAATGCAAAGGATCAAGACTAAAGCTCACACATCACTTCTATCAGGCACAGTCAGACATCACTGTTCTGCTGGATCAGTGAAAGGGCAGTAACCAGTCCTGAGTCACTGTACTGCAGACTGTTACGGCCTTGTATTCTTAATTCTGAGCGAAAGAGCTTAATTCTCCGCTCTGTATGTGCTGAACTACATGGCTAATGGGTGGCAATGGTGCATTTAAAAGTCATGCTAGGTTTATTGGTGATCACTGCCTTTTTTAAAATCGAATTGTTACACTGAAAATTGGGTCTGGAATCTGGCTGGTTCCAGGCACAAATCAGCAAAAAATATAATTCTTATGATTTAAGTGCCAACATTGTGGTTGGTATTGTAATAGAAACGAGAGCAAGACGGCCTCTGCTCCTGAGGTTTCATGCTTGCTATTGCTTTCACATTAGAAGTTATGCCTAATTGTGGTTAACCTCCTGCAAGAACATCTCTGCAGGCAGTAATATGGCATCTGTCCAGCTTTAGGGCTGCACATTCACCTGAACCTGGCATCTGGCTCCTGTACATTTATACATCTACAAGCAGATAATTGTTGCTCCTGGCAGCATTCGTTTGTAGAGTAGGCGTGCATGGAGCTGCTTAGAGGGAGAGTCTAGGTCCACAGGCTAGTCCTGCTTATGTAGTGTATGATGTGGGGAGAAATAGAACGGATTTCCCAAATTTAGCCCTTTAGTTTTTAATCCAGCTTCGGTAATAATTTAGGCTCTAGCGCAGGGTGTGCAAACTCTTAGGCCTGAGGGCCACATCTGGGTATGGAAATTGTATGGCGTGCTATGAATGTTCATGAAATTGGGGTTGGAGTGCAGGAGGGGGTGTGGGCTCTGGGGTGGGGCCAGAAATGAGGAGGTCAGGATGCGGGAGGGGGCTCCGGGCTGGGGCAGGGATGCAAGAGGGGAAGGGTTCTGGCTGGAAGTGCGGGCTCTGAGGTGGGGCTGGGGATGAGGGATTTGGGGTGCAGGAGGGGGCTCCAGGCTAGGACCAAGGGGTTTGGAGGGCAGGAGAGGGATCTGGGCTGGGGTAGGGGGTGAGGGCTCTGGCTGGGGCTGCAGGCCCAGAGGTGGGGCCAAAATTGAGGCTTTCAGGGTGTGGGAGGGGGCTTCAGGCTTGGGCAGGGGGCTGGGGCATGGGAGGGGGTTGGGGTGCAGGCTTCGAGTGGCGCTTACCTCAAGCAGCTCCTGGAACCAGTGGCATGTCCCCCTTCTAGCTC
The DNA here is from genome assembly GCF_007399415.2 of Gopherus evgoodei. NCBI lineage: Eukaryota > Metazoa > Chordata > Testudines > Testudinidae > Gopherus > Gopherus evgoodei. Next base: position 14,097,108 of record NC_044340.1, on the reverse strand, counting down.
CTGTGCGGAGGTGCAGCCAGGCAGCTCTGCGCGCTGCCCTGTCCACAGGCACTGCCCCTGCAGCTCCCATTAGCTGCAGTTCCCAGCCAGTGGGAGCTGCAGGGGTGGAGCTTGGGGCAGCGGCAGCACGCAGAGCCCCCTGGCTGCCCCTAAATGTAGGAGCCGGAGTGGGGACATGCTGCTGCTTCCGGGAGCCTTGGCACATGCACGCAAGTGGCCTCAGACCCTGCTCCCTAGTGGGAGCTTGAGGGCTGGATGTGGTCAGTGGGCTGTAGTTTGCCCCCCCCGGCTCTAGTGCCTAAAGTATCCAAGTCCCACCTGTGTCTCTGACATTTTGTATTGCAGCTCTGGCAATCTGATGACTTTGGGCAGACCTGGATAATGATTCAGGAACACGTGAAATCTTTTTCTTGGTATGTATTGGATCTTTGAGTCTTTGTGGAACCTTTTCCCCTTTATGTCCTCCCAGGCCTCATTACTTCTCCCTCATCCTTTGCCAAGAACTCAGGCATAGAAGACGCTGGCAAGTATGGAGGTACAGAAGTCCATTCTCCCCCAAAGTTAACTCTGTAATAAGTGGCTATCACAGCAGTTTACCATGGGGATATGGGGCAGAAGCATGAGATGGAAAGCTAACAGTACTTGAAGCTTCTCCAGCTTGCCACATATTGTGTCTCCACAACTTTCACAAACTAAGCATTATTAAGCTGTGTTGATATTTGGATAGTCTGCAAAGGAAAAACCAACACATAGCAAATACTGTTGTTGGTGAGACAGTAGGTTGCCCTTGTCAGTTGGTTTTAAACCCTGAGTCTAACGGAGATGCACTGTCTTTTTCTTCCATGTTTGTGTAGCACCTGGAATACTGATCTAGGACTAGAGCCCCTAGGCACTGCAGCAAAATGTATAATAGTAAGAGGCAATTTTAAAAAACCATTTTTAAAAAACTTACTGTTCATGAAAGTTCTTGTAGCAATTTTTAGCAAGAGTGGAGGTGTCTTGCCCAAAATCTAGCTCGTATGGTTATTCTGCAATTTCAGGTAGAGACTGTGTTCTCCTTCACTTCCTGTCCTAAATGGTTGTTGTGCACTGTTAAACAGCTGCAGCAAAATGTCAGAATCAAGATCTGTTGGGTGGGTCTGAGGGGACAGTTTTACTCTAAAGCTTAAAAGGTCTTTCATTCAAAAGGTATTTAATTCAAAAGACTTGATCCTGCTCTCATTGCAGTTAATGATTAAACTCCTATTGACATGAATGGTACGGGATCAGGCCTTAATAGAGCTAATGACAGTCCCTTGAGATCAGAACTACTTATATCCATTTCATGCCATCAATTTCCAGTGAAACTTGCACTAAGGGCCCCCATTTCTGATTGGAAGGTGATTTTTTGCTGGTTCCTTGAGTGGTCACTGTAAATAGATTTCAGAGTAGTAAACAAAAAAAAAAAAATCAAACCTGCTATCCAGTTATCGACTGCTCTGCCATTGTGATTATTTGTGTTGTCCAGTATAAGAATCCATCAGTTTCTAGCTAGTAGGTTTTTTACATTCTAGTGATAAGTAACTTGCGTTGATAAATCTCTAAAACAGGCACATGGGACTGAACTGAAACCATCTCTGTACATCTTGAATATTACTTATTAAATTTAATACTCCTCTTATAACTTGTATGGGGGTTGGGGAGAAAATGATTGACTTTCAGATTACGATGAAAGAACAAGGAAACAATTAATAAAATGTTAGCAATTTCCTTGTCTTTCAACCAGCTGTTGAGCTGCTTAATTGGTTTTTCGATGCATCTTGAACATAAATTAAAAAAGATGGAGGGAGGGGAAATGTCAGTTATTTTTGAAGTTGTCATCCTTTATTTTGACCAGCTGTTCTGTGAGTTGTTTGACAATACTAATCAGAATTTAGATCCAAATTTTGCAAATAACCTCTCTTCATAATGAGGTGAACCAACCCCCCAGATCTCATCATCCAACTTCAGAGTTCTCAAAATTCTGATCCAAGTGTTGAGGTTTGAGCCCATCTCTTGTTAAATGACTTGCTTATAAATACCTGATGTTGTCTTGATAGTGAGGTGAGCACAAAAATAATATACTTGCTTTCTTTCTTTTATACAAGGGGCATTGACCCGTATGATAAACTGAATACAGTTTACATAGAACGACATGAGCCTACAGGGTCCTCAACTATAATTCGCAGCACAGATTTCTTTCAAACCAGGGAAAATAAAGAAATAATTCTGGAAGAGGTTGAAGACTTTCAGCTCAGGGACAAATATCTGTTTGCCACAAAGACTGTGGTAAGTAGCACGTAAGAAAAATCACTGTGTAGGCAAATGTATTACATTAATCTGCTGGGTGACCTTGGGCAAGTCACTTCACTGCCTCAGTTTCCCCATCTGAAACAGGGATACTGACTGACTTTGTAAAGTGCTTTGAGATCTATAGATGAAAAGCACTATACAAGGAGCTAGGTTTTGTGATTATTGAATCCCATCTAACACCTTCTGAAGTCAGTGGAAGGACTCTTATTTCATGGAACTGAATTGGGCTCTGAACATTCAGTACAATAATGGACAATACTTAGCTAGTCAAGCTCCATTAGTGACAGAACAAAAGTAAAGGAACATACTTTAAGCCTTGAGGCAAAATATTAAAGATTGCATAAGGTCATTGTCAGTTTGAGAAGGAAAAATTGGCTGGAGTTTGTGAGCTGACTTCATTATCCTTTAGCGATTGGCGCTAAGCCTTGTGCTTTCTAAGAGAAATACAGCTCCTGACACCAGGGGTGAAAATAAAAAACCCACTGCATATTAGTATACAGTAACCTGGACATGCCAGTCAGTACTTTTGCTGAGAGCTGACCCACATTTGAACAAGTCGTCTAGAGATTATTAGAGCATTTAGCAGGGCTAAAACTATGCATACTGCTGCACCAAAGTACTTTGAGATGTTCTATTGAGTCCACTGTAAAAGCACCACCATGCTGTGTGGATAAATACAGGAGTTCAATCTCCAGGGCTGTTCATCTGGCACCTTACTCTAGCACACATGAACAAGCATGGCTAAATGGCTCTATTGGAAAGACATAGTCTAAAATGACCAGATAGACCAAGTGTCAGTGTTTTTCTTTAACAATGTGCAGCTCAGGGTTGATAGGAGATGGGCTTGGAACAGCAGTATTTTTATATATTTATTTGATTTTAGTGAGTTAGGCAGAACTAGGTCAAGCTGCAAAGGGCTGGAATTCTGGCAGGAAAGAACTAGACGTTTATAAGTAAAGGGAAGGCAGAAATTGACAATAGCGAGGTGGAGCTAGGGAAAGAGGATATATGCCTGCAATAATTTAGTTAAGGCCACTAAATTGACTGGCTTCAAAATTATTCGGATCTGATCTGAAAAGCTTTATTCCCCTCCTCCCGCCGAATATAAACACATTAAGTTTTTATCCTTCTATTATCAAGATATTTTTAACAAGCCAGTCCCTAGTCACTTTTCTGTGTTTCCCCCAAAATGTTTAATGCTTCCTGTGGATTTTGCAGCATTAAGTAGCGAGCGTACATCAGAGCTGGAGTAATATTTACCCTTAGCCATGTGAATACTCTCAACAGGTAAAAGCATGTCTGAAGAGAATGGTTCGAAGGACACTTTCAATTGCTAAAAGTTACATCCTGCAAAAACTGAAGCCCTCAACCTTTTGAATATGTCACGCTGGGACTGGGTCTGTTCCAAAGTGGGATCAGACCCTAAGTCATCTGAGAGAGTTAAGATATTCTTGTTAGCATTATCGCCAATGGGAGCTGCATGGTTTTTGGTGCTAAATTAAGCCAAATAGGAAGCAGACACTGGAAATCTGTACTCAGAGTTATCTTGTTCTGTGAGATACGAGCCTTTGTCCCCCACTTCTTTCTTATGTTGCCCCCATTACCTTAGTATCTAAGTGCTTCATCATCGTTAATGCATTTTTCCTCACAATGACCCTTTGACGGAGGGTAGTGCTATTGTCCCTATTTTACAGCTGGGAAACTGAGGCACGGAGCATCAAAATGATTTGCCCAAGGACATACAGCAAGCCTGTAGCAGAGCAGGAAATTGAACCTGAACCCCAGACTAGTGCCTCAATCATTGGATCAGCCTTCTTACTGCAGTTGAAGTGGTATGAGATCAGTCTCCAGTGCTGCAGATTTGGGGAGAGAGATTTTCAGGATGTCACTCTGCTCGTTGTTCCCCTTGGCAATACAGTTATAACAAACAGAAGAAAGTGCTATTTTTAAACATCCAACTTGGGAGCATGAAGTTTAGCAGCATCGCCAACCTTGAATGTTCAAAATTCCCAAATCAGGTCCCAAAAAACCATGAGATTGGCTTAAAAATTATGAGATTTAAGCATAATAAAATTATGGGTTTTTTTTGGTTTGCCTTCTGGATTTTTAGCCTTTAGGGTTCACTGGGTCACTTTTTCAAGTTTTCCTCTGCAACCGTAAAGATTAGGGGAAAAATGTTGAGGGTCACATAATCCCATGACTCCTGGAGCTGGGGCTTTAAGTAAAACAACTATTGTGAGAATTACAATAAAATTGGGTGAGTTGGCAACATTGAGTTAGGCACCTAAATCCATATTGAGGCACTGTAACGGGCTCAGTGTGTCAAGTGGGGCCACCCTCATTTGCCCAGTGTGGGGTTGATACACCCCATCACACAGTTATCAGTGGCTTTTTATTGCCTTTGAGTCAAACAGTCACGATCAAGGGGCTCAGAACTCTTTGCAGGACCGAGCAGTCGGTCAGTCTGCAGTCCCTGATCCTCCTGGCTGGGGCAAATAAAAGCAATTGGGGATCTGACCCTCTGTGCAGGGCAGAGTGAACAATCAGTCTAAATCAGGAGTCCCCAGTAGCGATGCCTAGTGGTAAGTGCTGTGGGGAGGGGAACTCTAGGGCACTGGGTTCTGGGACCCAGGGCCTTCTGAAGCCAGTAAATTCCTCAGTAAGGGTTCAAACATCAGCTCCTAATACATTCCCTGGGTCAGTTCCTACCATAAAGCCCATCTCAGCTATCTCCTGGGCTGGCAGTAACTCAGCATCCGTCAGACTCTGCAGTCAGCTGATCATCAGCAGTATAATCCAGCTTCATAATCCAACAGCCTGAGGAATCAACAGTTCCTCCTCCACTAGCCCCAGCTGAGCTGGGCTGCCTCCTTTTATCTGTCCCTGGGGGGGGGGGGGGGAGGGTGTGGCCTCCTAGGCCCACAGTGATTGGTCAGCCCCGTTTGCTCAGTGGGGGGTTAATACATCTGGTCCTATTGGCATCTTCATTGCCTGGGTGCTGAGCACCATTGACATTTCAGTGGGAATTGTGGGTATTCAGCAACTCAGAAAATTAGGTCACTTCTTTTGGAGCCTAGATACAGATTTAGGTGCCTAACTTAGACCTCCCATGTTTGGATATTTTGGCCATGATTTTTATAACATGATACTCATCCCTAAAACAGTAAACATCAACATTAAAGCATTGAGGCTAATCTGCAAAGGGCATAAATAAAAACAGACATGTTAATTTCATGCAGTCTGGTTGGAAGAACTATGGGAGGAAAACATCAGCCTTTGACAACCTGGCTGATCAGTTGAGAGGTGGGGTTGTTTCCAGCTTCCAAAAGAGTGCTCAGAACAATGAAGAATCTAAAGGCTCGATGCTGTGCATTTGAAAAGGATCTCACTCTCCTTTCTCAGAAAGACAGAGAAATCCCCAACAGGTTCAAGCTAGTTTTTTGGCCCTATATCCAATCTATGTGATTTCCAAGGCTCCTGTTTCCTTAGTTAGCACTGATAGTATATGGGGCAAATAGATGAATAAATTGCAGAGAGGTTGCTATGTTATCAATACTAAGATCTCATCTGCTGGCATAGGGGGCATACAGTTTTCAGGTTTCACAATCACAGGGAACAGTTAAGCCATTTTTGTGTTTTTAGTATCCTAGTACCTCAGGATCCCATCCAAACTAGCCATCAAGTTACTATGTTGTGGTTTTTTTTGGAGAGTGGATAAGGTATTTGCTTGCTTTTTCTACTGTTGAGTCTGTTAATTTGTATCTGCTCTGTCTTTAACCTGTTTTATATGCAATTGTGAATTTAGAAATAAAAAAAGATTCCTAACATTTTTTTCTCCTCTTCGTAGCATTTATTGGGCAGCCAGCAGCAAACTTCAGTCCAGCTCTGGGTTTCCTTCAACCGCAAGCCAATGCGAGCTGCGCAGTTTGTAACGAGACATCCAGTAAAGGTAAAATGGAGTTGATTTATGGCATCTCCCTCTTCCTCCCTCAGCCAAAAGCACCTTCGCTGTGTATAGGATCCGAATAACATTTTTACTCGTTAACTAGTAGCTGCAGTAGCTAGGTTGGTAGCAGAGGTAGTCTTATTCTATACTTAGTTCAAAACAGTTTGGCCTTCTCATGTTTGGAATGGAATGGAAGCAAGGTGTCACAATGATCCTGCTGTTTACACAGGAGTAACTTTACCCATGCGCGTGATGCCTATTGATATCAGTGGGGCTGCAGACAAGAGTAAAATGACTTGTGCATACGTGTTTGCAGAATCGAGGCTGAGCAAGCCGAGAAAAATAGTTCTGACCATTTTTTTAGGCAGAGATTTTTAAATGTGTGTGATCTAGAGGGGAGTGGCGTCTGGATTCTAAATACTGACAGCATTGCTGTGCCCCAGAAACTCATTGTCTGTGGGGGGCCTTCTCGCCCCTTGTGCAAGGGCCTGTCACAATAATTCTGGTAACTGGGGGGTACAGAGGCTGCTCCCTGCTAGCACCATTGTGGATATGTCCCACCCAAATAGAGTAGTGTCACAGAATAGACAGGTAATAGAGTAGTGTCATGGCCCACCCACCTTCTACACCAGCCTGTGGAGCTGGCTGGCAGCAGATGGGATGAGCTGAGCCTGCAGCACTTTGGAAAAGGGCTGTGCAGCGTACACATGTCCCCCTCGGGGGTAAGGGGGTAAGCTGGGCAAGGATTGTGCCTCCTGAGAGTGTGTGTGTAAGCTCAGCCTGGACCAGTGCTTTTGACAGAACAGTCTGGTCTGGAATGTTTCACGCTCTGCCACGCAGAAGGGGCACAATGGCTCAATCAAGGTTTCAAAGACCCTTGTGATACTATCCAAGCAAACCCAAAGATGAGCTGGCACCGCTGATTCTGCCATTTCCCAAAGCAGCAGTGCACAGACAAGCGTCCTGCTGCCTTCGTGATATTTGCTGAGGTGTATGCACAGCACTCGGCAAATAAGCGGGGTGTGTTCTGTGCTTGAGGCCTTGTTCAGATCTGAACAGAAATGGGCCAGGCACAGATATGGCTTGGTGGACGATGAATTTTAAGAATGCTGCCATGCTAATCTTTGTTGGACTTCTTTGTGGACAGACTGCACTTTGAGGAGGGGTGTGGTGGAGGTGGAAGGAGAGAGAGAGATCACATGTGCAAGAAGCAGAGGGGAGAAATTTGTTTGCCAAGTGGAAAAGCTGTTTTTGGTGGAAGGAGGAGGATTTATTTTTAGGCACCTAAGAGGAAACATCAAACAGTGAAGGGTAGGAAAAGCTCCCAGCGTGTGTCTATGTAAGTGATGGATAGGCTGAGCGAATCAATGTCGTTGACCGCCCCCTAAGGAATACTACATTGCGGATGCGTCCGAGGACCAGGTGTTCGTGTGTGTCAGCCACAGTAACAACCGCACCAACCTCTACATCTCAGAAGCAGAAGGCCTGAAGTTTTCTCTGTCTTTAGAAAATGTGCTGTACTACAGTCCTGGAGGGGCAGGCAGTGATACGCTGGTCAGGTAAGGAGGGCTGGGCCAGCTTGATGGACTCCCGTGGCTGGGTGGCTTGAGAAACTCAAGATGGGGTTCATCTGGGGGAGGATGCAACATAATGGGTAGCAGCTAATGAGCATTTAACCTCACAACTCCCCTAAAAGGTAGGAATTATGCCCATTTTACAGAGGAGGTGGAGTTGTTAAGTGGTTCATCCAAGATCAGAGAAGAAGTTAGTAGTAGAGCTGAGATTAGATCTCAGGAGTTCCGGACTCCCACTCCTATGTTTAGATCAGGTCCTTAGGTGTAACCCCATTGTGTTAATGGCGTAAGACCAGCATGAGTGAGCGGAGCATTACTCCCTGTCGCAGTCTGAAGAACCTAGGCTATAAGGAAGGTACAGAGGGATTGGGGCTTCTTCTCACTGGGGGCTTTGAGGTGACTCTGTAGAAGCATTTGATGAAAGGGCTCAGTGTATTGACAGAGGTAAATTAATCACTCTCGTTCAGTAAATTGGCTTTCCATGCTTTGTTTGAACTGGATAGTTTTGTGAGGAGAGAGGCCCCTGACGTGGAACGTACCAGTGCATTCTCCCCCAGAATCCCAGCACTTACTGCAATTAACCAAATGACCCACACATGCGTTCCATTGCAGGTATTTTGCCAACGAGCCTTTTGCAGACTTCCACCGTGTTGAGGGCGTGAGAGGAGTGTACATCGCCACCCTGATAAACGGCTCGTTCAGCGAAGAGAACATGAGGTCTGTCATCACCTTTGACAAAGGTGGAACCTGGGAATTCCTGCAGGCTCCAGCATATACGGGTTATGGAGAAAAGATAGATTGCGAGGTAACAATGAGTAAAACCCGGTGTTTCGGGGAGGGAGGGAGCGTTTTTACCCTCCTTGCTTCCCCTTTGAAGAGTTGTTGGGTCAGTCATTAACCATTTGCTCCCTTGGAAGGATCAGTGCAGGAATAAAACGGAAAAGAAAGGTGACAAAAATGAAAATGTCATCTGTTTTATTAAGTGTCTGGTCATCAGTCCCTGTGGTACAGCCTGTGGTTGAATGATAATTTTAAAAGGAATAGATTACAAACAGAGAGGGTGAAGACCAGGGTTAAGCATCCTACAGTACTAAAAGTATCAGAGGATCTTGGGAGACAGGACCTTGGTTTTATGTTGCGGTCAGAGCGATGCCACCTCCAGCAGCCCCCAGCATTATCCTGGAGCCCTGGGTCTGTACTGGGGCGAAAGCCTTTCCACTCATTTCCCTAGCCGGCTGGGTAGAGGAGGCCAGTGTTAGCCTTGATTGTTCAAGAAGCTTCTCTGTGTTTACTGTAAAGAGAGAAAATGCCAGTTACAACGGAGTCAGTTGAAAGGATCTGAGGCAGTACCAGTTTGAAGACATTGTGGGTGAACTCCCAGCCCTGTTGAAGTCTGTGACAAAACTTCCATTGACGTCAATAGGGCCAGGATTCCATCTGTTGTCTCAATATCAAATCACACAGATGCTAAAAATACAGGGCTTGGTTTTGCTTAGCATGGGGTAAGAGGGTTTAAGGAGTGCCTTATCTTTGTGGATCCCGCCTGTGGATGTACATTGTCTTATCGGAGACCACAAGCCCTGCTCCCCTGCCAGCTTCAGTGCCAAGTCTAGCACTTAAACGCTGAAGGCTTTATGTGCAGGTACATCACATTGCAGTAGTCCAGCTGAGAGGTTACCAAGGTTTCTTCTCTACCTTACAGGGGTGTTGGGGGCCAGGCACAAGGACCTGATGTAGGGATGTGGCTTGATGCACTGAACAAGCATGGCGTATTTAAAAGGCCTTCGTATTGTGAAAGTCTCTTAAACGTTAAGCAGATTAATCTGGACAATAAAACACTTTCTGCATGTCTGCTAGTGGCTTTTTTATTACAGTGCTGGGAGTTCTTTCCCTTGTGTTCTTCAGGATTTTTTTCCTTCCAAATGTAGCTTTTAATGAAAGTTTTGAAGGTCACTGTTTTTCTAGACGTTGTAAAGATTACAGTGGAGGTCCCTTTTATTTTATTTTTTTATTATTCAGAAAAAATAAATGATACATTTAGTTGCATTTTGCAGAACACTGAAAAAAAAACCAGGACACATCCCCTGCAAAAGGAATTTCATTGTAAGAGTTCACTGTAGGCAGATTTTACATCATATAATCTTATTTGTTTCTTGGCTTTTCGATAGTGGTGTCTTTGTAGTATCCTAGTGCCTCACGTAGACCTGTGAATTTGTCCTCACAACACCCCTGTGAGGAAGAGAAGCATTCTTCTTCTTCTTCTAGATGGGGAAACCGAGGCACAGAGGTTTGTGATGATCCTTTGTTCCCCAGGGAGTTCATTGCACAGTCTTGGGCCAACTCTCTCTTCTGTACAGACAAGCTTTACCCTTACTGATGAGATTTCCATTTTGCCAGAGGATCAAAAATCTCCACTGTGGTCTTCACGCTGGATCCTTAGTGGGTTCTTTAGCTATCCTGGGCCCAGGCCATTGCGTGCCTTCAAGGACCAAGACCGTGAACTTGATTCGATAATCTGTGGGAGCTCGGTGTAGGGAGTGGAGGCAGGTGTGATGTGCTCGTGGTACCTTCTGTTGCTGAGGTGACACACTGCAGCGGGCTGTGCCAGTTGGAGTTTCTTAAACGCTGAAGGCTTTATGCGCAGGTACATCGCATTGCTGTAGTCCAGCTGAGAGGTTACCAAGGTTTCTTCTCTACCTTACAGGGGTGTTGGAAGGTTGAATTCACAAAGGTTTGGGAAGCATTTTGAGATGCTCACATGGGATCATGGCACATTGAATGCCTTTTACAATAGCAAGTGGCATAGTGTGTGTTTTCTATTCCAGTTTTCAAAGGGCTGCTCTCTTCATCTGGCCCAGCGACTGAGTCAGCTGCTTAACTTCCAGTTGCGTAGGATGCCCATTCTCTCCAAAGAATCTGCTCCAGGACTGATCATTGCCACAGGTATATTTTTCTCTAGAGCCTGATCCTGTGAGTTCCTGTTGACTTGCGGGTGCTCAGTGTGTTGCAGGATGGAGCCATTATGTCTATTAAATACATGTTTTGTTACAAAAATCAATTAAAATATGAATTTTGCAATCCTTTGTCCTCAGCATTCCTTATACAATTATTACTACATATAGATTTCACCACCTTCTTGCTGGAGGTAGAAACCCATTACACGCTTTGTACTCTGTTCCTGCCTCTCTCAAAATGAAGGCGTTTTTAAAGCATACAGGGACTAATATCTGACTCACTGTTTTATTGCAGAAGGCTCGCTCTATTGAACATTTCAAACAGAGCTGATTTCATCTGGCCATACTTATCTTGATGTAGTTTTCCTGCTTGTTTTTAAACCCTTGTAATCATCTTTTAAAACTTCTTATTTAAAGTAACTCATAGATGGTATGAAAAATTAACTCCTCAAAAACAACTCTAGATTACAAATTAAAAAAATAGCTCAGAGGGGGCTGAGTTTGTTTTAAGAAACCCACTGAGAAATATCAGGAAAAATGATGCTCTGATTTCTTAGGCTCGGTTGGCAAGAACATGGCAAGCAAAACGAACGTGTATGTTTCAAGCAGTGCAGGAGCGAGGTGGAGAGAGGTAAGGATACCAATTGCATTGAACTTGTATGGCGGTTTAGCCAAGAAGGCATCTCTGTGGGGCAAGCATTGCTATATTTGTCTGTAACTATTATATACAGTACATTATGTATTAAAGATAACTGAAACATCCTTAATTCACACCCCCAAGCAAAACCAAGTAGCTTTCATTGAAATGTGCTGAATACCCTAGAAATGGAATTAAAAAGGACTTTGAGCGTACAACCAATGTTTCCTGGTCCTACTTACTCTGACAGATGCTACAGTATGTGTTATTTCATCCATAGAAAGGCTTGGAACAGTAGAAAGCACCAGTTTTCTATTCTGTATTGCACGGTTCTGCAAGACATTTTCCAAGTGTGTTAAAGATACCTGTGTACATAGATGTTCACATATGCCATACGTATTCAAAACATCATTTATTAATTAAAAATTGGCAAAACTAAGCAATATAAAGTTAAAATCTGGCACAACATACAGCTAGAGCCTTCTGTGGCTGGATTATCAGGACCAGCATGATGCAGCTGGACCATCAGTCAGAGTGGGTGGTTAGGAAGTTTGGCCTTGTGTTAAAGGCAATGCACTCCAACTGAAGAGATCTGCATTCAGTTCTTAGCTCTGCTACAGACTCCTTACTTGCAAAGTTGGGCAAGTCACTTAGTCAAGAGAGATTAAACTTCAGTCCCCATCTGCAAAGAGACAGTATCATTTCCTCTGTTTTTCTTGTCTCTCTAGATTGCAAATTCTTTGGGGCAGTACCTAGCGCAGTGGAGCCCTGATGTCAGTTGGCACCTCTAGGTGCTATTGTAATGGAAATAATAATAGCAGCACATACTGGGGCATCACTGAGGATGGCTGAATTCAGGGGACCCAGGGAAGCGAGAATAATGTTTACTTTCCTCTTGTGCTTAATGCTGTTTTCATCTGGATTTTCAGAGGCATCAGACATGTTGGATTAAAGCCTTCGATGTACCTGTTTATATGTCTTCTGCGTTTGAGTGTTGCCCTCTTAAAATGCAGACAAAACTCAGAGGAAACCCAGTGTTTTCTGCCTGTCTGAGCGGCTGAGAAGCCCCTTGGCATCTTCCAGTGGAATGAGACATTGTTCTCAGTTTACGGGTGTTGAATGTTCTTTACTAACTGGGTGTTCTGGTCTGTGGCATGGTTTGTGGTCTGTCTGTACATTTTGCTGTTAGTGTAATATGGTGTTTCAACATCTGTAAACTGTTTAATCCTGTGAATAAAGCGGCCTCCTTTTCCTCCCAGTAAATGCTGTGCGGTTTGGTTAACGTTTGGGTAGCAGTGGGAATACGCCACTGTTTTTGTTACTGCTGAGATACAACCTTGTCCAAAGAACCCCTGTCCTTGAAAGCATGTACATATCAAAGAGTCAGCCTAGGAAAGGCAATGGGGGAGCTGTGTTTCTTCACGTAGGAACTTCTGGGGTGACATGGAAGTTTTTGATCTTAAAAAGCAAGACAGCCACAGGCAATTCCTGTTCTGACTTGACCTTGCACAAGGAGGGCTCCATGTAGAAATACAAGGTAAAAATGTGATGAGTAAGAGAGGAAGCACCAGTTCACAAAACCCTGGCTTCTGAGTTACTCAGTGGGATTGTTTAAATCTTCCTCTTTGTGCAAAGAGGGGAGCAGAAGGGAAATGACTGAGCATTTTTGAGTTTGCAACTGTGCAGAGTGACCTCAGTTTCTGCCTCCCGGTTTTGGCAAGCAGCTGTGTGAAAATCATCTGCACCAGCCTGGAAAGCGCAGTGGTCTGTAGAATGCTGATATTGTTTCAAAACAGAGCTGCGGGTGGGTCTGACGCACGACAGTGCTTCTTCTCATGATGGATGTGTGAACTGGCTGTTGGATCTTTTAACATGTGGTTTCCAAGCACCCTTTGGCTTCTTAGTATTGAAGAAAGCTCACAGACTCGAACACAAAATTGGCTGAAATCCTGGGAAACCAACCAGTCTCCACTCAGCTCACCGCAAGGTTTGCAAACACAACAAACTGCTCTAGATTCAGGAGGCGACTCCTCTCACTTTGGTGAAGTTATTCCTGATTTTCACCAGTTTAAGTGAGAGGAGAATAAGGGTCCAGGGTGCTATTCCGCTCTTGGTTTCAACTGTGCAAATTCAGAGTAACTCTGCTGCGGTCTAGATAATATTTAGTCCTGCTATGAATGCAGGGTACTGGACTATATCAGGGGTTCTCAACCTTCTTCTCTCTGAGGCCCCCACAACATGCTATAAAAACTCCACAGCCCACCTGAGCCACAAGAACTCTTTTTCTGCATATCCAGTTGATTAAAAACCAGGGCTGACATTAGGGGGTAGCAAGCAAGGAAATTGTCTGGGCCCCGCAAAGCTAAGTTGCTTGGACTTTGGCTTCAGCTCAGGGTGGTGGGGCTTAGGCTTTGGCTTCAGCCCCGGGCCTCAGTGAGTCTAGCACTGGCCCTGCTCTCTGGTCTATTTTGGTGGCCTCCCAGGGGGCCCCGTACTCCTGGTTGAGAACCATTGCATTAGATGATCTCTTGAGGTCCCTTCCAGTCCTATACTTCTAGGATTCTATGCTCTCAGTTGACCCCAGACCACAGCCTGTAAACACTTGAGTTTCTATTGCTGCAGCCCAGGAGACCTGAAAGTCAGCATGGTTTAGACACCCAGATCTTATAGAGCATGTTTCATAGCAAGGATTTCAGCCCTGATTCAGCAAAGCTTCAGTTGGACTTCAACATAGGATGAATACACTTAATGATGAATGAGAGTCTTTATGGTTATATGTTATGGTTCATATGATGCTTTATAACCGCACATCCAAGCCACCTCGGCATTCTCTCATTAAGCTCCCTGTGTCCATGTTTCTTTTTGCAGGCACTGTCTGGCCCCCATTACTACACTTGGGGTGACCATGGTGGCATTCTCGTCGCAATAACGCAGGGCACAGAGACAGACCAGCTCAAGTAAGTTACTGGGGTGGATGAGTTTTCTTTCAACCTGCCTGACAGAAGCAGATGACTTCCCAAGAGACGTAAGCCAACGAAAACAATAGAATAGCAAGTGGCCCCTTGATTTTACCCTTAACCTGTCCATGATCCATCACCCTCTCCCCTGCCCCTTTCTAAAAATGGTAAAGAAACGTCTCACTAGTGGAACAGGAATAGGCTGAGGTATACAGGATATCAGTCTGTGTACAGTGGTCGCTCTGTGCCTTATTCTTCACTGTTCTCTCTTTGTCTTGGTGCTTATATGGACCCTATAGGCATAGTGTCTGCGTGCATGACCAACACTGTGGGCTTTATCCTCACAGCCTCTACAAGGTGAGGTTGCACTATCCCTGTTTTACAGATGGGAAACTGAGGCACTGAGCGATTAAGTGTCCTGCAGGAGATTTGTGGCAGAGCCAGAAATTGAACCACAGTCACCTGAACTCTAGCCCAGTGCTTTAACCCCAAGTACCTCCTTCCATTTTGCGATAGGGCAATTCCATTGACTTCAGTGGAGGTATGCTGTTGCAGCGCAGGGGCGGGTCAGCCCCCAGACAATAGAACTGGAATGTGTATGGGGGTTTGTAGCAGTGCTGCACTTTGGACTGGGATATATATTATTTTAGGAGTTACACACACATCCCCAACTTCTCAGGGATGGAGCTATATGTTACGATAGAACCGAGGAAAGCATTTTTTAAAAATTATTTTGATCTTACACATTCCCAGTTTTCTCCCCTGTACAATCCCAGTCTCCCCTCCCCTTTACATGGGTACCTGAGACCCCAAATATTTAACACCCAGCGTTGACAGTGGTGGCAACTATGCTTCAGGCTTTCTTCCTGCAGCATCCTACCTGTCCTGACCATTACTCCTTGAATGCTACATCCCAAGGTATTTGGAGCCCTGGCAAAATATGATGCACGATTCAAATCTCTCATTGGTCCATGTGAACAAGCAGCAAACATTTGGCCTAGTCAGCATGGCTCCCTTGTGATTAGAGAGACCTTTCACCCAGAGGGGAAGTTTCTTCCTAATTCTGTCACTTAGTGGTTAGTTTATTCCCTGAAGTATGAAGGCTTATATCCCCCACCTAATATAACTGAATTTTCCTATTGTCCATGTAACTATCTGATTATTTTCTTTGTTTAATCCCACTAGGCTATTGGCCTTAATTATTGCTTGTGGCAATGAGTTCCATGGGCTACTATGAAAAAAAAGAAAAATAGGAGAGTCCCTGGCACCCAGTGCTGGGTTTAGGCGTACACTAGTCCATCACATCATCTCCCTCTCCAGTAAACGTCTACAACGTACATTGGTGTGCAGCCTCCTAGATGAGGCCTGGTGAGATAGCATTTATTTTCATGATGGGATTCCTTTGTATCCTTGCTGCCTCTGTCACAGCCTCTTCTCCTTTCCTTTTCCATTCCTCGTGGCCTCTGACTAAGCTCTGCCCCTGTCCTGGGATTCTGTCCGCATCAGCTGGATCATCGGCCAGTGGTTCTGACGTTTAAAATAGCATTTCAGCCAATTTTCAGGAAATGGCAACTATGTTTATTGCCTTATGCGCTCCCCCACCAGATTCACACACTGCCCAGCAATGCTGTTAGAACGCACTTAATGTCAATGGTTGGATTCTCTCTTGCAGCTTTATAGGTCTGGGGTAATTAGCTTCAAGTGGGTCATTGAGCATGTAATTACTTTGCTTGCTTTACCAGTATAGGGACTGATCCTGCAAGCATTTGCTCGTGTGTGTGCGTGGTCCGTCAGAAGCCCTTGGGGGCAGCTAGCATGAGCGTGGGCTACTTGCATGCATAACAGTTTGCAGAATCAGTTTACAGCCCACCGTTTTGGATAACTGCAAAGAGACATGGGAGAAGACTAGCCTATTTTTTCCCGAATGCCATTAAATGCTTTGGCTTAATTTCTCCCTTTTCCCCCCCCTTTTTTCACTGGAAGGGCTGCTTCTCTCAGCTGTTCTAAAAGTGAACTAACTTAAGAGCTTAATTTAAATTTTATACAGGAGAGGTTTCAACACGACTAAGACCATGGATTCCTACAAAAGTTAAATAGGCTACAGAGATGTACATTGAAAGGGCGCATCCCCTCTGACGTAGCTTTGGTGTCCAAAAACTAAGGCCCAAAACTTAGTCTACGATATGAGCATCACTGTTGTGTCAAGGAAGCACATATGCTGCCTCATACCAATGTCCCTTGGCAGCTTCGGGGTCAGTCTCTCTGAAAAAGGTCAGAGGGCCTTGCAGGGAATTTTCATATGTTCTGGTTCACATCTATGGTGTTGGGAAACCAACTACCATCTACAGATCAGCTTCTGCCACGTTCTTCCTTTTGTGCACAGACTCTCATGAGCTTTCACTTGTGTCATTGACAGAATTTCAAGCCACATAGTTGAAGGCAGCTGTCACTGTCCTGTGACATCCATGTGCATGTGTATCTATAAAAACCAGCTATCGTCCAGATAAATTATGTAGCTGCTTGTTTCTGCTTTGTGATGAGTGTGGTCCGGTAGACTTGGAATCAGGAAGTCTGGCTTCTAATCCTGGCTCTATCACTGACCTTGAGCAAGTCACATCGCTTTGTTCCTCAGTTTCCCTACCTGCAGAAGGGGACTACTGACACTGCTCTTCCTTTGTAAAGCACTTTGAGATCTACAGATGGAAAAGCCAAGTGTTATTAGTCATGACCATGGCTATAGTAAGGTTTTGAAAGTACCTGGTTTTGTCCTTTACTCTTCCCCTCTAGGTACAGCACAAACGAAGGGGAGACCTGGAAAATGTTCACTTTCTCAGAGAAACCGGTATTCGTGTATGGGCTTCTCACTGAGCCAGGGGAGAAGAGCACCGTGTTCACCATCTTCGGCTCCTATAAAGAGAACGGCCACAGCTGGCTGATACTGCAGATCAACACCACTGATGTGCTCGGTAAGGGACCTGGTGTACTCTTGTGGCATTGAGCTTTGCACGTACGGTGTCTGTTTATCCCACCCTCTTGCTTTTCAAACACAGGTATCCATTCCTTGAAAAGCAGCAGATCCCTGCAACTTCCCCCAGTGAATATTAATTTGGGGAAAAGTAGGGCCTTTAAAACTCATGGGCTTTCGTCGCTTATCTGTGGAGAGGGAGAAAAAGGAAGAACGGCCTACATCTGAGTGCTCTGATAACATTTTCACAAGCACCTAACTCACTTAGGAGCTTTAGTCCTGTTTTCAAAATAACTTAGGAGCCCAAGTCTCATTGAAAAGCAAGTCAATTCTTCAGCAGGGCTCTGCAAAGCTCGAGGGCTGCACCCACGCGGTCCTTTTTGCAGGCTCAGAGCCTATGGGTATGTCTACACTGCAATAAAACCCCTTGGCACCAAGTGTCAGAACCTGGGTCAGTTGACTTGGGCGCATGGGGCTTGGGCTGCAAGGCTAAAAATAGCAGTGTAGACATTTGGGCTTGGGCTAGAGCCTGGGCTCTGAGACCCACCCCTCCTTTGTGGGGTCTCAAATCCCAGGTTTCAGCCCAAGCCTGAAAGTCTACACTGAAGTTTTATAGTTCTGTAAGTCTGAGTCAGCTGACCCAGGCCAGCCGCGGCCCATGACACTGGTCTTTCATTGCAGTAGACGTACCCTAAGAGAGGCTCACCTTCAGATGCCAGGAACTTCAGTGATACTGTTCCCCTTCCTCAGGTTCTGTGTCCCTTAATACCCATTCACGGAGTATTTAGATGGAAATGCCAGCCAAGGACATTTTTCTCTCTAGCTAAAATCTCCTCTCAGATAATTGAAGGATTTTAAAAAGGGAAAACAACAAAACACCCCAACAACCTACTTCTGAAAGCCAGGCTAATGAATGTTTTATAACCAATTTCTGCTCTGATTGCGCAGCAGCAGTTTAATCAAAGAACAGTTACACTTGGCAGAGGAATTTGCCTGACTAAAAGTTATAACTGATTCCCTTGATATTTTGTTATAAATGGATCTGTTCGGGGATCAGATTGACTTCATTTAAGTAAGTCGTCGCAAATGCGCTATCATTGCTTTGGAGTCGTTTATTGCCTTCTGTCACCGAACGTCTCTCCTCTTCCCTATGCTGTGTGCCTTGAATTGGAGTAGTGTCTCTTTTTCTATTTGTTTTGGGCATGTGGGTCTACTCCACCGATTCCTATGGAGCTACCCCTGATTCCCTCTAGTGTGAAAAAGAGGGAAAACTGGCTCCATAAGAGGATTTCAGCCACTGCCAACTTTGTCCTGAACTGAGCAGTTAATGTGGAGGAAGTGGAAAGGTTGCATTGGCAAGCCTTGGAGCTAGCCAATTCCCCCTTTTAAACCCAAGGCATAAAAGATATTAACATGCAACTCTTTTCCCTCCGCACCTGGCCTGTAAACTGGGCTTGGAATCTGGGGAACTCGGCAGGGCATGGTGGAGAGGAATCCCACTGCAAACTGCAGAGTGCCACTGGAGCACTGAGACCTGGAAATTGCGCCTCCCCCCTACATGCCTGCTCTGTAGGACGAAGCCTCAGAAAATCCATGTAGCAATAGATCTTCCAGTCCATAAATCCCTGCTTAAGAGCCTGCTCTTCAGCACACAAAGTATGCTCATATCCCCTGCATGGGCTTCTGGGAGCCCTTTATATTGTGAAATCTCAGCACCCCAGAGAGAGGGGAGCAGCATGTGGGGATCAGTGAGGTTAGCCCGAGATGCTGTTCCTGGGATAGAAGCCGCAGGGAATGTGCATGTTCACATGATATAACACAGGCTCCTGAAAAGACAAAACACTAGGCCTGATTCTCCACAGCTTTGCCCCTTGTATGGTTATTGGCAGCTGTGCAAAGAGCAAAATGCTAGCAGAGCAACTGGCTTCCAGAGATGGTTAACATGTTCAGGTCCCCAGCAGCTTGCACCCATTCTGCACAGGGCTAAAGGATGACTCCCGGTACAAGGACAGAGGAAAATCAGACCCCCTCTTTTTAAATCTCAAGACTTGGGTATGTAGGTCATGGTGAGTTTTTTTTATTTAACCCAAGCATATCATTTCTCATAGGCGTCCCTTGCACAGAAAACGATTACAAACTGTGGTCACCCTCCGACGAGCGAGGTAATGAATGTTTACTGGGGCATAAGACAGTTTTCAAAAGGAGAACTCCTCATGCGACTTGCTTCAATGGGGAAGATTTTGATAGACCAGTTATGGTCTCCAACTGCTCATGTACGAGAGAAGACTTTGAATGGTAAGTACCAATTAATTCCCTTTAGTCTGGATTGTTATTCAGTTATGAATATCAGTAACTAACAACAGTGAGCGAACAAGGAGATCCAGTTTATTTATCTCTTTGTATCTATGGCCTATTTGTATAGCAAAGAGCAGACTAAAGAGACTGAAAACATCCTTTCATTAATAGGAGGTAAGAAGTTTAATTCATGTCTTTGAAGCACTTTGAGAGACTCTGAAAGGTGCAGTAGAAAAGCAAAGTATTATTACCTGATCACTTCTCCCTTAAAATGGATGAGGATGATTTCCAAAGACAGAGAGCTACTATAGAAACGCTAAGAGACCATTTAACCAGAGGGATGTGATTGGCACTGCTGTGTAATTTTATTTTTAATTTAGACTTCAGTGAAACTAAACAGCTGTCAAGATAAAGGAGCTTTGCTTTGACAATCACATGTAAAGGTTATTCGTTAATGTGTGAATTGTTGGGTAGAGGCCAGATTTTTATAGAGTTCTGCTCCCTGTTAGGCACCTAAATAAGGAATAATGATGAATTTGGTTACAGCTGGTCAGAAGAGGAATAAAGGACTGCAGGATTGGTTTCTGGGTTTGCAATTAACTCATTGTCTAACCTTGGACTGATCACTTGACCAGACTGTGCCTCGGCTTACCCCTCTGTAAAATTAGGATAATCTAACAATAATACTTTTATCTAGCACTCTTTAATCCATAGATCGCAAAGGAGGTAAACATCATTACTGTAGAACCTTGGAGTTACAAATACCTCGGGAATGGAAGTTGTTCATAACTCTGAACAAAACGTTATAGTTATTTCAAAAGTTTACAACTGATCATTGACTTAATACAGCTTTGAAACTTTACTATGAAGAAGAAAAATGCTGCTTTCCATTTTTTTTAGTAGTTTATGTTTATCACAGTACTCTACTGGATTTGCTTTTTTGGGTGGGTGGGGTCTCTGCTGCTGCCTGATTGCGTACTTCAGATTCCAAATGAAGTGTGTGGTGGACCGGTCAGTTCCTAACTCTGGTGTATGTAACTCTGAGGTTCTACCGTATCCCCATTGTACAGATGGGAAACTGAGGCACAGGGACTTGCCCAACGTAACCCAGTAAACCTGTGGCAGAGTTGAGTATCCGTAGTCTCAGTCCAGTGCTGGCACCCATGCCCTAATGTATTGGTGATTGTGAGGCTTAATTACTTAATGCATGTAAAATGTTTTGAGGTTTTTCGATACCAGCTGCTGTCTGATTTAAAAACATTTCTATTAATATGAATGTTACAATTAATGGTCTTCCAAAACACTTTGTGTTTCTAAAACTGTTGCAAAGAATACATGAAAATAGCAATATAACATGATAGCATTTCCTTTTCCCCCTCCTCTGCCCTTAGTGATTTTGGTTTTAAACTGAGTGATGACTTATCATTGGAAGTTTGTGTCCCTGATCCTGAATTTGCTGGGAAACCATATTCCCCACCTGTGCCTTGTCCTGTTGGCTCATCTTATAGAAAAACTAGAGGGTACGTACTGCACATGGGCAAGAAACTTGACTTTTCAAATTATTATTATGTATTTGCATTACTGTAGCTCCTTGGGCCTCCAAGTCAGATCCCATGGTGCTAGGTGCTGTACAAACACAGAACAAAAAGAGGGTTCCTAACCCAAGGAGTTTACAGTCTAAGTCTACGAAATTTATTTGAATGGTATCAAAAGAAGGATCAAATTAATAAACAAGGGGAATGCACCCATGGAGTACACAGTATAATGTGGTTTAATGATGCCCTGAATTCTAAATCCTGTGAGAACCAGTTGATTGCATTGATTGCACATGAGAATGTGCTAGCTTTTTCCTTTAAGAAATGAATGTGTGTGTGTATATACATTCCAGCTACCGCAAGGTCTCTGGTGACACCTGTTCAGGAGGAGACGTTGAATCGCGGCTAGAAGGGGAGCTGGTGCCATGCCCTCTAGCAGGTAAGTCTCCGTGGGAGCACTGCCACCCTGGTGGCTTCCTAGCAAAGGCTGTGTTCCTTTGGCTGTCTGTTTAGGAACTCTCCACAAGTTCCCGTGAGGCTCTCAGAAATCTGAGAAAGGTAATGGAACGGCAGCTGAAATATCTGAGCATGTAAAACATCGTTTCTTCCTCCTGGGTCCCTTACATAGTTTTTGAGGGTTTAATCTTGCATTGGAGTCAGTGAGAGTTTCTGACATGGAAGCAGGTTTGAATTTAACCTTTTAAGTGACATGGAGTTCGGATGCCCCAGCCGCACTTGATTGGGGGTCAGAGTCAGGGCTCAATTCCACAAGGTGCTGAACACCCTTTGCTCAGTAAGGGGAGCTGAAGACATGAAAATAGGTGATAATTGGGAACCAAACTCCTCCATGATTTCCTGACTCATACTGTAATAGATGTAAAATAAGATTAAAACCAGAACAAATAGAGCAAGAATTCTCTCTCTCTCTCTCCATCCCTTTGCCCAGCCTGAAGAGCCCCCATACAGCCACTGCTCCCCGTCCTGCCCCCACTGTGTCTGACAGCCATTTGGAGCTTTCTGTGCCCATGCAGGGCAAAATTTATGCCTTAGCACTGCAGTGGTGTGAGCCAGACAAGTCACACGAAGATGTCACCTCCTCCCCTTCCCTTTCCAGACATGAGGGCCCTGCAGTGATCTCATTCGCCTATGTGCTGCCAATGTAATTTGCATTCTGCTCATTAGAGCCCTAATTGAATCTTGCGTCATGCACAATGTGATTAATGTGCAAAAGCGAGAGCGGGAGCAGTATCTGCAAGGGAGCAGGTAGTGCATGATCCAAAGCAAGCCAGAATCAATGGGAGTTAGTCTCCTGGTGTCAATCAAGACCCCCTACTCTTTTCCCTCCCTCCAGCCCCCAGCCTAATTGGTGTTTTAGGGAAGTGTCGAGTGGTCATCAGAGAGGCATGAAATGTTCTCTACAAGAGCAAACCTCACCTGGTGTGGGCTTTTGGTACAGACTCCTGTGCCTAGGAGTCCCAGTCCTGGGGCAGGACTCCATTGTGCTGGATACTATACAAAACAGACAGATGGTCCCCAGATTCTTACATGATAAGTATTTATGTTACATTAGACCCCAAAGACTCCAATCGGGATCTGTCGACTTAGACACTTTTATGGCTCACAAATATTAAGCACATTTAGGCTCCAGAGAAGGCATTTGGACAATTAATTATTATTTATTTATTTTTGGGCAGATGTTTTCAGCTGGTTCATTTTTTTTTAATGTTGACAAAATTTAACATTATAAATAAAAGAAAGGCATTTCAAAACCTACTTTTCCAATTTTCACCCTATTTTTCCACCAACCCAAATAAATAATAGCAGTAATGATTTCCTCTCACTTTTGCGTGAGAGTTACAGAAGTCTCTGGCTACTGACATACACCAATTAAAATCTTCTCTCTCCAAAAACAAGGGCCTGATTCTCATTTATGATAAGATCCTAACTGTGTGGTTTTGGTCAGAAATGAAGAAGACCCATTTGTTCACCTTATCCCCAAGGGAACTCATGGGAAAAGGCTTCTACATAAATATTTCTCTGTACCTCTAGAAGAGAATGAGTTTATTCTGTATGCCACGCGCTACTCCATCCACCGGTACGATCTCTCTTCTGGAATCAGCGAGGAGTTGCCTCTGACTGGATTGCGAGGGGCAGTGGCTCTGGACTTTGATTACGACCACAACTGTTTGTACTGGGCGGATGTGACGCTTGACATTATCCAAGTAAGCAGGGTTCTGGGCAGTCCCTGCCTAGCACAGTACTCTGGGATGTTTTCCTAGAAGAGCGTATACATTGTGTGATACAATAGCCTCGTGGAGCAGTGGACTGGGATTCAGGAGACTGGAATACTAGTCCTGCCACTGGCTGCTGGGTGACCTTAGGTAAATTGCTTCACATTCCTGTGCCTCAATTTACCCATCTGTAAAATGGAGAGAATGAAACTAACCTCCTTTGTAGAGTGCTTAGAGGTTTGTTGACGAGAAGCCCTGTATAAGAGGTAAGCATTCTTATTAATGAAAAATACAGCCAGAGCCAGGGCGGAGCTATGCCCGTGGAGGTATGTTTTCCTATCTTTGAGAGCCTAATGCAGCCTATCTTAGAAGGGCTAGTCTGGTCACGAATGTCCTTTAGGTTCTAAGGGCTAGATCCTGAACTGGTGTAAATGACTTTACGTTGATTTATGCCAGTGGAGGATCTGGCCCTGTGTATCCGATTTGTAAGATAGCAGCTACTTAAAGAAATTATAAGAGGAAAGAGTTCATAATTTATTTTAAGCCACATGAGAGGACTTCATTGGTTAAACCCCAGGTTTGGAATTTTCTACTGAAGCAGAAAACCTTCTACTGAGGTGGAGAACATAAACTGAGTTTGTCGTGGTCTTTTGTGTGAGACTTTGAAAACCATTACAAAGCACTTTTCAAAGCACCTATATTCTGCTATGAATGGAAATGAAAGATAGCACATACCACAAGAGGAGTATTTTCCCCTTGAGCCAAAAATTTCTCCTGTTCCTTCTCTTGTACTGGACACCAGTTTATCTCCTGGCCTCCCTCCATCCCAGAAATGGATGTATCTCAGGGGAGCTGTAATAGATACGCTTTGCAATGCAATTACGGCTGTTAGGTTTTTCTCATTAGTGGCTCCTTTGCTAATTCCCCACCTCAAACAGCTGAGTGCACTAACCTTGATGCTTAGAGTTTTCTATTTATTTGTTTGTTTTAGCGTCTTTGTCTAAACGGCAGCTCTGGACAGGAGATAATCATTAGCACTGGCCTAGAAACAGTGGAAGCGTTGGCCTTTGAACCTCTCAGTCAGTTGCTTTACTGGGTGAATGCTGGTATTCCAAAAATTGAGGTATGTCTGCAACCGATCTTCATGACAGCAGGTAGCTGTAGCCATGTTGCTTTGTCTTTACCAGACCTTCAGTCTGTTGCACCATGTGTAACTGTGAGTCCCCATCCCTGGATGTTGGCTGACATATTAGGGGCAGTAAGGCCATTCAGCCTTCTCCTCCAAGGTCTTATTGCAACTACTCATGCATAAGGCAGAGTAGGATTCAGCCTTTTGTATTTAAGATGGAAGATCAGTGAATTACAAAAATGCATTTCCCGTTCCACCATCAGTGGCGCCAAAAGCTGCACTAAGATCGCTAGTGAGGGACATACACTGAATATCCAGCCAGACTGTCTTATGAACATAGGTAGAGATCGATTTGCATGGTGCTCGATTTGCAAGGAGACTACATCCCGTTAGGATTTGCTATGATGATGATGATGGAAGAGGGCTTACCCTGTAAATTAGTTTGATGCATTCAGATCCATATGACACGTTCAGGGCAGGCTGAACGGTCCAAAAGGGATTCACAGTATGCTCATAAATAAATCTGGCAAATGTACTCTGTTGTTGTTCACCCGTATTTGTACAACTGCTGGTTTCTTTAGGAAAATAGTGGTGAACCGTGAAAGATGCACGAACGTTATCACAAAAGCGTACTCCCCTCAAATTTTGTGCCTCACTTGAATAGAATCATAGACCTCAGGAGGTCATCTAGTCCAACTCCCTGCTCAAAGCAGGACCAACCCCAGCTAAATCATCCCAGCCAAGGCTTTGTCAAGCCTGACCTTAAAAACCTCTAAGGATGGAGATTCCACCACTTCCCTAGGTAACCCATTCCAGTGCTTCACCACCCTCCTAGTGAAATAGTGCTTCCTAATATCCAACCTAGACCTCCCCCACTGCAACTTGAGACCATTGCTTCTGGTTCTGCCGCTACTCACTCTTCCTCTTTCTCCTAGTTAAAAGTTTTACTCATGCAGTCAGTGAGCAGAAACAATATCATGTGGTTTATGGTTGGTGACAAATTATAGACTACAAATGGTTCAAGTGAAGAGTTCCCAGCAGAGCCCATAGGCTCAAATATGCTAGCATAAGCAGTTCTTCAACTACTGCCCAATAACACACACACCCATCAAAATTAAGGACAAGTTGTGAGCAGCTGGCGAACATAAGGGATAAATTTGTCAAGTAATTTACCTGCAGCAGGTTATTTGAGCTGCATTAAATGGAACAATTTCCTCTCTGTAATGGGACGGGATAGAATGAGCTGCACATAGGGCATTACGGCAGCAAGCAATTTGTTCAGCAGTGTGGAAATCACATAAGTAAGTGAAGCCCATAAACTTCTATCACTTGCCGTAAGATAACTGTTTGTCAAGTATGTATGCACTGAACCGTCATTTGCTAGATGGTTGTAATTAAACGCTACAGAATTTCATTTAATTTTAAACAATGCAATTGTTCTTCATATTGCAAACAAAAACCACACCCTCTACATCTTGTGCTAGGTTGCCAATCCAGATGGAGATATGCGATTTACTGTTCTGAATTCCTCTGTACTCGAACGACCCAGAGCCCTTGTTTTGGTGCCTAAAGAAGGGTGAGTAGGACCTATCTGTGAATAGTCGTGTTAATTTGTATTAAAACCAACCAAGTAAATCCAGCACTTTTCATTAGTACTAAATTCATACAAGATCAAAGTAGTGCGCTCCTCCATTTGCTGTTTTGAAAGCTGTTTTCCTGCGTGGCTCTTTCTCACCTAAATACAATGATCCATGTAACTGGGCTTCAATTCGATTGAGATTGGGAACAATTTTCCATTTCCCTCACAATAATGTTCCCTTGGTAAGAAACTCCATAGCTTCCACCGGGTTATGCAGCATAGGAGGCAGAGCGCTGGTCTCTTCAGTGGATGTAACTGTGCTAATATTTGAGAAATGGACCTCTTAGAAACTGACTGTATGCTGAATCACTGCTTTACATGTGGTTCTGTGATACTGAAAGGCAGTCCTGGACCTTGATATTCCCCGTCAGGTGCAGTCCATTGAATTCCATTGAGTTCCTGTTAAAAAGACATACTCTTTCTACGAGATACGATTTAAAGAGTGGAGTTCACAGTTTTGTGTGGATACCTGTTTAGATGAGGCCTTGTATTATTATTTTAAATTAACTCTTCTTATGGACATAATCAGGTTGATGTTCTGGACAGACTGGGGAGACTCTAGACCTGGCGTTTACAGAAGCGATATGGATGGTTCGTCGGCCAGTTGCATTGTCTCTGAGGGAGTGAGATGGCCAAATGGCATTTCTGTGGATGATCACTGGATCTATTGGACGGAAGCCTATATGGATAGAATCGAGAGGATTGATTTCAATGGGATGCAGAGATCTGTGATACTGGATAGTCTTCCTCATCCCTATGCGATTGCTGTATTTAAGGTATTTATACAATGTGTGTGAAGATAAGTACAGTAGATATAGGGGCTCAGCCCAAACTGTGAGAAACGCTGAGCTGTGTTGAGTGGCCCAAGCTCGCCATGAAGTCTGACCCAGTTCACCAAAAGGTTTGCAGCCTTAACGCACACACATGGCTTTTGTTTCAGGTTCTGCACTGGTCCAGTTTTAAACCTTTGTTAGCGTCTTTCCTTTGGGCTTAAGAAACATTATGACAATCCTGTTCTCCTGAGAGTCGTAGGTTTGAGAGCTGCAGTAGTGTGGATAACCTTTGGCTAACATCTCTCAGATGCCTGCCTGTCTGTATGTCTGCTTATCTGAACCCAGCTTCATAGCTGTGCTTTACTAATTCTTGTTTGTACTGCTGTGTTCATACAAGCAGACATGAGCAAGTAGGAGCTGGGAGTCAGAAGACCTGGGTTCTGTTCCAGACCCTGCTGTTGACTCACTTTGTGACTCCACTGGGAAAATCACTGAACCCCAATACAATGTTACTTTCCCCATCTGTAACATAGGGGTAGTGACTCTGACCCCACCTTGCAAAGCCACCTGAAGAGCGATATATAAGTGCAAAGTAGAATTAGTGGTATATGAAACCTTAGCAGCACAGGCAGCGTCTATGCAAAAAATGACCCTTGGTTTTCGGTTGAAACTGACTTTATGAAATTGGTCTTCTGCATTGGCTAGTTTGATGAAAAATCAAGATTAGCCGGGAGTTCCTGATCTGTATATCCTCCTTCAAATCCTGAATTTGGAAAAGAATAAGTTTGCAGAGGTCATGATATTTGCCTGTCTCCACCAAAGCATGGACTAAGGAACAAAGCTTATGTTTCAGAATGAAATCTACTGGAATGATTGGTCGCAGCTGAGTATTTTTAGAGCATCTAAATACAGTGGGTCGAGAATGGAGATTTTAGTTGGACGATTAAACGGGATCATGGATATGAAAATCTTCTACAGAGGAAAGACAACAGGTAATGTGGAGTGTTTGTAAAGACTTTTTCTAAGTAGACTGTAGGCTGAGATTTCCAAAAGCCAGCGAGGGTGTTTGGCTGCTTACTTCCCATTGAATGGGATTTGGCAGTCTGTCTATCTTAACGGCTTGTATGGCCTCCGCCCATCATTATAGTATCTGAATGCCTCACCGTCTTTAATGTATTTTATTCTCAGAACACCCTGAGGTAGGGAAGTGCTGTTATACCATTGTACAAATGAAGAAGTAAGGCACAGAGGGAGAGAAATCACCCAGGGGGGCTGGCAAAGCAGGGAATTGCGCCCAGGTCTCCAAAGTCCAGGCTAGTGCCCTAAACACTGGGCATCCTTCCTCAATTTTTTTTTGAGTCCAAATACATCCAAATTCCTTAGGAGACTTCGCAGCTCTCAGCCATAGTACTAAGCATTGTCTGTCTTTTGTGAATGGCGCTTGCTGTCAATAAATTTCAGCATGATAGATGTACATCGCGATTTCTTTATCACATATCAGCTTTAAAATCCTAAAATCTCTTTGTCACCTCGAGGTCGCTGGTTTCAGTCCAGCTCAGGGCCTGGTTAGGTAGCAGTTGTTACCATCCGATAGCTCCTTAGTGACCTCTGTGAAAGGAATTGTTGGGTCTTAGGCTAAAGGGCAGGTGTGCCCTCATTACAAAACCACCGGCATTGCTGGAGTTCCAAGCAGAGAGGTCAGGGACTGAATGGGCTTTGAGAGTGAACTGTTTTTAGATGAAATGGTAGCATGAATATTTAGAGTTTAGAGCCATAGATTTGATAAGCCTGTATCTGAGAGGCCTCCAGATGGCTTAGAATGAATGTAAAGTAGCATCTTAAAATGAGTCCAATTAAGCAGAAAGTCACTGACCCCCTAAGTTTCCAGGAGATGCTGTGGACTTCATCTGATCCTTCTGAAACAAAAGGCTGTTCAGTTGTGTTTAAGCCTCTGCAAGTGCTCAGCCTGATCAGAAGGAGGCTGTTAAGTGTCGATTAACTAGTCCTTAGGCTGCTGTGTTCTGAAGTGCTCTTGTTAGCTTGGAAGCTGCTGATGGGAAGCCCCTCCTTCCTCTCGGATTATTTAATGAAGTGTATTAACGAGCTGTTGGAAGGTAATGCTTTCTGGGGTTGCCTTTGAAAAGGTCTCCAGAACGGTGCATTTCAACCCTTTCCAGGCTGCCGCAACTTGTCATGACAGGAGAAAGTTTTGGGATCCTCTGTAAGGTTTTTTGCCTTCTCTCTGCAGCATGAATCATAGAATCATAGAGTTAGAAGGGACTGCAAGGGGCATGGATTGCTTGCCAGAATCCTCTGGTTTATCTCAATTAGTTTCCTGCCATTGCAGGGTCCTCGGGCATTGGTGCACCTCGGTCCCTCCTATTCTCTGCCTATGTCACATAATAGTCTAGCACCTGTGGGCTGTAATCCTTCGGTCTCGGTTTCACTGTTGAGTTTAGTTTGTTTGTGGTAGGTAGTTTTGGGGACCTGTGATTTGCAGGAGGTCATACTTCTTGATTTGGTGGTTCCTTCTGGTCTTAAGCTCTATGACTCTTCCCATGTAGCTCTTATGAAATGGAGGGTGGTCCCAAGCCCGAGTTGAAACTTGTGTTCTAGGGAATTAAATTAAGTCGTCCCCAAGCTTGATGCAGAGAGAGAGAGAGCACTGCATTCTCAGTGTTGGTTTATTATTAATTATTATTTATTTGTATTGTAGCAGTGGCTAGAAGCCTCTGTCATAGACCAAGATCCCTTTGTGATAGGTGCTGTACAAACAAAATCAAAAGATGTTTTCTGTCCCAAAGAGCGTGGTTTGACTTCACCATCTCATCTGAGAAGGGGAAAAAACTCTCCATTTAATTATTCATATTTCCCTATATAAGGCAGCGGGGGATCTGCGCAGTGTGTATCCTGTTCACTTATTAATCTGTAAGCCACTTCTCACTAGGATCAAAGGGCCTGATCGAGTGTGGCACTGAGCATGCATTCAAGCCCCATTGAAGTCAATGGGAGTAGAGGGCGCTTGGCATCTCCCAAGCCCAGACTCAATACGTAGCCAAGTGAAGCTGACACCCAGGTGCCCAGAGGGCCTGCGTAGCAGCCTGAATCAAGGGGATGACCGGAGACATAGTGTCAGGTTCCCTGCCCTGTACTGCAGTGCCAGATAGTTACTGTGTTCCTTCCCAACAGGGCAGAATGCCTGCAACACCAAGCCTTGCAGTTTGTTGTGTTTGCCCAAATCAAACAACAGCAGAAGCTGCAAGTGTCCTGAGGGAGTCTCCAGCAGCGTGCTCCCATCAGGGGAAGTGAAGTGTGATTGTCCACACGGATACGTGATGAAGAACAACACCTGCATCAAGGAAGGTAAAACCCTGTTTAACTCCTGCTGCTATTTAATCCTGAAAAACGATCAGTTCCTTGGTTGGGAGATAGGTCAGCTTTATGTTACCTTTTGACCTGGAGCGTAAAGCTTAGAAAGAGCGACGATCACTTGGCAAAGATAATGG
This sequence comes from Gopherus evgoodei, assembly GCF_007399415.2. Taxonomy (NCBI): domain Eukaryota; kingdom Metazoa; phylum Chordata; order Testudines; family Testudinidae; genus Gopherus; species Gopherus evgoodei. Next base: position 14,066,636 of record NC_044340.1, on the reverse strand, counting down.
TGCTGTGCCTAACTGTAGCTTGTTTTTTTTAAACACACGCTGGGCACTAGATAACACCTGTCTGCCTAACCAGTATAGATGCTTCAACGGGAATTGCATCAACAGCATTTGGCAGTGTGACAACGATAACGATTGCGGAGACATGAGTGATGAGAAGAATTGCCGTAAGTGTCCTTCTGTGGTCACTTTGTGTTTGTGTCCTGAGCGGTAATCATTTATCGAGCCTGGCTGAGGAGCAAAATGCTTCAACCAGTGATGGAGAAGGGATTAGTAGTAATGAATATGGTCTTTCTGCCCTTCCTACAAGCCCTTGTGGCGTGATATATCCTAATGAAGCTAGTTCAGATACATTCAAGGAGAAGGCCATCCTCTGAATGAAAATCAGACAAAGAGCCCAATGAGCTTATGAACAGCCATCTGGCCAAGCTGTCCCCAAGTCATAGAGGTGTGGCTCAGCCCATTACAGAAACAGGGCCAGGTTCAAAGTTAGGACCTAGATTTGGGTCTGAATGCCAAGCAACTGAACAATAAGACAAAGTCCAGGCCAAACCGTCTCCCCAGGCTTAGCTGCTCCTAAGGTTCCCAACTGGTGGCTCCTTAGAGTCAAGCACCCCCCCGGTCAAGCCAAGCCAGCCATGATTCCTCATCTTTTCTTCTCTCCGGCTGGAGGACACTTTCTCCAGGCTTGGTATTGCAGTGTGGAATTGGTTTCAGTCCCCTCTCCAGGTCAGACCATTAACCCTTCCTGCTCTGAACCAGGAGAAATTCATCCAGCACAGCCAGAATGTGTAGCAAGAATAGCTCTGAGGAAGCTCTTTCCCTCCATTGTATTCCCCTTGCTTTTATTTTAACATATGAGTTTGGGTCAAGGGAGAATTATTTAATTGACGGCCTTGAAACCTCTCTCTTCTCTGCCCCCCGGCCTTATTTTAGCCACAACAGTCTGTGATAGCGAGACTCAGTTCCGCTGCCAGGGCTCAGGGACCTGCATCCCGCTGTCCTATAAATGTGACCTGGAGGACGACTGTGGAGATAATAGTGATGAAAGCCACTGCGGTAAGCGTGATAAGGAGCAAGCTGTTTGTCTCTGTTGGATGTCCTTTCCCTTCTCCCCTCCCCCCCAGGAAGAATATCATTGTTCCCTACACCAGGCAGGGGGTGAGCCTGCCCGGATGGAGGCAGGGCAAGGCAGCATCTCTGGCTCTCAGGAGAGCACTGAAGGGGACCCACCTTGCACACTGTCCAGGGCTTGCTAGCCCCTCCCTGGATGCTGTCAGGCAGCTAGTGCAGATGTGGTCCAGGGAAGGGGATGAGATGCAATAATGACAGCTCATATCCACCCCGCCCGAGGCGTCATGCCTTGAGCTGGCAGGTAGGCTCTGATATCAGATGTTCCCAGCTCCCCTCACCTGCCATGCACATCTGCCATAAAACAAAACAAGCAGGGATTAAAAATTATATTCATGCAGCTTCCAAGACTTAGTGTGTTTGGTCTTGGAGCAGGGTGAAAACACAGCTGCCTTGAGGCACCCAGATGGGGTAGATAGCTCCAAGATCTGGTATCTCCTAAAGCCATCAGGGCTACAAATTCAAGTGCCGTGGCAGTAGGTTCCCCTTCACCCTCCCCCAGTTGCTTCATACTGGTAAGAAATCTTTGGCCATCTGGCGGGTTCATAGCTGTCCCTGTGCTGCACATCATGAGCACAATAATAGCAGGGTTAGGACTCAGCCTCCTTTATTAACAGCACAGGCTTCTAACCGAAAGGGGAGTCTCCCATTAGTTGTGTGCAGTCTAGGCTGTATGGCGCAGTGTTGAGCAGTTCCACCTCTGTCCAGCAGAGGGCAGTGGTGAAGGCACACACTAGCCAGTTCATTGCAGTACTCCCTAAAGAGCTCAGAATCCCTAATTTCAAAGGAGATTCTGGCCTGATTTTCAAAGGCAGCTGAGCTTCTGCAGCTCCCAGCATCTTGAATGGGTTGTGGGTGAGGCCGTCAACCTCTAAAGCTAATAGTTCCTGGGCTGCAGACTGTTAAATCCACGGCAAGAACAGAAGTTGGGAATCAGAGTGACACGGTAGCTTTTGATCTTTCAGGGCTAGAAACAATGCACTAAAAATACTTTCAAGACCAGAACAAATTTTCTGAGCTGCTCAGGCTGCCAGTAATGAAATGGCAGCTCTTTCTTCTAAGCTTGTGTTCAATCCCCGCCCCCAGTCACCCCATCTGAACTTTGGGTGCCTTGTTTGTAGATGCTCACCAGTGTAGAAGTGATGAATTCAGCTGCAGCTCGGGAATGTGCATTCGTCTCTCTTGGATGTGTGACGGCGATAACGACTGCAGAGACTGGTCAGATGAAGCGAACTGCACTGGTAAGTGTTGGGATGTGATCGGGAACCCTCTGCTGGAGTTGCTCATGGCTGGCTATCAGCTGCTGTGTTTTTAAAGGGTTTGCATTAGGATAGCTGTATGCGGAAGAACACATGCTGTGCAGGAAGGTGTCATGAGACTGAATCTTCCATTGCCCTATTGCTACTGTATTTTGTGCTAGTGGCTACTGCAGGGAAATCCTGATTGGCTGTGGCATAGAAGTTAAGATGGAAACACTGAAGCAACTAAAGGACTAGGCCAGCGCTGACTGAAGTCAGTTGAAAGATACCTGTGGGCTTTGGACTAGATCAGCAGTTCTCAGACTTCATTGCACTGTGACCCACTTCTGACAGCAAAATGACTACATGATCCCAGTGCCCTGTGTTACTCTAGATTTCAGAGTCCAGAATCAGGGGGCCCCACGCCACAGGGGACCCCAGAGAGCTAAGTTGTTTGGGCTTTGGCTTCAGACCTGGGCAGCGGGGAGTCTAATGCCTGGCCTGGCGACCCCATTAAAACAAAGTCATGACCCACTTTAGGGTCATGACCCACAACTTGAAAATCACTGGACTAGATCCTAATGTAGCAGCAACATGGGCTAGTGAATTGAGCGTGGAGCCAGAACCAATTTCTAATCCCAGTGCTGACAGACTGTAACTTGCCGTGAGACCTTGACTAAATGGTTTAACTTCCATGCCTCAGTTTCCTCATTTGTAAAAGGGGGATAACAGTCACCTGCCTTGCAAGGGTGTTTGAAGATGATCGACATTTTCTGTCTGCCAACTAACCTGGAGAATTATTTTCAAATCACATTAACGTGCTCATCTGCCCTTTTCACCTTCTTAATATTTATTGGCAAACTATGTATCATTTTGTGCATATAAAATACTGTCTAAAACTCAAACCGTGGTAGGAGCCCAAGACTTATGAGTGACCCTGCAATAACAAACCAGGGCAAATGCAAGCAATAGAAGAAATAATTTCAGGGAAACAAATTTTGGTTTTAAATTTCTGTAGGCTTATGGGAAAACCTTTTTGAAATTATTAAAAATAAAAACCTTTCACCAGCGAATGCCCTTTTTGCATAAAGCCCCACAAACATGTTGCTACATGCCCTGTTTTTCACAGGTGCTGAACAACCTGTCAGTTGGAGCTGTGGGTGACCCAGCATGTACAAATTGGGCCAGGAAACTAATAAGATCATAGTCATGAGAGAATAAGCATCTAGCTTACGATCTGTTGATTTTAGCAACTTAATCACTGCGTTTCTGAAAGTGCTGGCTGTTTTTTGATGTGCACAGTGTTTCATCTTCGCTTATATTTGCAAGATTGCACTGATGGAATCAAATCAACGTTGAGGTCATTCATCTGTAGTGCCTTTTACACCTGACAGTGCTTCAAAACTTGCTTAAAAATTTATTACCACATGGTCTACCATAAAAACAGGCTTGCCCTACCTGTGAAGATCTGCAAAATAAGGAGGCATAATTGTAACCATTGGTCCTGAAGATCAAGATGTTAACTAATAAGAATACTTCTCCCTGAAAAGTGTTCAGTGGTTACAACATGTACAGACTGAAAATAGGCCAGGGGTGCACTGATCTAATTTTACAGCTTGCACTCTGATTGTTTGTAACAGTAAAACACATTGCAAAAAAGAAGGATTTTCTTTGCAATTTCTAAACTATTGATCTAAGAGAAGGGATGCTCGGCTCCAGTGGCGAGTGGTTTTCAGCATGGCCTTGCCTCTTTATCTAGCCTTCCAGCTGGGGCTGTTGAACTATAAAGAGGATGTAACTTATGCAAAGTCATGTGCTAAGGACCTGCCTCCCTTTCACTGACAACTGATTTACACCAGTGCATCTCAGCTAGAGAAAATAGAGTCACTCTGGATTGACGCTGCTTATAGATCAGGCCTTGAGTTAGTGGACCCAATTCTCTACTCATACATTGGAGTCAACCCAGTGATGACAACAGAATTTACACTAGTGGATATAAGTGAGACGAGTCCTAAGAACATAGTAAAATTCAGTCCACACTTTACATAGATTACATCTGCTCTGATACTTTCAGTTAAACAGTCTTCAAGTATCTACACAGTGAAGAGAATTCAAACTGTAGAAGGCCACTTAATCTAGCAGAAAAAGGTATAACAACATTTGGTGTTTGGAAGTTGAAGTTAGACAAATTCAGACTAGAAACAAGGTGAACTTTTTTGAGGGAGGCTCTAGTAGGTTCCCCCCGGGTGGCACCTGGAACTGGGGTACCACTGAGCCCTCCTGACCCACCAGCCTGGGCTCCCTCTCACATTGTAGTGCTGTGACAAGCTGCAGAGCCCTCCAGCCTGTGCTTTCATCAGCATACATACAGGTAGGGACACATCCAGCTGCAGTTACATGCAGGATCTCTGACCGGCCCCTGCATAGGAAGGCTACAGCTAGGGCAACTCCCAGCTCTCCAGGCGCACCCCTCCTCTGGAGTATAAACACAAAATCATACCATTTTGTGCTCCACGGGGGACTGTACAGCGTAAGCTCATAAAATTCACCCCCTCCCTCAATGTGGAGAGGAATATGCAACAGCCTTTGCACCTGAGTTATGATTCCCACACACTTCACTCCAACTCACTGGTTTAGATAAAGGAAAAAGAAGTTTATTAACTACAAGAGATAGATTTTAAGTGATTATAAGTGATAGCGAACAGATCAAAGCAGATTACCTACCAAATACACAAAAAACACAAGCTAAGCTTAATATACTAAATAGATTGGATATGAATTAGCAGATTCTCACCCTAAGAGATGATACAAGCAGGCTGCAGATTCTTAAGGGGCAAACTGCACTTGCTTAACAGTTTGGATCCTTAGGTGTTTCATTCACAGGCTAGAAATCCCTTTAGCCTGGGTCTAACACTTCCCCCAGTTCAGTCTTTGTTCCTCAGATGTTTCCAGCAGTTTCCTTATGTGGGGAGTGAAGGACCCCAGATGATGTCACTCCCTGCTTTATATGGCTTTACAAAGCTTGGTTCCCAGAGCAGTAATACTGACGTCCCAAGATGGAGTCCAGAGACATATGGTCTCATCACATGTCTCTGTAGAGTCATAGCAGCCATTACTCAGAGGCTGTCTGTAGCATTTTTGGGAAGGCTCCCCAGGTGGGAGATAAGCTTCTCCTAAGGACTGTTGTTTTTTCCTAATTGCCCATTGCCCTGAATAGGCCCTTCTCCACCCACTACCTAGACTGAAAGCATCTTGTCTAGTGGGCATTACCCAGGTGTAACTATATTTGAAATGGTTACATAGTCAATATTCATAACTTCCGATACAAAAATGATACATGCGTATACATAGGATAATCACATTCAGCAAATAATAACTTTTCCAATGACACCTCACATGACTTATCTCGCATAAAATACATCATAATTAGGTCATAATCATATAATAAAATATCACTATGAAGGTTATGGGGTGCAGTGTCAAGGAGGCTAATTAGCTTATTTAGAGATGTGGTGGATTCTCCATCACTTGAAATCTTTAAATCAAGACGAGCTGTCTTTCTAAAAGATACGCCCTAAACCAAATAGAAGCTATAGGTTAGATGCAGAAATTTCTGAGTGAGGGTCTCCAATCTGGTTATGCAGGAGGTCAGATTTGATGATCGGAATGGTCTCTTCTGGCCTTAAAGTTATGCAGTGTAAATTCCTCAGTGTTTATATGCAGTTTTCCAAACATATATATTTTAAAACAATAAATGTCCTGGTTCTGGATCAAGTTCTGGAGAACTTACTTGCGCAAACTCCCTTTTATATCAATGGGAGTTATACTTCAACCGTAACCACAGAATCTGGATGTATGTAATTACTAAATCTATTACCGAATTTCATCAGTTTCAGGTATATATGGTTGGAACTGGTTAGCCTGGGGATTCTAGTAGTTGGTATTCCAAGTGTGTGGGTGTAAAAGAAGATATCTATTGGTATCGCTCATCTCTCAATGACATTCTGAGCGAGAATTACCAGAGGAAGAAGTGAACCTACTTCAAAAAGTGTATTGGTTTTTTAAGTTGAAATTATCGATAAGAATCACAATTATTTGAGAAACATATCTAACTCAACTGTCCGCATTTATTGCTCTTATCTAAAATCATTACATTTCACAGTGAATACCTAATAGAATATTAGTACCAGATGACTGTAGTATTTTGAAATATCTAGAAGTGCATGTCACGAGCTAGGCTAAAATGTAGTAGCATGCAATTTAATTAAGTCAAATGTTGCTCTTTTTCTGGATAATGAAGAGTATTCTCTCATGTTAGTTTTTTTTTAGTTTGAAGAAGTATGGCATATAAATTAGGTTCCAAAATGACTTATTTAAAAAAAAATATTTTAGATGGAGATTTTCAAATTGGGAGCCTAAGGGAGGTGGATGCCCAAGTTCCATTGATATCCACTGGGAATTGAGTGTCTAAGTCTCCTAGGAAGCTTTGAAAATCCCATCTTAAGTCTAGTTAAGAATATCTTTGAGAACCTAAAATACAAACAAGTTCTCTTTTTTGGCACTCAGTGCTAAGTCAGAACTTGTGTGCAGATCCTCCTGCCAGCAGGTGGCTACGGTGCTCAAAACTCTTTTGGTGGTATCCTCCCCCATATATAAGGAGGAGTGCCAGCTTACCAAGGTTTGTCAGTTGCTGTTCCAGCAAGGACCAGACATCATTACCTTTGACAGCTGACCCAAAGGACTGAAACGATAAGAAAGGGGTGACTCCAGAGGTCTTAGCTTTAGAAACATTGGTTAACCTCCATAGTCAACCTTATGAGGTACAGTAGGTTGGTAAGTATTGTCCCCATTCTACAGGTGGGCAAACTGAGGCATAAGAGGATAAGGAAGTCAGTAGACCAGCCAAATAGAACCTGACACCCATTAGAGGATGATAAATCAACATGTACAGTGCCTAGTAGCACAGTGGAGTCCTGGCCTATGACTCCGGCTCCTAGATGCTACCACAGTACAAATAATAGTTAATAATAGTGTGTATGTGAACATATATTTAAATGTGTCAGAAATCAAGAAAAGAAAAGAATGGTGATTTATTTACATGGAGCCCAGTTTGGCGCCTCTTGAAATCAATGAGTCTGTAAATGCTTTTTTTTTTTTCTATTTGTTTTCAGCAGTATACCATACATGCGAAGCCTCCAGCTTCCAGTGCCACAATGGGCATTGCATTCCCCAGAGGTGGGCATGCGATGGCGACGCCGACTGCCAGGATGGCTCTGATGAGGACCCTGTCAAATGCGGTGAGAGCTCTCGTCTTGCGCGGGGGGATGACAGTTGTTATTTTCTAACTCATTGGCCTGTCGTCTTATAGAATGGAAACTAGCTCTGTCACTGCAACAGAACAGCAGCAAACTTGGGGAGCATTTAAACCACATCTTTATTGATTGGTTTATTGTGGCACCCACCCAAGACCAGGGCCCCTGTGCGTGCACAGTCCCTGCCCCAAAGAGCCTCCAATCTAAACAGATTCTATGGACAAAGGGCGCAGCTGATTTTGGGGTTTTCTGGGGGTTGTTGAGTGCCCCTGGGATTCGGCCATTTAGGACTAACAAACAGAACCAAACTCTAATTCCGTTCCTATGGGTTGAAATTCTTCCATACTTAAGGCTGCTTTTTCAAATGAATTTTAGAAAAAAAGTGCAACGGTTTCCAGTGTCCGAATGGAACCTGCATCCCAAATAGCAAGCACTGCGATGGGCTGCATGACTGCTCCGATGGCTCTGACGAAGAGCACTGTGGTGGGTACACACAGGGATTCGGAATTTGCAGCACCAGATGGGTCAGTTGAATAGCACATCCCATCTGCAACAGAGATGAACACCTCATGCTTCAAAGGAAAGCAAAAGCCCCCTGTATAATGTATGTCACCTATGTAGCTCTTTAAACAGGGTGGCAGGCAATTCCTTCTTGATATCTACTGCGTGTCGCTTTCACCCTGACACATGACACAAGATAAGTCTGAATAGCTGCATAGCTTGTATTATTGGTCATCAGAATTATCCAGCACTAGATAAGATCTAGCCAATGTATTTGACTCTCTGTAAGTCAGAGAGGGTGGTTAAGTACACATAGATCAAACAACAAAAGAACTTTGTGTACAGTGTTGTTACTTCGTATTATTTGTATTACCATAAAATGTAGGAACCTAGTCATGGACCAGGATCATATAGTGCTAGGCAGTGGACAAACGTCTCTTACTGCCATGCACTGAATTGCTGTCATTCTCCCTGCAATCCGTTTTGATTCCCCCAGACCCCCTGTGCACGCGTTACATGGACTTTGTGTGTAAGAACCGGCAGCAGTGCTTGTTCCACTCCATGGTATGTGACGGCATTGTGCAGTGTCGAGATGGCTCGGATGAAGATGCCAACTATGCTGGGTGCTGTAAGTGTGTCAGTAATACCAATAATCTAGCAGATACCTAATACCTAGCGCTTTTGATCAGTAGATCTCAAAGCACTTTACAAAGGTCAGTACCATTATCCTCATGGCTGGAACAGAGGCGCTGGACAGTGAAATAACTTACCTCACATCACTCAGCAGGCCAGTGGCAAAACTGGGACTAGAAACTCCGGTCTGCAGAGCCCCACCCCAGTCCAGTGCTCCATCCACTAGGCAACACCACTCTGAAGAGATCCCTAAAGGGAATAAATAAGCATCCTTAGGGGCTTAGTGTGTCATTTCCAGACTGTGTCAATGACATACCAAGCCACTTGTATGTTCCTTTAAATCAGGCCCGTTCTGGATGTTAATGATCTGAGTAGCACTTTGTTGACTTTAGAAATCCTGGTTTCTGTTGTTTGCTGTTTCGCGAGGGTTGTCTCCAAAATCCAAGCAATTATGTTTTATCCGTGGGATGCTTATAGTCCAAGTTCAATAGGACTGATTGTTTCACCAGCGTGTTTGACGAAGCTGGATTTTTGCCCCATAGGTTTCTAACCTGGCTTTTACAGCCAGTGGCTGCTTTGGGGCCAGTGGGTGCATACACCCTGTCCTGCAGACCATTCCAGCCGAGTCCAGGTAATGCCACCCAGCTGGAGGAGTGTCTGAGCATAGGGACTGCCAGACTGGACCAGTGCTCCATCTAGTACTGTATCTTCTCTCCAGTGGCCACTGCCAGAAGCTTCAGAGGAAGGGGCAGGGAAGCCCATAACAGACATTTATGGGCTATTCTGCCTGCAGAGGATGTTTCTTCTAAACTCTAGGCAGTTAGTGTTTGTTTGATGTCTTGCTGCTGTATAAGGAATATGCTTCAAGTCTTTGAAAAGGTGCAGTGGGTGGTTCCTGTGCATCAGCCCCATTCCATCTGCCTGGCCGGAAAGCTGCTTCATCTTTTACAGGTTGCTAGCAGCATTGTCTGTGTGAAGCAGTGCCAGGTATTGCAGGCCGGATGCACAAGGAACCAGGATCTTGGCTGCCTCCGTGCACTGTGCAATGAGGCAGGCTGGATTCTCTGTGCCCGGCCCTCCCTTCCCCACAGCTAGCCACACTCTGAGCCCTTGGCTTTTGTACTAAAGCTCTCAGAAAGAACAGCTGCATTTGACTTCTTATTTTTTCAACTTCGCTTTGTCCCTTTTAGCCCAAGACCCAGAGTTTCACCGGACCTGCGACCAATTCAACTTTCAGTGCCAGAATGGCGTGTGCATCAGTTTGGTGTGGAAATGTGATGGGATGGATGACTGTGGGGATTACTCTGATGAAGCAAACTGTGGTGAGCAGAGAGGATCATTAACCTCTCCTACCCCAGCTCAGTCTTATTTTGAGTATTAACAGTGTTGCCTTCCCCTAGGATACCGAATGGTCATCATGGGGAGGATTGCAATCACTTTATAGAGAGAGAGCTGGAGAGCATTTTCTGTTGGTAGATTTCACTGTTTTAGCAAAGGAGATCAGTGTCATTATCCCTATTTTACCATTAGGGAAATGGAGGCACAGAGCAGCGACGTAGCTTGCTTAAGGCTACCCTCCAGTCCAGTGGCAGAACTGCAAACAGAATTTGGGTCTCCTGAATGCCAGTCCTGTGTCTATCCACTAGATTGTGCTGCCTCCCATGACCATATCCATTGAGTTCTTGATAATCTCTAGGTCCTTCTCTATACTATGGCTGACTTGAAGCCATATGTGAGCACATTTGTTGCACAGATTCCCAGGCCAGTGCAGACAGGGGTCTGATATCTGAGAGCAGGGTTAGTAATTATTGCCTGCAAGCCTTAGGAAAACATGCACAGCCAACCACTCGTTCAGACTGTGTTAGCCACGTTCTCCACTCCATTCCCCCTGCCTCAGCTCTTACCTTACTGTGCGAGATCTGATTTTCGAAGCTAAGCTCCGCGGAGCAGAGGCTGCTTCTATTCCTGACCATACAGCATCTAGCCCACTTTGGGTGCTGCATAAATAACAATAAATAAACCATAGTGGAGATTGTGCGGGATTGGGGTTTGCTTATCAGGAAAACAGCACTGCGTAGGTGAGCTATGGAGCACCACTAGTCAGGGTTGAGCTGTAGCATGGACAGAACCTGTGTCACCGAGAAGTCAGGAATGTGGTACCTCCTGACAATCTCCTATCATTGTTAGAAAACCCAACGGAAGTGCCGAACTGCTCTCGCTACTACCAGTTCCAATGTGAGAATGGCCACTGCATCCCTAACCGGTGGAAATGCGACGAAGAGAATGACTGTGGTGATTGGTCTGACGAGAAGGAATGTGGGGGTAAGAGCAAGGGTGGCTGCTGCCTCAGTTATCTGTTCCATAGGTTATAAAGCCAGCAGAGACTGACTGCGCAATCATCTCATCTGAGCTCCTGCATAACACAGGCCATAGGACTTCCCTGAATTAATTCCCGTTCGAACTAGAGCAAAACTTTTAGAAAAACATACCATATCTTGATTTAATAATTGCCAGTGATGGAGAATCCACCACAATTAGTGGTAAATTGTTCCAGAGGCTAATAATACTCATGGTTAAACATTTACATCATATGTCCAGTCTGGATTTGTCTAGTTTCAACTTCCAGCCGTTGTTATACCTTCGTCTGTTACACTGAAGAGCCCATTATCAAATTTTAGCTCCTCATGTAGGTACTTAAAGATCAAGTCACTCTTTAACTTTCTCTTTGTTAAACTACATAGATTGAGCTCCTTGAATCTCTCCCTCTAAGGCATGTTTTCTAGTCCTTTAATCATTCTCATGGGTCTTCTCTGAATCTTCTCCAATTTATCAACATCCTTCTTGAGTATGGACCCCAGAACCAAACACAGTATTCTAGCAGTGGTCGCATCAATGCCAAATGCTGAGCTAAAATAGCCTCTACTCCTACCCGAGTCCCCTGTTTATAAGTCCAAGAATCACACCTTAGCCTTAATGCCTACAGCTTTACAATGAGAGTACATCTTCACTTGATTATTCACCGTGACCCCAAGTCTTTTTCAGTCACTGCTTCTCAGGATAGAGTCTCCCCTCTTGTAAGTACGGCCTATGTTCTTTGTTCCTCAATGTATAATTTTACATTTAGCTGTTAAGACACATATAGCTTGCTTGTGTCCAGCTTACCAAGCGATTTTGATTGCCTTGTATCAGTGACCTGTCCTCTTCCTTATTTATCACTCCCTGAATCTCTGTGTCATCTGGAGACTGTATCACTGATGACTTTATCTTCTATCTAGCCACTCATTTTTGTAACAGCTGATGCATCACAGTTATAGCACTTAGCCCTCTGCTGAGACCTTATTATTGCCTTGTTCAAGCAATGAGTTACATTTTTACGTTTTACATTGATCTTAGCACAAAACAGAAGTACCCTAACTCAGTCATTTTTACACCGTATGTTTGTTTAAATAAATGATACAGAAGCTTCCTGTCCAGCAGAGAATCTTTTAGCACGGTCTACAGACAAGTACGTGCACCCATTTCACATAGTCTGTTTAGAAACTAGGATAGTTTAAATTGGAACAGTTCCCTAGCATGGACGCACCTAAACCAATTTGAGCACGTCCACACTAGGAGGCTGCACAGAGTTAACTGAATTGGTTTCTAAACAGACTTAGTGAAATTGGCACGCTTGCGGTATATAGACCAGGCTCATTGGATCGCGTGCTGCCGTGTAAGCTGGTGGTCTCTGTGTCTGTAACAGCTCCTTCCCTCAGGCACAATATTGGTTCAGTAGAAAACTTGAGTAACATCAAAGCAATTCCCCTTCCCCACATGGGCTGCAGTCTGTAGAGGTCTTCTCCTTGCCTATTTCTCCTATTAGGAGGAAAACACACCCTTCCCTTAAATCCCTGCTAAGTCGTGTGACAGACAGGTAAGCCCTTCACCCTTTCCTGGTTGTTTTATTTGATCACACTAGGCATCGGGGCTGTCTTGATTAAGGCCCCAATGCTGAAATCAGATGTGTTTATGGAAAAACCTTCATTTCAGTGGAACCTTTGGATTATATAAGGGTCCTCCCAGGTAGATCTGATTTGCGGGACCATGGCTTTAGCATGTGGAGAGGGTTTCTGTGCCGAGCCAGAAAGCATACTTGGTCTATGTTGACCTACTGGAGTTGTCTGCGTTGACCAGACTGTGGCTTGTCTTTATCCACTTATGGGGAGGGTGCATAGAAGCAGGCCCATGTATATTGGAAGCTGCTACTGGGAAATGTCTACAGAAAACCTAGGGAGCAGTTGAATAGTCTGCATCCTGCAGGGACAGAGGCTGCAAAGCTCACCGCAATCACTCTGCACCTTCCAGCACTTAAAGTGGTACCACCCTTTAAAAAACACATGAATAAGAGGCATCACTGTGTTCTCACCCTTGAGTTCCTGTCCTTTGACAGCAGCTTTGTTTTATGTTTAGGTCTGGCTCTGGGAGCCAGCTTTGTGCTGTTAGAATAAAAATACTGCACTTGCAAAGTATTCCCCATCCTCCCCCTTTTCCAACCGATACCCTGGGATTTTGCCTTTCGGTCTCCTAGGAACAGAAAAAGCTTTTAGCACATAATCAGACGTAGGAACATGTCCAGTAAGATCAAATCTCACTGGTTTATTTTTAGGTTCACAGATCCTTCCCTTTACGACATCTGCCCCAGTGACATGTTTACCTAACCACTTCCGTTGCAACAGCGGCGCCTGCATCATGAACAGTTGGGTTTGCGATGGATATCAGGACTGCACAGATGGCTCAGATGAGGAAGCCTGCCCTACTTTATGTAAGGTTTTCTCCTCCCTTGCCGCTTTGCTTTACATTCAGCGGTGATTATTCCCTGCAAAGGCGTTCCTGAGAAATAAAGCCTCAAATGTAAATGTTAGAAGACTTTGGCCACACTATATGCTGGGGTAAAAGGTGCTGCTCAGTTCACTCATGTGGAGTTGCACCAACTTGAATCAGGAGAGAATTCGGCTCGCTCACCCTGAATTCTGAGAATTAATAGAAATATTTGCCACGGAGCAGTGGCTGCTAAGAAAACACATCTCTGTCCCAGCTCAAACTAGGCTGTTACATGCCTGCAGCCATAACACTTTCTGACTGTGTTTAGGAAGAGACACCTGAGACTTTCAGGTAGTTGGGCGGGAGCGTGCCGCAGTAGATTCCTTTCCAGACTTAGAAGCCTGAGCATATGCCAGTATCCCCATTTGCAGATTGGCTTTAGAGTAGCGGGCCAGCTTTTGCACTGCAACCCAAGAAACACTGAGGAGAGCAGGCCCTGGTTAGGACATGTGGGATTTGGATAAGGGAGGCAGCAGTGGATTTAGTTACTTTATACAGGAAGAGGCTGCCATCTGGTGGAGTGGGGAGATGTGAACTGATTCTGAACTAGAGGAACCAATAGACAACTCAGGGTACGTCTACACTACAGGATAAATTCGAATTAGCTTAAACCGATTTTATAAAACAGATATTATAAATTCGATTGTGCGCGTCCACACTAGGCACATTAATTCGGTGGTGTGCGTCCGTGGTCTGAGGCTAGCGTCGATTTCTGGAGCGGTGCACTGTGGGTAGCTACTGTAAAATAATGAGGCCAATAATGTCGATTTGCGTCCACGCTAAGGCCTGGTCTGCACTACGCTGTTAAACCGATTTAACGCTGCACCCATCCACACTACACTGCTCTTTATATTGATTTAAAGGGCTCTTTAAATCGATTTATGTACTCCTACAAAACGAGAGGAGTAATGCTAAAATCGATATTACTATATCAGATTAGGGTTAGTGCGGACGCAAATCGAAGTTATTGGCCTCATTCTTTTACAGTAGCTACCCACAGTGCACCGCTCCAGAAATCGACACTAGCCTTGGACCATGGACGCACACCACCGAATTAATTAGCCTAGTGTGGACGCGCACAATCGACTTTATAATATCTGTTTTATAAAATCGGTTTAAGCTAATTCAAATTTATCCTGTAGTGTAGACGTAGCCTGACTAAATCGATATAGTAATATCGATTTTAGCATTACTCTCGATTTGTAGGAGTACAGAAATCGATTTAAAGAGCCCTTTAAATCGATATAAAGAGCAGTGTAGTGTGGACGGGTGCTGCGTTAAATCGATTTAACGCTGTTAAAATCGGTTTAACAGCGTAGTGTGGACCAGGCCTGTGTCTGTCAGTCACTGCCATTGCTCAGCCGGGGGTTCTGCTATTGCTTGTGTAGTTTGCTGACTATTCTCTTCTTCCTCCTCTTGGTTCCCAGTACCCAACGTAACTGCGACTTCCACCATCTCTCTCGGCCGGTGCAGCAGGTTTGAGTTTGAGTGTCAGCAGCTGAGGAAGTGCATCCCTAACTGGAAGCGATGTGATGGCCTGAGAGACTGCCAGGATGGCACGGATGAAATGAACTGTCGTAAGTGCTCATTTCTCACAGGCTGAGCGGTGCTTTAGCTCTCCCTGAGCAAGGCTTTCTTTAAAGACCAGACCACAGCAAATCACATCTGTGCAAGCAGAATCCGTGATAGTGCTATGCAATGAGTAATGCAGTGTAACGCATTTGGTGCAGTACTAATGTAAAAACAGACACACACTTATTAGCCGTATTACGGTAGAGCCTAATTTAGATGCTGTACAGAGTTACAAACAATACAAAGGCGGACGTCACATTCAGAATTCATTCTGCTGGGAAATATATATGAATATAAAGTAGAGATAGAAAGATATAGCACTAGATTTTCAAATGTGCTCAGAGAACTATAGGAGCTGCTGGGTGCTGAGCACTTTTGAAAATCTGACTCAGTGTTCGAGAGTTGGGCTTCGAGACTCAAACAAACTTGGTCACCTTTTTTAAGTGCCGGACTGCCATTTTGCCTCAACTTCCCAAATTTGAAAATTAAGCTCAATCCCTTCATCTATAGAGAGATACATTAAAATGTCTGTTTTTGTGCAAAGCTCACAATAAAACCATTACCTGGCACTGGCTTTTTTGAAATTACTGTTTTATGCAACTGAAAATTAGTCTCTTAACTTCGGCATGCAAAATGAAACCCTCCTAAAGCATCCTAGTTACCATTTAGTGATTGATACTCTGTCCTGCCATTCACTGCAAAATTCTCAGCAAAATGGTCTAATATCAAATTAGTAACAATAACAATTACAAATTCTACACTGGGATCGCTTTATCCATAAACAGGATGCAGCCACCTCTGCATTTCAGTATGGCTGTGGTTTAGCAGTATGCTTGACGGCACTGTGCAACATGATCCGGACAGGAAATTTGTAAATGAGCTCTCCTGCTTTGAATCATGCAATGCTTTTCTCTCTTCCAGCAACTCACAGCACACTATCATGCCCTAACGGTTATAAATGTAAAGATGAGGAAGCCTGTATCATGACAACAGAACGGTGTGATGGATTTCTGGACTGTTCAGATAGTAGTGACGAGAGAAACTGCACCGGTAAGTAAACGCACTATCACGGAAGTTCTCGCATTTTCCATAGCACAGACCATGTTATAATACAGACATTGTCTCACGGATGCCTGTCCTTCCTTCACAATCACATTGATCACCCCTCCTTTGTTCACAGTCGTATGGTCCATCTCCCCTCCTGCTCACAATCAGGCTACGTCTACACTACAGGATAAATTCGAATTAGCTTAAAACAATTTTATAAAACAGATATTATAAAGTCGATTGTGCGCGTCCACACTAGGCACATTAATTCGGTGGTGTGTGTCCATGGTCCAAGGCTAGCGTCGATTTCTGGACGGGTGCATTGTGGGTAGCTATTGTAAAATAATGAGGCCAATAACGTCGATTTGCGTCCACACTAACCCTAATCCGATATAGTAATATCGATTTTAGCGTTACTCCTCTTGTTTTGTAGGAGTACAGAAATCGATTTAAAGAGCCCTTTAAATCGATATAAAGAGCAGTGTAGTGTGGACGGGTGCTGCGTTAAATCGATTTAACGCTGTTAAAATCGGTTTAACAGCGTAGTGTAGACCAGGCCTCAGACTCCTCCCTTCCTGCTTTCACACACATAATGTCCTTCAATGCAGCTACAGCAATTGCAGACATAGGCAAATAGCATTAGTTGTTTAGCATCACAAATACAGGACTTCCCCTGATTAGCACAGCCAACAAGTGGGTGCATTTTTGCAAGCACCTGCCCCGTGTCCTGTTCTAAAAACATATCCCTGGGACCACAGGCACAGAGCTAAGCTCCCTCGCTCCCCCACTTGCAATTCCTCCCATGCCCTCCATCATTAGCCCTGGAGCCAGATGTGTTACACTTTGATTGGAAGCCCTGGTTCATTCTGGGTAGATAATAACAACATTGATCACTGTCTTTTCCCAGCTATGGGATTCAGCCATTTTCCCAGTAAACTGCTTGGGGTACAGAACATCAATCAGTTTGTAGCTCTTTAATTAAATATTGATTCTGAGAAGCGGCCCAGACTGGGGGCCAAGGAGCCCCTGAGACCCACAGCTGGGCTGGAATGCTGAAGTGAGGCGAGAAACCTTTGCTTTATCCTGCTAGAGTTGCTGCTGCTGGTGCCTCCCCCGTGAGCTGGCAGCCTCATTGGTATAGTTTTCTGCTGATTAGGAAAGTTCATCAGGAGCAGCTCAGAGCTCTCTGTTTAGTTTTCTTAATAAACTAGAAATAAAACCAGTGGGCTCAGTAGCGACCTGGGAGCGGAGCTGGGGTCCACAGCTCAGAGGCCTGGCAGCTGAGCAATGAGAAGGGGATACGGGACACAGAGCGGGACAAACTGCAAGTAAAGGGGAATAGGTGGCCCACAGATATAGGGGAGGGTTGTATTTGCAGGGGATCACATACAGGAGCAGTGAGTGGAGACTGTGGAACTACCAGACGGTGGGTAGCTATGATAACACTTCTCGGGCTTTCCAGCTAAGGATCTCAAAATAACTCACGAAAAGCAGGCGATTAAGCCTCATATGTTTCAGATGGAAAAGTGAAGCACAGAGAGGCAGGGCACTAGCTAGAATTAGAAACGATGTTTCCTGGTTGCAAGTCCCGTGTTGCAGCCGCTAGAGGGCGCTGCCTTCCACAGAACCCAACTGTAGAGCTGATTGGCAGCCAGGCTCACTCCGACATTGAGTCTCGCACACATTCTCCAACAAGGAGAAAGAAGCAGGTGACCTAAAGGAATAAATGACACTTTCTGAACATTGAGCACCAGCTATCCGTCTAGACGCTTACGCAGCCCTCAGAGCTGTATTATGCAAGTGTCCCACAAACATCAGTGAATGGATCCTCCCAACAGGCCCGTGTGGTAACGAAGCGCAATTTTCCTCTTTTTAACAAGTGGGAAACTGAGGCACAGAGCAACTAAATGACTGGCCCAAGGTCACAGAAGGAGACTGCAGCAAAGGGAGCTATAGAACCCAGCTCACCTGAGTCCCACTGTCTTGACCCCAAGACCAGCCTTCTTCACCAGCCTCTGTGTTCTAGACAGTATAAAGAAAAGTGTGCAGAACAAGTCCATGCCCCAGACAGTTCAAAAGCTTCAAAGAGATTCATGACCTGGAGGTGTTCCACGAGTACAGAAGTGACTCCCAAGATCAGACTGGTGAGAAGGGCCACTCCAGGACCATTAGTGCTTTTCTGAACTATTTCAGATGGTGCTTTTTCCATGGGCACTGATTATTTAAATGTATGCCTCAGTCTACAGCTATATGCGTGGATTGTGCCACATAACCCTTTACCTCTATTCTGTAAAGCACTGCTGTTATTTTCCTCTCTAAAATAATATTTTCTGTTATCTGCTTAGATGACACAATTGTGTACAAGGTCCAGAATCTCCAGTGGACGGCTGATTTCTCTGGTGATATCACTTTAACGTGGGCCCGACCTAAAAAAATGTCCTCAACATCTTGTGTGTATAATGTCTATTACAGGTAAATTGCATGAATCTTGATCATCTTTTTATTTAATGAAACATATGAGTAGAACTAAGTTCATTGTGACTACTTGTGTATAAAAGCAGGGGAGATAAAAAAATCTATGATTCTTTCATTTAAATCAGATTTTTTTAGATTTTGTTATTTAAATTATAAGTTATTTTTGTTTAAAATGAAATGCAAAATATGTTAAGGCCTAAATTTATTATAATTGCTTAATCTTTAAATACAATTTTATTACAAAATAAATATGATTAATCCATGAGCCTCTATCAAAACCTGAGTTAAAAGCTGCTTTTCTATACTAAGAAAATGAGGGGGAAACACCTAACTTTTGAGGTCAGGCTTTATAAATAAGCTCAGGCTAAGTAACACAGAAGACAATCTCATTTTCAAGAAGCTCTGGAGCGACTAGGTCCTTAAGGGCCAGTCACTTTCACTTAGGCATATATGAAAATTTTCCCAGGCTGACCTGAAATAATGTTTAATCAACTGACTGTCCAGCTAACCCCTGTGTTTAATAAATCACTTAGTTGTAAATGTGAAACATGTTTTGATAAGGGAAGTTTATGCATCCAAAATATGCAAGGTTGCTTTGTTTAATAAAAATATTTGTATATGCCATTGTGTGTATTTAGTTAAATTGCAGTTTCCATCCTCAACATAAGCAAAACGTATCAAGTAACTAAGCAATACATCTTTTACCATTTTCTAACATACTAACATGTACAGTAAAGAAGAATCTGAAAATATTAAGCTATATAATTGCTTAAATAAATGTATATATTTATAGTGTGGCCCCTGGATAGCAAAAAGCTGTACCAAATCTAATGTAAAGGCTCTATTTAGTTGTAAATCAACATGTTTTAACCGTTATATCAACCAATGAGAATGTACCTCTCTTTAGAAAATAAGTGATGTACAAATGGAAAAGTTGATTAAAACTGATTACTTAAATCACTTCGTTTTAAATCAGTCCACCCTGGTTTAAAGGTAGGCACTCTCTTAAGCACCTTGTAAAGTCAACTTAAAAATCTCATTTCTGTTTTACCCATTATTGTTATCAACAAGACTTGAAATGGCTTTAACTAAAAGAGATTACAGAAAAATTATTTGTCTCTCTGTTTTTCAGATTGTGCATTTGCCAGCATTTTCTAAATTCATAGTTTCTAAGGCCAGAAGAGACCATTGTGATAGTCTAGTGATATGTCCTGTATAACGCATCCCACAGAACTTCCCCAAAATAATTAGTGTGTGAACTAGATCATATCTGTTTTTTAAAAAGCCAGTTGTGACATAAAAAAACTGCTGGTAATGTAGAATCCACCATGACCCTTGAATATGACTAGCTTCAATTTCCAGCCATTTGTGTATAGTCAGTTTCCCCTTTTGTTTGTTTAGGCCAAGGGTCAGCAACCTTTGGCACGTAGCCCATCAGGGAAATCTGCTGACAGGCCTGGATGGTTTGTTTACCTGCAGCGTCTGCAAGTTCGGTCAATCCCACTGGCCACGGTTTGCCGCTCCAGGCCAATGGGGGCTGCAGGAAGCGACGGCTAGCACATTCCTTGGCCCGCTCCTTCCCACAGCCCTCGTTGGCCTGGAACGGTGAACCGCGGCCAGTCGGAGCCGCGATCGGCCGAACCTGAGGTCGCTGCAGGTAAACAAGCCGTCCAGGTCTGTCAGCAGATTTCAATGACTTTTAACTCATATTTTGAAGTGAACTAGCTTTAAGTTAATAGTGTCCCTTTAACAAATAAACAAATAAACAAACAAAAGCAGGCCTTTAAAGTGTCGTTAGATGATGAGTGCTCTTACAACACGCTAACACCTCTGGCTACAGAAATACCTCCTGAGTTCAATGGTTTTATTCTCTCCCACAGGATGGTTGGCGAAAGCATTTGGAAAATGTTAGAAACTCACAGCAGCAAAACAAACAGTGTCTTAAAAGTCCTCAAGCCAGATTGCACCTATCAGGTGAAAGTTCAGGTCCAGTGCCTCAGCAAAGCATACAACACCAATGACTTTATTACTCTGCGTACGCCGGAGGGATGTAAGTGGTCTTTGCATGTTCTGTTCTGAGTTCCTGGGTGTGTAACACTTCTGATCCGTCAAGTAGCCACAGCACTGTGCTTCCACATAAGAGAAGATGGAGGAGGGTTTTCTGAATAGCATCCCCCACCTTTTTGCAGAAGGCAAGACAACAGAGCCTCAGCTGTTGACTACTGGAGCCAGATTGCACCCTCTAGTTACAGCATCTCTAAGGGATGAATGACACACATTCAGAGCGTGGGTCCTCTCCTCGCAGATCTGCACACAGACGGCAGCCTCCCACATGTGGGTCTCCGACTTCCCACGAGCAATAAGTTGTTAGTCGCCCCTTCTGCTTGACCTTGCCAAGGGCACTCTGCTGGCTGAGGATCCATGGGAAGGGTGTGCTCTTACATTGGCCCCCCTGCGCCCACTGGCTCTGTGGTGTGACCAAGCTCCAGTAGGGAATAAACTGCTCACTAATATCTGGACACTTGTTCTTGGCTTTTTCCCCTTATGATTCTAATGAACAGACTCCCGTGGCCAGTCTGTCAGTAACTCCCTTGTTTCTTTGGTAGTACCCGATCCTCCCCTTCATCTTCAGCTGTCCCTAAAGAAAGAGCTGGAAGGCGTGGTGATCGCCCGCTGGGCTCCGCCCATTTCTGCCCATGGCCTGATCCGAGAGTACATCGTAAGTATTATTCTGCAACTTGTTCCGCAGTCAAGACCCAAAGCTAAATGGGAGCCTTGCATGCGCAGCAGAAGGAAGGATTCCTTCCTCACTGCAAAGGGTCTCAATGGTTTATGGCTCTGGGAGTTTGACCCTTCTGAACAAAACTATCTGCAGCGGTTCACTCATGGTGAAAGTCACATCTGTGCAAGGCTTGGGCACCACTGTAAGTTCCACAGGGGCCTATTTTATGCACTTAAGTGAGACCGAAGTGGCCAGAGGTGTGTTTCACCCCCAGTGCATACATATCATCTGCAGGAAGCTTCAGCACTACTCAAGGCCTTCACATGGCCTGTGTGAGCCTCTTTGCACAGAGGTCCCGATTCAGGAAAGCACTTAAGCACATGTTCAATTGTAAGCATTGATTGAATCTCATTTAAATCAATGGGATTTAAACATATGCTAAAATGTTTTCCTGAATTATTACGGTTAGTTATTACTTGTATTAGTGTAGCACCTAGGAGCCCTAGTCATCAACAAGAATCCTGCTGTGCTAGGCTCGGTACAAACACAGAGCAGAAAGAAGGTCCCTGCCCCACAGAGCTTACAATTTGTAATTGGAAATTAGAGTGAATGGCAGCTCAGTTAACTTTGATTGTGAGCGTGTTTTTCGACAATTACCTAGTCTCTCATCACGGAGAAAGTGAGTCCAAACAGGAGCAGAAGATACAGTGCAGTTATTGCAGAGATCATGTAAATATTTTTTCCAGGTCCATTACAATAACAAGGAAGATGAATAAATGAGTTGAGGGGCGGATGATGGAAAATTGAGTTTTATTGGGGAGCTCAGGCAAAATTGCCTCTATACATTACAGCCATTGAAATTCCAGTTCAGATTTAATGATGCAAGAAAGCCTGCATTTATTAGAGACGTATGGGAAGACAGTGATTGTCCCTCTTTCTATGGGGGTGGATTCCTTTTTCTTTCAGTTAGACTGTGATAAAAAATAATAATAATAAAAAAAAAAAAGAGTTAAAAAAACTTAGCAACTTTAAGATGCAACTGTCTTCTCCACAGAGAATAAATCCAACCTTTATACTTGTCAGAGCTGGTAAGAGGAAGCTTGTATTAGTTCTTTAGTAAAGTATCTTAAGGTTTTAAGTGCTTGATGTGGCCCCTGAATGAATAGCCTAGTTGATCACTGAGAGAGACCAGGTTCTGCCTTTGGATGCACAGGGTATAGTGGAGCAGAGGGGAATCTTTCATACAGCCAGGGGTCCCTATACTCTGCAGAAAGGGTCCCACATAGCAAATGCTATACAGACAGTCTCTCTCAATCTCTGGGTTTAGACAAGACAGGTGAAAAAAGTTGCATGATTTTGATTAGAAGTGTGCTATGTCCCACCCCAGATTTGAGCATTCTGAGGGCTTGAGTTCTGGCCCCTGTGTAGTTTTAATGTTCCATAGTACTTTAAAGTTAGCCACCTGTCCATCCCACATCCCACCCTTTTGTATTGTTGATTGTGACCCTGCCATCTCTTGTTTTCACCCCATAGGTGGAATACAGTAGAAGTGGTTCCAAGGAGTGGTCCTCACTTAGAGCCAGTAAGAACTATACCGAGGTTGAGAACTTGCAGGTCAACAAATTATACACACTAAGAGTGAGTATTTTAAAAGTCGGTGATTCTAGGTGTACTGCACAGATTCTCAAGTGGGTTTTCTTTTACTGGATGATGTGAGTACTGCACAGTTAATTGACAAACTAGCGCCACAGTAGCAAGTTAAGACATTGTATTGCGAGAAGTACATAGAAGGCCAGCACATTTGCTGACTCCTTCATTGTGTACTGACAAGAAAAGGCAAAACTTAAGGCTCAAATTCTGTCCTTAGATTTTCACCTCATCCAACAAACCCAGGTTGCAGTTTTAAAAGTCATCTACAGATGGCACAGTTCTGAAGTCACTTTGGTTGCACAGGATATAGGTCAGAGACAAATTTGGGTGTAATTGTATCATGGAGGAAAGAAACAAAACGGGTATCAGTCTTCAGATATGTTAAGGGCTGTTATAAAGAGGACTGTGATCAATTGTTTTCTGTCCACTGATGGTAGGACAGCAAGTAATGGGCTTAATGTGCAGCAAGGGAGATTTATGTTAGATATTAGAAAAAACTTTTTACTCTAAGGGTAATTAAACCGTGGAATAGGCTTCCATGGGAGGTGGTGGAATCCCCATCAACTGGATGTTTTTAAAAACAGGTTGGACACACACCGGTCAATGACGTTCTAGGTTTACTTGGTCCTGCCTCAGAGCTGGTGGCTAGGCTTGATGACATCTCAAGGTCCCTCCCAGCCCTATATTTCTGTATTTCTAGGTAAGGATGGGGCAGGAGAGATGCTAGGGAGGGCTAAAGGCTAGATTAAAATTAGATAGGATTTGAGCTTGACAGTCAAGCCTGCAAAAGCAAACACTGCAAAGAGTACATTCTTAATTTGCCAGTTTTCCACATGCTAAACTCTCATTGATATTAATGGCAATTCAGATAGCAGGGTACAACCTCTTGAAATCAAAGTTTTTCTTCTTGTTGTATAATCCCATGTGTGTGCAAGAAGCGGGTACCTTTTAATATATGCACTATCCCTTCTGTTGGGGCCAGAATTGCTGCCAGCGTGGATTTCATGGGAGTCGTGCTAGGTTATACTGGGCAGAATTATTCCAGCCCCCTTTACTTTACATGCTTTTTTTTGTAAAGATCTCGCCATATACTGTTATCTGCAATGTATCTCAATAGATTAATTAACTCTAAGCAGCTCTGCTTTATCTCTGTTCACAAGCCTGATATTACCAAGTAATTAAACAAGCTCTTGTGTTTTGTTTCAATGTCCATTTCTCATCCGTTCCACGTCACCAGTAACCCTTTTCTAAACTCATTCTCTGTTCTCATTATAAAATTTTAACTCACCTTCTAATTTGAAAAAGGTTGCTGCAGTAACTAGTCGAGGCGTAGGAAACTGGAGTGATTCCAAATCCATAACCACCATGAAAGGCAAAGGTAAACATTTTTCTGGGTTTCAGTTTAAATGGACTTGGACAACACTGAAAAAAACTTGAACATAAGCATTAGCATGAATAGTAGTTTTCTGTCTTTTCCTTAGTGATTTAATGCCTGTACTAAATTTGCCGTATTTTGTATAAACAGGAGCTATAGCATTTACACCTTAAAAAAAATAGTGACAAATTAAAAATCATAGCTCTAGACAACCAAATTCCATGCTCCCATTACTAATAAATCATTTGGTTATTTATACTGAAAGAACTTTAAAAATCTATTTCGTTGGTTTGGTTCTGTTGATTTTGCCTTCTGCATTTCATGTAGCTTGTAAACATAGGCTAGTCAGTTTCACTCAGGTTTCCATGCATTAGAACAAGATTACGGTGGTTAGATTGCAGAGTAATGTTTAAATACAACAAAAAACCCTGTTTCTGTGTCATATTTTTTAAATCATGAAATCATTTAAATGATCAGATTTTATATCAGCTTTTTTAAAATAAAACATACGTTTTCATCCCTAAGTTGCTGACAGTCTCCTTTTTTAAAATTCAGCATTAGCTAGTTAGATCTAAGTGCTCTCTCCCCATTGTAACGGAGACAGGGAACAGGAAACAATGCTACTGAAAATGCAGTATCCTTGGTAACACAAAGAGCAACCAGTAACTAATCGTTAGAACTAGTTGGGAAAACAGAGGAGGAATAAATTGCAACAAATTTCATCTGCATTTTTTTTCATCTGGATTTTTCAACCAGCTCTGTTTTCTATAACCTCATTCTCCTCTCTTTACCCATTACTCTAAAGTATTGGCTCCATCATGTCTTACCTTAATACATTTGGAAACAGAAGTCTATCTTTCCTTCCACAATTAAGCCTTTTTGTAGGCAGAGAGGATAGTTTGCCTATCATCTGCTGCGGGGAAGGGAGGCATATTTTACAACACCCAAGGGACACGATAGCAATCTAAACAGATAAGGTAGGGCAGCAGATGGGAAGATGATAAGACTGAACAGAGAGGTGTTTGCCATGCATCCTGCTTTTATTAAACTTTCCTTCAAGGGAAGGACCAAGGCCGTGGGGCCTCTTGGAAGAAATGTGTTACTGGTACTGTATCTTTCTCAATACAATACTGATTCTGCTTCATTGAAGTCAGCGGGAGTTGCGCCATTCACTTCAGGAGTTGCAAGACCAACTAATTGCTTGTTTGAATTCACAAGCAATAAATATCCTACATCCGATCCACTCTGTCTTCACCCTGTGGTTAGAAAGACAGGGAAGCATGAGGCTGTATTTTAGGATGGCCTGGTGTATAGGATCCCTTGCATTTAAGCAACCTCAGATTAAAACAGCAACTTCCCTTTAAGATGTACCTTTCCCGCGTCAGCACACTACTCCAACAGGTTGCTGTAGGAGCAGTGATGGATGCTAGAAAGATTCTAGCAACTTTTATAGGCAGGGAAACTCTTTGTTGGAAAAAACTTTCAGGATAGTTAGTAACTGAAAATCTGCATTTCTCCAGCCCCACAAAAATAGGATGGTGTTTTATGTTTTTTGTGTTTTCATGTCTGTTTTTTCCTTTTCCTTCAGCCATCCCACCGCCTACCATCCATATTGAGAGTTGCAAAGAAAATTCCATAAGTTTCACTCTGAAAGTGGACACTAATATTAAGGTAAAGTTTGAGCTTTCTGGCTAGAACCAGAGCACAGGGAGCGAGATCAGAGTCATAAATATTTAGCAGGTTGAACATTATATAACATGCCTACAACAACATTGCAAACATAAAAGAGAACGACAGTTCAAGTCTTGTTCAGCCAAAAAAAATCCTGTCCTAAAGCAAATCACTTGGTAGAAAACAAATCCACTGTCATTGAGGGTTTGGGGTTTTAAGAATTATTTAATACTTAATGTGTAAGCACCTTGTTTCAGTCTGGTATTTACCATGTAATGAAAGGGTTCCCAGCTCCCATACAAATGCTGAGGATGCTGGTAGAACTATGTATGCCTTGTAATTTAGAGAATTAATGATGTTCCTTTATGCTGTGAGCTAATACAGTTCATCTCATATGGGAAGGTAGGTCTACCTGAGGTAGGTTTTTCCTGGAGAGTTTCAGATGAGCCCTAGGGAGAGAGAGAAGTGGGGCTTTTTTTCTATCCTGTATAATCAGTTTTCACATAGAACACAACGAAAGCGCCTGCACTTATTGCATGGGCTGTAAATTGTATGAAAGATATTTGTGTGTTGGAATCCTAAATAACAACAAGTCAGCAAAGAAAATAGTCTCCCCTTGCCTTCACCACTGAAAATCAGAGGGAAACTGTTTTCCCAGCCTGCTAGAGTGAGATTTCCAGAGGGGGGAGGGGAGGAATTGTTCTGTTTTGGGATGGGAAAAAAAGTCAAAATATTAAAAAAATTAATGAATTGATAATCTGAAAAACCCATTTCAGATTGATCAATTGTTTTATTTCAGTATCAAGCTTTTGTTATTTTTTAACTTAGACGTATAAATTAACTAAAATTTTCAAATAAAGCTACTTTGAATCAAAAAGTGAATCAAAAACTTTTCATTTCAAAACTTTTTTTTTTTTTTTTTAATAGTTTTGATTTGGGAGATTCATCGAAACAGACGATTTCTTGCACACAGTTTTGGTTTCAGCAAATCAACATTTTCTGACCAAAATTCCGACCAGCTCTATTAAAAATACTCAGCCTTTTTTCCACAGTCTGCGTTCCCTGATGCTCTCCCCCCACATTACAGTGCCTCTGAACCTTAGGGGAGGAAAGATGGGGAATGGATTGAGACACCCAGGGGAGGGTAAATAAGCTCTACTTTTGACTACACCAGTATCCTTAGTTGTTATAGGAAATACAATATGAAGACTGAAAACTTTCATTCAGCAGCATATAAAAACAGCATAACAAAGAGCTCATCCATTCTGTGTGGTGTTGCTCCTTGACAGGTGAATCATTATATCGTGAACTTCTTCTGGACCTTCGATACCCACAGGCAAGAAAAAAGGACTTTGTTCCTAGATGGTGAAAAGTCTGCACAAACAGGTAAAACCTCTAGCTGGAGCTATCTTGCCTTTGGACACCCGATGAGCAGATTAGCACTGGGGGGTTCAGGGCTTGTCCTGCAACACGGGCTCAACTGAGCAGTCCTTCACTTAGGATGATTACTCATGTAAATAGGAATTACTCCTGTAAGCAAAGGATTTCAGGGCTAGGCTGCAAATCCTTGACCTCTGGGAAAACCCCAGGTAAATTGGGATGAAGCAACCAGCCTCAGAGCAACATTGGCACATGTAGCCCCTGCCCTTTTCCTTTACACGGGGTTATGGCCAGTGGGGCGGGGCGGTCGTGAACCCGCATCCTCATTCCTCCATGCACTGCTCTGCACGGCCACAGTGGGAACATGCACCCGTAGATGTGCAGAGTTCAGCACAGCCTCTGCTGCTGGCTCCATTCTCCCCCGCCAATACACAACTGAATCTTTCTGGGAAGTAGGCAGGATTATATATAAAGTGGAAACGAAAGAAAAAAAAGATCTGCAGAAAATGCCAGATGACGAGCCACAGTTTCAGACACTGGCTCCTGCTCCTGTGGACACAATTTTGTGAGCAAAGCAGGTGCAATTTTGCACCCCATGAGTATTTGCAGGTGTATTTTAAGCAACATAGATGTCTAAAACCTCAGATTGGCCAGATTGGGTTGAACATTTTACCTTCATATTAAGACTGCAGCTTAGAAATTTGTACCTTCTCAGCATTGGGTCAAAGCACCACTGAGGCTAATCCAATGTGTCCCTGCTAATCAGTTAAGGAGAAATCATTGCCATTTACTGTCATCCCAATAAAACAACTGTTTCTATTAAGTGACATGTTCCCAGGTGCAACTGTATTAAAAAATGA
Organism: Gopherus evgoodei; assembly: GCF_007399415.2. Classification (NCBI taxonomy): domain Eukaryota; kingdom Metazoa; phylum Chordata; order Testudines; family Testudinidae; genus Gopherus; species Gopherus evgoodei. Next base: position 14,038,212 of record NC_044340.1, on the reverse strand, counting down.
CACCTAATGAATGAACGTACAAAACAAATGGCCAGGTGACTGTGTATTAGTGAGTAATATTTATTAAAGCATTCATCTACTGTCCAAGTGATTACTAATAATTCGCTTAACCAAATGGCTCAATGTTCTCTTCTTGTTCAGTGGGTAATTTGACAGCACACACGCCGTATGAAATTTCTGCATGGGCCAAGACTGCACTGGGTGACAGCCCTCTATCGTTTGCACATGTTGTGACCAGTGGTACGAGACCTGCGTCGCCAAGCCTCAAAGCCAAAGCCATCAATCAGACTGCTGTGGAGTGTAACTGGACTGGACCGAGGAACGTCGTAAGGCTCCATTCCTTTCTTACCCGTCATGACTTGTCTTCGGTTTAGCCTTGGAATCTCAGGCCATTTGGACAGAATTGTTTGATAGGCTTTTGTGAACAGCCAGGCCCATCCCCTAGGAAAACCATGGTGAACTTTGCACCATTTATAGTGATTTGCACCATGGACTCTGCAAAACGTATGTCTGAAAAATGATGCAAATCACATCAAGTATCCTCTTAGATTGCAAGCTCTTTGGAGCAAGGACTGTCTTTGTTTCAGATACTTGTACAGCGCCTAACAGGACAGGCCCTTGGCTCTCAATCAGTGATACTCAGACTGAGGCTTGTGAGCTGCAAGTGGCTCTTTAATGTGTCTCCTGCGGCTCTTTGCAGCACATGATATTAAAACACTGTGTGATTTAATTATTAATCAATCAATCAAAGTTATTAACCAATCAGGATGCTTTTTTCTATGTTATTAACCAATTGTAATTGATAAAAATTAATAATACTTGGTCAGTCATTTTGCTGTGAGAATAATATATATATTTAGATTATATAAAAAATAAAAGCTAAATATTTTCCCTTTCGCACTATTTAAATATGAATATCTAGTACTATAGTATATATATCTAGTACTATAGGAAATGAAACAGCAAATTCATGCAACGGTGGCTCTTATGGGTAATGTTGATCACTAATTTGGCTCTGGAACCACTGATGTCTGAGTATCACTGCCCTACTGGCCGTGATTAAGTTCACCGTACTATCATATGGAATCTTGAATATGATTAGTTAAAGTGGATGTGTTTTTTGTAATGCTACATGGACATCCTTGCTAGATACCAGAGGCAGAACAGCGCATAGCAGTTAAGACAGGGAGTGAAGAAGGCAGCACCCAGCTAGGGCATTTAGGCAGACTGTGGTTGTCCATGCTGTAACTTGGACAACTGCAATATACACATTTAACTCCCTCTGATGTATCAAAGGTTTCACGGGATCTTTCATGACCCTAGCTGGTCTGGACCAAAGTTTTTTGTCTCCTCAAAAGCACAGGAACACCTTCACCCCAAAATAAAATACCATGCTGTGACAATGGGACATTATAGATTCAAAGGGAGGGAGGCTGTGCCACATGCTAAATTTCCAGCACCTCTTTGATCCTAGACAGTAATACATGACCCTAGATTTAATCACAGTCTGGGTCATTTGGTAGGTTATATCCCCCACAGCTGCGGAGCAGAGCTGCTGAGTATCCTCTTCTTTGTTCTTCTCTACAGGTCTATGGTGTTTTCTATGCCACATCGTTCCTGGAACTATATAGAAACCCTTATAACACCACCACTGCTTTACACAACATCACTGTGATCGTGAACAGGGATGAGCAGTACCTGTTTCTGGTAGGATGCTTTTCTGTTCACTCTTCGCACACATACAGCCTGGACTAACATTTGCTACTGAAATCTTAAGCCATGATATTAACCAGCATGCTGCCACTTTAAGGTCCGTGTGATGTCTCCATACCAAGGACCACCTTCCGACTACATCGTGGTGAAGATGATACCGGACAATAGACTTCCCCCTCGGCATCTGCATTCTGTGCTCACCAGAAAGACATTTGCGGTCATCAAGTGGGAGTCGCCCTACGATTTGCCTGACCAGGATATGGTAATACCTTTGCGCACATGACTTACACTGATGGAAAGGGATACTCAACTCTGTAAAGTGCTTTCGGATCTATTTGGGAGATATCCACTCTAACTGCAAGATCAGTGTTCTCCTAATGGAGAGCATTCCGCATCTTAGTGGTCCTGATTCTGATCTCACTTGCTCTGGGGTACCTCAGGACTAACTCCACTGAAGTCAATGCATTTGAAAAGGGGCATTCAGATCAGAATCAGACCCTGGGCCATTGGCCTGCTGGGTCAGTGATGTCACGTCCCTGTGCCTCAGTTTCCCTATCTGTAAAATGGGGACAGTGATGCTCACATCGTTTGTAAAGCTCTTTGAGATAATGCTGATCTGATGATGAAAAGCGGTATGAAAGAGCTGAGATGCTGCTATCGTATATCTTACAATACAAGCGCTATAAATCCTCCTTGTAAAACTGGTATCTTAAATTGAATGTAAACATTGCAAAAAAGATGATATTTTACATTGAACTACAACACAAAGTGCAGACATGAAAAAAAGAAAAATTATCTTATTCCCCAGCTGCTAGATTTAGTGGGTCAGTAAATAGCTTTCTGGGGTGTTGGTCCATCTGCTGCTAATAATGCATTGTAAGAAGTTTGAAATCCCACTTGGCTTCACAATTTTCCAACACATAGAAGACTTTGTTAAATTTGGTTCTTGTCCCGAGTCTCGTGTGCTAACTGGCATTTTATATCACCAGCCCCTAGATGGGAAGTAGGAGCTTCTGTCATTCACTGTGTGTCATTTTCCTCCCTGCAGCTGTATGCTGTCGCAGTAAAAGATTTAATTAAAAAAACAGATAAAATCTACAAGGTGAAAACTCGTAACAGCACAGTGGAATACACCATTAAAAAGCTGGAGCCGGGAGGAAAATACCATATAATTGTTCAACTTGGAAACATGAGCAAAGAATCCAGTATGAAAATTACCACAGGTAAGGAAAGAGTATTAACATTGGATAGTGTGGCAGGTTTAGCATGCTTGTCAACTAGGGGAACCTAACACCTTTCACCAAAACACCCAATACTGCCCATAGTTGGAGGCAGGATATAGGGCTAAATGGACCGCTGATCTAATCTGGCATGAGACTCCTGTGTTCCTATGTCATCCAGTCCATCTTCCATACTTGAGGCCTGATCCTGAGAGATACTGAGCCTCTGCAACTCCCAGGGAAAGCAATAAAGAGCCTTTTAATAGAGGGCAGTCAGTAAAAGAGGCAGGCAGGGGAATTTTTCACCTGCTTAAAATGGAGGAATTAAAAATGTCCTTTTTGTCAGAGTGAGGAAACAGAATATCTCCTAGGTATCCTCTCCTCCCATTGATACTAGTTACAAAGCTCTCGTTGATTTCAATGGTGCAGGTCCTGTGTGTCATGTCAGTGTATACAGAATACAGTGCTGAATATATATATATATATAAATTCTCAGTGGTGAGCTTGTTTATTCCAGTTTCTAAAAATAGAGACATGATTGATAAGTAATGTGTTTGCCCATTTTCCCCATTTGCAGTTTCACTCTCTGCACCAGATGCCTTAAAAATTATAACGGAAAATGATCATATTCTGCTTTTTTGGAAGAGTTTAGCCTTGAAAGAAAGTTATTTTAATGAAAGCCGGGTAAGTCCAAAAGTTTGCTTTGGTTTTTATTTTATTTATTTATTTTTAACTAAGAAGCTGGTTTGGTTAGAGGTGAAATGAAAGATGTTTTACAGAATGGTTTGAGACCACAATACACTGACGTGCGTGTCTGTGTATGTATGTGCATTTCCGTCTGTGTGCGGATAGATAGATAGGTATCGCCCTTATTTCCCAGCATGCTTTGCTCCACACTAGCACTACCATACAGCTGTTCAGTAAACTTCTTACCCAACCTGCCTTTGTCTCCTGTTGTTGGAGGTGAAAGACCTAGAACCACCAGGAACCAGGATAAACTGAAGGGAGAGGCAAGTTCTTAGCCCACCCTCCCTGCTTATGGACACCACCCTCAGGGCTCAGAGCTAGAGTCAATATTCTGGTGTTTTTAATAAACTCCAGATTGCTTCTCTGCCAGTTCTTCCCCCTCGCTGACCCAGATCCCCATCCTACAGGTATTGTTCAAGGAAAACCTGGAATGGAGTTACATTGGCCTAGGAGGGGTGTCTTCATAAAATCATTAAAAGGGCAGTACATCCTATTCCACAAAGTTTTCCTGATATTCCTCCTGCGTGCAGGTAGCTTTGTTTATTCATTAATGATATGAGACCCATTCCACTGGCTTTTGAGGACATCACCCTCCTCCTGAAAATGTCTACTACATAGGGCAATCAAATTGTTGAAGGGAATGGGAGTAGGACACAGAGCCTTTCACTTGTAGGTCACCACAACAGTAGTGCTTGAAAAGTGTTATCTAAAGACTGATAGAAGATCTATGGGGAGTGAATTACTGATGCTCTCAATTCAGTTCCTAGTGGATGGGGGTCCATGTCACAAAAGCATCATTCCCTCTTTGGCAATTTCAGGGAGATGCTAAGCACTGAGTAATCCATGGAGGCTGAACTCTCTTAGCTCCAGATTAGTCTCTCCGGGTCAGGGTTGAAGCTTATTGACAGGGTTTCCTGAAGGAAGCTTGCACTATTGCTGTCAGTGGGGTATCAACAGGGCTAAACACGCTAGCAAAAAGAAGTTTAAAAGGGTGTCAGAAGTAGCCAACGCTGAACGGCAGGGCTCATTCAGCTGAAGAACTGAGTGACGTGGGTTTTATTCTCTGCGTTTTTTTCCACCCCCGTACATCAGGGTTACGAGATACACATGTTTGACAGCACGATGAATATCACAGCTTATCTTGGGAACACCACAGAGAACTTCTTCAAAATTTCCAACCTGAAGATAGGCCACAATTATTCATTCACAGTTCAGGCCCGATGTCTTTATAGCGGACAGATGTGTGGGGAGCCTGCTACTCTTCTGTACGATGAACTAGGAACGGGTATGTTTTCATTCATTGTGTTTCTTCCTTCATCCAGACAAGATCAAAGCCTAACCTTTAAATACAAAAACAAAAGCTGTTTTGGTGGGTTTTTTACTGTGTGTTCGTCAGGCCCAGGACTTAATGAAATATCATATTGTTAATAAAATCTACAGTTGTGTTCTGCTACAGGGCATCTAGAGGAGATCACTGCAGTTAGCAGGATTTAAATGTTACTGTGATTTTACACCATGCAGATTCATTATTCCACTGGCAGATCTTCGGGAAACTGAATACATTGCAGTTACCTGAACACTGTAAAGCAGCAGTTGCAAATGGCAGGTTTTTTCCCCACTCATAGGTGAAGATGCCTCTGTGTCTAAAACTGGTAAATCCACCGATGTAGCTGCCATCGTGGTCCCGATATTATTCCTATTGCTTCTGACCATGGGAATAGGGTTTGTTGTATTATACACGAGACACAGAAGACTGCAGAATAGCTTCACTGCCTTTGCAAATAGCCACTACAGCTCCCGCCTTGGGTCAGCCATATTCTCTTCTGGTGACGATTTAGGTAAGTAGTGCTATTCCATGTCTTGAAATTTTGTGAGAGGTTTGTGGATCTGGATCCACAGAAGCTCTCCTGACGCAGTGACCTGTGTGGTTGAAATTACTGCAGTTCCTGATCACATTTCAGTTTCAGGGAGCAGCCTCCAAGCGCCGCACAATTTTATGTGGCCGAAGCAGCATTATTTGCAGCTCCTGTCCCATCTACCCTTGGCTCTAGGCTCAACCTCCCTCACAGACCTCTAGAAGAGTGTAATCTGTACAGCATGCGAGCAACCCCACTGACTGTGCCCTCTCAGCCATGCACAAACGTGGCAAGTCACGTGCACAGCGCTGACCAAGAAGGATGTACAGAGCATGGACAGATGCATTCTCTTTCTCCCTTCTTATCTACCATCTCTTGGCATTTTCAGTACATGAGAGCACAGGTTCAACTCCTAACAGGGCCAGCTCAGCCACTTCATCCTTCCGAGTCAGATAAATTGAGAATTGCATGCAGCTTACTGTGGTGGGGTTTCCACCCTGTGCCCATTGGAGACAAGATTCCCATGCACTTCAAAGGTTTAAGACCTCTGGAACAAACTCTCTGCTAGCATAATTCCACTGAACTCAGTTGAAGCCAGCGGAGAATCTAGTCCCATGTTTGTACTGAGAGGACACTACAGATCCCATAGAACACTCACTGTAAGAATCTGAGTTTACTTTAGTGTCCTCAGCCAAAATTGTCCCAGTTCCACCTTCACCCCCGAGATGGATGTATATTCAGTGGCAAATAAATTCCTGTGTGTGTATATATCAGGCTGTATCCAACTCCTGTAGAACTTCCATTGACTTAAATGGGAGCAGAACAGGCACCTAACTTCTATTTTGGGTTCTGGAGGGGCGCTTTGGGATGACTCTCTGTGGATTTGTTCTTGTTCTAGTTGAAGTCTGTTGGTAGGGTTTGATCCCATGTGGTGGATCAGGTTCTACATAAATATAAGCAGCTTTTTATTATTGTTACTCCAAGGTCTCCTATCAATGCATAACTGCTGTGTTTGAACCGAAATCTACAACATGAAGCAAATTGTCCTCTGCCACTTAAGTTAGGGATGGGAAATTGGCTCAAATGGTCAAGCGCTTGCTTAGCCTGCCCCGCTACATTTTTTCTGGGTTATGCAGGAGGTCAGACGAGATGATATAATGGTCCCTTCTGGTCTTAGAATGCATGGAACTACTGTAGCTATGTGACAGAGTGTTCTGTTTACTTTCCAGGAGAGGACGACGACGAAGCCCCTATGATAACTGGATTCTCAGATGATGTTCCCATGGTCATCGCATGAAGCGCATTTCTGACTGTAAACCAAATGGTGTAAATATTTTATTTGATAAAAATAGTTGATGGTTTATTTTAAAAATGCACTTTGAGTTGCAATACATTATTTTTATATGGGCCAAAAAATAATTAAAAAAATACACTTTGTAGTAATCAACTGTGAACTGCAGACCCAGGTTGATTTAGAATTGAATTGCTTTGTTTTAACATTAATTTAGTCTTACAAGGCTGTGCTTGCTGGGCATGCTTTTAAGTCTGTGAGATGTTTTCTGTTGACTAAATTGGCTACTCTTTTTATTTTTCTAAGACAATAAGAAATTTATTTTAAAAAATTCAGGAGATTATATATATATATATATAGAGAGAGAGAGAGAGAGAGAGAGAGAGAGGGAGACAAGTAATATAGTCCCTGAAGGTTTTACATTTACGTTAAAAAAAATCCTTTGGACTTTGTTTTATATGAAAGTATTTTTGTTGTGTTAATTTATTGGGAAATATGCTTTAGATCAGATTTTCAGAGTCGTAAGACATTGTACACGTTGTATAGAATGTGCGCCACTTTATCTTGCCCGGCAGTAGATTTTTGGTATCACAATCACTGTTACTACAATAATAATAAAAAAAAATGGTTAATTTTAATTCCCTCCATTATTAAAAAACTGGGTCAAAATTTTAAAACGTTAGGGCCCAATTCAGCAAAGCACTTCAGCCATTTCTTACCCTTAAGCATGTACTTAAATCCCATTGCTTTCATTGGGACTTATGCTTCAGTGCTTTCCTGAATCAGACCTGCCGGCCTAAAGTGAGATCTACTTGAAGACTTAAAATGTAAGCGGCCTGATTTTCAGAAAGGGGACCCACAGCTCCCACTGGCTTCAGAGACAGAGTCAATCAGGCCACTTTTTGATCCTGAGTCAGTCAAAGTACTTAGGTATGTGCCTACCAATATTCACGTAAATATTCTCCATGGAAGTCACCACTAATGTATATAGAGTTACGCACATACTTAAGTACATTGCTGAGTTAGTGTTTAATTTAGGTGATTAAGGTCCAGATTGTGCAAATTCTTGTGCACATGGGTAACTTTACACATGTTAGTACCACTGACTTCCAGAGTGCTGGTCCCATGAGTGAAGTTACTTGTGTGTAACTGGTTTGAGATCTGGCCCTTAACATGGATTTAGATGATTAACCCTAAGCCCCAAAATTTTCAGTTCTGGTCCTTACTTTCTGCCTAACAGAACTACAGTCCATGTAGTTCTGTGCATCACCAGCATTGTCCTAAATGCTTTAGGGTTACATACAGTAGTGGATTTGCTAACCTTGCCCTTCGTTTGCAGCCTGATCCTTTAGTTACATATGTTATTGACAAAAATTGGAAACTAACAGGAAAAGTGACCACTAACTGTCTTTAAAAACACATTTCAATACATGCTGTCAAATGCAATTAGACAAACATGTTTCCTCTACTGAACTTCTTTAAGATGCTAATACATTGATGGGCAGCTGGGGTGGAGGGTGGGGACATGCTAGCTAAAACTAGAGAAAGTGCTTTGATTGCAGGGTTTCCACAGTTTTATGAAGCTATATTTATCTGAAAATCTGAATTCATTGGGGTTACAAAACGATACTATATTCCTTCATTGCTGTTTCCTAAAAGTAGCTGTGGTTTTAACTTCAACTTCAGAAGCAACATATATATTCAGACCACTATCTGTTATGCACTTACTGTAGACACACCATTGGCTACCAAGCTAAACGTTAGCAGTTAAAAACATCTGGTACCATTGTCTAGCTTCTTTGTGACAGTAAAGTTTGAATCCCACCACACTGAGTCAAAACTACTTGCCAGCCAGAGAGCAAACGATGTAAGTGAGTGTTCACGGATCACATCTATATATACTTGGTATATGCAAAGCCTATCAGCTCTACACCAGTAAAATATAATGTGTCATCTTGTTATGATATAAATATTTTATTTTAACCAAAAGTATCTTTGTTGTGTAACTTGAAAATATAATTGCAGTCTTCCTATCGATAGAGTCAGAACAGAAGGGTCAACTATGTTTAGATAAACAAGTGGTTCATTTAATTTCAAATAAGAAAATGTATGAACAGTAGAAGTTCTGTATGGTTCAATACACTAAAGAAATACTAAATATATTTTCAGCTACTGACAGAGTGTCATTCTCAAGTGACAAATTGGTTCTTTTTCTTATCTTTTTTTCTGGGGAACCAGAATTGAATGGGATTTTGTGGACACCGCTTCTTTATTTTAAGCTTGTAGAGTTGTGACTTGCTTTTCTTACATAGTTTGAGGGCCAGATGCTATTCTGAGATACAACTTTTGAGTAACTCCAGCAAATTGTGGCGTAAATGAAATCACTCCTGATTTATACTAGGGTACCCAAGATCAAAAATCTGACCCTGAGTGACAAATTCCTAGATTTATTGAAAGATTCCAGTACTTGAAAAGTGGGGAAATGGCCAAAAGAAAGAAAGAGACCCCAGGGATGTGGTTATTATTTCTTATTCAACAGATATTTCTGCACAATCACTAAAAAAATTAGCATAACGGTATCTCAAAAGGGGTGAGTGTGTGTCTATAGAACACTGACGTTGGTCAAATCCTGTATCCTTTACTCATCTAAGCAGTCCCATTGACTTCAGTAGAACTACTCACTTGAGTAAGGCAAGCAGAATTTGGCCTATTGTCTTTTGTTCCTATATAGGGAAACACACACTAAGGACCAACTCCAATAACTAACCTCATGGCCACTTTAAATACGCTATGACGATTCCTCAGTCTGATGTTCTCAAACTTTTGAAGTTAAAGACCTACTTCAGCTTGGGTAACTGATCATTTCTGGTCACTTAGTCCGGTTTCACTGCATTCACTTCTCAGCTGTACAAAACATAGACTGTTTCCAGTTTGAAACATTTTGTTGCAAATGAAAAATACTCCTGGTTAACAGTGCCTCAGTTAATGCAATGTGTGTGGCATGAAGTTCAGGGCATTGGGTCTGCACATTTGCTTAAGCATTGCTTTTGCTCGCTGAAGGGTTTAAATGGCACTTAAGCAGGTCATACACCTTGTGCGAGCTCTCCTGGGGGTGAATTTCACCTTGTGTGAATAGTGCTGTAATGGAGAAATATCCTCAATCCTCAGAACTTTCCCTTACAGCAAAAATAACCACTGTGCTGTTGGCAAAGCAGCCTTACAGGGCTAGTGTATTTTATATAAATAGAAAATAAGTTCTGGGGAGCATGAGCAAGATCGATGCAGTTATGGGTAAATTGTATATTTTTTATGAACTTTTGAAGCACAGAATCTTGTTCACAGATATGGGCGGGGGTTGTTGTAAATATGGTACACATAATACAGATCCAGATTTTGTTCTTGTTTTGTTTCAGTAGCTTTATGAAATGTGAAGCGAATTGTTACCCTAAATGTTGAGAGGTGACTGGGCTTTTCCTTACTGTAACAAAACAAAACTATTTAATACTTCAGCTAAAAGGCTGTCAGTTGTACGCTGATTATGGTGACTTCTAGTTATTTAACCCTGATTGAACATTTGAGTCTGTTTTATTGTTCACAACACACGTTAGAAGCAAGCTGGCACTCTTAAGTCCATTTGAACTAAAGACAACAACTTTTAACCGTGTTGGCCCTTTGGTTTTTTATATTATATGGTGAAATATACATGGAGACACCATTTCCTAAACTTCAGAGGGGTAACCGTATTAGTCTGAATCCACAAAAACAACAAGGAGTCTGGTGGCACCTTAAAGACTAACAGGTTTATTTGGGCATAAGCTTTCGTAGGTAAAAAACACTTCTTCAGATGCACGGAGTGAAAATTTCCTTATTTTGAAATCTGAGGGCCCCTTCAGGAAAATGAAACCAAGTCCAGTGTTTCCCTTCACCGTGAACAAATTACTTCAGTTCCCTGTATAGCAAAAGTCTCATTCATAAAATGGTGATCTGCACTCAGCTGTCTACTGAAAATACTACACTGATTTCATACGTAGCACCTCCACTAACTGCAGTATACATTCTGCATGTAGAACTGGCACATGAAGAGATTTCGATCTCGCAGTCATATATATTATATATGTAGGATCATGAAAATCCTGATTACCAAAACTCATATATACTCTTCTTGGCTTTCTAGCAGAATGGTACTACCGGTTAATGGAATTTTCACCAGACTGAATCCAGCACGAATCAGTATTTGGTAAATGAGTTGGAAGATCTCTGTCCATTTCTCGGTAGACAGGTAGCCACAACATTAAAACCTATCCACAACACAGCACTAGTTAGTAAAACTGTTTCCAGACTCAGAATCTAAAACTACATGGCCAGGAGTCACGGAGACTGAACTTTCTTCTCAGACCTAGAGAGGTTTCTCTAGGACTTGTGTGAAGTAACATTCATGAGGCAGGCATACCTTGCTCCACCACTGATCACGCTCTGTGGACAAAGGGGCTTCAGTCTCTAGGATGCTAAACATTCTCCCAAAACAGTACAGCCTTGTGCCCACATATGCACACAGAAAGAATCAGCATGTTTTTATCTATTTACAGGGACCTCAAAAGGTTTAATGAAAGATGTAGCTGATTTGTCAGTACAACTTTAGAAACTGTATTCAAGAAAGACAAGAATAATATTTTCCTACACAAATTCCACATCTCTTTCAAATGGACTTCAGAATGTGACTGGCATAATTGAATTAGTAACCTTGGACCAGAGAGCTTCTTCACGTCTAGAGCCAACTTCAAGGGGTTTTTATATATATATAACCAGTGATCATTCTAAACTTTCAGCACCCAGTATAGGCAATCTGTCTCATCCATTCTCATCAGCATTAGCTTCACCTCTGTAAGCTCTTAAAGTGATGTTTAGACATTTATCATTTCAATTGCTTTTCTATTGTTTTTTCAGTCATCTGATTTCTGCTGCAGATTTTAGTATCTTATTGCACAGTTTTGAAGGATTTTTGTGTCTTTCAATGTCAAACTTTTTTCACTGAATAAATAAAAATTGAGTCAAGAAAACGAATGTTAAAAAAATCTGTTCTACACATGTCTTGAGTTATTTTTTGGAGTACAATAAAAATGTGTTTGATGCTATTTCTGAACACTTTTTAAATTTTTTTTTACACTTTAAAGGATGCATTTTGTAAACAGGAGTTGTCAATGACAGAGTCTGAAATTGACACACTGTGGCATGCCAGCTATTCTCACTTAAGTGATCCCTGCTCTCATGGTTTTAATCACAAGGCTCATGGTATTTGTTTTCCTTAAAGTCTCAATTCCTGAAGTCATATGATTATATAAGATTCTCAGCTTTCCTTTAAAAAATAAGTTTCTAGCCCTTGTGGTTACAGAGATATGTTTGTAAACATGGCCTCTAAAGAACATCATACATTAATTTCTCAAAAACTCATGATTTTCAAGGCAATGTCAAGATTTTTGGGAAATCTGACCTATGGTTTTTGAACTCTTGAGGTTGACGACGCTGCTTTGGGGCTTAAAATACAGTGAACAGCACTGAATCTCACCCATAATGAGCTGTGATACAGTAGTATGTGCACATTCGTGTGATGCATGTACCCCATTGTGCCAAGCACAGTATAAAAAGAGAAGATGTGTTTCTGCCCCAAGGAGCTTAAGCCACTGGCTTTCTCCTTTCCCCACCCCCCCACAAGGCCACTGCACCCTAATATCTGAAAAAATGGAGAGGGTGAGCATCTATAGCAGGAGGACATGAGAAGGTGAAACAGTACATGCATAAGAGCAGAAAATCTCATAGCTGAAGACCTACATGTTTGTTTAACTTCCTGACTGTATTTACATTGTATTTTTATTATGATAATACATGTATTACCCAGCTGTTTTTATCAGAAGATCTACAAGTCAGTTTTGTTACTCCCATTTCACAAATGAGGATACTGAGGTACAGAGAGTCTTATTTTTTCCTTATGCTCCCATCTGTCAGTCTCCACCTTTGGCTCATCTTATAGTTACGTTGTAAGCTCTTTGGAGCAGGGACGGCCTTTCGTGCTGTGTTCATACAGCACCAAGCACAATAGGGTCCTGGAGCCCACAGCCGGGACTCCCACCACAATAAAAATAAATAATAATCCCATTTTGCCCATCCGGAGCCCAGCACAGCAAACTAAACACGATAGCTATCACACCAGGGGCTGTGAGCTGAGCAAAGCCAGAATTGCAAAAGTATTTCCTGACAGGCATGAAGCATTTCAAGAAACAGAAGAACTCTGCCATCAAGACAACAGCTGAAGAACTGGTTCATGTGTTCCTTCTCTCTGTGACCGAACCTCCTTTTGCCCTGGCACCAGTGTTTGTGTTAACTCCTCTTGGCAGGAAATATGTGGAAAAAAAAATAACTCCAAAGCAGGACTAGAGCTTGCTTTTAAGATTAAGAGAATGCAGCTTCCAACTGTCCCAGTCGTCACTGTCAGTGGGAAGAAAAGGGTCTGCCAGAAGAAAGATTGGTTCTAAAAAATCAGAATCCTGACTCTGGGTATATGGCTCGCAATCCAGCTACGTGAGACACCGGAAAGACAGCGCAGGGCTCTTCTAGGATGTGAGGTTCATTTCTTTCCCATAAACTTAAGCCCACATCCCCAAAATGTCCAGTGTCAAGTCCAGCTGAGGCTCCACTGATTTGCACTCCCACACCAAGGTGCCTAGGACTGAACATGTGCTAAAAAAAGAGGATTGTACTGCTTGCGCTGAAGTGGGAATCATTGTACAAGAGTCATGCTGAAAAGAGGACACTAGGTGGTGGCAGGAGGCGGAGATATCACAGGCAACATGAGGCCACATCAACCACAAGGGAAAGGAGCTGGAGCACAGCCAGAGGGGAGCAAGGAAAGAGGGCTGGGAGCTCACACCTAGAGAGAAGCAGGTCTGGGCAGGACTGCTGGTTACTATTACAAAATGTACCTGGGCTAACTTCAGAGGCAGCACCTTCCAGGCCAAAGATCTCAAAGTGCTTTACCATCATTGATAGGATGAGCCTCATGACACTCAGAGGCAGACCGTGCATTTCAGAGATGGGGAAAGCTGAGGCAGCGATAGGCGAAATGGATTTCTCAAGGTCAAATGGAGCTATTGGTAGAACTAGGAAAAGAACGCTGGAGGCCCGAGTCTCACTCCTGTTCCTTAATCTCAAAATAGCCGCTCTTTAGTAGAGGCCCGTTTGAGTAATTCCCAGCTTAGCAACTGCTTTACACAGCTCATAGCTGATCTGTCTAGATATTCAGGTACAATGGCCTCTTCAGCCTAGGGTCTGAGCTGATAGGATGACAGGATAGTTCAGCTCATCTAGCTGAATCCACAGCATCACTTTCCCCATAAACTTATGTAACCTTGCCCTGAGCACTAGCAATGGCTGCGAGCTATGTGCTGCAAGCACAGGTCTTCTGGGAGAATAAGCACGAAGAATATAAGACAACCAAGGGTGATGAAAGAGGGGGGGGGAAAATGGAAAAGGGCCTCAAATGCCTTGACCTTGAAGAATATGCCAAGGACTTGTTAGGTTCCAGTCACTGTAAATAAATAGACCACAATTGTCTGGTTTGGCAGACGAGCTCTGGAATGTCAGAGCCAACTCCAGCAGGTGGGGCTGAAGAGTGGGATCAGTCCCTCTTCCTGAGCCGAAACAGATGTGGCGTCTTCAGCTCTGGTTGTGTCGTGCGATTTGTGCTGCTGCCATTTGCAGGCAATAGCCTAGTGCTTTGTTAACATTTCAACAAATTAAAGGCAAAGCTCGTTCCATGGGGTTGAATGCTAAGCAAGTGGCAGCAATACAAAACTGAGCTAAGATGGAAATATGGGTCTGTTCCCTTTGCAGCTGACCCACTGGATGCTCAACAATGGAGTTAGAAAAGGGCAAGCCTGACTGCAACTATGCTTATACAGAGCTGGTGACTGGGTAGAGTATATAGAGCTCTGAGTGGGCTACTTCCTAAACAAAACAGGCTAGAGAGTGAATAATCAATTCTGTGTATGATTCAGTCCAAATGGAAATATTAAATGAAGAATTAGTTCTGTGCACAGTAATGCACATGTCCAGTAGATGGCAGCATCAGCCTTATTTTACAACGAACCAAACTGAAACTAGGTACCTTTCCCCTCTCCCCCTTCACTTCTCTCTCCTCTTCTTCACTTTTGGTGGCCTCCAAAATTATTAGTTCCAGATGAGCTCTTGGCATTGTAATACTCCGGTTAACCCAATCCACTCTGAGCCGAGTCAGGGCAAGTTCAAATGCAGCACTGTCACATGTAAACTATACATCGGAGGCACGTTACTGAGGGATTTTGGATACTCCCTATGCAAGTGGAAGGGGAAATATAAAAGGTTCTCACACAAACACACACACACACACACACACACACACACACACACACACACACACACACACACACACACACAGAAGGGGAAATATAAAAGACTGACACACACAGACGCACAGAGCCAATCCATGGTCATCAGTAACAATGGCACTTTGTACAAATGAATCTTGCTAGAGAGGAACTGAATTTATGTATTGAACCTCTGGACTGGGTGTCTCTTTGAAGATTAGTGTTAATAAGCCGTATCAGTGGGCATTTTGGTTTATAAGGAAAGAGAATTTCCAGTCACGCATGCTGCTATTGTCAGACACCAAACATGCACCGTCTGCTTGTTGTGATTCTAGTGCTACATACTTGCCTTTTGCTGAGGTTATCTTTATTTGTACACGGTTTTAAATTTACCTCCTCCGGTGATCCGCTCCATTAGAATCAGTGCAACATTTCCTGGGGGTCAGGTGAAAAATCTTGAAAAAAGTTAAACATAGACTATCTAGATTTACAGCACATGTTTGTGTGCTACATTTATTGACTTATTTGAGATTTTTATGCCTTAAGTAGATTACAGATATCCAAATTATCATTATAGCTAAATTTTCTGACAGAAGAATGTGTATATTCTTTATAAACAAGTTACGTTTTAGGGTTGTATTAACTGACTTGAGCCTTGCAAATAAGTAAAATCCTAGCAAATATACTAGAAATTGTACATTTGTTTGCCTGTGTAATTCGCTGTACACAGAGCCTATAATCTAAGGATCTCAAAGCACTTGCAGATTTTAATTAAGCCTCACAATGGTCATTTTGGGTTAGTCAACCGAGTATTATTTTACTGATTCTTTGCAGAGGGGTAAACGCAGACAGAGTTTTATGCACCAAACAACTTGCATGTCCCCATTCAAGTGATTCCTGAATGTTCTTCCTCATGGCCTCTTCAATAATTAAAGATATAAAGAATAAAACACCCTGGTCAGGCCTAAATTTGGTCCTTCAGATGACATGGGATGTATCTGAACTCTATTACCTGAATCTGGTTTAATTCCTTGGGGCAGGAACTGTATCTTCCTCTATATTTGGACTGTGCAGAACATACAGTTGGCTCTGGATCAATGATACCGAGAGGCAGAGATGGGGTTAGTCTGAATACTTGTGTGGGAATTCGCACACCACTGGCCTCTCCGACTATATACATGGGTCGAACAAAAGCATGGAGCAACATGACCCCATGCTTTGGATCTGGATCCAGACTCAGCTTTAGCAGTGGTTTAAGTGACAGGCCCAAGAACCAAAGCCTGAGTAGTAGAGCTGGGAGTCAGAACAGAATATTGGCTCCCAGATCCCCACTCTCAACCACTATCCAAGGTTTCCACTCGCGTAAACTGTATGAGTACCACTTACACAATGCGCCCACAGGTCAAAACCAGAGCTTGTACTGCCAATCTACGGTTTTCAACAGCATGTCAGTCAACATTCAACTTCTAACAATCTAGGGCACATTCACATCTGACCATTAATACGTTGACAATACCCAAATTATTCAGTATCTGGTGATTTAAATGATCCTTTGTTGAGGGACTAAATGGTGCGTAGACCTTTTGCACAGGAGTGAATTTCACTGAGGATAGCCTGAGACTACAGAGCACACCAGCGGCAAAGCTGGTATTAGAAGTGAGGAGTCTCAAGCACTTGCTCTTATGCCTAAATCCCCTAGACCACATGGCTTCCTTAATGGCCTTGGGAATATGTGAGTCACTGGCTTTGGCAGAGGACTGAATAGGTGCTGAGCTAATTCACTTTTCTCAACATTGTTTTAGCCTTCACTGCTTATCGGATTTCCATTGCTCCCTTTTCCTTGTTCCTTCCCCCTCTTCTTTGTAAGCTCCTTTGTTCTAGTTGTTTACAGTAGCATCGATTTGCTGTCAGGCAGCAACATGGCCTTGGAGGTTCTGTATGTACAGTAGGAGTGCAGCCAACTGGAACCTGCCCCTCTGGCATTTATATCCTGGCGCAATGAAATGTGTCACGTTCAACTGCTTCAGGTGTTGATGCTATTTCCCTTCCCCCAGCCTCCCACAAACATGTACGGGTAAATCCTGCCTCCCTTCCCTGTGGCTGTGCAGGCCCTGGATACTCCAGGGCCAGGATAAGGGAGTGGATGGCTGGAACACCATGCAAGGGATCTGCAAGTTAGTCTCTGTGAGTGAGCTTGGGATGGGGTTAGTGAAGCTGAAGAGTCAGCGGGGTTCCAGAAGCTGCTGGGGCCACTGTAGCCCAGAGGCTGCAGAGATGGCCACAGGTGCTGTGTATGAGGGAAGGGTTCCTTCACTTTGTGCCTCCTACCCCTGCGGAACTCTCTCAGTTTCTGCTGGGATTTTTCCCTGGCAGCGTCAACCCACTTTCTGACACCTCAGAACATCATTCAGCATGGCCAATGGGCGCTGTGACTTCCACTGTGGCCCTCTATTGCCAATCACTAAGAGAAATAACCCTTTGCAATGTATATGGTGGTCTCTTTTGGGTAAGGATCTCAAAGTCTTTTACAAGCTAGTATGCCTTCGAACCCTCCTGTGAGGTAGACACTCTCTCTATTTTACAGAGCAGATCAGGCACAGAGAAGTTAAGTGACTTGCCCAAGGTCACAAAGGAAGTCACAGAAAGTCCTGGGAGCAGAACCCAGGAGTCCCGACTCCCAGCCCTACACTCTTACAATCAGACCATGTTCTCGAGTCTCACTCCACATTCAGCTACTTAGGAGATTGTACAGCCTTTTCGTAATGTTTTTGTATTACGCTTTGATACAACCTCCTCCTTATCCCTCTAAAGGAATGTAAATGCTACGAGAGGTTATTCTCATCCCTTTGGGTATCTAAATGGTGGCCTTCAAACCCATAAGTCCTGGGTAAAATGGAATCCATACCTGCCAATCCAGGCTGCTTTTGAAACCTTTCACGTGAATTTGGCCACTGGTGAAAGGGACCACGTTGACAGCCCTGAAGACTGACTTCCCCTGTGTATCCTCAGAACAGGTAAACATGAGCTGCGGTAGGGTAAGCTTCCCCTATGAACATGCCTCCCTCTTAACCTCTCAGCATGAGAGAGTAACTCAGTTTCCCAGGTCCATTCAGTCCTCTGTTGGGGGGCTGCTAACAAGAAGGGGATAATTAGAGCTAGTCCTGGTAGTGGTTTTCATTGCCATAAACCTATGTTTGCATGGACCTGCTTCCCAATAGGCCAAATGTACGGGGGCCAGTAAGTAAAAGCAACTTTCAGGCATTACCTAACCTCAGACAATTCTGCACCATCAGAAGTGACAGGTTCCCTATCCTGTTAACAAGCATCTGGATCATCCAGTCTCCCACATGCACTTTAGGGTCTGATCTACAGCCCACTGAAGTCAAGGAAAGACTCTTGTTCTCCATAATTTTCTCCATCCTGTTAGCTATGGAACCAGTCTGTCCAGACCTAAAGTAACAACATATGATTTTGGGCACTCTACATGGGTCACCTTTTTTGTGATTTTAAGCCCTTTCAAGGCATCTCAAGTCAGGCAACCAAAACCATGAGTAAAACCTTTGAAGATGTAGGTCCTCATTTTTTGGGAAATTTGCATCATCCCTTGCTTTAGTGTCCTTTATTTAGAGCATGAACTGAGCATGCTCAGAAACACTGCTGAATCTGGCTGCCCTCAATCTGTGTTGTGTCCCCCCACACACACACTATCGGTAGACACAAGTTGTCTCTGATGCTAATATACATCACCTGAGGACCTTTACTAAGAGATTATTAATGCATGATTTGTAATGTAGTTCAATAAGCATACTCCGATCATTTGCTTAAAAATGGATAGAAAAGCTTTTGTAGCAAAAATCAAAGCCATCCAGATTTCTAGAGTTTGAGCTTCCTACCCTCACTTACACAGTGTTTCTTACTCTTGTGGGTAATTGTCTGGATGTTCACAGGGTTACTCACCTGACAAAAGGGATACAGTGAGTAAGAGTGGCAGGATAGGGTATCTGGCCCATTGCAGAAGCCTGACAAATTGCAAATAAATACATTTTACAATAAAATAGCTGAAAATCTTTTTTTTTTTTTTTTTTTTTTTTGAAACATGGTCATGCTAGTATTAACGGTCCCCATCACAGCACTATCCGGGCATTTCCACTCTTCTTCCCATGCATCTCAATACACTTTACAAATCTTAAAAGAGTTAGCCGCCCTGGCATCTCTCTAGTAATGCCCATTTTACAGCGAGGTGAAACTGAAGGACAGAAAGTTTGAATAGACCAGGCCCTAATCACACAGGATGTCAGGGCAGAGATGGGGAGAGAGCCAGCATTTACAAGCCTCTTCATACTGCACTTTTCACAAATTCTAAGACAAGAAGGGATCATCGTGATTATCTAGTCTGATTTCCTGTATAACCGGCCAGAGAACTGCCCTAAAATAATTCCCTGAGCACATCTCTTAGAAAAGTCTCCAATCTTGATTTTAAAATAACCAGTGTTGGAGACTCCACCACCATGCTCGGTAAATTGTTCCAATGGTTAATTACTCTCACTTTCCAAAACTAACACTTTATTTCCAGTCTGAATTGGTCTCGCTTCAAATTCCAGCCATTGGATCGTGTTTTATCTTTCTCTGCTAGATTGAAGAGTTTGTTCTCCATTAGTAGGTATTTATACACTGTAATCAAATCACCCCTTAACCTTATGTTTGTTAAGCTACATAATTTGAGCTTTTTGAATCTATCGCCATAATCCTTTAATCATTCTCATGGCTCTTCTCTGAACCCTCTCCAATTTATCAAGATCCTTTTTGAATTGTGGGCACCAGAACTGGACACAGGATTCCAGCAGCTTCTGCACCAGTGCCAAATACCGAGGTACAATAACCTCTCTACTCCCATTCAAGAGTCCCCTGTTTATGCATCCCAGGATTGCATTAGCTCTTTTGGCCACAGTGTCACGCTGAGAGCTGATGTTCACCTGATTAGCCACCAGAACCCCTAAATCTTTTCCAGAGTCACTGCTTCCAGGATAGCGCTTTAACCACACGACCATCCTTCCTCTCCTATAATGATAGGCCCCGAAACGAGGACTTGACACAGATGCCACAGTAAACAGTCATCTGTCTGTAGCATGTGCATACACTTTACTCAGCCCCACTGTGCGGTTCTCTTGCACCAGACCCACTGCACATTATAAATCTGAGAATGACTGAAGTCTGTGGCTTTTTTAATGTTTTTTTACAATAGCCATTAAAGGTGTGAAATAGCTGTGCATATACATCTGTGGATAAGATAATAGGCTAAAATGTGTGAATTCTTCTCATATTTAATGAACCAGAAAATGGCTTCAATTTTAGCTGTGCATATTTTGTAGTCTACTATATATATGGCTGCGTATTTTAATAGTCTAATTAATTGCTTTGCAAGAGTCCAACTTAGTTTTCTTAATTATTGTGCAGTCACTGTATGTAACAAAAAAGTAGTCATTTAATAACTTAGCCCAGGTATTGCAGAATTACATAGAACTCAACTTTTCTGCCTCGATTGTTGCATTTGGGGGACACTGAGAGCTGAATTACGGAGAGTGTCATTTAGAACTGATGAGCAAGACACACTTTTCCTGGTGAGTCAGTACAGAGGCATTACCCCAGTACTGTGCTGTTGGAGGTGCCATCTATCATCTGAGATGAAAAGCCAAGGTCCTGACTGTGACAGGGAGTTATGCTTCTGTCTGACAGAAAAACTCCTTAGAATCATAGAATATCAAGGCTGGAAGGGACCTCAGGAGGTCATCTAGTCCAACCCTCTGCTCAAAGCAGGACCAACCACCAGACAGATTTTTGCCCCAGATCCCTAAATGGCCCCCTCAAGGATTGAACTCACAACCCTAGGTTTAGCAGGCCAATGCTCAAACCCGATCTATCCCTCCTTCTATTGGTATAGGCTGCATCTACACTATGGGGATATGCTGGCACAGCTATGCCTGTACAGTCTCTGTAGTGAAGACATAGCCTTTGTTTTAGTTTGGCCTGCCACAAGTAGTGACAACCTTGGCCAGGAGAATATCAGAAATGGCTGCTATCCTCCACAGACGGAACTCATCCCTGTGGAGGGAGCACACACGAGGTCTGATCCCTATGCTGAGGGCATAGGCCTTTTGCTCGGCCTCTGCACAAGAGTGAATTTCACCCCATATGACAACCACTTGGTTCTTCTTCGAGTGATTGCTCACATCCATTCCAGTTAGGTGTGCGCGCCGCGCGTGCACGTTCGTCGGAAACTTTTTACCCTAGCAACTCCAGTGGGCCGGCAGGTCGCCCCCTGGAGTGGCGCCGCCATGGCGCCCAATATATATCCCTGCCGGCCCGCCCGCTCCTCAGTTCCTTCTTACCGCCGTGTCGGTCGTTGGAACTGTGGAGCGCGGCATAGCTGTCCTCCACGTCCCTAGCTCTCCTAGTTTCTATCGCTTGTTTATCGCTTATCTCTAGTTCTATAGATAGTTGTTAATTAGTATTGTTAAGTAGATAGTTTAGTAAATAGCTGTTAAGTAGTTCCTGGCCGGGGGGCTTAGCCCTTCCCGGCACCGGGCGCCAGGCTCATGCCTGTTTCGCCAGGCTTCAAGCAGTGTGCGGCCTGCAAGAAGCCCATGCCTACCAGCGATCCCCACGAAGCGTGCCTGAAGTGCCTCGGGGAATCGCACAGATCTGACAAGTGCCGCATCTGTAAGGCTTTTAAGCCGAGGACAAAAAAGGAGAGGGATCAGAGGCTCCGAACTCTCCTAATGGAGGCGGCACTTGACCCGTCGACTTCGCAGACCGTGGTTTCGGCACCGGCACCGGATCGCTCCGGCACCGAGAAGACTCCTCGGCACCGACCTTCTCCGGCACCGGAATCAGAGCCTAGGCCGTCGAAGTCTAATACTCCGGCCAGGCAGACCCGGCTTGGACGCCCGGCCTCGACATCGGCCGCGGCGCCGCCGGCACCGTCAGCACCGTTGACTCCGGGCCCGGCGGGTCTGTTGAGTCCGGTGCCGCCGAGCTCCCCCATGAGATCTGGGGTTGAGATAATGGTCCCATCCACACCGGAGACCTTCGCCTCGGCTCGGGACCTTATTGCCCTGACGGAGCCTACTCGGCTGCCACCCCCGGTTCCTCCGGTGCGGGTCACGTCCAGAGGCAAGCCCATGATGTCGGCACCGCCCACGGACAGTCGTTCGCCATCCAGGCCCCGACGTCTTGGGCGCTCCAGATCCCGACGCCGCTCGCAGTCCCGGCACCGCTCCCCTCAGCGGTACCGGTCGCACTCGCGGCACCGGTCGGCATCGAGACGGTCGCGGTCAGGCTCCAGTCGACACCGGCACCGCGACTCCAGGAGCAGGTCCCGACGCTACTCGCCGCACCGGTCGACCTCCCGGCACCGAGCTGGTGGCAGGTCCCGGTCCCGATCTCGCTCGACCTCCCGGCACCGAGCTGGTGGCAGGTCCCGGTCCCGGTCGATCTCCCGGCACCGAGCTGGTAGTAGGTCCCGGCACCGAAGCGGCGCCCGGCACCGTGACAGATCCCGGTCCCGAAGCAGCGCCCGGCACCGTGACAGATCCCGGTCCCGAAGCAGCGCCCGGCACCGTGACAGATCCCGGTCCCGAAGCAGCGCCCGGCACCGTGACAGATCCCGGTCCCGATCCCGGCACCGTTATGACTCCCGGCACCGGTCCCCGGCACTGAGACGATCCTCCGTGCCGGCCCGCGCAGACCCGTACCATCCAGGGTCGGCCCCGCCGTGGCCCTCCAGGCAGCCGTCCGTGTCCTCCCAGACGGACAGCGGCTATGCGCTGGGCACCGACCGGCAGGCGGCGCTGTTTGCTGATCCGCCGCTGCAGGACCAAGGCCCCCCACAGTGGGGATTCTGGACACCCTGGGCGTACCATCAGGCCCAGGGCCCCCAGCAGCTCCCTGCTAGGCCGGCGACTGCGGAGCGTAGGGCCCCTGAAGCCTCTTTGTCTCGCCCCCCTCCCTCCCCGGAAGGGGACGAAGGGTCCAAACAGCAGGACTCCGCTGCGGCTCCGGAGACAGAGGCGAGGGCTGAGGAAGACCCTCAGTTGGACACTATTGTGCCTGGGGTCTCATCATCCTCCTCCCCGGATGAGGCGGTGGCGGGTACCTCCTCCAACAGTCCCCCCCCGCTGGATCTCAGGGCGCACCAGGACCTCCTCAGGCGATTGGCTCAAAACCTGAGTCTGCAGGCAGAGGAGGTCTCGGAGATAGAGGACCCAATTGTTACCATCCTCTCTTCCGATGCTCCCACCAGGGTCGCCCTGCCGTTTATACGGACCATTCAGGCCAATGCCAATACTATCTGGCAGTCCCCGGCCTCCATCCCTCCGACAGCGAAAGGAGTCGAGAGGAAGTACATGGCCCCTTCTAAGGGGTACGAATATTTACATGTTCACCCGACTCCCGGTTCACTGGTAGTGCAGTCGGTGAACGATAGGGAGCGTCACGGCCAGGAGGCTCCGGCCCCCAAATCCAGAGAAGCCAGGCGGATGGACCTCCTTGGCCGTAAGGTGTATTCGGCTGGGGCGCTGCAGCTCAGGGTCTCTAACCAACAGGCCCTGCTGAGCAGATACGCCTTTAACTCCTGGGTGGCAGTGGACAAATTTAAGGAGCTGCTGCCACAGGATGCTCGCCAAGAGTTCACGGCCATCTTGGACGAAGGCAAGAAGGTCGCGCGCACGGCCTTGCAAGCCTCCTTGGACGCTGCGGACTCGGCTGCCCGTACCCTCGCGTCAGGAGTTACGATGCGTCGCATCTCCTGGCTGCAGGTTTCCGGCCTTCCGCCAGAGCTCCAGCACACGATACAGGACCTTCCTTTCGAAGGCCAGGGCCTGTTTTCCGATAAGACAGACCCCAGACTTAAGAGTTTAAAGGACAACCGGGTCATTGCGCGGTCCCTCGGGATGCACACCCCCGTGACACAGCGTAGACCCTTTAGGCCGCAGCAACAGCAGCACCGTCGGCCGTTTTCCCAGTTCCGCCAGCGGCAGGACCCTTACAGGCGCCGCGGCAGGAACGGGAGGCGCAGGCAGTCGGGGAACCAAGGGGGGCAGAACCAAGGCTCCTCAAAACCCCCGCCTGGTCCTAAGCCTTCATTTTGAAGGTGCGCTCGAGGGCGCAGTAACAGTTTCCCCTACGGATCCTTCCCCTCCGTTTTCCAACCGCCTTTCGTTTTTCCTCCCGGCGTGGTCCCAAATAACATCGGACCGCTGGGTCTTGAGCGTGGTGCAGACGGGGTACCGCCTGCAGTTTGTTTCGTTCCCTCCTTCCCGCCCTCCTTCCTCGTCCCTCTTCAGGGACCCCTCTCACGAGCAATTCCTTCAGCAGGAGGTGCGGACGCTCCTCAGCAAAGGAGCTATAGAGGCGGTTCCCGAAAACGAGAAAGGCAAGGGGTTTTATTCCCGCTATTTTCTGATCCCCAAGGCCAAGGGGGGCCTCAGGCCTATCCTCGACCTGCGAGAACTCAACAAATACCTCGTGAAGTTGAAGTTCCGCATGGTATCCCTGGGGACCATTATTCCATCCCTGGATCCGGGAGACTGGTACGCCGCCCTCGACATGCAGGACGCGTATTTCCACGTTGCCATTTGGCCACGCCACAGACGCTTCCTCCGCTTCGTTGTGGGGGCTCGTCATTATCAATTTGCGGTCCTCCCGTTTGGCCTGTCCACGGCCCCGAGGGTGTTTACAAAATGCATGGCAGTTGTCGTGGCGCATCTTCGGCGCAACCGTGTCCACGTGTTCCCTTATCTGGACGATTGGTTGATTCGGGGCACGTCGGAACAGCAGGTGTACAGCCATGTCCGCGTGATCACCGGCATGTTTGCGAGTCTGGGCCTCTTGATAAACACAGACAAGTCCACCCTGAGGCCCACTCAGAAGGTGGAATTTATCGGGGCCGTCCTGGACGCCACTGTGGGCAGGGCCTCGCTGCCTCGGCAGCGGTTCCAGACCATGGCGGCGATCGTTCAACGCTTGCGGTCAGCCCCGTTGACGTCAGTGAGGACATGTCTAACCCTGTTAGGCCACATGGCGGCGTGCACTTTTGTGACCGACTACGCTCGGCTCCGCATGAGGCCTCTCCAGCTGTGGCTTATCAGTCATTACAGACCAAGGCAACCGCTAGACATGTTAATCACAGTCCCCCAGAAGGTCTTAGATTCCCTCGGCTGGTGGGTGGACCAGTCCGTATTGTGTGCGGGTCTTCCCTTTCACCCGTCTCAGCCCTCGGTATCCCTGACAACGGATGCCTCAGATCTAGGCTGGGGGGCCCACCTAGGGACCCTGCGGACGCAGGGCCTATGGTCCCAGGAGGAGGTGGGGCTACATATCAACATGAGGGAGTTGAGAGCGGTCCGCCTTGCTTGCCAAACGTTTTGTCATCAGCTTCAGGGTCGTTGTGTAGCCGTGTTCACGGACAACACGACGACCATGTATTATATCAACAAGCAGGGCGGCACCAGGTCCTCCTCCCTGTGCCTCGAGGCGATACGACTCTGGGACTTTTGCGTAGCCCACTCCATTCACCTCAGGGCTTCCTTCCTTCCCGGAGTACGGAACACGCTGGCGGATCGATTGAGCAGATCCTTCCTGTCACACGAGTGGTCCCTTCGACCGGACGTCGCTCTCTCCATTTTCCGGAGGTGGGGTTATCCCCGGGTGGACCTCTTTGCGTCCAAGGGGAACAGGAAGTGCCAAGCGTTCTGCTCCTTTCAGGGCAGGGAGCCGGGGTCGATAGCGGATGCCTTCCTCATCCAGTGGTCGACTCACCTGTACTATGCGTTTCCTCCGTTCCCTCTGGTTCACAAGGTCCTCCTGAAGGTGCGCAGAGACAGGGCTCGTGTGATCATGGTGGCCCCGGCATGGCCCAGACAGCACTGGTACACCATGCTGCTAGACTTGGCCGTAGCCGACCCAGTTCCCCTGCCCCTTCATCCGGACCTGATTACCCAGGACCACGGGTCCCTCTGTCACCCAGACCTGCAGTCGCTGCACCTAGCGGCGTGGCTCCTGCGTGGCTAACTGGTTCCGAGCTGCGCTGCTCCACGCCTGTGAGAGAGGTGCTCTTGAGCAGCAGGAAACCATCCACAAGAGCCACATATTCGGCAAAATGGAAACGCTTCTCCTGTTGGTGCGTAGAGAGAAATCTCCGCCCTATGGAAGTTTCGGTATCCGAAATCTTAGATTATGTTTGGTCCCTCAAAGAACATGGTCTGGCCTTATCGTCGTTGCGAGTCCATCTGGCAGCTATCTCCACCTTTCACCCGGGTGCGGAGGGTCGCTCCGTTTTTTCTCACCCGACGGTGTCGAGATTCCTTAAGGGGCTGGAACGGTTATTCCCTAACGTCCGTCCCCCTGCTCCAACCTGGGATCTTAACCTGGTGTTGTCCCGGCTCATGGGGCCCCCCTTTGAGCCGTTAGCTACTTGCTCCCTGCTTTACCTCTCTTGGAAGGCTGCCTTTCTAGTAGCTATCACCTCAGCTAGACGGGTGTCGGAACTCCGAGCCCTTGTGGTGGACCCCCCATACACGGTCTTCCACAAAGACAAGGTGCAGCTTAGACCACACCCTGCCTTTCTACCCAAGGTGGTCTCAGCCTTCCACGTCAACCAAGAGATTTTCCTCCCGGTTTTTTTCCCAAAACCTCACTCCTCAGGCAGGGAGCAGCAGCTCCACTCGCTGGATGTCCGTAGAGCTCTCGCGTTCTACATAGAGAGGACCAAACCCTTCCGCAAATCCCCCCAGCTTTTCGTGGCGGTAGCGGACCGTATGAAAGGGCTTCCTATCTCCTCCCAGAGGTTATCCTCGTGGGTTACGTCCTGTATCAGGACCTGTTATGACTTGGCCCATGTCCCTACGGGCCGTGTGACTGCGCATTCTACCAGGGCGCAGGCGTCGTCGCTGGCTTTCCTGGCCCGTGTGCCCATCCAGGAAATCTGTCGGGCAGCGACCTGGTCATCGGTCCACACCTTTGCTTCCCACTACGCCCTGGTCCAGCAGTCGAGAGAGGATGCGGCCTTCGGAACTGCAGTGCTCCGTGCCGCGACTTCTCACTCCGACCCCACCGCCTAGGTATGGCTTGGGAGTCACCTAACTGGAATGGATGTGAGCAATCACTCGAAGAAGAAAAGACGGTTACTCACCTTTGTAACTGTTGTTCTTCGAGATGTGTTGCTCACATCCATTCCACACCCGCCCTCCTTCCCCACTGTCGGAGTCGCCGGCAAGAAGGAACTGAGGAGCGGGCGGGCCGGCAGGGATATATATTGGGCGCCATGGCGGCGCCACTCCAGGGGGCGACCTGCCGGCCCACTGGAGTTGCTAGGGTAAAAAGTTTCCGACGAACGTGCACGCGCGGCGCGCACACCTAACTGGAATGGATGTGAGCAACACATCTCGAAGAACAACAGTTACAAAGGTGAGTAACCGTCTTTTTCTTCCACAGAGAAAAACATAGATTGTAGGCAGTGTTGGGCAGGGACCATTTTTTTCTTCTCTGTGTGTACAGCACCTAACACAATGAGGATCCTGCTCCATGACAGGGGATCCTAGGTGCTAACACAATACAAATAAATAATGAAATAGTAATTGTTCTACAATCACTAAAAACAGAGTTACCAAGTTACTAGGCATCATAGATCCTTTAGACGGAGAAATATTCTTGACTGACCTTTTAAACTCACGGGTGGAAACCATCTTCCCCTCTTACTACTCTAACTACAAGGAGTGGGGAAAAAAACCACTCTGGCTTGACCTGGATGTCTGCAGGGCAGTATCAATGTATCTCAAAAGCACTGAACCATTCAGAAAGTCATTGGCATTATTTGTTCCTTTCATCTGAATGCCTGGGAGTGAAATCCTCCAATTCATCTCTAGCCAGATGGATCAAATGCTGAATCCATAGCGTTTTACACACCAGTTCCTTCACACCCCTCCCGCTTCCTGTCTGCATCCAGGGCTCAAGTGTGCAACAACCAAGGAGAAATGCAAAGCAGCTACACGGTCATCCACCAGCAGGTGCAACTGGGGGGCCAAATTCTGCTCTATTACACAGCTGTAAATCTCAACCTGCAGATTAACACTAGAGGAGATATCATTGCACAGAATGAAGAATTTGTTTTCAGATTATTTCCTTTCTGAGAATAAAATCTTCCCGTGAGCAGCCTCTCTTCAGACAGAGGGCTCAGTTCTGCCACCCTTACTCACGTTAAATGATCCCTTACTATGCAAGCTGTCCTGCTGAAATTAGCAGGGTGACTCACATAAGTAAGGAACCACTCAATGTGAGCAAAGGGAAGGGGGTATCAATAAGGCCCAAAGGCAATAAGTAGAATCCTACAGAATTTAATAGCTAATGAACCCATTTCTAAAGGTTTTTCTGAACCATTCTGTATGATCTCACAGACAGTCACATTCCTGCTACAGAATTCCACAGGATTTTTTTTTTAATCTATAGAAAAACATCTCATTCTCTATTAAACTCTATGGTGTTTAGCGTAATTTCAAAAGAAGTCTATTCACTTTATCCAGAACTACATTGATATAATACCCATTACACTTGAACGGATTTTGCCGTAATGTAGAACTAATCACAAGGGTGAAACACATCCCTGTACAGAGGGTATCTATGCGTTGCTTAATTCCAATTTAAGCTCTAGTCTAGTCTAGTCTAGTCTGTTCTGGTCCTTTAACTGCACCAATAAGAATGGTACCCATATAGCTTAACATTTTGCAGGATCAGACCCTCTGAGTTTAGTATTAGTTTGTGGAATTAAAAGATAATTAATTAAAAGACATTTTACACAATCTTAAAGCCAGGGAGAGCATTTCCCCTGGTATAGACTTTGCATAAACAGTGTATCCTTTCACCACATGTGACAGTGTAGGTGGGGTCAGGGGCAAGAATAGGTGAGATAGGAGCAGTGCTGGGGTGTTGCCAAAATCTGTGCTTGCAGAGATTCTGAGCAGCATAGCTACCTTAATTGAGGCAGCTTGTTACTGGTGCCGACCTCCCTTAGGGTCCTTTTAATATCCCTGGTTAAATGCATAGGATCAGATTCTGATATTCATATAGTCTGTGTCATGCCACTCACTGCTAGTCTAGTACCTCCTCCTGGTCATGCAGGGGATTAGCTATCAAGGTCAATGCCCCTGTCCTGTGGTTGCATACCCACAGTTACATACTTTCTCTCATCTGCAGCTCCTGTCTTGTCCCCGGAACCGCAGCCACCCCTTTGGGACTCAGCCCTCCGGCCAGGTCACTCAGCAGCATTTCCCCATTCCGGGGTATGCTCCTCCCATTCTCTGTCACTCCCACAGTGACCCTGGACAGTCTTCCAGTTCACTGCCCTGTTAGTCTATGCTACGCCTACAGTGGCCAGTAAGGGAACCCAGGCCTGCCTGGTACTCTGGGTTGCTGTCCAGGGACTCTCAAACCAGCAGTTCTGGGCTTTGCTCTCCCAGCCTTCACTGCTGCTTCCCTGGACTGCTTTTGCCACTCCGGTTCCCATTCTCTCTCTGGGTGTACCAGCTCTAAACACTATGCCCTGAGAGTGACTGCAGCCTCCATGTCTCTGGCGCCTCCAAACCCTCCTCCCTTTTCCCAGGGAGTGACTGTCCTTTCCTGGCAGCAGCAGCCCCTGTCCATGGCCAGCTCCCTGGCTTTATATGCTCTGCCTGTTCCTGTCCAGCTGAAGCCTGCTAGCAATCAATTAATCAGTTAATAGGCCTACCTAGCCATGTGTGGGGTGGACAGTCTGGTTGACTGGTACCTTACCCTGTGAGTAACCTCATCTAAGTTAACAAGACCATTCATGGAGTAAGATGCTATTCAGCGGGAGTAAACCTAACAAAATCTGATCTATAGCTAACATAGAGAGATGAAAATGGTTTATTTTCTACTGGACAAAACAAGCTTGAACTTTCTTGGTCATAAGTCTCTTTCCTCTTTGCCCTTCCAGGAATAGGAGCCAAGTTCAAAGTTTTGTAGGAAAAATGAAAAGCGTCCTTGTGAATTACATACAGTTTTATAGCTTCTAAGTGCAGCAGAAGTGGCACTGATTCACGTCCACGGTTCTTTCTTTCAGGACCAAAAGTTCTCTAGGTCATTCTTTCTGGCTCTGGCATGTGTTGGGAGCCACTTTCCATGGTTCACATACATAAATATTACTCTCTTGAGTAGCCAGTAGCTATTTCAGTTTAGACCACTTTGGGTTGCTTTAGTATGAAACAAGACCAAGGGCCAAATTTATTTCTCAAGTATACTACAGGGAATCTCTAGAGTCAGGATGGTTTTGCGGTGAATGCACTAGACTGGGACTCAGGAGAACAGTTTTCACTCCTCAATCTGGACACAAACTTCCTGCATGACCTGAGTATGCCATTTAATCTTTCTGTGCCTCAGTCCCCATCTATGTAATGGGGAAGATGATAATTCTTTTGTCTATTTAGATCACAGGCTGTTCTGGGCAAGGATTTTTAGTATGTGTCCACTGCCAAGCACAATAACGGCATGATCTCAGTTCACACTGCTGTGATACAAATAAGTAAAGACTGAGTTACATCACTGGGCCTTACAAGGAGGCAACAGTGTAGAAAGTGTCCGAGTTCAATGGAGTTACTCATCATTTACACCAGTGTAAATGAGTCCAGAATTCGGCCCGGACTTGGAGGAAAGACTCCAGGTTAAGTCCTGTACCAGCAGTCCCTCCTATATTTTCCCTCTCTTCAAAGGATATATTTTGAAATGGTAACTTGCAAAATAAGGTTTTCAGAACTCAAGCAGCTCTGAGGGCCCTGTTTGAAATAAGGAACAACGCTTCATGAAATATGGAAAAGCAATCAAAGATAGTGGGTTCCCAGGGCTTTTAGTCCAATATGGAACCTTACATAAACTCACCAAAGAGGTAATATTTCTTTGGTTGGAACAGAGGCTCTTAAATGGTTATCCTGCCTGTGCTTTAAGGGTGTGCTTGGGTTAAATGGAATTGTTCTTTTACATTTTGGATGTGGGCCACAAATGCTTTAAAATTGGAATCTGTAAAAGTTAGAGCACATGCTCCCTGTCAAGTGCAAATAAAACAGCTGGTTTTATAACCGGTGTAAATAATTGTATTGATTTTTTTTCATTACAGAGCTAAATACTTTCCAGTGTGTTACAGGAAGGTGTGTGTAGCTTGGTGTCGAGAAGTGCATGCTTTCTATTATGGTAGCACCTACAGGCCTCAACCAAGACCAGACCCCACCGTAACAGGCACTGGAGGTAATTAGTGCATGATCTGAAGACCTTAACATTTAGATAGACAAGACAAAAGAAACGTGGACACAGGAAGATGAAGTGACTTGCCCAAGGTCACACAACTAGACAGTGGCAAAGCCAGGATTAGAACCCAAATTTCTTGATTCACCATCCACTGCCCTAATACATTACAGCACACTGCCTTCAATGGCTACCCTGATTTGTGGGCTACTGTAGATCCAAACATTGAAACCGAGCTTGTGAAAAACACCTTGCAGAGAGAGGCTACAGAGCTATGTAAGGAAACACACCCCTTCTTCTAGTGTATTGCAGATGAGTCTTGATACCAAACAGTTAAGGATGATGGACAGGCAAAACTGCCTACTTGGCTATTCCTCTGTCAAGCAAGCACTTTTATAACAACTTAAATGGGAACGCTTTTTATAGCTAGGGTCTGAAATAACAAACACGCTCAATTACACTTTATAAATTGATACTTTCTACACAAAGATCTTTACAGGGAGAAGATTCCATTTGACTTTTTTTTTGTTTTGTTTTTCATCCTGAAATCACAAATTGCTGCAAAGCAAACTATGCCACCTAACTGCTTTCTCAGAGACGTTTCAAATAATCGTTGCAATCAATCATTTTCAATCGCCCTTTAGTGTTTTTAATTATTTTCCAGTGATGGCCTTGCATAATAAATAATAATAAATACAGGAAATCAGAATCTACCTAATCTATTTCTGCAGGCAAAAGATAATAAAAATGTTATATAATCTGCTGTACTATATAAGTAAAAAATGTCTCCTGTCTACGCTGTCATCAACTCTGATCTGTACACTCAAACAGATCACAGTATGTCTTTAATTGCTTTAGTCCATTACGACAGAATCACTAACCTACATTGGTTAAGATTTTTTTTTATTATTTTAAATGTACAGTACTTTGCTCTACAATTTGCTTTGACACTGCAAACACATTAATTGTCCCAGCCAGAAGCCTTTCTGCTTCTCATTTCTATTCCGATTTCTCAGCTTTGATTGGCTTACAAAGAAATCCCAGAGAACCAATCAGAAGCAGCTTTTCCATTCATGTCCTAGCAACAAGCCCTGTTCCAATCTTTCTCCAGCAAACTGACACCTGAAAAATTACATCATGAATAATAGCGAAGCAACAAGGGCCAAGAATTTTTTTTTTCATCTGTCTGCTGCAGAGTTCATTTAAGGTGTTTCAGTCTAGATTCTTAAAGCTACACGGTTCTAATTTGCTGCTGCACGTTTTGCATTTCTTTTTTTCTTAATCAAATAGGTTGGTTAATGGTTTACAGAAAATGAATTTAATTCCTCCCATCCAAAAAACGTCCATGGCATTTATCACCTTTGCTGCTGGGCTCTTTAATTACAGAAGACTGAAAGAAAAGCTGATTGAATCCTCTACAAAATAAACGTCTTGCTTTGTAATAAGTAAATAAAATAGAGCAGCACAGATATCAATAACTGTGTGTGATGGGGGGAAAAAAACATATTTTCTGTGATATTTCCTTTGCTTATAGCCCATGCAAATTTTTGTCTAGAGCATCGCGTGTATTTTCAGAAACAGTCCATAAAGGTTGCAATAGATGTATGAAATACATAAATCTATTGCTTAAAGGTTTAACATAGGCTGCATATTGTTTTTCCATACAAAGATCAAAATCTTTTGCTTGCTTTCCTTGCTATCATTTTTAATTAATGAAGGCAGAAATGCCTGCAGATATGGTGCAACAGAGAACTACCTCCCGCCTTTGTATTATATTTTCTTAAAAGAAAATTGGCAGGAAAAAATTATGATCAGCAAAGATTTTAATAATACAACAGACTGATATGATTAACAACAACAACAACGAAATTAGACTTTTTTAGCATGCCAGAAAAAATATAGCACAGAACATACAATTCCAGATGATTCAAGAAGCATAAGACAATGGGATAAGGGAACTAAATTCATTTAATTTAAATGTTAATTGTTCATTCCAATAGTGAGACAGTTTCTTCTACAAGTAGGAGAATAATATTTTTATTAGCACTGCACCAAGACTCATTGACTGAATAGTATTTGCCATTGTATGGATGGAGAAAAGGAAAAGAAGAGAAAAAAAATCTGCAGATAGTATAATACAGGCACAAAGAACTGTAGCTGTGGTTGGAAGTGTTTGCAATACCCTCACTGACCTCTTGGAGGTCTCTAACACCACTCTGCCTTTTGGTTGGGAAAAAAACCCACATGCATTTCAGCAACAAAGTTTCATTTATTGCTCTCCGGTGAAGGCTGAAATGGGGTGGGTTGTGCCTCGAACTACAGATTCATATTATGCTCTGGGTGTCCACCACTTTATTTATTTATTTATCTGGGCGTTCGCATAAACAGTATCTCATGATGCAGCAAATAGTTACATTAGTGTCTGAGTTCTGACTGAATTTTCAGCTCTTGAGAGCAATCAGCGCTGGCAGCAGGGTGAGGTTGGAGACTCTGGCATGCTGCCTTGCTACTTGAATAACTGCATGACTATATAAGGCCAGAGGAGGAAGAAGAAGGAGAGCGTAGAGGAGAAATATTGGGAGCATAAATATGAAAATTTAGCAAAGAGAGAAACTAATCTAAATCTTTTTGTCACTTACACTTTGAATGATGGGCTCAGGTTATAGAATTGGCTTCCTACCTTGTGCAACTGAATTGCAGAGACTACTTGAATAATAACACACTTTGCACTTAACTTCAGAGCATGTTACAGATTAATTCCCTCAACTCGTCATCCCTCCTGTTGTAAGAATTATGAGCCTCTGCTTTAGAGCTGGGGAAACTGAGGCAAAGAGGAAAACTGGCTTTGTGCGTTAAAGAACTCAGGAGACCTGGGTCCAGTTCCTGGCTCTGTGGCAGGGACAGTGGAACCAGGAGGGGTGGGGGGAACCTAGTGTCCCTGCAATGGAAACATTGTGGGAGCCCCATCCCTTCATAAACTTGCTCATGCCTGGAGGAAGCAGGGGTGTGAAGACAAGAGTGGAGGGGGAGGCAGGGGAGGGCTGGAACAGGCCTGGGAGCGGGTAGGAACAGACATGCCAAACCTGTGAAAAAACACAGAAATTGGGTTAGTTTTTGGCTTGTAGTTTGTTGCTTCTTTTTTTGATTGGCTCCCAGCAAGCAGGGGCAAGGGGGGGAGAGAGTCAGGGGTGCACTGCGGGCCCACCACAGTCCCATACTGCACGTCAGGGGGATCCAGTCACGTAGAGTGTTGGAGTTCTTAGGAACTGGCTTGTTTTGAAATGAGACTTGATTTTTGGCTTATTGTGAAAGTCGGGGTGCTTATTTACCACTTGAAAGTTGGCAACTGTGATAGGAACCCCTGGGACTCTCCTCCCCAGTTGAGAGCCATCTGCTCCACCCCCTGCACCAAATCCCAGTACCTCCCCTCATTCCCATTCACAAGGAGCGGTGCCCCTCACCCCTTGAGTGTGAATTTGGGCAAGCCATTTAATCGCTGGGCTTTGGTTACCTGTCTGTCACATGGGGATAATAATCCTTCCTTTCTCCCCCTCCCTTTGTCTGTTCAGATTGTAAACTCCTTGGGACAGAAACTGTCTCTCACTCTGGGTATGTACAGCACCAAGCCCAATGGGGTTCTCGTCTCAGTATTATTATAATATAAACAACTATCAGAAGAGAGGGTAAGTGACTTGCCCAAGGTCACCGAAGGATTCCAAGCAAGTTGGGAAATGTCAATGAAAAACACGCTAAATTTTGCTATCCATTGCTGGCTTTACATTTGCTCATCAGCGCTAATGAGAATTTTTAAGTCCCGGTGTCTTTGCACAGCCTTCTATCTGACACCTCTCTATTGTGGTCAGAGTTTGTAGAGCTGG
Source organism: Gopherus evgoodei (assembly GCF_007399415.2). Lineage (NCBI taxonomy): Eukaryota > Metazoa > Chordata > Testudines > Testudinidae > Gopherus > Gopherus evgoodei. The sequence goes on along the minus strand of NC_044340.1, from coordinate 14,002,809 downwards.
CAAATCTCACAACTGGTCCATTGCTGACAGTCCAGCTGTGGGTTGGGAGTGTTGCTATGGCAACATGTTTCAGCCCTTGTAAGTAGAACAACCCTCACCTCACAGACCATCAGCAAGACCTGATCCCTCTGTATCTGTGAGCCAGTAGAAACAGTAGGCAGTTATCCTCAGAGGAATGGCCACAGAGGAAGGGACATCTCACGCTTAAAAAACATGCTGAACGCACTTTGAAGCTACCTTTCTCTTAGGCTTAAGAAGGCTGCTCACTTAGTGTGCTGGACATGGGGCCTTGAGAGTGGGGTTAGGTAGAAAGCAGCTTCATTGGGGCAAGGGGATTTAGAGTTTCTACAAGTGGCATTCAGAGCATCTATAAAAAGGAAAGATCTTTCGTTTCTGCAGCAGGACAGCCTTAGGAGACAGCACTGTCTGGGATGGTAATATATTCAAACCTATTGACATTTCCCTAAGATAAATGTTCTCAAACATTTAAAGTTTTTTTTCCCCAAAGACGGGAGTGGTCCTCACTGTTGCAGCAGAAGACTGGATGTCAGGATACATGAGTTGCCCTTTGTGATGCTGGTTATGTCCTGTCACTTGATTTCACATGCCTCACTGGGCTGTTTTGGGACTTACTTAATATTTGCAAAGCCCCATGAGATCCATAAGTGAAAAATACAATGAATTAACATTTCTGTGTATTATGGAATAAACACCAATTGTTATAGTTAGAAGGAACAGTCTCTGGTAACACCAACACATGGCCTATCATCACATATATGTGACTAAGAATTTGTGTCCCGGCCCAAAGCACATTGAAAGCAATGGGAGTCCTTTAACTGACTTCAGTCAGCTTTGCATCATACTCTTGATGCAATATGCATTTGTGCTCTACTAAACTTTCATCTAGTGCTAACAGAAGAGGATCTTGAATTAGACAAAATACCTAATCAACTGCATTTACTCCATGCTTCAGACACCCACCTGCATTAGTATTACATCTTATAGCATGCAAATGGCACCAAAGATTTCTCTATAGCCCAAATCATGCCATTATCAAGCTGCATTTTGCATTGGTTAGGGAAGCAATTTATCATTTGAGATGACTTCAAGTTAGGAAGCAACTGATTATGAATAAGAATTTCATAAGCCAACATATTACAAACTCACAAATGTTAGATGAATCATGTGCTCTTGAGTGAATTTAAACTGTGTGAAAGACTAGCCATATTCCACCCCAGAAGTGGATGCATATTAGTAAGTGTCATAGTGAACTCTGAATTTTTTATGGATGCATAACTCCTCCTAAGGTCAACAGGGGATTTGCAAGGAATGCATGACCCCTCCCGCCAAGTTGTAAAATGATATGTGCTATTTAAATATGTTACAAATAATACAATACTTTCTGGAATTTGCCTTATTCAGGGTGAACTGCAACACTGGCAGTAAAGCTAGAATCACTCATTTGTTTGGGAGTCCTTTGTGGCTTGAGGTTTTCCAGGTATAAATCAAATGTACCTAATGCTAGTTACACCCTATACCACAGGTATTACCAGAAACTAGCAACAAAGGATGATACCTTTCAACAGATGGTTAAATTTCTGTTGTTAAATTACACGTAAGGTAATTACAAGATCAGCAGTAAAATAAAGGAAAAAATACCAAATGCAGATTAGGTAAATCCCTTAGGTCTGTTAGAAAATCCCACCCCTTAACAGATAATGGTTTGAGGAGCTCTTCATAAGGGCCCGAGTCTCTCTGGCTTGCAGTTGGACTTATGCTCCTAAGTCATGTAGGTGTTTTTGAAAATCCTGTCCAAGATCTGGTCAATTTTTGTGCTCGACAGAAACTAAACATATCTGACATACTGAATTTGTGATTTTAAATCCTATCTCAAACTGTTAAACTTGGCACCGGGGAAGCAGGGGGGCAGAACTAAGGATCATTTTAGAAATAAGGCTACCGCAGAGACAAATGAAGTGGAAGTCGAGATAACATTAGATCTGTGGATCAAAAGGCTAGAAAGTTAGAGTCATGCAGGCTAATTCGGAGGAGGTTTATCTAGCATGTAATGAGACTGTGTGCTGCCATCTGGGTTAGATAAAATTCTTCATTAAATAAGGGAATGTGCTTCTTTGTTTTACAGAACTGTGATACCGAAAAGCTAAGATTGCGAACTAGAGTTGAGACAGGAAATTTAAGGGAAATGTTGCCGATAGCAGTCCATGTAAAGAGCAGTCCAGTGGCTAGGGGGTTAACAGAGGAGCCCTGAGTTCGATTCTCTACTCTCACATTATTCTCTGTGTGTGCCTCACTTCCACCTCTGTCAGAAGAGGATAACAGTTGCCTCATTGAGGATAAATATGCTAAAGCTTGTGAGGTGCTCAGATGATATGGTATTTCTGGCCAGATGAGTATCTCTGACACAGATGTGTTGACGTAGAGCTGCCCAGGGTCTAGGAGTTAGAGGACCTTGGTTTTCTTCCCCACTGTGCCAATAATTCACTGTGTTATCTTGGGGACAAGTTATGGAATTGCCCCATGCCTCAGTTTCCCCATCTTGTAAAAACAGATATAATGATACTGACCCAAAACTGAGCGCACTTTGAGATCCTTGTATGAAAGATACTATGTAAGTGTGAAGTATCATAATTGTTAATCCATAATTATCCTAACTTTCTGCTAAATCATGTAGAGGTTGTATTTCCTTTTCCGGCTAAAACATTATTCTCACAATGTGGAATGCCATGATGTTTCTCCTGGAATGTTCAGACATTAGTCCTTGACTAGCATTAGACCTGTATAAAAACTTGCCTGGCTACTGCTCTCAGATGGACATGCAACATTTGACTCTCAGTTTGTTTCTAAGAGAAATACGTTCTACCTCCGTATTAGGGCTCTGTATTTGGGTACTGTAGCTATAAAGCCCAGAATGGTGGCTTTCTGATATACATGATCAAATACCTGAGCATTGTGCTTGTCTTTCCATTGTTCACAAAGTATTTTTAAAGGCTCCGGGGGCCAAAATTATATGATCTGGTTTTTCTCATGGCATGACTTCCTGATGTGTTAAAACAGCCAGTGAAAAATGGAAATGCACAAAAATATACTGAATGCTGGTTCATTCCTTAATTTTATCACATAACACTTTTCATTTATGCTTAGAGATGTGTTGTTTTATACCCAAATGCTAACCTATCACTGAGTCATTCAAGTCATCTTAATTTTAGGGTCATATTGTTTCTTCCTTTGTGTGTGAGTGTAAAAAATGAATTTTAAAAGAACCTTTCCAAGCACTAATCCAACCACCATTATCTTGGAAGGTAGCTGGACCAAGCCCTTTAAAGTTTTGGGACTGATTTTCAGAGATGTTAAGGACCTGTAGCTCTCATTGAGTCCTAGAGGAATCGTGGGTGATCAGCACTTCTAAAAATCAGCCCTGTCCCCTTTAATCTGTCCCATGAGCAAAAGACTTTGGCGAGGGCTTTGATCACTTGATGTTACAGAAGGCAAAAGACTTCAGCTCTAGTGACTAGAAATGAGATTGATTTTCGTTGCTCTCATGCTGAACCTCAGTACTGGAACATTTAAACTAACAGGCTTGCAGAAAGAGAACTGTGTTTCCTTTGTTTTCAATTATAAATAGATTACACACACAACCCTCCCTCGCACTTTAAAAATCATTATTAAGGTTAGAAAATCAAGCATTCCAAAGTTAGGAAATGCCAGAATTGAGCTTGCCTGTTCAACCTGAATTTGTCTCCTTTGCACATATGCATTGTGCTAAAGTTTTTACAGTTCATTTTCAGTCTTTATTCTTTACAGGGAAACCTTGATAGTAGGGGGTGCTACCAGTCTTACTGTAATATACACAAGCTACCACATATGGACTAGTTTATTTGTTCTAAATGCACCGTTATTGACCTGTTTTACACACAAACCTGGTGCAAGCAGAACAAAACACGAGACTCAGTTATGAGCCAAATCCTGCAGACCTGCCTCATGCAAATCTCCCATTGACTTTAATAGGAGTTTTACCTGAGCGAGGACTGCACGATTTCTGCAGACAGTTACTTCCCAAGAAGAAGAGCACATTGTATTCTATGTATCAGAGGGGTAGCCGTGTTAGTCTGGATCTGTAAAAGCAGCAAAGAGTCCTGTGGCACCTTACAGAGCACACTGAATTCTATGGCAACATTTCCATCAGAATCCATATAAAGGAAGCCAGTAGCTAGCCAGCCCAGGCAGAGCGCTCGGCAGTAAAGTATGCAAAGAAGCCGAGGGAAGGCACTGTAATTTTTTCTCACAGAATTATAAAAGCCTGGCCTAGCTCTCCGTGCCAGAGCCTGCCTAGAGTTTCTGTGTCTCTCTACTATTCATTAGTGATTACATGCCCCCTGAACACCTGCAAGAGCAACTCATAAAGCAAGCATTCATGGGTCCTGGCAGCACCAGCATGGGAACTGCAGGCTACAGGGCGACAGTCATTGTATCCCCAGATAAAAACATTCTCTTACCAAGGCCTCTGAAAATAGAAGCTGGCTGCAGTTTCAGTTCGGCACCACAGGGTATTAGGGAAAAAAATAATTAAAGAAGGGTTACTTCACCTCAGTTCTTTTTAAAGTCAATAAAATGCATGGCTGCGGTGCTCTTGGGAACCCTGCTGGACAGTCAGTGGAAGCCTCTACTACTAGAGCAGGATAAATTGCAGGGATCCGAAGAAATGTTTGCTCACTGGAGCATCTGGCTACAGTGCAACTACTGCCCTACCACACTCCTAGCCTGCAGGCTGCTCAGGCTTACTGTAAGTTAGACAGGAGATGCCGTGCTTTGGTGTTCAGCACCATAACATAAAGGGGAAAGAGCGCTGCTCGGAAAAATCAGCCTAGAAATAATGTAGGAAAGTCAAGGTAATAAGAACGAGAGTGTAAAAAAAGATCAGCCTATTTATAAGCATTTTAAAGTGCTTTTGTTTTCACTTTAAGAAATACAGGCACTTGTGCTATATTAATGACTAAGTGGTAGAATACCAACAGTAAAGCCCTGAGTTAAAATGGCTCCTGGCAGGTAAGGCCCATGGTGAAATGTTGAATTGGCTGAAGTGCAACCAATTGCTGAAGTCATCTGAAAACTCACATACAGGTTTGGGGTTTGGTCTGGAGAGGTGCTGAACTTATTGGGGGCCATATAAGCACTTCATTGACCATAGTATCCGAGTGCCGCACAATCTTGAATCCTCGCAACACCCCTGTGAGGTAGGATGGGGACCCGAGGCACAGAGAGACTAAATGACTTGCCCAAGGTCACACGGGAACTCTGTGGTGAAGAAAGGATGCGAATCTAGGTCTCTAGAGTCCCACTGCTCAACGATTGGACCAGCCCTTCCTGTCTGCTGGGTGCTTTCAACTCCAAAAAGTTGCTCAGAGCCTAGCAGGAATGAGCTGTCTGGTTCCAATCATTCATTGATACCAATGGCAAAACTCCCAATGACTTTGATAACGCAGGATCAAGTCATTATTATTCAGTGTGGAGGAACCCCAATAAAGGATCAGAGCCCCATTGTGCCAGGCATTGTACAGACATGTAACAAAGGACAGTCCCTGGCAGTGAGAGCTCAAAATCACCATGACAAGTTCAAGGTGACTCTTCTACATTTCTGAATTATGCTCATGAAATGGGGAGAAATTGAAAAACGCATCATTGCAGGTTTGCCATAAATATTAATATCTAATCCCTCACCATTCTGTGGCACCCAAGACACTTTACAAATGCAGATGAACTCTTTCCCTTTACCCACTACTGCAATGCAGGAAACTCTAGCATGAAATGCAATAGCTGTCTAATGGCTCACACTGCCACTCAAACTGAGTTTAGGACAGGAAGTGAAGAGGAATACAATATCCAGTAGAAACTGGGAGGCTCATTTAGGGACTGATCTAATGTCAGCACTGCTGTTTTTTAATATTGACTTCAGTGGACTTTGGATCAGTCCACTGAAGAGCTAGAATGCAATTACTCAAGTTAGAATTTAGCAACATGATACGTACAACCGAGTCCTTTGGATTTGAAAGTCTAGTGGGTGATCTATTCCATCAGACCCCTGCATCATGGCAGGACTTATTACACTATCCCCTGTCCAGTACAAATAAGCAAGCTGACAAGATTCAATGCTTGAAGAGAATTTATTCAGAACCTGGTTATTTAGTTATGTATATAAAATATAGCAAATACAAAACAATGTCAAAAAGCTGGAAGCAATAATCAAGGATTCCATGTACTCCATTGCCTTTGAAGGGCTGAGGGTGAAATGAGAAGTGAAGGTTGTTTTAAGACCCAGGACTATTGAAACTACTTTTTTAAAAATGTACCTTTATTAATTTGTGAAAGGGTTCATTTGTACAAGACTATGACTTCACAAACAGCCTGTGACGTCACGCCTCTAGTGTATTGACTAGCCAATCCTAGTCCGATATGATCATACAATATTTTTAACATGAAATCCTTCTGTAGGACCTGAGCAAAATGCCATGGGAGACTTTCCATTTATTCCAAAGGGTGTTGGAGCAGCCCATAGAACTAATGCACTCTGGGAAACTGCATCATGTTATAAACACATGTGAACTACGCTGATGATAAACATGACTGAGCAGTGAGTGTAGACAAAAAACAATTGTGTTTAAAAGCCAAGTCAGTTGATCACTGTTAACCACAGGCAGTTTTAGGTAGCAGAATATACTTACACAATGGAAACATACCAGGACTATAATGTTTAACAACCTTGAGAAAAGTGCCCTGGGGCTCTTCAAAGGCTCTATGTGGGCAGGACGTTGATTTGATACCTTAACTGAAAGAGAAAGACCTCTAGCAGCACATGTGCTCCCGAGCACTTGCTAGAGCCCTGAGTTCTGAGTGGAGTGCATAGGAAGAATGCCAGTGTCACCAGTACCGCTAGGCATTCCTTGAAGGTCTCCTGTCCATGTGCTGACCTTATGCAGATTATGAGATCTCAGATGATCACTGCACAGAGTGGGATGGATAAAGCATACATAAGAAGATACTGCTCCCTAGGAACTGCTTAATGATTAGACATGGGCTTGAGCAAGATCGGAACTTCCCCATATTTCAAGTGTGTTCAGACCCATCTCCCTTAATAATATCATAACATTCAGCTATTTGGATGCCTAGGATAACATCAGTTTATTATCTCCTTCATTCCTACAATTAACTCCCCGCTGGTAATGAGCACTGTGCCTGAGGGGCAGAAGAGACCACATAGAGGGTAGCCGAATTTCAAGCTTCTCTGAAGCTAAGCATGGACTGCAGTTTCAGTGTCAGAGGTTTACTACCCGAGTTAGAAAGTTTAGAACATAAGGGACTGCTGTAGTCATATCATTTTGCAGATCTTAGGAAATTAGGATCTGATTCACATGGAAGGGGTAGAGGACAATATCATCTGCCCTTGAATTTCCAACAGCTTTAAATCCTCTCCATAGGCATTCCACCACTGAAGGTAGCTGAGGGGACTCTGCTGGTTCTGCTCATCCTCCAGCCATGCCCCCTCTGTGGTCAGTGCCACCCACCTTCCACCATCCCTGGAGAACACTCCACCTCAGGGCCCCTGTGCAGGAGGGCATGGGATTTGGATACCATCACAGATGCGGGGAAAAACATATCTGGGGGGAAATAATTTGCCTAGTGTGATCTGGACTGTCTCAAAAGTTTGCAGTATCAGTTCCTTTTTCTTAAGAGAGTGAATAAAATAACATCTTCAAAAGAAGAAGAAAAAAAGGAGGAAAATATGCAGGGAGCTTGGCTGTGTGCGTGTTTGACTTAATAATATCTGTAGCAAATTTTCCCAGGAGACACAAACAAACACATGCCGAACCAGAATATCAATGAGGTCTTTTTTAGAACAGGCACATTAAAATGCAAAACAGGAGATAATGAGATAAAGCAGCAAGTTACAGGTTTCTTAATTCCAGATTTTTAAAAGCCACAAAGTACTTTTAGGAGGAGAACTGGGTTAAAATCTAGCGCAAATTTTGGCTGCTGGGCAACTTTGCCAAGTTTGCAAGCCTGAGGGAATGAACCAGGGTTAAAATGAGGGGGAAACACCAGTGAGCCCAGAAAAACCAAACCAAAGTATTTCTTAATCATGATGCTGAGTATCTCCCTATAAGATGCTGCTCTGAATCTGCAGTCCTGGATTCCAAAGGGCTGGGTTTGACCCCTATACACTGCTCCAGTGGCATGTAGGTACCATGAAGGAGCTGCAAAGGGACAGGAAAGAATTCCCCAAGCACAGGAGCAGTGTAGTGCTGACATAAGCGGGCCCTGGCATAGGGGACATGCTGCGAGTGGGAGAGAGGATGCCCGTAGCACTCAGCATGACACAGCTTTCTACATAATATGCTGAAAAAAAAAAGAGCAACCTCCTAGGCCATTCTAATGTGTACTCAGGTCCCTCCTGGACCCTGCAGCAGCCCAGAATGCAGGCAGTGAACTGCAGAGGTAGCAAAAAGCCACCTTTACCCTGTGCTGTATGTCTCGGGGGCGAGGCATGGAATATGATTCCTCCCCTCCCCTGAGCATGCCCTGTCCCCCTCTTCTTCCTCCCAGTACCTCCTGCACACCACTGAACAGCTGTTCCTGGGTGTGCAGGAGGCTCTGGGAGGGAGGGGAAGGAGTTGAGAATGGGGGCCAGCGGCCCTGCACGTGATTCTGCCCCTTCCCTCAAGCATGCCCCATTTGCCCTAGTTCACACAGGAATTGATTCAGGGCAGTCTGCTGTCCTGCATTATACAGGAGGTCAGACTAGATAACCACACTAGTGCCTTCTGGCCTTGGAATCTATGAATCCCGCCTGCCTCCCTGGATGTTAAGTGGAAACTGAAATTCATATAAAATCACTTAGCTTCAGGAGCTGGGGCTCCAGGCACAGGCCTAGAGTGCTTATTTCTTTGTTATTATCTATATTGTACCAGTACCTAAGGAACCAGAGTCATAGATCAGGACCCCACTGTGCTGGGCATTGCATAAACACAAAAAAAGATGGTCCCTGCCCCAGCAGTTTACAATCTAATCTGACCCTGGCTGAATTATTCCTTTTTTTATAGATAAAGAAAACTAAGGACAAAGAGCTTAAATGCCAGATTTTCGAAAGTGCTCAGTGACGCGACCTGAGGCCAGATTTGCTAGACAGCACGGTACCCAGAACCTCCTACTGAGACAAATGGGAGTGATTGGGTGCTCAGCGGTGTTTGCTGATCCGGGGCAAAGCCACACAAGGCATCTGTGTCAGAGCCAGCAGTTGACCCCCTCGCATCTCCTGATTCTCAGTCCAGCACGTTCATCCCCAGGCTGACCATCCTCCCTTGTAGGGAGAACAAATCAACTGAAATTGAGCCAGATGGATAGTAAAAATATATAGTGCTCTTCCAGACTTCATGGTTACTAGTTACTGCAGAATAGCAATGAGAGAGAAAGAGAAAGAGAGTGAGTGCGTGAGAGAGACAGAGAGAGAGAGAAATAAATAAATTTCTTTGCATATAACTGATTTACCCTGTGCCCTTGGCCCAATAGATGACCTTGTAAAATGACAAGGTCACCTTGAATAGGTGGCGTTTTGGACACTAGTGCCAAAGAAATCATGAAAGGAAAATTGAAGGAATGAATGGGAGGAAATGGAGAGTGGGGGAAAGTATATATAAAAAAGAGCCATTATTTAACCAGACCTGGTCAGGGGTAAAGGTTTTAATTCTTTCCAACTGCCATATGTGATTGCCTGTGGGGGGAAAGGCAAAGCCATATTTATCTGACTGAACCAATAATTCATATCTGTTTCAGAAGCCGACTTTGGTGGAGTGTAGCTCTACAGCTGTTCTTACTCTAGGTCCAGACTCTCCCAGTGGGAATCATTGTAGCAACACGTCTCACTTATAGGATTCATATGCCGGGGGGACAGGAGACCCAGAACTGTAAATTAAAACCTTGTGTCTATTACTTCAATATATTCCATTCAAAAGTATTTAGGGCTTCTCAAAACAGTCCTTTCACTATAGGAAAAAACCAACCCCCCACCCCAATTGAAAGGAAACAGATCTTTCATGTTTCCCCCTTCTTGGTTCTTGTAGGAGGTCTTGAAACAAAGGTAAGAATCCTAAACCCTTTTCCAATAAAATTGAGAGCTCTTTGCCTGCTATGGGGAGTGAATGTGTGTTTGTGCGGAGGGGAATATCACATAGCTGAGGAACAAATATGAAAGTAGTAAACGCAAAGGTTGAAACACAGACCTGAATACTGTTGATACTTCCATTATTTTGTTGAAGATTGTTCAGCTGCTTATAGATGCTGAGTTCTTTTTAATACAGAATATTAGGGTTGGAAGGGACCTCAGGAGGTCATCTAGTCCAACCCCCTGCTCAAAGCAGGACCAATCCCCAGGCAGATTTTTCCCCCAGATCCCTAAATGGATTGAGCTCACAACCACTGAGCTATCCCCTCCGAATGAATTTTCAACATACAGTTTACAGTTCGATTTACATCCAGTTGAACAAGCAGTATTCAGTTCAACACAAGTGTATGTATTATAGGCTAGATCCATGAAAGTCAATGGAGGTGGGTCAGTTTGCACCAGCTGAGGATCAGGCTCATTCTTTCACAGTAGATCGTGTTGGAAGCATTCATATCATTGTAAGCTGTCCACGAATTTTTCTTGATGATCCTCTCACCCATATATATTATATTATAGCCCTTTTAAGAGAATGGTTACCAGGAGTTTTACTATGTCACGATCACTAGCCACATTTGGAGAAACTGATGCACAGAAAGACCCAACGTTAACACAGCCAGTCAGTGGCACAGCTGACCCATGTCCCCTGAGCCTCAGTCCTGTGCCCCATCAACTAGACTGCACGGAAACTGGCATACCGAGTTCCAAGGAGCATTGAACATGTAGGAAAGTTGTAGACTATTACATTGCATCCCTTATTAAACTCATGTAGGTTAAGACAGTCTTACTTGCCAACATATATCATCCCATCCAATACATCTAGATGATTATTGTGGTTTGGATGCTATCGCTAGTAAGATAGCATGGCACTTTCCATAAGAGGTAGGATAGTAATCTCAGTGTCCTGAGCATATTCCAATTTCAGACATTTATATTCTGCCTATAATTGGCCACAGTATCCTTGTTCAACTCCTGTCCGAAACACAGCATTGTTGTGCACCATTAAACAGCTGCTGTGTTCCACCTCTGATGTAACCACATCACAGTAGTGAGGTGAGCGATCATATTGTCCCCTCCTGTCAAATGGGAGTTGTGAGGCTAATTGATTTGGGTTTTTTTGGTAAAAAAATGCTTTGAGATCCTGGTTGGAAAGGTGTTAGACAAATCCAAGCTACTGTTATCACTAGCAGCAGTGTACAAATGGAGTGTTGCACTGTACTTCTGAGAATTATATGTATTTCATCTTACTTTTGTTTTGTTTGTATCTTTTTGTTTTTGTCTCATGTATAATGGCTGTAGTGTGTCTTATTTCTTGCTATTTCAAAAGCGATAAAGCATTTTGAACTTCAGAAAAGATACCCTGTATATATTAGAAAATTTATTAACACAACTTCTAACTAATATGGGCCAAACGCTCACCTGGTTTAAATCTGCATAGCTCCATCAAACTCAATGGAGCGCCACCAGTTTATGCCAGCTGAAGATCTGGCCCCATATTATCATAAACTATGGCCTCTCCCCGAAAATTATTATTTTAAGAAAGATATGGACAAATTGAAGTCCAGCGGAGAGCAGTAAAAACGATAAAAGCTTTAGAAAGCCTCAGGTATGAGGAAAGGTTAAAAAGTCTTGACATGTTGAGGCTTGAGAAGAAAAGACTGAGGGGGGACCTGATAACAGCCTTCAAATACATTAAGGGATGTTATAAGGTCAAAGGGAAATGGTGTTATTTGCATCAGGGGACATTTGGGTTAGACATTAGAAAAAAGCTTTTTAATTATAAGGGTAGTTAAGCTCTGGAACAGGCTTCCAAGGGAGGTTAGGCAATTGCCATCATTGGAGATTGTGAAGAATTGGTTGGACAAACACCTGTCAGGGACGATCTAGGTTTACTGGGTCCTGCCTCAGCACAGGGGGCTGGACTAGATGATCTCTTGAGGTCCCTTCCAGCCCTATGTTTCTATGATGATTTTTATTTGTACTGCTGCTCCAGCCCTCTGGTGGTAGGTGCTTTGTACAAATACAGAGCAAAATGATGGTTCCAGCCCCCAAGTGTTTACAACCTAAGTCTAAGAGGAAAGACAACAGGTGGATGAAAAAAACAGACACAGAAGCACAATTACATGACCAGTGTAATAAGCAGCCGTCACAGCACAGCATGTGTCTGTCCATTGTTGAGTTTTTTGTAGGCATCTCAGAAGAGACGGGTTTTAACTAGAGACTTGAAGGAAATGGGGAAATTTGACAAATGAGCAAACAAGACAGAGGGTTACAAAGAGGGGCATGACATGGTTGAAGCAGAGAACCAGGAAAATGACATTTGTCTCAGTGTTTGAATGGATATAAGTGGGGTGGGAAGGCATTTGTCAAAGCCAGAGTTAACGTTAAGAGATTCTTTAAACCAGGAGGTAATTAAATAGTATTACACTTCCGATCCAGATGTCATATTTTTATTTCCCGAGCTATTGGTTGGCTCCAGTATTTGGTTTTGGGAAGCATTACTTAAAACCATATGATAGAACTGTTTTAGTCTCAGAACCAAATGTTTAAAAAGATGGTAACATAGCTCGGGTAATACAACTGCACTTTGGCAGGCGGGTGGAATTTATAGTTGCAGTGTATTTATTATCTGAACAAATGTCCACTTAGCCTGAATTAGCTACTCCATTGTGTTACCTTCAGCAGTTTAGAACAACCTGAGCCTCGAGGGGGTGAAATCATTTATGAGATTTTAGAGGCATTCACATAAGTGCGTCAGTGGCATGTAGGTTCTTTGCACAGGGGCGGCTCTAGCCATTTCGCTGCCCCAAGCACGGCAGCAGGCCGCAGGGGGCGTTCTGTAGGTCACCGGTCCCGCAGCTCCGGTGGACCTCCCACAGACGTGCCTGCGGAGGGTCCGCTGGTCCCGTGGCTCCGGTGGACCTCTCACAGACCGGCAGAGCGCCCCCCATCGCATGCAACTCCAAGCATGCGCTCGGCGTGCTGGGGCTGGAGCCACCTCTGTCTTTGCATCCTGAACACCTGAGATTTGAGGGTGCATGTGCAATCAGTTACAATTCTTTTATGTTCTGGGTTAACAAAGAAATTGAGATGAGATCATCAAACCCATTTTTACTTATGACCTAACATTCTTTATAGTTGCAAAAGACAGATTAAGGATGGACTTGGTTAAGGCAACCCAACTGGTTGATACACAGTGGCAGGGCACCATGGGGAAGTTTGCACTTCTGAGACCTTACCATTCCTCCGCAGTGGATGATGAGAAGACATCAGTCCCCAGCCCTGTCAGGTTGATACCTTTCATCAGCATTCAGGTCCTGATCCAATAAAGTTCCACGCACTTAAGCATCTAATTAACGTTACAGGAGTGTTCTATAGCTGTCTATAGGAAAATAGTTATTTAATAGATAAGATGCCAGTAGAAGGCACTCAAGAATGTGTAGCATAGTTCCCAGGTTTTGTAGGACCAATGCAATTTGTCGGGCACTTCAAAAGGCTTCCTCTAGTGGCTCTTCACATCACTTCTTAACAATTATCCCTGTTGAACTCAATGGGACTATGTTCATGCTTCAAATTTAGCATGTGCTAAATGACACGTGCTTTGCTGGATTGGGGCCTAAATTCACCCAAAATTTAAGGGAAAAAAACAAATAAAACATACAAACAAAAATGGTGACTGTGAGGGAAAAAAAAACAGTTTTCATCATACTCTTGGCCCAATGTTCTTCACTGATAAATTGTCCCTTTATGTTTTCAACGACATTTTTGTAGAGAAATACAAAGATTGAATGCCGTGTTCTCAAAGTCTTTCCATCTTTTTATTGGTAAATTGAAGCAGACAGAAAACGGCTTCTTTTGAATTTCCCCAGCTGATGTGTCACGTTGTGCTGCGTGATGGATGGGACTGGGTCTGACAAGTTGTTGCAATTACTAGGTCAGTTGTGACTGATTCCGAAGGCAGCAGCTCTCAGCAGCATGTGGTTAAAAAACAACACCACTACCACAACAAACCCAATCTTCCAACAATTCACAGTTGTTACTAATAAGCCTTAGCACCAACATTATGCTCCACAGATTCATAACACCCTGCACACATCAACACCTTCATCCACGCAACCCTTCCATGAGGCCATTATTACAGAGGAGGATACAGATACAAGAATGTGCAGCACAGAATCTCAGCCAGAAAGGTTAAGGCCAGCATGAACAAGTAGCTGTGCAATGAGCCTAGGTCGGATAAGTTGGGCGGTGTTGTGTTATGTAGGGCTTTGTAGGCATTCACAAGGGATTTCAAGAGCCAGACCCTCCGCTGATGGATTTCTATGAAGCAACAATTTACACCAGCCGAACACCTGATTCGATGGCAAAGTCATCATCTATATTAAAGACCTTCCCCCCAACCCAGTCTATCTAGGCATTTATACTGAGTTAATCACTATGGCCAATCCTCTAGCTATAAACTTGCAATAACTTCCCAGCCAGGAGATGTATTTTTCCCCCTTCCTCTCTCTGTTTTTCTGTGATCCGTACTATCATTTGCTAAATATATTACTGCAGCATGTTATTTACTTTAGATTCATAGCTTTGAGACGTCGGTGGGTCTCCTCCTTTTCTAGGAATTTAATGAACAAATCCCTGGCGAAGAGCTACGAAAAACATGTTTCTGTTCTCCATATGGTAAGTGATTGCCTATGGATCCTGGGATGTGCATATGGTTCTCCATCACATGGGTCATAGAGGGATTTGATCATTGTGCCTCTAGTATTGTGGCTTGAGTCAGCCTTCCACGTCGGGGTCCGAGGCGTCCTTTGAAAGCAGAGCAAATCTTGATGAATTTCAGGAAAATTGCACCAGCTCAGATATAAAAGGTTTCAAGTTTTGGATCGCCCACTTCCCTTGAATGCTGGAACTCGCCAAAATGCAAAAGCTGTTTGAATCAGTTTGGTCCCTTCAGTGTTACAGTTGTGACTTGGTGACCAGCTTTGTCGTTAGGAGCACATTAGGGTGAACAGATAGCAATGAAACAGTTACCCAGCGGTTGTGATTTGCTACCTAGGCCTTCTATCAAATGCAGTGTGACCTAGTGGCTAGCACACCAAAGGGGGATTCAACAGACCTAGGTGCTATTCCCAGCTGTGCCACTGGCCTTCTGGGTGACCATGGACAAGCCATGCTGCCTCTCTGGGAATCAGTTTCCCTATCTCTGAAACAGAGGTACTCATAGACTCATAGATTCTAGGGTCAGAAGGGACCAATGTGATCATCTAGTCCGACCCCCTGCACAAAGCAGGCCACAGAACCCTACCCATCCACTTCTATAACAAACCCCTAACCTATATCCGAGTTATTGAAGTCTTCAAATTGTGGTTTGAAGACCTCAAGCTGCAGAGAATCCACCAGCAAGTGACCCATGCCCCACGCTGCAGAGGAAGGCGAAAAACCTCCAGGGCCTCTGCCAATCTGCCCCGGAGGAAAATTCCTTCCCAACCCCAAATATGGCGATCAGCTAAACCCTGAGCATGTGGGCAAGACTCACCAGCCAGCACTCAGAAAAGAATTCTCTGCAGTAACTCAGATCCCATCCCATCCAACATCCCATCACCGACCACTGGGCATACTTATCTGCTGATAATCAAAGATCAGTTATCCCTTCCATAAACTTATCAAGCTTAGTCTTAAAGCCAGATATGTCTTTTGCCCCCACTACTCCCCTTGGAAGGTTGTTCCAGAACTTCACTCCTCTAATGGTTAGAAACCTTTGTCTAATTTCAAGTCTAAACTTCCTACTGTCCAGTTTATACCCATTTGTTCTTGTATCTACATTGGTACTAAGCTTAAATAATTCCTCTCCCTCCCTAATATTAATTCCTCTGATATATTTATAAAGAGCAAGCATATCCCCCCTCAGCCTTCTTTTGGCTAGACTAAACAAGCCAAGCTCTGTGAGTCTCCTTTCATATGACAGGTTTTCCATTCCTCGGATCATCCTAGTAGCCCGTCTCTGAACGTGTTCCAGTTTGAATTCATCCTTCTTAAACTTGGGAGACCAGAACTGCACACAGTATTCCAGGTGGGGTCTCACCAGCACCTTATATAACGGTATTAACCCCTCCTTATCTGTTGGAAATACTTTGCCTGATGCATCCTAAAACCGCATTAGCTTTTTTAACGGCCATATCACATTGGCGGCTCATAGTCATCCTGTGATCAACCAATACCCCAAGGTCCTTCTCCTCCTCTGTTGCTTCCAGCTGATGTGTCCCCAATGTATATCTAAAATTCTTATTATTAATCCCTAAGTGCATGACTTTGCACTTTTCACTATTAAATTTCATCCTATTACTATTACTCCAGTTTACAAGGTCATCCAGATCTTCCTGTATGATATCCCGGTCCTTCTCCGTGTTACCAATACCTCCCAGCTTTGTGTCATCCACAGACTTTATTAGCACATTCCCGCTTTTTGTGCCAAGGTCAGTAATAAAAAGGTTAAATAAGATTGGTCCCAAAACCGATCCTTGAGGAACTTCACTAGTAACCTCCTTCCAGCCTGACAGTTCACCCTTCAGTATGACCTGTTGGAGTCTCCCCTTTAACCAGAGGTACTGAAAGCAACCTCCTTTGCAACACAGTTGGAGCTGTACTGCTGAAAAGCACTATATGAGAGATAGCTGTTCTCATCACCCTCATGGTGTTGCTGCATTTGGGATTCCATGTCAGTGAATTAACACAGCAATACCTCAGCATTCATTTTTTGCAGCGTTCAACTGCACAAGCCACTGGACCTTTGGCTATCAGGGCGGAGAAGCAATAACTCGTGCTTTTAACATGCAGTAGAGACATTAGAGACAGACTGTACACGGATCGTAAGCTCCTGGGGCAGGGACTGGCTTTTTGTTCTGTGTTTGTAGCTCCTAGTAATTGCCTAGTGCAATGGGGTGCTGGTCCATGACGGGGGGCTCCTAGGATTCAACAAATAAATAATGATAGATTCTGAGCCAAAACCCCAGATCCAAACATTCTCAGGCTTTGACCTAGATCCAAATTCTGCAAACAGACCAGATCATATTCCAGGGAGCAGACCACTCCCATTATCATGATTCCAAAATGTGCAGCTAATGTCCATATCAAGTGGGCACTGCATTTATAATTCTGCGTTCTGCTCTTTTCTGATGATTAAAAAAGTAGGCTAGAAGGTGGCCTTTACCTATTCAGGGCCAGCTCCTGTTTACTTCAATGGGAGCTGCAGAGGGGGATCAGAAAGCAGAATCTGGCCCACCGTAGTTACATTCCTTAAAAAAAAAAATCTATCTATCTATAGATATAGAGATATATATAGCTCAGGACCGATTTGTCAAATAAAGGCAAAGGATTGCTCAGGGGATTAAATTGTTTCCATTCCACAGCCAGGCTCTGCTACTTTCCCCCACCACTGCCCCCCCGCCATTGCTTTTTCTCAGGTAATAGGAAAAAATCAGTCAATGGACCCTGAGGCCCTAAAAAAACCCTTCACTGACTCTCTGCCTTAAGCACAGATCTTTTAGAAAATGCAGATGAAAGGGAAGCTGGGGGAGGGCTTCTGGCTAGAAGAAACAGCGGTCCTGGCAGGTCCTTTGGCAGGGGTCAAACTATAGGACACAGATGAGATATATTAAAAGGAGGAAAAACCAAGAAATCTAAATAATCAGGCTCCCCACTGGATAATGCCTTGACAAGAGGAGACTCGGTGAGAGCCAACGAAAACTGACTTGCACAGAGGGACAGAAAAGCAAGACGCCTTCTTGGAGGGGACAAGAGGGTAGCAGTGGGGGAATGAAATCTGGAAGGAAATTAAATAATAGCCTGAAATTCCCAGGTGAGAACAATGGAATTAGAAGCTGAAAGGCCCCCAGGAGATAAACAAATCAAAGTTGGGAGGTGAAATGGAGGCAGAGAGAAAGCGGGAGGCTATGACTACAATCCTGCAGCATTCTGTGATTCATTTTGTGTGTTACAGTAGAGCCTAGAGATCCCAAGTGAAACCAGGGTCCCATTGTGCTAGGCACTGCACAAAATATAGTGAGACAAACTAGTCCCTGACCTGAAGAGCTTACAGTCTAAACGACAGACAGAAAGAGTCAGACAAAAGGAATATTATTATCCCCAGTTTACAGATAGGCAATGAGGCACAGAGGCTAAAGGCCTGATTTCACTTGCTCTAGAGACCCTTTACACTGCTCTGGCTGTGGGAAGAGGCCTTAGTGTATATAATGTATAAATTACTTGCCCAAGGTCAGCTAGGGATTCCATGGCAAAGCCCAGAATCAGGTCCACATTTCCCGAGTACCAGGAAAAAGTCCTGAATGGAAAGACCATTAGAAAGGCTGATTTCCTGGTATATGCTTCAGGTATTTTTCTGCAAATGTGGGGAAACAAGAAGATTTGGGGCCAAATTTAGTAGAATCAGGAAATTTTAATAAGCTTCAGAAAAAGGGCTAGCAGCAGATCCTTAACGGGTGTAAACTAATGTAGCTCCATGGACTTCAGTAGACCTATACTGATTCACATCTGCTGAGGATGTCATCCTTTAAGTTTTGGAACTGATTAACTAGGAACCAAATAACATTTGGTAGTTCTATTGCTCCTTAAACACATTAGCTTGTGAATCAATCGTTACAACACCCTACACTATATTCCCATTTTACAGCTGGAGAAATTAAGGTACAGAGCAGGGCAGTAACTTGATCAGATAGTGTGCCAGTGGCAAAACAGGAAATAGAACCCAAGCAACAGCCTGCATCACATTGCACCCTGTGCTTTGCTTATTCATCCAGACCACAGATCCAGATTTGACCCAAGAAACTGAACTAATAATCTGGGAGCCAGATCTCACAACTGTCCCCTGCAATATCTCTGCAATGGACTGAACCAATATTTGATGCGGCGTTTGCAATTCAGGCTGCTGCTTAATATTTTAATCAGCCTTCTCTTTGTGGCACACAGCAGGGCTGTCAGCAAACCCCTGTGTTTTTCTGAACCAAGTATAGTTTGCGTTCAAGAGTCTTTTTGATTTCCTTTTCTAGTGCCACATGCTGCTGTGTCAACATAATACCGGGTCCTCCTAAACAAAGGAATGTGTGTGTAGAAACTATCCACATAGAAGTGATGGACAGATCCCCACTAGAATAAAACAAGGAGGTCCCACACAATCTTTTTTTCATTACTCAGTTTAAACAGGGTAAGCTGAACTCTAGGGAGGTAGGACTCTGTGTGTGTGTGTTTGTGTTTTTCCGGTATGTAGCTGAAACACTAGACTGAACACAGAAGAAACAGTCTCAGGCAAACTGGTATGGTTTTCAAACTGCATGAGAATATGCTGTTTAAAGACAAGTCCCTCTTGGAACCATGTGAAGTGGGGGGAGTAGATATTGTCCACAGCTCCTGACATGTTTCCAATAGGAGATCAATGAGTGAGTGCACATCTGGGAAAGCCCCACACCCCTCAGATGCATCTTCAGGAGAGCTGAAGGATTATCACGGTGATATACAGCAGTCCAGGAATTGCCTCAGGATTAGTTATTGCTGCTCCCTCTGCTCATTAAAGAAGAAGGAGGCAGGTGAAGGTGCGTGTAGCTTAACTGCCATTCTGCTCGGGGACTAGGATGAGAGGCAGTGTGGTCTAGTGAAAAGATACAAGCCTGGGAGCCAAAAGACCTGGGTTCTGGATGGGAGATTTTCAAGACAAAACCAGGAGGGTTCCAGAATTTATTACTATGATTACGGTGGCACAGTGAGGACTAGGATGTGCTAGGTGCTGTACAAATGCATTAAAAGATGCTTCCTGCTGGAAAGAGCTTACATCTTAGTGATTCAAGAGGAGTCATTCTTTCCATCTGTCAGTACTGAGCTAATACCCAGCACATCCATACGGGGGACTGTGCTGCAGGCAGTGCTATATTTCAGATGAGACCTATAGCCAAAGTCCAAGTCAATGTTAAAGCACGGATGGGAAAGGCTACCACTCTGAGTTGAGACTTACAAAGCCCATGAGGGGATTTCACCATATGATTCCTGTTAATATAAATGGGTTGCCTGCCCTAGCCAGCTTTGAAAGTCTCAGCCCTCGTGCCTGCATTGTGGGTCAGTGAAGTGAGTGTACAGACACCAGAGCTAGTTGTACCCGATAAGATTATTGGCCTGCCCTGTCTGGAGTTCTGCTTCTGGCATTGGCCACTCCACAGGTAAGAACTGTCATGTTAGCCTAAAGCTGTGGTCTCAAACCGGGTATTGGAGAGGGTCAACTTATGACTTAACCATGGTCTGTCGGCTGGGGTGTACATCTAGGATATACTCTCCTCAGTCCAACGCAGGAGGGTCTGCACTACGATCCTGGGTAGAAGGATATGATCTAATTGAAAGCCCTAGTTTACATGGTTTAAAGAGGCATAAGGGGTTTAGCTGCCCAACTTCCATTGGCTCATTTGAAAATCCCAGCTTCATTTACCATCAATGTTAGCTATGATGCCTCCAGCATCACTCAGTATGTAAACCTGCTCACCTCCAGGGCTGTTGTTTTTCTCTCTTCCCCATCCTTCTCTCTGTTCCACTCCCCTACCAGTGTGTCTCCTCCTCGCTTCCCTCTGTGTTTCCTTCCCTGCAGCAGCTTCCACCTTTCTCCTCCCCCAGCACGTTGGCTTCAGGGATGCCTAAAGGATTCAGGGGGCTTGGGACAAAGGAATTTTGGAGGCCCCTTCCATAAGAGAAAGTTGCAATACTATAGAATACTATATTGTCATGGGGGCCCCTGCAGGGCCCAGGGCCTAGGGCAAATTGCCCCCCCTTCTGGGTGGCCCTGGCTGGCTTTACTCTTACCCCGGTGCCATCTGATGAAATGATCAGAGAAGAATAGTGAATAATAAACATGTAAAGTCATCGAGCTGTAGCCACAGAACTAACACTTCACTGACTTGAATAGGGGGCAGTGGAATTCACATCCCTCAGAGCTGTTGTGGCAGGCTCTCAGCAGACTCAGGTAAACATCTCTATTGTTTACATTCATTTTGCCATTGGAAGGTCAATATAAAATCTATAAAATTACTTTAAAAAACCCCCCAAAGCTCTGATTCCAGAGATCCTGCTTCCACAAGGCAAGTCCCATCAATACATCCAGTGGACCAAATGTTGGCTATCTCCAGCCCAAATAATAACATGGGACACCAGACCATCTCACCACCATCTAGGTTTTCATACTTTACTTGCCACAATGGTAGCTGAGCTGAGCACTGCCGATAAGACTTGCCCCTGAAAGACCAAAGCAAACTACTTTTTCTTTACTTCCCTGTCTTTCTAGGGATTCCATGATAAATTTTGCAGCCCCAGTTTGAATTTATGAGGCATAGTATATAACCCCGTCATTCCCACACTGACTCAAATCTTACTATTACATTTACAGGTTTAAGACAAAAAAGGGAAGCCGCAGTGTGCCAGACTTGTCTCCCTCGGACTTGTCCAGTGTATTTAGAAGAAGCCCTAAATACTCTTGGTTTTAACTGCACAATGGATTCCCATAAACCAGCAGGCTTGTGTGCTAGCAGGTCCTGGATCAACACAGTCCTAGCATGTGGGCTCATCAGGCAGATGGTCAGGGTAAAGGACCTTGGCACAATCTTTACTGGCATCTTTCCGACAAAAGGTTGGTGCCAGGGCAGGGAGGGGTGAGGGGAAGCTTGCTGCTGCAGTGATGACAACATTTTATTCTTCATCCCCAATTTTAAAACACTGGCTTGTGCGGGGTGCAAAGCTTCCCCTGAAATTGTTGTCAGTCCCCAGCTCCGAGTGTTTCCCGCCCGCCCCCCCAACAGTCTGACTGGAGGGGAAGAATGGCCTTCTGCATGTTTGCCAAGTCCAGAAGATCTGGGTGCTATTGCTGGATTTGCCTGTGTGACTACAGCCTCACCTACCTGTGTCTCATGTTCCCATCTTGCTTTCTCAGAGTTTTCTGTTGCCTCCACCAGCGAGTCCTTCACATGTTAGTGACAACTGGAGGGGAGTGCTCAGCGTTGGCCTAACTATGCTCCCGCGAGGAGTCATCATTGAGTCCTGCTTCTGAAAATCCTACCCCAAATCTACAGGATCCTTAGCTGAGTTCGAGGAGTTTTCAGATTTTCTCTTTGCCCTAGACAAGTGTGCCCAGAAAAAGACTGGATCCTGGATTGGCTTGGGCTCCTCTGCAATTTCATTCCACAGCTGATTCCCATTGACAGAAGAGGCTTTATCTCTCATCTCTTTTTGTCTGGCAACAGGAGAACAGGATATTTTTACTATGTATTAGTTGTCCTGTGGAAGCAGCTAGAGGCCTCAGTCAGCCATCACAGCCCGACTGCATGAGGTGCTGCACACAAATATTTCCTTCGCTCATGGGAAAGTTTATGAAGATTAATTAACAAGTATCAAATGAAATGTTTTGAGGTCCTTAAATGTTACATACTTTAGAAGTGCAAAGCGTTACTGTCCCACTGTCAAACCGTGTATACCTGATGTACAGCAATTCCAACCCCTTAGCTTAGAGTGTCCTACAACTGAACTTCATGGAGGCAGCAGATTCACCCTCAAATAACTGTAGATTTGATGCTTTCATTCTCCCATCCTTAGCTCTCTGTTAGCCAAGAAGGCGAGAAAGTAAAAGGACTTTAGAGAGGATAAAGGGGCTGGGGAGACTGATTATTGGGGAATATTTTAAAGGACTAAATAAGTGCGATTCTCCATTCACCTGTTTTACAACAGTGTAACTACATGGTAGTTAAATGGAGTTCACCAGGGTAAACCTGTTGTAACAGGGTGGAAAATCAGGCCTATATATGGTAGAGGGCAAATATACTGGTCACTGGATGAGTAGTTTTCTGTTCCCTGAGTGACCAGAGCAGGGGCTGCACTAGAGTAATCAGGAACCTGCTTGAACCAATTAAGGCTGATTAGAACACCTGCAGCCAATCAAGGCAGGCTAATCAGGGCACCTGGGTCTAAAAAGAAGCTCACTCCAGTCAGGTGGTGGTGTGGGGGAGTCAGAGGAGAGGAAGTGCGTGTGAGAAGCTGGGAGTAAGAGGCTGTGCTGCTGGAGGACTAAGGAGTACAAGCATTATCAGACACCAGGAGGAAGGTCCTGTGGTGAGGATAAAGACGGTGTTTGGAGGAGGCCATGGGGAAGTAGCCCAGGGAGTTGTAGCTGTCATGCAGCTGTTACAGGAGGCACTATAGACAGCTGCGATCCACAGGGCCCTGGGCTGGAACCCGGAGTAGAGGGCGGGCCCGGGTTCCCCCCAAATCTCCCAACTCCTGATCAGACACAGGATGAGTTGATCCAGACTGTAGGGAATATCACTGAGGTGAGCAAATCTGCCAAATAAGCGCAGGACCCACCAAGGTAGAGGAGGAACTTTGTCACAATATATATATAGGCCTGATACTCCACCTTGTTACAACAGTTTTACACTGGTGAACTTTAAAATATTCCCCAATAATCAATCTCCCCAGCCCCTTTATCCTCTCTAAAGTCCCTCTACTTTATCGCCAGCTAGTGAGGCAGTGTGATCCAATGGATAGGACAATGGATGATATGAAAGTCTATATGGGTTCTATTCCTGACTCTGCCACTGACTTCCTGGGTGAACTTAGGCAAGTCCCTCTGTCTTTGAGTTCTATGGTTAGAAAGCATGATGTAAGTATTAATATCTTTCTGGTACTGAGATGCCCAGAGGTGAGTGAAGTAATTCCAAACATGACAGTCTCTTGGAAGGGGTCAGGTACTTGGAAGAAAAGTGAGGAATCTGATTTCTCAGATGGAAAACAAATATTTATTCACTGTAGCTCAGACATGGCACAGTAATCTCCAAGTGGGGCATTTACATCTGAAGTGGAAGTTGGCTGTATAAAGTTTATATCTGGCTCCAAGTGATAACACAGTTTAGTAGGAGGTGAAAATAAGTCAGCTAACAGACTGTCACAGGACCTCTAGTTTCATGGGGGAGGAGATCTCATAGGGATAAGCACCTGTCATACTGAGAATGAGCTGAAGTTTTAAGAGACAATCATTGCCAACAGGTAACAGCAAGCAGAAGAGATACTAGGTAGCTCACACGCTATCTGCCTGCCAGGCCCTGTTCATTTCATGTGTGATTTGTGCAGTATTCTAGGGATTTCACAGATGGTGGGCCAATTTCTGAAGACAATGGAGCAACGTTGATTCACACCAGCTGATGATCTGGTTTCCTTTTATGCATGATTTTCCTGTGCAGCATGGCAATTCTTCTCCCTTCTTAGCATTTACTAGAGCTAACTGAATAAATTGACAACAAATCATTTTATCCAGCTATGAGAGCCTCTTTTCTGCAAGCAGATTGCATTTTCTCAAGGATTTATTCATTATTTGAATTTATTAAATTATTTCTTTTCATTTTTCTTTTCCATGCAGATTGATTTCAAACTGTTTAATATGCTTTGTCAAATACTATCATGCTGCGCTGCTCAGTTGTCATTGGTCAGATAAGCCACATGTTCCTGTCTTTCTTTGGTATGTCCTGCAATGCCTAAGGTTCTGGGTTCAAATCCTGGTATTGACATATGCTGAGATGTCATTATAGTAGCAGGTGTTTGTGAACACAATTCGGGAGCCTGCACTTATGTGGGATTATTGTGGTGTACTTATAGATGTCCCACTGAAAATCTGTCATGCTGATTTCTAGTATATTTAAGAAGCTATATGTTAAAATTAGGGCTGTCGATTAATCGCAATTAACTCAAAAAAAATTAACTGCTATTAAAAAAGTTAATCACAATTCATCATAGTTTTAATCACATGTTAAACAATAGAATACCAATAGAAATTTAATAAATATTTTGGATTTTTTTCTACAGTTTCATATATATAGTATTCTCTGTTGTAATTGAAATTAAAGTGTATTATTTTTATTACAAATATTTGCATTGTAAAATGATAAACAATAGTATTTTTCTATTCACCTCATACAAGTACTATAGTGCAATCTCTTTGTCATGAAAGTGCTACTTACAAATGCAGATTTTTTTTGTTACATAATTGCACTCAAAAACAAAACAATGTAAAACTTCAGAGCCTACAAGTCCACTCAGTCCTACTTTTGTCTCAGTGACTGGCTGAACAAGAAGTGGGACTGAATGGAGTTGCAGGCTCTAAAATTTTACATTGTTTTATTTTTGAATGCAGGTTTTTTTGTATATAATTCTACATTTTTAAGTTCAACTTTCATGATAAAGTGATTGCACTACAGTACTTGTATTAGGTGTGTTAAAAAATACTATTTATTTTGTTTATCATTTTTACACGGCAAATACCTGCAATCAAAAGTAAGTATAAAGTAAGCACTGCACACTTTGTATTCCGTGTTGTAATTGAAATCAATATATTTGAAAATGTAGAAAACATCCAAAAATATTTAAACAAATGGTATTCTATTATTGTTTACCGGTGCGATTAAGCACAAGTGATTAAAAAAATTAATCGACAGTCCTAGTTAAAATTCAGTTAGACTGATTGTATGTCTAATATCTAGGCCTATGTACACTTCACTGTGAGTGGATAAAATTCTTAGTTATTGGAGTTATTGTGGAATTGATTTTAAAAGGGCTAGTTGAAAAAGGCTATTGGAGTACTACTCTTCTTCAAAACCATTGTAATTCAAACATGAAATAAATAGCCTTATATCAGAAACATTAATTGTTTTCACAACATACCTGTAAGGTGGATAAATCTTATTCTACCCACTTTGCAGATGGGGAAACTGAGGCAAGACATTAAGTGACTTGCTCAAGGCCACAACAAAAATGCAGCAGGACAAAGAATAAAACCCATGAGTCTTGACTTGAAGTCCTCTGCTCTAACTAACTAACAATATTCCCTTACTCTAACTGATGGATATTGGTGATACAGAGATTAAGCTAGAAGAGACCACTATGATCAACTAGCCAGACCTCCTGCATAACACAGGCCGGAGAATCTCACCTGGTAATTCATGAAGTCCATAATTTCTGGTTGAGCTAGAGCATATCTTTCAGAAAGACATCCAGTTTTGATTCAGAGACTGCAAGTGATGGAGATGACACACTTATATTGACAAGAAGAGTGGATTCATATGCATACAAGTTATGCTCCTCTCTTCTAAAATGTGTTTAGGTGACCTAGATGAATTCCAAGAACATCATGCCTCTGAGTAAGGGTTTCTCTACATGGGGAATTCATTCTGGACTAAGAACATCTACACACAGAGTTAATCAGGAATAGTTAATCCATTTTAAATTCACACCCTACTTTATTCCAGATAAATTTTCATGTGTAGACAATCCTTAATTCAAGGTGATTTGGGAATCCCCTCTGTGCTGTCCTATGACTTTCTGGCGAATGTAACCCATTTTAAAGGTCTAGTACAAGGAACGTCACAATACTCGCAAAAGGCTGTTAAAACTTTAGCTTCCAGAGTATTCATTTGGCCAAGTGCTTTAAGCCTACAGATCTTTCTGCCAATTATTTTAGATAATTGGAACTACAACTACAAACAGTTTGAGATGCACAGGATCTACAATTATTTGTATATTATCCCCCCCACCCATATATGAAAGAAATAATAGATAAAACTGCCAGAGAAGAACCGAAAAGCTTCTACATGCAGAGCGGGAAAGCATCCAAACTGTGAGTTACATCAGAAAATTGATTGTCTAAGGGAAAGGGGATGGATGGTGGCAAATTTATTTGCCAATAAACTGATAAAGGAGGCCTAGAAATAAGAGGAAGTGCTGAGTGGCATCCTAAGAATGAAAACAGCACAGAGATAACACAATAACAGGAGAAACAATTTGGTAAGGAATGCAGCTTACCTAGACTCTCTGAGTCTTGTGTGTTTATTACATTATATAATGGCCTCAGCATGGTCTAGGCAGATCAGGCTTCACCAGGAATGAGTTCTCACACAGTAGCTAGAAGGACATCATCATCACTGTGTTGAAAGTGACATGGAAAAGCTGTGGAAAAACCTTGGTGTTGCTGTCAAAGCCAGCTGAACACCTGACACAGCTATCACAGGACTGCAATCATGGAAAGAGTGCATCAAACTCGAGGGGCCAGGTGCACTCAAATGCTCCTTAATGTACTCTTGAGAGATTCCTGAAATGACATGGATGTGTTTGAGAGTGCAGTGTTAACACACTAGCTGTTGCTCCCACTTTACGACGGGCAAGAGGGTGGTGGTGGTGGTGGTGAGGTTATTCTCCTTTACGGTTAATAATTCACATGTAGATAGTGCCTTTCAGCCTGCAGGCTCCTGGTGGATGCATCAAGCCACAGCACTAGTGCTCTGGAGCTGATGAGAAAGGGGACTCGCTCAGCAGACGCTCCAGGGACAATTTCCCTTCCAGAGGTCATGGTGCCAACGGGATCAGGTGGTGTAAGGTCATGACTTCACCACCTTGCTATCCCTTTTAGATTGGCTCTCGCCAGGATTAGTTTTTGAGCTCAGCTGAGCATATTTGGCTGGACTCTGCATTTCATGAGATGGAAGGCAGAAAAATGATCCATGGGCCTTTTCTGTCTTGTACACCCCACTCTGGGTCCAGCTACAATTTTGCCCTGTATTCATGAAAATCACTCACTTTGGACCGAAATGGAGCACAGCAGCCACTCTGCTTCACTACACAAGACTATGCAACAGTT
Organism: Gopherus evgoodei; assembly: GCF_007399415.2. Taxonomy (NCBI): domain Eukaryota; kingdom Metazoa; phylum Chordata; order Testudines; family Testudinidae; genus Gopherus; species Gopherus evgoodei. Next base: position 13,974,868 of record NC_044340.1, on the reverse strand, counting down.
TTTAGGAGTTGAAGTAAAAGAAATAGAGAGCATCTAACACAAAAGAAACCTCTGGGCGGCTCTGAGGTCAGCAGAATGTAATTACCTGACTTAGGATCTAGCCAGGACACCAGGGATAAATCTCCTTAACGCTTGCAAGAAATGCCATGTGACCTTTTCCTGACCACAAAGGTACAGAACTAGGAGACAGTACTTCTAGCAGCATTGTTCCATTCATGGAATTGATTTGGTACTGATTCATAGGGAAGAACAGAGGCAGCTCTAGGCCCCAGCACGCCAAGCCGCGGGGGCGCTCTGCCGGCGCCGTGAAGGCGGCAGGCATGCTTGCCTGCGGAGGTGTGCTTGTGGAGGGTCCGCTGGTTCTGTGCTTCGGAGGACCTCCCGCAGTCAAGCCGCCGAAGGCAGCCTGCCTGCCGTGCTTGAGGCAACAAAATGCCTAGAGCTGCCCCTGGGGAAGAATGCTACTCATGGACACTCCAGCACCATCTTAATTCTCCTTGGAGGTCTCCAATCAAACCACAAATCAAGATCAACTTTTTTAGTTTCTAATACTGTAAGCTCAGCCTGCAGAAGTCTGATTTTTAAGCCAAAGTAGAGCATCCTGCACTGATTTGAAATGACCATTTAGAAACTCAGTGTTGACAATACAAACGTAAGACAGATGCTGCCACTTATCCAAGCATCTTAGACGAACAAGTGGGAACCATATATGAAAGCAAATGACGGGACCATATAGTAGCTCTTAAGCTGTCCACATACTCTAAGGCGTGAAAAACTTGGCAGAAAAGAATAAAATATTGACCACTTCACTTAATTGACCTTAAAACACCCAAAAAAACCTCCAAAATTGTTGATCTAAATTTTGAAGCCATAATCAAAATCAAAGCAGGGCACTTCCCCGGGCTACAGATATTTCAAAAGTTAACAGAGCCTGCAGTCCACAGCTTGTAGCTGGCTCCCTCTTTGACCACTTCTCTCTTTCTGCCATAAGAACAGTAGGTTTCAGAATCACATAGTTGCATGTAACCTGAAAGGTCATCTGGGATCATTAAGGATCCAGTGGAAACAAGGACAGCTGCAGCAACACACAAGAGCAGCAGGTGCGCAAGGAGGAATAACAATGGAAGTGTATTTTCTGGTAATGGTGCATTGCTGTTTAGTACATGGAGATGTTGTAAGTGCGAGCTTTCCTGACATTTGCCCCGGATAAGGATTATGATATGAAGACGACGAAAATGAGCCAGCTAGGAATGGATCCCACTAAAAATGCTGGTTTTGTATAAGAGCTACCAGCCACCCAGACACCAAGCATTCTCTCACAGCACACTCAGCGCAGCTGGCATTGTGTCAGACTGAAGACGCCTGCTTCGTGCAGGAAATACTGAGCACTTGGATTCTCTACGAGAAAACTGGGAAAACGTCCAAGATTAATGCTTCACATCTGCTATGTGCAAACCCTGTTCTAGCATACCGTGTAAACAACAAGACTGCTAGTGAAACACATGCACAAACAAGTATGTATATGGCATAGGGCCTAATCCTGAGCCTGGTAACTGGCTTACTGAACTAGGCTGGGTTCTGGCAGACGCACTGGGGGATGGAGCCTCTTTGCTCCAGTCTATGGAACCACCTCCTGGAGGCTAGTCCAGCCTCCAGTTCAATGCATAAGGGGCAACAGGAGTATCTGCATAGCAGTAGATTCCCACAGCCTCTGTGCATGAATGCATGTGCATCTATCCAGCCCCCTAGCAGTCCACACTTCGTCCATGGAACTACGCTGGTTATCCAGTGAGTCCATTGCAAGAAAGGTGAAGGCAGGATTTCTTCCTGACCGATTAGAAATGGGTCAAAGCCATGATTTCTGGATAAGTAGTGTCTGAACAGAGATTCTTGTCTTGAGCCTCCCTTTAATAGTGAACTGTGAATTTATCTAGGTTGGATTCCGAGAGGTGGCATTTTCAAGTTCAAAGCTTAGTCGACTGCTTAACTTGCACCATCTATCCTGCGACAGGAATTCTGATCAGCACAACCCACCTGTTTCTCCAGGATTCTGGATCTCTAAAACCTGTGTCTTATCACTGCAATCAGATTTCACACTTTTTATTAACACTTCCATCCCACCATAATTCCACCTGCCATTACGGCTAGCCTCTCGAGTTTCCTTCCTTATCATCATTGGCACCTTCATGGAACACAAGCCTATTAAATGGTGTCCATTCCTATTTCTGACACCCAATAAATCTAAATTTTCAAGCTTGGGAAACCAGGCTAAACAACTGGCATAGAGATAAATGATTCTTCCCAGACAAATGTACAACTATCATTACTCAAGGGCTTCTTCAACACCCCTCCAAAATGCAGGATTTCAAATCCTAGAAAGACTAGGTCTCTCTTCCCCCAAAACTAAAGGCACAAACTTAATATAGTGGGTCCCTTCCTGCAGTGTGGTGATGGATTCTTAGTCCCCTTCACAGGAGATTACTCATGGCGTGGCGCACACTCCCAGACTCGGAGCAAATTGCATTTTTCAGACTTACAATCTCCCAAGTCAGCCTTTAGAAGAAAATCTTTGAAACAAGACTTAATACCCAGCACACGCTCAGGCAGTCTAATGCATAGTGCTCAGCTCACACTCTTCAGCACTGCAAGCAAACAGGAGAACAAAGGGTTCTGAAGCATGGATTAAATCATTTCAAATGGTCACATCGTCAGATTGTTGGTTTTTTGTTTTTTTTTGTTTTTGTTTTTTTTTCCTAGTGATGGCAAGGGCTGGATTTGAACCTTCACGGACAATGTTTTCACACAAATATTTAAGCTGTTTAAAATAAGCAACTGCCTCCAGCTCCCTTCAAGAGTATTATATTAAAAACAGAGAATGGGATTAAAACAGATTAGTTTCCAGCATTTCTTAATGTGGTAACCAGTGTCCATCAGATTGTATCAATGAACGCTGACAATTCAGTTAAAACTAAAGGGCTAGATTCTTCCCAGGAAAAATGAAAAAGATATTTGGTCAATTTTGTAAAAAAATAAAAATAAAAAACAACATAAAATAAATTAGATTTAAATAACTATTGATTTCATAAAAATATTATGATCAAATAGCCCATAACATTTGCCATCTTGACAATGCTTATGAAGCATTAAACTAATTAATCCTTGCAACATATCATGAAGTAGTGTAATAAATATTCACGTCCATATATTTCCCAAATATTATCAGCCAACATTTTAGACTTGGTGAAACAAGTGAAGTGACTTGCTTGTGAATGAAACTCTCATCCTACAATTCCATGCATGGAGGCTAAATGATAAAGAACCCCACTGAAGTCGGTTCACCCATCATGCAAGATGAAGCCCAAGGTAGTAATTCAGTACCAAAGCCAAAGTTTAGAACACAGTTCCTTGTTCCCAGTCCCTTGTTCTTTCCACAGCTAATATTGCTGCTTTCTCTATTGTGTTGACCTACAAATGTATCCTGCCTCCGACTGGACAGATTTGGAATTGCTCAGCTGTGCATCATAGGAAGAGTTGGGTAAATACTGCCCGTTTACACCTCCCCCCATTCCAGGAATGCTGTAGTTTATAACACATCCACTTTAGCTGTTCTTGCAGCCCTCTCGTGTGCTGTTGGAGAAATCACGTTTCACTGATATGAATGCTCGTGCAATGGGAGTTTCAGTGTTGCAAAGTCAAATTTAAAAAGTATGCATGGAGTGCATGTTCACTCATCCAATGAGGGAACAAAAACAATACCAGTGACCCAATCAGTAAGCAACCAGTAAGCCACAGAGCTCCAGGAGAAATTCCATCCCAGCACACAGGACCTGTATTACACTTACACTGTGGATAAACTGAAGACTTAACTCTCTCATGCTATTAAATCTAGTTTAAATTTACAAGAGCAAACTGATACAACTGGGATTTCCAAGGGGTGTTAAAGTGCCTAAATCCCACTGAATGCTGTTAGATTCATTTGGAAACCTCAATCTGAATATTCTTGAAAAATTCTATTAAATTCTGCAGAAGCCTTAGCTAAAATGTCTTCCAGAATCTGTATGTCAGCCCTGTTTTATTTCCGCCCGCCCCCCCTCCCTTTTTTTTAAGGCCTGGATAAAAGAGAGAGAGAGGGAGAGTGTGTGTGTGTGTCTGGAGAAGCTAAAGAGACAATTACCTTCAGCTGAAAATAAACATCATAAAACCATAGATGTCTAATTTTCACACCTGGAGGACCCTCTTACAGCTATTCACTTCTAATCACTCTCAGCTAATAAATGAATAGAATAGCTAATGTGATTAGAGTAATTTACCTATTCATCAAGAATATTAAACAAATGGAATATTTTTGCATTTGAGTATTCACACAGCCTGAGTATTTCCCTGATATCATAATTAGCCATGTGTTGCATGTTTGTGCCCCGTGTGGAAGCAGTTGTGGCCCTCAGAACATACATACAACAAATATCATCCACAGTGATTTATAAGCACAGCGGGTAGGGACATTATACATCAAGCCCACATCAGAAGTGGTTGCCCCAATCCTTCACATGAAGAAGCTGGTTTCATGATGGAGACTGAGATGGAACATAGGGAAAAACTCCCTTAAACTGAGACCCAACATCCAACAAAGGCAGAAGATGCTGATCATCCCACACTTGCTGAGATGGTTTCTCTGGGAGGTGAGGCTGCCACTGTGAGATAGAGATTTGTGGTGCTATGGGATTTGTTCATTAGTAATAGAGAGAGTTGGGTATGTGGGGACCATGAGAACTACTCAATTACTTGCCATTTAAGTGTGAAGGTGAGTCCTCTCAAAAGACATCTAGACTAGCTTCTAAGGAATGCCAAGGTGGCAGGCAGGCAGACAGTAATAGCTCTCCATACAATCCAACATGTCCATCAGATTGAAGCTGAACCCCACAAACTATAATACAAAGTATCTATCAACTAATACTATATGTACTACAAGAAAATGATTGAGATGGACAGAACTTCTGAAAGGGATGCTTTGGGTTTTAGAAAGGCAGGGATAGTTTGGATACAAGATCTAATTTATCCAAGCCCATAAAATTTTTTGGGGGGGTGGTGGGGTGGGAAGGAGTATGAGACTATTTAGATACATAATTGTGGTTCTGGTCAATCCTTAGAAAATAAGGGAAAATATCTAATGCAATACAGAAAAGATGTGTTTCATAAAATTGCCAACAATGATTGTCTATCATTTCCTGTTGGTAGGAAGCCAAAGCATTTTATAAAATGCACTCATGCTTAACCAGAATATCTCAATTTTCCTTAGTCATTGCTTTTCATGCTTTACTTATGCTTCACAAAAGAGACATTAAGCTTTTTCAGTCTGACCCTTAAAACACGGCATTAAAATTAAAAAGGGAAGAGGCCATGTTTTAAAACTACATAAACAGAATCACCTTCAGTGAAACCTTGAGCAGAAAGTAAATGGCAGTCTGCATGTTCGTATTAGGAAAGGAAATTAAGATGAGAAACAATGAATTATTGAAGGCTTCAGAGTTCTACAGACTATGTCTGGATAGATCTAAAATCAAGATGTCACACTATCATCTATTTTAGGGGCTCTTGCCTTTTTTGATTGGAAGGTTGCTGGATGTGTGTGTGTGGGGAGGGGTTATTCATTGAGAAGAGACACAGACAAAATTATAGTTTCCATAGGGTTTCCCCTTCCCCCTTCTTGTTAGCAGCTGCTTGTAATCATTTCACATTGCACCAAATCTCTTCTCTTCCTTTGCTTACAAAGTTGTTAGATGGTTCTGAAGCAAAATTGCAGAGCTGGACACCTTCGAACTTAAGAAAAGCTTAGATCTGGATCCAAACATCATAGCAGGCCTATAGTGCTACACTGGGCCAAGCTCACCCCCTAGATCTGCCTATTTCCAACAACATCTGGATCCCGACGTTGCAGCTCAGGCGTAAAGGATTGCTAGGCAGGAATATTCCCAGCACAGCAGACCACTATGGTAGGCACAGAAGTGACTCCGCCAGCTTTCCACCAGCTCTGCAGCAGCCCCTGGGGCAGGGCGTACATTGAGGATTTTCCAGGATGGGCCAGAGGCTTGAGGAGAGAGGGATGGGGAGGGCATTAGACCCCAGAGGCAATGAAGCAAAGTTGCAAGCTGCCCTAGCCTGGGGTGGCAGCCACACCAATCCCCGCAGCCCACGAATAAGGTAAATGCAAACTGCCTCTCTTCCGTCCCTGACCCAGTACATGGGGTAAAATCTGGCTCACCAAGTCTGATTCTCCAATCATGTACATTGTGCTAAATCCACTGACTCTTGGAGTTATTCCTGATTTATGCTGGTGTTAATGAAAGGAAAATCAGTATGAGTACTCAGGAGAGCATACAGAAACGGTACTTATTACTGTACAAGGTATTTTGCACATCTAATTACTGTGGGCCAGGGGCTCATACTCTTCTCCAACCTGAATATTTCCCTTGCCCTGTTTTCAAGTCAAGGGGACTATGGGTGGAGTAGAGTACTGTTTATTATGAGTAAAAGCATCATAACCTATCCCTATATATGATTTTCTGGAAAATATAAAAAACAATGACTTCTAAGGTCCTTTTCTACCAAAGCCCAGAGCCAAATCAACTTTTGTTCTAATTCTCCTTGATCCAAAAGCAACTTTTGACATGACTGACCATACAGGTTTCTCCCCACACATTGATTGACTTTTCCACTTGGTCTCCATGGGGCTAGATAGTTTTCATTTTAAGCCTTGAATTAATCTCCTTGGCTAATTTATGTATTTTGTAACCCATCTCTCTCTTTTTTCCTATGGCTTCATGTAAAACACTTTGATTCTTGTGCATGTTTGGTGGGGGGCAGGGAGGAATGCCATACGAATGAATAAGTTACAATAATAATAATAAATTATAGTGATAATGATGGATATGTTTTAAACAAAGCCTCTGGCTGCCTGTGCGGAGGAGCGATGGAAAAATCAAAGATGATCTTGCATGAGAAGAATTGTAATGAGAAGGACCTGGAATTTGTTCTCTCACTGAATTGCTCCTCTGCTGGTCCAAGAACGGAGTGTCCTAGTTTGACTTGGAAAGTGTCCATTTTTAAGGTATGTTTAAGACCAGATCCTCAGCTGGTGTAAAATGGTGTCACTTCATTGCCGTCAATAGAACTATGCTGATTTATGATGACAATTATTTGTATTACAGCAGCAGCTAGTGGCCCCAACTGAGATTAGGGCCCTTTGAGTTAGGCACTGTACATACACACTGTCAGAGACAGCGTCTTCCCCATGGAGCTTATAGTCTAAATAGACAAGACGTCAGAGGGGAAACATGTGGAGCGAGGGGAGGAGACTTGGCCAAGGACCCAGAGCAGGTCAGTGGCCGTGCTGGGAACAGAATCCAGCTCTCCTGCCTCCCACTCCAATGCCCTACCCATTAGACTGCACTGCTTCCAATGTATACCAGCTGGTGCTTAATTGTCTCTATTATACAAATGCACCTGTAACCATGCTTTAATAAATATACAATTTTTAAAAAAGCTAACAGAACTTTAGGACCTATTAGGAAAGGCATAGACAATAAGACGAGAAATATCATAATGCCTCTATATAAATCCATGCTATGCCCACATCTTGAATACTGCATGCAGATGTGGTCATCCCATCTCAAAAAAGATATATTAGAATTGGAAAAGGTACAGAGAAGGGCAACAAAAATGATTATGGGATTATGGGAATGGGACAGTTTCCATATGAGGAGAGATTAAAAAGACAGACTGTTCAGTTTAGAAAAGAGACAATTAAGGGAGGATATGATAGAGGTCTATAAAATCTTAGCTGGTGTGGAGAAAGTGAATAAAGAAATGCTATTTACTCCTTTACCTAAAATGAGAACTAGGAGTCACCCTATGAAATTAACAGACAACAGATTTAAAACAAACAAAAGGAAGTATTTCTTCATATGTTTCATGATCAACCTGTGGAACTCATTGTCAGGGGACGTTGTGAAGGCGAAAACTATAACATGGTTCAAAAAAGAACTAGATAAGTTAATGGAGGATAGGTCCATCGGTGGTGATTAGCCAGGGTGGTCAGCGGTGCAACACCATGCTCTGAGTGTCTCTAAGACTCTGTTTGCCAGAAGCTGGGAATGGGCAACCAGAGATGGATCACTTGATGATTACCTGTTCTGCTCATTCCCTCTGGAGCACCTAACATTGACCACTGTTGGAAGACAGGATACTGGGCTTGATGGACATTGATCTGACCAAGAGGGTGGTTCTGTTCTTATGATGGTTTATTTTACAACAAAGTACAGTCCTGGGGTCCAATTCACTGCCTACAGAATGTAATAGGGATGATTCCAACAGGATGCTTTAAGAGGATTGTCCACCAAACATTACAGAAACCTAAAGAGTTTAATAGATGGGAATTTTTTCCCCTACAGGTTTCATGAACCAACCACTCATCATAGTTTTGTATTTTTATTCTATAGCATGCTTAAAAAAAAAGCCCACAGAAAGGTCCTGTCTGGCATCAGTACTAATTTTGATGGACAAGACAGGTGAGATATTATCTTTTATAGGACTAACTTCTGTTGGTGAAAGAGACAAAGAAGAGCTCTGTGTAGCTCAAAACCTTGTCTCTTTCACCAACAGAAGTTGGTCCAATAAAGGATGTTATCTCACCTACCTTGTCTGTCTGTCATTCTGGGGTGGGTAAATATTCTTATAGTCATTTTACAGATGGGAAAACCAAGGCATGGAGAGATTAAATAATTTGCCCACAGTTGAAGAGAGTGTCCATAGTGGAGTAGAACCCAAGAGTCCTGCTCCCTTCTTTACCAGCTGGGCGCCCAGCTACAATAATACAAAATGTACCTTAAAAATTAACATGGGGAATGCCACAATGCTTCTTTGTTTAAATTTCCGAATTATCTTGAAATTTTGAGATGGAATTCGAGTGATCATGAAACTGGGGTCCTTCTAAGCTCTGCAAGATAAAGAGCATAATACAGCAACAGAGCTGGGCAATCTTCCTAAACTCACACTAAAGCATTGCCAGTACACCTTCATCCACACATGAACGTTCCAGCCTGTGTGGTCCTACATATCTCCTGAGCAAAGAGTGCCAACTGGGGATTTTGTGATGTCCAATAGGCACCAGGCTGAAACCAACGGGCTCATTTCACCTGCCACCTAAGCCAGACATCTCTTTCCTCCCTAAATCTACACTGTTGCTATTAGGTCCCTGAATACAAAAAGGTGAAAATAAATTGCCACATGGTTAATTAGGGGTCATAACAACGGCAATAAGCACGGCAGCATTTTAATCAGCTAATTGAATTCTGAGCTGTGTGTATCTTTTGACAGCACAATTTGGATCTACTTATCCTTTTAGCTTGAACTCCAACCCTTCCTTTGCCCAACACAGAGTGTGAGTAAATGGACTGTGTCCAGAAGCAATGTAGGCGAGGGGGAATTGTGTATCTCCTCTAATGCACGAGGGTAGCTCTGAAATCCCTCCTTGGCCAAGTGTCCAGCCCTGTGGCTGTAAGAGCTTTGTAAATGTTAAGGTCAAAATGGGGCTACAATCCATGCATGTCGCACCCACTGTGTGTAGGTCTGCAGACATTTCATCCACATGAAAATAAGAATAGTCAGTCTCATTTTACGAGATGTGCACCAACATCTAAACTCCCACATCTAAACCCCTAGATGGGCCAGATCCTCAGCCGGTGTAAATCAGTGTGGCTTCATTGACTTTGATGGCTATCATGATTCATACCATAGGAAGTAGCCTCTATTTTCAGGGTAGGGGGATCCAGTTACAGTTTTGTTTTCAGATTGGTTCCAGCACCAGAAGAGACATAATTCTTAGTTGTCATTTGGACGTGGTCAAGAATCTATCAAAATTTTATAGCCATTGAAATTAAACCATCACTTAGATTCAGGCTTGAATCTAATCAGCTAAATCTAATAAAATCATGACCTGTTCATTAATTTCTTTTGCCAACACGGCTAAAATTTGTCCGACAACCTATACACAAAAAGTATTTCCATCACATCTTAGAAATACTTCTTGATGTGCAAAAACATTGTCTATTATTGACTTATTTGATTAAAAAAAAGCATAACACACACACACACAGTATATATTTGAGCTTAACTGGGATTAGGTTTGTGTTTACATATGCATGTGTAATGCGTCTCAGCTAGCAATGGGTCTGAGACAAAGTCCCAGATCCAAACATCCCTCAACTTTGGCTCATTCGGATCTGGATCAAAACCTAATGCTTCGGGTCCCCATCTAGTGTAGCTCTAGCTACCTATCCACTCTGCCATGAGTTACTTCTCACCTGTTCCTGTAGTGTTGCACAAGATGAGGCATGCATGTTCAATTTACTGTTTATTTACACAATGTTTCATCTTATTGCTGCATCTCTCTGGTCGTGAAGAGGAGGTAAGAAGCTGATTAAATTTATTCCTGCTCTTTCTACTACCCTGTAAAAAACAAAGTAGAAGAAATAAAATATTTCTCCAAGAAGTGTGAATGTTTTAATGCTTTGTTTAAATATGCAGTTGAGAAACTGTATTTGTCATGCAGTATCTTCTGCAGGTTAGACTGAGAATATGTCCCTAAAAAATAAAGGATCTGATTCTGATATCACACTGGTTTTACACCCATGTCATTCACTGAATTCAGTGGAGTTACCCTTGATTTACATTTGTAAACTGGATAAGAATCAGGCCCAAAGTGTCACAGATTAGCACATCCCTTTTTATATATATTTCTCAGGTACCGGGAACTCTCAGTGGCAAGCTGTGTTTCCCAAGAATAATTGAAGTATACATACACAGCATGAGATTTATATTCTATGGGTCTGAGACTATATACAATAAGATTTAGATGGTGCAGGCTGCAGAGAAAGTGGACGGTAGAGCAGACAGTATTTGAAAATAATTATAAAGCAAAATGGTTTGACATCCTCTTTCACTTAAAATGTAAATGTTGAGTATTCAGTGTGTGATTTACAGCCTTGTTAAAAGCACCAAATGTTTTTTCTTTTAGGCCCCTAAGTCAGATGCTACAAATCAGGAAAAATCTCTGCAGCATCTTGCTGATTTTCTCTCATCTTTTGTTGCTTTCCAAAGAAGCTGACATGAATACCAGGGATCTGTTTTCTTGACTTTTTTCCTGGGGGGTTAGAATTGAAATTTGGATATCTCCTTTCCTCTCTCTCATGATCACACAAATCATGTAGACTTTAATCTCTGGGTTCAGAAAGAAAGGCAGGAAATACAATGTGTGTCAGAGTTGCTCACTAGGTCATTTCAACATCTTGCTGACAATCAGAAACTTTTCATTCCAATAGCCTGGAGTGTAACGTGCTGCATGGAGAAACTGGTGAGAGCCTAGGGGTCCAAGTGCAGGAAAGGAAACCTGGAACTCCTCCGTTCAAACCCCAGCTCTGACACTCTCGCTGTCCCAAAGCTTTCAGAAGCATTCACTAGTTTGGAGCGCCTCTTTTTTTGATTGTCCAACCTGAGATGTCTTGTGCCTGATGAGCAGTGGTGCTGAAGGCACCGTTCCTTAGAGTACCCCAGCTCCAAGACCTCTCCAAAGCCATTCCCTTACCCCAACACAAGAAAAGAAAAGCGAGAACACCAGAGAAACAAACACAAAACAAGTCCATCATCAGCCATCCTACCGTTATAGACCAGAGAGAATACCTAGGCCTTTTCATTATGGTATCGTCACAAGAACTTGTCAAAGTTCTAAAGCAAACACACAGAAACCAACATCAAGTTGACAACATCTCGTTGTTCCACCATAGACCATGGCCTATATTGCCCTGATAGTATTAGGGAGAGGAAAGAGTCGTCACAGGATGAATCTTTAACACAAAAGCACATTATTTGGATAAACTGTCTAATATCTATAAAGTACCTGTCCCTAGCAGTGGTGACTGTGGGCTCCATTCTCAATTAAACTAGGTCCTTTAATGCTATTTTGGCAGTGTAAAGGGGCCTTAAACTAGGCAGAACCAGCACCCTCAGAATAGTCCCTGTGCACAGGATCTCCCAGTTGACATTGAACTGGGAGAAGGAGTTGTATGTCTGCTCTGCTCTCAGCTCACAGTGAAGGGTGTATCAGGGAAACAACTAGAATGCACTGCTCAACAGCTACTCTCTGCTTCCTAAAACCCTGCTCTAACTCACACCATGGGGTAAACAGGACATTGCATAATCCGAGACTATGAAGGCAAAGGTGACCTGAAGCTACTTTGCACCCCTTTCCACCCGAATGGAGTAGTGGAGAGATAGTACTCCATTCTCCATGAGTCACATCCAGTCCTTTAATCTTTAATAACCTCCTCACCACCACCTTACTCCGAGTGAAGAAACATCAACATACATCTTAAGAGATCAAACTGAATCCCTAAATTAACCAGCTGTTAATAAGGGTTAAATCTGCAGGCTGTGATGGTCTCTCTCTCTCTCACACACATACACACAAAATCAATGGAGCAGGAAGCCTGAGGGGCGTCCATTTTGAAAAGCCGTAATGAATCATTTTTCCTTAGTAAATCTGGCAAACTTCAGTCCTGGTTCCTGCAGCCTCCCTTTCACATGTCCAAGCCCTCTGTGACACATCAAATTTAATGAGACTGCACAGACCTCAAATAAGGCATCACAGTGGTGCTGGGATACTTTATTAAGGAGAATCAGACAGAATGCGTTTGCTGTTTAAGAGCCTTTAAAGGCAAATTACACTTATTTGGGGGGGAGGAGGAGAGGAAGGTGGAGAGAGGCCATACACTTTTGTTCAGTCACTTGCCCACCTCACAGAACATTTGCTGCAGCCTACTTTAAACAAAGCATTAAGGTTTCTACAAATAGTGACAGCAGCAGATTTGACAAACACTGGGAGACCTGTGGCATTTTACTGAATGCTGTGGATTAGAGAGTGGACAAGGAAACATGTTATTTAACAAAATTAATCATGTGGCAGTACAAAGCTGGCAGGGAAACACTCCATCCTGTTAGTAGATGTTGCTCCTGCTGGAGCATGTTAAGGGCCAGGTAGCTTGTTAACCTCATCTGGATGTAAGATAGATGGGAGTGACTCTGTCTAGAGAGAAAGAGAGAATCTAGTGTGTGGACTGAGCAGTAATGAGGGAGGAACCCTTGGAGCAGCTCAACCGTGGGAGAAGTGGCAAACTGAACTTATTTGTTATCGTTAATATCTATGTTAATAAAAAGAAAATCAAACCTCAGGACTCGACACACTGTATGGACTGTGTTTGTAGAGCAGGTTGGGGAAGATACCTGCCCTCATTTGGATACTGTATTGCAAAATGTATTTTGCCAATTTATTTTGATGAGTTTAGTTTGTCTTTAGTTATTCATAGCAAAACGCTAGTAAAGTAAATGGGATTATTTATTGCAACATACTGGCTAGCATGTTTTTTCACCTTTGCCCTTCTAATGAATGGAATCAGAATTTTTTCAACCATGTGCGCCATTGGCCTTATACTGTTTACAGGTAATTGAGATACTCTGCCAATTTAGCGGATAAGACCCTGTGTTTTTGTAGTAGGTGGATCTGAGTTCCTAAACCATATTGCCATGAAGATCTGAGTGGCCATGCTCTAACATAGTAGTGACATTGAAATCCTATGTGGCTGCAGCTTTGTTACTATATGACAGATTGCACATATATCTTTGTCAAACTATGAACACCATTTTATTCTGTGAGCCCCATTTTGTTTCCGGGCTCTAATTTATATTGTAACTTTCATTTTGGACTGTGACTTTCATGTTGCATTACAAAACTCCTTTGTGGTTTAAAGCATACATTTTGTATTCAGAGCTTGGCACCTAGTGGAAAGACAGTGTCTGAGAAGCTAGGACAGAGTCATCAAGGGCTTCCAGCATTGCAAGATTCTCCTCTACTGGAACAACAAGGTTTTCTACCAGTAGGGCCACTGAATTTAAAGGTCTCTCTACACAGAGGGGGCTAGGGCCCAGAACTCCCCTGGCTGAAGCACATGGGAGAAAAAGGAACAGACTGTTTTAAAAGAGGGGTATTTCTCTAAGCAAAGGGCCAGACTACAGCAATATGTAAAAAGACCAAGCTAAGGAAGGCAGGAAGGGCTGCCTAGCCTAAGGATGCTGACCAAACTATCACCGGATAGTGGACTTGGGGGGGGGGGATGCTTTAGGATTTAGTTCTTTTTCAAAGATCTGGAACTCTCATGTGTGCGCTGTTAAGAGTAAAGTGTGCGTGGTAAAGAAATTCCTTTGCTAAGATAGTGATTCTTGCTTTCCTGCCCCATTGTCCCTGAAGGAGCTAATCAAGAAACCAGAGCTTCCACAGCCAGATGGACTCTGGGGGAACATATGTAAACAACTAGGGGCTTGGGAAGGCAGGGACAATGGTTCCAGGGTCTCAGGCAGCTGGACTGTTGAGTTCCATTGTCCAAGAAGGGTGTCAAGCATGGGACTGCTCATGAGAGTATTCCTGGGAGACCCAGAGCTAGGAACAGTGATCAATCATTGCTTAAGAGGAAGTGGGATCCAGCAGCTGATTCCATTCTCCACAGACTGGTGTCTGTCCAGAGAAGGAGCCTGCTCCAAGTAGTGAGAACAATATTTTGTAAAATGAATGAAATCATAAGAAGCCCTGACTGTTTATTTTTTGCTGTGAAGTGGGGTGAAGGAAGTGGGGGGGGGGGTTAAGGAAGGGGGAGAGAGAGACAGAGAGAATGATTACATTTTCAGATCAGCAAAGTGAAAATTCACGGCTTCTACGGCATGACAACAATATGACAATAATAATAATAATTAAAAAAAGCTATTCAAATCAGAGGATGGGCTAAGAAGGCCATATTTCTGTTTTGCAGAAACCAGAGATGGTTTGCATACAAGGCCCATTTTAGCTGAACCCACAAAATCCCATGAGGTATTTGGATACAATGAATTTCTATTCACCATAACAAGCAATCTTGGGTGGTTTGGGTTTTGTACAATGAAATCAGCGGTGGTTTGGATCCATTTTATCTGAACCATCAACATTTGGGGTGGCAGGAAGGGGGCAGCAAATGGATCAGATAAATGATTTCAATTCTGGCCCATCTCTAATTAAAATGCATTTCAATTTAAGTGAAAGGACTGCCAGGAACACAGTCAAGCAATAGCACTGGCCTGGAGGGAAGACTGTAAAGACAGGTAATGAAATTTGCTTATTAGACCAAATGGGAAGGAAGGATGTGGGGGGGTGGGGGAAGAAATCAATACAGAAAAGCAGGCCAATAGGATTTAGAATATATCGGAGATGCACTGTACATAGAAAGATGAATGCCTGATGGAGTTCACTGCTGAGAAATGTAATATTGATACTGTATCTTGTATTTATCCAAGATGCTCATTCTGAAGGGATCCTGACCAGCTTTCTACAAGCTCTTTATAGGAATCACTTCACCCCTCACTGAAATGAAGCCACCTCTGCGAGGAAACATCTCTACCAGCAACAGCGGCTCTACAAGGCAGTTTTGGACAAGAAGTGGTAACCAGAATCTCTACTGGACTTTTGGTAGGTAAACTGGAATATGGTCAGTTAAATGGAGTTAACACCTCTAAGCAATGGAAAATTGTGCTGTGAGATTTCTCAATGTCCAAGTGGCCAGGACATTGGTTTTTTGCTTCCTCCAAAATATAGTGCCATTAGCACCCAACTAACAGAGATAAGCAGCACTGCTGAATTAACAAACATACTCCCTAGGTATGTTATATTAACAAACATACTCCCTAGGTAAACTCCCAAGGAGTGACTGGATCTCTCCCTACCTAACCCTTGAGATCGGAGGAGATGAGTGCACAATGTAGCGAGGCCACATGCATGTTGACAAAACTGAAGAAAAAACTATTCTGTCAGTGGCTGAGCAGGGGAAAGATTTGAGGTTAGGATTGTTTCAGCACAGGTCTTCAGTCAAAGGATGCATAGGAAAGCAAGGCAGCATACCAAAAGCTTGGTTGCAAGCTGTTACCTTTTTCATATCAAGTTTATAAGCTTTAAGCTTTGTAGGGGAGCCTCCTGTGTCTAGCAAACCCACACATCTGCCCTCCCCCCTCGGCTCACACAGTGGCAAAGGAATGTAGGTGGAATGCCTTTACACAGAGACCAGCTCATGCAGGGACTACATAATGTAGTGAAGAAGCAGAAGCAAATCTCACTGAAGGATCAGGCAAGCATTAGAAGGAAAATAATATTGGCCTGTCTGCTATGACATCTAACTCTCCAAAATGCCTACACGGACCCCTAACTTCCTTCTGTCTTAAAATCTCCTCCTCCTTTTCAGAGCTTTAATGCTCTATATTCTATGTCTTTCTCCCCTTTAACACCTAGCTTTTCCTTTTTCAGTGGCCTGTCTTTCATTCTGCTGCTGCATGTACATTTACTGGCAACAGAGGAAAATCAATAAAGCAGAAGGAAATGACTTGGCAGTGTTCTGAAGGGTTAAAATAATTCCAGTTTAATTAAACCCCATTGTTTTAAACATATTGCCAGTGGAACAGCTAAGTGACTCAGCCTGAATTTCCTAAAGCAGCCAGTGATTTCAGGTGGCTCAGATTTTAGGTAATCAACTTAGAATCTTTAAAGGGATCGGATATTCTGGAAATGTTGGGCACCTGCTTTCAGAATAGTAGGCCTCTAAGCTGTGGCATGTTGACAACTCAAAATGTGAGCCATCGAAAATCATTAGGGACATGTGAAAGTTTAGCTCTGTGGTCCTGTCAGGTGCACCTAGCTATAGGTGATCTGGACAAATTGGAGAAATGGTCTGAGGTAAACCGGATGAAGTTTACTAAAGACAAATGCAAAGTGCTCCACTTAGGAAGGAACAATCAGTTTCACACATACAGAATGGGAAGAGATTGTCTAGGAAGGAGTACAGCAGAAAGGGATCTAGCGGTTATAGTGGACCACAAGCTAAATATGAGTCAAAAGTGTGATGCTGTTGCAAAAAAAGCAAACGTAGTTCTGGGATGCATTAACAGGTATGTTGTGAGCAAGACACGAGAAGTCATTCTTCCGCTCTACTCTGCGCTGGTTAGGCCTCAACTGGAGTATTGTGTCCAGTTCTGGGCACCGCATTTCAAGAAAGATGTGGAGAAATTGGAGAGGGTCCAGAGAAGAGCAACAAGAATGATTAAAGGTCTTGAGAACATGACCTATGAAGGAAGGCTGAAGGAATTGGGTTTGTTTAGTTTGGAAGAGAGACTGAGAGGGGACATGATAGCAGTTTTCATGTATCTAAAAGGGTGTCATCAGGAGGAGGAAGAAAACCTGTTCACCTTAGCCTCTAATGATAGAACAAGAAGCAATGGGCTTAAACTGCAGCCAGGGAGATTTAGGTTGGACATTAGGAAAAAGTTCCTAACTGTCAGGATGGTTAAACACTGGAATAAATTGCCTAGAGAGGTTGTGGAATCTCCATCTCTGGAGATATTTAAGAGTAGGTTAGATAAATGTCTTTTAGGGATGGTCTAGATAGTATTTGGTCCTGCCATGAGGGCAGGGGACTGGACTCGATGACCTCTTGAGGCAGGGCCAGCTCTACCATTTAGGCAGCCTAGGCAATCGCCTAGGGCACCAGAATAATTGGTGGGCGTCACTTTGTCGGAGGGGGCGGCAGGCAGCTCCGGTGGAGCTGCCGCAGTGGTGCCTGCGGAGGGTCTGCTGGTCCGCGGCTCTGGTGGAGCCGCCGCAGTCCTGCCTGCGGACGGTCGGCTCTGGTGGACCTCCCGCAGGCACGACTGCGGCGGCTCCACCTTTGCCGTGGAGCACCGGACCCTCCGCAGGTACCACTGCGGCAGCTCCACCGAAGCCGCGGGACCAGCACGTGCGGCGCTGAAATTGCCGGCCAACTAGGCGCTCAAACCCCTAGCGTCGGTCCTGTCTCAAGGTCTCTTCCAGTCCTAGAGTCTATGAATCTATGAATCTATAGATAAGTCTACAGCAATAAAAGGATTAAGTGCAACCAAAAATGCAGATAAAATATTGCATTAAAATTTTAACAGCAAAGATTCAAAGTGAGATTAACAGCAAACAGCATTAACCGAGTGCATTTCAATCAGTCTCTGTGTAAATTACTACTAGTTAATATTTATTTTGCTGTAGCATCAAGAGGCCTTAGTTTGTATTGGGACAGTCTTTTTGACCTTATCAGAACAGTTCATTTCAATTTCTGGGAAATGTACTGATTTTGATGAAAAGGTGTTTTCCACTGGAAAATTTCTGACCAGCTCTATTGCGTACGATATAGGTAGCACCGTCCTCTATTTATATGGGTGTGTGTGTGTGAAAGGAATGAATAGTAATCTCATAGAATATTGTGCTGTTTCTGGTCCTGATATTGCAATCTGTTTGGAGCAAATGTAAGGTTTTGCCTGTGTGGCTCAGGCTGCAGGACTGGGTCATCAACAGGAGCATAAGATACCTGCTATAGCTACCACCTAACAGAGATCTCCTGTTGTCTTGTAGCTGAATGTCTATGGTATTGTGTTAAGTCCAGGGCAAGTTCAGAACTGCCAGGAGCAGAGCTGTACCTGTAAAACCAGACTACACATCCCAAGGATTTACAGTGGTAGTAGTTGTTAAAGGCAACATTTTAAAGTGCCCACGGTCTTTTAGTGTCTGACTTTTCAGGACCCCTACTTGAGATGCCTGGAGCCTCATTTTGAAAGGCTCTGAGCAGCCGCTGCTCCAGCTGACTTCGGAACTCTCTTACTCACTTCATTGTTCCCACTGACTTCTGGGTGCCCAGAACCACTAAACCTCAGGGCTCAGACCTCTCAGTCAACTCAGAGGCATGTAAAATTTTATAGAACTTTTGAAAATCCACCCCCCACTCTGCCCCAATTACTATAAAAGAAAATTAAGTTGAATGTAAAGAATGGGGCAAGTTCTGGTTGGTTGCAAAAATACCCCTTAATACAACAACGCTGCAGAAGCAATTTAATTGTACTCCCATATTCTGGGTGGCAGCACCCCATCCTCCGTAGACCTCCCCTCGGCCTGCACACATTATTTATGCCAGGAGTATGAATAATATGAACAGGAGGAAGTAATTATTTGCTGCTGGAGGTTCAAGGGGTATATGCCCACAAATATGCAAGCCCATGCCTTTCCTAATGCTTATACATCTCTGTGCCTTCTGTTGCAGAGATCCTGTGAAATATGCATGCTCTCTCTGTTTTAAGGCAACCACAATCAGGGTGGGAAAATATCTGCCCTCAAACTCTCTCGTGAGGGGTTCTTGGGTTTATTGACAGGAGCATAGATCCACATGGTAGTCATAATGTAGCCCATTGTGTGCGTTACTGCAAATAGGTTATATCAATAAAATAGTAAACCTCTTCAGTTCTTGTATCAAATACCACCCATATCTAATGCTTCCAGGATGCCTTCTGATCCCAGAAGGTCCTGCCTACTTGATGCCTTCACTTCCTGGGTATCCAAAAATGCTTCCCAAAGGACCAAGATATTAGTTTTCTTTTTATAAAATATTTGTGGGAATTTAGGGGTGGTGAAAGGTGCCAGATTGCCCAACCTCAGAGTCCAGAGTTCTCACCCCACACAAGAGAATCAGCACAGGCAAGCTTCCTCCTCAGCGTATCTCAGCCCTGACCTCATGGGGTTATTTGTAGGGAGGTAAGAGGAATCCTGCTTAGCTTCAGTGATGAGTGCGCCAACAAGAAGGCCAATTAATGCTGACTATGTTGGCAAGCTGGAGTGAGAGCACCAGACTGTTCCAATGTGTCACACAACAGCCATCAAATGGAAACAATTTCAAGGCCAGATCTTCAGCTGGTGTAAACTGGCATAATTCCATAGAAGTCAAGGAGAGCTATGC
This sequence comes from Gopherus evgoodei, assembly GCF_007399415.2. Lineage (NCBI taxonomy): Eukaryota > Metazoa > Chordata > Testudines > Testudinidae > Gopherus > Gopherus evgoodei. The sequence continues at coordinate 13,954,946 of NC_044340.1, read as the reverse complement.
TGATTTACAACAATGGTCTGGATTCAAACCAACCACCCAGAGTTCTAAGGCCCTATTTTCCATGCCAACCCCCGCCCTCCCAATATTCCAGTTGGTTTTTATTTCCTGCAAGTTGGCACAGGAAAGCCTGCTGGACTTTGAGTCAATACTAAAGCCATTATTGGCAAGAACTTGAAGAATAATGATGGGCTAAGGAGAAATGCACCCTTAAAAACTAAATTACAAAATCCCACCTCACTTAGCATTGGACTTGAACACAGAGTTCTGTTCAGACTAAAACAGCCATTTTTAAAAGTCAGTTCTTTATGTAGTGAAATTCTCTTGGGATTTTGGTTTTCATACACATGGTTACTCAAAGCCGGGAGGACCTTCAAATTCTGTGCAACCACAGAAGAGTTAAACTATGTCAGAAAGGAAAACCTACTGGAATGCTCCATATTGGTATATATGTGTATCTAAACATACTTATAGAGGACCAGCTGAATATGATCTGTAATGCAGCAGACAACTCATCCCACATCTGCTTAGTAGAACTGACTGACAAGGGGGTAATTATTCTTCCATTAACAATTTTGAATTTCCCCCCTAAAATTTCTCATGAAAATGTTTACTATTTTAGACAAGAAAACTAATCCAAACCAAACAACACTTTTCAGTCTTTCAGGTCTCCCCTTTTCTTTCTCCTCCTCTCTCCTCCCCACCCCACAGGGCAAAGTGAGGAGAGGCAGGGGGAGGAGGAGGGAGAGCAAGAAAGGAGTATGCCGGGCAAAATGGAAAAAGTTTTGGTTTTCAAAAACCAAACATTTTCAGTTTCTAACTGAAAAACCCAAAGCATAAAAATAAAAAATAAACTCCTCAGTTCTGAAGAATTAACTCACACGCCCTCAGGAGCAAGGGACTGTCTTTATCATGGTCTTTTGTACTAGACACATGAATAAGAATAATACTTGATGACAGGTGGACCATTCCCAATTCACTATCTGAGCTCCCTGCCCCAAGTTTAGTGGGGTAGATGTAACATTCGGATCCAGGGGGATGGGGAAGGTTTATAATTTGTATCTTATTTGGATTGCAGTAGCAGCCAGTCCCCACTATGCTAAGTACTATACAAACACAACAGGTGTCTAGAAAAGTCTAGGTTCCCATTGTGCTACTTAGCACACATGCATTGCAGGACAGGGCTCTGTGGAGTTACACTTTGATTCGTACACTCAGATTTTCAGGGGTTTAATCTGGATCATTAAGGAAGAGGACCTGTTTTTTAAAGAAAGAAATGAAGTTTGGAAAAAGCATTCCTAAGAGAAATGGGGGAGGGGGGTGAGGAAAGTGGGCACCCTCCTTGAGAAACACTCAGGTAAAAGCAGTGTCAAATTATTTGCCAGTAGCTCCTCTCGTTTGGGGTACAAAAGACTCCCCCAAAAAGGACCAGACAATAAAAGGAAAGCCTGTCTGAAGTACTGTGTTTTGCACATTGTTAAACAGAAGCAATCTGTTCTAGTGAACCCTTTTCAAAGAGGCCATTTCTGTGTGAAAAAGCCAGTTCTGTGGAGCTGGAAGGCATACAGCTGTAGACAGCTGTGGGGCTGGTACTGTTACAGAATCATTTTAAGAGGGAATTCTGGCATGCCGACGGGAGGCCCGAGAAGGGTTGCTCGGCTGCAAAGTACAGTTTGCTTCTGTATTAGCTGGTATACATTCACCTTCCTTTGCTGCTTAATTTAACGAATAGGGAGCTTATTGACGCTAAATTAGTCAGAACTGGAGCTTGCTTTCTTTTTAATAATTCTAATTATTTTTTTTAGAAAAAATTCCCTCTTGTGACCTCTTTCTCCGGGCAACCTTCCAAATCATTCCAAGGATTCTACTGCACTGTTGGTATCACCCTGTGCATGGTATGAATAAATCCACCACTCCCCAGTGCTCAAGAAAAATTCTGTTGCTCCATGTGTTTCTAAATCGTTCCACACTTTCCTCTGAGGACAAGCCAATACCAAAAGGGTGCATCTGTTCTGTACTCTTGCTCTTTCCAACAATGTAAAACCACACACATTGCTATTATTAATTATTTGTATTATGGTAGTGGCTAGAACCCCATTTGAGATCCCCTCAGAGCAGCAAAATGAGGAGGGAGCCAGGGGCCAGGAGCTGGTCCACCATGTCAAAAATGCTTATTTGTATAAAACAAGAAGGGTTCTTTAACTACCTAATGCCGGTGAGGAATATCACCGGGTACCTGGCAAATTAAGGTTAACCAGGGCAGTAGCAATGCTATGTTGAAAGACGGCTATGTGTGATTGTCTGAACAGTTGAAAACTATTGTGATGAGCAAACATCAAGCCAAGTCACTTTCTCCATGCTAAGGGCAACTAGTCCACATGCTCTGCAGCACCAATATAACGCCATTGTCCTGGTGGGTCACTGGCACAGGGATCAAACCTGATACTCAGAATCTGATCTAAAAGTGTATGTCTCTACTACTTGAGCTAAAAGTGTTGTAGTCGTCTTGGTCCCAGGATATTAGAGAGAGAAGCTAAATGTGTCCAGCTACCACTAGAGGGAGAGACAAAGTGTGAGTTACAGTAACGTGACTCACTTCACTTCATTGCTTGTATCTGAACTGTCTGTGCGGCTCAGGGCAGGAAAGAACCAACATGGTAGTCATGTGTGTGAACACCATCCACTTGGGATTGGGGCATTTGCAGTGATGTGAGTGGTGGAGACAAGTGGAGAGTTTACCCAGGTGGGAGGGGAAGGAAGCAGGAGTGAGGATAGACTTTGGTCCATGTTACAGATGGTGCTGGAAGGGCAATTATAGAAACTATTTGCCCTGCATTTGGAGGGTTAATGGAATTTAAGCTTTCATTTTCCCAGAAAACATGCTGAAAGCTTAGCCAAAGGCATATTTAAACAGTTTGTTTGCTAGTAAAACAATGCAATTCGGCTTTTGTTGCATTGTTGTTGTTTAGAGAAACCTCATAGGAATCCTGTAAAATTCTGCCCACAAAAGCAGTTTGTATAATTTTAATGCTGCTCCTGCATTAGAAAAATGTTTGTTTTTAAATGCACTTTTTATTGTTTTCATTGTTTGCACATTAAATGCAAGATCAAAAGCAATTTATGAAGCTGGCATCAAAATTCAAGCTTCATTTTCTAAAGAAGTTGTGGCAAACATGGAAATGTAGGATGAACCAAGGTTCCTTTTCTCAGAGGGTAAAAATAGTGGCCCTGATTCTTCACTACTTTGAACCTTGGGTAGTTATTTATTGCAATGCAAAGGGAAAGTAAAAATCTACTAATGGTGAGAGTGCATAGAGAATTCTGCATTAATAACATATTACATCCACTTTGCACATGTGTACATGTCAGCTAGACCTGGCTGAACTTTTTCAAATGAAAAAGTTTTTTCCCCATCAAACAGCCTTCTCTGAAAAAACTAAATATTGCATAAAAATGTGCTAACATTAATTACAATTACTCGTTTCTCCACAACATTTCCCATGTTATTTTTAAATAAATATTTAAACAGCAATTTTTGTCAGACTCTTGTTCAAGATAGCATGGGCTATTGGACATTTTCATTTGCAGAAAAGCTCTCTCTCGTTTTTGGTAAATGGAAAATTCAGAAAATTATTTCAATAAAAAATTTCATAAATATATTACAAAAAATTGAATGAAAGATGGAAAATGGGTCTGTTCTGAATCCTGTGAAATAGAAACAACTTCAATATTTAGAAATATTTCAGAACCCACTTTTTAAAAATTCTCTCTCCTGATAACACAAGTGACAAAGTAATGGAGCATCAGGCCCCGAGGTTTATTTCACGCTTTAAGTATAGGATTCCAACATGGAAAACTTGCAAAGCTATAACAGAAAGCAGACCAGAGATAAGTCTTGTAGTTAGCAAAGGATCACTGAATCAAGAAATTTGGATTCTACTCCCAGCTCCCCCACTAGCTTGACTGTTCAACCCTATACTAGTCTCTTCACTTTCTATGCTTCAGTTTCCCCATCTGTAAAATGGGAACAACAATACATGGGGGGATCGATGGGTTGAAGCTTAGTTCTCTGATGTTTGAAATATGTTTTGCAGTCCTACAATGGAAGGCAGTAGAGAAACACAAATATTTTTTATTATTAGATTTGTATAGCCTTATTATGACAAGTATTGTGGCACAAAAGTGGTCAAGATCTCAGTTTTAACAGAAAAATAGCACTTCATACTACTGCGCCAATGCAAACAGTGCCACCTACTGAATCACAATCCTTCATGTGGCAGTAAAGAGTAATTTAATGGTAACTGTGCCCTTTACAGGAAAGCATCACCAAATGGGACCAGCTGTTTGTGGTGTGAATACAAAGCTGGCTACTAAGAAACCAACATAGCAATACAGAGTAATAGCAAAAATGATAAAACCTCTGGATTTTGAATTGGACCTATGTCAGTAGGATCTTCATGTATCCATCTGTGCATGTTATATGTACATGCATGTAAGGTCAATACATTAAGTAAAGGTCAGAGTTACTGGGATTTGTGGGGAGGAGAGAATAGCACGAAGTATGGTCCTGCATTCCTTCACACCTCATGAAATTCTGTCTCCAAATGATAAAACAAATGAGGAAAGCAGCAAGTTGCCTACTTCAACCATTCTAGAGCAGCTGTAAATGTTTTACTGCCTAAGTGCATGCAACTGCAGTTTGAGCAAATACAATGCAGTGGGCACCGTGCAGAAAGCAGACTTGCAGACCTTCTTTTAAGGAAGACGAGCTGAGGTGGTTGGACAAACAAGTCTAATGAAAATCAGAATTGCACTGCTGAGCTGTATGTTTGCATAGCACATTGTTGTAAAGCACTATAGGTGAAATTCACTCCTGTGCAGAGAGCCAACAGTTGGAGCTCTTAAATCCCATCTAAGCCCTTAAAATAAGGGTTACATCGGACTTGAATATGCACATAGGCGCTCCTCTTATTATTTGATGATGATGAAATCCACCACCTCCACTGCATGACCAGCCCACTAGCTATCCATTGCAAGTACTGACTCCTCTTGGTTCATGGTTCATCTGCTACAAACTAAAGCAAGATTAATCCCGTGGTTAGGATGCTAGCCTGGGAGAGTCCAGAGATTGAGATTTAATACCCTGATCCACCACTGATTTCTTGCGGGACCCTTCCAGGAGCTCTGTGCCTCAGTCCCCCATCTGAAAAAGGAGAACAGCACATTCTTACCTCACAGTGGGGTTATGAGAATAAATACATTAAAGATCCTGATGTGTTCAAGTGATGTGGTAATAGGGGTCATTAATGGTACCTAAGAGAGATACACACAGCCCTCCAGTGGACCAAGTCCAATGTCGGATAACTAGCTTCTCACAGCAAGAGCTCATATGAAATGGAAATAAGGCTGCCTGCAATCAGAAATTTCCTCTGTTGGTGCAAGTTAGCATCACTTTATAGATATCAATGCAGACATATCAATTTATATCAGCTGAGGATCTAGCCCAGAACGTAACTATTGAAGCTTTTGCAATGTCCCAGTGCTCTCACATCTAACTCTAATTCACTCACCTTGAAGACTTTAGTTAAGATTTCCATGATGTTGAAGACTCACAGTGGAATAAGTTCGCATGTGTTGGTGTCAAAAAACAAAATCTTACCTGCAGTCCTTGCAGAAGGTCTAATCTCCACTGGGAGTCCCATGTGCACAGGGATGTAACAGATCCCTCGGGTGTAAAATTTGTATCCTAAAAAGAACCATTTATATTAAATGTACCAAAAGGTTAAGCAAGACTAGAGAAGAGTTACTACTAATTTAGACCTTGAATTTGCAAATGTATGCATATGCATGACTTTAAACAAAGGAGAAGCCCCATTACATTCAACAGAACTTTCCACATGATTCATAGATTTTAAAGACAGAAGGACCCATTAGATTCATCTAGTCCTGTATAACACAGACCATAGACTGTCACTCAGTTACCCCCTGTACTGAATCAAGTAACTGCTGTTTGACTGAAGAGCACACATTCCAGAAAGGAATCTAATCATGAAGAGATGGAGATTCCATCACTTTAGTTGGTAGTTTGGGCCAATGGTTAATCACCGTCATAGTTTAAAAAAAAAAGTGAGACTTTTTTCTAACTTGAGTTTGTCTGGCTTTAACTTCCAGCCATTGGTTCTTGTTATGGCTTTCTTAGCTAGGTTAAACACTGTAATCAAGTCATCCTCAGTGTTCTTTTTGATAAGACAAACTGAGTGAGTTTCTTAAGTCTCTCACTGCAAGGCATTTTTCCCAGACCTCAAATAATTTCTCTCTCTCTTCTGTGCACCCTCTCCAGTTTTTCAATATCTTTAAAAAAAGTATATACAGCAGAACTGGATGCTGTGTTTGAAGTGAAGCATGGATGCAAGTCTTTGCAAGATCACTGTCTTAATCTGACATTCCAAAGAAGCTAAATTTTGTAGGTTGGATTCACCTTATTAAACCATAAACATCACTCAGTCTAGAGAGGATCATCACTGGAGGTGAACAAATAAAGCAAAATAATTGCCTCATGAGAAAATTTTTCTTTTCCTTTAATGCTTTTTATTTAAATACATGTATTTAATATTAGGGCTGTCAAGTGATTAAAAAAATAATCACAATTAATAGTGTGATAAAAATTAATTGAGATCAATCGCACTGTTAAACAATAATAGAATACCATTTATTTAAAAAGTTTTAGATGTTTTCTACATTTTCAAATATATTGATTTAAATTACATCACAAAAAGTGTACAGTGCTATCTTTATATTTATTTTTTATTATAAATATTTGCATTATAAAAAACAAAAGAAATAGTATTTTTTCAATTCACCTAATACAAGTACTGTAGTGCAATCTCTTTATCATGAAAGTTGAACTTACAAATGTAGAATTGTGTACAAAAATAACTGCACTCAAAAATAAAACAAAGTCCAATCAGTCCTATTTCTTGTTCAGCCAATCACTTAGACAAACAAGTTGGTTTACATTTGCAGAAGATAATGCTGCATGTTTCTTGTTTACAATGTCACCTGAAAGTGAGAACAGGCATTTGCATAGCACTGATGTAGCTGACATCGCAAAGTATTTATGTGCCAGATAAGCTAAACGGTCGTATATCCCTTCATGCTTCAGCCACCATTCCAGAGGACATGTGTCCATGCTGATGATGGGTTCTGCCTTATAATGATCCAAAGCAGAGTGGACCAAGGCATGTTCATTTTCATCATCTGAGTCAGATGCCACCAGCAGAAGGTTGATTTTCTTTTTTGGTAGTTCGGTTTCTGTAGTTTCCGCATCTGAATGTTGCTCTTTTAAGACTTCTGAAAGCACCTCCACACCTCGTCCCTCTCAGATTTTGGGTGGCACTTCAGATTCCTAAACCTTGGGTCGAGTGCTGTAGCTATTTTTAGAAATCTCACAATGGGACAGTCTTTGTGTTTTGTCAAATCTGCTGTGAAAGGGTTCTTAAAACAAACGTGCTGTGTCATCATCTGAGATTGCTATAATCTGAAATATATGGCAGAAAATGGGTAAAACAGAACAGGAGACATACAATTCTCCCCCAAGGGGTTCACCCACAAATTTAATTAACATATATATTTTTTTCAGACGAGCATCATCAGCCTGGAAGTATGTCCTCTGGAATGGTGGCCAAAGCATGAAGGGGCATACGAATGTTTAGCTTATCTGGCACGTAAATACCTTGCAACACCAGCTCCAAAAGTGCCATGCGAACGCCTGTTCTCACTTTCAGGTGACATCGTAAATAAGAAGCAGGCAGCAGTATTTGCCATAAATGTAAACAAACTTGTTTGTTTTAGCGATTAGCCGAACAAGCAGTAGTACTGAGTAGATTTGTAGGCTCTAAAGTTTTACATTTTTTGTGTGTGCAGTTATGTAACAAAAAAGTCTGACTTTGTAAGTTACACTTTCACGATAAAGAAATTGCAGCACAGTACTTATGAGGCAAATTGAAAAAGACTATTTCTTTGTTTTATCATTTTTACAGTGCAAATATTTGTAATAAAAATAATAATATAAAGTGAGCACTGTATATTTTGTATTCTGTGTTGTAATAGAAATCAATATATTTGAAAATGTAGAAAAACCTCCCAAAATATTTAATAAGATTCAATTGATATTCAAAGGTGCGATTAATCGTGATGAATGTTTTTGAGTTCATCGCATGAGGTAACAGCGATTGACAGCCCTGTTCAATATTTGTTGTTTTACTCTGAGGATTTTGAATACTCCAAATTTCAGCTGTGTTATTGAGTTGCTAAAATAAGCTATATGGCATTGTTTCTGTTCTCTTACTGGATGAACATGCAGGTGTGTAACACTCTTTACGGGTCCCCGTAAAGTGGCTGGTTTCGGAGGGGATAACAGCCTACCACCAATGCCAGTTAATGGAGTTACTCCAAAATGTAAGTGGTCCTGGGTTCAAATCCCACTGATTACCCAGTGCAGTATGGGCTTTACACAAGCATGTCTGTTGAGAATACTTTAATGAGTGTGTTTTAAATGTGGTTGTTGTAAACACTTGCATATGTAACTTTGACATTCTGTTTTCCCAGAACATTTTTGCCAGTAAAACATAATCAGTGTGAATAGTCACAGAAAAACTAAGACAAAAGAGTCACAGAAGCGGCCAAAGCAAATCCATTGCAAAATTTGCAGTAAGTTGTGTGAGCTATTCACCGCATATTAAGTTTGTTGTCTTTCTGGCACCAAAGAGCTAATATTTTCTGTCTGTACGTGTTACATTTGTATTCATATCCTTGCAGGAACATTCAATACCAAGCTCAGGCTATAAATTGTATTCTGTTTGGACATTCTTCATACTTTGTATATTTTACCAGTAAATATTTAATTTATCATACAGTATAGAATGCTACCCCACTTCTTAAGTGACAAATTGGTACTTTAATTAAAAAAAGGTTTAGAATTTTCCAGATTCAGAGTCAAAGCTTAGGTTGTGTTTTAGGTTTCTGTCAACATCCCAATAGTGACTACAAAGTCAAAGTCAATGATGAAGAAAACCAAACCAGATCAGTATCTACATTGATTCATAGATACCAAAGGCCAGAAGGGACCACTGATTATCTAGTCTGACTCCCTGCATGACATAGAATCCAGATCTTCCCTACAATAATTCCTGTTTGAACGAGAGCAGATCTTTTAGAAAAAATGCCAATTTTGATTTAAAAGTTGCCAGTGTTAGAGAATCCAACACAACCATGGATAAGCTGTTCCGATAGTTAATTACTCTCACTGTTAAAAATTTACGCCACAACACCTTCACTGACTGGAAGGAATTCTAAAAAAGTGTTAGACCTGATTCTGAACACATCTCCCTTTGAGAATTCAAGAGAAATGGTTGTCATATGTTAATCTTTTAGGGTGAGTCTACCACTACGCAACGATGACAAGAGATGAGTAATGCTCAGAACACTGAAGAAAAGATAGCCTTGTGAGTAGACCATTGTGTTTATTCAGTATTTTTCCATGAGCTCAGGGCAATATGCATGTGCGTCGTCTGGGGCCTCTCTGAGAGAAATGCTCACACCCTAATGATTCCCATGGAACTCACAACCAATGACCTGTCTGCGGAGAAAGATCAGCTGTAAAGCACAGACACTGTCTACATTAAGATTCACATCCTGAGGATTGGCCTTGTTGTACCTGGTCCAGCTCAAGGATGGGAGAGGGTGCAAAGGAGGCTACTCTCTTTTAGGATTGTGGCCCCCTTGGGACATTCTAGCAGCTGGGGAATGGCTGGAGGCTGTAGTTCCTTGAACAGTGTCTCTTTTTCTACAAACATGCTGTATTCTCAGAGACTGCAAAGTTGGGGCAGGAGGAGAGGGGCCCAGGACTAGTCTATTTGCCTGAGTGTTTGTGGCAGAAGTGTTCACATGACTAACCTGAAACGTCAAGAGTTACCTAGTCAGGAAGCAGAAACACCACCATGTGATTTAAGTTCAAGATAGTGCAAACAGAGTCTGATCCCACAAGGTGCTGAGCACTGTCAGCTTCTATTCAGGAGCACTTAGCAGATCCACAAAGGTACTTAGGCACTGAAGTCCCAGTTTTAAGCTCCACTGCAATCCACAAAACTCCTGTTCAATTTCTGCCTAACTCTATAGTGCCTAAGTTTCTGCCTCTGGGCTTAGGCACTGCTGCCTCACTCTAGGCTTCTGGACACCTAGCTCCCCCCAGCACACTCCAGAAATCAGAGGAAGAGAGTCAGAGAGAACCTCTCTTACCTGGGCAGCCTGATCTAGTAGAAGCAGCAACCATTCAAAGCCAAAGTGGCTGCGAATAGCATAAACCACTTGCTGAATAATTGAAGATAAGAAACAAAATCAGTAAAAATCAAAATCTGTTCCCAGATAATCAGTGAACATAACTCCATCCAATATGTTTTTCACTGAAGGAAGGTCATCTAGCACTGCTCACAGCGTCCCATCCTCCCTTTGATCCCAGCTTTCTTTTGATTCAGTGGCCTTCCTCCTCCTGCCATTTCTGGCTGGCAGGATTGGATGTACTCAGGTGAGATTCAATACTTGGAGTGGAGCTGAGCAACTGCAAGCTGCTTCCTCCACCTCCTCTCCCCCCTTTTCTGCAGCGCAACAGGAGGCAAACAAAAACTTCTAGGAGGTTGACTGTGTGATGAAGGTTGGCAGAGTTCAGGCTGCCTCAGTCCTTGCTAAGATCCACCGGAGAATATCAGACGCTTCCTTTTCATTCTGCAGCTTAAAGAGGAACTATCAGCAATCTCTGGGTCAGACCATGCACAGTTAGCCCTGAGAAAGAACTTAGAGAGTATTACTCATTATTATTTATGTGAGAACAGCTGTGATCTGGGCCCCATTCTGCTAGGTACTGTACAGACTACTTCAATTAGCTTGCAATTTAAATAGACAGGCCAAACAAAAGATGAGAGGACAAACAGACACAAAGAGGGGACATGACTTGCCTGACATCACATAGCCAGTCAGTCAGAGCCAGGACCAGAATTCTCTTACCTTTAACCCTGATCAAGGAAAGCACATCATAATGTGTGTAAAACAAGTGTTGTACTATTGACTTCAAATGTTCTGCTGCATTGGAGACTATCTACAATGTCACCATTCAGCATGTCCTCCTAAAGCCTCTTCTCCAAAGCACCAGCCAGGGGAGCTACAGTATAACCTTCTGGTCTGCATCCAGATTTAAAAAAACCCTCAGTTCAGAAGTGTTTAGATCCAGGTTTTAAAGGTCAGGCCCATCTTGAAGCGCTGCAAAAAGAGGCTCAATTTGTTGTGTAGCTTGTTTTCAACATTGTGAGTCATTTCCCTTGACTTGCTTTCTCGTTCAGCTCTATTTCACTATATTTTTATATACAATCTCTTCCTAAAACAATTGTAAATCCTTCTCTAGAAGGAGCCGAGAGGGATGGTGCCACAAGACAAATCTCACCTCTCCATCCTTACCCATCTCTTCTGCTCACGGTTTACAAATAGGTCAGCAAGTCTACATTACATGTAACATTTTTGCACAAGGTGGGTTTGTTTCTCTCTAGTGGCTGGTCCAAAGAGAAGATAAAAGTCTACTACAGCTGCCAGCTAATGAAACTAACACCAAATGCTAATAGAGTGAACATCAAGAGTGTGCTACCAGTAGATACTTTGTAGACAAGACATGGGCCATGTCTCAAAAGGCTAATATATCTAAAGGTCTCATTTGTTGCTCTCCACCAATGGCTGTGATATTCCTCTGACTGGTATGGTACCAAACATTGTGAAGATTGCGCTTTATTATTTTCACCTCCCTTGTCTCTCTTAGGATTTCATCTCCATCTGCCACAACGCGTCAGAGTGAATCTTAACAAGCAGATTTTAGGTGCTCACTTTCTTTTTTCTTTTCTGGTTTTGAATTCTTACACTTGACATGAAGCTTAAGATGAGTTTTTACATTGTACACACACTGCAGTCGACTCACCTCTTGATTTTTTTCTGCCTGTATCTCAATTCCGCACCACTCTCCTCCAGACTTGCATTTCATTCTTACTTTGGAAATGATAAATCATCTGGTTTAGTAACGGTTTTCTATGAACATCTCATCAGCCACTTTAGCCTTCACAGTACCAACCAGAGAAAACTCCAACTGTCTAGACGCTTTAGCATTCAGCTTCCCTTAATATATCTAGGGCTATAGACTTCAGCATTCAACAATGCTCATGTAGGGGCTTTTTTATGAACAAAGAATCCCGTTCCTTACTAGTTTACACTTTACTTCTCCTTACATGAGTTCTTTGAGTCCCTTTCATCTCTACCTTGTTGCTACCAAGCTTGCCATTTTCCAGTGTGTGTTCAACAGCTTTTATTTGATTATATCCAGCCAAATCTTCTACTAATATCATCCATTAGTTTACCATCAATGTGTTACATTCTTCTTCCATCCACCTTCAAGTTGCTCCTCTTGGTTTCTATGCTAGACACAGCTGCCTTACAATATACAGGACAGATTTTTCAGTATTTGCATTTCCAAAAGGGTCCAATCAAATAAGGCTGTAATTCCTATGCAGCATAATTTGAAACCTGGTTAAGAATATTGACCAAAATAGAAACAGGAATTGCCATACTGTGTCTGACCAGTGTTCCATCTAGCCTTGTCTCAGCATAGCCAACAACAGCTCCTTTAGAGGAAGATACAAGGAAGCCTGCAATTATGGGATAACCTGCCCATTCAGTTTTAGAATCCTGAATCTAAAGCTGAAGTCCTAAACTTTGGGATCAAGCCCCACCCCGCCCAATTCTGGAAAGCACTTAAACACATGCTAAGTGTTTAAACACAGATGCTGTCCTGAATCAAGGGCAACATTCAGTTCAACCCAATCTTCAGCAGTGCTGACCATCCTCAGCTCTATTTAAAGTTACAGCTACTCAGAACCACTGAAAATCAGATCAAGATTATTTTGGTCTCTAAATATGAATTTAAGTGCCTAACTGAATTTTACTCTCATCCTTGACTAAGGCTTCTAGGCACCACTAGTCTTAGAGAAGGATCAGGGTCCTATTGTGCCAGGTGCTGTACAAAAGTACTAAAATGCAGAGCGGGATGAAAATTGTCTAAAAGTGGTACCATGAAATACAGACAACTACTGTGAAAAATCTATATCAAGTAATAACCTGTAACAACAATAGAGCAGCACAGTACACTTCCATAATTCCATATTCACCCACGAAAGCTCATGCTCCAAAACGTCTGTTAGTCTATAAGGTGCCACAGGATTCTTTGCTGCTTTTACAGATCCAGACTAACACGGCTACCCTCTGATACTTGACTTCCATATGGTTTCTTTTTACTGAAGGACATCCAAAGCAATGACCTGATAGCAATTGACCAGTAGTAACACTTGCGATGCTAAGACTTCTAACTTTGAAAAAGGTGTGTATTACTCACAGGTAGTGTTTTGACATCAGAGCTACCAGAAACGTGGTAGAGAATTATTTACCTTTGGCATGCCTGCCGCTAAAGTACTGGCTTCCAGTCAATCAACGAAAATGTTAGTTCTTAGTGCTTTGCATGCCTTACATTCTTAGAGCAATACAATTCGGTATCAAAATCTATTGCTATTGCTTGATTTATGAAAATTGCTACAATGTGCTGTATTCATATTAGGTTTATTGGATCAAAAAGAGAGAAAAAATAAATATAGTAAATTTTTAAGCCAAGAGAGGGCGGTTATTGCAATCTAATATGTTAAGCTGCAGTTCTTACAGAAGTTGTTTGCTTCCTAAATGTGACAATTTTATTTCAGAAGGTGATCATGTTTTCAGACTCTGTTGCAACCTGTGGACAAAGTCATGGTTGATTTGTTCTCCAACATTCTTTGGATTTTGTAATATGTCAATACATCATGTTAATGCAAGCTTTTTAAAAAATGAGAAAAGAAAGCAAAAGCTCCCTTCCTTTTTAAGTATGAGTAATCTATCCAAATCCTACTGAGACACATAAAGGAACACCAGCAATTTTCCTTTTCATAAAATGCGGACTTTCTTTAAACACTTCCTCCCTGCGTTTTCAAAGCACGATTCTATGAAATGAAGGGGAAATGACACCCTTAGCCATTGAAAAGGAGATTATGTAAAACTGGTTGGAGAAGCCAGCCATGCTAATGCAAATACGAGTATGATCTTATTCATAAGTAGCTATTGTGCGAGAACTACATGTGTTTCCTGGATGTGCGGTCTACTTAAAATTTCGCATCGTGTGAGTGTTGGGCATTTTTAAGGAGACATTATCCGGTTTATTAAATTTTGTTTTTCATATGGTTTTAATTCTTTGTTTAAGAAGTCATAGGTCTGACTGTCCATTGTGCTGAGCACTCAACGCCAACTCAAGTCAATGGGAGCAGTGGACAGCTCTGAAAATCCAACCTTGAATCCAGTTTGTGCTCCCAAAGATGCTGGGTATACATCTGTCAGGAATAGGGATCTGATTCTTCTCTCATTTATGGCCTGTGTCTGCCATGTGCTGCTAGCAACTACTAACAAGTGCTGAGCCCTCTTAATGCCTACTGTTTTTGACAAGAGTCTGCACTTCCCACACATCTTGCAGGATTGAACCCTTCTACTGTTTTTGCAATAGTATAAACTCCATTAAGTTCAATGCACATAAAGCCCTGATTCAGCAAACCCGCTTAGCATGTTTTTAAGCATATGTTTTAGTCCCATTTTGAAATCAACAGACTTAAGCACATGTTGAATTGGAGCCTTAATTCGGTTTTACGCCATTTTAAGTGAGATCAGAATCACAATCTAGTGGCAAAGAACCAGGCAAAGTTATCTCAAGCACTGAGTTTGAATTGCACACCAAACCCTTTTCAGTGCCTCAGAAGCCATGAACAAAAAAGGCAGATTACAGTAGCAAAACTGGTGTCCAGCTAGCTCATCTCCTCAATCAAAACTGAAGAAATGAGTCTTTTTTTGGTGGATAACCTGGACTTTTGCTGGGGAAGGAGTAGACACCGTACACTTCTGTCTCACTCTTTATATACACTGTTTGTGCATGTGCTAAGTATGTTTTTAAAAGTCACCTTATAGGGCAACTGGCACTCCTTTTAGTTCTAGTACTTGTTAATCTTCTTGGCTTTCAATGGAACTTCCCTGGGGGTGGGAGGAAATGTGTGGTCTTGAACGTGTGTTTTACTTTTGATAGGTGGAGAGACCCTAATTAATCTTCATTATGTGGGGCCTTTTGAAAGCAGTGCCCTTACTGAATGCCCATCCTGTTCAGGTCTGCTCCAGATGAGTTCTTAGCTCATTCTACAAGACCCCAAGGTCTTATCATCTGAAGGCTGCTCAGCATTTTGATGAGGAAATGATTATAAATCCTTTGTACTCTGGTCTAGTTACTCATTTAGCAGCCGTTACTAGTCATAACATTTTTCTTTTTAAGGCTGGTCATTGGATTTCTTTTGACTAGCATGCTCTATGAATTTGTGTGTGGTAAGCTCAAGCTAAAAAGGAAACATTTAATTTCACAAAACTAACCTCTCAGGTATGTCCATGAAAAGGAAAAGCCTTAACATTTTAATTTTTACATATTATCTTCAAAAGTTTTAAGTAGGAGACTCAACATCCCAGGCACCAGTTCCTGCATCCAGGCTAGCCCCAATAACAGGCCCACAGATGCATATGTTTTAAAGCCAAAAGGGACAATAATGATTATCTAGTCCTATATGCTGCATAATGCAGGCCATAGTGCCAGTATGCCCTCATTGTTAATAAAGATTCTTCTTAGCATTGGTTAGAAAGTGGGGGCTCAGGGGAACTGGTGAAAATTTTCATTACTCCCCTGCAAATTTTCATCAAAATTTCTTTTTTGTTGAAATTATCTAGCCATCCAAAGTTTAGTTCTTTGAATATTCAGAGCTATAGTCTCAATGGAGTCATGCTTGGCATACACGATGCACCACGGCAGCTAAAGTGCTCTCTCTATTCTGGAGCAGATAGGATCAAGTAGTGCAGAGCTGGCTTCACCACCTTTATCCCCCCCTGGAAATCTCCAGATGCCAAATTAGGTGCTCAGATATCAGAATGATGGGTGTGGTACAGAACCTAAGCAGAATTAGGACAGCACAAAATCGATTTACCAGGGCTCAGGATCTGGCCCTAAAATGACACACTTGATTTCATAAATACCTAGAGAGTGGAAATACAGATTTCCAAACAATGAATTACTTTGCATAAGAGATCAATTTCCCATTGGACAACAGCTCATTAGATCTTTGTCTAAAACCTTTGTTCTAAAGGGTCACATTACTGAATGTTTTCCTCATGCTCTGAATATAACTTGATATGCATCCTGTACATAAAAAGGAGCTTGCTAAATATACATATCCACTTACTTTTTTGAAATATATTTACTAGTTTGATGGAATTGTGGCAAGAAAGTTAACTTCCTCCCTCTCCGTTCATTCTTTAATCTATCAGAAGAATTATGAAATCTTTTAAAAGATCAAACGCTGAGATTCTTCACAAAGGTTGTCACAATGAATTCATTTGCAGATCTTTTATCCCTTCTTCCCCGCTGTGCTGAAGTAATGTTGACTATCTCTCTCTCTCTCTCTCTCCCCCTCTCTAAAGATCCAGTTGAAAAGGTTGTTGCAAGGACTCAATCTCCCACTCTCTTCCCACCAGGCACCAACATATACTGGAAACTAAAATGCAGGTGTTGATACCTGAGTATTCTTGCATCGTCCAAATATGATCTCATAAAAGAAGTCTTTGAAAAGGTGGCATATGATATAGTAGAGTGGAGAGAAAAGAACAGCATGCTGCCCAAATTCCTCTCTTTCACTAATAGCACTGTCTCTGTTCTTGGAGATCAGATACTTTTTATTGTTTGGATGTCTGACTAGTACCAATCAACACATTTCTCAAACACCCTTAAACAGCTGTTTAAGAATGCCACAAGGTTCTAACTCCTTTGGATTAATTAAGAAGTTCTGAAATGAACCAAACGGCACTGTGTACTATCAGTGCACAGAGAGAATTGATTTAATATTTCTTGGTACTGTTTCCCCCATTACATGATAGATTCCCCCCCAACCCGCTTAACTGTTAAAGCAATGAAAGAATGTTTTAGGGTCAGCACTTTGATGAGAGTCTGACCTTCCTTACAATTAGGTGTGCTTTATTGGGCTGTTAATTGTATACAAAGAAACTAGTCCCAGCTTTTGAAAATCTTGCTGAGCTTTGCCACATGTCCAATGAACAGTGAAATACATAAAATCATGTTACACAGCCATCTTCTTGACATGAAGTGAATATCAGACTAGGATGTTAGTTGCTCCAAATTTATGCAACTAAATTGTGCAGAGACAACAGTTGTGAATCAGGCCTATTGGGTCTAGAGTTATGTTGATAATGTTGCTCTTGAGTAAAATTTTTGGACAGAAGCATTTTTTTTGGGTGGTGGTGAAGGAGAAGGAAGATTTGGCAACACCATAATATTTTGCAAATTCATGTCAATTTTGAGGAATTGTTTTGGTTGAGAAAAAAATTCTAAAACAATCCCCCAACTTTGAAATGTTTACCTTTGACATTTTCAGAAGAAATATTGTTTTTTAATTCAAATCAACTTTTTTATTTTGAAATGTCCTTTTATTTTAAAAACATATAAAGTTAAAAAAATGCTTAAAATGAGAGGTTTCATTTCAGATCAAATACATTGTTCCAATCTACCCAAGAGAAATGTTTCACGTTTTCAAGTTGTCGAAAATTTCCTTTTCAATTTGACCCAAATGAATTTTTTTCACATTCTTTTGTAATTGCCAGTGAACCAGAAAAATCCATTATTTGCCCAGCTCTACTCCTGATAACATTTCATACCTATTAGTTGTCATATTTATTACAAAATCAATGGGGAAGCTAAAATATGGGGGTCTGGGTATGGATAATAAAAAAATTACTGGTTAATAATGCCAAGAGGAAGGATAGTTGAATTTTTAGTGTGCTTTTCTGGGACCCAGGAAACATGAGTTCAGCCCTAACCCCCTGACCTCTCCTCTCCCCTCCCCCCCCACCAGAATGGAAGAATCCAACAGATGAACTCTTTTCTAAATGGTGCTTTGAACTATCCTATGAAATTTAATAGACAATCATATCCCTGCTACAGAATTATATAAGATGGTTAAAAATCCCACTGAAAGACTGTTACACTATTATTTAGTGTGTTAGAATATTTTCTTCTATAGAATATAACTGGTTCCATCTCTATTAAATTTCATGGGATGTTTCCATAAGGCTTTTGATCTCATGCATCCTTGCACTCAGACAAAATTAAGTCACAACTATGTCCTTTGTTTTCCAGAAGGTTGTGATAGTTAGGTTCTTCAGGGATACACAATAGATGGGCACTGGAAAATACCCATGGGTACGTTTCCTAAGGTACCTCTATGGAAGGATTAAGGTTGAATCTGGATTTGTCCCTAAATCTTTCTTGATAACGTCTTTGTTGTTCATGAATGATAGACTTGCTCTGCTCTGGATGAGTGAGCCAATGCCTCAGATCAAGTCTCAGATTCTGGAGATGAAGTAAGCAGCAACATTATGAAAGAAGCCACTTATCAAGAAAGGGCCCATCATAAGAAAGTCCTATCAAATCCGGGCTACTTTTATATAAGACCTGACTTTGGTGCACCCGCTGCTCCCATTGACTTTATGGAAATTGTGGTTGATCTGCAGTTCTCAAATACAGGCCAAGCAATTGGCTAGAGACTGATTGCTCATGTAAACCGTATTACAAACCTGAGTTGTACACAGTATTGTAATGAGCCCACACTATGAGTTATGGAGAGTTAGAGAACAGGACCTTCAGCCCCAGAGCTCAGGCCTCTATCACTGGTGCTAAAATAGAACTCTATTAGCTAGTAGCCATCGCAAATTTTGATTCCCTATGTGTACCAGTCACTAGAGGGGAACGCAACATACTTAGCCATCATATTACAGTACATGCCATACTGTACTATGCTTATAACAATATGTACTTAATTCTAAAACAGCTAATGTGGAAGTAAAATCTAGAATGGACACACAACTGCGTATAATAATATAAGGGAGGTTTGTGCATGACTGCTAACTCATGGGAAAAACATGTATGTTTTTCCACACATAACAATACTGCATAATATGATGATGAAGATTAAAATGCAACAACAACAAAAAAAAGCACTTAAGCATATTGAATGACCAGCACTTCTGACCAAATTTTGAAAATTAAGCTAATTTCCATCTCTAACTTCTGTGATCTCACTAAATGTCTCAGCTTTTCCTACCCTGCAGTTGGACCTGCCTCTTCCGGCCTTGGCTGCTTTTGTTCTGCTGTTTCCTGCAGTTGTAGGCAATCAGTTTCCTGTGACATATGCCAGTCCGGGATTGCTTTCCCCATACTAATTGTGCAGAAAAAGGCCCCACCCCCATGGCCAGGTCCTCAGCTGGTCTAAATTGATACATTCCATAGAAATCATTGACTCAGATCATCATAAACTTGAGCCCCTTGCTATCTCTGTTTCTTCAGCCCATGTCTCCATGCCACTGCTGTCTCTGTTCAGCAATGGATTCACTATTTGCACTCGTTATGGATCCCTCTTTCCAGCTGACTCTGTTGTCATCTTACTTCTTTAGACCTCAATCTAACTTCCTTCAAAACAAGCACTCAGAATTGGCTGGACTCCTCCTGCTCTCCAATGACCTGGGCCCACTTGATCTAAGCCACTGTGGTCTGATACACCTATACATCTCCAGATGTGTCATGTAGAATCTCATCATTTAGGTGAGTTGAATAATCGCCTTTAAACAGGAGCAATTCATATTCTTGTTGAGGGCCCTGAGAGTTAATGTTCTACTAGAAACTGGTTCACAGCCCATTACATTGCATTCTGGCCATGACTGGTCAGATCCTGCCACCAACCGCTGGCCTATATGTAATGATGCCCAGCATGAATTTGAACCACAGTCCTCTAACACTTGAGCTAAAGAAATAACTCCATTAATTGGTAGCAGTAGTACACTGTTATCCTATGTGTGGACCATCCTCTGTAGAGGGAACAAATACATGCTGTGCAAATGCATTAGGTGCCATCTAGCCCTTCATTATGTTAACCTGCTTGTAAACCAAGAGCAGAGGAAAGATGGATAAGGCCAGATTGGTGTCCTATATGCTAAGGCCAGACTGGTGTCCTATATGCTGTCTTTGGCTTCCTTGGGGAAAGATTTAAAAGTTGCATGAGGAAGAGAATAGGAAGAACCACAAAGCAATATTTACTGGGAACCCATAATAATCATTGACCATTATTAACTCTTGGGACTTCTTTAGGCCTGATCCAGGCTCATAGAACAATGAGAGTCTTTTCACTTAACTTCAATGGGCATTCGGATCACATCCCAACTGGGGAGAAACTTGCCCAGCAGATACTCCTGGCATATTCCTGTCTGTGGGTAAACAGAGGTTGTCAGTCTACATAGTTGTCAGTTTTCAGTGGCGCTAAAATTCATATTCAACTTTTCAAATTAAATAACATTTTATTAAATTTTCCTTTAAGGGTGCATATAAAAAAAATTACCAGCATTACACCAATGGTTGTAAAATCATGTGATGACATTACAGTGTCATAATGGTAAGAAAAATTCTCCTTTGACAGATTCATTTTAAATATTAGAATGATACAAATAATAATTCAAAGGAGAAAAGAAAGTGAAATGACTGAATGAGTAAGATGACATGAAGCAGGGAGAAAAGTGACACAAAAGCTACAAGGATAAATAAAGTTCACTTAAGATAGAATGACCAATGGCTTGGTTAACAACAGAAAGGTGTGTAATGCAAGGTTCATTTTATCAAACTTGCCATGTTAGAATTTCACATGAAATGTTTTCTTGGCGTACAGATTCTGTAAGACCTTAAAAAGTCCACCTGGCATGCCATGTGAATTCCACTGAATAACAGAGTTCCTCTATTAAAGGGATTCCATTTCTGCAGCACAAGTGAAATTTACAGGCACCATATTTTAGAAAGTATTGCCAGGTCTGGTCCCATAGAAGCAATTTGTTGCAATAAGCCACTGTGATGGGTTGAATCACAGAAACCCTCCTGGGAGCTGCCACCTGATGTGCCAAGGCTACCTCTGCTCCTGTTTTCCCTGCCAGCTCAGGACTCCAGCACCCTGTCTTGCTGAGCCAGACACTCCCGTCTGCTCCAACACAGACCCAGGGTCTGAATTACTTGCCCCAAAGCTGCAGGTTTACCTGAAAACAGCTCACAGAAGTGTGCTTGTCTTTAGCACTCAGATGCCTAACTCCCAATGGGGTCTAAACCCAATGGCAGCTTCCAGGGGGGGTTTCTGTGATCCAACCCATCACAGTGGCGTAGTCGGCAGGATCTGTGCACAGCTAATTGCTTTGAGGGACTGGTAATGATTTTAAGTAAGTTTTAAGTGTGGTGGCTAAAGGACAGACAAAGTGGTTACTGGTTTGTTATTTTCTGTTTGCTTATTTTAGGTAAGGGAAGTAGGGACAGAAAAGGAAGCAAAATAAATAAAATTGAAGATCAGAAGAAGCTAGAACTATACAAGTTGCAAATTGCCCAGACAGGTTAAACACTGGGCACTGGTAAAGTCTCTGTTAACTAAGAAGCCTCTGAGCTGAGTGCAGCTCCCTTTCAGTGAACTGCTGATGGATGTGGCCCAACCTTTGAGTCTGTGCTGAAGCTGACCAAAGTGTCTAACTTAGCAAAACAGGAGTGGAGGGGTGCCTGTTCTGGCAGGAGGGAGTTCTCTGTGGTATCCCAGCTCATTAAGTAACGGTGTCAAGGGAAAACAAATAAAAATTAATGTGCAGTTTGCCCGGGAAAAGGCTGCGCTGAAAAAAGAAAAGGCTGCCCACCAGCAAACCCTGGACTTAAAAAATAAAGCAATTAAAACCCAGAAGCATGAACTGGCTGTAATAAAGTGGAAGAGGTGCACAGAGACATGTATCCTGGAGCTGGAAGATGAGGCACTGGTAACTGCTGTGGTGGGAACAAACCCCAAGACTCTAGCTGAAAGCAAACCCAACCTGAGTAAAAGGGGGGAGGGGGAAATTTTGCAGGCCAGCGAAAGGTCTGTCACAGCTGGTAGCTGTGAACCTACAGCTGGATCAGGATCTCTTTCCCTTTTGGGGGACACAAAGTGTCTGCCCCATAGAGGAGCCCAAAAACAAATTTTAGGTATACTGCCTCCACCATGGTCAGTGTCCAAGTCTCTGGCAGTAAGTTCAGGAGGAGAGTGTGCCAGTCTATATGGGTTTATAAAAATATGGTAATAAGTGAATATAATGTAACTGGAATATGCTTCATGCAAAAGTCTCTTGTAAGGTATCATTACAAAGCTTATAATCTACTGAGTGTAATCATCCTGCTTATATAAATGTACCACTCTTGTATCTGAAACTGGAAATATGAAATATAACTCTGAGGGCCTATTGTAATTATGCAAAGTGTGGGCCATTAATGGTGGTTTGGAATCTTAATGGCTCCTATCAACCAGGACAATTGACTGGGGCTCTATTTGCAAGCAAGCCTTCCTGTGAGTCAGGCTGGGAGGCAGGGCTGGCACTAGGTATTTTGCCATCCCAGGCAGGGCAGGCAGGCTGCTTTCGGCGGCTTGCCTGCAGGATGTCCCCGGTCTCGCAGATTTGGCGGCATGCCTGCAGGAGGTCCGCCAAACTAGCGGGACCAGCGGACCCTCCCCAGGCATGCCACCGAAGGCAAGCTGCCTACCGCCCTCACGGCGACCAGCAGACCGTCCCCTGGAGCTTTCCGCCCCAGGCACGCACTTGGTGCCTGGAGCTGCCCCTGCTGGGAGGAATGAAGGCTTAGGGTCTTACAGTGACATGTGATCATTTCACATGAACTGGAATCCATCTTTAACCTGGTGCTTTTCCAGCGAGGAGGGTGGAAACCCAGAGAGAGACAAAGGATTCCTGCCTTACGCAAAAGATATATAAAGGGGTGGAACAGAACAAAGCAGGAAAGCCATAATAAAGAATCCTCTAGCTACCACCTGAGCTGGAACAAGAGCTATATCAGGGGAAAGAATTGTGCCCAGGCCTGGAAGGTGTCCAGTCTGAGAAAAAAAAAAAAACTTACTGAAGCATCTCTGAGGGTGAGATTATCTGTATTCAGTTTGATTAGACATAGATTTGCACATTTTGTTTTATTTTGCTTGATGACTTACTTGGTTCTGTCTGTTACTACTTGAAACTACTTAAAATCCTACTTTGTGTATTTAATAAAATCACTTTTTATGTATTAATTAACTCAGAGTATATATTAATATCTGGGAGAGCAAACAACTATGCATCTCTCTCTATCAATGTTATAGAGGGCGAACAATTTACGAGTTTAGCCTGCATAAGCTTTATACAGGGTAAGACAGATTTATTTGGGTTCAGACCCCATTGAAAGTTGGGCATCTGAGTGCTAAAGACAAGAACACTTCTGTGAGCTGCTTTCAACTAAACCTGCAGCTTGGGCAAGTAATTCAGACCCTGGGTCTGTGTGGAGCAGACTGGAGTGTCTGGCTCAGCAAGACAGGGTGCTGGAGTCCTGAGCTGGCAGGGAAAACAGGAGCAGAGGTAGTCTTGGCACATCAGGTGGCAGCTCCCAGGGGGTTTCTGTGATCCAGCCCGTCACAGCCACCTTTTCAAATGTAACTCCTTACAACATGGAGTTTCCCCATAGCTCCAAGCTGGACACCAAGTTGACCTTCCAGAATTCCAGTAGGAGTCTAGCACTATCTTCATAGCATAAAAAGTACTAGTTAAATACTCCACTTTTGGTAACTGGAAGAGCTGAAAACACATGGCTGAGACAGTCAGTGGAAATCCAGGGAGTTCTGTCTGAGGTCAGCTGCAAATTCACTCTCAGTAGAATCTTTGACCAGAAAGAACAGCCAATGGAACCGTACACATGCTTAAATTTGCACACTTGCTAAAATACTTTCATGGAATTGGAAGATTGCTACCTATAACCTCATTATTTTAAAGGAAAAAAACTGTCCTGTGGTACTCACAATATTGTAAAGCAGGTCCAGGCAACACACAAATTAAATATGATGCTATATAAATGTAACTTCATGTTATAGTTCCTACTCATTTAAAGAGGGACTGGTTCCAACTTGTCTGCATTATTTTAGCTCTTGTTTAAAATGCTGATACCATAATGAGTCTGGAATAGCATATATAATATATAAATATAAATTAATTGAAGTCCCATAAATCATCAAGAAAGCTCTAAAGTTAATAAAATGGTTGCAGAAGAAGAAAATTGTAAAATATGCCATAGAATGTGATTTCTATAATTAAAAGATTAAATGATTAAAAACCCCTCTAGTAACAGATATACATATTCAGAATGTCCTAATTTGTCACTTTAGGGCCAAATCCTACTCCACTCATGTCCCATAAAATGGTAACTTTACCATTAACTTCATGCAGAATGGGACTAGGTTCTAGATTTTCTCTTTTCTCTGTACAGCTGAGAAATTCAGCTGCTACTCCTTATATGTTCTGTTGGCTAACCATGTAGAATTAGTGGCTGAAATCTTGGCTCCACTGAAGTCAATGGCAAATCTCCCATTAACTTCAATGCAGCAAGGAATTCACTCAACTTATGGCCACAGAGCTTTACAATATATCATCCATTGCTGAATACCTCAGTTTGACTATCCTGTTATTTGGCAGTTTTCTCTCCTACTAACCTTAACATCAATAAAATGTCTAATCCACAAATTTACTGTAAATATTATTTACAGAAAAAAATGCATGTGGATTCATTCACCAGTGAATGAATCATTGATTGTATTAACTAATCTATTTATCAATATAAAGTCAATTATTCTGAATCATCATGGCCAGTTGGTACTTGTGCAATGTAAACATAAATAATGGAATCAGTTGGGTCATAAACGTAGTTATAAGCCAAAATATTGAAAAACTCTCATCAGTCACCATAAAACCTGGTCCACCTTAAAGGGACAGTATAACTATAATAAAGTACTTTTTTTAAAAACACGGATATTAATATAAATGTTTTACTGATTAAAAAAATCAATGAAAACTTTTTAGTTATTTAAAGGTGTGCTAGGTACAGCGCTTAAAACAAATAAGAGTGTCAGTGTCCTGAACAGCTTATCGTCTAAATCCTGGATCTTGCAAACATGAGTAATCCCCTTGAATTCGTGTGTAAGTGTTTACAGGGCTGGGGCCTAACAAAGTGCAAAACATCCTTCTTCAGAACTGGAGAACCAAGCACCAAAACAATGAGCTAATGGCTTGAGAATCAAAAAATGAACCTGACCAGAAAATTAAGTCAATGTGACCATCTTGCATTGTCCAAGAACATAAGCAGAAAAAATAGTGAAAAGTAAATTTGAATCATTCTTTCCATTTTAATAATCTCATGTAACACCAAAAGAAAGTAAGTTTTGCTATGAAATCTATTTGGCTTGATCACAAGTGGTCTTGAAATGTTTGTTTTTACATTTCCTTGGAAGCCTTTATTTTTAATATTTGCCTGATATAACAAGTATAAGGATTCTTAAATGGATCTGGTCATTTCCATCCTCTTCCTGGTCTGTTTATAAGTATCCACTCAATCAGGACAGCTTTGCTACTTTTAACATCTGAGTCTAATCAGGCTCATTTATTAATTTAGTTGAAAGTATACCTTTCAAATTAGATTGCCATTTAGCAGATTATTTATTTAACCAATCATTATGAAGGTTCCAAGAATTGCAATCTCCTTACTTCCAATAATGTGAAGTGTCTTATTGAGGTCACCTACTCCATTTCATGTTGGAATCAGAAGCTCTGCAAAGCGAGCAAATTTATTGGACTTAACCTTTTGAAGAGTTACCAGCACTAAGAATAGCTCTACATTACTGGGCATTCAATTTTTAATGGAGTTATAGCAGAAGAATCTAATCTATTCATAGCCTTTATTGCTTCAGCACTCATATTCTTCTTTCCTTATCCTCTTTGCCATACATAATGCATAATTAGGTGGTACTCTACATCAATGGTATAAGAAAATATTGTAGCACTTAGCCAGGAATTTGCTACTTGAGTTAGAAGTTTTTCCAAGCTTCCTTTCCATATTGGCCAGATCCACAGCCCATGGATATTCCCCCCCCCCCCTTCATCTAATCATTGTCTCAGTGTTCTTCTCTATTGATCATAGAACACCTGATGTCCAAAGTGTTATGAATACTTTATTGGCCAATGTTCTAGTAAGATAATCTTTCTGTACAGTGACAAATGTCCATGTTTTCCTTTCAAGAGCTGGTAACTACTTACAGGAACAGAGCTGTAACAAGGAATTTTTGCGCCTGAGGCAAGGGCAGGCTCCAGGCTCTTCGTCGGCAATTTGGCGGTGGGTCCTTAAGTCCCTCTCAGAGAGAAGGACCTGCCACTGAATTGCTGCCAAAGAAGAGCAGCGGTAGAGCTGCAGCCGAAGCACCGCCGAACGCGGTAGAGCTGTGCCCCTCCACTTTGTGCGTGCCCTTGTTATGGCGCTATACAGGAACATTGTGTTCTGAATTTTAGAGGGTGCATACCTACCAAAACCCTCCATGGGATGGACCATCAGATCTGCCAATGTGTTGGTGACTAGCTGTAGTTGGAGACCCTGAGAGGACAAGATATAAGCCCTGATACTGATACGGTGGAGATACTCTCCTCTGGTTCAAAGGTTTGTAAGAGCAAAAGGTCCTTAGCTCTGACTCTGCTGACCTTTGTGAAGCCCATACAACCACACCATACAGAATAACAAACATGAAGTCTGTTCTATCATGCAAATAATAAGTAGTACAGGCCCTGTTGAAATTTGTGCCCCATTGTGCTAGATGCTAGACTGCAATTCTGGGGCAAGGACTGTATTTGTGTTATTTATTTATTTTGTACAAAGCCTAGCACAATGGGTCCTTGACCCTGGTTTGGGGTCCTTAGTCACTCCTATGAAGTAAAAAACAAACAAACAAACAAACAAATTCTCTTCACTCGGGACAAAAGAAAAATTAGACTCTCTCAACCACAATCTGTATCCATCTTTAAAACATAGGAATAGCCATACAGAGCCACAGTAATGAACTAATCTAGTCTAGTTATCTGTCACCAACGGTGGCCAATGCCAGATGCTTATAAGAAGGTGCAAGAAACCCTTTAGTTATAGGATAACCTGCCCTTGGACAAAGTTTGCTCTAGAGTCCAAAAGTTAGAGGTTGGTTTATGCCCTGACAAATATGAGTTTATTTCATCCCCCCAACTTAATTTTTTTTTTAAGTATTTATCATACTAACACTAGCTACTCTCATAAATTTCAAATCCTTTTTTGAATCCTGCTATGTTCTTGGCCTCAATGATATCATGTGGCAAAGAGTTCCACTGGCTAATGGTGTGATAAAGTATTTCACTTTTGAGTTTGCCTCCTTTCAACCCCATTGGCCCCAATACAAGATGAAGATTCCAAAATGTGCTTGAAGTATAGTGGCATTTTGTCCCCTCCTTGGGTTTTGTATTGGAAATGCACCACTCAAACTTGTATCAAGTACACACATCTAGATATTTTTATAATTGGTTCTTGAGACAGAGCGCACTGATAGTAGAATATAGCATCTAACTTGTGTAATATGAAACGGGAGGCAGATGAAGAATTTATGGGAGAGACAGGGGTGTCACATCCCAGGGAATTATTTTTAACTGTCCAACACCTGGTCCATTCAGTAGGTAAAATATTTGTGCTTCAGATGTGTTTTAGGTATAAAATGGCCATTTCCTGGCAAGGATGATTTAGCAGCATCTGGAGAAAGGGGTAAAAGACCATTCAAGGCAGGGAAATCACGTCCACCCATCTTTCAGATTAATGGTGGATTTTTTATGATAGGCTCCTGTTGGCTTTCCCACTCCAGTAAATTATGGTAATAATTTCTATCAACACCAAAATTTAAACAAAAATGAGTGTCTAAGCCACTTTAAAAATATTTACTTTATGGTTGGTTTTAATAGTGTCTCAATTCATTTCCAAGTTAAGACTCAGAAGCTGAGACTATACAGACTTTGCTACAGAAAGAAATGACAGAGCCCCTAACTCCCTCTACTTCACAAACTCAGCAGGAATTTTCTGAAGTGACACAAACATTTCTCAGAGGGGGAAAAACTGGCAGCAGAGACTGAAAATCACGACCCTTCTCTCCAAAGAAAGGGAAATTGTGGGGTTAAGAAAATAAAGTTCTATCCCACTGAAGCTGCCACATTGCAAACATGCCATTATAATGCAGGAGGCCTCTTGACAGGACGGCCTAAAAATTCCACTTAAAAAGGAAACACCTGTTGGAATATTAACTAGGGTAAAGTTAAACAAGGAGAAAGAGGATAGGTGGCCAAGTGGTTAGGAAAGTATTGAGGAGATGCTGAAGTTATTATTTTAAACACAGCACTCCTAATATTTGAGCTTCTAAAGCAACAAGCTCCCTTTTTTTCCCATACAAATACCTTTTGGTAGTGCAACAGAAAAGACAGGAAGGCAGCTGAAGGCAGGAACTTTACATATGATCTAGTTTCTAGAAGCAGAGTAGTTTTGTACATCTTCAAACTGGAGTGTTTAAGGTTAGGCACCCCTATAGGTGGTCTGTTCTCAGAGGTGCTGAGTGAGCACCCATCAATGGGGATTATTATTTGGATCCCAGAAGAGGACGCAGGGGAGATCTGGAACCCATTGCACCAAGGAGCTAAGACAAGGTCTCTGTCCTAAGGATCTTACAATCTAGGGCAGAACAAAGGAAGTATTTGTATTCCCATTTTACAGAAGCGGAATGTAAGCATGACTCACCTAAAGTCACCTGAAAAGTGTGTGAAAGACTTCTGTTGACTTCAGTGTGCTATGGATTAGCTCCTCAGCCCACAGAAATTTAAGTGATCACTTCACTGAATAGAAATGAAACATCCTCAATGAACTCTTAGCTACTCAGGAAAGTGTTCAAGTGCCCCAACTATTCATCTAGCAAGAATTTAAATAAAATTTGCCAACAAAATTCATTTTCTCAAGGACTTCTTTTGTGGGTGTGCAACTACTGGGTTTCTTTAGTTTACAAACAGTTAATAAACAGGAAAATAATAAAAAGCTAATTGCATAATTGTAAACCTATCACTGAAAAATATTGCGTTTAAGCTCACCACTGTCTTGTAGCTAATATAAGTTACAATTATCCAAGCATTTTGTTTATAGCTTTTTCCTCCACATCATTAAAATCAAATGCAATTCTACAGATCAAACAGTAATTTGAGAACAAACCTTTTTTCTTTTCTGTTTAAGAGAAATAAATCTTCAGCTACCTCATATTTCCGGGCATCAGATTGCTGTGAAATCTTCAAGTGCATTTTTATTAATAATTTTTTAGAAGTAAAATCAAATTCGGTGAAAATAACTGAGTTGATCCAAAGGATATTTAGGGTTAGCTGGCAAAATTAGTTTTATTTACAAACTGAAGTGACTTAATCTTACTATGTGTCAAATGATTGGGGAGAAATCCATGCATCTCCAGAATGCTGCGTTCCCAAGATGGAGGCACTAATTTTTGTAGGTTGGAGAGCTCGCTTGCTTGTTGCATACCCAGGACAAGAGAAAGATGGGATTCTTAAATTTTAGAGATGGGCAAACTAATATGAAATTTAAAAGCTCAGATGTGTGTCCATTTTTAGATCAGAATTACTCTAAACAAAGCTTGTTACAGCCAGGCAAGACGAACCAAGAAGTTTATCAAAGTCAGTGGAGAATTCGTTATGCCACTCTAGTTAACATGGCAGATACAATACAAGACACTAAGAATTTTCTCAACACACTAAGAATATTTTCTCAATGACTTGACGTGGTCATTTTCCTCTATAGTCTCATGATTTAACAGTTTCATGCATCACTGCAACTTCCACATGTTTGTCAGGATGTAAAGACCCTATGCTGATGCTACTGATGTCAGTGATGCAAGCTCAACCTCCACAAGTGTCAAATACTATGAAGACAGATGTTCTACTTTTATTTTTGGCCTAGGCTGGAAGCACCAAAAGTTTTTCAAGAGAGCCTCTTCCCAGGAGAGTTACCATTTGCAGTGTTTAAGAAATTGCTTTCTGAACTTGCCTGAACTAAATTATTTAAAGCAAAATAAACCTCAGAAGTCATTAGTAATTATATCTTGATTATGGAAAATTTCATATTAAGTTAAAACTCTACCCCCCTTCCCCTTAGAAGTGTGCAAAGATCTCATCAAAATTCAGCAAAAATACTAACAGGTTTGGATTGCTAGTTTAAAAAAATGGCTGATAATTCAAAGTACTTATACAACATTTCACATGCTCAAAGCTCTTTACAAATATTAACTAACTATTCAGGCATAGTGCAATTAAGTGATTTTCCCAAGGCCAAATCACCACCAAAATAGGAGTAGAACTGAAGCATTTCTAGCTCTTTATTTGTGCTTAGATTTCTAGACTGCCTCTCTCTCTCAGAACCAGACCAGGGGTCTGCAAAGTGACAGAAATGAAATTTATAGCAAACTAACTTTGGGGCTGAAAATCTCTAAGCTAAGTTTTAGCTTTGGGATGACCAATGTAGAAGTATTTTCTCTGCAGAATTTCAATAAATAAATGTGCGCTTTATAGGAATGACAATCTACAAGAGAGAACTTTGGTGACTTCAAGGACTTTGTGACATAAGTTCCATGACCTAGTACATACTATGTCCTATTCAACTGTGCATAAAAGACTAGGGTTTGGGGAAACCCAAGCTCCTCTATAGTTGAGACTGAGGATGTAGTAACTAAAATGGGAGATAGGGTCAGCATTGTATCAGCCATATTCAGCAGTAGAGGGCCCAGTTCAATTCATTCTGAAGTCAACATGAGCTGGAAAAGGCTTGAGTGTACTATAAGAAATGGAAGGTTGGAGCAGCAGTCACAGCAGCCTCACATGCTATGTTGGGAAACACTACACTACAATTTATAGTGCCTCTAAGTTTTTCCACTCCAAATGCCTTCATATTAGAGGGCATAATATTTCTTTCCAGATAATGCATCACAGAAGAATCTTAACTCCTCTTGAGGAGTGCAAGAAGAATGTAGTTCAAAGGTTTAAGATTGACATATTGAGGCTGCTAAGTAGCCCAATCTGTGTGTGCGTGCGTGCGCACGTGTGTATTTATCTTCACAAACCATTCACTGACTCTGTGCTATGACAATGACATGCATTCCTAGCAGCTTGCCCAGTTGACTTGTTTAAATGCAGAAAATAATTATGATAGGTGCAAAGCACAAAGTCTCCTCAGAGTGAATCTAGCAGCCAGTCAACCAGTCAGGCATTTCCGCCCCCCTGCACTGCCTCAAGAGTCATCTACAGGGGCTTTTCTTGGTTGCTTAAGGATGATGGACACTGCAGCATCAGAGCCCTGGTTTCAGGTTAACTCAAGTTACCACATCCAAGATGCAGAAACACTCTCAAAAATCCCAGCTTTAGTGTATTCCTTAACCAGGGCATTCCAGCTAACGAAATACTAAGTGAACAAGCAGCTAGCTTTAACCCTGTTGATTCCTAAAGTAAACCCCAATGTTCTCTCTAGCCTGATTTCAGTAGTCAGAAACCTCTTCCTTCCCAGCTCCCACTGAGCAAAGAAAGCCTGTTTGCTGTGCTTCTATATATAAAGTTCAAGCCACCACACCTTTCTCTTAGGTGTTTGTGGTTTACTGAGTGATCAAAGCTGAGCCAGCTCATCTCTTTTATAATGAGCTTCAGTTGATCCTGATTACCTGGCAAGCACATCAATCCTGTATCCTCAATCCTTTTCTCCCTTAATCTTTAACCTTTTCTATACCACTGTCCAGCATTAATTATATAACATGAGAAGGGCTACACCCAGCAATCCTTTGTGACCTTTGCTGTGATGATCAGAACTGAGTGATGTAATGAAGTTTGAATTAGGATAGGCACCTAATTGCCTTGGGCTTTTTTTTAAGTCCTACTTGCTAGCCACAGTGTCATTTTGAATTTTAAAATAGGAACACAATTTTTTAATAACATGCAAAGAAGTTTCCTTATTAAAAACAGATGTTCTCACACTTCAAGGGAATATTTTAGCAGTTGTGTGTGTGATACACATAGATTCTCTCTCTCTTTCTCTCAATGTGTGTGTGTGTGAGTGAGAGAAAATGTGTGTTTGTGTATGTATAACAGAGAGGAAATGCTTATTAGTGAATATTGCTGCATGATCTAGTGGTTAGGGCATGTCCAGAGTGAATTAAGGCCACTTTCATTTGGAGTAAGAGCATCTACACAGGGGTTGAATGCAGTTTAACAAATCCATTTTAAAAAAAAAATAAAAATCAAACCTTTATTTAACTTCAATTACCTTAGCTGAGAATCCCTGTAAAGACAAGCCCATAGTTTTCAGTGTATAGCTGTCTCCTCCACACCTGCCGCAAATTCCTCTCTCAGCTGAAAAGGGATCACAGCAGACACATTTTGAACCAGTGGGTTTGTAGGAGGCAGAAGAATGGTGGATGGAGATTTCCTGTTATACAGGAAAACAGAAGGCCTCTATGGTGTGTCTGTACCCAGAGAGTGCTCAATAAACATCACTGGTATTCTATCCTATTCCTAATGGGATGGGCCAGAGCCAGTCAAAAGTTCTTCCATTTTTTAAAAATGGGGAGTTTGAGTCAAAACTGAAAGAAGAAGTATGGAATCCTCACTGAATTCCATTTTGAATGTTTTGTTTTGAAACTGTGGGAAAATTCCCACCTCCTCTGACTATTTTAGTCTCCGCTACCTTTTTCTACTTGACAAGTCAGGAGAAAGGGGGAAGAGGTAGACTATTAAAAAAAAAGTGAGGGGGGAAAAGAGAAAATAATGCTGTCTCTTGCTCCTTAACTTTCATGCTCTTCAAGTGAGAGAAAGTCATACTTGGACCTTAATATATCACTCTGGTCAACTTTTCCAACATAACCACTGATTTTGTACACTCAACAGCTGAGCTGCCTAATCTGAGACACCGCGGGCGCTCTAAACTCCATTTAAAGTCAGTGGAAGCAGCCAGTCCTCAGCATGTCTGGCAAACAAACCCAGAGGGGTCACAAAAATGAAAGCATTCAAGAGGCAACTTTGGAAAACGTGGCCATGTATCCTCAACAGTCCAAGTGTGAAGAGTCCAACCAATGGGTGTGGCTAGATGGTAAGTAGCTCACAAGCCTATACAAGGGGAAAAAATAATTTTGATAAAGGTAAAATACTGTCAATCCATCTTCCTGGGTTCAAATGAGACCTTCATTTAAAAAACAACCCCTAAAGATTGTATAGGCTCATTACACTGATGCTCTTCATATATCTTTCTTGTGAGGTAAATCACATGCAGTATCACCCTTGCTCAGTTTCTATGTCAAAGCTGAGCAAGTCTCTGATCTCCATTTGTTAACCTAAATAAATGGTGCTAATTTTCTTATGGCAGCATTCTGATGGAGTCAGCTGTCTGGTCTGCGGCAACCTCACCATGATTTGATAGTCCTCAAGACATATCTGGATAATGGCCAAATGTCCAATGAGTAGCTGCAAGAAGTCCTGTCAACTCATTAGCACCAATACCATCATTATCCGATGTGTTTCTATAACACCTTGTCTCCCGGAGATCTCAAAGGACTTTACAAATGATCAGTAACGTACATCACAAAGCACCATACTGAAAACACAGTAGCATACAGCATCTTTGTAGGATAGCTGAAAATTGGAAGTGAATCCAATCCAAAACACGGGGGGAATTTTAGGTGAATAGAATACATTTCCTAGGTTGAAATTAGGCCAGATGATCAGGATTTACTACTCCACTCTTGTAAAAAGTACCATGGCACCATTAACAATCACAGGCAGCCAGGACCTTGATTTTTACATCTCCTGTAAAAACAGACACTCCCACAATATAGTGTTGCCAATGCTCTGCTCAGGCAATGCACCATTACTGACTCAGAGGGGTGAATCCCCCCTACAGAAGTGAACAGGACACCACATGGGGGTTCAGTTCTGGTTTATATTCCTGTGTGACCATGAGCAAATAATTCAGTCATACTGTGCCTCAATTTCCCCCTCTGCAAAATGGAAGAATAATGCTTCATTTCTCTAAAACTAGAGCAGCATCAGCTAGGAGCAGAGATTAAAAGCTACATTCTTCAAGAATTGCACCTTCAACATGTTTCACACTGGATGGCATTCTGCCTAAGTGTCTGAGCAGCACATTACAAGTCAGGATTCAGGTGTTCTAATCCTATCTCTGCCACTAACTTACTAACCACCCACTTCAGAGAGGTGCAGTGATTAAAATTAATTAATATTTGTGAAGGCCTTTGATATTCTCATTTAAAAGGCTCTGCATAAATGGAAAGTTATTATTATTAATAGCTCTAAGATGAGGTCACAGAGCTCAGATTTGCATCAGCATCTGAATAGCTCCAAGTTTGGGGACGTTTTTGGATCCCTAGTAGTAATAACTAATACATGAAACCGCAAACATTGCTCTTCCTACTGATCTATTATCTTTGTTTGAAGAGACTGAAATCTTTTCAAAAGGCAAAATTTAAGTTGTAAATATGCCAACACACACTGATTTTAATCTCCCAAATTGTGCGCCACAGTCAATTTGTCCTTGCACAGCTCTTATTATTAAAATCTTGATAAGGCACTTGAAGGTGAGAAGCCGGGTCTAATAATTCACACCTAGTTGCAAAAAGGAAGCACTCAGACATAAGTGCTAGCTGTGAATTATTACACCTGAAGTCACACCCTGGAGTGTCTTAACATCAAATTCTAGTGTAGATGGTGGGGAAGAAGTGAATAAGAAAAGATGAGGGCTCTGCACTTATGTAAATATCAAATAAAATTCACCAATAGTCTCAGGTGTCCTTCTGGCAGGAAGTAAATTGGGGGAAAAAATGCAGGTGTAAGTCATACAAGGAGAATTCAGTAGCAAACTGCTCTTGGTTACATCAGCCTAACAACTGTTTATGCAAACAATCTGGCTTACTCATTAAAGCGCTGCTCTGATCGGCTATTAACTGTAACTGACAGATTAAGAGGAGAACAGCATGAGACAGATACTTCAGAACTGAGAGCAAAACATGCTGGTAGCTTAATCTATGTTTTAATTCCAGCTCCCATCTTCCCTCTCCACCCCTTTTCCCAGTACTTCACATGCATATTTCATATGGTCTAGGGCAGATCTTGGTGCCCACATAGACATTTTGATATTCTCTGCTGGTGCCTTCTAGCACCCACAGATTCATTTTACATTCCAAATAACCCACTGTGGCGGCCACACATTCTTCTTTGCAATACAGAGCACTCCTAAAATCACAGATGCTTCTGGTATCATCCACTATGCTTCAGTACTTCAAGTCCTATACACATTCTTTAAGGTCTAATCCTTTCAAATACTAGGGCTTTCCCTAAAATTTTGCTCCGGTTCTAATGGAGAGAGGTATAAGACAGCTTAAGAAACTGAAGAAGAGTAAGTACTAACAAGGAGAACATCTTAACAACAACTGCTGCTAAATAAATGCTCCTTTATATCATTCATGCTGCCAGCGTCTTATGTATATATTAGGGAGGAAGGTTTGGTCCCTATCCCAAGGAGTCTACATTCTGAATTAGGCCCTAATCCTACAACAAACCCCCAGAGGGCAGATCCATACACCAGTGCAATGCACCACTAAAATCAATGCGGCTTTGCATGGATATAGGGATCCACCTGCACAGAGCTCATGGTGGGACCAGAAAGATGGTACTGTCTAGTGGGCACCCCATTGGCTTGGGTTTACAGTGAGATAGGTTCAATTCCCAGCTCTACCAATAAGGTTGGGCAAATTACTTTGCCTCTCTTTCCCCCGCTGCCCTTTTTCTGCTGTGTTTATTTAGACACAAGTGCTTCATAACAGGAACTAACCTGTGGAACTCCTTGCCTGAGGAGGTTGTGAAGGCTAGGACTATAACAGAGTTTAAAAGAACTGGATAAATTCATGGAAGTTAAGTCCATTAATGGCTATTAGCCAGGATGAGTAAGGAATGGTGTCCCTGGCCTCTGTTTCTCAGAGGGTGGAGATGGATGGTAGGAGAGATCACTTGATCATCACCTGCTAGGTTCACTTCCTCTGGGACACTTGGCATTGACCACTGTCAGTAGACAGGATACTGGGCTAGATGGACTTTGGTCTGACCCAGTATGGCCATTCTTATGTTCTTATCTTTAACTATCTGTCTGTAGAGTACCTGGCATAGTGGGTGCCTGATTTTGCTTTTGAGCCCCTTGCTGTTGCCATAATACAAAAGAAGAATCTATTCTTCACTATTGACTCAGATACTTCTGGGGTGAATCCAGGCTCCATTAAGCTCCAGCTTGCTGTGTGGTCTTGAGTACATTCCTTCCTCTCTCTTTGCCTTGGCTTCCGTAGTTAAGTATTTGTGATGCTTCTAAAACAGCAATTTCTGTACTTACCCACTGCATAAGGGTGGCTGAGTGGTTAATTATTCATGTCGGTACAGCATATTGCACATGTAATGCACAATAACACGTACCGATTGCATGCTATTATTAATAGTGCAATATCCCATTTTAAATCCAAAGAAGTTGACCGAAGAAGGGTTAATCCATTAACCATTTCTTTTATTCAATAAGGGCTACTTTCTTGCTTGTCTCCGGGGCAGGTTCTGCACTCCGACATTCGGCTTTAACCATTGGTTCCAATCAAACTCCACTGTGGAGGTGATTCCGTAGTCCGTGACACTCAAGTCACTATGGGTCAGGTTTTTCAAAATATCTCAACTTCCATGTTGGACCAAAATAAGTGGCTAGGATTTTCCAAAGTGCTCAGCACTTTTTTGAGGGGAAAAACCCAGCCTTTACTTTTTTTCAGGTGCCTAAATGGGAGCTGAGCTTCATGAAAATCTGGCGTCAAATAACATTAGCCAAAACAGATAATACCCGCATTTTACCTTTCATAACACTTTTCATTTCAAAATGCTTTCCAAAGTACAGCCACTTCACCAACAGCAAGGCACACAGCTAGCCTAAGTACACACAGCACAGCAGCGTGGAAAGGAGTCATTTTGTATAGCCACACTGTGGGAAATCTTTAGTTATGTCCACAGCACCTCATTTTTTGTAGGTTTCATCCAAGAGACCTTTCCCCTAGTTCCCAACCCTGCTATTCTACATGGCACAGAAGTCAGTGAAAACCTCAGGAAAGTGGTGAGAGAAGCTTCAGGGAGCTGCACCTGCAACTCTCTAGAGTCCAAGGGTTCTAAACAGAGCTGGGTGATATTTTGTAAATTGCCATCAAATTTCAAAATTAAATATATAAATTCAGGACAAACTCAACTTTCTTCTTCGTTTTTATTTTTGACCAAACCATAGAGCTGGCCAATTTTTTTTTAACTCTTACATTTCAAGTTTTAAAATCTTGCATCCTACCAAAAAACAAACAAAAAAAACCCAAAAAATTTTAGGGAAAAAATATTTTGCTAAATTTTCCTCCTCTCATGTTTTCAGTTCCAATGTGCAAGCCACTACACCACATCCCCAGGCTAGGGAAATAAAAGAGTTAATGAGGAGCAAAGATATTAAAAAAAACCAGAATTCTTAAAGAACAGAACAAGACATTAACAAGGCTAGAATGGGCACTGCTTTTTGGTGCATTAGTATATATGGCTTTTTTTTTTTTTTGCCAAGTTCATATTGTTTGCATGCTTTTTACAAGGAGGTTTAAAGGAGCCCAGACTCAATATAAAAGACTCTAAAGAAACACCTCATAACAGTGCAGCTATAAATAGCACCGAGGTGGAAATGGCTGAAAATGTTTCTCGGTCCTCCTTTGTGTTCACATATTTAAAAAAAAAAAAGAAAAGTCTAGTTACATAGTTAGTATTTGTATTAAAGCTATTGCTAAGCAATTTCCACCACTGCCCATACAGCAGGAAGAAATTGCCAATTATTCTCTCCCCCACACATAGGAATATGCACTTAATCCTGTGCAGTGCAGCAATATAGACTTGATATCGATGTCCTTAAATACAGCCCATGCTGGTTCTAGTGTGGAATATACAAAGATGGAAGATATTCTTATCTTATCTGGGTCAGACCAAAGGTCCATCTAGCTCAGTATCCTGTCTTCCAACAGTGGCCAATGCCAGGTGCCCCAGAGGGAATGAACAGAATGGGTAATCATCAAGTGATCCTGTTCCCCATTGCCAGCTTCTGGCAAACAGAGGCTAGGGACATCATTCCTGACCATCCTGGCTAACAGCCGTTGATGGAGCTACCATCCATGAACTTATCTAGTTCTTTTTTGAATCCCAGGAAAAATAGGGGTTTAGCTTATATTTATGGGTAAGATTGTGACCTGCTTACTCACCTGAGTAATCTTACTGAAGCGAGGAGAGCTTCTCACTTGTGAAAAAGGGGATCGCAGTCTGGCCCGACACGCAGCATAATGCGCGGATGTGACAGCCGCTACATTGGTTAATACACCAGAGCCTGAACATCTACTGTTTGAGCTAAAGAACCAAGCGTCCCTAACTGGGGCTGTATCAGACTCATATGGATCAGCACAGAGGAGACTCTATACCATACACTCACCGGTGGCTTACACGTATACACATTGGCTCAGTTTAAAAAGGAAACAAACCTAAAAATAGGTTCCGACCACACCCACAGATATAACAATGGGTGGGATCCATGCAGTGAAAAAGGGGCACAGGCCTGGAAAAGCCAGGAGACGTGAGTGAGGACAGCATACTGGGTGGAGGCAGGGCCAAGAAGATGCACCTCCCAACACACACAAACCCTCTGGCTTTGCTGGAAGTAGGTGGAAAATGTAATCAAGGCTGGAGATGTCACAAGAACATCTATGGCCAAGGGGAGGCCCTGGTAGCATGGCCTCTGGAGCCTGGCAGTTGGTCGGGGGGGGGGGCGGTCTATGTGCTTAAGGCTGATGAGGGGGAACAGAAAACATTTCAGTGGAAATGTATCCCTCTGACATTTTCTATAGGAAAAATTTTCAGCTTGCGCTTGGAGAAAGGTACAGCCTGTTGTAGGACTGGAGCCCAGGACCTTCTGACCCACAGGCAAGAAATTAACTGATTGCAGAGTCTGATTGACACCCGCAGCAAAACAAAACCCACTGGGTAACAACAGAAGCACTCATGCCTCCAGCAAAAGCTGCACAGTCTCCAATGCATATATTGATCAATTTTTGAAGAGGCTATCATCTTTTTTGTTATTGTGTCCAATAGCCTTCTCTGTAAGCTCAGAAAACACTCCTTTAGGAAAAACCTGGGCCTGATTCTCTAACTGGAATGAAAAAGAAGAAAAACTCCATTAAGGTCTATGGACCAGATCCCCAGCTAATGTGTTCAGCATAGCTCCAATGACATCAACGGTACAAGAGTGATCTACTGAAACTGAGAATCTGGCAAAATGTACATATCCAAGTAAAACTGCTGCAGGGTGCCAAGTTTCCTTGTCTCCAATTGTGTTGAGCATCTTGCTGGAGTGGACCCTAATTGAACAGAGAATCAGAGACACAGTCCTGCTTTTTTGCATCTTTTCACCCCTGTGACTGTAGCTCAGACTAATGGTACTTTATTCAGCCTATTGGGCCACAGGTTCTGGTCACATAGGTTCCTGTATTCCTAAAGGCTAAAATTGCACTGCTTTAGCTACTCCTGTATAGTTAAAGCAGTAGACCGCTGCTGACGTAGATGTGGTTTGAATGGTATAATCCTAGAAGTATAGAAAAGAGAATAAACTATTGTGAAATAACACACATTTATACTGGTGTGACGGGTCCACAGTAGGAGTTGTGCTAGAATAACTTTTTCAGTACAAAAAAAATCCCCTTACTGAAATATTCCAGCATAACAACTGTGTTTAGCTCCAGCCATCAGGTGAAAACAACCAGTTTTATGCAGAGTCACTGCAGGATTGTATGTATTCATTGTTTAACTGGTGGGGCAGTTGGTAATAATATAAATGCACACTTAAAAATAAAATAACTTGAAAGAAGTTGAATCAACCTGAGGAAAAAAAAATCACCCGATGAAATACTTGATATATTGTTACTTTGATAAGTTCAAACAAGTGTGACTCACTATACAACTATTCTATCAATTCTGAACAAAAAACTGCATGGGATTATTATGCTTTTAATCCAAAGAGCTGGGTGTTTGGAATTCCTCAAGCCCTTTGTGGTGTCATATTAGCTAGGCCAGTCTCTCATGAAAAGAATGTATTGTTGAATAGAGTTGAGTCCGGATCTCTGCTCCATTGGGTTGATAAAATGGCAGTTGATTTAAAAAGAACCAGCTTGTCTGGAGAAAGGATTAGCAGATTAAGAACCTGCATGTAATTTTTTTTATGTAATGTAAAGTTACATTTCATAACTAAAAGGGATTAATTAAAACATTAATAGAAGGAGAGATGTTATTTTTTTTCCCGGGACAAACACCTCAGCACACATACGAACATTTGCTTTAGTTGCTGTTCCCTCAACAGTGGGGAATGAATTGCTGTTCTCTGCCAGCAACAGTTGATATAGAAAGGAAAAAAGGAGAGGTTTGTGTGGTGGCTCAGCATTTTACTTTCCTGTTGCACTGACATGGCTTTAAAATAAATAAAATAAATAAATAAAATCAATCCAGTGGACTTTTACATCATAGTCCTTTATGCCTTTATTGGGGTGTGAAAAATATATTTGCACTGAAAGCAGAACACTGTCTGAACTTGGATGATTCTTTCTTTCTTTGGGCCTGATTCTGATCTCACTTTTACACTTCCATGTAGCTCTATGGGGACCTTCTTCAGCTGGTGAAAATCAGTATCACTTCATGGACTGTAATGGGGTTGTGCCAGTTTACAGCAGGTAAGGATCTGACCTGTTCATATTAGTGAAATTACACCAAATTTAACAGCTGTAAAAGGAGAGATCACCCTAAAGTATTTTTAGAGGGCCCCACTCAGGTAGCTTAGTACCTTATTCCATTGGCAGTGACAGCAAGGTTGCAGAATTGGTCCTAACAATGAAAAAGTACATGTGCTGTCTCCCTCAACCTCAGCCCTACTTCAGAAACTTCAGTACTGAAAAGTTCTAAGTAAGTCACACCAGGAGGGGTGGCAGCAGGAAGCGAGACATTGTCAGTTTATTGCCCATGTCACCAAGTTTCATATCATTTTTAAAAATCCTGTCTTTCATTTTTTAATTCCCAGAGACTGAGTTTTGGCTCATGAGTTTTAAACTTTGCAAGGTTTCTTTGATCCTTTTGTTAAGTGCTCCCAGGCAGGCTAAGCAAGTTTGGACTGGGTTAGTGCTCTGACAGGAAGCACCAGAGAAATAATTAGGGGCTGATGATGAAATTGTTGTTGGCAGTTCAGTAGGTGGAGCTCTTCCCTTTGAATCATTAGCCTGCTAATTCCCCTGGATTCTGCTGTTGGAAGTACCATCTTTCAGCTGAGACATACCTCTCAGATCCTAGGGGCATGTAGTCCCCCAGCTCCCCTGCAGCCTAAGAGGACAGGTATTCATTTTGGTGCTCTGGCCCCATTCTAACTCATTTGATGATATTACATTCGCTAGAACTGGCCAACTACTCCTCATCAAATAATTTGATTATTTTTATTATATATTTTTAATCCTGTAAGTTGTATGTGTTGTTTACAGTATTCTCACCAATAAGCAAATCATTTGTGAATTTTGCAAGATGTTTCTAATGAAGGTATTCATAGTTCCAAAATCTTTCACCTCTCTCTAGTATTTGAAGTGCACCCATATACATTTCCACTAGCTATTATACTCTTCTTACTTGCTGTCTTAAAGCACTGT
The DNA here is from genome assembly GCF_007399415.2 of Gopherus evgoodei. Lineage (NCBI taxonomy): Eukaryota > Metazoa > Chordata > Testudines > Testudinidae > Gopherus > Gopherus evgoodei. The sequence goes on along the minus strand of NC_044340.1, from coordinate 13,912,938 downwards.
GTATCATAGGTGTGAGGTATTACTACCACACTGCACCTCAGAGTTGGCTGCATTTCAGTTTGTTGAAATAGTCTCTATTTCCAAAGCACTTTGGGATGAACGATAGCGTATCACATAAGCATACAAGAATTGCCAGACTGGATCAGTGGTCCATCTAGTTCAGTATCTTGTCTTTGACATTCATCACTTCCAAATTCTTCAATGGGGGATAAAAAAAATAACCATACGATGCTTAATAATGAATAACCTACTCATAAGAGCCTTGTCACTTAGACCCAGATCCTCAAGGTTTTTAGGGCTACTAGTTTCCATTGATTTAAATGCAAGTTAGTAGAATAAATATCCCTGAGGATGTGGGCCTCAATGATTAGCTTATGCCCTGCAGCATGAAGCTTTATACTTCATATTTTCTAAATACAGATCCTATATAATATAGCTGTGGATGTGCCCATTCTCTGTGAGACCATCCAGTCTCATATCTTGCTGAGCTTTTGGTCTCGATGACATCATGTGACAATGAGTTCCACAGGTTTATTGTACGTTGCGTAAAATATTTCCTCTCATGAGGAGATCTTCGGTGCAGATCCTCAAAGGTATCCACTAGGAGTCAGGCACCTAAATAATACCTTTGAATGTCTGGCCTTTGTGAAAAGATTACTATTTAAAGCCAAATAAATTATGTCAGCCCATTCTCCTGTATTTACCACTTTGCTGACCTGCTCAGAGATGCCTTAATTAAGCCTTATTGGTGTGTGATTTCCAGGATCAGCCCTAGGGCCTTTTTAAAAGGCTAGATACAACATTTGCTATTTCCCACATGGTAGCTGATTTTAGTAAGAGATTGTATATTTTTATTAGCAGCTCAAATCGATTCCTTCACTACCCTTAGGTGTATGCCACTTGGGCCCGGGGGCTTCTTGCTCATTTATTATTTGTATTGTGGTAGCACCTAGGAGGCCCAATCACGGACCGGGACCCCATTGTGCTAGACATTGTACACAAAAGACAGTCCCTACCCTAAAGAGCTTAACATTTAAGCTTTCCATCGGGCATTTATCACTGTGTTCCAGCACCTCCTCTCATCGTGCCTCACTACTGGACAGTATCATCTTTACTTCCCCACCATCCTTGATATTGAAGATTAATGCATAGACATTTTTTCATACTCTGCAATATCCTTATTCTCCTTAACTGTTTCTTTTACTGTCTGGCAGTCCAGCAAGCCCACTGATTTCCTCAGCAGACCACTTGCTTCTGGTATCACTAAAGAATTCTCTATTATTTGTTTTCACCTCTTTGGCTATTGACTCTTCAAATTCCCTCTTAGCCTTCCAAAATTCCATATTACATTTTATATGCCACAGACGTTATGCTTCTTTCATTGGCTTCACTAGGGTCAGATTTCCATTTTCTGAAGATATTCTATTCTGTTCAAGTTATTATTACAGGGATGACCACAGTATGATAGGAATACATTTTCATAGCATTTTAAAGAGGTAAGGTAGGATGTGAATGGATGGCTATGATAATACTCCTTTCTAGTTCTGTAGCACCTTCTTTCTAAAAAAAGAGACTAAAGAACTGCAAACAATTACTACAAATTATTGCATTATTATTATTATTTTGTTAGATGAACCTTCCTGATATCACAGAATCTGCAGGAGTCAGATTTGCAGCTTCATGTGGGCAAAAGAACAGCAGTAACCCCAGGGTTAAAGCATTCATCAGCTCAACACAGCATCACGATCCAAGTGTCATATCCTTATATATCATTTTATGCAAGCCAGACAACTGATTTATAAGTTATTCTCCCTAAGTCTCAATTAATTTCACATAGGACATTTTCACAGTTGTACAATAAATGTTTAAATTAAGACATTTCTCTTCTTTCTTTTCCCCCCATGGAAATTGAATTTAATATTAACTGGTTCTTGGGTGCCACTCATGGCCTGCACAATTACAGATAAGAACATCGATCTGGCAGGAAAACAAATTGGCTCTTAAAAGAGGGCAGTTTGGATCTGACAGGATAAGATGATTAGGAGTCTCTCTAATGGATACAGTATATTACTCCTGGCTATATGCAGGAAGGAGACCTGCCCATTCCACTCACAGGTACCAAACAATGATCTGCTCCATACAGGAAACCCAACTTGCAGATTACCTACTGAGGTTCAGGTCAGTTGTTTGCAATATAAATTAATCGCCTGGAACTAAAACAGCATGGCAGAGCAGTGCAACAGGATATTATCACAATAGGTGGATTTAGGGTTGCCAACCCTCCTAGTTTTTCCAGGAGTCACCCAGAATCGGGCTCTATCTCCTGGAGGCTACTGAAGCCAATCCGGGAGATTTTAGGCCACTGAAAGTCTGGCGGTGCAGTCGGGTTAAGGCAGGCTCCCTGCCTGTCCTGGCCCTGCGCCCCTCCCGGAAGCGGCCACCACATCCCTGGGGTCTCTGCACACTGCCCCTGCCCTGAGCACCAACTCCGCAGATCCCATTGGCCAGAAACCACCCAAGCTAAGCACCACCCAGTCGGAGCCCACACCCCTCACCCCCTCCCACACCCCAGCCCCCTCCCAGGGCTAGTATCCCAACCCCGCCACCCCCTAAATCCCTGCCCCAGCCCTGAGCCTCCTCCTGCACCCAAATTCCATCCCAGCACCTGCACCCGGCATCCCTCCTGCACCCCAACTCCCTGCCCCAGCCCTGAGCCTCCTGGAGCCCACATTCCCCGCCCCAGACTCAGCCCAGAACCCACTCTCACATTCCAAACTCCTCGGCCCCAGCCTAGAGCCTGCACCCCCTCCCACACCCCAACTCCCTGCCCTAGCCCGGTTAAAGTGAGTGAGGGTGGGGGAGAGTGAGCAATGGGGGTGGGGGATGGAGTGAGTGGAGCAGGGCTTTGGAGAAGGGGTGGGGCCTCAGATAAGGGCAGGGCAGAGGGTGGGGCAAGGGTGTTGGGGTTTCTGTGATTAAACAGTTGGCAACGCCAGGTGGATTAGGAAATATTTTAGGGGGTATTTGGAGGACATGCGGAACAGGACAGCTGGCTGCTTAAATGAAATCAGGCCCAGCTCTCCTTTTCCAGTCCAGATGTGCTCTAGTTTCATGTAATGAAGAGTGGTGGTAGACTGCCCCTGGGAGTTATAAATGTGAGATGGCCGAAAGGTAAGGGGAGAGTCCAGAATCAGAGCAGATCTGCAGGGAGGCGATGTCCATGAAAGATCTGCAAAGAGTTCCCTAGCTGAGCTGTGGAGTCAGATCAGGATGGTGGAAGTGAGGAAGAGAGAATAAAAGCAAGTGGGGGAGGCACTGCAGTACCTGGTGCATAGGGTGACCAGATATCATCAATTGTGAAAAAAATGGGATGGGGGTGGGGGGCAATATGCACATATATAAGAAAAATCCCTAAAAAATGGGACATCTGGTCACCTTACTGGTGCAGCAACAGTGGACCCTGGCTGTCCTCTTGCAACTTCTACAGGATGAACTTGGCCTAATGGGTCATGCAGAGAACTAAGTTTCCTAATAGTGTAACTCCCCTTTAATTTAATAACTTCATTTTGCATTATGTCTTCCAGAAAGATGTCCAGTTACCAAAGAAATGGCACAATCAATCCTATATTCACAATTTATTCAGGCAAAACCTTTATGCTTAGACTCTTGGCTCACTTCCCTTAGGAGAATAGTCAAACAAAGACTCCAGGTGCAAACTTTGGGAAAGTTTTGACCTAGATCTGGATGCAAACTTTGTGGCTTGGTCCAATTCCATGTGACTGAACAAGGCCCTAGAAAATATAATGCTGGATATTCCTATTTTGGGTCACAGATGAACTGGGTGGATTTAATTATTCTTTTTCATGGGCAACTCTTATGGATCTGGGAATCCTATGCTCCCATTCTGCTCACCTCTACATCTGTGAATTAATCTTTTTAAAAGGTCAAAAGAGATTTTTCAGTAAAAAAGGCAAAAATAACACTTATGTCTCTGACATGGTGCTTGCCAGCACACAGAATATATATCGAGAGAGGAACTAGAGCTTGTAAAAAGGTTCTAACAGGGACTATTGTCTAATAATTATAATACATTTTATTATTTAATGTATTTTATTGTGAAAGATTCTTAAATTGTATAGATTAGTAATGGGATGGTAAGTAGGTACATATTCTGATTTCAAAGATAGACATAGTGGGAGGGGAGGGGGTAGTTTGAATTCAAACAACATGGGCCCTCAAATATCATTGGAAAGCAAACATTGACTTTGCAGGACCTACCTCATCATCTAAGGGAATCTCATGGGGAGAAATAATCAAAATAAATTCAGGGAATATTTTTTCTCCCCTAAGCTTGAAAGTCAAGGCTGAGTTTAATACATGTTTGTATAGTACCTAGCACAATGGGGACCCACAGGCATTACTGTAATAAACACAATTCCTAATTAATAATAATATAGCATCCTAGTCTTGTTTGCAAGTTGGAATGTTGTGCTTTCTTCAAATTTTAGCTTCGTCTATTGTGATGTAATTAGAGCTTTTTCATCAACATTTTAATCAACACTTTTTATTTTGATAAAAAAAGGTTAAACATTTCACAATTTTTCACTCTCATTTTGCAATCAACTATGGAGTCACTTGAAATTTCAAACAAAATTTCAATGAAATTTCAAACAAAAACTTTGTGAATTTTTAAAAAAAATCTCCTCATGTCCTGGGCCAGCTCTCGGTGTAATGAAATACATTTTCCACCCAGTTCATCCAGAGGTTAAGCCTTCGAAACCCTTTCTGGGTTTTATGAGATCTTGTCATCAGTGCAGCCTCAGATATTGCAGTGACATGAACCTAGTGCCTCATGTTTGTAGATAATATAAGCCAAGCTGTACTTAGAAGGTACTTTATTAAGCCAATAGAGGTTCTGAAAATCGGGTTTTTTAGTAAAAAAAAAAATTCTACATCTGTTCCCACACCCAAACCACATTTGACTTTTTAGAAGCAACTGGACAACTTTCAATTTACTTCAATGAGCTTAAGATCAGGCCTTCAAAATATAAAATAACCTGAATAAAAATTGAAGATTTATTGCCTTGGTGATATAGGTGCAACGCTCACCTAACTCACTGTCAATGTGGTACCCTAGTAAGTGAGTATAGAATTCGACATTAAATCACTAGCTCCTCCTTTCAGATCAGGTACAACATAGCAGCAATAGCACAAACTTGCACCAGGCTGAGCCAGGAATAAGCCCTGGCCATGCACCAGGAGCGACCACCTCAAGAGGTCAGAAGATAGTGCCCATCTTTTTAAAAGGGAAGAAGGAGAATCCAGGGAACTACAGACCGGTCAGCCTCACCTCAATCTCTGGGAAAATCATGGAGCAGGTCCGCCATTTTGAAGCACTTGGAGGAGAGGAAGGTGATCAGGAACAGTCAGCATGGATTTATCAAGGGCAAGTCAGGTCTGTCCAACCTGATTGCCTTCTATGAGGAGATAATTGGCTCTGTGGATATGGGGAAAGCGGTGCATGTGATATACCTTGACTTTGGCAAAGCTTTTGATATTGTCTCCTACAATATTCTTGCAATCAAATTAAAAAAAAGTATGCACTGGATGAATGGACTATAAAATGGATAGAAAGCTGGCTAGATTGTTGGGCTCAACAGCTTGATGTCCAGTTGGTATGAAGTGGATTGCCCAAGGGATTGGTTCTGTTCAACATAGAATCATAGATTATTAGGGTTGGAAGGGACCTCAGAAGGTCATCTAGTCCAACCCCCCTCTCAAAGCAGGACCACTCCCCAAATGGCCCTCTCAAGGATTGAACTCACAACCCTGGGTTTAGCAGGCTAATGCTCAAACCACTGAGCTATCCCTCCCCCTGTCTTCATTAATGATCTGGCAGATGGAGTGGATTGCACCCTCAGCAAATTTGCAGATGACACTAAGCTGGGGGAGAGGGAGATACACTGGAGGGTAGGGATAGGGAGAACTAGACAAATTGAAGGATTGGGCCAAAAATCTGATGAGATTTAAACAAGGACAAATGCAGAGTCCTGCACTTAGGATGAAGAATCCCATGTACCACTACAGACTGGGGACCGACTGGCTAAGCAGCAGTTCTGCAGAAAAGGACCTGGGGATTACAGTGGACAAGAAGCTGGATATGAGTCAATAGTGTGCCCTTGTTGCTAAGAAGGCTAATGGCATCTTGGGCTGCATTAGTAGGAGCATTGCCAGCAGATCAAGGGAAGTGATTGTTCCCCTCTATTCGGCACTGGTGAGGGCAAATCTGGAGTATTGTGTCCAGTTTTGGGCTCCCCACTATAGAAATGATGTGGACAAATTGGAGAGAGTCCAGCAGAGGGCAATGAAAATTATTAGGGGGCTGAGGCCCATGACTTATGAGGAAAGGCTGATGGAACTGGGCTTGTTTAGTTTGCAGAAGAGAAGATTGAGGAGGGATTTGATAGCAGCCGTCAACTACCTGAAGGGGGGGTTCCAAAGGAGATGAAGCTAGGCTGTTCTCAGTGGTGGCAGAAGACAGAACAAGGAGCAATGGTCTCAAGTTGCAGTGGCAAAGGTCTAGGCTGGATATTAGGAACAACTATTTCTCTAGGAGGGTGGTGAAGCACTGGAATGGGTTACCTAGGGAGGTGGTGGAAGATTCTTCCTTAGAGGTTTTTAAGGCCTGGCTTAACAAAGCCCTGGCTGGGATGATTTAGTTGGGGATTGGTTCTGCTTTGAGCAGAGGGTTGGACTAGATGACCTCCTGAAATCTCTTTCAACCCTAGTCTTCTAGGATTCTATGAAGAGGGTTCAGTATCTGAGGCCCATTCAATTGTTCACTCTTCTGCTTGGATTGCTGAGTGGGAGTGATGGAGGGGGCAATTATTACCAGCTGTAGTGGTGCTTTGTGTGGTGCTTACACACTTTCATTAGGATATGGACTGAAAAAAAGAAACTCATTTGCCATTGGCTGCTGAACCACCAATAGATGGTAGCAACTTTTGGTCACTTCTTGATCTGGGCTGGATTCAAACCAGCCATGTAAAGGTGAAATGTAGGGACTCCTATAAGTCTTTTATAAAAATACATTAATAGATTTGTAGGCTTTCCAGTGGTGTTTATTATAGTAGTAATTGAGCACCTCGCAGATGCTAAATAATTTAGCCTTGCAATGGGCCTATGAGGTATGGAAGGACTGTTACTTCCTTTATACAGAAGGGGCACCATTTACCAAGAGACTGCATAACTTGCCACAGGTCCCAAAATGCCTGTGGCAGATCTCCTGAATCCCAGATCTCTGCCCTAATATTCCTCTGCTATTCTACTCACCCTACTTATTAGAAAGAAAACTTTGGGGAACCCAGGGCTGTTCTGTGGAAATTTGTACAGCTCCCTACCCCATTGCCCATCCTCTCAGCCATCCAAACCCCCTTCCCAAATTTCTATACTGGGTGTCAAAAGTCAATATTCTATATGATACCTCTGGCTTTCAAAATAATATCGCAGAAGTTCTGTAATTATTAGACAAGATTAATTGAAGCCCAACAGTATAGCACATCAAATAAAGGAACAGGGACGCCATTTATCTGTTAAGGTTCTGAATGTGAAAAACATCGAATCACTCATGTGCTTTGATGAAAGCTTCATTGTTCAACTCTATGGAGAGGCGCATTTTATGTGACAGAGGCAGTACAGTTGTTTTTGTAAGTTCACTCAAGATTCTAAATATGATTATATTTGTACCCAGCTAGAAATTATAAGTGACTATGATGCCATGGGGGATTTTTTGTGGTGTTTGTTTCAGGAAAAATAAATTGTTCCTAAGGAGGAGCAATTGGAAACTAATACAATTAAATTCTTTACTTTGCTTGCCAAGGACATTTGACTGCTACTGTGCTACATCAGGTATGTAATGAAAAGCAAATGACAGTGAATCTTAATGCAGTAGAGAGCTTGGGTAACTGTAGTTTTATGTCAGCGATAGCCTGCTAGAGAAAAGCTGCATTGTATCTAGGATTAGCAGAACTGCAGGATTTCATTAACGACGGACTAGCTTTTTAGCAAAACAAAGATAGTTAGAGAGTAAAAGAACATGACTAGAATGTGTTCTGCTAATTGGAAATGTATATTATCTTCACTTTGCGAGGGAGGAGGTGCTGGGTGTTCTATATTGTCATTTGGAGAACGGCAGCTTGTACAAGAGTTTTCCCAGATTGGAATGTTGAACTACCAGGCAGCAACAGTCAGAGAAGCCCGTTTTTGAAACTGGACCTATTAAAAACAACCATATATTTATTCATGCAGGGCTTGACGGGGCCCCTGAATATCAGAGGGAGTCCTTGCATTGACTTCAGTGGGCTTTGGCTCAGGCCCATGCTGCTCAAGTCTGGTAAACTTCCATTGAATTCAGTGCAACTTTGCCCAAGTAAGAACTGAGTAACAATCCACTTGGTCAAATCCTGCAGCCCCTACTCAGGACAGTGGTGAGGACAGCAAGAAAACTGTTCCAAAATCATTAATGGGTCTGATCCTTATTTATACCAAAACCCCTTTACACCATTCAAGGAGTGTAATTTACACCAACTCTGTATGTGGACAAAGTGGTTTAAAATAGCTATGTGTAAACGAGAATGAATTTTGTCACTTGAGGCTTTCCTATTTTTAAAATGCATGCCCTTGACCACCAGGCAAAGAAAGAGAGACACACAAAGGCAGTTTTGAAACATTCCAGTACTTTTCTGATCATTTTGAAAAGCTGAAATATGATTGCAGCCTTTTTGCATACGGAGGGAGAGAATCCATTTAAATGAAAAATTAGCTGCCTTAACAGGTCAAGCACATAGTTACATTAACGTTGTGTAGAACAATAAATCAACTTCGATCTCCAATTGAAAAAATGCTAATTTAGCTCAGTGATTCACTGATTGTACTTCCCGTGTGCCCTGGCGATAGAAATCTTTTATTTAATGCGAGACAGTGATTTGACGGCCCTCCTAATGGCGCTTGCAGACTATCAGCATTTCAGTGGAATTCTGATCATGGTTTTAATATTCCATGCAGCTTTGCCCCCTCTGATTTCACGCTGAAACATTAACAAGAGCTGACACTGGAGATTAGAAGCAGACAGCTGGAATGCCAGGTCTTTGTTGCAGCATGGACATGAGCCAACATCGTTCAACCGCAGCCAAGAGGGACCTGGGAAAGTCGTCTTAAGAAGAAGGGGAGGCAGGGAGGGGGAGACAAGGTAGTTTACTGAAGGGCATATACAAGAAGATAATTGCAGAGTCCTTTCATCTTTTAAATCCAAATTCTAATCAATATTGGTTTATTAAGGGGAAAGAGGGTTATTAAAAGGTAAATTTTGCATTGGAGAAACAAATCTTCATTGGAACTGCAAGCATAAAAGTTTTGCATATAAAACAATTGCATGCCCATAACCACTACTAATTTTGTCTACCTAACAACTGTGATTACTTGAGGTGCATGCATCTGTAAATGCAGTGCTGGTCTCCTTAAAAAAAAAATTCACTTAGTTCCAGGTGAATAAATTGAGAAATAAAATTGGATTTATGTGCTGTGCAGTTTGTGTCAACTGTAAACTCCTAGGCAAAAAGGAAGTACTATAACATAACATTCTTGTGCCTAATAAATTGTTTCCTGTGAACAGAAAGCTAAAAAAGATACATACTTTTATCCTACTCCTTATTCTGCACAATGTTCTGGACATAGAGAAAGCTTTGGGAGATTCTAGGCACGCTCTGTAGCAAAGCTGTGGAGCCTTTTCTGGAAGTGCTAATTGTTGTATTGATTAAAGGACCAAGTAGTCCTTATTCAGGCAGATTCTCCTTGAAGTTCATTGGAGTTCTGCCTGAGTAACATGGGCCTGATCCAAAGCCAACTGAAGATAACAAAGTCCCCACTGCCTTCCTTGGACTTTGGAGCAGGCATTAACTGAATAAGGACTAGAGGGTTTGGACCTATCTTTGGAAATCATCAGGGGGAAACAAGGTAATGTAGAGAATAGGAACACCTCAAAAGACTTGGATAAGAACCTTCCCAGTCTTGCCACCAACCTTGAGCAAGTTACTCCATGTCTCTGTGCCACTGTTTCCCCTTCCACACTTCATCATCTATTTAGATCATAGACTCTTCAAAGGAGGGGTCCGTCTCGATCTGTTTGTACAGCAGCTAGCACAATGGGTCCCTGATCTGTTGAGGTCTCTAGGCATAAACAATTAAGATCATAACGATTCCCCCAAGGGAATTTAAACTGAGGCAGGATCCCTACTGTGCTCGGTACTGTAAACGCGCACACAGCAAGACATGGTGGTCCTTCACCTGAGGAGCTTACAGTCTAAAATGAACTAGGTATGTTGTGGGAGAGGGGCCAATCTTACAAGCAGGCTCCAATCCAGCAATCAGCTCCATGCCAGAGGACATGTGCATCCAAGCACAGCCATGTGGATTTATATGGGACCGTGTAAAGGGGCAGTGTTTCAGCAGCCGGAAGATCCTTACAGGATGGGGTGTGAAAATGATTAATGTGGCAATTGGCACATGGATTATACGATTCCATGGTTTTTATTTTATTTAATAGTCCCCATCTTCCCCTCCAGCTAGCTAGTGCTATTTCCTCCTTTCTTTTAATTCTTAGCTAGACTAATAGCAATAAATAGAGAACAAATATTTGTACTAATAATCGAAAGGTGACCTATGAACTCAAAAGTATTATTAACGAGTGGTTGAATGCCAAGTATTGTTTTCATTACGTTGCATTTATGTTTTTCTTTCTTCCAAAGGTATGAAAGCCCTTCCCAAAAATGATTGAGGGCTAACATCTGCTCTCTTTTACACCATTGCAAATCTGGAGTAACTCTGCTGAAACCTTTTGTTACTGCAGTTTTTCAGAGGGCTGAATTTGACTCTTAATTAACCCTCACAACATCTCCTGTGAGGTAGGTAGTCCAAGTGTAATTAGGTATGTTTAACAGATGGGTAAACTAAGGCACACAAAGGTAGTAGCTTACTGAAAGTCAACAATGGAGGCGGAGCCAAGAAGAGAACCCAAGAATTCTGGTTCTCAATTCCCTGTTCCAAACAGACCACAGCCCTCCCTTAGTTTTCATTTTGTGGCATGAAAACCAAAACAAACCACAATCCCTTCAGACACTAACACAAAGCTCCCAGCATTCGGGCTGTTACTACTCTTTAGTTTCGCTTTGTGGACCTGTTCTCTCTGCTACAGGACACTGATCCAAAGCCCACTGAAATCAATGAGAGCTCTTCCACTGGCTTCGGGGGGCTTTAGATTAGGCCCCGTGAGTCCTTTCTGTGGCCAGGTCTACAATAGAAACTTCTGCTGGCATAGTAACATGAGTCAGAGTGTGATTTTTGGTGACCTCTCTGTACTGGCTAACGCTCTAACGTAGATGTAGTTATGGGGCATAAAAGTGCTTTTATTGGTATAGATTATTTTGCTCAGGGAACTAGTATAAGATATACCAGAAAAAGCACTTTTTTTGGTCAGGATTAGCTGGGTCCGCACTAGGAGAGTTTGCCTGTACAACTTTACCAGTAAAGCTATATTGGTAAGCCTTTTCTAATGCAAGCCAGTTCTGGTTCTCTCCTCCAAGATCTTTTCTTGCGTTTGAGACAGGAACTGGAAGAGAGGTCTTTTCTACAGCTGTAGAGTTCTCACTGCAGTACTTACAGGCGCTGCTTTGAGATCTCTGGAGGGTAAGTGCTATATACATGCAAAGCATGTTAAATAAAGTACCTCTTGCTCTATCTGAAACTGCTTCCTTTCCTTTAATTACCTGGTTGTTGTCTAGACTGAAGTTCATTACACTAGTTCTATGGCTCAGCATCATTTACTTTGCATATCAGTCAGTCAATCTGTGAGCCAACTGGTAGACTCCAGAGTGGTTGAGGAACATGTTGTTGCAGTCATAAACATGCTCAGAAGGGAAAAATAAGAGCTGAAACTGGTAATGAACAGAAATACAATAGCTGTCAATAAATCTGTTAATACTATTGACCTTTCCCACATTTGCATCTTTATCCAAAGTTCACTAGAGATCTTCCATGCATGTTATCATTATCCCTCATTAGAAGTCACTCTAGAAACATTAGCCAAGCATTTCAGGGGCTTGTTAGTTACTTTAACAAAGCAATGTCAATACCAAGCAGTGGTTCCTGTCATGAGTTATGAGTCAGGGCCTTTAAGACTAAATTTTCTTGGGCTTCAGGTGCAATGTTGGAGGGCATGAGAAAAAGTTACTCCCACCCCCCTGCTCCTTCACCTCACCCCCCCATAGGAGAATCCCACTTTGGGGCCCAGATCCTCTGTTGGTGTAAATAGTTTTAACTCCATTAAAGTCAGTGGAGCTACACCAATTGAGGATCTAGCTTTGGGTTTGTAGGAGAGCCATGTTGGCCTGTGCAAATTTGTGCATAGTCTTGAACTTCAGCTGTTAAGTTTAGATATGGAACTGAATTTTCCCCAACTTTGCAGGGAACAGGAAGGGAAGATTCTAATGCAACCCATCGCTAGTACAATTATACACTGATTTATGTACCTTATAGACTGACAGACTAACAGATGCTTTTACAGATCCAGACTAACACAGCTACCCCTCTGATACTTCATTTATGTACAGAACTTTGGGCCAGATCCACAGCCAGGGCAAACTGTTATAATTCAGTTTTATAGACTCATAGACTCTAGGACTGGAAGGGACCTCGAGAGGTCATCGAGTCCAGTCCCCTGCCCTCATGGCAGGACCAAATTCTGTCTAGACCATCCCTAAAAGACATTTATCTAACCTACTCTTAAATATCTCCAGAGATGGAGATTCCACAACTTCCCTAGGCAATCTATTCCAGTGTTTAACTACCCTGACAGTTAGGAACTTTTTCCTAATGTCCAACCTAAATCTCCCTTGCTGCAGTTTAAGCCCATTGCTTCTTATTCTATCATTGGAGGCTAAGATGAACAAGTTTTCTCCCTCCTCCTGATGACACCCTTTTAGATAACTGAAAACTGCTATCACGTCCCCTCTCAGTCTTCTCTTTTCCAAACTAAACAAACCCAATTCCTTCAGCCTTCCTTCATAGGTCATGTTCTCAAGACCTTTAATCATTCTTGTTGCTCTTCTCTGTAACCTCTCCAATTTCTCCACATCTTTCTTGAAATGCGGTGCCCAGACTGGACACAATACTCCAGTTGAGGCCTAACCAGCGCAGAGTAAAGTTGAAGAATGACTTCTTGTGTCTTGTTTACAACACACCTGTTAATGCATCCCAGAATCATGTTTGCTTTTTTTGCAACAGTATCACACTGTTGACTCATATTAAGCTTGTGGTCTACTATGACCCCTAGATCTCTTTCTGCCATACTCCTTCCTAGACAGTCTCTTCCCATTCTGTATGTGTGAAACTGATTGTTCCTTCCTAAGTGGAGCACTTTGCATTTATCTTTATTGAACTTCATCCTGTTTACCTCAGACCATTTCTCCAATTTGTCCAGATCATTTTGAATTTTGACCCTGTCCTCCAAAGCAGTTGCAATTCCTCCCAGTTTGGTATCATCCGCAAACTTAATAAGCGTACTTTCTATGCCAACATCTAAATTGTTGATGAAAATATTGAACAGAGCCGGTCCCAAAACAGACCCCTGTGGAACCCCACTTGTTATACCTTTCCAGCAGGATTGGGAGCCATTAACAACTACTCTCTGAGTACGGTTATCCAGCCAGTTATGCACCCACCTTATAGTAGCCCCATCTAAATTGTACTTTCCTAGTTTATCTATAAGAATATCATGCGAGACCGTATCAAATGCCTTACTAAAGTCTAGGTATATCACATCCACCGCTTCTCCCTTATCCACAAGGCTCGTTATCCTGTCAAAGAATGTTATCAGATTAGTTTGACACGATTTGTTCTTTACAAATCCATGCTGGCTATTCCCTATCACCTTACCACCTTCCAAGTGTTTGCAGATGATTTCTTTAATTACCTGCTCCATTATCTTCCCTGGCACAGAAGTTAAACTAACTGGTCTGTAGTTTCCTGAGTTGTTTTTATTTCCCTTTTTATAGATGGGCACTATATTTGCCCCCTTCCAGTCTTCTGGAATCTCTCCCGTCTCCCATGATTTCCCAAAGATAATAGCTAGAGGCTCAGATACCTCCTCTATTAACTCCTTGAGTATTCTAGGATGCATTTCATCAGGCCCTGGTGACTTGCAGGCATCTAACTTTTCTAAGTGATTTTTTACTTGCTCTTTTTTTATTTTCTCTTCTAAACCTACCCTCTTCCCGTAAGCATTCACTATACTAGACATTCCTTCAGACTTCTCAGTGAAGACCGAAACAAAGAAGTCATTAAGCATCTCTGCCATTTCCAAGTCTCCCGTTACTGTTTCCCCCTCCTCACTGAGCAGTGGGCCTACCCTGTCCTTGGTCTTCCTCTTGCTTCTAATGTATTGATAAAAAGTCTTCTTGTTTCCCTTTATTCCCATAGCTAGTTTGAGTTCATTTTGTGCCTTTGCTTTTCTAATCTTGCCTCTGCATTCCTGTGTTATTTGCCTATATTCGTCCTTTGTAATCTGACCTAGTTTCCATTTTTTATATGACGCCTTTTTATTTTGTAGGTCACGCAAGATCTCGTGGTTAAGCCAAGGTGGTCTTTTGCCACATTTTCTATCTTTCCTAACCATCAGAATAGCTTGCTTTTGGGCCCTTAATAGCATCCCTTTGAAAAACTGCCAACTCTCCTCAGTTGTTTTTCCCCTCAGTCTTGATTCCCATGGGACCTTACCTATCAGCTCTCTGAGCTTACCAAAATCCGCCTTCCTGAAATCCATTGTCTCTATTTTGCTGTACTCCCTTCTACCCTTCTTTATAATTGCAAACTCTATGATTTCATGATCACTTTCACCCAAGCTTCCTTCTACTTTCAAATTCTCAACGAGTTCCTCCCTATTTGTTAAAATCAAGTCTAGAACAGCTTTCCCCCTAGTAGCTTTTTCAACTTTCTGAAATAAAAATGTTGTCTGCAATGCAGTCCAGGAACTTATTAGATAGTCTGTGCCCCGCGGTGTTATTTTCCCAACATATGTCTGGATAGTTGAAGTCCCCCATCACCACCAAATCTTGGGCTTTGGATGATTTTGTTAGTTGTTTGAAAAAAGCCTCATCCACCTCTTCCACCTGATTGGGTGGCCTGTAGTAGACTCCCAGCATGACATCACCCGTGTTTTTTACCCCTTTTAGCCTAACCCAGAGACTCTCAACACTTCCATCTCCTATGTCCATCTCCACCTCAGTCCAAGTGTGTACATTTTTAATATATAAGGCAACACCTCCTCCCTTTTTCCCCTGTCTATCCTTCCTGAGCAAACTATACCCATCCACATCAACATTCCAGTCGTGTGTATTATCCCACCAAGTTTCAGTAATGCCAACAATGTCATATAGTTGTATTTATTTGCATTTGTATATAGGCATCTAAGATACTGGTTTGATCTTGCCTCCCAGCTTTGCCCTGACCCTCCTTTCTCTCTGCCATTATAGCCCGTGCTCCCTCCTGTTTCCAACCCATCTCCCAGGTCTTGTTCCCACTTACCTGTGGGGTTTGCTCACCTGTCCCCGTCGAACCTAGTTTAAAGCCCTCCTTACTAGGAGGTCAGCCCCTCGTTTATATTTTTGGGCAGTACCTCAAGCTGTATGGTAACTAATAAGTCCCATTAATTCTGACATGGGTTAGCAGTCTAAGTTACTGGGTGGGTAACTGTTGTTTACCAGAACTCTTCTTGATCGCTTGATTTCTTACACACTATTATTTTTGTACCAGGTCACAAAATTTAGATCTGCATGACTTAGTAGTTAGAGAAAGGAGACAGCAGGTTAGGTCCATTGGTTTCTAATTCTACTTCCACCTCTGGCTTGGTATGTGCCCTTAGACGAACAACTTTCCCCATTAGTAAAACAAAGATAATACCACCTTCATAAAGTTGCAGATGAAAGTTGCTATTTAACTGGATGTTAGATTTTTCCTTGGAAGCATTCCTGTCATCTGACATCACCTCATCTGTCATGTGATCTCACCTCCATTTTACTAGGTCAAACAAAAGTTCAATTTCTACTGTTCCTTTCTTTGTGCTTGTTTAAACCACATTAGTGTTTCTTTTAGTTCCAGACTGAAGTGGGGAGTACGCGGGACTACCACACACACAGACAAATCACAGAGTCTGCTTCCAACATACCTTATATTTATGATCGTGGAGATGCACAGCTCCCCCAGCAATAATGTATTTCTATCTACTCTGTGCCATTTTTGTTTCCTTGGGCATTACATTTATGGTTCAGTGATCATATTGGTCTGTGAATTTCAGTAGTCAGAATTTTTCCTTTTGCCCACTGATACGTATATGTTAGGGGAAAAAAAGACACTTCTGGGAATGGTGGTCTAGTGGGAATGAATCAGTGTTTTAAGTCCTGTAGCATAATTCTAGTGACTAAGGTACCTCCAGAAAGGATATTGAACATCTATAGCTTGGCGGATCTAGCCCCATGCTTGTTGGCCACTGACACTTTGCAAGGGTTCATACAATTGGAGATGAGTAAGCTCTTAAGTGAACAACCAACGATGTGAACTTTAGGACTGGACTTCTTTTGATGGTTGAGCAATTTCCTGCTGTGTAGAGTCATTATCCAGTTGAGTGAGGAATCTAGCTTCTTACCTACAGTGCATATCATCATGATATCTAAGCACACACAGCTGCTATAAGGCAGGGTAATTTCAATGCTGTTCCCATTTTCTTTGATCTTTCCTGTCCAAGTCTGTTGGGCAAACTTAAAGGCAAACTCCTGAAGCAGTCACTCAGGGCTGGATCCTTAATTGCAAGGTGCCCTTTGACTTTAGTGGAACCAGCTACATATCAGACCTTTGTTTTTACTGGCCAACATTTTCAAGTATGACTAGCAATTTTGGGGTGCCCAACATGAGACACCCTAAAGGAGCCAGGTTTTCATAGTATGAGTACTCAGCACTTTCTGAAAATCAGGGACCTGATCCAAGCCCTTTGACTTTAGTGAGTTTCAGAATAAGCCCCAGGTGTCTCAAGTTGAGTACTGAAACTTGGTTATCGAGTCGCTTTTTAAAATATCTTCTCCACTCAACCCTTCCATTGGCAAATTCTCATTGGCCAAATCCTAAGAGGTTGTGAGCACCAGAAGCTCCCCACTAATATGGTTTAGGTCCATCTTGTCCTCCCTTGCAGACATGTTGCAATTGCTGACCATAATCTTTTTGTAGGAAAAGTCTGTTTACTGCTGGTTACATCTGATCTATTGCTCTTAAATTCATGATCACCTCAGCTCCACTTAAGGATGAAATAACTTCCCGGTGATGATTGTCATGAGGAGAGGACTGGTAATAGGAGAGGAAATATGAAGCCTGTTGGTAGGTGGCTGGAATTCAGCCTAGACTTGTATTAACTCAAAAGCATTACCATCATGGTAGTTCTCTGTGAAATGAGATCAGCAGGTCTCAGCCTAGTTTCTGGTGAACAAGTGTCCATGTCACAAGTTGTCATGTTTTTACATAGGCAAAGAGCAATCTGATTGCTTTTATCTGAGATGAAAAGAAAGCCCAAATGTAAAGTCTCCATGAGACAGCACAGTGTGAGTGACTCACTCCTTAACAGCTGCAGTTTTGAACTAACTCACAGGGAGTGTCTGGATCGGCTAGGGTTCTGCCTTCCCCTTAAAGGTACAGCAGATAGGTCTTGCAGTTGCACGAGGACATCCACGCACAAATCCACCATCATCATTGAAACTACTTGACAGTTTAACCCAGAGGCCATGGACTGACTAAACCTTGGAAACTGAAGTGCCTTACTCCCAATGGGAGATTGTTAGAGGTACACTGACGGGACAGCATCAAAGGAAGTTTGCATTGCCACCAACTATGCTGGGCCTGTTTTATGGGCAAAGAGAGAACTCGGCTGTCAGTCTGGCACCTTTCACCTGTATTAAGTGTAAGCATAAAAAATTTATAATGAATATAATTTCCTTCTTTATGATTCACGTCTATCCTCTTCACTGTATGCACTTAATTCCCATTAACACTAGTGTGGTACTTCAAGGGAAAGACAAAGTCCTTAGATGATGTACTATGATGACTACACATGTTAACCATTTCCATGCCGTGTGCTGCTTACTTCTTCCTATGCAAGAAGGATAAAGCACACATGAAGAATTGATGCATTAGCTCTATTGCCTCTAAATCTTCCTCATCAGCAGTCAGTACTAATATGCATTCAGTACACCTACTCAGAATGATTTTAAACAGGGAAGAATAAAACCAAGCAATACATATTTAATGAGGTTCGATAGCTCCAAATTTACTTGTATTGATCACTGCAGAGAAAACCTGACTGTTCAACTGTAACCAGAGTAAGATTGCATGAGGAAGCACAAATAAGTTTCTTTGTACTACAGACAACTCAGGGCCCAACCCAGCTCTCTACCTGCAGTGAAACTGCCATAAATGCAGTACCACCACCCCTGAAACTGGAAACCAACACAAAGAGCCAAATCGTAAATCCAACTGCAAATGCTTGGGAATTTTCCTTCATTGACCACGGCTAAGTTCTAAGGGCCTCATCAAGGCTAAAGGAAGTCAATGGGAAGCTTCCAATGACTTCAAATGGGCTGTATATCAAGCTCTCAGGCCCCAGTTTAGCAAAGTATTTTAGCCCGATCCTACAATTAAGCACATGCTTAAGCCCCTTTGACTTTAATAGGAGTTGAGCACATGTGTAAATACTCCCTCGAGCAAGGATGTCAGCAATCCTTTGGTAGAAGCACCCCCTATTTGCTGACAGGGTCGTGTTCTCCAGTCTGCTAAATTCACAGCCATTTTAATCCGGCCCTCGAGCTCCCATTGGGGATAAGGGTTTGGAGCTTGCCCCGCTCCAGCACTCCAGTTGGGGAGCAGTGTTGGGGGCTGTGCCATGCAGATCCCAGAAGCAGCAGCATGTCCCCCCTCCACCTCCTATGCATAGGGGAAGCCAGAGGGCTCCACTCTGCACGCTGCCCCTGCCCTATGCGCTGCCCCAGCAGGTTCCCTTGGCCAGGAACCATTGGCAATGGGAGCTGCAGAGACGGTGCCTGCAGACAGGGCAACGTGCAGCAGAGCCGTCTGGCCACACCTCTGCATAGGAGCCTGAGAGGGGACATGCTGCTGCTTCTGGGAGATACTTGAGGTAAGTGCTGCCCAGAGCCTACACCCCTGAACCACCTCCCATTTTTAAAAAGACACTGCAAATGTACTGAAGATTTTTAAAAAGACAGGAAGTGAGGAACTGCATCCAATAAAAACTGCTTGGGGAACTTGGGCAAAGCAACATAATTCACACAAAAAAGAAAAGCGAAATTAATCTGTGACTAGTTTTTGGGTTGTACAATGCCTTGAGCACCTTTATGGCTTGTGTGCATGTTACAATCATATAGTACTTCCATCCGAATATCTCAAAGCACTGCACAAATGTTGGTATCATCATCCCTGCCTGATAGATGGGAAAACTGATGCACAGAGCAATGAACTGGTTAGCCTAAAGCCTCAGAGTGAGTCAGGAGATTACAAAATGGAACCTATGTGGCATATGCCCTGTTCTAACCACTAGACAATACTGCCGACCAAAGAAATTAGGAAAGGGAAAACACTCCCTTTCAACATTCTCCAGCTCCCACACAATCCCTCCCACTCTTCCCTTGGGTTTCCTCTCTCCAGAGAAACAGGTCTGTTGCTGTGCCCAACTGCTTCATGTGATGATCATAATGGTCCCTTCTGACCTTAAAGTCTGAGTCTGTGAAAGGCAAAATGAGTGTATCATTAGGCCATTGAGCTACCTAACATTATTCAGCGAAGCAGCATAATGATGAGAAATGGCAGTTCGGAACGGAACTAGACCTGATTTTCCTATCAGCTACACGGTGGCTGATCAGTAGTCACTCCAGACTTAATCAGTGGATTTATACTGGTGTGAGATCAGAATCGGGCCCAGCATCATTTAGGCTAGGCAGATGCAGTATTGACACACTCAGGAAAACAGGTCCTCTTGCAATAATGAGGCAAGGCAAAGGAAGTACCCTATGCTCCATTTAAACTATATTGAGAAATGCATTCAATTCCACCCTGTAATTGTCTCTCACTAAAGATTCTATTTTCCTTGGTGAAATTAACCATTAGAGGAGAATTGGGGGCAGCGGGTGTGTGAGAGAGACAGTGCCTGATTCCCCCTCTCACTTACACGTGTGTTATTTCACTGACTTGAGCAGAGCAACTCCCCACTTCCACTGGTGTAAGTGAGAAAAGAATCAGGCCATTAGGGAGCGGAACAGTTACAGCCGCTCGTCCTGTTTAATAGCCACACTGAGTCAGATTCATTAGAGGGATAAAAATGTCTAAAGCAGGAAAATCATGAAAAAAATGCTAAAGACTGGATCTCTATATTTATTACCAGAAGAATTACAGCCCTGGTGTTTGTAGAAAACACAGACATATGTATAAACAAAATAATTTCCATTATATTAGGTACATACGTATGTGATGTTACTACTCATGAAATATACTGGATTGACAGTCCTGGAGTCCTTGGATTATCCACAAGGTATCCCTCAGGCAGTGACACAAATACACACCTTGTCCCCTGCCCCGCAAAAGGATTCATTTACACTACTAAGGAATAGCGGAAGTACTATAATATGAAAGAACATGCCTCCATGATGTACAATTTGTTGTATAATTGTACCCCAGAATCTAAGTTTTCATTTGAAGATTCCAGGCCTGATGGTTGTGAGGATAACCCTAAAACAGCGAGCAATTTAAAGGAGGCCCTGTGATCTTCCCGAGTTTTCACAAAGCCTGAACAATAGCTCTGGGACATGTAGTCTCTACGTCTCCTGGATTGTTAACTTGGAAACCTCAATGTTACACAGTGGGAACAAATATTTAAAAATGAGCTCTTCAGTTTAGCAAAGAAAAGTATAACACAATCCAATGGCTAGAAGTTGAAGTTCAGATGGAAACATGGCATACATTTTTAACAATTTACTAAGGGCCGTGGTGTATTCTCCATCACTGACAATTTTAAAATCAAGATTGAATGTTTTTCTAAAGATCTGCTTTCGGAATTATTTTGGGGACAGTCAATGGTCTGTGTTATACAGGTGGTCAGACTAGATGATCACAAGTGTGCCATGTCCCCAGAGGTGAAAGTGGGTTTCATAAACAGATAGCTAAGGGTTAATGTCTCTTTCACCTGTAAAGGGTTAACAAACAGTGACCTGCAACACCTGACCAGAGGACCAATCAGGAGACAAAATACTTTCAAATCTCGGTGGAGGGAAGCCTTTGTTTGTTTTTTTGGGGGGTTTGCTTTGTTCCCTCTGGGCTCTGAGAGTGACCACATGTACCTACAGGCTCTCTAATCTTCTATTCCAATTTTGTAAGTATAAAGGTAGAAAGGCTGTATAGTCTTGTTATTTGTTTTCCTTTATTTGCAAATGTGTATTTGGCTGGAAGTATTTTAAATTGTATTTCTATTGGAGGAGACTATTTCTCCAATTTCTTAAGCTGACAGACCCTGTAACTTTTTACCATCTAAATTGCAGAGATAGACCTTTTACTTTTTTTTTGTTTTAATTTAAATGCGAAAGATTAGGTAGAAGAAGTTAAAAAAAGACTCTGTTGCTTAGCAACAGAGAAAGCAGCAGAGGAACAGCAGTTCAGGCAGTAAAACACCAGAGGGCGGCCCAACACAAGAAAGCAGGAACCATGACTACCAAGGACCTGAAACAGGAACTGGCAAGAGTGGATGCAGAGGAACACCTCAGAGACTCCGACCACAAGCGAGACATGGAAAGAAAACAAACAAAGGCCTCCCTCCACTGAGATTTGAAAGTATTTTGTCTCCTGATTGGTCCTCTGGTCAGGTGTT
Source organism: Gopherus evgoodei (assembly GCF_007399415.2). Classification (NCBI taxonomy): domain Eukaryota; kingdom Metazoa; phylum Chordata; order Testudines; family Testudinidae; genus Gopherus; species Gopherus evgoodei. Next base: position 13,890,923 of record NC_044340.1, on the reverse strand, counting down.
GCAGGTCACTGTTTGTTAACCCTTTACCGGTGAAAGAGACATTAACCCTTAGCTATCTGTTTATGACAGTGGGCCAGTACGGTGTACTGGTAAGAGGTGGCTGCTGGTACCGGCCCATACACAGCCACTGTTAAAGCATTACCACAGCAGCAGCTGGAGCCCTGAGCCCTTTAAATCGCTGCTGGAGCCCCAGGTGGCATGGACCAGGCAGCATGGAAGGGCTGCTGGGGGAGGCTGACTCTCAGTCCTGCCCGAGGCCCCACCCCTTCCAGGGGCTCAGAGCTGGGACCCCATATTGTTAAGTCTTTTATGTTACTTTCACTCCTGCATGTCCCTCTCTAGTGACTGGTCTTCACAGAGGATACTATCCCTACTATTGCGACTTGGAAATGGAGTTACTCCCTTATGTTAAGGGATAGAGATATGCTTTTGGTGCTCAAGGCTCTAGAGCTCTATCTGCATGGAGGATGTTATGTTAAATAGCAGCATTGTTAATTATTTTGCTGCTGATCATTTTACCAGAAATATCAAGCTCAGGTACTGTCATGGGTGCTGGAACTAGGGGTGCTGACAGTGCAGCAGCACCCCGTGTCTTGAAGGGGTTCCCATATATACAGGATTTACAGTTTTGTTCAATGGCTCTCAGCACCACCACTACAAAAACTGTTTCAACACTGCTGCATACTGTTTTACAGCTCCTAAGTTTTAGCAGGCAAAAAGCCACAATTGCCCAAAACCTCCAGCTTCCTCAATGACAACAGCTTCCATGGCCTTGCTGTTGACACAATCTTCGGCACATGGAAAACTGAAACAATGGGCACATCATAAAACTTCCTAACAGAGTCCCTAACAATACCTAGCTCTTACATAACACTTTTGATTTGTAGATCTCAAAGCACTTTACAAAGTATGTCAGCATCCTTATTCCCATTTTACAGACAGGGAAACTGAGGCACAGAGAGGTGAAGTGACTTGCCTAAGGTCAGCCAGAAGGCCAGTGACAGAGCCAGAAACAGAACCTAAATCTGAGCCCAGTGCTCATCCACTAGGTCACACTGTCTCCTTAGTCAAGTGTCTGGGAATACAGCAAAACCTGCCCTCTATTAAAATTAGAGATGGATCTGAATGGAAGAAATCCAGAACCAAACTTTCCCAAAATTCTGGGCTGATTAGATTTGAGGTTCACATCTGGGAGCACTCTAAGCACAAGCCGGAGATGTGAGGTTCAGCTCTGAACTTTCCCAACAAGTACAGCAAAGTTTGGATAGTGGTGATTTGGGGCCAGCTGATCATTTAAATGCTGGGCAGAAGAAAGGGTAGAAAAATAATAATAATAATCACCTGAACTGACAAGTTACCACACAAGACGCTTTAAATAAAGAAAGAGAAATTTCTTCCCTTCTATTGCAGGGAATGGAAACAATTAATGGTTAATATATTTTAAATCAGCTTTAGTGCTGATTTACTACAGCAATGGATACTATAGAGAGAGAGCATTGGGCTGAGAGTCAGTATTCCTGGATGCTTTTCTACTCCTGATTCTGCTACTGACTCATTGTTAGTCCTTGGTTAAATCACTTAGGGATGGATTTAAAAAAAACAACAATTTGATATGTGTCATTTGAAAGTGAAAAGCTATACATTGCACACCTATTTTGCCTGCACAGTTGCACTGTAACTGCAGATCCCCAACCACTGGATCTATTTGCTTGCGTATGGTATGTTGGACACAGAACTTGTCAGCTGCATGGGCAAATACCTGATATGGGCACCAGATTCAAAGCCCACTGAAGTCAATGGGAGTCTCCAGCCCTATGTTTACAAATTATTGGAAGAACTCAATACAGAAGAACCTTTATTGAACCTTCCATGACTTTATATGTGCACCTAGCTAACCCCTGGCCAAACTCCCAATCATTAACAAAACATTTTCCATTACCTTTTTGTGCCTTGATCATGTCAGCCCAGAGTATAAGTAACGAATCCTTTCATAAGTTTCATGTGTTGCCATGTCCTTATGGAACTGAAAGAGTTACTATTTAAAATACTGGGGTGGGTGGGAGACAGGAAAAAAAAAATCAAACCAGCATTTTTGTTCATCAATTCCGATTAAAAAATTAATTTCATGGTACAATGAACCCATACAGAGTTATATCTATTAAGGTCACCTCCTTCTAGGACTTCAGCTTACCGTAGGTACTGATGACTGTAAAACTCTTTAGGAGATAAGAATCACAGTTTCAGACTTTTCAACTCTCACAGTTTTAATGTGAGATAATTTCCCTGCCTCCTACCAATCTTGATTTTTGCCAGTGAGAAAAACAACAAAAAAATCTCTCAATTGCTGCATGGAGTTTTTAAATATCTGGCTTGAATTGAGGCTTTCATTGTCTGTAGAGGAGATGCAACTAAATATTTGCTTAATACGTCTCTCCCTCTACTCCGTCTTGAGAGGTGCTGAAAATCTCCCGGAATTGTCCCCTATAGAGGAGACAATTGCTACCCTGTTGGCAAAACAGAAAACCTTTGAGGAAAGGTCTTCTGAATACATATTTTGCAGCTAAATGTTTTTCTTGCTGTCTTTGGGCCCAGTCCTTGTTCAGTCGCTACTCAGACAAAACTCCCATTCATGTCAATGAAAAGACAGCCCTTCATTACCTCAGGAATTTTGAAAATTTGTTCGTGTATCCAGAAATTGGTAACATGGAATTGATCAAATAATAATAATAAAAAGGTTTCACCACTGGACCAAAGATGTGTGGCCACTTGGAAACAATTCAGAATAAACTGACGTCTTAGTTGATCTATTTCTCTCTCATCTCTGGCTCTTAAGTGCTTAGCCCTGGGTACTGTCAGATGCGTTGCCCGAGAGGAACGCAGCCATCTTAGTGGGTCATGAACTGAGAAGTGATGGTTGGTGTAGCTGGCTTAAATGCACTGAGGGCCATAAAGATCAGAGGCTTGTATTGGTCTCAGTAGTGACCTGAGATCCAGCATCAGTGCAAGTGTAACCCATTGGAGTGTGTGTCTCACAGGTAACTTTATGTCACTGGCAGTAGCCCTCAAGGGAAGTACCCTTTCTTTTCCCACTGCTCACTTGGCTCTGCCTCCAAAGGAAAGACTATTGGTGTTAGTGGGAGCTTTGGCTGAAGTGTGTTAATGGTCCCCCACTGTGCCAACCCACTGAGGATACAAGTCTGGGCTTGTCTAGACTAGCAGTCAGTGTATGGCAAGCTGGGTATAAATCTACAGCACACGGGCATGCAGTACATTGACTGTCCATGTGGATCCTGCTGCCATGCACTAAGAGCTCCCTAGTGCTCACTGACCTGCTCCCATTTCAAAGTGGAGTAGATCACAGCATATAAGGGAACTTCTAGTGCGTAGCACCAACATGCACATGGACAGTTAGTGCATAGCACACTAGGGGGCTGTAGATTTACATCCCAACCGCTGCATCCTATTTGTTTAGACAAGCCCTTTGTTACAGCCCTGTCTAGGAAATCTGGCTTTTTAGCTCAAGCTGTAGCAACTTGTATTTGTAATTCTGGAAGTGACTGGTTCAAGCCCTATTGTGTGGCCCTCTGAAGATCACTTTACACAAGCACTGGGTGTGAGGTTTCTCAGTGGTTTGCTTTGTGGAGGATGTCTGCTGCATTGGAGTTTCCATGTTACCTCCACCTCAAGAACAGCAAGCTTGCAATAGTCTAGTCTGGAAGTAAGAATAAAACACATGGATTGCTATGGCCAGATCCCTCTCTAGAAGGAAGGAGCACAGTTTCTAGAGCTGGTTGGAATTTTTTTTTAAGAACATTTCCCATGTGAGACCCGCCCCCTCCCATCCCTGTTCAATTTTTTAGTTTTCAAGAACTGTGTTCAGGAACAATTTTTTCTGGTAAGAGTTTTCAATGTCCAATGTTTTACTAAACACACACACACACAGTTATATGCAACTTTGGCCAAGATGAAAATTTTCCACAACTTTTTCATTGTGGTTGAATAGCCATTTTTCCTTATAAAAGTTTTTTTTTGGGGGTGGCGAAAGGGAAAAATAATTCTCCAGCTCTAGAAGTTTCCTTAGAAGAGACAGGTGAAGGAACTCATTGCTCAGCACCATTTCCGTTTGTGCATTCAAGATTAGTGAGGCATTCAATATAATTCCAAGATTTCATTTGTTATCAGTGAACCTTTTCCTTAGTCCCATTAGTGTATGAAGCTTAACTACCAATGCAGAATTTATGGAGAAGAGTAAGCGATGAGAGACCTTTAAATATGTAGAGATTTTGGATCCAATTTAGATAGTTCAGTGTTCTAGCCAAAACATAGCTGAACTAGCCAAACCTTTTATTTCTGATAAATTGGGTTTGAAATCTTGTGATTCCGAGTATTTCCTGTTCTGGACAAACAGGAAATAAAGCAAGAAGAGCCTTCCCTGTGGTATGTTAAAATTTCCACTTCTTGCCCTGACTGGCATTTCAAAGTGCAGAAACAAAAACCAAAACCAACCTACTATCAAGCCTTTCATGAAGTTGAGCATGCAGAGAAGAAGGGTTGTATCTTATTTGAACCCTATTTGGTTTCCCCACCCATAAATGATTTTGCAATAATTCCATATACAATTTGCTGTTAATGGAAAAAAAAATCCATAAAAGCCTGATTCTGTGTCCATTCAACTCAAAGGAAGGACTTCTATGGGCATCAGTGGGTTTTGGATCAGCCCCCCACACCTAACCCCCCCAAAAAATGTAAGTATTGAAATATGTTTTATGTGTAAATAATTCCCTTGAAATCAGGGAGTCTGTAGAGGCAGAACAGAATAATTCAAGCTACAAATAGGCCAGGATGTGGAGTTAGCACTCATTTCTTACAGAGTATTGTGGGCCCTTTAATGGCTACGCATATTCACAGCCTTAATTTTCATGTCTCAACTCAGAGATCATGGCTGATATTTTCAGAAAAGACAAGTCTTTGGGAATGCCTCAATTTCTGAGTTCCAAATTGAGACACTTTAAAGAGGCATGATGTTCAGAGAGTGGATGCTCAACACTTACTTAAAATCAGGCCCCTTTTAAGGTGCCTCAAGACACCTGAAAATTGAGAGACCTGATGCCACATTCGTTTTGAAGATCTTGACCATATCTCCAGCAGCATAGTACCTACTGCAATCAATGGGACTCTTTGTAAGTAAGGTAGCACTCCGTGTAAGGACAAGTGAATCATACCTGTAAGTGAGGAGATGGTTCCAAGATGCCAAGTCAGGATCCTAATCTAGACTTCTTTAGAATTCGGAGACATTAAGATGCATGAGTTGGGTTTGGCTTGGATATTAGGAAAAACTTTTTCACTAGGAGGGTGGTAAAGCACTGGAATGGGTTATCTAGGAAGGTGGTGGAATCTCCTTCCTTAGAGGTGTTTAAGGTCAGGCTTGCCAAAGCCCTGGCTGGGATGATTTAGTTGGAAAGTTGTCCTGCTTTGAGCAGGGGGTTGGACTAGATGATCTCCTGAGGTCCCTTTCAACCCTGCTATTCTATGATTCTATGGTTTGCATAGACATAGACGCCAGTTGGGAAATTGCGAGCTGGATCCAAAATTCCTCAAAGCTGGGGTTTGATCAGATCTGTGGTTTTCTATGGGCTTACCCCTATGTATGAGATGGAGCAGTCTCTGTTTAACATATCTAGAGATTTATTATTCACACTGGAGTATATGGGATCTGAAGGTAACTTGTGTGTATTTGCATTACATGAACCATAGTGTGAAAGTATCTAAAAGGTTTAAAAAGTACTGGACTGCACAAGCAATTGACAGACCAGTGGATAGTCAAAGCTGGTATTATTTTTAGTAACTGTAGCTGGGCTCTGTAACTTTGAAACCTTTATCTCTGGGGATAGCCAGCCTTCCTTGAACACAATGCATCTGGTCTGATAGATGGGCTTGATCCGAAATCCACTGAAGTCAATGACAGCCTTTCCATTGACTTCAGTGGGCTTTGGAGCAGGCCCCCAGTTTGGAAACTAACACTGGTCTTACAAGAGTCAATGTCCTTTTAGGCCACTGCAGGAGAAAAAAAAGCAGATACCTGTATATCACCAGAAAACTTACTTGACTGTCTGTGCTTGGAAGACAAAATAAAGAGAACAATTTATAAAGACTTTGATGCACATGATTGTTTGAAAATGCTATACTGGATATGTAAAGCTATGTACCACAGCTAAGCAATACAAGTCACAACAGAAAATATAAAGCAGACATCAGTGAGGTTTTTTAGTTGCTGCAGCTGATTTTCCTCTTGCCAATCACAAGTGACTCCACTAAAATTATGCTCTCACATATACCAAATGTTAATCTCCATCTCTATTTTCAATCATTCCATCCTGTTTATTATTCAGTGCTCTAAGAGTAACTTTTGCCTAACTTTGGATAACCTGCATTGCAGTCTCCCCTTAACATACATGGCCCTGGGGATAGGCCCACGACTACTTACACAAGCAGAGTGGACTCTGCAATATATTCAGTGCAGAACCATATGCTTTCATTTCGTATCTAATCTGTGAGAGCATGTGTGTGTTTTATCCACTGGCTCCCATGAACTTGAGTGCCATGTGCACCACAGTTGGGTATTTTGTTCAAGGGTGTTTCTTAAAGAGTTCTTTTGTCTACAAATCGGTGAGATGTTTTCACTGCAGAACTGGAGCAGTCCTCCTCCTCCTCCTCCTCCGTCTGACTAAGGGGCAATCTACAAAGAGGATATTTTTAAGCAGCTGGGATGACTCATGGGGAGTTTGGAGCCATGTTGTCTCGGCAGTGGAAGCTATTAATGGTCCTGCCTTGTAGTAGGGAACGTATTCAGTAACAGGATTATCCACACTACTGTATATCAAGTTTATCATGTGAATGGATAACCCAAGGATGAGTTCATGCATGGATGTTGAATGTAATAGACTAGAAACCAAATAGTCAGTGGTGACCAACAGTCTGGGCTTTCAGCTGGGTTTGATTCATCTTCCCATATGTAAAATGTTAGTTTTCTTGTATAACAGCCAGGTAAACAGAGACAGGACAGTAACTAGGAATGCATTTGGGGAAGGATGTTTGACAAGAGCAGGTGGGGGAGGCTTTTTAAAAAAGAGCTGAAAAAAATACTGGATAGGGTACCACAGAGGTCACAGAAATGTCAGCGTGACTGTACTTGTGACATCATTACTGGACTGTGTTAGCACTTAAAAGCCCCAACTGAGCTGGGGTCCCCAAAGTGCTAGTGAGAGACAGTCTCTTCCAATCTAAGTAGGCAAGTAGGACAGAACGTAGGAGCGGATACAGGGTGAGTGGCTTGTACAATATCACACTGCAGGGTAGTGACAGAGTGAGAAGAGACTGCAGGTCTTCTGGATACCAGAAATTTCATGAGATGAACAAAAAATAATGAACAGAAAGGAATATTTGAGGGAAACCTCCAGCTACTAAAAACAATGCGACTCAGGCCTCAAGATCCTACAAATCCATGTTCAGTGCCCACCACTGGCATAGAGGGATCATAGTAAGGTGGGTAAAGGTAGAGCAGGAGCCTGATATTTTCCAGCAATGTCAGGCTGGTGGAATGGTCCCTCTGAAATATAAGATAAGTCCTGTGATGGCTTCACTAACACGTGCTGGTGACCACTTTGCCCCCCAGGCTTTCTTCATGATCAGGGGAGAATTAAAAGTGGCTTGGATCCCCACCCAAGTATGAACTTGGTACAGCTTAGCATTTAACCCATTTAGTGTTTTCCCTTTCCCACTTTACTTGTGGGGACAATCATACGGCACAAAGAAATGGAGTAACTCAAGAGATCTTCCTCACCTATGATAAATCAGTTCCCTAAAAACCCTTAAATCACATTTGTATCTTTGCTCTGAATATCTACTTTTCAATATCAAAGGCCTGGGTCCACAAAAGGACTTTTGCATTGCAATGCTTCCTCCTCTTCACTTCACTTCCACTCCCCCTAGGCTGTTTTGGTGGCCACAGAGAACACCTACAGGCTCTGCTGGCAAGCTAGGTGGAGGAATGCCTGTCTTCCCCAGTTCATGGATTGGGACATAGGTGTTGCGCAGAGTGAGGCAACAGTACATATGCCCAGAGGCAGAAACTTGGGCAACTAGGAAATTTTTACTGAGAAAATATAGGCACTGAATGAGTTTAGGTACCTACAGAGTTTGGCAGCAGCCAAGTGGGAGGGGCGGGGGGATTGTGGATCACAGGGGTGCCTAAACTGGGACTTAGGCACCAAAGTCAATGTGTGGATCTGAGCCAAAGTGCCCAGGAATGAACCCAGAATCCTTTAGTCCATTTATGAGCTGTTTAACCATTTAGAATGCATTCACTTTACCCCATGCATCGCCTAAGGCTGGACAGGGAACAGACTGAGAACTTCTACACAGAAGGTTTGAAAATGTAAAAGGATATCATCTGAACTTGAGTACGGGCTGTTACAGAGCACTGCTCTGATTGTGTAACTGCTTTCTCAGAGTCAATTGTGTTTCAACTATAATAACCATCACTATATGTACATAGTATATTCACTTTGGATGTCTCAAAGAATATATTTTGACTCCAATTCCTGTTAAAAGGCAGTGGAGGCTAAACTAAAATGTGTATTTAATTAGCTGCCATGTTTATCACATTACTAATAAATGCACTACACTTACTCTGCTTAAATTCAGAAACAATTGCTCTGAAGTGAATAAAAACTGTAATAATCGTGACAAGGTTATGTTCAAAGAAAAGTGCCAATGCAGGTCTTCAGTTTCAGACAGCTGGGTTATACTTTAAGTCCCATTTTACTTTCTCAAAGAGGAGCCAAACCTCAGATACCCACATACTCTGAGGATGTTAGTCCAGAACGCTGATCTGAAGCCAAGTTTTGTGAATGGTCCCCATCTTTATAGTGAGCCAAACTAAAACTGTGGATTTGTACACCCCTAAGCTTTGGAGGTGTTTGAAAGTTGAGGAGACGGATAGCCTTGTGGTTAAAACACTCTTCTGGAAGTCAAGAGATCTGGGTTTAATTCTTGGCCTCTGCCACAGACTCCACGTCTGGACCTTGGGCAAATCACTTGATCTCTCTACATTTCAGTTTTCCCCATCTGTAAAATGGAAATGATACTTCCCATGGGTGCTATAAGATTCATGAATGTTTCTAAGGTGCTCAGGTACTACAGTGATGAGGGCCATATAAGGAGACAGAGAACATCTGAACTATGCATCCACTTTTTGCAATTTGACCCCATCTCTATTTGAAAGAAGGGGAGATCTGTGACACATATTTAAGGGATACATTTAAGAGCAAGTGTTACTAGTTTACCAATGAAAGAGTAAGGGACTGGCTATGATGGAGAGGGGGACAGTGTTCTATTTTTTCACTCACTGGTGAGACCTTTGTTTCCCTGTATCATATTAATCTCAGACTTCAGTGGAAGTACACCAGGGATAAATCTGGCCCTCTATCTTGAAGTTCTCACTCTTTCAGAGAGGAGATTAATAGCACTGATGTATAAACAAAGCTGGTTGCTTTCCACTGATACAGTAGAACCTCAGGGTTACAAACACCTCAGGAATGGAGTTTGTTTGTAACTCCGAAATGTTTATAATGCTGAACAAAATGTTCTGTTGTTCTTTCAAATGTTTAGAATTGAACATTGACTCAATACAGCTTTGAAGCTTTACCATGCAGAAGAAAAATGCTGCTTTTAACCATCTTCATTTAAATGAAACGAGCACAGAAATAATTTTCATACCTTATCAAATCTTTTTTTTTTAAACTTTCTCCTTTTATTTAGTAAGTTTATGTTTAACACAGTACTGTAGTGTACTTGCTTTTGTTTGCTTGTTTCTGCTGCTGCCTGATTGTGTACTTCCGATCCAAATGAGATGTGCAGTTGATTGGTCAGTTGTAACTTTGACGTTCTATTGTACTTTTGCTCACAGCCTGTCCTCTCTTGAGGTTTGGATCCAGAGTTGAAAAAGGCAGCAGACAGAATCATTCTTTGGAGATAGCGTGGGTCTAAACTGGATCAATTAGATTCATTCTATAAGTTAAGGCACTGGAATAAATCTCTACTGTATCATCCATCTTGGTCAGAAAAGTGCTGGGAGAAAGAAATTGTAGTCAGAAAAAAAAAATCAACAATGTGTAGGTATTATTTTGCTCTGAGGACAGTAATTAATAAAGGGTCAGATACTCAGTCGGTGTCAATTGGTATAGTTCCAATGACCTCATATGGGCTCTGCAGATTTACCGCAGCAGAGTGTTTAGACCATAGCATGAGCTGGTGAAAGCAAAATCACATCTCTACTACTATTACTAATAAAAAAGTGATGTTCTAAAATGTCTGAGGCAGAGAGAGCTGTAACCTCTGTGAGATGAGGAAACAGCCCACAAGACCCATCTGAGCTGAAGCAAGATTTTCATATGGACAAAATATCGAGATTCCAACTCCCATAATGATATTCAGCCTCCGTACATTCCTCCCTGAAATATTTATCACTTCCTGTCCTAAATGGACTGTGCAGAGCAGCGGTGCTCTGTTAAGATGCTACAGTATTCATCAGAAGTAGGTGCATTTCATGAATGAATGAACTGAATGCTCTGTCCTGGAGGACTGGGCCTTTAAGATATGATATGAAGGCTGTACAGAATGAGCAATCAGCCTTGACTGCAAGTTCTTTGGGACAGGGACTGGCCTCTTATGGAATGCCTTGGCAGGGCTAGAACAACAACAATAAACTAAGCTAGTTCGAGGCCTGCTTGTAAAAGTAGAAATTCACAAATAGGTGTAGGGCAGAGCAGACAATATTTGGAAGAATGTGCCCTGAGATCACAGCCCTCCCCATGGATAACAGCATATAACGAAAGCAAGGAAATGGTGAGCACAGTGAAAAATATATGTTAAAATGCCCTAAAACCACCAGATAAAGTCTCTACCCAAACAGATCCAATTTCAAGCCAGTCTGAATAAAGATTAGGCCAACAGAAGACTGCAGAATAGTTCCAGCCGTAATTAATCATCTAGAAACATCAGATCCTGAAAATAGATCCAATTTCAGAGACATCCATTTAGATGCAATTACTAAGCATCCAATAATTCCTTGAGTAAGAACAGAGTGGAAGGCTTGAGAAGAAAAGCTTCACAAAATGCATTAGAGTTCTTCCATACAAATTCATGAGAAATATCCTACCCTTTGCTGATTGGCAATCCACTGGCTGCACTCCTTAATGGCACATGAGGGGTTAAACATCAGCCGTTGGTGACTGCTGTAGAAAACACCCAAGCCTTGGTGTATTCTGTCACAAACTGTCCAAGCCCAAAGCAAAACGTCTTCAGGTTCCAGGCAAACAAGAGTTCATTTGTAGAGTTCCCAAGGAGAGTGAGATGCCTGCAACCTGCTTTGAGAGCATAGCTGTAGAGGGTAGCTGATTAGAAAGAGAACTCTGCAGCCTGAGGCCACAATTAACAAAGTCTCTTCCACCTGCTCTCCTGAGCCTGCAGTTGAGGCTAATTAGCAAACCAGTACCTGAGCACTGCAAGGTGCAAGCTGGACTAGAAGCAGACAAAAGAGTAGACCAGAAAAGCAGAGCTAAGGCCATGGGGATCCCTGTAGGTTAAGAATCAAATGTCTGATCCTTTGGCAGTATATTGTCCAAGGCATGAGTGAGCTATGCCAGAGGAAGAAGAATCCATGGTCAGCTACAGATTCAGGTTAGGGTTTTGAGGCTATATCAGAGCTAGAGTTTGAGTATCTTGGAGCCAAAATCCCAGGAGCTCATCCCATAAGATTTCACCTTCAAATGGCAGAAATTCCATGAGATTATTATTTGTTTTACTGTTGCACCCAGCAGTCCCCATTGAGATCAGGATCCCATTGTGCTAGGGGCTGTATACACACATAGTAAAAGGCAGTTCCGGGCCTGAAGACCTCACAGTCTAAATAAACAAGTCAGACCAGGGAAGTAGTGTTATCCCCATTTTAGTGATGGGGATCTGAGGGACAGAGAGACTAAGGGCTTGGTCTACACCAGCACTTTACAGTACTAGCAACTTTCTTGCTCAGGGGTGTGAAAAAAACACACCATGAGTGCTGCAAGTTTCAGCGCTGTGAGGTGCTAGTATAGACAGTGCATCAGTAGCTATGCCCTTGGTGGAGGTGGGGTTTTTTAGAGCATGGGGAGCGCTCTCTCCCAGCGCTCTGCCACAACTACACAAGCCACGCTAAAGCGCTGCCGTGGCAGTGCTTTAACATTGCCAGCGTAAAGACCTTCGACTCAGATTTTCAAAGGAGTCTGAGAGAGTGAGATTCTCACTTGCCACGGACGTTCAAAGGGCCTAAGGGCAAGACTTTTAAAGCTAAAGTCTAAAGACGCAGACAGGCGCCTAGTGAAAAGGCACTTAGGTGCCTAACTCCCACTGAATTTTAAATGCCTTTAAAAATCAGGCCTCAAGTCCCCTTTGAAAATCCACCCTGTGTAATTTCTTCACATTCACACAGACTGTGTGTGTGAGTGGCAAGAATTGAACCCAGATCTCCTAAGACCCAGGCCAAGTGTGTTAATTTAAGAAAACAGTGTGGTTTAGTGGATGGAGCACTGGACCAGGATTTAGAAGATCGGGTTCTAAGGAGTTCTGCAACTGGTTTGCCAAGTGACCTTGGGTAAATCACTTAATCTCTCTTACCTCAGTTTCTCTATCTGTAAAATGGAACATCATGATGCTGATCTCCTTGGGTAAAGCACTTAGCGCTTTATCTAGTTTTTTCTCTTGAGAATTTTTGGCTGCATCCCAGCTGGAGTGGGAAAATAGGTCCCTTGTGGTTTTGCTATGAACTGGGGCAGAAACACACAGATCTAAACCCTCCCCCCCTACTACCTCAAATTTGGCAGGGATTTTTAGTTGAGAGCTTCTGGTTATACCCCATCTCTTGACCTGACCAGCACATTTCGTGCTGATGGCTAACCTTGCAGTGGACTTACAAAAGAGCTGTGCACGGCACATCCTGAAAGACAAACTCATAAAGCAAACTGGAGCAATCAATAGGAGAAACGATGAAGCCAAATGATGTTGATGAACAAGCCAAATGATGTTGACAGAACTAGGAGAGAGAGTCCTGAAGAAGAGCTCTGTGTCAGCTTGAAAGTTTGTTTCTCTCACCAATAGCAGTTGGTCCAATAAAATATATTACCTCACGCACCTTGTCTCTCTAGGAGAGAGCAGCACAGACAATATTTCCTTGGTAATAAAGAGGAAATCTTTAATACTGTACTCTGATTCAAGAGAATCCAAGGTAATTTCCAGCAGCCTATATGGGACAGAGGTGACCATTGTCCAGGCAAACAACTAATGTCTCAGTATATGCTCACCAACTTGTCTTATCTAGGTATTTATGTAGTGCTGCTCATTGATGTGTTAGATCTGAGTGAAATGTGGTGGATTTAGTCCACTGGAGTTATACACCAAGTCTGAATTCAGTTCAATAGAACTACTCTCGTGATGAGCAAAATTTGCCCCTTTCTGTTGCACAAAATCTAGTTTCCCCTTGATAATATATTATTGAGATCAGGATTTTTATTAGGCATTTAAGAACCTGCTTTAAAGTGGTTAATGAAAGATCCCTAAGCTTGACCTTGACCTGTCTGTGTATTCTTTAATTAGATGTAATTATTTCCTACCCTTTGGGTTGCACTGATCTTGCAAAGAGTTGGGAACAAAAATGATTCCAGACTGATTATGTAAATAAGGAAACTGGTCTGAAATCACCCGGATTCTGCTTTTCCATATTATTTGGATCTTATTCTTCAATTACTCTCCTCATTTCCATTAGGCATGCAATTAGGGTTAGCACACTGATCTGAAGTCTTCTGATGAGTTCAGTGACCTGGCTGTTCAGTGTGGTGATAATGTATTGCTGTATCTCCTGAAACCTAAGCAATTTGCACTGGGATAGAGCGGAAGTGTATTAAGCATAAAGATACATTAGAGCTAGTCAAAATGTGATGAGATCTTTTCATGAAAAATTAAAAAAAAATACTGTTTTCATTTTCTTCAAAATTTCAATTTTTTTCTGTTTTTCAATGAAAAAAATGCAAAGCAAATTTTTGTTAAAACTTTTTCCATTTTTTCACTAGGGGAAAAAAGGGAAAAGAGTAAAAATGTGATAGAAATTAGGTTCTTTCCCACTTTCACCTTTTTATGACTTTCCTCTGAAATATATATTTAACATTTTTATTTTAAATAGGGGGAGCAGTAAAAGATGAGAGAAGGTGAGAATATAGCAACTTTGAAATGAAAATTTTCAAAAAGACCAAAAAAAAAATCTGTAAACAAGTTATTTGTTTTCTTGTAGGGGAAAAAATTGGAGGAGGAATAAAAGTCTCATGGAAGATTACAAAATATTCAGTTCCCGATTCTGCACGTATGGCACACATCTGTATACCCATCTGTTATATATATTGGATCATTCTGACCTTTTTCAATATTCTATATGCTTTATTATCCATCAATTTATCCAATGATTACAGCTTCCCCAACCTGTGGGAAAGGGTTGGGATAGCCAGTCAATCAAGATGTAGATTAATGAAAAGGTCAGAGCAGTATAGCATAGGACCATATTTCACAGGTTATATCAGGCATTAAATTGCAGAACCTCAACTTCATAAGAAAGATTGTAATGAGATCAAAAATTGGCACGAGGTTGCCAGTCTGGGAACAAGACTGTAACAAGAATGAAGAATCCAAGGAAGGTTAGGATCCTGAAATCATTTTTTTTGGGTGGGTGGGAGAGTGGAGGGAGTGATTTTAAGAGCTAGAAGGGAAAGAGATTCTGTTATCTCAGATTTAGACTGAAGATACAATTCCTGGATAACAAAATAAGAAAAGAAACGGAGCAAACTCTACATGATTGCATCATCAGCAACAATTCATTGAATCCAATGGTGACTGTTCCTCACTCAGTAAAATCAAAAGAAAAAGCAGGGTATGCTGGAGACACTGATAATTAACCTGACTCGGTATACATTTTTCTTGTTTGGAGCCACAAAAGAAATGTTCCATGGTTCTGGGGGAAAAAAAATTTCCCTCTGTAAATTTCTGTATTCTGGGATTAGTTGATTATTATTAGTAGTTTTATTATTTGTATTATGACAACTCCTAGTGGTCCCAGTCATGGAGTAGGGCCCCATTGTGCTAGGCACTGTACAAACACAGAACAAACATCCTGCCCTGAAGAGTTTACAGTCTAATGAATTAAATCTTCCACTCAACACCAAGTAATTGGCACAAATGCATGTACAGGGAACCAAATGTGTAATATTCAGTAGATGAAAATCTGATTAATTTTCAGCGTATTCAGAATGGTTGAATGACCTGACAATCAGCACTGATGGAAGAAGTAACAGCAGCAGCAATACAGGGTAAAGTACAGTAGAGTGTAATGTCATGTGGGTGGATTAATGCAGTCATGAGATAAAGATACCACGTGTGAGCCATATTATCAGAACACAATTTTTAGATTCCAGGTAGGTTTTTCAAATGAAAATTTGCCTTAACTTTCCTTTCCTCCTTCTTCCTCTCCTTCTGCCCTGTCTTTCTCACAGCCCACTCTTCTATATCCTCACACCCTTCCTTTGTTTTTTGGATTAGCCCATCCATCTTCCAACATCCCTGCTCCAAAAAGAAATTTAAAAACAAAAGAAAATTGGGACAGTAACCTGATGTTTGAATCCATCACTCTGTTCTCTTTACTCATGTGTCCTATCTCTATACCTCACCCTTTGTCTGTCTTGTCTATTTAGAAAGTAAGCTTGTTGAGTCAGAGGCTGTCTATTGTTCTATGTCTGTACTGTGGCTAGCACAGTGGGATCTCAACCTTGTGCTGTCCTTAGGCTCCACAGTAATGCACATAAGTACACCTCTACCTCGATATAACACTGTCCTTGGGAGCCAAAAAATCTTACCGTGTTATAGGTGAAACCGTATTATATTGAACTTGCTTTAATCCACCAGAGCGCGCAGGCCTACCTCCTCAGAGCACTGCTTTACCGCGTTATATCCAAATTCATGTTATATCGGGTGGCGTTATATCGAGGTAGCAGTGTATAATAATACACACAAACAACAACATGCGCTGGCCCTTTCCCATGTCCAAAATAAATACATAAAAAAGAAAGTGAAGCTAGAAGTATAAATGGGATTTTAATGAAATTAAGGCACCTAACTCCCATAGGCTCCTTCGAAAATCCCAGCCTACAGCAATAGATTTGTATTCTTGCATTTCTTTGTCCTGATGTCAGGAAAAGGATTGTTGAATTAGTTTAAATATCTTTCTTATTGCTCCAGGTTGTGTTTGTTCACTTGTATTCTGCATTTTTTCTTGAAAAATTAATAAAGAAAAATTCTTTTTTAAAAAAACAGCAAAGATAAAATCAGAGAGAAATGAATAAACTTTCATCCCGATTAAATCCACAGCTGCTAACTGAAAACAAAAGCTGTTTTAAATGAAGGATCCATAAGAGAGATTTGACTTCTGTGCCCTCAACTGCATATGGTATCACCTAGAGATAGGCTCTAAGCAGTGTTCTGGCATAACACTTTAATGCTTAACTTCAATAGAAGTCAATGGAATTTAAGTCTGTGCTACAAGTTAAGCATGTGCTACAGTGCTCTGACAAATAGGATATATTTAAGCACGTGCTTAAAGTTAAGCAAGTGCTCAAGTGCTTTGCTAAATTGGTGCCTCTATCGGCAGAACTTCATTCAAAAGCCCAGCAGCCAGGGCCGGCTCTAGGCACCAGCAAACCAAACACATGCTTGTGGGGGCAATTGCACTCCCGAGGGTTTTTGGGTTTTTTGGGTTTTTTTTGCTTCAGAAGTTGCGTTCCCGGAGGGTTTTTTTTTTCTCTCCTCCTTGGGGTGGCAAAAAACCTAAAGCCAGCCCTGCCAGCAGCCACAGCAGAGCTCTGAAAGGGACTCTCAGACAGGCCCTGAAATAAAGACCATATTCTTAACAAGCTAGTAAGCCCCACTAAAATACTGACCTACAGCCACTACAAGGTAAATCTGAACCAGGGCTATGAGTTGTCCGTGGAGTTGGATCGGAGTAAAACATTCAGGAACTGAATATGTCCACTTTTGTGGATGTTCTGGTTCAGAAGCAGATCTGAGCTTCACTGCTATGCAAACATCTCTGCGTCCATCTGTCCATTGCTAATTTGCCCATCATTGTATCTAGACTCTCGTGGGTGCATATTTCAAGTTCCAGCTTCTGAACAGGTTGGAACAAGATATATTGTAAAACCATGAGAGATACCAGTCACATGGTAACTTCAGGCTCTGAGCAGAAGTAGAATGGTCAGAAATCTTCCAGGAAATCTGTCCCTGTGACATTTTTAGCCCAACTTGGAAGACTCAAGTTGTTTGGAAAAATCAGAAAACAGAAGAAGCAGGTTTTAGCAGTTAAAGAACAGGTCTGGGCTCGATGTCGAGTCTAATCTTTATTCTTTCAAAGATTTGTAGTCTGTGACCTTGAGCAAATCACTTGTGGACAGAAATTTCACACTTGGATATCTAAATTTCTGCACCTGAATCCACATTTAAGTGAGCGGCCTGATTTTCAAAGGTGTGAACTCAGTGTCCACAGCTCCTACTTAGGTCAGTGGGAGCCACTGGCACTTAATTATATGAAGCTTTCAAAAGAAGATGCAAGCTCTTCACATGGCACCATAATGTGAACAGTCAAAAATGCAGACAGTGGTCCGAATAATATAAAAACTGAGTGTGTTATTAGTGCTGTCAATTTAGTCAAGAATGTTGTGGCATGTGTGTCACTAAGAGAGACAGAAGCTATTATTGAAATGAGATTAGAATCGTTTTGGAACATCAACAGCGGCATTATAGTTGGTAACATTTCCATCTAAAATAGATGACATTGATGCTATACGATCAACAGTGCCACTGGGAATAGGATACAGAACAGAAGACTAGATTGTTTTACTCTGTATTGATTTTCTCTTAGTAGTTTTTGATTAACTGTCAAATCAATTAGCTTTCCCCACCCAAACACAATATAAGTTTGCTATATTTTTCCATCTCCTTGCATCCCCTCTGTTCAATAAGAAACAAATCAGAGAAACCCAGACCCAATGGCTCAAACTGTGTTCTGAAAGAGGGTATTACTGAGGAGATAAGCCTACACTGATAGCCTGCGTCTCTTCATAGTGCTGGAGTCCAGCCATGTTTTTACTGAATCAGGTTCTGAAGCTGTCTGAGACACTCAGAGACCTGATTATAGCCTTGCTGAAACGTCCTTTTAAAATGAAATACATGGCATTTCAGGGTGACATAATGTTGTTTCAATTCAGGACAGGCAAGTGTGTCTAGAGGTTCTCAACCACCCTGGCCTTCCATTGTTGCAGGGAACGGAGTCCCAGCTATCCATCTATTTTGGGTATTTCTATGGCTCCGTTACTAAAGTAACTGAACACCTCAGAATCTTTAATGTGTTTATCTTCACAGCCCTCCCTGTGAAGTAAGAAATTGCTATTATGTGAGGATGCAGCACAGAGATGCTGATGTGTCTTGCCCAAGATCACATCAGAAGTCTGTGGTGGTGGAGAAAACATCTTTGATTTCACAACTCCCAGGAAACCTAACAGGGGGGCTGTCCTTCCTCTTGTACACTTTCATCTCTGTTAGAGGGGAGAATGGTGTGAAAGAGGGTCTCAGTTTGGAAAAAAGTTGAGAACTCTTGTGATAAACAGACTCCGTGGCACTATCCACATCTTTCTCACCGACTAGCTGTATGACCTTATACATGTCACTGGATCACTCCTACCTCAAAGGAGTGTGAGGACCCTTAAATATTGGCCTGGTCCTACAAATCTTTGGCACACAGAAGTCCTCAAAGGAAGATCTGTTTATGGAGTTTGTGGGATCGGCCATTTAATTTTACCAAGTGCTTTGAGAGCCTCAGAAGAAGGGTACTGTAGAAGTGCTAGATATTTAGGCCAGATCTACACTAGAAGCTTTTGCCACAATAGCATTGTCAGTCAGAGTGTGATTTTTATTTATATTTTTTTGCTGACATTTCCATATGGGCTAAAGCCCTAGTTTAGATACAGTTATAATGGCATAGAAGTGCTTTTGCTGGTATAGCTTATTTTGCTTGGGAAACCAGTATAATAATAAATAATAATAATAATAATAATACCACTTAGCTCTTATATAGCATGTTTTACTCAGTAGATATCAAACCACTTTACCAAGGAAGGTCAGTATCATTATACCAATTTTTTTTACATATGGGGAAACTGAGGCACATAGTGACTTACCGACGGTTACCCAGCAGGCCAAGGAAAGAAACAGGAATGGAATCCAGTTCTCTAGAGTCCCACTCCAGTGCCCAATCCCCTGCCTCTGTCTATGGCCTACACCAGCAAATCTTTCTTGGGCAGACCTAGCCTCAGACCTCTGCCCTTTCTTTGCTAATCTCCATTGCTGTCAATTAGCCTATGAACAGGGTATGTCAACATAGGTGGTCAGTTTCAGGACCTCTTTTATTAATACTATGAGGAGACTTACATTTTCAAAATTGTCTATCAAAGCTGACTTCACATATGCAGCATTTTCACCACTGCCTCTAGATATTTTTGCTGCTGACTTCCAGTTTCTTTTCCTGGTTATGTTCTAGGCTATCTGCATGACATTCACCCCATGTGCAGAGAGCCATCACTAGGTCTAAGCACCACATAAGCCCTAATTCACCCTCAAAACACTGACATTAACCCAGCTCTCCTGACAATGCCAAAACTGTGATCAAAAGGCATTTTGTTTACAGAGACAGGACTGAGCTGGAAATTTCAAACTCAGGACTGAATCCAGATCTGAACTTATGAAAAAGTTCAGAAGTTTTTGGATCTTGTATTTTGCTTCAGCTCATTTCTCTCTCTCTTTCTCTCCTTTTAAAAAAAATCAAGTTGTGGTTAGTTTTTTTAATTAAAAAATGCCTAGGGACTCTGTACTATCCAAAATACCTATCTAAAACCCAAGGCCAGATACACTGGACAATATATATTAGTTCTATAGTATATGCACGCTTCACTTGAGCTCAGGGCCCCTTTGTGTTAGCATGTATGTACCCATAGCAAGAGACAGCCCCTGCTGCAAAGTTCTGATCATCTAAATAGAGACAGCAAAACGTGGAGGATGAAACACAGGTGAAGTGGCTTGCCCAAAATCGTACAGCAGAGCTGAGAATAGATTCCAGGTCCCCTGGTACCCACTCCAACGCCCTATGCACTAGATAGTACTCTCTCAATAGACTATGATGATGAATGGCTTAGAATTAGAAGCAATAAACAAACTCTAATAACAAATGCACATAAAATTCCACAAAAATAAGATGTACAAAACTACTTAAAATATTTCATTTTTTTAATCCACTCTCTAGTGATTCCTGGTCTCAGAAAGGGGAGGGGAGGGGGAATCTTCATCTGTCAAAGTGAAATCTGCCCCAGTGTTAGGTGTGGGGAGGCATAGTTAAATCAGCTGCTGCTACCAAACAGCCAGCCAAGATTCTCATTTGTTTTGGCTAGCACTGAAGAATCAGCTTTGGCATCTTTGAGAACAAAATGGTGCATGGGAACAAATCCAAGCTACAAAAGATAAGCAGCCCTAAGAGTCGCAACAGATTATTTGCCTGGTAAAACAGAAGGAGAATTCTATTGAGAAACTTGCAGGATTCTGGTCCAGTCCTGCTAACATAAGTTGTGCTTATTTAATGTCATATGATAGCCTCTTGGGCTGTTCAACAAGTGTCCAACTGAAGCTCTTTCTGGTGAATAATGAATTGCTGTTGTAGAAAAGATCTGTGAAGAAAAGTGCTTTTTGCAAAGTGGGAGGCATCCATTCCACATAGCAGCTTTTGCTAGTGTTACAGAAATGTGAGAACATGAGGATTTAAATATCCAAGTAGCATAGAAAAAAAGTAAATAATAAATGTGCTCTCCTGTAAATGGCTTGGCCACAGACTTCTCTGACTTTGGACAAACCAGGTAACCTCTCTATGCCTCAAGCTTTCCAAATTCAAACCAATCCGTGGATAGTACTACCGTACCAACCTACCTCACAAACAAGTTACATCAGGGATGACTTTGGCCCCTTATCTCTACTTATTCTTCATAACTACGGGCCAAAGGGTAAGGTCCAGCGGCCAAACAGGGTTCAACTCCAGACAGAGGAGAGCCCAATGGGAATCTGCCAGAGTAACAACTGAGTATCCAAACTTAGTAAAGTCTGAGTAAGGACTTTTATAATTCTCTCTCCAAAGACTTCAGTTGAGCTCTGGTGACTTATATTAGCAGAGAGTCTAGCTTCTCTGCTTCCATGCTTCCTAAGCAGAACTGTGTGACCCTTTCCTTACCAAATCCCAAACCACCATACATTTGATGGCTGGCACCATTTGACTCCAAACCTGGCAAAATGTGGTGAATTTTGCTGTGAAGTTCAGGTTCATTCAAACCCTAATTTGAACCAGGAAGTGAAACACCCAGGAGAGATCCCAAAGTCAACCATGCAAAATTAACCTCCAGTCTGAAATGCCAGAACTTTATATATATATCTGAGGCTGAAAATACAATGAGATAGCTGTACTTGAAATTACTCCACAGGAAACATCCCAGTTCAAGGGTCCAACTCTGCTGCTGCTACTCATACACAACTCTCATACAAGTCCGCAGAACTGGTACAATCTCGCTGGGCCAGCCCTGCACCTATTCTACAACAGAGTCAGCAGAAGTTCCATGCACAGAGAGCACATGGAATTTGGCGCACCCTAAAATGTGTCCAAAAACATCACAACTCTTCTTTTTGCTCTGCATGAATTAATAGTATACAGCTCTGAAACAACAAATCAGGATTTTGAGGCCTGAATGATAAACAGCTCTGTGGCCAAAGGGAATTTTTAAAATATTCTTAATCTCCATTGATTTACTGGCATTACATTCCTTCCGAGTATAACATATTTTAACAGCATGATACAAACTGCAGTAGGAGCTAATTGCCATAGCAAATGTTATGTTATACTTCAGTGCATTTGGAGAGCAGTCTGAACCCTCATAACGGGGTAATCAATATGGATTTTGTCATAAAATCAGCAAAATTCATACAGTTGCTTTCAGACACACAGGGCCAGATCCTCAGCTGCTGTAAACTTCCATAGCTCCACTGAACGCAACAAAACTGGGATGATTTACACCAAGGAAGCACATAGCTAGGGTTTGAAACTGCACAGTGTTCAGCACATTCAGTTTCCAATGAACTGGTGGGCGGCAGGGGTTGCTCTGAACTTTGTAAGACTGGGCCTCTTGGGCAAAACTTGCTGCTTTCATACTGTATTATTAGTGGATGGACAACTTGCCAATATGATCAACTGTTTGAGATTTTTAAAACTTGTAGTCATGGTCTTAAAGTAAATTGAAAACCCTTTGGACTCGACCAAATTTGACTTGCTGCAATTCCATCAGGCTGTTTTGAATTTTTTTAACTTGTAGTCACAACCTAAAGCTAATTTAAACCACATTGCTAGTTCAGCTGAACCTGCCTCTGGCTCACTCCCATTACTTGCTAGAGTGAGATGGGGATTGGAAGCCTGATTTCCTAACCTGGCCATGTTCACAGACATTTCAGGCTAATTTCTATTAAAATAAGAAGCAATAACAACACTGGGTAGTTATTAAAAAGCCCACAACAGAACTAAACAGTACCGTTGCACCTGATGACATCTACATGAGCTCTGAGATCAGGTGCTTGGCTTTACAGAGGCCTGTTTGCCCTATTCAACATAACCGTTTAATTTTGCTGACGCTACTTGGTTTCTAATCTGCACTTCCCCAGGCTGTGAAAGAAAATCACACCTTTCTGAAATGCCAGGGAAAATCTTTCTAACCACCTCATCTTTTCAGAGCTAAAATGCCATTTTAAAATGGAAATCAAGAGCCTGACACCAATTTCCCTTACACCATGGTACCTTTATTGGCTTCAGTGCAGTTATTCCTGACTTACAACAATGCAAGTGAGCTCATATTCAAGCACAATAAAACAGAAGGCAGATGAAATTCAGAGTCAGTACAGCAGCTTTGGCATCCAACAATGGGTGAAATCCTGGCCCCACTGAAGTGAATGGCCAAAGTCCCATCGACTTTAGTGGGGCCAGGATTCTACCCAAAATGTACTGACACAAAAGGACATCTAGCTGATGCATGAACTTTGTAAAATACAAACAAGAGATGTTTGTTACTAGGATATTTGTCAAAATCATCATAGACCTGTTCATACAACTCATGATCCAGATCCTCAGTGGACATAGCTTAACTCAATTCAGTGGCACTCTTCCCATCTACACAACATGAAGATTCTCACAAACAGCGTGGAAATTCAAAAATTGGAAAATATCAACTAGTTTTAAAGGAGGCTGAAAACAAAACAAATTGTTTGAAAAAAAAAGTGAAAAATTCCTCCTCCTCTTCATCAGATTTTGAAAACTCAATGAAAAAACGTCACCCAAAATTTGAAATTTGGAAAAGTAGGACCAGCTTTACTTCTAATGGCCTTCAGACCTCAGCTCCATTGAGAAGAGGAGTGGGAAACTATCACCAGGGATATGTACAATAAGACCCCTACACTGCAAGACATCTGTATAAAGAATCCCCCAAATTCATTCTATAAAACCAACCTTACATTAGGATTCAAGAAGCAAAATAAAGAGCAGTTATTTAACCATCAATGGTATCACACGGTATAAACAATACTAGATGCTCTAAACACTGATATTCTTGGCCAAATGCAGAAGGATAAAGAAACTTCCACCTACCTGGCATTATCTCCAGGTGGATGCATTCCTTTGAGTTGCCTTGCAGCTGCTGGAAGGATTAGCTGATCGCAGTCCATCCTGTTTTCTATGTCTCTGTTTTACCAAGTTAAAGTGACTCTTGTAAGCCTCAGTGGCCCTGGTTCTCCGCTCATAGCAGGTAAATCACTGAAGTCTATCCAGCTACCCTACTGTAAAGGTGGTCTATGTGAGAGGAGAATCAGACCCATTGTTTGTAATGGTAAATCTCTGGTGATTCATTTTTGTATCATCATCAGCAAAGAGGCTGCAGATCCAGAAGGGGTTATAGCAACAAACTAGGGAACTCCCCCTTTGGAATTTCTGCAGAGGATTTCTTCTTATTTTCTAGTCTTCTTGACCTTGCTCATAGTTCAACAACTGATATTGTTCAGAGTAAGACACAACAATTCCATTAAAACCTGGGCCTGCCTTCTTAGTGGGAAACACAAGCTATACTGTGGGAGACCTTCATTTTGTAGGCAATTGCAATGTAAATACCAGTATGGCCCTTAAAAATAAGGAGAGATGGGATGCAAGCTTATTAGGCTGAGATTTTACTCTCAAGCAGAGCCCTAGGCAAGAGATGGAGCATGTGCAGCAGCACCACCTGAAGGAGCCTCAGAAGGGATTTTGCCTCAGACACACCCCTCTGAGGGACAGTGCCTCTGTATTAGCAGCCCTTTGCCATACTTGTTCTCTAGCATC
This sequence comes from Gopherus evgoodei, assembly GCF_007399415.2. Taxonomy (NCBI): domain Eukaryota; kingdom Metazoa; phylum Chordata; order Testudines; family Testudinidae; genus Gopherus; species Gopherus evgoodei. The sequence continues at coordinate 13,866,304 of NC_044340.1, read as the reverse complement.
CAGCAGGTGCATATGGGTGGAGGCGGAGCCATGGTTCTGCATACTCGCAGCCCTACTCACTTGCTCATGGGAGGAAGAAGTCTTCTGTTGCACTGAGGTGCCAAATGCAAAATCCAGGTAACCTTGACCAACGCAAAGGTGGGGAGGGGGGAATCTTTCCTCCTCACTACAGTCGCTTTAGGGCTAGTCACAACCTAGCCTTTAGTTAGCCACACAACGGAGAGGCTAGCCAATAAAATATCTGGGTGCACAAAGTTCAGGGATTTGACTCTACTTAAGATAGGACCCTCCAAGGTATTTAGGCACCTAGCCCCCATTGATTTCAGCAAGGCTGGCCCTAGACCAAATGGCATCCCAGGTGAGGAACGTCTTCAGTTCCCCCCGCCACACAACAACACACACACAATTGCACAATAAAACAAGTTTCACAGCATCACAGCTGGGCTCTCACTTCACTTCGTTTCATTCTTATATCTCATTGACCTGACTGGTGACACCTCACCCCTTATACACCTGCGAGGGCCAGGCTGACAACATTCTAGAAGGTTCAAGGAAAAGGTAGTTCTCAAAGTCTGGAAGGTTCCATGAGATTGTACAAAAGGTCCACATTCTAGGAGGCTAGTGAAAAATGAATCCACATACAGAATACCTGAAACATTTTACTACAAACCTTCTATTTTTTCCTTTTGACACCCCGAGTCTGTCACCCTCCATGCCCAGCACTCAGGGCAGTCATCTGGGTCACCTGCCCCTAAATACAGCCCTGGATTTCAGTTAGAGTTAGGTACCTAAATACTTTTGAGAATCTGGGCCATAGGAGCCTAAATCACATAAGCATTTTGAAAATTTTACCCCAAGTCTTGAGTTTGAAGGTGGCCACTGAGAGTGTTTGAAATGGATATTCCATTAACACTATGTTATATGCACTCGCAATACATGCTTAATTTTTGCAAATATATTTTTTTCCTCATATCACCTTAAAAAGGCCAACTGACGACTGCAGGATGAGGACGCTTTTCAAGTAAGAGACAAACATTTATCTTCATCATTGACTTAGTGTGCTGGGTTTAGATGCCACCATGCTGTAGGGAAAGATTGCTGGCATTTCTATTAGATAAAATCCCATCATTCCGGGGGTTTAGCACTCAGGCATTTCCCAAATTACATAAGGCTGAATCTTGATTTCAATTAGAAAAGCCAAATTTTCTTTAGCTAAGGAGTGACAAAGGGTGGGAGAGGAAAAGGAAATAACAAAGGCAGGAAATAGATACTAGTGGGGATTGGGACTTTTCTGAGCTGAAGCCTGGGCTAAAATACAATAACTTGCTCTTTTAAATAATTTCTTCAGGCAGTTTCTGCAAAATCTAGAAGAAACTCTAGTTAACAGCATTTAAAGGGTGTTAGTTTCAAGAGCATTCCTGTGTTAGCCTATCTTTGCTCCCAACAAAGTCAATTTCAGTGGAAGTTAGAGAAATGTTCAGTTCTTTCAAAAATGCCACCCAAAATGTCTGACTGTTTAAGAACCTGGTCCAGCCAGGTGCTAGATGCCTGCAGCTCTCATTTACTTCAGCTACAGAGAGGGAGCTAAATGTTATTGTCCCTGTTTTACAGATCTGAGAGTGAAATGCAGAGTTTGAAATGACCTGCCCCAATGAGCAGGGCCTAACTTACTCAAAATGCAGACCCCCGATGCCCAGTCTTCCACTCAATCCACGTGACGGTGCTGTCTCTGTGTAGTGATAGATGAACAGAGTAATATTTCAGATCTGATACATATTCAGTGCTGGAAAGCTAAGCTCAGTGCAAACTCCCTTTCCCCCGCAACAAGGATCTGATCCTTCAAAGTGGCTATTGCCCGCCGCTCCTATAGTCATAGCTATAGACCCCATTGTAGTCAATGGCAGTGGAGGGCAATTAGTCCCTTCTCTTCCTGTTTACATAGCACTATCCTTATTATGAGGGCTTAAGGAGTAGTAGGTGACAGCTTGTGCTTTTAGTGATCATTTCAACGAAAAAGACAAAACAGGGTAATGTGTAAGGGAAAGAACCCCAGTTCCAGCTAACATGGAACTAGCAATAAAGCTGCTCTCATCAGGATGCCCTAAAATAACAAACCACAACAGTCCTGTGACTTCTGTCTGGCTGCAGCTTTTCACACGCAGCAGCAACATACCATGCATTTCATAACAAGAGAGAGAGCGATCAGGCCATTGTGTAATGCACACCAACGGAATGAGTGTAAGGAGATGGGGTTGAAAGGAACTAGAGTGTAATAGGGCTTGGGAAATGCTGAGGGAAGAACTGGGTGATGGAAGAGAAGGCTGTGTGTCAGGGAGGCCAAGAGCAAGCAAAAAGTGGGAGTGAGCTAGGAAGATGGGCACTTTTGTTTTATAGCCTCCATCTCATCCTGGCTAGGATCATGCTGGCAAAAAAATGTGGTGTATTGTGTTAAAATTGCAACCTTCCCTTTAAATCCTAAGGGATTTCCTTGTCCTGCCCAAAGCCAGCCTACAACAAAGTAGGGTGGGTTGTGCCTCTCTGTTTTGGGGAGGAGGGTCTTGTGTTAGCATTCTGAGTTCTCAGAAATATAGTAGCATTATGCTGTAATCTTCCAGCAAGGGTATTTTATGTTTGTCTCTAGTTTCTGCATATGCCATGAACATAACAAAAAAGAGTGAAGTGCTGGCACCAGTTACCATGTGCATGGATAGCCCCCCCACCACAACCCCAACATTTAAAAGGAATTTGCCATTCAAGCAAAGTTAAAAAAAAGTTTGGGGAACTTCCTTCTCCACAACTCAGTTGGTGTCACAGAAAGGGACCATGCAATGGCGACACTATGATCCTAGTATCATTACTAGAGGTTTTGTAAAGGTACCATAGGTACCATTCAATGAACAAGAAAAACACACCACTCACAGTGCTGCAGGCTGGGAACATGCTGCATGCTAAACAACAGAGAGTGGAGAAAATACACTCACTGAACAGGACGTCATGGGGGTTGGAGCTTGGGTCCTACCCATAATACTCTGAGTAAATCAGTTAACCCCTTGATGGCCAGAGAGGCCAAGAACATTTTTTCCCCATGACCTTTAAACACAAATTTCATTCGGGGGCTAATTTGACACCTGCCCAATTTGTACTTTGGAGGGCTTTGTTTGTTCATTTGAGCAAACGTGGGTTTTGAAAGAAAAGTTTGGAAATTGCACAGCTTCATCTGCCGCCATGTGAAATTCACCCACATGGACTTTTGTAGTTTTCACACAAGAGCAGGAGTCTTTTCAGGTGGAAGCCATAACTGTTGAGCAAACACTGTGAAATCTTTACATGAAACAGGAACAAAATGTGGAACCCTCAAATTCTAAAGTTTATTCTGACTCTGCTACCAATATGCTGCGTGGCCCTGAGTGAGTCACATCACTTTCTATGTCACTGTTTTCCCTCCCACCCTTTGTCTGCGTTCTTTATTTAGACTAAGCTCGTTGGGTCAGGGATTGTCCCTTACTATGTGTGTATACAGTGCCTAGTACAATGGATCTCCCATCTTAGTTGCTAGAGGCTACTGAAATAACTAGTGATTATGATCATCTTCATACCCTTGAGTAGGACCAGTGCAGGAGATCAATATATACCTGATTATTTTTCTTATTAATAAAAAAATTGAATAAATTAATAATGACAATATATAATTGTTACCGCTAACCCTAAAGTAGCATGGTGAAAAAGCGGTACTTTATTCCCATCCCTTTACACCTTTTTAAATAGGAGACTCAGGCCCCATAAAAATAAAGTTGATGCATTTGTTACAGTTGTGGGCCAGATCCTTGGCTGAGGCAAAGCAGCATCGCTCCATTGACTTGAAAGAATGGAGCTACACTGATTTGCACCAGCTGAGGCTCTAGGGCTTTGTTTGAAAGGGCCCCCCCATTGATTTCCTCTATGGTCATCTAAAATCTGGTTAAAAATAAACTAAAAAAAGAGTCTGGTGTCACTTTAGGAATAAAGTATTTTTTTAAAAAAGTATATTTAAATCCTGTGTTTTCACCTGACAGTCTTTCTTCTTGGTGCTTTCACTTTTGGGATATGTAATAGTGGAAGGATCACTTAAAGGCCAGGCAGACTACAAAGCCATTTATTCCAAAGCCAGCATTTTACTAACAAAAGGAACACATGAAACCCCCATATAAATGGTGGGGAGCATTTTCTTAAAATCAATCACCCTCTATTATTTGGTTTAAGCCAAAATCTCATTGTATACGTCTTCCTCCAGAGGCTGATTTCTGCCAGGTAGAAAATTACGTTTCCTTTACTTTTCTTCCCTATACAATCTTTCACCATCTCGGCACAGTCATTCGGTGTGAGAAAGCGACTTCCTGTCTCAATAAACAAATGCACACAAGGCTTTTCTGGCCACATAATGGGGTCTTTTTTTTTTTTTAATTTTATACAAAAATCATTCCACACTTAACACATCAATGAAGCCACTTAAGCTCTACTGCATCTGAATTAAAGGGGGAATTGTGTGATCAAAGAGTGTGAGAGAACCACACATGGAGTTGTTCAGACATTTTACTTTTGTTACATTTGATACATAACAAACCCAATAAATGTGCTTATCATAGTAGCCAGTTTCATTATCTCATACGCTTCTGTTTAAGAGCATTTCCTTAATACATCTCCTCTTTCTATGATTTACATAGTCATTTTTTTCTGTACATGCTATTTGGGGTTAAAAAAACAAAGAAGAAAAAAGTATGGGCATACGTAGGGGAAAATGACTTCTCTGGGCTTTTCATTCAATACTTCAGCTGAGCTATGGGTTTATAGGCACAATAAGCACAGTAACCTCAGCAAGCGTGATGCTATACAAGAATTCTAGGGTGGGGAAAGTTCAAACTGTCTTGTGAAACCGCCAATAATTAATTGGCATGATTAGAGGCAACTTTTGGCACTGTTCACCTCCTTATTAACCAAAAATGGGCAGATGAAGATTTCACATTTTCTTGATGCTTATTATACCAGTGTACCACTCTTACAGGCAACGGATTGACATCAGCATAACTTAGATCAGAACCTAGCCCCTTTTTAGTTTGATATACAAGTGACCAATTCTCCCTGCCACCACAGCTGTTGTATGGTTTGAGTTTCAGAATTGCTTAGTAACTTTGACTTTAACTGGTCAGTGGGTCTGATCTCACAGGTGCTCCAGCTAGATGTTCACAAAGGGCCCTTACTCCACCCTTAGACAAAACTTCAACTGACTTCATTGGACATTTTACCTGCCTAACAACTGAGTGCCTGCCTGATCCTGTTAGTCATATGAGAAGACCCTATTTATGCAAATAACACCAACAGGATTCCTGCTGAAACTGTGTGTGGCAACAGGGGCGGTGCCTTTAAGGGCTGAGCTTCCCCAGACAGTGTGGCTGAGGTGCTGTGAAGCTATTATTGTGGTACTTAGCCAGCTAGAACCAGACACAGAATGAACACTGAACTGTGGGTGCTCAGAATCTCTTGGGATTTGGCCTATAATGAACAATAAATCTAAAACCTTCCCAAGCCCTTCAGGGTAAATTCTCTCTCAATAAATCACATGTGCTTTGAATAGCACTTGTTAATTAACAGGTATTTTTAAAGGCAAAATAAAAAAAAATGTGAAATCAGTGTTTTTCTAGACATGCAAGAGGTGAGCTCTGATCCTGCATTAATTGCAATCAATAGGGACGTTGCCATGAGCGCAGAATTTCTTTTGAGAAATCTGTTTATTCCACAGAATGTCCCCTTTTTCTTGAAGTGGAAGGAAAAGTTATTCTGCCTTGAGGGGTGGGCAATGTCAAAATCCATCTGTGCTGTAACTATTCTGCTGTTGTACTTGCGTGTGGCAGGAGCAGTGGAGAAAGCATACCTGTAATCCAGGAGAAAGGTATTTATTGTTCCATCTATTTTCCATTGTAAAATATCAAGCGTTTGTAATAAGCTCTGGGTTTTGTTTGTTTGTTTGTTTTTTTTGCTTGGGACACTGATTTGATAGTGGCTTTTAATTCTCATTCACAAAATCTGAACTTGACCATGGGCCAAGTCCCGATGTCCTTGCTCAGACTAAAATTCCACTGAAATCAATGGGAGATTGCAATTAAGTATGACACAGCCTTGACTGCAACAACACTTCACATGGAAGGATTCCTGCAGCCATGCACTGGAGATAAATGAGGCTTATGTTGGTACATGAATCCCATCCCTCTTCCTGCAGATAACGATAAGTGCTTTAAGGCAGGAACTGTCTTTTACTTATGTCTATATTGTGCATATTGCAAGGGGGCTGTAATCTGTAGATGCTACTTTAATATAAATAAAATTTAAATGGCTAAGCCCAAAAATAAGACCAAGGAGATTTGTGAAGATAAACAAAACATAGTTTTATTATTTATATTTCAATAATACAAAAAAATCTTGCAAAACAATTAACTTCTGATGTTACAGAAACATACATCTATATTGCAAGAATATCCAATACTCTGATCATAAGATGGGCCTCAACTTGGTCTCCTATTTAGCATCAGCAGTAGTGCAAGCACAAATAATTGTGGACTCTAGTCCTTGGAGGTAATTCTGTAGATACATTTTATAGTCCCTAGATGTCTAATTATCTGATACCATAGACTGCCAGCTCTCTTGATCTTATCATGAGTCTGACAATATTTGGTGTTTTTCTTGAAATCCAGCTCCTGGAATCATGTAATTATGTGACAATCTCAGCTTTTATTTTTTAAAAAAAGTTCCTAGCCCTTATGGTTGCAGAGTAAAGGTTGAACATGTGACCCAACTGTAACCTAAATATTCTAAAACAGTAAGGCAAATAAAGCAAATCCAAAATGTATATTTTAAAAAAAATCTCGTGACTTAAGATAATCTCTCAATTTTGGAGGCCTGAGGTTGGCAATAATGCATAGACATCTAAGTTGTACAAAGTGCACCTGCAGGTATCTGTGAGGGCAAATGTACAGGAGCAAAATCAGTAGCCCACTATGTCCTCAAAATTAAAACTGCAGATAGGACGAAACAAGGGCATTTACAACAGCAGTTATGGCTACTCTTTCTTTGGGTTGCATAGAGAAACATTTATCGATAATAGAACTGGTCAAAAAACATACCAAACTTTAGTTGACTTTTTTTCCAGATTTTTTTTCATTTAACTCCAAAATTGCAACAAAAATCAAACGTCAGAAAATTTACAGCAGTTGAAGGCTAAGATTTTAAAGTAAGCCTAGTTAGACACTCAGCTCCCATTGGCACCTAACTCCCGAAGGCAATTCTGAAAAATCCCACTCCTAGTCAAGTATCAGAGGGTAGCCGTGTTAGTCTGGATCTGTAAAAGCAGCAAAGAATCCTGTGGCACCTTATAGACTAACACGTTTTGGAGCATGAGCTTTCATGGGTGAATACCCGCTGACGAAGTGGGTATTCACCCACGAAAGCTCATGCTCCAAAACGTGCCACAGGATTCTTTGCTACTCCTAGTCAAGAAGATTTTAAAATAATGCAGAGGTGCTTAATGTAGTCATGTTGAAACAAACAAAAAGAGTATAGAAGGCCTTTTCATTCTCTTGGCTGTTCACTTGTGAAGCCTCCAAGTTCTGTCTCTTGTGTCGCTTTTTAAGTAGGAACTTTTTAAACTAAGAATATGAAGCGTGGTAGTCCAGCAACCATTAGGGGTTCTAACCAGCTGCCTCTTCTGATCACACATCTTCTTTTGGGGAGCTAATGGAGTCCTTCTAGGAGGAATCAGATACAGGCTTTAAACACAACAATACAGTGAGAACAGGAATTTGAGGAAAAGATGGAGATGCTCTGAAATCCAGTTGGAATAGCTGCCAAAATGATTTGATGATGATGATCATGAAACAAAACGGTACTTAGTGTTTAACATGTTAGACTGATACCTATAAAACAGAGAGAGAGAGAGAGAGAGAGAGACCACAACAACCCACTCTGGTGCCTCATTAAAATTTTGCAGATATTTTGTCTGGAAATAGTTTTTCATCTAATTATTAAACTGATTCCTGACCCACGACATTTGGATCTGGCTCCAAACTGCAATGCAAACTTTCCAAACATTTGAGGATGTTTAAATGTGGTGGATTGGTTTGCCCCAATATAAAAACAGGGTCCAGTTAATTGTAAATGTTTGAGCATGAATTCAACTGAGCCTTGCACCCATCTGTGAGGAATGGTAAAGCAGCAAAAAAAACAAACAAACCCCATTTTATGCATGTATAAACTTTTAAGGCTCAGGTCAAAAATTTCACACCATCCATTAATCTGTGTGCCTTAATTTTTGTTATTAAATTTTAAGGGATTTTAAGGGATTTGACTCCAAGGTGTCACAATGAGTCACTGACTGACATTGGAATATGCATCCCATTGTATTTCTCAGTGTTTGATGAAATGATAAATACAGACATACATTTATTTATTCAATTTAAACAAGGGGCCCCGCTCTGATGCTGGACAATTTTGGGAAAAAAATAACCCACAGGACTTTGGAACACAAGCCTTGCCATACCCAGTCAAACCAATAGTCCATCTCCTGCCATTAGCACTGGCCAACACCAGTTGCTTCAGAGGGAGGAGCAAGAGACTGCCATAATGGAATACCCTTCCCTTAGGGGATGTGTTTTCCTAATGCCAAGCATGCAGGGATTGGTTTAGGGCCTCATGGTTGCAGCATTTAAAACCATTACATATTTGTAGCCCATTTTATTTTATTTAATGGAGAAACATCCACTAAGAATATCCATTCCAGGCCCTAGCCACCTTCCTTTGCCAAAAATTATGATGAGGTAAAATTAGTGGATTTGTAATTCATCTCAAACCCAACCGTGACCAAATAGAAAATAAACAGCACCATCTCTCCTCGCTACCATCCTGCTCAGCTCCCTCCTCCCTTCCCAAAGCTAGGGAGAATCAAGGAGCTTTGCATTGGATTAGGGGTATTTTGAACCAAAGAGTTCCCAATTCAAAGGACCTCACAGAATGCCCTACTAGCAGTTCCCTCTTTGTTAAACCAAGGGCCTGTGCTGACCTCAGCTGCGGAGCATTGCATGTGGGGGAGAGCTGGTCTCTCATCTAGGCTGGGCCTATGTCATTAAAGACTGTGTAGGTCAAAACTAAAGCTTTAAACTCTTCGGTAGCTGTGGAGGTTCTTATTATTCATATAATGCATAACCCTTTTGGAATGCTGTTGATCTTTTGTCTCCAGTGATGTCTTGGGGCAATGAGTTCCACAGATTAATTATGCATGGTGTGAAAAAGCCTCTCCTAGATTTTAACTGAGTTCACCCACCAACAAAATATACACTCATCCCACAAATGCCCTCCTCAAGCAGAAGTCTGAGGTGTGTGGGTTTTTTGTATTTTTTAAGGCTATCATTTCAAGCCTGAAGTTCAATGAACTCAGGCTCTGGTGGATCAGGATTGGAAGTGAGTTGAGGAACTTACACTGACAATGTCCTCCATGGTGGCTGAGGTCAGCGGGGCCATTTTTGCTGACAGTTCCTGGGTTAGTATAGCTAGGGTACCATCAGCAAAAGTGTCCCAGCTGACCTCAGCCACCATGGACAGCCTATAGGAATAGGGTCCCTCAAGCATTCAGGACCCAGCTAAATACCCAGAGAAAGTACTTTGATTTGGAGTAATTATGTAGCCAGTGCTGTCTTTAGGGAACTGGAATGAGATGTGCTCTCTGACTAACACCAGCAAACAAGTGGACAGCCACATTCTGCATGAGCTGTGGCTGCTTAGTGGTCTTCAAAGTTAACCCCATGCAGAGCCATCAGTGCTATCCAGTCTTCAGGTCACCAAGGCCTGGTATGCATGTCAGAGAGAAATGGCCACATTCCCCTTACAAAAGGAAAGCTAATTCTGGCCACTAATGCAACCTAAGAACCTAGGAGCTATTTGGGATTCAAAACCAGCCCTACATTTACAACTCTTTTGGCCGAACGGGGCTGGTAGGCTACTTATTCAGTGGTAGAGGAGAGATCATTTCTACAATGCCCTTTGCTGCAGATACCCTCCTAAGCCTGCCTGCTTCATCTCTGCCTTGTCTCCACCCAGCTTGTGCTCATATTAAAAAAATATTTCATTTTATTAAAGTGCTTTGACATCCGGTTAGATTGGAAATGCTATGTGAATCTGAAATATTATTAATGGGCCAAATTCCGAAGTCCTTCCTGCAGCAAAATTCAATGGATCAATTCTTAAGACCCTGATTGTGAAAACACTTAATTGAGATAAATTGTACTATACTCAGATCAAAATTCTGACACCCTTAACTCACATGACATTTTAATTTCAGACATGCTCCAGGGCACCACTATCACCTCCCATCTCCTTTGAACTTCAGATAAGCTCACATCATGCTATAGTGTTTTAAGTTTACTAAAAGCAGTCTTCAAATTTTCACTACAGCCGGGGGAGGGGGGAAATAAATAAATAAACTCACCCTAACTATTATGCAGAAAGAAAACAAACCAAAAAGTTTTTGGTTTTCAAGAGGTGTTTTATTGTGCTGACAGCGGCGGCTGGATTCAGTAAAACTCCATCTGACTCTCATCCAGTGCAACCTCCGCTCCATCCTCGAAACAGCTTTCCTCACCTGCAAAGTCAATTTTTAGAGGCTTGCGAGGGCTTGCATGGGATCGCCACACTGCCAGAACAGGACCAGCTTTTTATTGAATCAGACCCTTATAAAGCATATCTCCAACTGGAACTGTTTTCAGAGATCAAGGCTGACTTCAAGGCTGGAAGAAGGGCCATATGTGCTCTCAAAGCTTGGCTTCGGAGAATCAACCATCTCCCATATGCCAGAGTTCAAATAAAACTAAAGTGGCTGCCACAGCATTGGATGGTAGGTAGATTCTCTGGCCTGGGTTACGCAGGAGGTGAGACTAGATAATCATAGTGGTCCCTGCTGGCCTTAAAAACATCTGTGAATCTATGAACATTACCAGCTGCACAGTTAGGATAACTTTTCTGTAGACATATCAAAATGTAGGGTTAAAAATACTCAGTAACATAGCTAAGAGCACTGGACTTGGACTCAGCTCTGTCACCGGTCTGCTGTTTGTTCTTCACCAAAGCACTTTACCTCTTTGTGCCTCCGTTTCTCCATCTGTTAAATAGGGATAATGGCACTGACCTTCTTTGTAAAGTGCTTTGAGATCTATGGATGAAAAGTGCTATAACAGAGCTAGGTATTGACTTAAATGGAATTTTTCCCCAAGCGTGGCAGAAGTTGATCAACAGATACATAAATACTTGAGCAAAATAAATAAATAGTCTAAAGCAGTGATGGATAAAGGCTAGTTTTTGAGTGGGTTAATTATTTCTTTGTTAATGCCCAATAGCCTCCTCCTCCTCCTGAAAGTGCTTTTATAGCTGGTATTTTGGCTGCCACTCTGTCTAATAGCATAGACACACAGACAATAAAAAAATCTATTTCTTTCTTAACAGATAACTCTTGTGTCTTGTTACAGACTTTTCAGGCTGTAAACCAGTTTGAATCGCTAATTTAAGGATAGCTAACTTGCACTGTGCAGGGCTGTATAAACATTCCAAATTCTAATTTTTCTTAAAGACATATGTGGACATTTTAAAAGGATTTAAGGAGCCATTTTGCAATTAAGAAGATCTAGATTTAGGATTTTTCTCTTCTCCCCAAAGTTTATCACGTAATATTAATATGCAGATAAAATATTTTCAGTGCCTGTATGTATTTATGAGGTCTTAAGGGAAAACAGAATTCCTCTAGCCAAAAGGAAGGCTGGAAAAACCTGTAAGGATAAGACTGACTGCTAGAACATCAAATCCATGACAGAATTCATTCATATGCTGCAATTTCTGTGAAAGTGCTGTGGTGTTGGTTTTCACTGTATCTGCTAGTTTAATTGTTTCTGCCTGTTCATTTCTTTGTCCGTTGAAACCACTAGCCTAAGGGAGATTTAAAAATCAAAAGGTTGGGCTGAAGTCGAACAGGAAATGAACACTGGTGTTGTGGCAATATTAAAGTAAAAAGTTCAGAAGTGGCTCTAGGAACTAACCATTTAAGTGCATCTCTTTCTCTCTGCCTTTCTTTGTTTTGGGGCTGCAAATAAATTTGAGATCCATGTCAAGAAGTGTCCTAGGTTTGTAAATCTGATATGGTAAGAATTTGTCCTCTGGAGAATTTCCCAGAGAAAATGCACTGCGCACCTCTCTAATGAAAAGATCCGCATGTGATTTTGTGCAATCACAACTGTGTATTTTTCCTTTGTATCCCTTACCCATGTGGGAGCTGGTGTAGGGAAAAGGCTTTAATATCAAAAGAGAGCAGCAGGCATATTTCTTTTCTGGTGGGGAGCAGAATGTGATCTTCAAAAGCTCATGGCACCTCAGACCTGAAGGCTGATTATAACACTTCTCGAAAATAAACAGAGCTCACAGTAGAATCTGTGCAAGGATTTTTTTTTTAAGTGCACTCTATCTTTCTCCTTCACTATCTCTCTTTCCTCTTTTTTCTGATCTCTGGGACAAAAGATTCAACAATCAGAGATTCAAAACTCAAGCAAAGAGGGTACGTACTTAAAATACCACATGGCCAATAAAAGTATTTTACAACATATCTCACCTTTAACAAGCAAATTGACCAATGTAAGGGAACACTCTGGTTCAAAATCCTTTTTAAAAATAGCAAACCTTATTACAGATATTTAACCCACCATACAGTTACTAGGAAAATAGACTTAAAAATAATAATTCTAGGAGTTTCAACATATAAGTGCATTCAGTGACAAAAAAGGTATTAGGTTACATATTTCAGGAATTAATCTGGGTTAATTCAAATGGCAAAGATGAGGTAGGCAAAACAACACGTAATTACAATTTCCTGCCTTTGAAGAACAATGAATTTGGGACTGGTCCAACTTCAGAAAGGGTGATTACAGATTTTATGCTCAGAGCAATCCCCACCTTCACATATATTATACATAAACACATGCACACACATTTTCTTTCTAAGCTCCTATATTCCACAGGCATCACACACTTGAAGAATTAAATCAATTAAAGATAAAATTCAATTATGTAGCCTGCTCATTATTTTTGAAGTATTAGAAGGAGAGAAAGAAGGCTAACCAACACAAGGCATAATTAAGCAGAAAAGCTGCATTTGTGTGGTCACTCAGAGAATTCAACATGCAAAACCGGTATCATTAACCATTTCCTTTTATATTCTGCATCAGGGTTGAGGGGGAGACTTGAAAGAATGAAGTAAGACAGATCTATGAAATTTACTTAAATATATTTTTTAAGAGGAAAGATCTATTTAGTAAGTATTGACAATCACCACTGTGTATAATAAGCCATGTTAAATATAACATGTAACTAAACAGGCTTTGAAGGCCTTTTACATACTTGGAAGAAAAGAAAACAGTTTTTTTTTCTTTTTTTTTTAATGCTGCAGACTGCAAGCATTTTGGTCTATCTCTGTCAAGTGCAATTCTTTCTTGATGAATGACAAGGTACGATAATAGGCTGCCGTTGCTGTGGCAACCAGACAGCAGAGCTGTGTGCCTTGAATTTTGTCATCTGAAAATGAAACCAGAAGCAAAAGAAAAGCTGAGAATGTAGCCAACAGATTAACTCACATGGGGGGGGCGGGGGTACAAGGGAGGGAAGAGAAGTGTGTGTGTTGAAGGGGGGGAGAAAAACTGGGGTGGGAGGGGGTTAGCTTACAAGCAATTAAAATTACAGTAATGTGTTGTATCTGTCTGTCTTGTAATTTCAGATGCCATTTGCCAAGAGGTTTTATCTTTGTCTTCACTGAATCTCTGTTTCAGAAAATTTCAAGGAGCTTCAAAAATACATTTAATGTACAGAATTCAGGAATCTATGGAGTTTTAAAATGGGTGGTGGAATTCTGCTCCCTGCCCCATATATATATTTTCCTCTTTTCCAAGCCTCATGAGAACACCAGAAGCCTTAGCATACTGAGGGACTGAAGGTGGGGATCCTGGAGTGCCAGTATGGATCTATGGAGTCCATGCAGCAGAGCCATGTCCAACCTGGACAAGGTAGATTGGCCCAGGGTAAACTGGGGAAAGAGAAGAGGTGGTTGGGGCCCACTGCTGCATAGATCCACCAGTCATGGCTGAAGGAGCAAAGGAGGCTACTGCTGGTGTAGCGTTCCTTCAGTGTCACTGCTTGGAGCTGGAGATTCCTCCACCTTAGCCTCTGTAGAACTTACCCATGCAGTGGCAGATTTAGAGTTAGTGGGGCCCTGTGCGCCACTTCATTTTCGGGGTTCTCCCCTCAGGACCCAGCCAAGAAAAAGAACATTCTTTATCCCCCCCCCGCCATGTTTTTCATTTTTTTCTCCTTCCTCCTCCTCCTATTTTTTAAGTAATGGGAAGTAAATGAAAATAAAGTGAGGTACCCTGATTGGGGCAAGGGGTTGGGGTGCAGAAGAGGGTACAAGAGCAGGATCTGGGAGGGAGTTTGGGTGCTGAGTGCGGGCTCTGAGCTGGGGCAGGGGTGTGGAAGGGGATGAGGACTCTGGGAGGAAGTTTGGGTGTGGGATGCAGGCTCTGGGCTGGGGCAGGGGATTGGGATGTGGGAAGCGGACAGGGAGGTGGCATGGCTCCCAAAGTGACCAGCACACACATCCCCTCCGGCAGCGGCTCCTGGGGGGGGGGGGGAGGGAAGGGAAACAGGGGGTCTCCACACACTGCTGCCTGCAGGCACCGCTCCCACATCTCCCATTGTCCACAGTTCCTGGCCAATGGTAGCTGCGGAGTCAGTGCTTGGGGTGGTGCGGAGTCAGTGCTTGGGGTGGGGGCAGCATGCAGACACACCCCGTCCCCCATTTCCCCCCCGCAGGGACAAGCCGTCCGCTTCTGGGAGTGAAGCGGTGTGGAGGGAGAGAAGCAGAGCAGGCAGGGAGCTGCCTTAGCCCTGGTACACTGCTGCTCTGCGCGACCCTTGGGGTAAGTAGGTCTCCATACACCTCCTGGGGTGAAGGCAGTGCGCAGAGCCGCTTCCCTGCCCACCAGAGGCATGCAGAGACATGTTAGCAGCCGGCCACTTCCCAGAGTGGTGTGGGGCCACCAGCCATGCCATGCAGGCAGCCTGTCTGCCTGAGCCCTGCTGCGCTGCTAGCCGGGACTCAGGGGCAGGTAGTCAGATATTTCCTTCATTTTGCCCCCCCCCGCCCTTCACCCCCATGATTGGGGGACCTGTGCCACCATACAGTTTGTTTTGTGGTAAATCTGCTCCTGTACCCATGTATTATAATATCTGGGGAGACTGAAGCCCTGATCATGTTAGGCACTGTACATACATGTAGTAAAAGAAGAGAGACAAAAGGTGGGCATAAGGAAATATTCCTCCACTTCACAATGATGGAACTGAGGCACAGAGAGTGGTAATGACTTTGTACAGTCATACTGAAGTCTGTCACAGAGCTGGGAATTAAAACAATATCTCCTGAGTATCAGGCCACTCTCTTTAACAGTGCCCTATGCTAGCCCTGCTTTAGTTTTCTCCCTGTGTATCTTTGAGTTACCTTTGCTAATGACCCAGACGAGTTATTACTCTTGATAGCACTGAAGAGTCAATGCAGCTACGGGAGTGCGCGTTGGAGTCTACTCTGCCTTGTGCATCTATCAACAAAATTGTCAACTAAATTCAGAGTGTGGAATTCCTGTTACTGATGATAATGGAAGAGGCACGGAAAAAAAAAGAGGGTTGGGGTTTAAGACCCCAGATTGAGTTTGTAGGGGTGGCAGTTTGATAAATCACCTTTAGATTTGTTAACTCAGCAGACTGTTTCTGGAAGTCGTGGAGAGAAAATAAATATGGAAAACCACAATGTCATTTCTAAGAGTCGATTTTCAGAGCCTGACCGCACTTTAAGTATCTGCTAAGTGATGTCCTTTCTCATATCATGATTCCTTGCCAAACCCAAGCTTCTATTAATCTTCCAACAAAGAAGACAAGTTTGACACTGGGATCCCAGAAACCAAAACAAAGAATGCCACCTCCAGTCTTTATGAGCTGCAGAACTCATGCAATGTTTATTTAAACTACTGCGACCTACTGCAAGGATCTCAAAAAGAAAGTGATTGTGGTAGGTGGTTTTTAATTTTTAGGAGATATTGGGTCCGTTCTGTTATGTGAGTGGAAATATTCATGACTGATCCCATGTTCCAATGAGTGGGGTTGATACAGAGAAAAAGACATGGAAATATATAATTTGTTTCATATTAGAAATGAGTCCAAACCCAAACACCATATCTGGACTCTGGTCTGGTCCACATCCAGATATTATGATTTGTTCTCTCTTCCCAAAAAGGGCTCATACCAGTCCAGAATGCACCAGGACAAACTGACTGCTGGCATAAATGAGCACAGAACCATTAACTTCACTGTTTTGACTACTCATTCCTGCAGAGAATTTTGCCCTTCATCTGACCATCTGTGATAGGGTGTCCAACCCTCTAGGATTGGAAGAGGTTAAGATGGCCAGGCTGGCCAATTAATTCCCCAGGGTACACCTAGAAGAGGAGCCAGGGAGCAGGGAACAAACTGATTGCATGCAGGCTCACCTGTGCAGGAAAAGGTGGAGCCTATAAAACCAGAAGCTGGCTACAGATCTGGGGGTGGTGCTGTGCTGGCATGTCAGGGGAATAGCCTGCAGCCCCTCCCTGATTTGAAGGAGTCAGGTGAGAGGCTAGCAAACCCAGAGGGAGGGGAAGCTAGATAAGTAGGAAGAAAGTAGAAAGAAATCCAGGGAAACAGTAGCAAGGGATAGAACTTTGCAGAGACCTTGGCTGCTTGTTATAGGGTCCCTGGGCTGGAACTCAGTGTAAAGAGTGGGCCTGGGCTCCCCTACCAGCCACTGGCAAGTGGCAGGGGCATTGGAGATGCTAGCCAGACAGTAGGTCTGGAAGGACTTGGCCTTCCCCAGAAGGGAAGGATATTAGTGACCTGGCCAGAGGGCCAAATGACAAAGAGGTGACTGCAGTCCCTAGAGTGTGAGGGGCTGCAGGGTGAGACAGCACAGGGGAAGACCCTGCTGGAGTGGGAGCGCAATGTCTGGCAGAGCAAATTCCCAGGCGGCCTACAGGAGGTGCCACTAGCCCTCAGCACATCCTGTGACACCACCCTTGAAGATGGGGGAGACCACATTTAGATAAAATGCCCGAGGACCCAAACTTTATGACTTGGGGCTCTCTTTAGCAAACGTGGAACTCTGCTACCACCTGATATAAAGAGCTAGAATGGGGATAGACCACTTCAAAAAAATTACAGCTCATGAATAGAAAGCAGGGCTGTCATCTTTTAATGCATTAAGCTTGAAGGCAAGCTTCGGGTGGGGAACAATTATCATACTGTATGATATCTGAAACAATAATAATCACCTTTGGTTGCATTCCTTCCATGCAAGGATATCAAAGAGTTTTATAATTACTCAGGGCAAGATTGTGACTCACCCTATTGCCAGCACAGCAGAGTCAAAGGAGGTGTAATGTATGCCTTTCTGCCCTGCATAGCTTACCTGCATCCAGGGGAGGGACGGGGAATGGCTGTGGAACAAAGACTAGCTTTTGCCAGCCTCCCCCATGCTGATGGATGGGCAGTGGTCTCCCATTTTCCCACATCCTGGTCAGCACAGCTGAGCTGGTACAGAGGAGTGCAGTACATGGGTGCAGCTCACTGTTCACCCTGAGCAAAGAAGGAATCACAGACCAAAATGGGGCTTTTTTGAGTCACAATTCATTCCCCGGTCAGCGGCTGGGTGATCACAGCTACATGCTGCCCCTTAGAAATGGCTAGCAGTAAATATTTCAGCCTTACAAACACCATGGTGGGGGAGGTTGAAGTGTTAATATCACTTGTTGAAGATGAAAAACATGGGACACAGGGAAAGGAAAGGAAATATTTTTTAAAATCTCAAATGTTAGGAGCTTCCTATGGTGAGTGCCCGGTATAGGACTCCTTGGGCCTGCTAATCAAAGCTAATTAAAAGACATAGAGGGATGTGTGTGTCCAGCATCTCTGAGAAGCAATCCACAGGTGTTTAAAGCTGGGCACCCAACAACCGAGGCTACTAGTGACAATCTGGGCCAAAGGAATTTGCCCCAAGGCAATTTAAAAGGCAGAGCTGAAGTTGGAAAGCAGGAATCCGAAATCCTGGCTTTTGAAAAGAGACAGCTTCAGTGCAACAAAAATAACAAATCACCTAGGAACATGCTGCTTTATCTGACTGCGTCACAACAGTGTGTGTGGTGGGGGAATTTCCCACTGATTAAACAGGGTGGAGCATATCTTCATCCCGTAATACTCTGGGTAACCTAGCTAACCCTATCATGACTACTTTCTGCTGTAACCACTAGACTTCACTTTCCCTTTGTACTGAGGATTGTCAGTCTATTATCAACAAGGCCTAAACAGGATTAGAAATTATACCAGGAAAATCCCCCTGTGGATGCACTTTTTCTGGTATAAGAGTACAATACTTTATCAATCGTACTTTGCTCCATTCAAACTAAGGAAAATATATAAAAAAGGAGAGGATGTGGAGGAATAGGGGCCTTTCCACATATATGGTGAAGACGCCCTAAAATAATTGTATATTGGTGGAAAACAACAAATCGAATTTTCAAGTTAACTAGAGTTAGGCTACACACAGACACACGCACACACACACGCAACCCATAGCAGTTCTGTTAGCTGATAGTCCAGAGGAGGTGATAGACATGAGGAAAGACCCATTAATAATACTTACTAGTAACAGCCAGATTTGTAATAGCTCTGCTTTGGAAAAGGACCGATTCCTTCAACATTAGTGAGATGGGGGGAAAAAGGATAGGAAATTCTCTCAGTCAGGGGGCAGGGGGAATGTAGATTTTATAACCTATGGGTACCAGTTGGGGAAATGGAACAAACTTAATATGCTGATAATGATAAGAGGTAGACCAAACAAATAGACCTTTCAAAAGTAACGAATGCGGGTTATGAATAAGGTTTGTTAATACTTGCATGGAAAGTTCATCTATATTAATAATGAAAACAATTAGGCTTTTTTTGGTTTAGCTTAAATTCCTTCCCAAGTAACATGAACTGAACCAAATATTACTGAAAAAAGAGTGTTCACTGAGAGAGATGGATTGTATCCATATAGACATAATCAGAAGAAATTCACACCTAGGTTATACTAACAAAAACATTCACATGCAGACAAGACCTAACACAGCTCATCACATGAGGGCTGATAGAGCCTAGAGAGAAACACAGAGTCAGGGGAACTAGACATTCTTGGCATCAGGCTCTTGGCTGTGGAGTTCCTCTTCACCAGAGATCGGGCTGAATCTAACTCTTGCTCACCATTTTCAGAGAGCAAGGTTAGACACATCTGTCTTCTACAAGCTGGCTGCAGGCTGTCCAGCAGAACATGTGCTGGAGACGAGCACACAAGAACTACCCCATGGAAGATTAAAAATAGGAGGGGTGAAGAATACGATTCTTAGAAGAAAATAAATGCTGCTTTTATATATGACATCTGTATACTATGGTGATGGGCACATTAAAAATGCATAGACAGGTAAAATGAATTTGACGGCTGGTATTAAATGAGAGTATCTCTAGTGCTTTTTAGTCACTCAGCACAGTTGTGATAGAAATTATTTTGGAAAGGACTGTAGACTTGTGCAATAATAGATTTTTGGCAAGCTATCGGATTCTTAGAAGAACCACTTTATCATTATGGGAAGACCATACAAGAGAGCTAACTCCCAGATATGGTCATTCACTAACCACCAAAGGTAAAGACAAACTATGAGACAGCTTTTAGTGGGCTGCCAGTGATACAGCTACAGAAGAAAAAAATCTACCTGTCCAACAATGGATCAACAAATTCAGGCAAAATGAATTACACTGTATAATCCACCAGATCCACCTTTTTGTCTATTTTTTTTGGCACAATTAGTTCATTTTTTTCTTTTTATGACATTACCATACAAGCATTTTCCCTTCCCACGAGTTAAGGCATTTTACGAAGTGGCAGATGACCTAGCATCTCTTCTGCCATTGACCTGCTGTGTAATCTTTGGCAAATCACTTAACCCTTGTATCTGTCAGTTGTCTGGTGTGCAAAAGCAGGATAATTTTCTACTTCTTGCCATGATGGAGGAGATTTTGAGAGAATCGGTTGTAAAGGGTTTTGAGAATCTCAGCTGAAAGATGCTACAGAAATACAAAGTAATATTATTATTATTCTACCCAGAGCCTACTTTATGAGATGGCATGGTAGTCACGATAGCAATGACACAAAATAGCATAATATCAGTGCAGGTAAGCTAAATACGTCCAGAAAACACTTCCCTTTCCCCAAAACACACTCAGTGCCTCTCACAGCCAGATAATAACCATAACACTGCAAGCCAGCCTAAATGTCACCCCCAATTGGGACATAGCTTCAAAAACCCAGCTCCCAACACCTCAACGTTAGAAGACATTTCTGACCCACTTCTGAATATTGAATTTTGTGGCTTTAGCCCAGGGGTGGCCAACCTGAGCCTGAGAAGGAGCCAGAATTTACCGATGTAGATTGCCAGAGAACCACAGTAATACATCAGCAGCCCCCTCATCAGCTCCCCCAACCTGCTCCCAGCGCCTCTTGCCCATTGGCAGCCCCACTGATCAGTGCCTCCCCCTCCCTCCCCACCAGGGCCGGCGCTTCCATTTAGGCGGCCTAGGCAATCGCCAAGGGTGCCAGGATTATTGGGGGGCAGCATTTTGCCGGCAGGGGGCGGCAGGCGGCTCTGGTGGACCTGCCACAGTTGTGCCTGCAGAGGGTCCCCTGGTCCCACGGCTCCAGTGGAGCTGCCGCAGGCATTCCTGCGGACGGTTCGCTGCTCCCATGGCTCTGGTGGACCTCCCACAGGCACGGCTGCGGCAGCTCCACCGGAGCCACCGACCAGCGGACCCTCTCCGCAGGAATGCCTGCAGCAGCTCCACTGGAGCCACGGACCAGTGCGCGGGGTGACGAAATGGCCGTGCGCCTAGGACGCTAAAAACACTAGCAGCGGGCCTGCTCCCTGCACCTCCTTATCAGCTGTTTCGTGGCATGCAAGAGACTCTGGGGGGACAGGGGTAGGAGCGAGGGTACGGCAGGCTCAGGGGAGGGGGCAGGAAGGGGTGGAGTTGGGGACAGAGCCTGCAGCAGAGCCAGGGCTGAGCAGTGAGCACCCCCCGGTACATTGGAAAGTTGGCATCTGTAACTCCAGCCTCAGAGTCAGTGCCTAGACAAGGAGCCACATATTAACTGCTGAAAAAACGCATGTGGTTCTGAGCCACAGGTTGGCCACCCTTGCGTTAACTTCTCTCTCCACGTAACTGAGAAATAATATATATAAAGAAAATATTGCTTCCCCCAGTGCTGAAACTCATGTGCACTGATGGCTAGTGATTAGTTTCTCTAGAAAGGGGCAGGGGACACAGCATCTTTCAAGGACCTAATGCCCTTTTGAAAATTCAACAAAGTTCCAAGATATCAAGGGAGCTTTTCTGGAAATTTAACAAACAATTCAAACATGGCAAATTAAGGGCTCAGTCCTCTTTTTTTCTACAGAAATCAATGGACATTTGGCCATTGGCTTCTGTTACAGGCCGACACCCTGCTCCCGACTTCTGCGCTGTCTACACAGACTCTGGGACCTTTAGTTGTTAAACACCCCAGAGCAACTTATTTACTTACCACCATCTTTCTGATCCATGTGCCACCTTATTTACAGTTTCAGTTTCTCCTCAGTGCTCTGTCCAGGAGAGGGAAGCAATGTCTCCACCCAGAGATCCTTCCTGGCCCTGGCTTTTCTAGCCTGCCTCTCTCCCCTGCACTTCCTCTGCCTTCTTATACCTCCTGTGTTAATGTGCCAATTTACTCATTAGTTCACCCCTACCCCATTCTAATCCACTAATTAGGCATTGTCAGGTCAACCCTGGGCAAAATTAATTTGTGTTTAAGTGACCAGAGTGCTAGCTCAGCTATTGGTTCCCAGCACTCTGTCACAACTTCAGTGTGATCAGAATCAGCAGAACTGAAGGAACCATTCTTTCCTTATGCTCCATCTCTATTTTTGTTTTTCCTTTCCTGCTAGTCGTCACTCTCCATCACCTCTTGGACCTAAAGGATTAGTTTTCATGGCAAGTTTGAAGGGTAGCACAGAAAAATCACAAAGGCATGGCATTTTATACAGTAGTGTGCTTGTTTCAATGTGTTACTTAAAGGTGGATTTCAAGGGTTAGATTATCGCTTTAGGCACAGTATTGAGCAAAGGAGTGACCCTGAAAGGACACTAACTCATACATGTCCCGCTGATTCTCAGTGCCTTCCCTGCTTCCACCTTCTGTGGGAGAATGAAAGGGACAATCAGAGGTAGCCTATACAAGCAGCAAATTATACCACCAACCAGCCAGTTCAAATGCAAGAACAGAATGAAATTGCATCCTCCATCCACTTACTGTACTTGAAGGCAGTTCAGGATCCATGTTGGAACTAGGAAAAATTAATGAGACCTTTCTGATTTAAAAAAAATCTATTTATTTAGGAAGTTTTAACAGGTTTACAAATCATCAGAGACAAAAGGATAATCGTTACAACAGTGAACTTTTGGAATAATTTCCAGTGCTCATTGTAAATTGCTATTCCATCCCTCCATGATAGTATCCCCCAAGGAGAGGGGCAAAGATGGAACTTCCATTCACAGAAATATACTAAGCTGAAATAGGGTGACCAGATACCAAGGATGAAAATCAAAACAGGGGGTGTGGGGTAATAGGCACCTACACAAGACAAAGCCCCGAATATTGGGCCTGTCCCAAGAATATGGGGACATCTGACCAGCCTAAGCTGAAATGACAGATACACATACATGGGAAGTGTTCAGAAACTATGGAAATGGGTGCGATATTGGGGAGAATTGAGGTACCTATTAATCATGGAGTACACAAACTTTGGAATAAGACTGAAAGGAACAGTCTGCTGAGTTAACTTGATCTGCTTTCAAGCCAGCAGGCAAATCTCCTGTGTCTGAGTTGGTGTTTTTAAAGGTCATTATCACACTTTGATAAGTAGGTCACTAAGGGTACAGCCACGCTGCAGTAAAAGATGCAAGGCATGGCCACCGCTGGCCCGGATCAGCAGACTTAGGCTTAAGCTGCAGGACTATAAAATTGCCGTGGAGATGTTTGGGCTCGGGCTGGAGCCCAGGGTCTGAAACTCTGCGTGGGGTGTGTGTTTAGAGGCCAGATTCTAGACCGAGCCTGAAAGTTGACACAGCATTTTTTTAGCCCTGCAGCCTGAGACCTGTGAGCCCGAGTCAATTGACCTGGGCTCTGAGACCCAGTCATGCAGAGTTTTTTTTAATTGCATTGTAGCTGTTTCATTAGTTATGAAACAGGAAGTCCAGTGGTCCAGAGTGTGAATAGGACTCTCAGTGCTGACTATCAATATTTGAAAAATCTGATTTGAAAAAATCAAAGTTTGTATTGGGATTTTAAGCACTGAAGAACCTGATAGTTTTCAACCTCAATGCCAGAGATTGAAAATTCAGCCCATTTGATGTGGAGGCCTCTGTCCCAGACCTGGAATGTCATCACTGAAAACAAAGTGAAAGACGAGGAGCTCACTCTTCTATTCAATAGCAGAACCAATAAGTTTAGCATGCTGGGCCATTATGGTAATAAGCTGAGAAGATGCAGCTTCAGCATTTCTCTCTTGGTGTATTTGCCCTGAAAATATGACGAGCACAACACATAGCAAGTCATAGAATCATAGAATGTCAGGGTTGGAAGGGACCTCAGGAGGTCATCTAGTCCAACCCCTGGCTCAAAGCAGGACCAATCCCCAACTAAATCATCCCAGACAGGGCTTTGTCAAGCCTGACCTTAAACACCTCTAAGTCCTTCGGAGTTCTCTTCTGTTTGGAGGCACTCAAACTGCTGCTCAGCATAAAGCCTTCTGCACTGGGACATAATCGTTACAACAGTGAACTTTTGGAATAATTACAGACACTTATTTCCCTCATGTCTCCATTTTTCAAGGATTTTGCTTCTGTTGCTTGCACGGTTACAACTATCTAGGATTTTACAAGCTATAAAGGTCAGGGAGACACCTTTTCAACAATGCAGGGACATCTCTGTGTAGTCATGAGAGAGCTGGACGCACTGTGCTGTGTTTCAGCTTTCGATACTGGAGTCGTGGTTTGAGCACAAAGGTGGGAGGTTGGAGATCTGGGGCAAACTCCTTGCCGTCCTGAAGTCAGTCAATGGGAGTTTTGCCATGTCCTCTCCCTGGCTCTGATGACCTTGGGCAAGTCACTTAATTTGTCTGTGATTCACTGTCTCCAGCTGTAAAATGGGGTTAGTAATAGTTATTGACCACCCAGGAATGCTATGTGATGTAGACTGGGCTTTCCAAAGCAGGCTGAATTACCAACTCCCACTTGAAAATCAATAGGAGTTGGCTGACTTCCTCCCTTAAACCCCTTTAAGATGCCAGACTTCGTTGATTGACACTTCTCCAGCACTTTGAGAAAGAGGCCACAGAAGGGTGAACTGTCTTATTTTGAGCAGCTCCTTTATTGTGTACAGACTTGACTCTCAGTGTCCTACGTGCAGCCAAATTCTGCCCTCCATTGTACCTGGGCAACTGAATCATCTTTTACCCTCACAGATGACAAAGGTTTCTAACCACTAGAGGAGTGAAGTTCTGGAACAGCCTTCCAAGGGGAGTAGTGGGGGCAAAAGACATATCTGGCTTCTAGACGAAGCTTGATAAGTTTATGGAAGGGATGGTATGATGAGATAGCCTATTTTTGGCAATTACTTCATCTTTGATTATTAGCAGGTAAATATGCCCAATGGCCTGTGATGGGATGTTAGATGGGGTGGGATCTGAGGGTATGTCTACACTACGACATTAGGTCAAATTTATAGAAGTCGGTCTTTTAGAAATCATTTTTATACAGTTGATTGTGTGTCTCCTCACACAAAATGCTCTAAGTGCATTAAGTCGGCGGACTGCGTCCACAGTACCGAGGCTAGCGTCAACTTCTGGAGTGTTGCACTGTGGGTAGCAGTGGGTAGCTCTCCCACAGTTCCTGCAGTCTCCACTGCCCATTGGGATTCTGGGTTGAGATCCCAATGCCTGATGGGGCAAAAAGAGTGTTGCGGGTGGTTCTGGGTACATGTCATCAGGCCCCCCTCTCCCTCCATGAAAGCAACAGCAGACAATCATTTCGCGCCTTTTTTCCTGGGTTACCTGAGCAGACACCATGCCCTGGCAAGCATGGAGCCCGCTCAGCTCACCGTCACCGTTCGTCTCCTGGATGCTGGCAGATGTGGGACTGCATTGCTACAGAGCAGCAGCTCATTGCCTTTTGGCAGCAGATGGTGCATTACGATTGGTAGCCATCGTTGTCATATTCCTGGGTGCTCTTTTAGCCGACCTTGGTGAGGTCGGTCAGGGGCGCCCGGGCAGACATGGGAGTGACTCAGCCAGGTCATTCCCATCTTCTGCCGAGCACCCAGGAGATGACGATGGCTAGCAGTCGTACTGCACCGTCTGCTACCAGCTTAAGATGTAAAAGAGATGGATCAAAACAAGAAATTGACGCGATTTGTCTTGTGAAATCAATGGCCTGCTAAACCCAGGGTTTTGAGTTCAAACCTTGAGGGGGCCATTCTGTGTGACAGTTGTTTGTGTTTCTCCTGGATGCAAAGCCACCCCTTTTGTTGATTTTAATTCCCTGGAAGCCATGTCGTCAGTTGCCCCTCCCTCCGTCAGAGCAACGGCAGACAATTGTTTCGCGCAAAACGAGGTGAGGAGGCGATAGCAGTACAGTGACAAGAGGGACATGATCACAGACTTCTCACAAAGTATAGGCCGGACAATGTTCCCTGACAATGTGCACATCATGCTGATGAGCTCTGCATGAGCTCTGTAAACATGCTGGCCAAACAGGAAATTAATTTCAGATGTTCGCGGGCCTTTTCCTGTCTACCTGGCCAGTGCACCTGAGTTAAGAGCGCTGTTCAGAGCGGTCACAATGGAGCACTCTGGGATAGCTCCCGGTGGCCAATACCATCAAATTGAGTCCATACTATCCCAAATTCGACCCGGCAAGGCCAATTTCAGTGCTAATCCCCTCGTTGGATGTAGAGTAAAGAAATCGATTTAAAGAGCCCCTTAAGTCAAAAAAAAGGGCTTCATCGTGTGGACGGGTCCAGGGTTAAATTGAGGTAAAGCTGCTAAATTCGAACTCAAGTCATAGTGTAAACCAGGACTGAGTTACTGCAGAGAATTCTTTCCTGGGTGCTGCCTGGTGAGTCTTGCCCACATGCTCAGGGTTTAACTGATCGCCATACTTGGGGTCGGGAAGGAATTTTCCTCTAAGGCAGATTGGCAGAGGCCCTGGAGGTTTTTCACCTTCCTCTGCAGCATGGGGCATGAGTCACTTGCTGGAGGATTCTCTGCACCTTGAGATCTTTAAACCATGATCTGATATCTTCAATAACTCAGACATAGGTTAGGGGTTTGTTATAGGAGTGGGTAGGTGAGATTCTGTGGCCTGCGTTGTGCAGGAGGTCAGACTAGATGATCATAACAGTCCCTTCTGACCTTAAAGTCTATGAGTCTACGAGTCTATGAGATGCCTCCTAGGATGGGGTCACTACAAATGCCCCCTCACTGATACAGCTAAGTTAACTGGCCAGCTTCTTCCCTTTCACTGCTGATTTCAGTTTTTATAATAGGAGAGTTTTTCTTTGTTGGCTTGCTCATTTTCGCTATGTCCTTTTTTGCTGCATTTTCCCCCTCATCTAAAGTGCCTCCTTTGGAAGGATCCTATAATGGGCAAGGGGACCAGATCTTATTCCGCTCCTTCTCTTGGGTTCTTGACCCCAACAGTAGGTCATCCTACTATTCCACTAAGGATGCAAGAGTCTGGTTTCAGTCACACTACTATACCTGTTACCACCACACTGAAGTCAATGGAGTGTGACAAAGTTCCTCCTCTACCTTGGTGGGTCCTGTGCTTATTGGCGGATTTGCTCACCTCACAGATTCACCCTGTGGGTCAGGGAACAGCCCAGAGACCTTCCTCTCTGGTAGAAGCCACAGTCCAAGTCAATTCCTCCTGTGTCTGATCAGGAGTTGGGAGGTTTGGGGGGAACCCGGGCCTGCCCTCTACTCCGGGTTCCAGCCCAGGGCCCTGTGAACTGCAGCTGTCTAGAGGATGGTCTAGACAGTATTTGGTCCTGCCATGAGGGCAGGGGACTGGACTCGATGACCTCTCGAGGTCCCTTCCAGTCCTAGAGTCTATGAGTCTATGAGAGTGCCTCCTGGTACAGCCGCACGACAGCTACAACTCCC
The DNA here is from genome assembly GCF_007399415.2 of Gopherus evgoodei. Classification (NCBI taxonomy): domain Eukaryota; kingdom Metazoa; phylum Chordata; order Testudines; family Testudinidae; genus Gopherus; species Gopherus evgoodei. The sequence goes on along the minus strand of NC_044340.1, from coordinate 13,838,832 downwards.
TGGGCTACTTCCCCATGGCCTCCTCCCAACACCTTCTTTATCCTCACCACAGGACCTTTCTCCTGGTGTCTGATAATGCTTGTACTCCTCAGTCTTCCAGCAATATGTCTTCTCGCTCTCAGCTTCTAGTGCCTCTTGCTCCCAGCTCCTTGCATGCATGCTACAAACTGAAGTGAGGTCCTTTTTAACTGTGGTGCCCTGATTAGCCAGTCTGTCCTAACTGATTCTAGCAGTTTCTTCTTAATTGGCTCCAGGTGTCCTAATTAGCCTTCCTGCCTTAGTTAGTTCCAGCAAGTTCCTGCTTGTTCTGCAACTGCCCATTACCTTACCCAGGGAAAAGGGATTTACTTAATCTGGGACTAATATATCTGCTTTCCAACACTCTCCTGTAGTCATCTGGCCTGATCCAGTCACAGGAGCTATATAGGATTTACACCAGTATATTAATCCACTGGGCCAGATTCTCAGCTGGTGTAAATCAGCATAGCTCTATTGACTTCAAAGGTTTTACATCCTCATAAGAGGCTCTCTCCCCCATGCCCCTTCCTAGAGAAACCAGACTTGAGCTAAGGGCACAAGCAGATTTCATCACTGAATTCAATGGGGCTACAATGACTTACCTCTGCTGGGGACTGGGTCCAGTCATGTTTAGATTTTTCTCTCTTGTTTAAGAAGCAACAATGTTGGAAGCAATAGGATTATGCTCATCCATTATGTACAAATATCTGATGCAAAACCATGGAGGGAAAGAAAATATTTAAGGTGGTCCAAAGGGATGTAATTATGAGTAATAGGAGGTACCTAAGAGACATACGATAATGTAATTCCATTACTCTTAGTTAAGAAAAGGAAAAAATAGGCTAAATATCAAGAGAATTTTCCTAATGGCAAGAGCTGTTAGATTGCAGAACAGTCTCCCCAAGGAAGTGCTGAGAGCCTCCTTGCATGAGTCCAGATGTCCTAAGAACAGCGCTGTAGAGATTCTTTTATATCTTACTACAAATCTCTCTCTGAGTCTGATCCAAAGTCCACTGAAGTCAAAGGGAGCCTTTCAATTGACATCCATGGGCTTTGGAACAGGTCCTGTGGGCTCACTAATTAAAGCATAAGAAAGGACAAATATCAATTAAGTCAAAATGTGACACCAGCAGGGATTTTAATAAAATCTAATTTTTAAAAAGGGCCATTTTATTTCAGCTTTTAGAAAAACAGTGCATGCACTGAATTTTCAATGCAATTATATCATGGCACACAGATTGCATCTGGTTACCACATGTTATTGGCGGCAGTGTAACTTGATGCAACTGAATACAGCATGTGGCATACCATGATTTATTGCCATTTAAATGATAAAGCACCCAAGAACGTTCAGTCATTGGATTACTCAATTGACTGAATGTTCAGATGTCTATTTTTAAAAGAGACATGTCAGCTTGTGCAAAGGAATATTTGATGGACTGATCCATTGGTACTGGAGGGGGAATTTTCCTCTTCACATAATGCTGCTTAATATTACTTCCTGGGTTTATATTCTTGTGTTATGTGCTGAGCTGGACATGGTAGAAAATCCTGTTCCACTGAAATTCAGTAAAATCCTGCATCTCAAGTATCAGCCCAGGTCATTCCAAGCAGTTTCTTCCCCAGTGGTACAGTGGTAAGTTTGGATGTAGATGTACTGTGTATTAGATATGTAGGAGCTTTGAATGACTCACTGCCCATCCACCTTGTAATGTTTAGTAAGTAATCAAAAGTCAGGCTGGTCAGGAGAAGGCACAGAGCTTTTATAAAATGCCAGAGCATGCAGCTCAGCCTGAGCTTGCTCAGGATCCTGGAAGTTGCCCTTGGAATGCTCAAAGTTTTAATACAAGCGTTAGTCCAGTCACGCTCACAGTAACACATTTTCTCTCTGCATTGTAGCTTCCCTATTCATGATCCAAACCCTATCCTTAAACACGCATGGCAGCCCATGAATGTTAAACAATCAATACATTTAAGAATCACTGAAGTACTGAACATTGTCTTGCATTGTCTTCGGAGGATGCCACATCCCAGCTGAAATCACCTGCTGAAAGTGTAGTCATCTTTCCATGAGCTCCGCAGATGGTTACCTGCTGCTTTCAGGCGCTTCCTACTGCTTCAGTCAATGAGAGTCAGACACAAGACATTCAATGTAGTGGTGGAAAGTAGATTCACTTCACCACTGAACAACCAACAAATAAGGAATTAGGAAAAGAGTGACATTGTCTTATACTTATCCTGATTGTGCCAGTAACCTCCAGTATCTGTAAGCGAAGAGCCAGCAAATCTGTGGAGCAAAGTTTGCATTGTATGGGATACATGTGGCAAAAGTCAGCCCCACATTTGATGCATTATAGATTGGGTCGCACTCTCTTCAGGCCAGACTGTGGCCTATGACTATAAGAGAAATTGGTCTATAGGACTGATCTCAAAAGTTCAGATCTAGATCTTCCCCTAAAGTTTAAAGGGAGTTGGAGCCTATGTTTTTTTTAAATGCATTATACAGAGATGGGCCAGCAATGAGAAGTATATATTCAGATTAAAACCAAAACTTGCCCAGTACTCAGGAAGTGCTGGCATTCCATGTTCAGAGTTGCATCCATTTTATAGAAATGGTCCTGTGCCCATTAATTAGATCCCCAGCATGGGAAGGGATCTGGATCTGGTGTTCTAGAAAGACACACACAAAGTGGAAAACATTTTTTTTTCTTGTTTTGTTTTTGGATTAAAATTATTTAAAAACTAGCCACAAAACAAAAATAACCATGAAAAACTGAAACAATTCATGAGTAACACTGCATAACAATCAAAGCTTTGGGCGTCGTTATACTGGGTTACTTAGCATAGCATATCCCAAAGAGGGAAAGTTCCAAACTCAACACCAATAAGGAAGGCTAATTCCACTCTTTTTGCTGGATGCACCTGGATCTCTGTATAAACAATTACGAGCTTGAGTCTCAGTTACTCTGGTGACCAGACAGCAAGTGTGAAAAATCGGGACAGGGGTGGGGTGTAATAGGAGCCTATATAAGAAAAAAGCCCCAAATATTGGGACTGCCCATATAAAATCGGGACATCTGGTCACCCTACAGTCTGTTCCTGAGTATGGGGTAGAGATACTGCATGGGAGCAAAGGTAGCTTTAAATCACCTTTGGATTCCCTGTATTCTGGAGGGGTACAGGTGCCTGTTTGTCCTTGTTGACATTACACCAACCCAGAGCCATCTTTCACCCCATTTCCCAAGACCCTCTAAGGGCCCTGGCAAGCAGAGAATAACCACAGAGCAGAAGAGTCAATGTACCCCTGCAATGGCGGCTGAGAGCAGGACACGCATGGAGCTCTTGCATCAATTCTGTACCAGGTGGAGAGGTGTGTATTTTCAGAAAGCCATTTATGCTTCCTAGTAATTAAGAATAGTCATTCTGAGAAAGCCTGCTCCTACTGCAGTCAATGGAAAAACTCTAGAGTGTTTCTCTGACTATAATGTGACTCCATGGATGGACTCACGGTTTTCTTTTCTCTGCTACCCCACGTCAGGCCTCATGTGGCATCTGTATCATGGTATTCAGCGGGAGGGAGCCAGCTGCACAGTTCCCAGCCACACACTGTAAAGTACAGTCTGAGATGGTAATGAAACTTTCAGCCTGGTTTTTTGCTTTCAAACTTGGAAATATAACGTCACCTGGCTCAAACATTGCCTTTTTTCGCACAACTCTCTACATGACATAGGGAGATTTCACTGTCAATATCACCTGTCTCTTTTGCTCTCAGCTGATCCTTGTTTACTTCCAATTTCAGCATTGAATGTGGTCTTTGAGCTCATCTAGAACTCAGGGACAGCTGAGTATATTAACATATACAATATGGTAAGAACATAAGAACAGCCATCCTGGGTCAGACCGATGGTCCATCTACCCCAGTATCTGGTCTTCCAAGAATGGTCAGTGCCAGATACTTCAAACGGAATGAACAGAACAGGATAATTATTGAGTGATTCATTCTCTGTCATTCAGCCCCAGCTCCTGGCAACGAAAGGTTTAGGCACACCCAAAGCATGGCCTTGCATCTCTGCCCACCTTGGCTATTAGCCATTGGTGGACCTATCTTCCCTGAATGTATCTAATTTTTTTTTGAACCCCATTATACTTTTGGTTTTCACAACATCCTCTGGCAATGAGTTCCACAGGTTGAACTGTCCATGGCTGTTTTACCACTCTCCAGGTAATCTAGGGATATATACAGGTACTGACATACATACCATAGTCAGTTATCTAGCATTAGAGCTTGTTGAACATTTTCATTAAAAAAAATTGGATGAAAAGTGCCTTTTTAAATCAACTGAAATTTTTCTGAGAAAAATGCTGTTTTTGTTGAGAAAATTCAGGCTTTCAAAAAAAAATGCAAAAATGTTCAGTTTTCCAAAACTGAATTTTTGAGGGGGTTAGTTTTACAATGAAAACCAGGGAGGGAAATAACAAAAAAATGAAAACTTTTCTCATTTAAATATTTTTTTGGAAAATAAAATGCATTCCCAACCACCAATATATGGCATATACCTATATTTTATTTATCTAAAGTGCCTATCACTCTGGTACATAAGCATAATTTAGATTAGGTTAGCTCAGTTTTCAAATCATATTTCTAACTTAGGTAACATGAACCAAAGTATGGCATTAAAAAAAACAACAACAACGGGACTCTATTCAAGAACCATCAACAATTCTGTTCTCCGGCCCAAATCCCAAGGCCCCACTACTATCCCAGAAAAACTAGAATTTTTTTTGCCAAAATTATTGGCAGTAAAATATTTAATGTTGGCATTTAAATTGGTGTCATTAGGTTTCAGAGTTATTCACGGAGATGACTGAAGATATTTCACAGCTGTCTGATCTCTTGTTTGTCTGTTTATCTGCAGAAACCCATGCATCAGATCCAGATTTTAAAAGTCATCTTTGCAACCATAACAGCTAAAAACATCATTAAATAAATGAAAGCTTAAAATCTGCAGAAACTGATACGATGACCAGAGGAATCCGGGGTGTTCCTGTGGACTGTCCCAATGTAAACCTTTCCTGGCAAACCCCCAAAATTGTTCCTGAGAGAAAAATGTCATAAAATAGATTAGCTGGCATGAGTATCTGTCATTACACTTTCAAAGTAGTAAAAGCAAATAGAAATAATGTACAGTGGGTACAAAAATAACCTTTTAATTTGATATTTAGCAGTTTCTAGAATTGCTTTCAAATTGTTTGACATCTTAATCATGCAGATAAATACACAGAATTTAGTCCAAAATCCCAGTGATCAATGTGAGGGATGAAGCCACACCCTCTGAAATGGCCAACCTTTTCAATGCAGGCAAATCCTCAGCTGGTATAAATCAGCCTAATACCATTGAAAGCAACAGAACTGTGACAGCTGAAGATCTGATCCTTGGATTTCTGATGAACGTTTTGGGCTGAAGCTTTTGAATCATACAAGTTACTAGGTTGGTTTGAGTCCTTTTTAAGCCATTCTAGGAAATGAAGTAACTTGAATGGTGAATTGCAATGAACTATTACTGTGGCTTCAAAACCTTCATTGAGTCTTAGGCTGTGTTTCCAAGTAGGTTATATTGTCAATGCTACTCCTGGTGTGGGACAAAGGATGGGAAACCAACAGCTTTTGAGTTCCTATCCTGGCTCTGACAATGAAGCTCTTAGCCTGAGACACTTGACTTGATTTTTATTTCTACAGCATCATGGGTGTAACTTGGACCATTAAGGATAAATACCACCAGACACACTTCCTGCCCTGATGAGCTTCCAATCTTGGTAATTAAAGGGTGACTCATTTCCAGTGAGGGTTAAAAATGGCTCTGGAACACATAGGTTGTGGAATTGCTACCGTTAGGAGAGAAAAAAATCACCCTTCTGCAGAGGGCCAGCACAAGATCTTGGCACCACTAAGTCCCATTTTGAGGTGTATGGGCCTCGTGCTCTGCTCAGTGGGTGACTTTCACCCATGTAGCATAGAACGTAAACGAAAAAAGAAATTTGATGTCAGGGAAAAATTACAGAAACAAAGATGAATGTTCTTCACATATTTCATCAATTTCTCAGATGCTCCAGGCAAAGGAAGGGTTATTGAACATCCAGCTATTTGTTCTCGTCTTGACTAGCAAGCTTCTGGTTTTATACCATCACATCAGTGCTTTCTGGGAAATGGATTAAATCTAGCTCCAAACATTCTCTTAGCATGAAAAAAAAAAGTCCACTGGAATAGGATTAAAGTCAGTAGGATCAAAGTTGACAGCAGATCAGTTCTTGTTTTACTGTCTTAACATCTGGTTTTACTATCAATGGGTCAAAATCATACCCTGATGCAATTCCACTGACTTCAATAGTTAAACCAGAGATGGATTTAGCCCATTGTATGTATGGCTTTCTACTGCAATCATTGTCCATTTACCAGAGAAAATTATGGGGTTACGAAAATGGTGGATGTCTAATCTGATGGAAGGAGCATAAGTAAAACCTCAAGAAATAAGGAATGCATCAAGAAGAAAAATCATTGAATAGATTTCAGTGATCAGTCTATTTATTAGCTACATGCTCTTTTGCTGTTACTTTACCGGTGGAAAATTGCTCCTTTAGATAGAGCATAGCTGCACAAGCAACACCCAAGCCTTCAAGAATAAATGGTCTGATGATTGTTTTTACCACTGAGCTTTTTCACGTTTTTTCCCCTCTTCTGTTTTAATGGAAGAAAAGGACAGTCACAGACTGTGCAAAACACATTTGAGCTGTGAAAATCAGGGGCAGAATCCTACAAAATGAAAAGAATGGACAAGGTACCAACTGAATAAAAAATGCAGGAGGAAGAAAAAACAATCCCAGCAACAAAGCCCTCAAATATTACTCTGCTAACGGAGATGGGACCAGATTATAATATGAGTCACACCAATCAAATGTGGAATAACTCCACTGACTACAGTAGAGTAGAACCAAATTTAAAGCAGTGAGACCAGGATGTTGTGCAAGGTGCAGACATCAGATACCAAAGCTTTTATTCTCCTCCTATTTAGTCATCTCATTTCCCTCGACCCTTGGCCCTTCAGCTCACTGGAGAGAGAGAGCAAAACAAAAAAGACCTACATGTAACCATATTATAAAGAATTAATTTAAAGAACAAAATAGAATTTGTGGGTGAAAACCCGACCTTGCTGAAGTGAATGAGAGTTTTGCTTTTGAATAGAGCCAAGATTTCACTCTGTGTGTATACAGCACTTTTCATAGTCAAAGAGAGCTCTATAACTTTACAGATCCGTGAGTCAGGCCTTGATTCTGCAAAGATTTACAGAAGTGCGTTGTCTCATTGAGTTCAACTGAACTATTCATGTTAAGCACAGGCATAAATCTTTGCAGGGTCGGGACCTCGGATACAATCTCCACTGCAACTTTATCTGAAGTCAGGGGGGTCTGTGCTGGGTCACAACCAGTCCCCCTGGCTAGTGCAGACAGGACCTTAGTGACTGTAAATGCAACTCAGGCTCCCAGATGTAGCTCACCCAGCTTTGAGCCTTAGAGGCTGTTTTACTGAGAGGTGATGCTGAATAGGAGATTAGAGTTACTCCCTTTCCTTGTCTCAACAAGTGCCATTAGGCATTATGAGTTGATGGAGGGGCTGCTTATTTCTCAATCACTGTTTTTGCCATACTTTAATACACTCTTCAGAGATGCACAGGGAAATGTTTGCAAAGCAAAATATTAGAAACAAAGATACATTCGACAAGTGAGTGTAGCTTCTGTTGCATCCAGAGACGCAGCCTGAGCTAATGGTTTAAGCAAAGTGCCAGGTATGAAGAGATTGGGTTCAGGTTCCAGCTCCGCCAAGCTCGTTACTTACGTTGAACTTCTTCAAAAGCGTCAACTGCTTTTAGGTGCCCAGCTTGAGACACTAAGGGTCTGATTATCAGAGGTGCTGAGCACCCCTAGCTCCCCTTGACTTGGTTTGTTTGGAATTACAGGTGCTCAGCCCTTCTGAAAAGGGTGGTGGGAGTCAGGCAGCCAAAAGTAGAAGCACCCAAGGTCAGGGGACATTTACACCTAGATTCTGCCACCCTTGCTTGTTACAGCAGTACCCTACTCTTAGAAAAGTCCTATTGGCTTCTAGAGTGCTAAGGTCTTCATGCTAGTGAGGGGATCAGAATCTTGAAATGTGGGCATAATTTCTCTGTGCCTAATTTTCCTCATTTGTAAGTAGGAGCGAAGAGCAGTTATTTACTGGCCCCTCAAGGGGTTTGTTAGGCTTAAGTTCATAAAGTGCTTTGAGATCCCCTGACGGAACATACTGCAGAAATGCAAAGGATTATTACTAAATTATGATGTATGAGCCATGACCTTCCATGAGTAATACCCTTCTGTATTACCACTGGCTCGTTATTATTCCATGTGGTGTTGTCCGGTGTACGTGTAAAGCCAAGCCTTGCTAGCAGGCTGCATGTGAGGACAGAATATGGTCCATAATATTTTGTCCTCAGAAGCTGGAGTGATGAATTAGTTAACACAATATTGTTGTTTCCTTTTTTTGTGTATTAAATCCAAAGAGAAATTAAAAAAAAGGCTTCACACAAATTTGTGCCAAAGGAACTTAACTTCTCCTTGGACATCTGACCCTGAGCAGCAGAAAGGACCTTGGATTTAATAGCTCAGCTGAAAGATGACTATGGCAAACTCTTCTCCCGGAGTGACCTGCAGTGCCACTAGTTAAGTGTCCAAGCCCTAGAGAATACATGGCTAACTATTAGCTAAGCCTAGATAGTGGAGTTGGCTCAACATGACATCGCTTTTCTCGTGCAAGGAGCTCCACCGACTGACTTCTGATGGGGTTCCATGCAAGTACAATGAGCCACTCACGTGGACTTACTGCAGTGTCAGTGCCTTATTTGGCAACTGAATGTGGGCAAACGACATCTCTGGAATGGTGAAAAACTGGTGCAATTAATACATTTCCTTTTTGATTCAGGTTGTGTTCCATGACGTTAGAAATATCATGGATTTGGCCGCTTTCAAAAAGGGGCATTAGACATCCACCGAAAGCTTCTGGAACACCACAACAGCATATTTGCATAGTTTTATTGGTTTTGATCTTGCTTTGTTTTTAACAGATCTATTTGTATGTTCAGAACAGACACCCAACACTTCGACATAAAGTTGCCAAACTAATAAATGTGTCTTCAAGTTGGCCTCCCTTTGTCCAAATGTGTTCTGAGCATAAAAATTCTATCTACAGGCTCAGGTGCCACTATATCCCGCAGGTGTGCACAGGTGCCTCGACACATGAGCAAATGCACAATGGACTCTGGGAATCATGCCCAAAATGTACAATGGACTCTGGGAATCATGCCCAAAATGTACAGTACTTTCTGGAATGATCTATAGTATTGCATTCTCTAGAGATGGCAGCTAATACAGATTCAAATATTCTATAGGCTATCCACTAGAGAGAGAGTAACTTTTAACACAGCCCCTTCTCAATCATGCCCATGCAGCCGCAGCGAAGTGAAAATGGAATAGATGGGTATAACTGAAGAAAAATTTTGACCCATCCATTTTTTCCTACTGTGCATATGTGAGGTTCCCCAAATATTAGCCTCTCTCCCCCACCCTTCTTTCATTTTAACTCTCCCACGGATCCCAACACTGTAACAACCCATCCTCTTGTGGGGGACTAGATGCTGTGAAGGCCAGATGAGGCCTTAGGGCATGACCAAATGAGACAAACACAAATAGATAACTGGTTTGCAGATTCACCATTTACTGGATTCCTTGGGAATAAATAGTTGTATACTCAGCAAGTTCAGACATGGAACAAGTGCGCACACACAGTAGCCAAATTGCCCTCCCCCGCCATATTCTGAACAAACTCTTGTCCCTAGTGGAGAAGCCAGAGCTTAGGCAAGTCTCAAGCTTTATAGAAAAAGAGTTCACACAAGGGCTGCTTCTCCTGATTGCCAGCTCTAGAATTTCTGGTGCTTTGTAGCACTTCCTCATTCCTGAGGGTGAAGTTACAGGACGAGCACAGGTCAAATAAGCAGTATGCTGCACCCTGTGATCATCAGAACACAGCTCTCTGGGGCATGTAGACAATCAGGTCAGCTTCTTGTGGTGGCCAGAAGGAGCTGTTGGGACCTCCCTTCTCTTCTTAGGAGGTGACTTAATTTTCCTCCTCTTTGGCATATGGAATTTGTCCCATATTCTAAGGTTATGGAGCGGCAACAAGTTGCAGCCAGTACAATAGCATCGGCATTGGTTGGTTGGCTGGCTATTTGGGTTTTTAATTTTTTTTTACATTAGCAGTCATAGTTCAAGAGGTGGCAGCTTCTGCTGAGGTCAATCTACCACTTGTTGGGTCCAAGCAATCCTTGTTCACTAGTGGTTACCTGAGGCTCCCTCTTGGTTTCAGGATAGCACGAGAAGAGCTGATTGCACAGCACAGCCTGTGCTGATCCTTTATATGCTTTTTTTTTTTTTTTGCACTCTGTGAAGACGCTGCTGTAGATAGTATACCTACCTTGATGCTCTCTGAACAGAGTACCATATAGCATGGTCAGAACGGCCAACACAACAAAATGCTAGGGATGAGAAGTCAGTAGTCACGCTCATCTGACTGGGGTAGATTATACAGTACTATACAGAAATAGCTATAGTTAAATAAAAGCAATTTTAATTTACAGTACATGCAGGGCCTCAGTCTTCCATGATCACCTTCATGTTTTGAATCTTTTAAATCAGAGAGAAATTGCTCTCCTTGAATATAAATATATATACTTAAATCAGACATTCACTCATCTCAGACCAAATACAATAGTTTGAACATGGAGTGAATAGCAACAATAGGAGGCAGAGCATACAGGAAAGGAGTGTAACTTGCTCATGTAAGTAATGTGTCTTCTTTCACAACTACAGCCAAATGTGCATTAGCAATACCACTGGCTATGTTGAATATACATTCTTGCATACCAGTGATGGAATTCATAAACTGTGCATGCCCAGAGGTGTGGTATGGCCTAGTGGATGGGGCACTGGCCTGGGAGTCAGGCCAGCTGGGTTCCATACACTGCCCTGCCAATGACCTGCTATGTATCGTTGAGCATGTCATTTCACCTCTTGATGCCTCTTTTTCCTCACCCACCTTTGTCTGCCTCATCTATTAGGACTACCAGCCCTTTAGCGCAGGGGCTCTCATGCTGTAAGTGTGGATTGTGCCTGGCACAACAGGGCCTCAGTCTCAGTTTGAGTCTTTAGGTACTACCTTGCTATGTGTAACACAAAGAATTGCCAAATGTGGAGCCTGACCCCACAACACTGCCTCATCTCAGTAATCGGTGAAGTCTGTGGGAGTTAGGTCTGCTCGTACATGTAAAGGTTTGGGCGCATAGTAAGAAAAGTAGGCAACACCACATCTACACCCCATTATATATATGTATATGCCCTTTTCTGTTATTTAAATGTGAATAGTATAAAGACATTTACTTAAAAGGATAAATGCTTAATTTTCCATCGGTCAAAATGATTTTCCAAATATTCCTTTGTTTAGTATAGGAAAGAGTCACTTTTACTTATGTAAAATATATAGGCAGTATATGATCAAATGTGAGTCAGCAAATATATTACATAAAACAATGCACGTGTGTCGGTACTGCAGTATAATTGCATATAATGAATAATATTTGATGCATTTGATATCTATTTGCCGAAAAGAGCTACCAGGATTGATTTCCACTAGCAGCATCAGTGCCTTGGCAGGTGCTTCAGTGTATAGTCTGCTCTTCTGTACAGTAACCACTGACAGTCTGCCCTATTGTGCTCATGCTTCGTACATAGTCCCTGGCTTTTGCTTAAAGACTCATGCACCTAGAGGAAAAAGTAAGCATTTCCCCACGAGCATAGGTCATTGCAATGTCGTTTACCCTAGTGTAACTCTAAATCAATTCCACTGATCTCAATGGCGTTAGTCCGGATTTACACCAGTCAGATGAGATCAGAATGTGGCCTCATAATTGGATTCTGAATTAAAATGCATAGGTTCTTAGAGTTGATTTTAAATGTTGGGAAAGCAGAAAATGGGCAAATGAGGTTCCCAGTGAGCCACGTTAGAAGATCTCAGGCAAACTCCAGTGTACGTGCACAAACTATAAATCCAAGTGAGGCAGCCCCATAATGTTCAGCACAATAATGAATCCTAGCCCGATAATGAATCCTTTAAAGAGATCAATTAAAACCAAACATTTTCTCAATCTGTGATTTTTATCATTGACTAGCACTGGAAACTCCCGCCGTACATATTCACTTCTTATAAAGATCTAATCACTTCATGCAGAAAAAGGAGCATATTGAAATACAGGCTGACATGTGCACATTTGTAACCTTCCTGTTATTTTATCAGTTTGAAAAATATTAGCAGCATTGGAAAATATGTGATCTTTGAGTAATGCAGCATGTTATTAGATTTGATTAGATCCATTTTCCTGATGGCTTCTGAAAGATCTTTGTGCTAATTAGTTAAGAATACCACTGAATTATTTAATTATCTTGACTTTTGTGCAATAAAATATGTTGTCATATCACACGCTTTATCTTGCTGTTGCTGTTCAGACTTAATGATGCCTTTATAGTTAGTGATTTCCTTTGTTCTCCTCAGTAAGTGGGTTTTGGTTGTGGTAGAAGGCGGGCAGACAGGGAGGGGAAAGAAAAAATCTGGGTTTGAAAATAAAATTTCACATGTGGGAAATTCTTTATGCACTTTCATTTCTTTTTGCAATTCCCTATGCTATAATCAAAGTGTGTTTCAATGTTGCTACATATAACACACACGTACTGTTAATGCAATGGAAAGGTTTTTCAAAAGGAACAGGGAACAAACTATTGCTTAAAAAAATTTAAATCAGCAAGGAATGTATTTAAAAGGAAGAGGTACATTATGATAATTGCTCTGGCTGGTAGGGTCCTTGCGCATTGCTAATTAGCATTTATTGCGGGGATTATTGAAACAATGTGCATGTTCTCAGGAGTGAAGAAGAACTGGGATGCTCTTTCACTCTGAGCACTGGGGAAAGGCAGGGCAGTGCCAGCAGCCATGCAGTACAGTTAGCTCAGGAGCTTCTCTTCTGGACAATGTCAGCACAAGCATTTTCAGAGGTGCGAGGTAACGGTTAAAAACTTCTGCCTTTTGTGTTTTGTTTTGTAAACTTCATCTGAACCTTTTAAAATGATGTTTGCATAGCAGTTTATATGCAACTAAGCCAATATAAACAGCCATGAGCAGCAAAAAATGTAAAATTAAAAGGGGAAAATATCCACAAAATTGTATAAACTATTTGACGATACACCAAGTCTTAAAATAAAGAATAGTTCATTACTTATTCTTTATATAATTCAGTAGTTTCCAATGTTACTCTCTCTCTCTCTCTCTCTCTCTCTGTGTCTCTACACACAATATATACTAATATCCTAACAGTTAGAAGAACTGAAGTGTGGTCAAAGAGGCCATTCTTTAAAAGGTTAATGTTTAAAGTAAACTATAGAAAAATGTTTTATGTCATTTTCAACTGACTTGATATGTTAAATGGCTGCAAAGCGATACAATAGGAAAACGCCAAGTGAATTTCCACCAAACTGGCATGTTGCTGTCAGGGATTTATAATGTGAATAAAGTTTAGAATTAGAAATCAACTAGGAATTAATCAATCAGCACCAGCCATTTAATTGTACGTCATATCATTTGGTAACTAGCCCAATAAATTCCTAAGGACCCTGGAAGGAATTAGGAATGGAAGGGTAGTAAAATCATTCTCCATTTTCGAAATACAGTATTGTGCAACAAGGATGATTTTAGGATGGTCCTGGACTTTCCCCCTTTGACCTCACCAAACATCATTCCTTTCAGCTTGAGAAAGCAAGTTCTGCTGAGACTATAAAGAGTTTGAACTCATAGTGCCCAGTCTTGCAGTCCTTACTCAGGCAAAACTCCCAGTTGCAAGAGCTGGCCAAATATATTTTGCTGAATTAGCATTTATTGGGGGGAGGGGGTTGCAATATTCTGAATGAGATTCTCGTGCTTTTTGCTTTTGTTTTTCATATAAACGTAGGTATGACAAAGATTAGCTTGGAATATAGTATGTTAAATTTCATTATAATACATTAGATATGCTTTAATAAAAACTAATCAAGCATTTTCTTTTCTTAGTGCTCGATGCAGTCTCAAACACAGCCTGCTTTATTTACGGCCTCAATTTTTTAATAAAAATCAAGAAATTCTGTAATCTATTTTCTCCTCAATTTTGCTATTAACACAAGCTGGCTTTTCACAGTTTTACTTTTCTATACAGTTGTGCTGGGCTCTAGACAGGCAGTGCAGTTACTTTTATTTACAATTTTATCAGAGAGAAGACTATCAGAGCCTTCCATATATATGCACACTGGATTTTGTTTGTTTGTTTGGAGGGTGAAAAAATGGTGCAGGGTAAGTTTAGCATTGATTCTATTTGCTTACATGGAAATCACTCTGACTTGATATTTATAAGGTAATTAAGTTTCAATAACATTGCCATCTCTAAAATTGCACACACACAAATCTAGCTAAGAAATGCCACTGAACCTGTGTCCCTTGTGCACTGAATTATGAGTTTGCGCTGGTAGGCTGGGCGAAGGGAGGTGGGGAGTGCATTATATTCAGTTATTATTCCCTCCTGTTCTCTCAAGCTTCCTGCCTTCTATGTTACCCAAAAGCTCCAATTTAGTTCTCTTTCTTTTTTATTTCTGCGAAGCTGGATTTTCACTTTGAGATAAGGCCTCGCTTGTTTTCAGTTTCACTGTCCCTTTAAAAAGACAGCCCTCTCTAATTGATGTGTCTGGGCTAGTCTAGACTGGTAGTGATTGAACCAACTACCAATTATGTTATTCATTTCACTGAACTTCAGTGATGTGCTTCTGGGAGGGAGGGGTGAGGAACCTGCCTTTGCAGCAAAAGGAGCCTTTCTGAAATATGCAATTTTTTACATTGTTTTGTTTCATCTACTTCTCCTCATAATAATACAGAAGAAATCCTTGTTTACCAATATTAACACAGAGGTGAGAGGAAGATGGTATATATTCTGTAGACTATATGAAACATGCAGTAGGTGGTATTGTTTCTTACTACAGAACTCAGGGCGTGATCCAAATGCACTGAAATCAATAGAAAGACTTCTCTTGAGTTCAGTGGGCTTTGGATCAGGTCCTGTATCACACTGCAACATTGATATACATTCCGCACAACTGGATTTGTGATATAATACCGCTGATTACAGATACAGGTGCCGAAGAAAACATCTTATCCAGAACATTCCCTTTTTTTTAAATCCTCTTTCCAAAGATTATATGGCATTGTTCACACTGAATACTTCAGAGGAAATCAACAAAGATATTAAAAAGTTACAAGAAAATCATCAACTCTCACAAAAAAACGGTCTCTTCCCTGCAATTTGGAAAATAATGATTGCAAATTGATTAGTAACATATTTTGAAGGAAAGGCAACATTTTTTCATGTATCAAGTGTGATATCAATAGCAGGATAGCACAAAGGTTTGGTAGACTTTATATTCCATTTGGATTTAAACACCAAACAGGTAATGGAAAATAAATATAATTTAGGGGATTTTTTAATATTCATAATTAAATTACAGTACATTTGGAATAGTTTACAATTCAGAAGTAAAATGCTATTTGATTTCTTTAAAAATGGAGCTAAAAATCTCTGAAATTGTAGTGTAAAAGAAAAAGAAAAAAGCTCTTCTAGTTCAGATAAATATTAGATGTTGAGTATCAGACATATTCATACACTGATATAAGTACTGAAATATACACCATCAATTAATCTCTCTTTGTTGCATTGTATTTTAAGGCAAAGCATTTGCATTAAAATATTAAAACAAGCATTCAGTGCCATAAAAGGTACAGTAACTTCATTAAAAATTGCCTTACAGAACAGAAATAAATACAAGGACAACCATAATTAATTTTACAACATTAAAAAATGTAATAAAGAAAAAAACAGAACTGGGTAATTTTCACATTTCTGATTCTACTTCATCTGTCATATGTCGGTTTGATATTAAACCAGAGAGGTTAAATTCTAAGGACTAAAACAAACTTCAGTGTTTGCTGAGAAGAATAGCATTTTGGAATCATTGATATATATAATATTTTGTTTGGTTTCTTTTAGATCTAACAGTTAAAAAAATCCAACTCATCTCCCTTTCTTATTTTTTTTCTTTTTTTCTTTTTTTTTTGTCCACAAAGCACATTTCTAAGATTAAGCGTTCAGGTTTTAAACTTGAAAGCAAGAGGCATGCTGGGATTTCAGCTGTGATGGTCTGAGGTCAAGCACCAATGTACCGAGCTGTTACAGTTACGCTCTCAGGGTACTGTGTGTTGCTCTCAAGAAAGAAAAATAGGTAGATGCTAGATTCACTGGCCTGCTGCAATCTGTCTCATTATATATATCTGAAATTGCACACACACACACACACACATTATATACACACTGATAGCACGCATCTAGATCTTTGTGTCCACCGATATACATATTCATGCACATACATCTGTATCATCTGTATCAATACATACATATCAATATCTATATATACATACACACCTATATCACGTTTATTGATACCTATACACAGATATATATATATATATAATCTATACACATACACACACACCTATATGTACATATTTATCACACACATATAATATATACACAACTTCAAACACTCACTTTGAGATCATATTTTAAGGTAAATGGCCATCAACAAATGGCACCAGCACCCTACAGTCAGCTAATCAGAGCTAATGAGGAGAGATCTGCTTTACTTAAAGTTTCTTTCTTTAAGTCTACTAAATGCTAAAAAGAAAAAAAAAAGATGCCAAAGCACGACTCACAGCTCCCAAGAGCCTAACCCGTGGATTTAAAGCTAACATCACAAGTTAGGGTCTCAGGGATTGAGAGGGGTGCAACAAGCTATTTCTTGCCACAACAAGGATCAAAAGAACAGGCAAAGAATGGCAGGCAAATTCACATCAAGGTTCAAGATTATAAAACAGGACACACAGGTGGAAGGAAAGAGACTCTATAGGGAACCCCCTCTGTTGAGAAATACATTCTGGTTTAAATAGTTTATATTAAAATTTCAAGCCACGCACAGCAGGATCCTTAAAGCTTTGAACAATGCACTAAAATAAATGAAGTTCTATATATTTAAATGGTTAAGGGGAAAAAAAGCTCATTGTGGGGATGGAATTATTTAATTGTTTCAACGGAAAATATGCCATAATAATAATAATAATAAATAATAATAATAATAATAGACAGGATATCTTTCAAGTATCTGGCACAAAGCATGCAATAGCATATAGACTAAGCTTTCTTCCGCCCCCTCCCCATATAAACTGGGGAGGGGTGAAGGAATATTACAGGGTTAATAAGAAAATAATTGAGAAACTCACCATTTGGAAGTGGGGAAGGTTCCAGCCTTCAGCAGAAGCCGCAGCAAGAAAAAGCAAAGGGGGGGGGAGAATATGGATTTCAATGATTCTAGGCTGAGCTAGTGATTCCAGAGTATATAGGGAAGGGACTATCACACAGAACAAAGCAACCATACCTCTGCATTTTTGACAGAAAAAAGGTGTGTATGTGGGGGAGGAGGAGGAAATATAGGGGAACCTGCTTGCATTTAAAAAAAAATTGGTCTTAATTTTTCCCCCTCTCAGCAACTGCTTCTTTGTTGTCCTCCAGCCTCCTCCTTGTTCTCTCTTTATGATTCTGCATTTTTTTAATTTTTTTTATTTTTTTTTGCCAACTGGCCCTCTCTTGCTAACTAGTGCATCAGCTGGGGAGACTGCAGCCAAGGCCAGTCGAATCAGAGCAAGCTCCAGCCGGTCACTGGGAAAAGGCTGGGGGGGGGGGGGATGGCAGAGACAGGAGATGATGATGACCTCCCCCCCCCCATTCCCTACTCTGATGCCAGTATTTCAAGGGAAAACCTGGAGGATAATCACCTACACGCCTGTTGCCAGCGCCAAGGATTCCCCACCCCATCGCGCGCCACACTTGATGTTTCCAGGATAGCTCCCAGCTGCAGAGAAGCTCCAGAAAACATAGAGGACCCGATCCGGCGCTGCCTTTACACCTGGTGCGTGCGGTGTGAGACTCCGCCTGGTGTAACCCAGCTCCGGATGGGGCCCTTCTCCAAAATAACCTCTGGCAAACCGAACCCACCCCCTCTCCGGAGTGCAGTTGGCCCCGCTTGGAAAATGCACCAGGGGCCCTGCGTGTAAAATACGGAATATTAGCCCTGCAGTTCCACGCAGCTGAAAACATTTTTAAGCCTCGGGCGCTGGGTTGATTTTTCTTCCTCCTCTCTGCAACCCCTCCTCCTCCCCCCTTAGTAGAAACAGCCAAGCTCCGGCTGCCTCCCGATCTCCGCCCCCCCCCCAGTCCCCTCCAGCTCCCTTTCACTAGCATCGTTCCCAATAGAAATATTGAGGTTCAGACCCAACTGCACGCTACGGGATAGGGAATACTAATAAACAGCAATTCACTCCGTTCTTTTCTCACCTCTGGAGTCTCCGACCATTCACCAGGGTCTTCCTCGCCCGGGATCTCGGCTCTTTTTCTCCGTTTTTCCATCTGGATCAGCCAGTCCCGGCATCATTAAACTATATTCCTCCTCCTCCTCCTCCTCGGTCTCGCTCTTATTTTATTTAAAAGGGGGTTAGTGGCGGTGGTAGTGAGGGGAAGCAGACATAGCTGCATGAAGTGGCTGCCTTTTAGAAAGCACATTTAATCTTTACTGGCTCCCCTAGGCTTCGGCGAAGTAGAAGGCAAAAGGAGAGGGGGGGGGAGAAGAAAAAATCAGGCAAGGGAGGCTGTTGAGGGACAGCAAGCATCAGGCTCGAATCAACGACCAGATGAAATGTACTAGACCACACTGCCCCCTTTCTTCCTCTCGCTGTCTGTCTCCCTCGCTCGCACACACACTCACTCCTGGAAAGCTTCAGTATCTCGTTACAGACTCTTTTAGATTCTTCACCACCCCCACCCACTTACAACTCCCCCTGCAGATTCTTTGCATGCCTACTAAAATCTTTAGCAGAATAAAGAATCAATACTCCCCCCCCGCACCCTAGAACCCCCCTTTAAGCTCTTCTAAGACCCCCGCCCCCCCAAATAACGACAGATCCCATATCCAACGCTGGGGCCAGTCCCATCACTTCTCATTTCCCCTTCCATAGCTTGGAGACAAGAGTTGGTAAGAAGGCATCCCTCTGCTACCACGCTCTTCCCCTTCTCCCTCCGTTTTGCCGGCAGTGTGTTATCCCCGACTCCCAGGACCGGATACTCTAAAGCATCTCCCTGACTACTAATGAGACCAAAAATACACCGCCGGGTCAGGGAGAAAGGCTAGACACTTATTAGACAAATAATAATAATAAACCCTCCCAGACAGCTAGACACATAGATCGGGTATCCCAGCCTCTTTGGGGGGAGGAGGGGGTATCATAGAGGGTGGGGAAACCGTTGGAGGGTCTACCTAGCATCTCTCACTGGATCTGAATTTTAAAAGAATAAAATTAAACTCTTGGCTTCTTTTCTCTCCCCCCCGCCCAAACCTCCACCATACTGCAGCCAGCAGCTTGTAGTGGAAACAGCAACGCTCTAAAGCCTGCATTAAGGCAGGCAGGCAGGCAGACAGACTCTCTGTTTCATGCTTGTGATGACTTCAAAGCCGACAATCTCTCTCTCTCCCCGCTCGCCTTCCCCAAGTCCCTCCACACCCACCCCTCTCTGCTCAGTGGCAGCCCTGCTCTCTCTCACACCCGACTATATTTGCAGTCTGTGCTAATTTACCAGCTATATGCCCTTGGATTTTAAAATGAACTCATCAGTCAATGGTTCTA
Source organism: Gopherus evgoodei (assembly GCF_007399415.2). NCBI lineage: Eukaryota > Metazoa > Chordata > Testudines > Testudinidae > Gopherus > Gopherus evgoodei. The sequence continues at coordinate 13,818,827 of NC_044340.1, read as the reverse complement.
ATACTGATACACACAACGCACACACACCCTCTACTGCAGACATGTTACTCATTCTCCAAGCATTTCCTCTTCACATGTCCATCAGCTGCATATACACTCCATTGATCAGACTAAATCCCTTGATAATGATAAATAATAATACAGACTGTTAACAACAACAAAAGCCAGAGATGATGTCTATATCTGCATTATTCTCCAAGAAGCAGAGCACTGCATTTTCCAGAGATGTGCAACACAATGCACGAATATAAGAGACCCCACACCTAGTCATGCCGGGGGCTAGTAATGCCTTACAAACACGGACCACTTCACTTGTCTAGTATATGACGGGTAGCTAGTAAGTAGTAATGACTAATTTTACCTGACTAGCATAAGGGTCAGATTTTGATGCATTACTCAGAGTAACACGGTATCCCACAAGAGATCACACTGATGTAATAGCATCCTCCATAAGAAGTCCATCTGAATCTAATGGGGCTGGTTGAGGAGCAAGCTGTTATTTGGTGTTAAGGATAAGAGAATCCAACTCGAAATAAACAAAGACACCACCTTATGTATTTAGGATGTGCTCTGCACAGGCACTCAGGGCCAGATTTTTTAAAGGTATTTAGACACCTAAAGATGCAGATAGATATCTAGTGGGATTTTCAAATGCACCTAGGCACCTAAGTCCCAATGAAATCAGTCCCTTCTTAATATACGGGAACATCTATGCCAGACGCAAACGTACCTATTTATAAGCAAGGAATATTTCAAGGGCTTTGCTTGTTTAATTCCTTATGGCTGGGGAGATTTTTTGTTTGTTTGCCTGAGCTTATGTGTGAAGGAGGGAGATGTTGCTGGCTAGCTGGATGCTTTGTGTGGGTCTGGCAGCAAGTGATTACAGAATAAGTGTTCAGGAAGTTGGTGCGGGTGGGGCTGTCCAGAAATCTTTGACTCACTGTGGTACCTCCCTTGAACACAGGAATCAATGATTACTCAAGAGAGCTAGATCATTCCCAGCCTTGGAATAGACTCTCCTTCTGCATGCATGTTAGGCTCATGACAGTTAAATAAACATATGGAAAAGTAACTATACCACTGTACAGTATGTAACTAAATTATTGGGCATGACACAGGAACCACTGAGTGATGGCTGAGGTTATGCAGAACAGACTAGGTGATTATACTGACCTAAAAATCCATGGGCTTGAACCTCTTCTCATTTACAACAGCGTAATCAGTAGAGTTACTCCTGATTCCTCCTTTACACTAGTAGCGTGTGTAAGAGAAGAATCAGGCCCTATGTACCAAAGAATCTAATTTTGGGGGAAAAGCAGACTGGGAGAAAAGAGGCTGTTTCAGCAGCCCATCCTTTGAGACCTATTGGATGATTTGCAGCACTGTAGCAACCTGCATGAATTTATCATCAAAGGAAACTAACACTCCTTTTCTTGTCCATGCTTTAAAAAAAAAAAAAGAAAAAGACAAAGAAAAAATGTTTGACGTTTTAAAGTTTTGCTGAAAACACATCATTTCTTTATACAATTTAGCCAAATCTATGGAGAATACTTATTTCAAGCAGTTAACACCTGACCCCAATTTCTGTGGGTAATTAGTGAGCTAGATAACCACACAAAGTGGGTAATTATTTAGTGCCCAAGGGTACTGTACAAGTGGGTAGTGGCTGGCAATGTTAACAAAAGCACATCTCTAATTATTGTATCTGTACTGGTGGTGTTTTAAAAATACAGTTAGTATGTATAATGTTCTGTGATAAATTAGCTAACTATTGCGCTTCTCTTTGCTTATGTGCATGATCTAATCTAGGGCAGGCTGGATGGTAAAGTGAATTAATGCACTCACCTTTGGGAACCTGGCTTTGAAATATGCCTCGGTCCCAAGTGAAATCAGACTCAAGACACCAAGATCACCTGTGCTAGCTGGCAAGACTAGAAGTCTCTGCTCTAGAATGGAGCAGCACTGGAATAACAGGGACTATTAACCAGCAGGTTGGTTGAGATGAACTGAGAAAGCAGTGTAGGGAGAAGCTTGATCACCCCCTTGTGACACTGCGCTGTAGGGCCTGATTCTCATTTAGGCATTTTGACCATTTGGAAAATCATTTCATACCACAAATGTTCCCCAGTCACCTTTTAACATGGTTATGTCTTGCTTGTTTCAGGTGAGTCAAAACTCTTTGAAAGTCATGTTAATGAACCACATTACGACTGTGATTTGGTAATTTGGTTAAAAGAGTAACAAAGTCAAACTCTGTTATAGATTAAAAAAAACCAACAACATACCTCAACATCATTTTCCAATGGGAACAATGCGTTTTTTTCCACCACTGTCCCCTAAGTCAAAATTATTGGTGGGATTTTGCACAAATCTGAGGGACAGGGAGTTACCTTCAGGCAGAGACCAAACATGGAAAATTTCAACTTGAAAAGTGAACATTCTGGAACATTATGACTATGTGAAAAACAGGAGTTATATTGGACACTGTTCCAGGAACATTAAATATAGTGGTCACAAGGTCAATGACCACTATTTGCTATATCACACACATGTACACACCCTCTCTCTCACTCACACCGGAGGCATTATCTAGTAGGGCTGAAGTAAGCTTGTTCAAAGACTCAAACCCAGGAGACTAAGGCATAAAAGCCAGTCCCCCTGTTTGTATGTTAGGTTTGCATTTAGCTTGGCTTGTTCCTTCCACTAAGGTTTGGGGAGATTGTACAAAACTAAGCACAATATGGGGAGACACAACTGACAACATCCTCCAGCATTTTGGTGTGCCAGGATTTGACGCTCAAACAGAGAAGGGTTGAATTTTCCTCACCCGCACACCTTTAAGTGAATTTAAATGGTGCTGAAAGGTGCCAGAAAGACAGCACTGGAGAACAGGGGTGTAGTCCTAATGGACAACTACCAGAATGCCCTCAGCAGCATGGGAATTCCCTCACCAACGTGACCTCGCACCCACTGTGCAGAGGAAGCCATTTTACTGTAAAATTTGGCATCCTTCCTGTGTGCGAGGTCACGCTGTGCAGAGGGAAGAAAATTACATCTTCCATGTGGCAAAAGTGCTGGTATGCCATTTGGGCATGACCTGGCCCCACAACAGCACAGCTGGCTTTGTTGCTACCTTTTCTGAAGACAGCACAAGCTTCCTCATGCTGCTTTCCCAGTGTGCCTTGAACCAGGAATGGAGAGACCAAGTATTGAAACAAAGGGCCAGGTAAGTCTCGATGGCCTGTATAGTCCTTGGTGTCTCTGCTGAGGGGTTAGTTAATAGCAGCCGTGATGTGGACTCTTGTTCAGAAGCAGCTGCACTGAGACAACCTAACTCATTTTGCAAGCTGTGGGCCACCTCACAAGCCAGCAATGGGTAACAGTGTTTGGTCACTGCCAACCTGAGCTGGAGCCAAAGAGGTGACATGAATAGTCCTTTTGGTAATCTCCTCTGTGAACCAGTCCCCTGGAAAGGTGCTTCTGGTTTGGACTCTAAAATGGGATGAGAGAAGGACTAAAGAGGAAGGCTGGAAGAGTGGAAATAAAAGGGAACGATGGATTGTATTTTAATCATGGACAATGGTCCAAAGCAGGGACTATGTATGGGCTAGACAGAGGGAAGGCTAAGAAAGAGCAAGGAGTTTTCATTTTTCATGAGTCCAAAAGGGAATTCGGATAAGAACCAGTGGTTCAATAGAGAAAAAAGACGGGGGAAGAGATGTTCAGCCAGAGGGGATGGCATGGTGGTCTAAGCACCAGGTTTAAAATACCAAGCCTTCTTGAAACTACAGGTCATTAAGCTCGCTCAGGGCTAACTGAGGCTCTTTGTCCTCCTGTGGCACATGAAATAAAATGGGTCCCATACTATTTAGTACATGTAGCTCCTTCATGTGAGACCTTAGAACATGTGTTCCTATCTGCTCTGTATGAACAGTTAATGTCCTCCGCAGGCAGGGATTCAGCTTGGTGTCCTTGAGCAAAATTTTCTCTTCTTTCCACTGCTACAAATGGTTAGTTACGACCTTCCAGCCCAGACGTGGCTGCATTTCAATGCTGTTGTATGTATGTATGTAGCTAGTGAAGCACTTTGGAATCCTTCCCCAAGAAAGATGTTAAATCAACACAAAGTATGAATGTTACATTTTAACACATCACAGCTGACACTGGTGATCAGGACTGCACTCTGAGAGTGCGCTACAGGGGAGAAAGAATATTAGGCCAGATTGAAGTCACTGTAGCTATACCAATTCGCACCAGCAGAGAATGTGGCCTATTATTTTGTATTCTTACTCCCTTTATTAAGTAATGGTGCAAAAAAGGAAATGGGAGAGAGAATTTTGATTGGAAGAAAGAAAAATGTGCAGTTTTCATTGACAGTGTCACAATCCAGCTGACAGCCCAATCCAGAGAGGTGCTGAACATCACCACCGATCTTAAGGGAAACTAAGGTGCTCCACAATCAGGGAGCATTTGGGATGATTTTGTTTTACTTGTAAGACAGGCGGTGTCAAGTTTATTTATGAATATGAACAAAGTATCTTGCAATCACCACGAAAAAGGGTGCAAATCATGGCACAGGACAACGACCATAAAAGGGCAATTTTTGGAAACTGTAGCTTTAAGAATTAACTAGTATCAACACACACCTTAGTGGTCAGCGAGAAGGATGATTTCATGCTTATAACTCAATGTTTCATTGTGCTGCGTGTGTCGCTGTGTGAAATTGGCCAAATCATGCCACTTCTTCCTATCTCCGTTTCCCCATGCATAGAATAGATACAGTAATGCTTATCCACATTCTTAGAGTGCCTAGAGATCCTTGGGTTAAAGGTGATATATGTGCACAGAGTTCTTATTGTTCTCATTTGATGCCCTTGTGGAGAACAGCCCGGGTGGAGTCGGGTGGAAGTTTCTCTTCGTCACTGGCAGTTCAATCTCTTCTTAAAAAAACGTAGTTGTTTTTTTTCTTACTCACTTGCTGACTCTCCACTCCAAACACAACAAGGTATATTCACGGTTGCAAATCACTTTAACTGAGCTCCACCAGACAGCTCAAGAGCTTAGAGGGTGGCTGTTTTCCTTCTTGCTCAACAGACAGCTTTGCCCAAGGTCTCTTAGCTCTAACTATATCAATCATGGATCACGGTCGATACAATATGGCTACAGAGCAAGGAATCTATTCTATTCTGGGATGCGTAGGACAAGCAAGAAACAAGGTGTTGCAGTGTCATTGGCTTCACACTGCAGCAGTCTAGCCCACACCTGTAATTCTGCCCACAGTTCAGGTGCCCTCATTTAAAACGAGATTGAGAAGACTGGAAAGGTTCAAAGAAGGGCCACTGTTGCAAAAGAGGGATTGGAGAGGAAAGGTTGAGGTTTGAAGTCATCTCAAAGACAGCATGTTAGCAGGGATATGCTACCTAGAGCTATGTGAATTTCATTGGCTTCAGTTTGTAGGGGGTTCATCTGAGAAATCTGTCCTTATCGTTGTTTGACTATAAATTCTAGCTTAACTGAACCCTGAAACCAGGGGTGCTGGAACAATTTTTCATAGTGGGGCTGTTGAGAGCCATTGAGCCAAACTGTATGTAATGGAAACCACTTCAAACCAGGGGTGCAGCAGCTCCCCCAGTGCCCCTAGTTCCATCACCTATGCCTCAAACTCAATGTGAAAGTAAACTGTGCCTCGTTTCAGATGAACTCATCTGAAAATCTGTTCCAGCAAAGCTGTGCCCATTTATACTTCAGACAAGCACCAGAAAACTCTCACATTTCACATGGCTTTAGGCCCCCCAAAGCATAAATCAGCCTTGGTTACTCAAACTTGCCCCAAGCTCTGACAATCTCAGCCAAATTTTAGGTGAATCTGACCTGCTTGGAATCTATAATTAAACCCCAAGTTGGCTGACTCTCTTGTGATTTGAGTTTTCATAACAAAAAATTCAAACCTCTCTCAGATACCATGGTGATAGTACCATACATACAACCTGGGGTCTAAGAAAAAGCCTATTGAATTCAATGGAAGGACTCCCATCTAAGGCTGCTTGAAACATTTTTGAAAATTTGAAATTTCAATGGAAATCTTTCATGAACATATTCCAGCATTTTTCAACGAGCTCTATTTCTACTGGAGGGGAGACGGGAGGAGCAGGAGAGAGAAACTCTGCAAACTAGGGATGGGTCCGAGCTACAGATTCAAATCCAAACTTCTCCAAACTTCAGATGTGTCTGGAGTGTGATGTGGCAGTAACATAAGTAAGCGAAGAGCTAAATAATACAGGATGCTAGTAATAAAACACAGAGAAAAGGTCTTAAAGTGAAATTATACTTAGCAAAGTGACTATGTAAAAGCCTTATCTCTTTATAGACAAACAAAAGAGTTTTATCACCGCTGCTGGCTTTTTTACACATCAGTTTTCAGCTCTGGACAGGTGAGATGGATTCTATTCTGCCTCGTGCAGCATTAAAATTCTCCTGTTTCAAATGGAAGAAGGTTTATCAGCTGTATAGGTGGAAGAGGCACAAAGAATACTGCTGAATGTTCAAGACCCAGGTTGAATTTGCATCACTTAGACACAGAAAACATCACCTTTAGCCTTTTTCTAATTTGCTATGTTAACTAGAGAAGCCATCAAAATAATAGACAGAGTAGAACAAAAGGACAATTCAAACAGATCATGAGCTCTCCAGGCTGAGACTCTTTTTTGTGACTTTTCTGCACAGTGCCTAGCAGAATGCGACCCTGATCTGTAACTGGGATTCTTGCATGCTACCATAATAATTAAATAATAAATAATAATGATAAGAAGAAGAAGAAGAAGAAGAAGAAGAAGAAGAAGAAGAAGAAATTAATCAATCTTGGAACTTAAAAAGAAAACCTTTTTCTCCTTACAACTAAGGTAATCAGAAAATTGAAAAGTTTTGCTTAAAGAGGTGCAGTAGTTAGGGCAAAGCCTGTACAGGCATTGAAGTTCAAATTGTGTAAGTATACACCCAGATTCTCAGCTGGTGCAAATCAGTGTAGCTCTAGTGCTATCACTAGAATTACGCCAGTTTATACAGGGTGAGAATCTGTCCTTGATGTTTACTGCTTATTGTAGAGGATTGGACTACTGAAGCTGTCCCAATTAAACCTCATCATCTATGGATACTGCGATTGCTACAAGAAAGTATCCCTTTAGGGGTCTTTTATTACAAACAAACAAGTTAATTTCTGTGAACAGCATGATTAACTTTTTTCTGCCCTTGAAAAGTAAAACATTTAAGAGAAATGATTTTGCCATTACTATTTTATCAAAGCTGTAAAATGAGCACTCCTTGTGATTAATAGTAATACTGGAGAGACCTGCATTTCAACAGGCAAAGAAGCACTAGGATCATATTGAAAAGATGGAATGGGATCTAATGATTTCAGTAAAGAGTGAGCTGTCTGGAATTCAGGGATCTATTCTTAGCTCTTATTAATTTACTGTGGATCCTTGGGCAAGTCTCTTAGCCTGTCTGTGCCTCAGTTTATCCATATGTAAAATGGATATAACATCTATCTCACATGGGGAGGAGGCTGTGCCTTCGAGGCTTAGTTAATGTTTGAGATCCTCAGATTACAGGGGCTAGAGAAGCACAAAGTATTATCATATTTATATATTTTTCAAAGCCCACCCCTAGCACTTCTCATAAGCCATGACAACTTTAAAAAGGAATATAAGATAAAACAGAAGTTATTTTCAGGTTCTCAGCACTCCAATTACTCCCTTCAGCTTAAGTAATAAAGAACATGAGGACAATATATTTTCTGACAGAGGAGGAACTCAAATATTAAATAAAAAAAGAAACATCTGAATGTAGCGGACAAAATTATTTCCTAATTGCTAGCTTGGACCCTGATTTTATGGGGTCCTCCCATCCACAATCTGGCATAGAAATGACCAAAGCATCGTGACCCAGTGGCTAGGGTACTGTATTACAATTCAGGATCCCTGTCTATTCCCAGCTCTAACACTTACCTGGCTGGGTGTCCTTGGGCAAGATACTTTGCCTCTCCGTGCCTCAGTTTCCCCTCTCACTCTGTTCATCTTATCTATAGAGATTGCAGGCTCTTCGAGGGCACTGACTGTCTTTCATCATATGTATGTACAGCATCAAGCACTCTAGGCAATATCATAAGATAAATAATAGGGCCAAGGTCTAGAAATCGGCCTGAACTAGATTCCCCTTCAACCTGGGGGAATTCAGATCAAGGTCTGAACTTTTGTGGTTAGGTCCAATTACATACACCCTAACCAATCATGCTACATTCCAAGAAACCGGATGTGAAAGTAAACCTCAATATATGAAAGCTCAATGAGTTGTTTTCAGTCATTTCACTGATGCTGAGAGTTTATTTTAAAAAAATGAAAATCAACATGTCAAGAGGCACATGTTAAAGGGCATGAAGGTTAGAACATAAATAAGATGCTCCAATGTTTGAGGACTTAAATTTGGCTGGTTAGACACTTCTCTAGGAGTCTCTCCATGCCAGAAATAGCAGCAGGACTTGAATAGTGCAGCCAGTCTCCCTATTCCTGGTGCCAGTCTATAGTTCTGCATGACTGTAATATTGTAGTGCCAACTGTATTACACCCAAAGCTTAAATTAAGTCATTTTAAAATACAACGTAACAACAGAACATTTTATGGGATTGAATCAGGAATACAAATCAAGCAATCCACTTCAATTAACTTATATAAAGAGTAAATAAATGGTCATTTATTTTGGAAATTATTCTTTAAAAAGTGTAATAATATCCGTTGTAACTGGATTTTGCTTTGTGTAACAGTATTATAGATATTGCCTCATTTGTGTTTGTTCATCTTTATCTCAGCATTTTCATACTATAAAATATCTCACAAATACACCTCCACCCCGATATAATGCAACCCGATATCACGTGATTTGGATATAACGCGGTAAAGCAGCACTCCAAGGGGGCAGGCTGCGCGCTCCGGCGAATCAAAGCAAGTTCGATATACACCGGTTTCACCTATAACTTGGTAATATTTTTTGGCTCCCGAGGACAGTGTTGTATCAGGGGAGAGTTGTACTAAAACATTTATCCTCAAAACACTTTTAGTTCAGATGTATAATCTCTGTTTTGTAGATGGAGAATGGAGGCAGAGAAAACTAAGTCCCTGTCCTCTGCTTCAACCACCAAACCTGCTTCGTCATATTGACCAGACCCGCAGAAGAGCTCTGTGTAGCTCAAAGCTTGTCTCTTTCTCCAACAGAAGTTAGTCCCAATAAAAATATTACCTCACCCACCTTGACTCAGAAATATCTAAGATAGACAGAAGTTGGGCCTAATCTTGCTCCAAACCAAATTAGCGGTAAAACTAGATTGGGCCTGTGTTTTAGTTCTGTGACATGAACAAGGGTTTCTGCCGATGAAGATTAGTTTGAAACCATTAACACATTTCACCTGTGGCCTTGGAGAAATCTGAACATCAAATCTCCCAGTGCTGGAAAATAAGGGCAATAACCCACCATACCAATTGCAGAAGCACCTTGTCCCAACACCTTATTGCTGAAAATAGTAATCAAAGCTTCAATGTTGCAACTAGATCTGCTCAGATGGACTCTTGTGTCCCACTGAGCCTCAGTGACTTCAGTGGACTGACAGATCTACCCTCATGGAACCAACTGCAGGATCAGGGCCCAAAGCATCATCATTTGACTGCATTGCTGCTTAACTGCAATGTAAAATTATTTGCCCTTCATGCATGGTAACAACAGCAATAGATAATCATTCTAGCAAGGAAATCTGTTCTCCAAGCAATTTCCACCTTCTTCACAGACTTGCTCTATTGCTGTGCAAGCCATCTTTGATTAACACTGTGCCCTCATGGGAAAGCCACTGCATAGCTATTGATTGTATTTCTCGCCTTCTCTCCGCTCAGATACCAATTCAAGTCCCTTAAAGTATTATAGGGAATGGGTCCTTTTGTAGAAGACTGTGTTTTTCTTTGCTATTTTATAATAGGAAGATACATTAACATGCATTTGCTCCTCTATGAGGTGGGATGTCTGAAATAAAGATGCATACTATAATTGTATGCACTTGGAATTGGAGCTGTCTACCCCCATTAACTATCCACATTTGCTTCAGACTTGGCCAGCCACCAAAAAACCTGCCGAGAGTGTCTTGGAAGCCTTTTCCCAACTGTTCCAGGAAAATATGGAATATTCAAAGAATGTTAGGGCCTCAAGCTTAGTTCGTCACCATGCTTCCTGTCCACGTAAGTCCATGACAAATTGATCTAACACCCTGGTACAGATTTAAAAATATAAAACATTTTGCTTCTTCACATTAGGGTTTTGGAAGCCAATCTATGTTAAGAATGAGGTCTTTCACAATGAGTAGGTTGCAAAGGCGTGCTGTCACTGTTTTACAAACTCAGCTGAGTTGTGCAAGTAAACTGTCTCTCTTGAGCACATTTTTAAAGCTCTCCAACATACCCAACCGCGGGAGAGTTTAAAGCCCTCCTTTGTTCCTCAGAAATATTCTCCTTGCTGCTGCTTCCATAGTAGTAAGTCAAGAAAGCTAACTGGTTTTAAGAGTTTTATCATCATAATGATAATAATTATGTCATAGTAAGTTTATCAAAGGGATTCTATGATGGGGTTGTTTGCAATAACAAGGAGGGGTCTTCTCCTCTTATGTTCTAAGTCTCTATCATCCATGCAAGAGAGAGGGCATATTTGAAACATCATATCTGAAAATGCTGTTCTTTCCTCCCCAGTAATCCCTACAGGTCTCAGGCACTGACTAATTCATCAGAGCACCTAAACACTTGCTTAAGTTCCATTGACTTCCAGTTAAGCAAGAGTATAAAGTGCTTTGCTGAATCAATGCCTCTGCCAGTAACATGATCCTACTCCTAAGAGGAAGAAATTGTTTATTTAAAATAAAATAATTTTTTTAAAAAATAGGTGGGGGGAGGTCCTTTGCAACCCAGGACAGAATGAATATTGTGGCATGCCATCCCTCTTGTAGGCTAGGTCTATTGATTGAAACGCGACTGCTGTGCTATTGTAGCACTTCAGTATAGCACTCACTCGCTATAGTTAATCCAGCTCCCTGAGAAGTGGTAGCTAGGTCGATGGAAGAATTAGTCTGTCAGCCTAGTGCTGTCTACACCTGGGGTTAGGTTGGTCTTAATGACAGTGATCGGGGTATGGATTTTTTCACACCCCAGAGCAACATAGCGGGGTTTCCTTAACTTTAGAGAATAGGCCTGGCCTTGGTCTAAAATGCATTGTAATGAGCTGGCAATATGTGTTTACACATGCTTACAATGAGCTGGAAGGTGTGTGTTTCTGTGTGTGTGTAGACAACAGCCCTCTACAGGACAAAAATCAGAACTATATGCATAGGCCTTGCAATGTTAACAGCTCAAGGCCATTTTGCCTTTGCTCAAGAGGTAATGGGGTCTGTTACACTGATACTGCTCAATAAATAATGAATTAGCAGTCTTGCTATAACATTATTGATGTATTAAGTAACAGTAATGTACAGTACATCCTATGTTGTTGATTTCTTATTAAACAGCCACATGATAAATGAGGAAAATGCAGGATTCAAATAACGTTTGGCCCTTATTGGATAATACAATAGGCTTGTTTTTTGTATTGCAAGAGATATTGCTAACAGACACCAAGTTCCAAAATCAACTTCGGTGCTGGTTTCTGTATTACAGAGAGCAATCATTTCTTTCCTCCTCCTTCCAACCTTCCCCTCTTCCTTCCATTTCTTCTTTTCATTTCTTTTTCATTTTGCTCTTAATGGTACCAGCTTCTCTTATGACAGGACAGGCAATGCCAAAGGGAAGCTGTGGCATTGGACAAACCGCAATAACCATTTATTGCAAACCGTCCTCTTATGCCACAAATGTTATTCTGTGTAACAGAAGATGAAAGACAACCAAAACAAAAGGAAACCAAACTTAAAAAAAAAAATCAAATAACTAGTTATAAAGAGACAGCCAAATTCAGTCAAGTCCACTGAAGTCAGATGCCATGCGTGGGCCTGACTGAAAAACCCTCTGAAGTCAACGGATACCAGACGCACTGAATCCAGCCCAAAAGACTGCTGAGAGGCAGAATCAGGCCCTAATGCCTTCACACCATTTCTCTGTGTTTCATAAGTTCCTCACATATTGGGGTTTCAATAAATGTTTTTAATGAGGTGGTAAAAGGTCACAGCATGGGGTCAAGTTGCAGCCCTGCAAGCCAATTTATCTGGCTTCTAGTCCTGGTCCTTCCAATGAGACGCTGCAAGGCTATGGATAAGTAACTTCACCTCTCTGCTTTAGCACCTTATCTATAAGGTGACCATAAATTAATTTGCCCCACCTCACATTAACAGCTATAAAAACTTTAAAATCTTTGGATGGAAAGTACTATATGGATATTTACGACCACTAATACATCATGTTGTTCCATTAGGAAAGCCCTTTTCAATGCAGTTTTAAACTACAGAGGGCTTCTGATTAATCTCTCCTTATTCGTCATCATTTTTATTAAAGGGTTAACGATGCGCTTGGTCTTTCAGAGGACAAAGAGATACAGGAAGCTTGCGAATGCCAGACTGGATCAGATCTTAGGCCCAGGCCCATCTATTCCAGCAGCCTGTCTCCAACAGTGGCCAGTAACGGATACTTAAAAGGAAAGCATAAGAACTCTGCAGTAGGCAGATGTTGGATAATCTGCCTCTCTACATTAGGTCTCATTCTAGTCTCTATTAGTTAGAGACAGGCTAAAGCCCTGAAGCATGAGGTTTTATTTCTCTTCCAAAAGTTTTGCTGGCATTAACAATTATAATTCTGGATATTCTTCATATCCATATAAAGGTCCAACACTCTTTGAATCTGTATGTTCTTGGCCTAAACAACTTCCAGTGGCAGTGAGTGCCACAGCATTTTGAAAAAGTTTTTCCTTCATCAGTTTTAAATGTGCAGCCCCATTTAATTTTGCTGCATGTCCCTTCGTTCTTGTGTTATGAGACTGGGAGAACAGAAGTTCCCAATCCACTTCCTCATTATTTCACAGACCTTAGTATGGCCATTATTATTTGTGTCGTAAGAACATAAGAATGGCCAAACTGGGTCAGACCAGTAGTCCTTCTATCTCAGTACCCTGTCTTCCAGCCATGGCCGGTGCCAGATGCTTCACAAGGAATGAACAGAACCGGGCAATTTATCAAGTGATCCAGCCCATCATCCTTCCCCAGCTTCTGGCGGTCAGAGGTTTAAGGACACCTAGGGCACAGGGTTGCATCCCCGACCATCTTGGCTAATAGCCATTGATGGACCTATCCTCCATGAATTTACCTAGTTCTTTTTTGAACCCAGTTATACTTTTGGCCTTCACAACATACCCAGCAATGAATTCCACAGGCTGACTGTGCACTGTGTGAAGAGGTACTTCCTTATGTTTGTTTTTAACTTGTTACTATTAACTTCATTGTGTGACCGCTGGTTATTGAGTTATCTGAATGGATAACACTTCCTTATGCACTTTCTCCACACCATCATGTTTTTTATAGACTCTCTATATCTCCTCAGTCATCTCATTTTCTAAACTGAACAGTCCCAGTCTTTCAAATCTCTCTTCATACGGAAACTGTTTCGTATCCCTAATAATTTTTGTCGGCATTCTCTGTACTTTTCATATTCTAATATATCCTTTTTGAGATGGAGCAACCAAAATGCCACTCAATATTCAAGATGTGGGCATACCATGGATTTGTATAGTGGCATTTTGATGTTTTCCATCTTGTTATCCATCCCTTCCCTAAAGGTTCCTAACATTCTGTTAGCTTTTCTGACTGCCACTGCACATTGAGCAGATGTTTTCAGAAAACTATTCACAATGACTCCAAGATCTCAGTCTTGAGTGGTAACAGCTAATTAAATCCTATCATTTTCTAGGTATGATTGGGATTATGTTTTCCAATGTGCATTACTTTGCATTTTTCAACACTGAATTTCATTTGCCATTTTTGTTGCCCAGACACTCAGTTTTGTGAGATCCCTTTGCAACTTTTTGCAGTCAGCTTTGGACTTAACTACCGTATCTTCAGTCATTTTGTATCATCTGCAAACTTTGCCACCTCACTTGTTACCTCTTTTTCCAGATCATTTATGCAAATGTTGGACAACACAACTCCCCGTACAGATCCTTGGGGTACCTCTCTCTCCACTGTAAACACTGACCACTTATTCTTACCCTTTGTTTCCTATCTTTAGCCAGTTACTGATCCATGAGAGGACGCTCCCATTTTTTCCTGTGTCTTCTTACTCTGCTTAAGAGCCTTTGGTGAGGGACTTTGTCAAAGATTTTCTGAAAGTCCAAGTACACTATATCCAATGGATCACCCTAATCGACTTGTTTGTTGATTCCTTCAAAGAATTCTAATAGATTGGTGAGGCATGATTTCCCTTTACAAAAGCTGTGTTGACTTTTCCCCAACAAATCATGTTTATATATGTGTCTGATAATTCTGCTCTTTACTATACTTTCAACCAATTTGCCTAGTACTGAAGTTAGGTTTACCAGTCTCTTTTTTAGTTTAAACAACCCCAATCTTTTCAATCTCAGAGTTTTCCTGTGCCTTTGGATCCTTCATGTTGCCCTTCCCTGAACACCCTCTAATTCTGCAGTACAGCTCCTACCGCAAATAGCTCACAGTCTACGGTCCCCATAGTGCAATGAACTCTCTTCAGGCTTAGAGTCAGTGCTTTCCCTACTCAGAGGGCATTGCAGAATCAGGGCTTAAAAGCATTAAAGACATAGTGAGCCTCTGCCTTTTGCAAACAATTTAATCTTGTTTGCTGAAGGGTGTATGCATTTTGGATACATCAGCCACATGTGTAAAACTGGCCCATTCACAAAAATGCTCTGATACTACTATTGTTAGGCATGACATTTATATGTCACTGTTAATTATAAATGAGTTGATCCTGACATTTCACTAATATGTTCTGAAAGCAATAATGAAACCCTGTAAGAGGTAGATGTCACACCTGTAACAAAGACAAACTTTAGAGAATCACTGTCTTGTCAACAGACCATGGGAAAGGGCAGAACCAAGAGAGGCAGGAGGGTGAGTCACTCTCTCAAATGACAGGCTAGATAATTCCTCTGTTAGGAAAAGCTGCAAATGGAACAGGAAATTCTGCATCACATCATTTTGTCGGGAGCAAGCATTTGCGCCCATGTGGAATGGGCCCTTCATTTGGCCCCCAACCCAAAAATCTGCCAGAAGCTAGAATCAGGATGGAGGCCCTTTGTTTCGACTCTGCTGCCCAGCCCTGTGCTGCTGCCTCTCCGTCTGCTCCTAAATACTGAGGGAAGCTTTATCTCCTCTCACTGCCTAGGCTAAGCAGCACTTCCCCACAGGTAGGTGGCATTCTCTACAGCTGGTGCAAGGAGAGCTCCCCCTCCTGTTTCAATCTAAGAGAGCGACTGCTCTGGATCTTTCCTGAGAGCAGGGTGTTAGCCTGTCTGCAGCACAGCTGGTACTGGTTTGGTCTACTTTTTAACTTTACAGTGGATCCCCCCACCCTGTTCCCTAGGGGCAGGGGGAAAGCACACAGCTCATCAGAGAATCAAATTTCAAACTTGTGTCCATATTTGCACCAGAAACTTGCTTCGAAATGTTATGCTCATTCAAGTAGGGGCCAGAGACATGATCACTGAGCAAAGAAAAAGGCAAAATTAATCATGTGTCGTGAATCATTTTGCCCCTGGGCAATGCATACTCTACTTAAAATATATAAAATCTGTTTATAAGCAATATGGGGGCAGTCCCGGGCTTCTGGCAAGTTGCTAGGCTGCCAGCACTGCTGTGTGAAATGCAATGGGTTTGGTTACTGGGGGTACGTGAGAGTTTCTTCTGCGGTTTCCACACACGTGGATGGGTTTGCCTCTGGCTCACGCCTGAATGAACCCAGAAACCTCACCACAGAACTCCTCGTGCTGAGTTTCACCTGGTTTCATGTCAAACCACCAGGCTTTGACTGGTTTAAAGATGAAATCCTAAAAGGCCATGCAGGAGGGAGTGTGAAGATGGTCTTATGGTTAAAGCAGCAGACCAAGAGTCAGGCAACTGGGTTCAGTTCTGAGCCCTGCTGCTCAGTCACTTTATGACCTCAGAGCTGTCATTTAACCCCTCTCTTGGTTTGGATTCTGAGCTGATTTGCACCAGTGTCATTCCACTGCCTTCAGTTTCCACCAGTGCAAACAAGGTCAATACCTGTGTCTAATTGGTGAGGACAAATCTATCTTGTATGTGTTATACTTTTCCAACACACCAACACACACACACACACACACCCCACACCCCACGGTCTTATTCTCAACACAGCTTGAGTAGCTTTCAAGCAGGAACGTGTTAGAATTCATATTATATTGTGCAGTATCCTACCATCATCATAATTTTGTTCACAAGGTTGCTGTTCTTGGAATTCCAGTTATGACATGAATTCTCTACATTTTATACAGATTTATAAATGGCATCAATAGAACACTTAGGGCCCTATTCACTAAACAATGAGTCATTCTGGCATTCCATGCTGACAAAACTTTTATGTACAAATTGTGCTCTACTTGATGTATCTGATTCAGCAATAGTTTAGACCGGACGTGCAGATGGATGAAAATCATTTTTTTTTTTAGGTTTCAGAGTAGCAGCCGTGTTAGTCTGTATCTGCAAAAAGAACAGGAGTACTTGTGGCACGTTAGAGACTAACAAATTTATTTGAGCATAAGTTTTCATGGGCTACAGCCCACTTCATCAAATGCATAGAATGGAACATTCAATAAGAAGATATTTATACATACAGAGAACATGAAAAAGTGGAAGTACTCATACCAACTGTAAGAGGCTAATTAATTAAGAGAAGAAAATCTCCCCTGCTGATAATGGCTTCTCTTAATTAATTAGCCTCTTACAGTTGGTATGAGTACTTCCACCTTTTCATGTTCTCTGTATGTATAAATATCTTCTTACTGAATGTTCCATTCTGTGCATCTGATGAAGTGGGCTGTAGCCCACAAAAGCTTATGCTCAAATAAATTTGTTAGTCTCTAAGGTGCCACAAGTACTCCTATTTCTTTTTTTAAATCCCCATTTACGGACTGGAGTGAAGAAATGAGTTTCATGGGTGTCAGTCCACTTCCGAGGGAACAAGTGTCCACAGCATAAGAAACCACCCCCTTTTGCTGGCATAGAGACCAAGGACTTAATGAACAATGGAGACTGGAGTTCCTTCTCACCCTTACAGGTGAGCCCTCTAACATCAGGGTTGAGGTACCTTGATGGAGCTGTCTGAGGGATGCTTGCCCTGCTGCAACCTGAGGGGAAGGTTGGGGGTGAGGGTGAGGGAAGTGCCTATTTTGAGGATAGACAGAGCTCTTCATTCTTCAGGGCTGTTAATCTGGCACCTTTCACCAGCACTACATTCACACGAAAAATGTAGAAGAAAAAGGAAATAATAAGCAATGCACAATCTCAAGAACCTTCTTGTTGACTGCCAACTGGAGACAACAAGGGTCACTAGTGGAGAACTCCAGACTTTGGCCCCGTCTCTTTCACCACTGCTTAAAGAATTAGCCAAGAGGAGCTGCTGAAGAAGCACGAGGCTAACGAATTAAAGAGGCTGAGCAATACCACAGTCTGAATCTCCAAAATACATTCTAGATAGTCTGGACCTTAACCTGGAGAGATTTGTTTTGAAAAGAGGAATGGGGCCAATTATGTAGAAAAGAGGGCTGAAAACAAAAGAAATGAACCATTATAGATGCATTCTGCAAATCTATGGGAAAAGCCCTTTTTACACATGGTGATTACAAAAAGTGATCCTGAAACTGCATCATCATTGGATATTTGCAGCTTTCCTCCTCTTATTATCGGTAGATGTATCAATGGCTATCCGTGACCTTTATCAACAGTAGTAAGTCATGGCAAGTTTGGAACTCACACTGATACATATTCCTGTGCATAGAAACACTACCAAGAGCTACCTATTTCAATAAATGCACAGTGTTACTGTACTCATTGTCCTTAAGAGACACACAAGGACTCTGTTGTTCACCAAGAACCTACTGTCTCATTTTCACCTGCCACCAGTGCAAATTTCTGCAATTTGCTTGAGACTCCAGCTTTAAAGGGATAAAACTGGGCTTAAAATTTAGGTGGTATTATTTTGTAGCAGATTTTTTTAAATTAAAAAATAAAAGCGTTTGTTAAACAAATGCAGATATTCTCCTGCAATGCACTGAGTTACTGCAATCAAACACGACAGGAAAATGAATTAGAAATTGAGTATAAGCAGAACTGAAACTTTCTCATTTGATCACTGTTCAAGCTGAGAGAGAAATTAATCTTCCCATTAAAAGGGCCACTCAGAACTAGCCACCTTCCTTCTGTTTCTTCCTCATTTAACTTAGAGCTCATGGGGTTGAGAGGTAGAGAATTGCTGTTCCAATACCCAGTGCAAGAGGTCCACAGTTGTAACACTGCCATATTCTTCTGGAAGTCTATCTAAATGACATATGATGGAAGCCATCTGATGGAAAACTAATTACATATAGGGCATATGGAAGACATACGATAGAAGGGCATATGAGGACATATGATGAAAACCTAATTAATTGACAATACGATACTTTAATCCAGGAGAGAGCTGGAATGCTATTTTCTTTAATAACAAAATGAGCATCTTGGATTATGATAGTTGTCAATTCCACAGCAGAAATGACCATTTAATTTGTTTTTGTTCTTTGCGGCAAGATAGGTTCACTGACTTAGATATCTGGTTGGTACATAATAGTAACACCTTATTGCCCAAAAATTCAGAAGTTTAAGCAGCAAATAAGTGTATAGGCTTAATTTATCTACTGCTTTAGTGGGTGTAAATCACCACCACCACCACCACGTAAGTGAGTGAAGAATTCTGATTTGGTAGCATTTTACATCCATTTGCATAGGTATAAGCGATGACCTGAAATGCAAGACGGTGGAGAATTGAACACTGTGAAACAGATCTGCAACTGGCGAGTGCAGCATGTTAACTGATACCTGCTCGGGGTCTGGACTTCAATCTTTAAAAAAGGAGCAGGAAAAACCTTTCACAAAATGTTGTGTAAAACATTTGAAGTTGCCAACTTGCTACATTTGTCTATTGCACATGCCCTTATAAAATACACATCCAGTATTGTTCTAGGGAATTGTGGAATAATACAACATAGTAATCATATCTATATCTCTTCTGAAAACACTAATCCACACCTTTAACTGCATGCTTTATAATACACTCAAGAAAGTGGCAGTCTTTCCCCACATTCTGCAAACATTCAACAGCAGAGTTGTGTGGAGGCTTCATATGACCCAAACTCCATTATTTTTACAAAATATACTTCTGCACAGTTATTCATATCTTGAGAAATACCATCCTAAATAATTTAACTAACTTACAGTTGTCAAACCAGGTGCATTTTGCTCGATTTTCATGCATTTGTCAATTTACACAATCCTTTGCAAAATTCAGTCATTAGCAATGGGAGTCCCAGTCATTAGTGTGAATTTGGAAGCTTCTGCCATAATTTGCCATTTTGGCAAATACTTCTTCTGGCCCTGGGTTAAGCATTAGTATAACCAACCCCACCAGGGTCATCACTGGGGTTTGAACTCTGGACCTTGAGAGCTAAACACCTAAGCCTGTGCTGCTTGAACAAAGAGACTCAGGGTCAGATTGAGGCAATGGGGTCAGGTGCTAAGACATTCTGAAAATTCCACAACTTTAGACACCTACATACCTTAACAAATCTGGCCCTTGGTCTAATGCCTGAAGGAGCTGCAGATTCTGAAACCTCCTCCGAGGTCCCAGCCACTAGAGAGGGACAAAGACTGACACTTGCTTAGTACAGGTTACATTAGCACTGGCATTCTCCGCATGCACCCATTCTCTATATAGCCTCTCTTTTGGATTTCAGAATATGCAGACTCAGAGAAAAGGAGGAAGTGCATCATTTGCCTGGGAAGTGGCTGGAGGCGTTGTGCCCTTGAAAAGTGTAACACATCCCTACACACCTGGAAAAAGCTCAGGGATTGGCACCCCGAGCTATGAGGTTTGTAGCTGGGGCACCTCCCTTGCGCAGCTGTTCTAACATGTTGGGGGTGGCGGGCACAGTCCTACGCTGACATGCCCTATTGGGAGCCACAGGCACTCTTTGGCTACTCTTCTCCTCCTCCCTGGCAATGGATGCCAGTTATAACTAGTTCCTGTACAAGTATGCTGGCTGCACCTTTTCACTCCTCTAATGCACTGTCACAAAGTGAGGCAGAATTTAGTTCTTTGGGCATTGTACAGAATAACTAACTGACCTGTAATCACAGGCTAACATAAAGAGCAGCTCCACCTCAAGGGCTGATAAAGTATGCGACGCTTTTCATGTTCTTTGGAGACTTCTGATTGCTGACCATAAAGGTAATACCACTGACATGTTGTCATGGTGCTTTTCACACGTTACACTTTCAGCAGATCAAATGCTAGCAAGGGGAAACAAGTGTTACCAGTCCGCTGAGTTTGATAAATACTCATTGATACGGTGGGGAAAAAGAAAGGGTGAGAGAATGAACATTTGGAAGTTCCATATGAGTGAAACAGCTTCTCCAGCTGACTCTTACCTGCTCCTTCGTGTTCCATGTGTCCAGAGAAAACAGTGTTGAGGAATTACGGTCTCTCACCACGCCGTTTTGTGCAAGACCCAAGGAAAGCTAGGAGGTTGTACAGTTATCTCCCTTGGTGTAATTCTAAACTATACAACCTACTACCTCAACCTGGATGCATGCAGTCAAAAATGCTGAAAAACCACCCACCAAGTCACAGCCAACACAATGCCAGGATTTCTCCAGAAAAATCTAACAGCTCTCATCATCTCATCTGCTAATTTAGCAGTATTAAATGCTCTGCTGGTCAGAAGATACTCAAACAAATATTGCTCTCCACGCCACCATAGCTTAAGAGATGAGATTTCATAGATCAAGATTATGACTGCTGTGTGTAGATAAGATCCCTTGTCACTTTTTCATAAGACAAGAGAGGGTTTGTTCTTGATCAAAATTTCTCTTCCCATCTACCCTAGAGGTGTCTGCATTTCAGAGTAGAAATTCTGTGTGCACCGACTGTAAAGCAATTTTTGGATCCCATGGGACGACAGGTATCATATAAATACTTTCACCATCAGACCAGCGCGAGTAAGATACTTCCTTCTTATTGGGAACATATTAAACTTCTACTAGATCATAGTCAAAAGGGCAGGATGTTATCATTATGACTCACTCCTATCAACCACCAAGTTTTTGCTTAAGGCAGTTCTGCATCTATTTCTTACAGCTTGCAAACAAGGATTAGCTCCATCCTAAGAAAAAAATATGCTAGTCAAGACTTGGGACTGATTCAGAGCCTGGATTCTGTCTGTCTCAGGTGAATGACTCCTCAAACATAACTGCACAGCATTGGTAGGGGACTAAGAGTGAATCAGATGCTTTGAATCCTGAGCTGTGCATAATAACTAGCATCTTGGTTACACATATTTTGTCTTAGGACAACAGAAAGTGATGGTACTGACTTATGCAAAAAGTTAGTATCCTACCCTGACATCTGAGCATATTAGCAAAACAGACTCTAGAGAGAAGACATTTTCCCCCAATATGCACCTGGTAATGTATGTTTGAAAACTGTTTGATCTATAAACATTTAAACCTACAGGATGTTGTCAACGTTACTCAAGTTTCCACTGAGTCCACATTTCAGAAGTCACTTCTAGTCGATATCCAATCTGGGCTAAAACCTAATGAATAGTATGGCCAAATGGAAACATGTCAATCACATTTCAACCTTATCACTTACAACAGTGAGTAAATGTTAGAGCTGGGGGTAGAACTCTGAAGCTCACGGTTTTCTACATTCAGACCACTGAACCTCATAACAGCGTACAAGGTACTATTGGGTCTGTTTTTGTGCCAAAAGCAACCCAACTCTTTATAGGTGATAGCAATACTCTCATTCTTGACCATTGGACTTCATATCTAGGGTCAGATCCTCAGTGGGTGTAACTGATAGAGCAACGCTGAAGTCAATGGAGCTGCGCTGATCAACAGCAGTGGAGGAGCTAGGATTTCACTGAATTTCCAGGGAGCACCTGCTTTGCTGGGCCGGGGGTTCTAAACAGCCAAGTACGTACCCAGGGTTATAGGCGGGCATGTACAGCCTGCTCTGAAGCCCATGCTGCCATGGCTTCGCTACTACTGGTACATATGCTAACTGAAGTAAAGCTAGTTGGGTACCTCTACCTGTGCTGCAATCACACCTCCAACTGCAGTGTAGATATAAGAATTTAGCTCATCTGATCACTGAAAGATTGTAAGGAAACAATACCCAGGGGAGCTAAGTCTTCAGTCAAAACTAACCACAGCACAGCATAGGTACTTAATAATGAATACTTGCAACTAATTGCTCCTGGGCTTGCTACATACCAAGAATTATGAGTAGAAATTATTCCAGGTTGGATTCTGCCCACTATATCCAACCTGATTAGTGCTGGATTTACCACATGAGTATTCCCAGCGAAATCAACGGGAGTAGAGGTGGCAGAATCAGGTCCTCAGTGAATATTTTTGAAATGCATATGTTTGGGGAGCTGATCCTAAACGGAAAGGATGGCTACATTTCAATTGCAGACTGATCCATTTATAAGCAGTCCTGCTAAATTGCTATATTTTTTATTGCTAAACCTGACTGCTTTTAAAAAAAATGGAAATAAGGACGTCTCCATTTTTGAGGTTTTAAAGTTTCATTTTGAATATGTGGCACACCTCAACTTCTGTCACTCTCCCTTCCAGGGCTCTCTCCCCTACCTGCACCCCTGTCCTCCTCCAAACCATTGTGCAATCCCTTAAACCTCTGGCAGGTACCTCATGCTGATGCTGAGCACCCAGCTCCTTCTGCTGAAGCACCGTAGTTCTAAGAACACTCTTCCCCTTCCCTGCTGCTAGAGAAGAGTTCAGCTTCGCTTAAGAGAAATGCTTCCACCTCCAGCCTGACTCTCAGTCTTTATTCAGGAGATCAGTGGAAGTGTTGATTGAGCAAGGACTGCTGGATCCAGCCATCACCATCAGAGCATCAAGAAAATATTCTGGTCTGAATTCGCAGTGATGCTAAGGTGCCTTTATACCACTCGGACAGTGTAAAAAGGCCTTAAAGTGGGCATTTGTCATCTGCACCCACTTTAAAGCTCCTTCACAGAGCAGTGTAAAGGGGTCTTAGTGTCAATAAGAATCAAGCCCTCTAACATCAAGGGAGCCTCCATCCCAGTGCTTGATACTTAGCTCACTCCCAGTGAATTTTTAGAAATTCCAGATCCCTGCAGGACAGGTTATTCTAATCTTCTTCCCCATCATAGAATCATAGTACTGGAAAGGACCTCAAGGGGTCATCTAGTCCAGTCCCCTGCACCCATGCCAGGACTAATTACCTAGACCATTCCTGACAGGTGTTTGTCTCTGTGGGCCTCGCACCTGAGAAACACAGATATTTGGTTTCCACCCAATTCTAGATTAACCTAGGACAAGTACAGGTGAATTTGTATCCCATAGGCAAATTCAATACCATGCAGAAAGATGGTCCCCATGCACAGAATTGCTGTGGTCATCCCAAAACAGTTAAAGTCCTCGGCTGTTGCTGACTTCACATTTCATTTTGGCCTTATCCTTCTGCACCCTGCCATGCCTGGGTATTTGACAATTAACCATTCCCCATGACATTCCTTGATTTTGGGGAGTAAGACTCACAGAACTTGTGTCTTTTAATGCACTTTTTTTCGCTTGTGTGAATGTCTTTGTTTGTTTTACAGTGATTTTAGTCAATTATGTATTTACCCAATTAGTGCAATTATAGCTAATTTGGTAATTAGGATAAACATGTGCTGTCCTGTAATGACAAGGTTCACTTATGATATGTACTGATGTCATAAAAATCCTTATTAAATACAATGGTTGAGAGAAGAGCTCTGTGTGGGAAGCGAAGAGCTCCTATAAAAGTTTATGCACCTTTGGGGAGTTTAAAGCTTGCTTTAAAAAAAAATAAAAAAGGATCCTAGAATTAACTTTATATGATTGTTGACAAACGAGATCTCAGAAACAACTAGATCAGCTTTCATGAAAAATTATTTTAAAGCAATGTTATAGTCAGAAGCATCTGTTTAAAAAATGGCACCTTCAATAGATTACAGTACAGGAACTCTTCCTATCTCAGATTTTGAGAAAATCTAGGTCTAGATCTGACTTTGATGCCTGGCTCCCAGTTCTACAATGAGATGAATCAAAACTCTAGACAGAAATTCCTGAGAATTTTAGGAAGTTTAGCTCTGGTTTGGAACTCTGTGGCTTGGGTTCACTTGTTGAAACTATGAAAATGCTAGATCTTCCCCCCCCCACCATTTACAAATGCATAAACTGTCCTATTTCCTCCAAAAATATAAAAAAAAATAAAATTGTGATTTAGTTTCCTTGTAAGGAAGCGGACCCACTTCTGAGCCATCATGGACACATTTCCAACTTCATCTATATATGAAAATTCAATTTTGTAACATATCTTCAATGCAAAAATAGCTGCTTTGTCAAATTCACAGAAAAGCAGGGTTTCTGGAGGGTAAAAACACTTAAATGGTAAAACTAGTAATGGGAAATATTGCCGAAAGAATTGTACTAGTTCCCTGTGGCTTGAATCCACTTCCCATGCGTCTACAGATAATTTGTGCTGACTGAACTGACATAAGCAACATGTTATTCACATTAGTAATGCAGGGTCAATACAACTCCAGGAGAGGGAGCTGGATTCTATTCTGTCTCATGCATCATCAGCAAAATCATCAGCTTAGTTTTGATTGCAGAATATTTATTGCTGGGGATGAGATAAAGAAGAAGAAAGGGCCCAACTTGATTTTCAGATCCCAAGCAGACCTTGTGGCTTTGGCTGTTAAGGAGGGGAAAAAGTCTTTTGAACTGAGAAAATTTGCTTAAGTCACTGAAAAAAAAAGGATCGAAACCCACAAATGATATTGTTCCAGTCTGAGGTCTGCGACCTTGTTTCTCAAGTTTCAGAGTGGTTTTTTTTTTTTTTTACAGCTGACTTTTGAAAACCTCAGACACAAGAGAATTTACAATGGAAATGCTGACAAGATTGTCAGCGGTCTGGTCACCCAGCAGTAAGTAGTCTTCCAGTTTTGTTTGATGAAACATTGTCACTACGCTGATGTAATGAGCAAACCTCAAGAGCGTCAGCGGTTCACTCAGTTTGGATGAACCTGAAAGTTTGGATGATGCGACAAACTATACTAGAACATCATGAGCTGCCAATATTAGCCTGGAAATCTCATCTGAGTTCATCTGGGACTCACAAGAGCAGAGCTACCCAAAAATATTTTTTAAAAATGTTATTCAATTTTTTTCTTTTGTGGTTTGAAAAAGTGTTTTAGCTTCAGGTTGAATTTTTAGCAAAGGTTCCAGCTGATCATTTGACTGGAACCAGTTCTCTGATTTGCTCAATATTATGTTTTAGCATCTGGTAGCATTTTAAATTCTGTGGACTGTGTGGGTCCAACAGAGCAGAAATTAGTTCCTCAGAGAAGGAACGCTGAATCTCAATACTGGGATTCTGCATCAAAACCTGGTGCCAATGCTAGAATGGCACCATGAGACCACATCTTGCCATAACAAGATATCACCCAGTGGCAGCTGTTCCCCAAGCGTGCATCATCTTCTTCTTCTCTAGCTCACTGCAGTCCACATACAACTCTCTCTATACACATCATGGGGACTTCCCAGATCAAGAACAAGATATGGCCCTACATGTTCAACTATCACTGGTCCGACAGCTAGTCTCAAACTTGCCTTTTATTTACCAGCTGTAATTATTCGCCCATTTTACAGATGGGGAACAGAGGCAAGAGAGATTAAGTGACTTAAGGTCAAACAGGAAGACTACGATGGAGGTAGGAACCCAAACAGATTTCCTGAGTTCCAATCCAATGTCTTAACCCCACACCTATTTTTCTCTTCTTGCTAAAAATATTTCTTGTTATCAGACTTAAAATAACCAAGCCTCAGGCCAAATACTGCAATAGATAGGGATTTGTATTTTCAAAGTTTAAACACATTTGATTTTTTTGAACTAGGTATCTGAATCTGTTTCAAATGCCAATTCAGGTAATTAAATTCTGCCTCCCTAAATTCCCACTTGGAGTTGCAACTGGGTAAAGTATTCTGCATCTCTTGTCCTAAATGACTGTGCAGTTTTACTCCATGCTGATAAACACCTTCTGTGTCCCACCACAGAGACAACAGTGTTTCAGAGGGGGATGAAGTGATTCCTGGATCTCTGTGCATACTTGTGTTGATTTGAAAAGGACGTTAGGGTCTTTTTCAATGAAAGGTGCAATGTACAGTTACTAGAAATTGTTTTGCTATTATTTTTGATGGGGGAAAAGGTGTGACTTGACCTAACCTGCAGCCAGAATGAGATGCCAGGTTCTGGACAGTTTTTGTTTTGTACCTTTAAACAAGAACAACTACTTCTAGACACAACAGTAACTATGCTGAAGTGAAATGCAATTCTATTAATCACCATAGCCAATGAAGACATACTTAGATACTGCTTAGACACCTTTCTATAAACCACAAGGTGCTGCAGGAAGAGGGTATTTTTTCATCTATGAGTAGGAACTAAAACCAGTGATCCAATATGGTGTTAAGGGAAGAGGCACTGTGGTACTGACGTGATCATCTTTTGGATAAGATACCCTGGCCTTTTCCTGTCATTAAGGAGCCCATGGTACTCTGACAGTATTTCCAAGCAGGGTAACTACAGTATATCTCCCCAGATTTCACCTCCAATTGCAATCTGTACTTTCTGCCTTAAACTGTTACGTAGTAGGTCTGTATGCTATGGCTCAGCAGCAGATGAAGTGAACTTTGTGTAGCTGGTAAGGCACCGGCATGAAAGCTAATGTAGACCTGTAAGATCCTTATCAACAAAGCTGGGAAATTTCATCAATACACTGTTGCTCCTTCCCCTGAAGGTGGGGGCTGGGCTCTCTGCAGACTCCCATGGCTCATTACATCCTACAGGAAAGATGCATTTCAAGGTTTCTCATGCAGTTAAATTAATCTCCAGAACTTAATGAAGTAGAGGGAAATACAACTAATGTGAAAGAAAGACAATGTTAATGTAGAAAACACAATACAGCTGCCCTTCTAAAGGCTGAGTTGAAAAACCAGGGGGCGGGCTGGAGCGGGGGGGAGAGGTTCAGAGGCTACAGGTGAGAAGAGAGAGCAGGAGATGCAAAAACAAACAAATGGAGAACACTCATTGGAGCTGCATGAAATACTTAGTAAAGGTGAGAGAGACGGACGGAGATGTGGTCTAGTGGCCAGAATGCAGGATTTGGGGCCAGGAACTTCTAGGTACTAATCTTGGTTCTGGCTTTCCAGCCTTATCAGCACCAAGCGAGCAATTTCAGCAGAACCGGTGCTGAAACTGGTTTAAGTGCAAGGTCAAAAGCTATGTTCAGAGCTGTTTCGGAAGTGGAGACTGAGCTTGCTCAGAGCAAGTCATCTTCACAACACTCAGAAAAGGAGTCAGCTGTGCCTACCCTTACACTTAAATCATTGTCAGCACCAGCACAACCGCACCCATCGCTGTACAGACTGTGCTAGCATAGACACGGCTTCTCTGTAATCTTGAGCAATTGATACTTAGGGCTCAGTCTTGAGAGGTTCTGAGCACTCTCGACTCCTACTGAGAGCACTCGGCAACTCACAGGAGGCGTTTGATGCCTGGAGAAATCAGGACCAGGATCTCTCTGGGTATAATTAGACTTATCCACCTCACTGGCCTGCGGTGACAATGAGCATGCTTTCTTCCAATTATATTTTTATATTCAGTCTTTAAATAAAACTGCAACCCTGTAACTGCAATAAAGGAAAACAGCCAAGTGTGAGAAAAGTCTTGTAGTTACCTGAAGTGGTGATTCGTCCCTATTTGGAAAGTGCTTTGCAGGGAAGCAGCACTAAGGATTATGGGGCCAGGTTTTCATAAGAATTCAGACTCAAACGTACAACGGCATAGCACCTTACAACGAGGGCCAGGTTTCCCAAAGAGGTCAGCTCAAATGTGCATGCTGTTGAATACTGATGCCGCTTTATTTAGGTGCCCGAGTAATAGCAGAAGCTTTTTGAAAATCAAGCTCATAATTAACAGTGCAGGTCAATGTGTACCATATATGGCATGTGGAACTCACAAATGGGGAATGAAAAACGGAGTATAATATTACTTAGCTTTTATATTGGGCCTTTCATGTACACATCCCAAAGCACTATGCAAAGGAGGGTCCTGTTATTGTTATTACTCAAACTGAAGAGCAGGGAGGGAAAGTGACTTGCCCAAGGTCACAAAGAAGGTCAGTGGCAGAGTCAGGAACAAAACTTAGGACTTCTGGATCCAGGTCCACAACCCCCTTAGTCAGATGCCTTGCTTAGCCCCAGAATATCATGTGATGTTGTTCCACATACACACACAGCAGAACAGTGCCACGTTCTCAGCCCCCATTAGTGAAAATACATTTTACAAGGTTCCTTTCTAGACACCTGTTCAGTTTTAGATTATGCTGCCCACAAAATGGTGATGTTTATAAACAGATTTCAGTAAAGTAAATAAATTAAAAAGCACAAACATATTGGGAAAATCGGGGGGGGGGGGGCGGGATTTCCCCTTGGTTTGTGTATTTATTTTTTAAACCCAAAATATTTTTTAAAATAAAACCTGTAAATCCAACTGCAGCAACTCATATATCAGACAGAACCACACAGCTCCCATGCTACAGGGTTTCTGGCACCTTTAAAGTAATGGGCACCATAAATGCCAGCTTTGAGCAACTGTAGAAATTCTTCAGTAGTAAACCCAGGGAGTACTTGGTAAATTCTACCAGAGGGTAATGTCCACAAATGGTATATGCCAGCAAATCTGGATAAGAAACGGAATTCCATAGACTGAAATATCTGGGAGAGCTAGGATGAGGGTTTTCATCCAAGTCCCTTCTCTTTCAAGGTCAGACTAGCTGATCTAAGGGTGCCTTAACAGCTAGGAATTCAAAGTCCTCTTTTGAATCTGAAACACTATCCATCTCTTCAGCCTCCATAGGAGGAACACAGCCCATTGTGACAACATCAGACACAGTCTAATCCTGCTCCCATTAAAGCCAATAGCAAACCTCCCACTAACTCCAGAATTTAGGTGAGATACTTGCTCATGACTTGGGAGGCCTCTTATAACTATTCTTCAACACGGCCTTCAAGCTGCGGCCAACCTGAAAGGAATGTATCAAAAATCTCTCTGAAGAGCCAACAAAGTATAACTTGCCACTACATATCACAAAAGATCCTTAGTCAACATGATTCCTGAAAGCAACAGATCAGAACAATGGCTTTTAGCTATCAGGTTGCACTGTCCAGAGGGAGTGACTGTGCACCTGAAACATAACTACATTGTATGATCCGTACACTCCCTATGCAAAAGTCTGTGTAGTAACTACTCATATATGGCAGATACATGTTTTATACTCTAAGACTCCAAGCAGGGGTAGGTGGAAGGCTGATATCCAAATATACAGTCACATTATAAATAAACATTCTGCAAATTTGTATGTTTTAAATATAAAGCTGATTTCTAGTAACAGGGACGCAGAAAGGCATTTGGATCTAAAATATATATATATATATATTTGCTATTATTTTGCACTCATACAATACAAAACAGGCAATCTAAAATGGGGGAAAAATCAGTCTTGCACTGGAGCAATGTGGTAAATACAGCCAAATTCATACAAAAGTGGAAGTTAAAAAGGAAATCCAGGCCAAC
The DNA here is from genome assembly GCF_007399415.2 of Gopherus evgoodei. Classification (NCBI taxonomy): domain Eukaryota; kingdom Metazoa; phylum Chordata; order Testudines; family Testudinidae; genus Gopherus; species Gopherus evgoodei. The sequence continues at coordinate 13,788,813 of NC_044340.1, read as the reverse complement.
TCATTAATTCAATTTTCACTGAAAGCTAACAGAAGAAGCCAGTAAGTTTTTATTCTGAGTCTACACAGTTTCTAAATATTAATGTGTAAAATATGTATATGACTCTGTTTTTAAATGTTCCCCATTAAAAAAAATAATTGTTTACTTTCATGACTTAAAACATTACAGCTTTTTATATTAAATTATATTGCTGTTTCCATATTTTTTTCTTCTGTTAGCGATTTTGTGCAATTTGCTATATTCCCCCTAAGAACTAAAGAAATAGATAATACATCCAAACTGAAGTAAAACAAAGTGGAGAGGGAAAAGGATTTCAAAATAAGCTAATTTTATACTGAGAATAATACAGAGGTGTAACTCGAGACTACATCCAATGACTTCAGTGGAATCACTCCAGATTTACACTGGCTTTCGGATGAGCAGAATCTGCATTTCAGAGTAGCTTGCCAATCTATACAGCCAAAAACTACTGAACTATATTGCTCCATACACAACTCTTATGTCATTTTTCAAGGAGGATACAATTTCAACAATGTAAGAATGAATCCATCTTATTTTAAAAATGAAATAAGTTTTTGTTTTCTGCTTTCCCAGACCGGATTGGAAATACAAACAAACCAAAAAATATCCAGACCTCACATATAATGCACCTGAGATTTAATTTCTTCAGCTTGATGTCAAATAACTCTCTGTATCCCATTTTATTCAGGCACGAATGAGCCATTGGTTTTGTACAACCATGAGTACATGTTAATAATAACCAACGCTGAAAACTGATATGATAATTGCAGAACAAGATCTGCAGCTCTAATTTTATATTTCCTAAAAGGAGGGAGCAGGGCTAGAGGGAGACGTTAGTAGCAACGTTAGACATTCTCAGTTTAAAAGCATAAACACAACCATATCCAGGTTTTGTGCATTTGCCATGCAGACACATACCTATAGATACAAGCTTGTGTGGAATATGACCACAAGTTCGGATCTACGGGTTTGTGGCAACGGGCATTGATCTCTTCCTTTTTTTTTTTTTTTTAACTTTTAAAAAAACATTTCTGCAAATGAAATTGCAAAACTGTTAGTAAATTGCAGTGTTCATAATATTTAACACATTAAAGACGCTAACTTACAGGAATAACTATTTCTTTATAGTACTGAAACACTACTTGTGTGACTACAGTTTCTTTCCCCACACCTTTTAGAGCAACAAAATACATTATAAATATGGCTTGAACCAAAAAAGTAACACTCCATATTTCCTTCAGAGAAGCACTTTGCTACACAAGATTATTGATGATGTGATGCTAAATGACCAATCATAAACATTACTGGTATGTTGATAACAATATGGTAAACCAACCTACCACAAAGACTTTTTGCTTGTGTTAGAGAGATACAGGTGCGCTCCAAAATGGATCAGCGAGAGTTTACGTGTGTGGGTCTGTCTGTATGTGTGTGTATAAAAAAAAATTACATTTTAATAGGATCTTCCTAGTTTTCATTCTGGCAGCCTTCCTAAACACATGGAAAAAACAACTATGCAAAAGAAAAATATGGGTTGCATTAACTTTCAGAGAAGTAATTGTTGGTCTAGATTTTTTTATTAGAGAACAATTAAAATTTCAACTGTAGCAAATATATTTTCCTTCCACTAAGCAATCTAATAACTTTCCCCAACCCCCTAAAAAAATCTGCCAAATACCAGCTAAATGTCTTTCAAAACAGACAGAGACAAAAAAAACGTGAATGTTTTCTTATTTTGGATAAGATTTGACTTCATCTAGGAGAAAATTTTTGTCATTGCAACAAAAAATTATCCATGCAGTTCCAAAGTTTTCACTCTTATGTAATTAATTTTCACTTGAAGTCAATGGCATTACACTGAATTTGTGCAGTTGGTGGAAATGAGAGAAGAATTGGGCCCTCAGTTACTTGTAACTTATGAATATTAAATCTACTGAGATATATTTGCTTGCCTTCCTCCTCCCACTCCTCCTCCCAAAGTCATACAAACTTCCCTTTTCTATCTCCTCTTATACTTCAGACAACAGATAGGAATTTGCAAAATTGAGTATTATTCTTTCTGATATGATACCGTCAAGTCATGTATAGTAATAGTGCTATTGGCATAATTTTAAGTGCTTGCTTCTGTTCTCGTATAGGTTCTGAAAATAAAAAAAAAATTTTCTCTCTCCAGTCTGGGAAACAGACACAATTAAATGAATGACAGCTTTCCTTCATGGGTATTGGTTCATCTTGAATCTCTACTCATCCTCCATCCAGAAGCCTAAATACTTACTAAGCCCAAAATTTGCAAACCAGGTTGCTTAAAGTTAGGCTCTTACATCAATACTTAGGCATCTACTTAAAAGTGGCCAGGTGTTCAAAGTTCTCAGTACCCACAAATCCCACTGAAAGCAGGTGTCTAGCATCTTTCAAAATCACGGCAACTATTATGGAGGAGCCCCCTGCATGAAAAGTTATGACCCACCAATGTGTGCAGTGACCCACCAAAGGGGACAGTACATACATTTTATTGAGCTTTGACCAGAGATTATAAATAATTATATTTTTATATAAGGGAATTGCAAATTCAGTATGGCAGACCTTACCTTACTATGCAAACACCCTCAAAGTGATATATTTTAAGGGAATCTAGGTTAAAATACAGAGTGCCTTCTAAGAGTCTTTCCCTATAACCATATAATTAGAAGTCATTAATACAACTCTTGCTCCTGACCTGAGGACCTCATATGACTGCTAAGAATTTTGCTTTATATTTGCATGTCCCTCCAAGGATGCAATGCAGTAGCCCATAATGAACAGTACTCTCTCTGTACCAGAATTCATCTTGGTTCATCTATCCTGTGCATGGTAGGAATTTAAAAACCTTGCTGAAAGGGTATATAATGTATGGCAGTGCATAAATGTTTACTAAGATCCTTGTTTCTAAAACTTCCCTCCTTGAAAGCTAATATTCTCATCTCCCAATCACTTCTATAATCACTAGCATCCTGACTGGGACTGGGTGGCCTAGATGTACCTCTTGTGATTGACGTGAGCCCTCAATTCTCACTGGTTTCAATGGCACACAGCAGATCATGGCCCTATGGGCAAGATTTCCATCATAGTTCTGCTCTTATTTGGGCCCTGAAATAATTGGCCCGATTTCCCCAGAGCTCAGCACCCAGTCGTATTGGGAGCTGGGGGGTGCTAAGCCTTGTTGAAAAGCTGACCCTTTATTTAGATGGCTAAATGACCTCACATCTACAGCTATAATGCCTTTATAAAGCAAAAAAGCAAAAGGGATGGGAAGGCGAGCATTTTCAGGGTAAGAATTAATTTTCATAGTTATATGTGTTAAATGTTATAGCAGGTCTTTCTAGAAATTGATCTATATATGTCAAACTGGCACAGTTAACATTTGAGAGGATTCCCACTGTAAATCTTATGGACCTGCATCTGCACTCCTTTGAGACTAGAGGAAGGGAGCTTGGTAGATACACACATTTCATTTTGTGGCATCTATATGCTGTAAGTAACAAAGTGTCCAAGTCCAAGCTATCAGTTCCTAGTGTTTGTAAAAAACAAACCAAAAAACCCCAACCCCATAACAACAACATACTTTAAAATGTCCAATGAAGTGAACTTGTAAAAGAAGAAGCAAATAAAAGCAAACAAGATACAAACAACACATTCTTCTGAACTGGACTACTGGTTGTTTTTTTAAATCTGATTGTACGTCCATCGAGTGCATTCGAGGTGCCAGAGAAAAGACTATAGGTTACACACAAAGGTGAGGTTTGAAAAATTTCCCCTTGTAGATTAATTATGCAGCTGTTAATACTTTGTGAAAACCTCATGAAGAGATAAACAGTGGCAGAAAATCCATGATAGACAAATGAATCAATTGTCTTTGTGATACATTTGCATGTAACTTTAGCTTATAAATAATGAACTTCACCTAGTCTATTAGGGATTTTGCTATTTATCCCAGGACATTTTTTTATTTTGATTAGCATGTAAGATCGAAATGATCATAATATCAACAAACATTAGGTTCCAGAAACCAGAGATGACTAAACTAAAAAAGAGATGCCCCTGTCTAGCATTAATCCTTTGGAAGGCTGGCATTTTCCAGTCTTTCAGCCAGAGCAATATATAGAAGAATATATACAAATGTATGTATGTATGTCTCCAAAAGCATAACATTGGTTTGAGTCTGCATGTGGTTTTCAAGCAAACCACACTGCACAAATGCATTTTCCAAGAAAATTGTTGATCAGTGTGGAACGTATTGTGTGCCTGTGTAAAAGCTGTTTGCAGCCATTTCATATTTCAATCAAAAAAATGAGAGAAACCAGAAACAGAAGTCCTAAACAATTCTTCCCTCTCCCTTCCTATTTTAACTATTGAATTTTTAGACCTTTTAAAAAAATCATTGTTTTATTTTTATATAATTTCTATCAATCTATTAATAGTTTGATATACTTCAAATGAAAAAAATATACAGTTATATGGAAAACAGAGTAACTTACAAATCTGACAGGAACGACTTTACCTTAGCAGTGGCACTTCACGGGAATACTTATTGCACATGAGCTGCCATCTTGCTAGGCCCAACTCTTCAACAAACGTATCCTAGAAAACAAAAAAAACCATTTACAGGTATTTCGGTGGCCCTTTAAACAGTCTGATTCTGTCTTTGTACACTGAGCTCTGTAGTTCTAGTAGCACAGAACCTGAGAGAAAGAGATGAGATCTGAAAACGTAAGACGGGTTGCTCAAAATAAAAGGTGATGTTAATGTTATGCCTTTGCTCTATTCGACCTCAGCATAAAGAGTTAAATATATGGAAATAAAACACATTTCTTGCAGCACATAAAACAAAGACGTTGGATAATTCTAATACTCCAAAGCAATGAATAAAAAGAAGCAAACACAGAGATCATGATTGCAAGTACATTCCTGGGTAGTTAGTTATATGCATCAATGTCTTAAACAGATTAGTTATCATGTACAGATCCACATACGATTCAAATTTGGTAAATCAAATTCAAATAAGAGGATCATTACCTGCATCTGAGTAGACTCATCAAGCAACCATTTTAACTTTTTTGACTCTCTAACACTGTTTCAAGGAATCATTATTTCTCTCTTGCCGATGGGATTGGTAAAAGAAGAGAAACCCCTGATTGCAGTGGTATCGTGGATGCCAGTCTTTTTGCACCACAGCACGATTCTTGGCTGCCATTCCAAGCTGCTTTCCCTTGCCAAGTTTTAAGATGCTGCTTTTTGCCTTTCATTTTATTGTTCCTTTCCCAATGTTAAAGATTGACTTAAACCAATGCACAGCTGCTAACAGGGGGAAAAAAAGTATTTGAATTTTGCACAAGAACACAGCTGGGGAAGGAGCACGCTGTGATGTAACCAAAATGACACCCACAGAAATATTGCCGATACTTTGGGGGGGCTCCTTCCGCTCCATACCCTGGTGTTCTCCTACAAAACAGCTGGAAATACTAGTTAAAGAACAAGAGACAATAAAATGTCCAGGTTTGTGATCCACCCTTGTCATGTAATGGCTGGGGGGAGGGAAGAAGGGATGCCACTTGTATTTTTTGTCCATTTTTTCGCTTGCCCTCATTCTTTCTTTCTCTTTAAGCTTCATTCAAGTTTGTATTTTTTTAAGCCTAACAAAAGAAGGTTCCCCGTCCCCACCCTTCCGTTGCTTTTCCCTGATAGGAGTTTGTCCCTGTCCAAGCATCACGGCCCCCTCTTTTTTTTTTTTTTGTAATGCCACCGTGAACAGACTCGGCATCACAGCGTGGAAGCCACTATCAAAATTCAATGCAGGGCTGCAAATTCGTTCACCGAACGCATTTGTTTACTCTGAGCAAAATTACCCTATTTTTATGGTAGGTTGTGTAAACCAAAGTTGGAAGCAAACAAAATAATCCTCCCGCAGTCTTTTTTTTTCTAATTTATTTTACTTAACATAGCAACAAAAATAAGAACTTATATTTATGATAAAATACACTACATTAACCAAAAATTTGCTATTCATTCTTTTGAAGCTTTAAATAGCCATGAAAGAAATGGCTCAATGGAATATGCTGAATATATAGTAATCTAGTTATTGAATGGTATAACCCTTCCTGTCTGTGTGGGTATATGCATACATACACACATATACAGTAAAAATATAAATAAATCTTGGTATAGAAAGATATATTGGAGAAATATATCATAAGTATATATAAAATAGTTCTGTATATACAGATATTGCTCACCATCAAATAATCTTTCAGGTATCTCTTGAGTTACAGACGTATCTACACATAGATGCATGTATATAGTATGTCTATAGCAAGCGATAGATAGATACAGGCGGATATTTTACATAGTACTTGGGAGGCAGATAGTTTATATTGTTTGAAAGTTAAATCATGCAAAAATTGACTATTTCCAAATATAAAATTAGAATGCAGAAAAAATACTCTGCCATAAGTAACAGTTATTGGATGGTCTGAGGTGTAAGGGTGATTATTTACAGAAGTGCTAAGTGCAGCATGTACAAATGCCAAATGAAGAAATAAATATACACATTTTTTTAAAGAAAAAAAATGACTGACAACTTAAAATTCCTATTAAAAGCAACAGAGTTAAACAGAAGCAGGGAAGATTAATAGGGGGGAAAGAAAATGGAAGCTTTGTTCCAAAGTGGAAGCATAAGATGCGAAATTTCAAAATCAGATGGCTTGGTCGGTGATTTCTTTCATTTAAATGAATTGATCTGTTGCTAAACTGCTGCTCTGGTGCCAAGAAACCTTTAACTCTTTCGGCTCAAAGCCCCTCATGTTTTCTCTTGAGCTTGCCACTTTTCGATTAGAAAGCGGAAAATAAAAAGAAGGGGGAATAAAAAAAAAAAGCATAAAAACCAGGGGGATTAAATCCACGAGCACATGCAGCACACAAAAGAGCGACAATATGGAGAGCATCCATGTTTCGTTAGAACTTCTACTGTATAAACAATGTGATTCTTGTTCTTACAATGTTGCTAAAACTTGGAAAGGCGACAAAAAGGCCTTCAACCTTCACAATTATACTTACAGAGAGAACTTAGTGGCAAACCCATCAGAAACGGGGTTTGCAGCAGGAGAAAAAAGAAAAAAAACCACGACAGAATCCTGACCTAGTCCGTTGTAAACATTCACTTACCGAGAATGCCTTAAGCATTTTCCAACAGAACCCCCTTTTCTATACATGTTCACCTACGTGGAGAAAAAAAAAAGAAGCTGTTTTGGTCAAATTTGGGTGAGAGTTGCTAGTGCTTTTCCATTTTGTTTTGGGTTTGTTTTTCCCACTAAAAAACAAATACAAAATAAAATACAAAATAAAATATACTTGTTATAATTGAAGCTAATTCCGGGGAGAAAATATATATGTGCAGAAAAAATAATATATACATATATTTCCCTCCCACTTTCCAAACTCCGCTGCAGTTCCTCCTAAACTGCTGCTTGCTCCAATCTGGTGCCTGCTTAACAACGGAATGACAGGCAACATCTGTTTGTATAGAAGCCAAGATCAAGCCTTCAAAAATTTTCTGGCTTGGTTTCCTTTTTTTTCTCCTCTATGGAAAGCTTCTCTTAAAAAAAAAGCGCACAGCAAGATTTTGAAAGCAGCTCAAGTGAGGCAGCAACTATTTTCCCTTGAGTTATTTCAAGGTATAGCATTTCTAGGGTAATTCATTCACCCTCACCTCCCCGAGTCTTGTCTCTTCCTCATGCTATTAACATAGTAACACACAACTTAAAAAAAATTCAACATACCTTGATCACTAAAAGGCCACTCCCTCCTATGGGGGGATTTATTCTTCAGTAGTCAACTAAAAAAATTTATTGGGGGCAGGGGAGGGGAAGAATTGGAGAGTTGAGAAGACAATTTTGTCACAATTTTCTTTTGTTTTACAAACCCTGGTCTGAAATACATAGATAAATAAATCAAATCAAACCCAAATAAGTTTAAGTGCCGGGCTACTGCCAATTCTGTGGCAAATTGGGAGAAAGCACAATAATTCCACATGCTGAGATGTGAACAACTGGAAAGAGACCAACTCTCCAGAAGTCACAATGAAAACTATCAAGGCACCCACTCCTCCCCTTCTCCCCCCTCCCAGCACCTTCTCCTCAAAAAAAAAACAACCCCACCCTCACCCCCACCAACAACAAAACTCATGCCACCAATTTAAACGATTAATTTAACAAAAGGAAAAGGGAAAGGAAAAAATGAGGCTATTTAAAAACTGGAGGAACGTTTTATTCATCGGTGAATTGGGGCACACACACAACATTAAAAAAATTCAGACAAGTTGCTAAGGAGACTTGTGTAAACTCAGAACACAGGCACATTTCTTGGCCTTTTCCCCCTGTATTCCATCTTGTATTCTGATCACGCACCACTGCGACACCACTGCACCAATCCACTGCATTAATCTTAGCCTTAAACAGGCTGACTGGCAGAGCAAACCGTGTGTATATATCATCTTTCAAACTTAACAAGTTAAAGGGAGAGAAGGTGGCGGTGGGTGGGGAGGGGTGGGGGGGCGGGACATTTCATTCTGAATATAAAAATACAGGATTTGAGCATAGTAAGGGAATTTTAAAGAGGCAGTGTTATATGGGCGTATGTAGAAAGCTGCAAGCCTCCCTTAGCTTGCGTGTGTGTGTCTCTGTCTCTCTCTCTCCCATTCCTTATAACAAAATCCCATATCCCTTGGCAGATGTCTGAGGCATCTGAATCCCTGCCAGATCTAACAATGTCGGACCCAGTCTATGCCACCAGACGACCTGCACCACGAAGTAGTTCATTCTCCCAGCATTGTGGGGTCATACAGACATAATAAACAACCATTTTTCTTTTCTAATGTGCAGATTCATAAACTGCATTTTTAATAAAATGCATCTTTTATCCTTCTTTTTCAAAAAAAAAAAGAGAGAAAACAGTGTTCATAAAAAAACGAATAAACGGGGACATTCAGGAATGGGGCACTGAAGGTGACTTTTCTCCTGCCACACAATCCCTTCTCCTACCACCCCTCCACCCCCTCCCTCCCCCCAGTCACAGACCTTAAACAGTAGCCGGCATGTGTTGACATTAGGTTTGGGTGAAATTAACATTTTCTTTCAGTTCCATGCATGCAGCCAATACTTTTATTATTATTATTTAAAAGATATTACCTTATCCACCTTGTCTCTCTAATATCCTGGGACTGACACAGCTACAACTACACTCCGTTTCAATTTAGACCTATTTATTTTATTTTACAACACATTAACTTCAATTTTGATATGAAAGGTTTCAAGAACTGTCCTATTTCATGTAGAAAATGGTGTTTCAACAATTTCAAACCTCCTCCCCCACAATTTTTTTCAAAATAGGAAATTGGTTGAAACCAGCCTTTTCCTGCAAATAGTTTTGGTTTTGACAAATGGACAATTTCCAACAAAAAGTATTTCGTCAAAAAAATCCCATCCAGCTCTACTTTGGACGCAGGACTTTGGATAGGGGACTTTTCACAGATAGGCGCTGACTTGCTGAAATGATCACTATGGCACTCTTAAAACCATGAAAACCTAAGAGGTAAAACATGAGTACATTTTGGAATAAACTTCTTACAGACAAAGAATTACCATGATCCTATTGTAATACTTTTACCTGTGTTTGGATCACATGCTTGCAGTGTACTTTTGGATGGCTTAGAGGTCAATGGTTCAGCACTGAAAAAAAAAAACATGTTTTCCTGCAGGGTGGATTCAGCCCTTCATTATCCTGAGGCAGAAACACAGACTCCCAAGCAGATCACTCTGTGTCTGTGTGACAGAGATGGTGATAAAGCCAAGAACTCTAAGAACAAGTGCATTTTCCTTTAGGGTTCCCAAGCTGTGACAAGGGATATGTGCTCCCAAGGAGGTACTCCAATGAGTGGATAGGTCGGAAGATGAGTGTCAAGAGAGTTGGCTTCCTAGTTCTGCTATGAAATGGCCATTTGATCTTGATTACCTGTTTCACCTCTTTGGATACGTCTATACTGAAATTAAAGACCTGTGGTACGGCCATGGCTGGTCCAGGTCAGCTGGCTTGGGCTGCGGGAATAAAAATTGCTGTGTGGACATTTGGATTCATGCTGGTGCCTAGGCTCTGAGACCTTCCCCATCATGGGATCCCAGAGCCTGGACTCCAGCTCAAGCCTGAGCATCCACACAGCAACTTTACAGCCCCACAACTCAATCCCCATGAGCCTGAACCCTCTGACCTGAGCAGGCGTGAGTGTTTAAGTTACTGGATAGTTGTATCCTCTGTGCCTCCTTTTCGCCACCCATAAAACAGGGATAATATTACTTACTTACCTTGGTAAAGTGCAATGAGCTCTATGCATAAGAATTGCTACCTATTATTATGGAGGGTGAAACAGACTATCTACTCTCAGTCTGACTGCAGGGGCATACACAAGGGCTTCACTGCTTGTGAGCTCTGGCCGAGGATTGAGTTCCCCACTTCTCTCTCTCTCTTATACCTGGGCTTTATCTGCAGGCTCAGAATTTGCCCCCCTTGACACTAACAAATTGGATCTCTCCTTTTAATTTAAACTGGATCTGAGACAGCGATGGGTGACCATCAAAAGGTTTGGAGGTTTGGCTTCCTTTGGCTAAAACATCTAAACAGCTTCACTGACCTTGTGAGATCAGGAGAATCTGGTCCCAGCATTTGATATTTCTGTTTCCTATTTTAATTGAAACCAGGAAGTCTAGAAGTTGGATGATTTTTAAAAAAAAATTACTGAACTTCAAAAATATCTGAGTCCAATCTAATTCAAGTAACAAACACACGTTCAAGGCAGGAGTTATTTCCTTCAAACCAGATTTCTCCACCTTAACCGTTAGGGTTATATTAAATTATCATGTACATTTCCTACTTTTGAAATGTGATGAACTGACCACTAGGGAGAAGTAGGTCTTCAGTTTACCCAAAGAAAGAAACAACCTGGGCGGTAGTCTATATCACTCTGCTAATGCATCTCAACCCGAATCACAAAGGACCTTAGGAAAAGACGGCAGTTAAGTATTGGCCTCAGTGCCAATAAGGGACGCAGTGGTGAAGGTGGTTTCTATAACGTGTTGGACACTTGTCTACGAGAACAGGTACACTGGGATCATCGTTCTGGCACTCATGCACTGTAACACTAAAAGCCTGGAACTAGTAATGCCTTTCAGTCACCCTCTTGCAAGATGTCCAGTGCCAACCCCTTGTTCTGAAGACCCCATAGCCACCTCCTCCCTCCACAGGTTTGTGAATGCAGCAAAGGTGTAATTCAGAGTCTGTGGAGTTCAATGTGATTTGGATCAGGCCCAGAAGCAGGCACTGTCTGCATATTGACAGAATATTTTAACCCCTGAATCTCTTTAGTGACCTCAATGTTTAGTTTCCTTGGTTAACGACATGATCTTCACCCAATTCACAAGATGATTTACTAGCAACAGTATTTCAACAGTGCCTAGAGGCCTAAATGACATCAGAGACCCATCATAGTAGGCACTTAAACACAGACACATTGAATTCTGGGTCCATTTTGTTTTATTTTCCAAAGGTTCTAGTGACTTTTAATCCACGGTATGTTTGAACAAAGACCATGTTTTCATTTTGGTTGTGAGCTAAGCGAGACCTTTTAAAAGCGACTCTTTCATTCTCAGGGCCTCAAAACATCTGTTTCTACCCAGCTAGAGGAAAGCAGATGTTTAAGACTTCCTTTTATAGGACCTAGTGAGAGGTATATCATTATTTTAATGTTATTCTTTGCAGTGACACATCCATTTTATCATCATTACATGTATTGTTAGCAACATGTTTGAACTGTGTAATTTGAAGACGAGGGGATAAAACCCTCGCAGGGGGTCTGAGGGTAACCTCCTCTTGGGCAAAGTTTTCAGATACTACCTGCCATTCAGTGCAAGCTGGTGCATTCCAACAGCAGAAACAGAGAGACATTTATTAGTCATGGATAAAAGCCATCCAGCAGCAAAGCTGGTTTGCAATGTGGGAGGATGAACCCCCATTAGAGGCAGGGAAATACCCCTCGCATTCCCAGAATAGTATTTAAGGGCTGATTGTCTAGAAAAGCTGTAAAATGTGGTCCCCCTGCCCCCACCAGAAATAACATATAATCAATTAACTGTTCTAAAATGGAGTAGGAAGCAAGGAAACTTTGAATGATTCCACACAAGCTGGCATCCAAGTACTGGTGTCTGTGACTATCAAGGTTTAGCACGTGCTCTCTTAATGGGATGCAGTAATATTGTGTAAGAATTACCTGGCATCACAATTAGAACAGTCTGACAACAGGGGAGGCTCTGACTGGCACAAGGATTTGTGTAAGTGACGTGGATGGAACCTAAGTCACTTTCTTAGAGTGCACCTCCTGTTTTGTTGTTTCTCTACAGTAACACATTCCTTTGCTGCTGCTAACCCATCAGAGTAGCTTAATTTTTTGTTCCTACTGTGTCCATCACCGAAGTACCTAAATGAGGACCCAGCAAATAAGAGCTGCACCAATCTAAGTGATCAGGCATGCTAGGCAAAATACACCTCCAATGTTGCTTGATGTAGTAAGTACATCCTAAGGTTCCACTATAAGGGGACACGCATGTCATGCTGCTACCACAGAACAGCAGGTGCACCGGGATACCAAGAGTGAAGCAGCTAATCCGGGTCTAGTTGAGACAGACATAATTATTGTATGATTTTAAGTCCAGTTTCAGGGCAGACGACTGGATGACTCGGAGGACTGGCCATGGGATAGGCAAGCTTTCATCTCCTGATGAGCAGTAGTCATACTCCAGACACCACAGACTAGATTGTAATGATATTCTGTCCTGAGTAATTCATAGGTGTGCTGCCCCAGAAGCAGACCAAAGTATGAACTGGTAGGCTCCTCTAAATTATGCTGAGCCAAGGGCTGCATTGGGATTGGGGTTGGGATGGAGAAAGGTGGAAGAACTAGAACAATGGATGTGCATGGGGTGGGCTTGTGGTATCCTACCTGCCCTGGCTTTGTACAAATAATTCCATCCAAGGAGTTGCAGTCTCTCCCCAACAGACTTGAGTAAAATCAATTACCTTTCCTCCCTAATGCGGAGCTGTAATTAGGAGTAATGAGATTAAAGGAGGGAGAGGAAATTTTAGGCTAAATATCAAGAAAAAGCTTCCAGAACAATCATGCACTGACCAGGACTGGATAGGAAATAACAGGTCTTTGCCATGTTTAATTGCTATGATCCCAACTCTATACACTAATCATAGCTGCTTATTTAATACACTAGCTCTTACATGAAAGATCAATGCAAGGACAGCTACACCAGTGCCATAAGCTGTATAGCACACGATAGTCCAAATCAACGTCAATGTGACTTCAGGGAACAGCCTGAAAGATGCAGGGGAGCATGAAGGGGTTTGTTGGACAGTGCCCTTCATTACAGGATTCTAATTCTACAAGGTGCCAGGTGCTTCTGAAAGATGCCGAGCACTTTGGGATCCCACTGAAGTCCACAGGAGTGGAGGGTGCTCAGCCCATTAATGAGCACATGTACAGTTACAGGCAAGTTCCAGGGCCCCACCCAATCTTTAGACCTAGAGTTGCCACTGCCTGCAATGTGCCTTGCGGGGAGAATATATGTACACACCTCCACGCTGGGTAATGCAAAAAGAATGTGAAGTTCATTCTTCTGGCCATCCATTCATTGCAACCACACAAAAGAGTAATAACCCTCTATGAGTGTGATTTTATATATCTGTATCTATAGATAGACAGACAGACTGACATCTGACTGGATTCAAAAATTAGATTTAAATACCATAGAAAAGTCACATTTAATAAAATATCATTAGGTTCCTGTTACTGAATCTATAAAAATTACCTACAATTAGTACAACTGGCTCTGTATATTATTCTGTATAAAATGACCTAAAACTAGTACAAATGGTGCTACAGATGTACAAGTAGCCTGTAAAATTGGCCTCCAGTAGTTGATTTTTTCCCCCAGTGCCAGCAAATAATTTAAGACACATAATAAATATTGCATCCTTTTTATTTGTCTCGTGGTTTTCTGAGCCTTTAGGCATCATGTTTCCAAGCTGTTTTCCATGTCCATAAGGGCTAGAAACTTTATATTTTTTTTAATTTGAAAGCTGAGATTCTTGCATAACAACATGATTCCAGGAGATGAAGCTTTATATACTGTCAGACTCACGATAAATTCATGAGAGGTGACAACTCTGTGTTTTACAAATGGAAGTACAGAAAGAAAAACAACTTTTAGATGGTCCCCCAAGAAGTGTGTAACACAGCAAGGAATTTATTCCAGGTTTCCTAACTCCAGTATAATGCTTTAATCATAAGTTCATTCTTCAGATCTAGGATACAGATAAAAGCTTCTACTCTTATGAAAAGTGCCCTGGAACCTCGTTTTGTAACAAAGATGATCTGAAATCACAGACTTTGGATCTGGATTCAGATCTGATCGTCCAATAGTTAAGGAAGGTTTAGGACCTGTGTTTTACCAGGGCTGTCATATCTAGTTTTTAAGGTCTCATCTCAAAGTCCCACACACCATAAACTGCATGGCACCCAGTGTATCTGCCTCAGGTGTATGAAGGGCTAAGTCAGTCTGCTGAGATTTGAACCTGGAGGCATAGGTGTTCCAAGCATGATCTTTATTTAAAAAAACCAAATCAAAACAAAAAAAACATTTCTGCCCCCCACTTATAACTACCTATGCATAGGTGCAGACTTGACTATGAAGACCTTTGCCCTAATAGTTTAAGAAAACTCCTTTAAAAAAAAAGTTTTCATGATTTCTACATTTCTTGGAAAGAAAGGCAAGATTCCACATCAGCTTTAAAATGAAGAAGAAAAAGTGCTCCAGTGACTTGAAGGTTTCTTTTGGTAGGTATAATCATCATAACCACCCCATTCTTTTCCACCCTGAAAGTAAAGTTAAAAGGAATGCATTGATTTTGATAGTGAGAGTGATGGCTGGGGGATAGAGGCAGGCGCCTACATGTTCAATACCAAAGCAAGGAGCATAGAAGCCAAGCGGATGCGTTTCTAAAAGCTACAACTACGTTTAGGAGAGGAAAAATATCTCAGGGTCATTTCTAGGTCTGCTCTCGGGATTGGAATAGGAGAGAGACTGAAGGTACCAAGAGTGAAACAAATGGGGTAAACAGGGCTCAAGATAAAGAGCTACTTAAAGAAAGAACGAAATCTCCTTTTCTTCAATGCTGCAGCAAGAGAAATTGCTTCGCTGCTTAGCTTTTGGCTTCATGTCCCCTTAGAACAGAGCACAGCGAGCGCCTCGTCTCATCTTTCAAAATCTAGGTCACTTCAATTTGTGTCTGTGCTTCCAAAGATACTTTTGCAACTAGTCTCATTTACAGAGATGCCTCAGCCAGAGATGCTGGCTTAGGACTTCAGACTCCTGCAATGACCCCAGCTAGCTCCTCTGTTCTTTTCAGCATATAGACTCACTGCCGACCAACAACTAAAGCCAATGAGGACATATAGGAGGATGGCATCTGCCTCACTGAGGTGGGTACTGAGCTATATGATTGTAAAGGGTTGCTCAGTCAGGGCATGGATGCTCCACCTTCGTCAGTGGAGACTTAGTTAAGTGAGCGCAAGACGTGGCTACACCCTTCTGTCTGAACAGTTACCTGGCCACTCAGCATCTTACAGTCTGTGTGGAGGATCATCCATTCCCTTTCCAGCCAGCTGTCACCTATTTAGGACTCAAACGGGACCGAAGTCTAACATACTGGTCCCATTTAGAATACTTAAAGAAGATCACCTCCTTCACTGCCTTGATCCAGAATCTAGCATGGACCTCTTGGGGAGCAGAGGCCAATGTCCTACGAACCTCAGACCTGGTGACTGTATTCGCTCCAGCGGAATACCGTGCAGCACGCCGGGGCAGAAGTTGACATACATGTCTCACTGATTCCGAGATGAACATGGCTACCCGAATCATTAGTGGTTGCCTTAATCACCATGATTAACATCTAATTTACATGTGTTGGCTTATTTAGCTCCCTCAAAACTTTGATGAGATGCCTGAAAACTGCACAGGGGGCTATGATGGAAGAAAACAGCCTGCTGCGCATAGGGCTGACAATGGTGCCAACAGGCACAAATAAGCAACACACCCTTCCCCCAGGAAGCCCTGCCTGTCTCCACAAGAAAGGACGTACACCTGCAGCCCCTGCTTACTTGCCACCACTGACTGTGACATCCTTTTAAAGCATCCATTCATGCATTCATGTCTAGTGCTGCCAATCCAGTGCTAATTTTGGATGAACAATGGCATATCAAGGCTGACAGCTATGACCTGGCAGAGTAGCAGTAATTTTGGAATAGAGGTACAGGCATGCTAAGGAACTTAAACCCTAATTTATACCTACCTGTCCGCAATCTGGGTTGCAGATCCTGGACTAAACTTAACAGGCTGCTTACTGGAATGGCCAAAGCGAGTGCCAAAATGCAGAAATTTGGTTTAGCCTGAACTTCAGTGTCACAGCAGCAATGCAGACAACCAAACATGCCGTGGAGGAGTGCACAGTTAGAAGATTGAAGGGCAGACTGCAACACTTCGCTACCCTCAACGATGCAGCAGCTAGATGGCTCAACAATCTACATATCAACCTGAGATGCATATGAAAGAAGAACTGCTCTTGTGAACCAGTGTTGGTGGAAACGGACTCAGAAATAGCTTTGCCAATGTGCACACTTTGGGTAGGCAGAGCCTATTTAAGGGGGTGATTTTCTGAGCTTCTTGCAATGTGGCCCCTGCTGACTCACAGGAGGAAAGGGGTGGCTCTTCTTCTGGTGAATCATTCTAAGGAGAAGAGCCTTTGAGCCCCTATTCAGAAACCAGGAACATTCATTTCTTCTTCTGATGGACAAAGCAGCAGAACACTGCACCAACTTTTACTAACCTACTACCTGCGCAGCTCCTGCCATGGCTACTGGAGAGGCCTCACTGCTAAACCTGCCTCATTCCACGGAAAACAGAGACGGAACTCACCGAGGAAACTGGTTCTGATCTTACACAGATTTACACTAGGGTATCTCCACTGACTTCAAAGGAATTACTCCTGATCAACACCCTGTAAGTGAGATTAGAACCAGAACCTCACAGCAGATGCATTAGGTTATATTGTTCATCTCTCTGCAAGTGAGGGATTGTCCCCTATAAAACCTCAATCAATGCTCACTGTGGAGTGTGTCTTGCACCTTCCTCTGAAGCAGATGGTACAGGCACCGCTGGAAACAAGTTACTGGGGTAGGTGGATCTCACTCATCTGATCTATTTATGGCAGTTCTTATTACTGAAAACTGGAAGGAAAAGCAGGCGTTGGCCTGTAACGGGAAATAAAGAAGCATGTGATGCTTAAATAAGGAACAATTTGGTCACTGCAGTCTCCCTTATTTTAAATGAAGCAGATGTGAGTTACATTTGCTTTGCATTTGTAATTAGCAGGCAGAACAGATGGCAAAGGCGTCGTTTAAAGCGACACGTCCAATAAAATAACCAATGCCAATGCAGTGTTTCACTAGAGCAAGGGATACTTTCTCTCCTTTGCATTGAAATGCATCAGAAAGAAACAAGACTAGCAAATGTTCATGTCAAGAAAGGGATTCACCACAACAGCAATCCATGGTATTTGGAGTGTTTATTACTAAATGGTGGGGAGGTGTGGGGGAGAAGACAATGGCAAATTGATTGCTTGGAGGAACACAAATTGCAGATGATACTGGTAATATGTTGCCAACATTATAACCAGGGACTCTCAGAAATATATAATCATCTCCTCTTTAGCTTGTGATAAACAGTCTTGTGATGAGGCACCAGGCTGGGACTCAGAGATCTGCGTAAATTCATATATACCTGGCTGCATGAGAGATGTCATTGATCTAAGTACTCATAGCCCCTCACCTCATGGTATCCGTGGCCTCACAAATGTTAATGATTATATCCTCACAACACCTTTGTATCAACCCCACTTCACAAATGGGGAAACTGGGGCACAAAGTGATTAAGTGACTTGACCAAGGCCATACAGGGAGTTCACAGGAGAACCAGGAATTGAACCTTCATTGCCTGAGGCCCAGCCCAGGATCTATTCATGGAATCTGTTCATGCATTTTCCCATTCAAAGCACCAATGCTTTCTCATCAGCACAGCCAAGGAGGGAGGCAACACTACGTGCCAAACAGTCACATTAACGCCACTTGCTGGAAGCAGTGATACTTTGTTCCTGAACAGTTTGTTGATAGTGCAATACAGCCTTCTGCTTGTGTGCTCTGCAATGCAAGGTGTCTGAAAACCTTATTGGAGGGTCAGGATGGGATTGTTAGGGAATTCTTTTTGACAGTACCTGACGTGCTTGGTAACGCAAAACTAATTTGGCTCCTTATCTTAAGATGCTCTCACATCCACAAAAGCTCCAATAGTCTAATCAAGGAACATACCCCTACCTGCTGGGAAGGGAAAGAGTAATACTGATATGGTTTTGTTATTTTTAGTTCTTGCGAGTTGCTCCGCCGTTATGGTGATGGGCAGCAGAGAATGATCTTAACACACAGTACAATCTAGTACAACTGCCCTATGAGTCCCAGAAACAAAGAATCTCTGTATAGATGACGGAGCAGTGACTAACATCATTTCAAAACTTCCTTCAGTTTATCGGGTGAGTTTAAAGAGTTGGCTAATGACAGTCCTTCCCGTGACATCAGTAAGAGAACCAATATTTTAGGGGATGAGGATGAGTCTGACCGTAAGGCTCCTGATTTTTTTCTGGCCACATACATGCCTCAATTATTATGCACTTGCATCTAGCACAGCAGTGACTGTTTATACGTATCCTACTCTGGCATATCAGTCTTCAGAAGGATGTATCCAAAGTATCCCAGTATACCACACCAGCCATTTAACATTCCATAAAAAATAATCTTAGATACTTGGTGTTTCCATTGGGTCCAGCAATCAAATCACTAACATATAAACTTTGCGATGAGCCCAAAGCTGAAGCCTGAACTCTAACTCCCTAGTCTTCAGGGAGAAGCGGTTTCAAATATTAGAACTAAATGGTCCAGAGTGTAATATTGAATGTGGATGCATGCAAATTTTGTGTATGCTTCAAAAACCTAGACCCTGATCCCAAAGTTATGATAAGGGCCTTTCTCTGCAGACCCTCCCAACTAGACATCCTCAGATATTGGGGAGTTTGAAATCCAGACCAGAATGTTGTACCTTAGACCCCTCTCTAATACAAACATGTTAACCATTACAATCTGGAGCTGCTCCCAAATAGCCTTAGTGGCATATGCTTTGTTGCTCTCCACAACAGTGTTTCTCAATGACCGGTCTGTGGACCAACGCCAGTCCCTGGCAGCCTCCTTGCCAGTCCCTGAGATCTCCCTGACACAGTTTAGGAAGACAGCAAGCCATCCCTGGTATGAAAAAGGTTGTGAAATGCTGCTTTAGAGAAGGAGTATAGGTTCTCACCTAGACTGATCTCAGTATGACCCAAAACTTTCTCCCCTCTTTGTGAGGTTTTTAAGAACAAGGTAGACAAACACCTGCATGAATGGATCTAGGTAGATCTGGTCCTGTGCAGGGGGCTGGACTAGATGCTCTCTGAAGGTCCCTTCAAGCTGTACATTTCTATGATTCTACACCATCCATGTGAATGAGGAGAGTTCACTTAGTGAACAAATACATTATGCCCAAGCCCCACTCCTCTCCCAGGTGATTGCTGGTTACTCACTAACCCTGTCCATATTTCTTCCCAGGCCTTTCCCCTCAATTTTTAACTCTTTGTTGCCCCAAGACACCACAGGGGCATAGTTTAAGCCACCACGACTATACAGGCTCAGATGACTGGTATTGCTGTGGATGCCTTTAAAAAAAAGGAGTGTGTGGAGTAAATCCAAAGCATCATAACAGAGATTTCTATTCCCCCTGCTGCAGCAAATGTAGCACATCAACTCTCTTAGGCAGCCGTCGTGCGAAATGTCCCACAGGAATCCATATCACATGGATTTACACGGGAGAAGTTTCATTTGGTCTTGCGGCTCCTAACCCCTAGGAGATTCATGGCATCAGGACTCTGCATGGGTTATAGTGATGGCTCGGCATGTATTTATCTTTTGTCTATATGTCTCATAGACTCAGAAACTTTAAAGTCAGAAGGGACCATCATGGTCATCTAGTCTGACCTCCTGCCCATTGCAGACCACAGGGCCGTCCAGCGGAGGGGAGGGGGGCAAATAAGGATCCTTCACTTGCTCCGGGGGCCCCGGAAAACTCTCGCGGGGCCCGGGCCCCCGGAGCTTCTTCTGCTCTGGGTCATCATCGGCACTTCGGCGGCAGGGGGTCCTTCCCTCCGGGGCGGAAGGACCCCCTGCCACCAAATTACCTCCAAAGACCCAGTGCTTCGACGGTGGGTCCCCGCTTTGGTGGTAATTCGGGCGGCAGGGGGGTCCCCGCCACGGGTCTCCAGGGCACTTCGGGCGGCGGGTCCTGGGGCAGACGGACTCCCCGTCGCCGAATTACTGCTGAAATGAGGGCCCCCCACTGCCGAAGACCTCAGGCCCCCTGAATTCTCTGGGCAGCCCCTGCAGGCCATAGACCCTCACCCACCCACTCCTGTACCAGACCCCTACCTCTGGCTGAGTTACTGAACTCCTCAAATTATGGTTTAAAGATTCGAGTTACAGAGAATCCACCCTTTAAATTAGTTTAAACTGCAAGTGACCTATGCCCAATGCTGCAGAGGAAGGCGGAAAAAACACCAGGGCCTCTGCCAATCTGTTTTTCATGGGGCATTTTTGTTGTCTCAGGAAACCTATTTCAGAACAAAACTCTAAGAGATTTAATTCCTCACTTTTTACACTGGTGAATTCCAATGATTCAGTGGATTTATCCCTGATTATTACCATTTACACCAGCTGAGGATCTGGCCCCTGACCTGCGTGAAAGTTAGGATCAAGATGCCAGTCTGTGGCCTTCGCCAAACTTTACTATCCCTCACACTTAAATTAAAACAGGTCATCATCTTTAAAAAGTCCCATTGTGTGTTTTTCCTGTTTAAAAACAAAACAAAACAATAATATTGGTGTAGAAAAGGGGTAAAAATTCCAGCAAATAAGGCCCTAGATTACAAATAATTCCACAATACTGTAATATATGATTCAAAACACATTAAACTCTGAGTGCCACAGAGATAGCGTAGTTACGGTATTCATGGATGAGAGCACATATACAAAGCAGCTACGTTCTGCAAGATATGTCTAGTTCATCACCATAAGCGCAGCTGGTTCTAACTTTTCGGACACCTTGTTCATATTCCTCTGTATAGTAGAGTTTTAATTTTGCATCCCCTCTTTCCTGCATAATCTGAGAATTTACAAAGCAATGAATAATATCAGAGAAGAGCATGCACCCGGGAACCATCAGTTTGGCTGAGAGTCAGCTTTTTTCAGTTTCAGTCATGAATTGCTCATGCTCGTCACGGATCTTCATGACCCTGCTGTTTGCTGAGGTCTTACAGTCAGGGGACTGAACGACAATAATCAAAAGCTGGGATTCTTCAGCGGGTGCAATCAGGGGACATGGGACAAAGGTGGCTTTAACGCCTCCCAGTTTTGGGCTGCCTGCAAGGGCTGCGCAGCCACCAGCATCCTTTAGAACAGCCAGCAGCTGCTCTAAATTATGGTGCAGCTCCACAATTGCCCATGGGGCTGCTTTGCAGCTGCCAAGAATCTCCATAGCAGTGTAAGTTATAGGGAGTCTGCAGCTGCTGCATACAGCCCCCTTTTCCATTTCGGGGCTTGCAAAGGAGCCTTTGTAGGACAGCCTCTGGGTAAGTCTACCCTGCAAGCAGAGGTGTGACTGCAGCATGTGCAGACATACTCAAGCTACCTTTGATCTAGCTAGCTAAAGTAACAATAGCAGCGAAGCTGTGGTAGCACAGGCTGTTCAACCCCACCCAGGACCAAGCTGCTAGCCCAAGCTGCCACGGGTGTGGTCACGGCTTCATTGCTATTGGCATTCAAATTAGGGAGATCAAAGCTAGCTCAGGTATGTCTAGATGTGCTGCAGTCACACCTCTGATTGCAGCGTCCCACATCCAATGACTATGCCATTGAATTTGTCACGCAGCACTTAAGGAGATTCTGTGGCCCCTGTACACTGTGGCTCTGTATAGAAGTCATGGCATAGAAGTGAGAATCCCTCCCTTAGTGCTTCTAGAAAGAAAGGAAGGAAGGAAACTTAATCACAAAACACTGTGTGTGTCTGTCCGTCCGTCCATCCCACCCAGGTACATAAACACCGCCAAATGACCCAGCAGCTCTTTCTCCTTTCCAAATTCTATGCTACACCAACAAGCCATGTGAGGCCCCCACATCTAGTCAGCAGCCTCAGACATATGTGGCCTGATGTTTTAAGCCCTTTCAACATCCCTAAAGACAACGATGGCTGCAAGTCCTGTAAAAATCAGGCCACTTTCAGTTGGGTGCAGACTGACCTAGGGTTCAAAATGCTCAACCACGGAGCCTTTCACCAACCACGGAGCCTTTCACCAGTGCCTATTGAAATCAGCAGGGGTATTGCCAGACTCCAACAGCACGTTACACACACACACACACACACACCACACACAACACAGAACACATTCATCCATACGTTATAGACAGACTGTCTTATATTATTTACATATGTGGTATTCAGTAGGATATATCTATTTAATATTTATATTGCAGTAGCACTCAGACACTTCAGTTAGAAACGGTCTATACCAGGGGTCGGCAACCTTCCAGAAGTGCTGTGCTGAGTCTTCATTTATTCACTTTAATTTAAGGTTTCACATGCCAGTAATACATTTTAATGTTTTCAGAAGGTCTCTTTCTATATGTCTATAATATATAAATAAACTATTGTTGTATGTAAAGTAAATAAGGTTTTTAAAATGTTTAAGAAGCTTCATTTAAAATTAAATTAAAATGCACAGCCTCTTGGACCGGTGGCCAGGACCCTGGCAGAGTGAGCGACACTGAAAATCAGAGTGCCAGAGGTTGCCTACCCCTGGTCTACACATATCATATCATATATATATATATAAAATATAATATATAATATATAATATATAATATAGTAGAGCTGTTTCTTAAAAACTTAAGATATGGATTTATTGTGACTGAAGGTAAAACCTTGGTGTAGGAAGCTGATACAAGTTCTATGCATTACTTGTGCAGAGTAAAGTGGTGTACATGTGCTTTGGGGGCTTTAGGCACAGTGTGAATTTCAAAAGAAGGCCCATTTTCTGCCCTCACATCTTTGGAACCCGACTGGAATCTATGAATTTTAGCCCAAGAGTGAGATTTTCAAAGGTGCGAAAACTATGTTAGGTGCCCAATTCCCACTGAAAGTCTACTCACCAAGTAATATAGACTTCATCATCTGGAAATCTGCCATGCTATTCAACCTGAATTTCTCTCTCTCCATTTCACTCCAGTATTTCTAGTTGTATCTATGCCCTTACATCATACTCATCCTTGCAAGGTCTGAGTGCCATGGCACTGGTGCCATCCTAAGTAATAATTCTTCTTCATTGGGAGTCAATCCTGAAATCCATACTCAGACACAAGACAAAGGCCGAGATCCTCAAAGGTATTTAAGTCCCATTGATTTTAGCAGAAGTCGGGAGCCTAAATATCTTTGAGGATCCTGGCTCAAACTCTCATTGAAGCGATACAAACAGGGTAATACATCCTTCAAACATCCAGGTAGTTATTAGATGTCCTAACCTACTAGATGATCTAACATTGCAGTCATCAGAAAGCATCCTATTGACTTCAATGGAAGTTGAACTGGGCCCTTAATTGAATGGGCCTTCAGAGCAGGAACGATCTTTGGCCTACATTTCCACAAGCACCTTGTGAGTGCCCAATCTGAGATACTTTTGAAGGGCTTGATTTTCAGAGGAGGAACCTACCAGAAAACATACAGCTAAAATGAGAAGTGGGAGGGGTCAAAAGGAAGTGAACAATAGTTCTGGAAACGGATGACAAAATCCAAATGTTCTGCCTCGCTGCTGCTAAATTAGGCCTGGTGTTATCCTAGCAAAGACAGAACAAGGGAGGGGTTCCTCTGACTATACAGACATGCTTCTTCATTGCGCAGTGTACAAGATAAGGTGTTCTACTCACCCTAAACACCTGAGTGGAAAAAAAAATCCTCCCCATTTCTTGATTTCTTCAAATACAGTCCTGTAAAAGAAAGACAGCCATTAGTCTATGGAGTGTATGACAGCCCATAATAACACCGCTTTGCCTCACTCTAGCTCTGGACTTCTCATCTTGGAGGTCACAAACAGGCATCATAGGGTCACGATCAATCTGTTCTTCTCATGTTTCTAGATGTGGAGGGTAGAATTCTGGTGAGCTCCCAGCCATAGGGAAGGGTAACTCTGGAAGATCCTGGTACGGAAAAGGGGGTGGTGGTATGGAAAGGTTGAGAACTCCCGGTCAAAATGAGCTGTGCTAATAATGGATCTTTTGGGTCAGTGGCAATTCTGAATTTTTTTCAAATTGTTTTGGGTTGAAATGAAAATGAATTTTTTCAGAATTTTTGGTCAATCAAAAGTTTAAAACAAGCCTTTTGAATTGAACAAAATGTTTTGTTCTGATTTCAAGCCTTTTATAACTTTTTAATTTTTTAAAACTAAAATGAAAGGAAAATAAATGAGATCATTAAACAAAAAGTCATATTGAACCTCCCCAAAATTTGATTCGTTTCAAAAACATCATTTTCTTCTTTTAGATTTTTGTTTTGAATCCCAAGATTCCTTGAAACTGACATGAATTTGCAAAACTTTTTGAAGCTTCATTTTTCATTGGAAGGTTCCAATGAAAAATTTGCCCAGATCTAATCTCAGACCGCCCCTACAAAAAAGGAATTAATGCAAGAATCTTAAATCGTATGGACTTTTCACCATTTATTTTGTCTGTTTTCTTTGGGGGACATTCATCCCTGTTCAGAGGGCCAGCACAAGGTCTATGGGCCACTTAAGTTCTACTTAAGCTCCATCTCGAGGACTTAAGCGGAGCAGAGGCATTATGCTGACCGCTCATTGCAGGGCAGGGCCTCCCAGAGGATTCAGGGACCTGGGGTCTTTGGTGGCAGGTGTCAGGGTGGAAGGACCTGCCGCGGATCTTCGAGACACTTCAGGGGCGGGTCCTGGAGTGGAAGGACCCTCCTCCGCCGAAGTCCCGGAGCAAAAGAAGCTCCGGGGGCCCAGGCCCCGTGATAGTTTTCAGCGGCCCCCGGAGCAAGTGAAGGACCCCGCTCCAGGGGCCCTGAAAAACTCTCACGGGGCCCCTGTGGGGCCGGGGGCCTTGGGCAAATTGCCCCACTTGCCCCCCTCCCTCTGGGCGATCCTGATGCGGGGCTGAACTGCACTCTTTTGTGGATTTCAGTGAGTATGAACAACAGAAAGCTACTCGCTTTCATATCTATTACACAATCACTTACAGGTTTCCTTGCAGGAGCACAAAGCAACTCGTCCATCTATAACACATTGCAATGCTGGGGGGGAGGGAGGGGGACACACACCACAGTGGAATATTAAAGCCTAACCCAAAAAACTGTTTTCACTGAAATTGCATTTATTTTATTCCCCCAAGCACAGATTTCTATTAGCATTAGAGAATGAAAACGCTTGGGCAGGATTCATTACTGTAATCCTCTTCTTCTTTTTACTGCTCTAGCTTTATTATTATTATTATTATTATTATTATTACAACTAAATGACCCTGGGAGCTAGAAACTCCAAGTTATACCGGCTGTTCCCAAGCTCATCAAAGTCAACAGGAGCTTTTCCAGCTTTGCC
Source organism: Gopherus evgoodei (assembly GCF_007399415.2). NCBI lineage: Eukaryota > Metazoa > Chordata > Testudines > Testudinidae > Gopherus > Gopherus evgoodei. The sequence goes on along the minus strand of NC_044340.1, from coordinate 13,762,806 downwards.
ACAGGTTTCCTATCTGACCTTGGGCAAATCATTTAGGATGTAACTACACAGGGGAAAAAAAACCCACAGAAGTGAGTCTCGGAGCCTGGTTCAACTGATTTGGGCTCACAGGGCTCACTCTGCAGGGCTACACATAATCTTGTAGACATCTGGGTTCTGGCTGGAGGCCTGGCTCTAAGACCCTCCCCCTTGCCGCGTTTCAGAGCCTGCACTCCAGTTTGAATGTCTACACTGCTATTTTGAGCTCTGCAGCTGAACCTCGCAAGCCCAGGCATTTGACCGGGATCTGAGACTCAGTGCCCTGGGTCTTATTTACTGCGTCAATGTATCCTAAGCCTCTCTATGCCTCAGTTCCCCCTCTGTAAAATGGGACAACATCACTTCCCTACCTTTAGGATAACCATATTTCCCCTCCTCACCCACGGGGCTCGCCCCAGCCGCTCACCAGAGGCCTGCCCCCTCTGACTGTCACCGGTCACTCAAACCCTCCCAACCCCCAACCTGAGGCTGTCGCTGGAATCCTGCCTGCCCCCGCTCGCCCCTCCCCACGCACTGGAACATTTCTTACCTCCCTCCCTCCAGGCCAATCTCCCCTGCATAGGATTGGCATCTCCACTCCCTCCCCCTTGCATGTTCCTCCATGCACTGCACCTCACTTTTTTGACAAAAGTGGGCATTTGTCCCGTTTGATCCTGCCAACTTGATCAGCTGGCAAGAGCAAAGGGGACAAAGGCCATTTTTTGCCAAAAAAAAAAAAAAAGAAGAAGACGTCAGGATGGCTGGGATAGGGCTTAAAAAGGGACTGGGCAAAACAGGATGTAGGGTCACCCTACCTACCTTCCCCAGGGTGTTGTCGATAAATACACCAAAGATTGTGAGGGTCCAGCTACTATGCTGCATATGATGTAAGTACCTAAGACACATAAATAAACTTTGATGGTCTTTGGCTCAGACACGTAATTTCAGCTCTTGTCTCACTGGGCAAGTCCTTTCACCTCCCGTGCCAAAGTGTACTTGTTTCTGAGATGGAGGTAGTGATCTGTCCCCCTACATCCCTACTTGGGAGAAGAAAAGGGCTAAATATTATTTCTGGTCCTTTTGTCCCAAAGCCCAAAGAAAAGCAGCAAGAAAGCGGAAAGAAAATGGTTATCCACATTTTTTTTTCAAAACTACCAAAGAAGCAGCTCAGCTCGAATTCAGTTCAAGCTTTAGCAACCGCTTGTGACTGTTTATTGGGTTTAAGTTCCTGCACCCGTTCCTGCCTGGAACAGAAAGCACAAGCAGATTGTGATCACATAACAGAGAGGAACATTCTCCTCTCAGCTCAGGAATCATTTGGGGATAAGGGGTGGGCCAAAGAGAGCTTTAAACCACTTTCATGACTCCCTACATTGGCACGTTCTAACCTATATTCGGCTGCAACAGCTCCCTACGGGCCATTTTGGCATTCAAGAATATCCAAGCCACTGTGGAACACAGGATATGGCCCAGGCCTTGCCAGCATGTTCCCAACCTCCCTTTCCAAGTAGCATGGAAACCAGTTCATCTAGCAGCTCCATCCCATCTCAGTCCTAATATGCCACCTCCTCCCCCCACATTATGAAATTCTGGAGTTTGGCATGTCGAGAACTAACACATAAATCCCACCACAACCTGATTTCAGTTGCATCAAATTTGCTTCAGAGGCTGTGATTTGTCTTCCAAGTTCTCCAGCCGCAGTGACTCACACGTCCGCCATAAGGAAAGAGAAAACGTTTCTGGATCTTTAGAGAAACAAAAGCTGCGATTTAAAAAAAAAAAATTAAACATTCTTACATTTGTTAATTTCCATTTCAAGAATGAAGTCAGATTTTTACCTTGGTGGGTATTTGATGAGTGATGCGTTATATTTGAGTTGATCCACAAGCCAAAACATGTTCCCGTTCATTCATAACACTGAGCTGTTCTGCGTTAAACAGCCGATTATCATGAATGAAGTGGGTGTAACTTCCTTGAAATCCTCCAAAGACCTGTCAAAGCAGAGCTACTGCTGCTCAGTTTTCTCCTCAAAGTACAGAGATCACTGGTGTAATTGTTTCACATTGATCTTGAAATATGCTTTTTTGGTGCAAAGAATTAGGCAGGATCCTTTTTTTCAAGGCAGGAAGGGCGGGGACAACTGCCTAGGGATAAGAAAGAGAAGTGGCTCTATGTTTCAATCACCAAATTTAGAATTTTTTTTTAATCTAAATTGAGCTTCATCCAGATTACCGTGGCAGACAAAAACCAAAGCCCCTGTCTGCATTGCAAGGACACTGAAGATCTCCCAGCACTTTTTGTATGATTAAAGGTTTAATCACATAGACAGGAAAAAATGGTCTTATGGTTAAGATAATAGGTTGTGATAAAATATATGGGTTTGAACCCAGCTCTAAAACCGACTCAGTGTGTGACCTTGGACAGGTCACTGGGGCTGAGATTTTCTGAAGAAATTTAGGCATCCAATCTCTCTCAATTTCAGCCAACTCTCTTAGGTTCCTTTGAAGAACCCACTCTCAATATCTCTGGGCCTCAGTTCCCCATACATAAAATTGGGATAATGGTATATCCCCTTTTTCCCACCCTTTTGTCTGTCTTGTCTATCTAGGGGGAGATTCTCAAAGGCTCGGATGGGAGGCAGGCACCCAATTTTCATTTCTTTTCAATGGGAACCTGGCACCTATCTGCCCTTTGTGACTTAGAAATTCTTCCCTTTAGACTATGCTTTTTGGTGCAGGGACTGTCCCTTGCTACGTATATGTACATTGCCTGGTGCAATAGCGGCCCAGTCCCAGCTGTTCCAGATGCTTATGCCGTACAAATAATTAACAATGGCACTGCCCTAAATCTTCCTTCCTCATGTCCTCTAAAGCTGCATTATTAATAATAATTATATTTTTAACAAAAAAATATGTTCCTGTGAGAAAGATCATGAACATTTTGGGAGCCCTCAGATTGACAGATGACAACTAGATGCAGGGTATTAATAATAAAAATACAACCCAAACCTCTAAGAATTTGTTTAGAGGAAGAACCTTACGGGACTGGACACTCATCTTAGGAGCAACAGTCACTGCACCTCATCAGCTGTTGGTCTCTTTAGAAACTTCTCTGAAAACCATGAAGCCAGTTCCTCAGCTGGGGTAAAACGACATTGCTCCATTGATCTGAAAGGATGTACATTAGTTTACACCAGCTGAGGATCTGGCCCATACATTTGATTCCTTGCCTAAAACTTTTAACCCTTAACCTTAGGACAAAATAGAGATCTCAATAAATTGCATTGAGGACTAATGGACCCCCACCTGTGAGCTCTGGGGAAAGTAAAGAGAGGCAACATTTTTCAAATTTTGATTTTTTGACTCAAGATTTTTCTGTTTAAAAGTCAGATCTTAATAAAAAGAGTTGAAAAATGCCTGTGACAATTTTCGCACACAAGTTTTAAACAAATTCCCAACAGCTGTACAGCTGAAACATTTTGATTTGGAAAAAAAAAATTATACAAAATTTGGAAACGTAGAAAAAACAGTAGAAAAAATGTTGGCATTTTTGTTAGTCTGTTTAATTGTTTTTTTCAGCCAACTCAAGGAAAATCATGATTCATTCCCCACCTACGCTATTCCCTCCCCCCACAAAAATTTCATTTCTCATTCAAATCTTTTACTTTGCATCTTTCTCACAGTCTCTCCTAAACAGAATACAAATCCACCAATATTCAAATTGGATTTAGGAATGGGTTTTAAGCAGAAACACAGGGTTCTCTTGTACTTAGGACTCAGGTGAAATAAATTAAACATACTACACACAGTGCAGGAAGTACATTAGGGGCCTGATCCCAAGAGGTGCTCAGGAATTCATAGGATTGGGTCCTACATGGAGGCAGGTAGCATTTCCATTCTTCTTTCTATTACAGGCATGAGCATTCATTCCTCTATTTATCTTTGGCTGGCATTCCCTATTAGCTTAAGAAATGTTTCTGTGGTTGCATTGCTGTGAAATGTATCAATGTTTATGAGTCATCCAGTAAAGGACACACTTGTAAACTGACCCACCATTGAAAAAAACCTCCTCTCTTTCTTCATTGGTTTGAGAGGAGATGAGGCAAAGGTTCCTCTTCTCTGATTCATTTCCTAAGGAAATATATACCATATAGAGTAATGGAGTGATTAATACAAAATCCATGCTTGACACATACCAGAAGAGGGATTTAAACTTTTAAATCCAGCACCTAATTACTTGCTTAGAGTAACCACTTGTGGCCAAAAAATGTGGGGATTTATTTATGTAGTGGGGAGTTTTTTTGGTGGAGGAGGAGTGATTGAAGGCAATAGCAGACACAACAATGTACAAGAGATAAATGTAAATAGGGTTTGGACCCAGTCTTCACTGAAATCAATGGGAAGCTTTCCACTGACACCAAAAGAATCGGACCTGCAAAACGCAAGACATCATTTCTGGGGTTTTCAAAGGCGCCTGAGAGCAAGAGAGTTGTCCAACTCCCTTAGAAATTCGGGGGGAGTTATCAGTCTACCTAGATTTCTTAGGTACTTATGTGATCCTATCATTGCCATATCTGAGCGCCTCACAATCTTTAATGTGTTTATCCTCAACACCCCTATGAGGCAGGGCAGTGCTATTAGCTCTATTTTAAAGATGATGATCTGAGACTCACAGATACTAAGTCACTTGCACAAGGTCATGCAGCAGTCTGGAAGAACGGGGGCTGAAATGTGACCTCCCAAGTCCAGCGTCCTAATCGCTGGACCATTCTTCCTCTTAACAAAATAACTCACTCTAACACCACTGGCCCTTTTGAAAGCCCAAACATTGTTTTACCCAACTTCAGTTTGCCAGGCAAAGTGCCATAAAGTGAGCTACAAAGACATTATAAAGTGTTTGTTCTGAATGTTTAACTATCTGATGACTTTAATATTGAGACAGGACTCACACATGCAGTATAGTTCAGGTCAAGATCTGAATTGGAACTTTCCCAATGTTTGGAAAGGTTTTTGCATCTGGGATTGTGAATTAAGGCCCATATCTGCTTTTGCAGTATATAGTGTTAACAACAGAAATGGGGAGAGAAACTAGCTGGCCCCTTCCCTGTATTTCTCCTCTCTCCACATTCACTCTTCTCTCCTGTTGTCCTATGAGCAGCTGACGGTTGAAGGGCAGGATTTTTTTCCCCACATCACTAGGAAGTCATCTCTTCTCCCTATCCCTGACTTCCTCCTCTTCTTGCTCCTTAAACCCTTCTGTTCATTTGCATACTATAATCCTATTGGAGGAATTGAACCAGCTGAGCAGACCTCTGGCCCCATCTAACTAAGTATCCTGAATCCTACCCAAAGCACATCAGACTAGCTGGTTCATTTAACCTGACATCTTGTTACCAGTGAGACTTTCAAGTGCATTTTGTAACCGTTATGTGTCTAGCACCGATAATAGCAAAGCTGTTGTTTAGCCAAGGTAAAGTGACCTGCATTTACTCAGATGACTCAATTGCCTTGAGGGAATAATTGGATTTGAGATAAGTGCAAATTTGCTTGGAAGGTTTCCCTTTGGCTGTGCTGATGCTTACTTTTCTGAGCTAAATTCTTGATCAGTTTGTGTCCTTTCAATGCAATCTGTTCAGCCGTTTGATTTATTACCTGAAATTGAACAGCACATGCTCCCATGCAACCTCAAGGATTCCAGACACAGTGAACTGAAGCCATACATACGTTGTACTGAGTGGAGAGACATTTAATTAATATATTTCCTGAATTGCAATAAATGGCTGGTTGATTATCATGATATTGCTAAACATCTGCCTTGAGCTGTTTGTTAGGGTACTAAAAAGAGTATTAATTAAGTTGGATTTTTAGACGCAGGCTCTCACTTTGTACCCGGCAAATAACTGTGGGAAGGCAAACAACTGCAGGAGAAATTTAGGGCCTAGTTTGTGACATCAGTCACAGCCGTGAACAAGGGATGTGTGTAAACGGTACCACCCCAGGAGCAGCATAGGCTGTGACTCAGACACATGTCTCTGAGTCATGATGCTTTCCTGCTTCCTCCTTGCTCCCGGGGGTGGAGGTAGGAATTTGCTGCTGACCTCTACCAGCAGTAAATTACAACATCTTTTGCATCAGCTCTGCTGTGCAGGCCTGTGTGTGTCCGTCCGTCCGTCCGAGGGAAGGAGTAAGTGAGTGCATAGCCCTGCTTACCTTTGCACACCCAGAACCAATGTCCGGGAAGGCTGCATAGAAATGTAAGGTCCATACTCCCTCATACTCCACTCACAGGCATGTAGTCCAATCACAGTCTAGCCTTGTGTCCTTCAGGTCTCTAACCACTTGGCTGCACCTGTAAATCATGTAGTCAGGAAGCGGAGGGTCTGGTTCTCCTCTTTTACACTCGATATACACTGGTGTGACTCCACTGATTTCCGTGAGTCTTTTCTGATTTATACGGGCAACAAGCAAGAGCAGAACAGGCCCTAAATGGCATCAACTGTGCCTGCAACTTTGCAGGTGAAAAAATCAGAGAGAGGCCCTTTTAGAAATCCAGCCCATAAAGTTTAACCTGGTATTTTCTTCTTTATATTATAGAAAAGTTGAGTGTAACCTAAGGACTTTGCTATCACAGGACATGAAAAAAAAAATCACCAACAACACTAAGTGGAAAGACTTTTCAAAGCTTAAAGATCAACCAAGACATGTTCATAAGGAAATGAGTCAAAGGTGGTTTAACAGGGTGGAAATGTACTATCCTAGTGGAGATCCCCTTCCTGAGCAGTTCTGAGCTATTAGCCAGTGAAAGACGAGGACAGTTCTTGGCGTAAGAAAGAGAATGAGGGAGAGGGAGGAAGGGATGATGATTCAGAGAGAAAGTGTGTGTGAGAAGTAATCAGCCTAATAGGAGTATCATGGATCCTACTCCAGTGCCCACTCAATCAGGGTGCTTCCAATGGCTTCTATAGACACTGGGTTGGGCACACATACAGTAGTGTCTTACACCCTGAAGCAGCACAAAGCACTTTGCCAAATGATCCTATCATACATCACTGAAAGTAGGCTAGTGTGTTTAGTGCACAGTGACTAGTGATGCTACACAACGTAAGGATTTGTGTACAAAAAAGTGCTGTATCGCTTTAGTGGTGTAGTCCCCCGAGGGTGGACAAATAATACCAGTGTAAATCTACTTACACCAGTATGGGAAGCGGAATAAGGCACCTTTATACCAGTATAACTGCCCCCCCCACAGGCTTGTATCCCTAACTGACACCGTGACACTGGTACAAAAACCGTGTTTTGGCCACAATTTCAGATTGGAACTGAAGAATGTCATGCCTAACAGAAATTACCAGGGGCAATATATAGTTAAACACAACTGGAATCCAGGACACCGCGTTTAACTCCCACTGCAGTTTTTTCATGAGTGGAAAATTTTAAAAGAACACAAGTGGTCAGCAGCTCTGTTTGACATCTCATCTAAAGACGACAGCTCTGATGGTTGCTTATATCACAGTGGGGCTTTAGCAACTTGATCACAATCTATAAATATCTACCTAGGGTACAGAAATTTAATAGCAGAGGGCTCTTTAATTGAGCAGACAAAGGTATCCCAAGATACAATGGCTGGAAGTTGAAGCTAGACAAATTCAGACTAGAAATAAGGTGCAAAATTTTGACAGGCGGGTAATTAACCTTCGAAAAAACTCACCAAGGGCTGTGGTTGATTCTCCGTCAGTGGAAAACTTTAAATCAAGACTGGATTTTTTCTAAACCATCTGCTCTACTTCAAACAGGAATTAATTCAGGGAAGTCCTATAGCCTGTTTTATGCAGGAGGTCAGACTAGATGCTCACAAAGGTCCCTTCTGGTTTATAATCTTTGAAAATCACCTACTGAATTCCGGCAACACTTCCTACAGTACTGACCATGGCTGTTCCTAGTAAGTCTGCTTTCCAAAGGATGACCTAGCCTGACCCTTGTGAAGAGTGAAGGGATCAAATGAGAAGATCGCAGTACTTGTTTAGCAAAATGAGAAATCCAAACAATGGACGTCTCAGCAACTAACTCAGTCTGTTAGTCTATAAGGTGCCACAGGATTCTTTGCTGCTTTCAGCAACGTTTCCTATCGAAGATCCAGATTTCAGTTAGCCAACAGCTGTCTTTGTGACGTCAAAAGGACCCCACCCCCCATTTAGATGGAGGCTATATATGGTATCTACCATTTCCATACTCGTTACTGTTATTTGACATGAGTATTTATTCCTGTTGCGACGTTTTCTCCTCTCATTATGATCGTCCCAAATGAGCTAATCCACTACCCTACCCACCTGAGTGCCCTCTTATTAAACAGGCAGTGAGAATACAATTCACCCCGTGCACAGAGCCAGCTCAAGGACTATGCATCATTTAAATGCCGCTTCACACCACAACAGGGCTTGAGTGGAGCACAGACTTTGCACAGAGGTGAATCATGCTTGCTAAACTCTGATGTTTTTTAAATATTTACTTATTTATTAAGTAAGTTTGGGGCTCCCTTAACAACTTGAAACAAGAATCAATTTGGAAATGGTGTGCTGTACTTAGAGATGGGTCGGGGCAGAAACTTATTTTGGATAAAAGATCATTAATATATATATATTTTTTTACAATTTTTTTTTGCCACATTTCACCTGCTCTAATACTGAGGACACCCAAATTTCAAGTAAGTTTCGCTTTGAGGGTACATTGCACCACAACTGTTCAAGGCCATAGTCACAGCTAGGGACAACAGATGTAGCATTCAGTGCATAACTGAGGATCTGATCCTAGGTCCTGTAAGGATCAGGGCCTGAGGCTCCCGCAACGGCCAGAAATTGTTTTGGTGAGATACTCCCAGATGACACTAGTAAATACACTATGCCCGCTGCTGCAGAGGGAGGCAAAAAAGACCCCAAGGTCCCTGACAATCTGAGCTGGGGAATATTCTTTGCTGACTCTGAAACCAGCAACCCAGTATGACCCCTGGAGTACGGAACCAGACCCACCAACCAGGCATCTGAGAAAACAGACTTCTCTGTACAGCCTCCAAGCACACCAGCATCCCCTGGACAGTGTCCCATCTCAGCCCATGGCCATCTCTGATGCTTCAGAGGACAGAGAAATAAAACACATCCAGCACATGGAGGGGAAATAGTTTCCCTTCCTGACCACCCCACCCCCACAGGCAACTGTCTGAAGCCCTGAAGCTTGAGATTTTAGGAACATACGATATAGGACTGGAAGGGACAAGTTGCCCAGTGGTTGTGCCTAAAATATCCATGGAGAAGCTAAATAATTTATATCATGTTATGGTACATAGAAAAATAGGAGAGCTATGCAAAAGAATTAGTCATGGTTAGAAACATTCATTATTAGCTGTTATCCAAAGCAAGCGATACTCAATATATAGCCATTTGGCTATATGAATCTCAAGGCCAGATTCTCAGCCAGTGTAAACTGGCAAAACTACACTGATTGACACCAGCTATGACTTTCTATATCAGTTTAGAGCTGAGCAAAGAATGCACGAACGTTTCTCATAATTCTTTTCAAACTTTTAAATAAATTCACTGTAGCCATGTTATTTCTAACTTTGTTGGCTAAACTGTTCACTGGGAACCATTCATCAGCCAGCTCTGTCCACCCGCCACTGGACTATATGGGCCAAATTAATCCTTCATGTAATTGACTGCAATGGAGTTACATCAAAGACGTGTTGATCACATAGGCACACTTGGCCAGGTCAACCAGTATTTGTCCAAACAACATGTCACATTGCTTACATGATCAAGTACAAAAATCTTCCCTCTGATCCTAAGGCACAATGCAACATGGTGGCAGTGTTAAGGATCACACACAAACTTTATGTATTTATTTATTTGTATTACCATAGAGCTGAGGAACCTCATGGAGCAGAACTCCATTGTGCTAAGTGTCCTGCAAATAGAGAACAAAAAGATGATCCTTTCCTCAAGGAAGCTCACAATATACTACTTAAGACAAACTGGACAGACAAAATAGATATAGACAGATGGAAGAGTACAAGCGAACAATGAGACAGTATTGGTCTGCCTATGGTAAGTAGTGGCCTCTTACCAGCAGACGTGATGACCCTTAATAGTTAAAATCATAGCCCTCCTGTTTACTAAATCTGAGGTTTTTTGCACTGATTGGTACTCGTGCCACAGGGCCGTGAAATGTGAGAGCGCTTTAAGATTAAGAATTGCTCATACTCATAGTGGATGAATCATATAACACCACAGCAGCATCCTGTGTAATTGACTGGAGCCTCTGTTTCTGGCAGCGCATCCTTGTTTTGTCTCATGAGTAAATGTCATTTGTGTTTTACTATATATAACTGAAAACAAACAAAACTACACAACATTACACTCTTCTGCAGTAATGACCCAAAATCCTATGTGCCCAACTGTACCTTCAGTAGCATGGTGACAATGATGGGGTCTGTAGATAAAGACGGGACGGATGCCTTTGGTACTCACCGTGTAAACACACGAGCAACCTCTACATAATTTCACTTATTACTGAATTCAGTGGGACTATTCACATACGTATGAGGATTGCAGGATTGGGGTACATCTCTGCAAGACAGTGTGATGTGGGAAAAAGGGCACTGGATTGCAAGTCAGACGAACTGATTGCTAAATCCCTGCTGGATAACTTGGGCAATCACTTCACTTCTCTGTGCCTCTTTTCCTACCTTTATCTGTTTAGACTGTAAATTCTTTGGGACAGGAGTGTCTTTTTACTATGCGTTTTTTACAGCACCAGCACAATGGGTGCCCGGTTTTGGTTGGGGACCACTAAACGATCCCATTGACTTCATCAAAGGAGAGAATTCAATTTGAGGTGCAAATTGTCTTTCTGTTCACGTTTGTAGGAGTCTTGATCTATGGACTAGGTCTTCTATGTGCAATCAAAATAAAATAATAAACAACAACAACTTAATACAGATGCAAAGTATTACTACACTTTACTGGATAATTATTGTAGTATTTTTCATTTGTATTGGAAAACCCTTATTATCAGCAGTTTTAACCACTGTGTGAAAATGAAGGATTGTTTCAGATTTTCACATCAGCCTAGGGGATTTTAGCCACACAGCTTCCCATTAAACTTAAATATACCCTAGACTGCTTTAAGATTTCACGCCCATGACTTTAAGAAAGCCCATTTTAGATTAATATAGGGTTGGGCCAAAACTATGGAATATGAATCTCTTCCAGTTTCTCAGTGGTAATTGGAGGAAAGAAAAGGAAAAAAGAAATAAATTAACGAACACAGGATCGGACTTCTACTCTTCATTAAATTAGGAATAATTCCACTGATTTCATCCACACTGGCTAATTGACAACAGGGGTCCCACATTAGTCTAGTATTCAGTACATAAAGCCTACTTATGCTGGATCGGATTTTAAGGAGTCTCTCTCTCCTTAATACAGAAACCTTCCATTAGAAAAACATTATTTTCTTCAACAACAACAAAAAAAGATGATTGATCCCTCACTAATTTTTGGAAACCCACAAATGTTTGAGATGTTCACAATGTACTAAACCCTGCGGGTGGAAGCTTCACATTTCCAGCCCATCAACAGGGACCTGATTCTGCTCTTCACGCGAGTGTAATCAAGCGAGATTCATCTAGAGACAGAGGACTAGATTGTGGCTGAGGTCTGCTTGGCACGCTGATTCTCACTGTGGCCCTATATCAGGTCTATGAAGTTCAATCTCTGTAACCAGGGAAAGATCTTCAGCTGGTGTCAATCAGCACAGCTCCACTGACTTCAGTTCACAGCTGCTGAGGATTCGGACCCTCAATATTATGGGTGCTTAGCTTAACCAGACCTCTAAGCTGGTGAACCCTCATAATTTTTACCCATGTATCTCATGAATGGCCTTTGCTTTAATAATATCAATCACACTTATGCACAAAGATTCCTCTCATTTTTCTAACTGCTCAGTCCTTTGAGAAAGATGAATTTTAATGGCTTGAATCATTAACCTAAAGGTTTATCTAGAGTGGGAGCAATGGAACAATTTGTAATCATTTATTATTATAATTATTTAATGTTCAGGAAGAAAAATATCACCTTAAATGTCACATGATGCCTTTTAATTGCCACGGATGAGATTCAGAATAATCATTGCTCCATAAATGTATACAAGTCTAATTTTAAATACCGTAAGATGCTGGATAGTTATCTAGAAAATGGAAAGTATTTGTGTTCATTACTAGATATGGGGCTGAGAGGACAGAAAAATCAGTCAATGGTTTATTAAAAATGAGTTGTTTTCTAAATTCACTACCTTCACAACAGGACTAATACACAATGGAGGCAGCAAGTAGCAGTCATAGACCATACACTGACTCAGGTAAGCAAAGGGGCTGGTTTCCCATGACTCCTTTTAACTCCTTTTGGATCAATGTACGTTTGTGTCTATGGATGTTGACAACAGGTATTGGCATAGCTATGGAAGGGGAATGAGTAGTTGGGGGAAAATCTGTAGATGTCTGTGTATGGAGTGGTTGTGCATAAATGTGTGCATATATGGAGGACATGTGTTTTTGTATAGCGTGATTTGTGTGCAGGTGTGCTGATCCATGAGGACGATGTGCCTGGAAGGTATACGTAGGCATGTGTGTGTATTAAGAATATGTGTGTTTATGGGCGATTTGTGTGCCTGTGTAAGACAGTCTGTGTGTGTGGTGGCATTTTAGGGGAATGAGCTGAGCCATAAGAGTTGTACAAGATTTTTGGAGTGGTTGGCCTGTGTCTTGAAAAGGGGAAGTATGAGTATGTCCAGGGAAGTTCTGTGTTCATGCATGTATGCCCAGGCCACAGTTTCACTCTTATGTACCCAGAATGACTTACTGACAACTCCAAGTAGAACTTGAAATTTTTTTTGCAGACACTCAAAATTTCCTCAAACAAAGAAGAAACAAACAAAAGCCCAACATGTCTCCTATTTTCAAATATTGTCAAGAGGCCAGGACAAACCCCATAGGTGGAAACCTATTATCTGAAGCCAACACAGGGTTTTATTGTACTTATGATACAGCGCATCATCTGGTTTGTGCTGTATCCTATCGAGACAAAGCAGAACTCATATCCAACAAACTGGACCAACTCAGACAGACAGCAGGAACCGAAAAACAAGAAGCAGATTGCATAATAGGTGGAAGACAAGGCAAGAATGCAGGGATGCCGTGGGAGCTCCAGAAATGTCTACATACTGCTGACTATTGAATTACGCAGCCCCAACGGACAAGATAAACAACCACTGCTTGAGAACAATTACTTTGTAACCATAATCAAAACTCCCAAAGTTGGGATTTGAATATGGATTTGAACTTCCTCAACCTCCTCAAAGTTCAAGGATGTTGGATCTGGAATTCTGGTTGGCCTATTATTGAGTAGGGGTAGCTGGGGAAACTTGGCAATCAGACTAGACTAGTGATTATAGCAGGGAACAGGGAATCAAGATCTAAGCTCTTGTCCCAGCCTATTGCATTGCTTTGGATTGGTCATTTTTTCTCTCTGAGCCTCAGCTGCTCATTCTATAAATATGGGTTAATCACACCCATCTGTTGAGATCCTCCTGTGAGACGTGCAAGGTATTATGAACAACAGACCAAGAAAACATCCCTATGGAAGAAGAAAAAAGAGCCTTGATCAATCATGTCTACAGAACTGAGTTTTCAAACGCAAGCAATGACACAGGATGCCCAAATATCACACCAAGGTGCTCAAACTGGTCATGAGGCATGCAGGTACCCATGCAACGTAGGAATGGTGAGGACTGCAAAGTACAATTTGTCTGTTTGAAAATTTGCCCTATGGGCTATAAAGATCATATAAGACATACTTACATACTACAGTGATGGACACTACAGAAGTTCTTAGACAGAGAGAGAGAGAGAGAGAGAGAGAGAGAGAGAGAGAGATACAGAGACATATGGTTCTGTATCTTATATAGTTATAAGCATAACTGCTGTGTTATATTTACGAACATTCTGTAGGTGTTTGTATGAGAAAGGGAGGGGAACAAATCCCATTTTGCTTCATTCATATTTCAAAATCCATTCATACGAGTACAATTTATTATTTAAAAAAAAAATTAAAATGAGTCTCTGAGATTCCTTTGATCTCTGGGCAAAGATTCAGGCCTGATGCAAGTTTGTCCCAAACTGTTTGTCCACGCTTCTTAATTCTTCCCCTCTCAATCCTCCAGTTAATTCCTGCCCTGCGCTTCTATGGTCTATGTTGGATTCCCGTTTGAAGCTTTAAGTTAAAAGCTTATTCAGGGTCCAACCTATCAGCCTGTAGTTAAGCAAGCCTCTGAAAAACAGATTGGGCCAGGGATCTTATTGCAACAGGATTTGGTTAGTGCAGTTTTCCCTCAGTCAGCCCCCCTGTTCCGCTCCAGTAGGGAGTAAATGTTGTGGTAAGGTTAAGCAGGGCTGTGCCTTAGGAATGGATCAGGCAAATAAGGACTTACTCAAGAAATGGAGCTCAGGAAGGAATGCCACTTGAACGGTATTAGTCTGTACTAGTGCTCTGGTGCTTCCTGAAGGAAAACATGGACTGCGAGCCTCAAGGAAGCCTCTACATAATAATTCGAGATGAGGTCTAACCTATAACAGCAGCTCCAAATCCTCCCTACCAGACTTTGGGTTAGGAGCCAAACTTCTGACTCGGCCCCATTTTTACTATGGCCTTGACCCAGGGAACTCTAAGTCTGAATGCCCCTGATCTTTGGGCAACTTAAGGCATGCAGCAAGTTCCAGGACTGAACTTCACCTACCTGGCTCATCTCTAAGAACAACCTTCTTAGCATTTATAGCTTCAAGGGGCTCTATAGGAATGGAGTAATCAATTAACCCAACAACATCTCTAAATGGGAGGTATTCTTACCCCACTTCACAGATGGGAAATATGAAGCTTCCGATCAGTTGCCTGAGGTGTCACAGTGAATCAGCGGCAGAGCTGGGATTAGAACTCTAGGGGCCCATTCTCGGCCCACATTGATTCTTCAGCAGAATATGCAGTAGTCCCCACTGTTCCTGCCCTCCAGTCCTCCATGGGCCCTGGCTGGTATATCTATATATTCGCTGATACTCCAGCCCCAATCCTGCCCCCCTGATTCCACCTCCAAAGAGACTCCCTGTGGAGCTAGGCTCTTCCAGAGGCAAAGGGTGCAGCCCTTTCTGCACTAACTCCCAAAATACTACTTGCACCGTGCAGCAGAACCACACTAAGAAGCAGCACTGGCCCTTTGCAGCTGTAGAAAAGGGAACAAAATTTGGCTCTTAATGATCGAAGTAGGAGGGGAGAAGTTGGGGGAGTGGCCCAAATCAATATGCACAATATCATTCATGTAACAAAACAAAAAGGAAACAACAGCTCAAAACACTAGGCACTGTAAATCAATTTATGCCCCAATTACAGCCGGGCCACCCGCTGACTTCAAGGGCAGCCGGAAAGTACCAGAATCATATCTTGTGTATTTCTCCTTCTCTCACATCCCACTTCCCATCATTGTCATGCTTCCTGGGCCTTTAAATCTAACTCAGATTGTAGCCTCGTTTATTCCAGTGCATTTTCATGGTCTTCAATCCGTGCAACGGAGGCCAGACTTTGGTGCCTAACATGTCCACATCAGTAGGCTGTAGGGTTGCTCTGAACTTTAGTGTCTCTTGTGTCTGAAAACACCAGCTTCCTTTCTGGTGAGAAAGTTCCCACAATAGTGGTTTCATATAGAGACAGAGCTCCCCCTTAAGTTTTAAAAAAAGAACCTTTAAAAGGCCTGTGTTGCATCTGTCCCTCAGTAAGGAGAAGCTCCTATTTTCAAGGGAATTCCAAAGGTACCACGGCATTTTGCCCTTCTCTCCATTATTATTTCTTTGCTTTCCACAGCCCTTTGTGTTTTTTTTAAGCTGCACTAGATCACAGCCTCCCTGTTTTCCCGTCAGATACACGTCGCCATGTCCTGCTGCTGCTATCAGAGCAGGGGCTTGACCAATATGAGTGCCTCAGTCTAGGGGAAACATTTGCATTTTCATTGGCACAGGTACAGCATTCAGAATGCTTTCAGGCCAGGCCAATTAAAACAAGCTGAAAACTGCTGAGCGAAGCCAGTTTCAGCTGGGATCTGCTTACATTCCCTCTCTGAAAAAGCAGGGGGCCCACTTTCTGCAGCTCTCTCCTTCTCGCACAATGTGGGCTTTTTTCCCTCCTCTTCTTTTTTCTTTTTAAGGTGGAATATAGAATGCCGTTTACACAAAGGCCAAAAGAGAGGGAGGGCAGGACATCTGAATCTATCTTTATTTTAAGCGAGTGCTTGGTCTGTAGTATCAGGCAGGAGGAGGAGAAAGGAGCTGGTAACTCTCCCCAGATTGAAATTTTCACCTCTACTGAATTCCTTGTATGATTTTTAAGGGATCTGAGTCACATAACTGGCAATCAGTTTGAGACTAAGGGCATGCCCACTACCACACTGAATACCCAGTGCCCCTGGGGGCAGCAATACAAGCATACTACCCAAGTTTTCCTTTCTATATCCACTTTCAAAGGGATATTGACAGGATAAAGACACCAATTTTTACACAAAAAACACATTTTCCCTTGCCTGTGCTGCCAGTACCACATTAGATTATGCTAATAATCTTTAAAGGCCACAAGGATCCAGGCCAAAAAAAGGGGCAGTGGATTGCTGAGCTAGCATCCCAGGAAAGGAAACTGTAGCTCCGGCAGTATTCTGTCGAGGTTCTTACATTGTGGTCATCACTATAGTACAGGGGTAGGGCAACCTGTGGCATGGGTGCCGAAGGCAGCACGAAGCTGATTTTCAGTGGCACTCGCACTAGCCTGGGTCCTGGCCACTGGTGCGGGGGGCTCTTGCATTTATTCAATTTTACAGAAGCTTCTTAAACATTTTAAAAACCTTATTTACTTTACATACAACAATAGTTTAGTTATATATTATAGAACTTATAGAAGAGACTTCTAAAAATGTTTTAAAATGTATTACTGGCTCAGAAACCTTAAATTAGAGTGAATGAATGAAGACTCAGCACATCGCTTCTGAAAGGTTGCCGATGCCTGCTACAGTATCTGAGCACCTCCTTACTCCAGGGGGTAGAAATGTGCTGCTGCACTATGAGCATTGCATATTATGACATCCCTGCATTGGCTCACCTATTCTGGTCAGTGCATAATGGGGGAATAACCAACCCTCCACCAATCCTCCATCCACCTGCTTGGTATGCATGGGGCGGGGGAATAGCTGATGTGCCATGTCCGCTTACTCCTGAATGCCTGGACACTAGGTCAAAATAGACTGTTTGCTCGAACACAGTTACTTGGGCACACAGCCCAAGAAACAATCAAACCCTAAGTACTAATACAGTGCAACAAGCCACAGCATATGGATTCTGATCTGCCTTCTGAACATCTCAAAGCATGAGTCTGTTTTGGATGCTGGTTCCCACTGATCATAAATGTATAGGCATATGCAAAATATGGATATGGAGCTAGTTTAGGATTTCAAACACCCACAAAATCTAGGAGAGTTTGGCTTGGGCTGGCTCTATTAAAAATGATTACTACTATTATTATATTACTTAGATTGTAAGCACCTTGGGGCGAGGACTGTGTTGTTCCTCTGCATTTGTACAGCGCCGAGCACAGTGGCATCCTGATATATGACTGGAGCTGCTAGATGATACCACAGCATAAATAAATAATAATGATGATGAAGCATTGACAATTCACTTGCCTAATCATCACAAAAATTTTAATGAAAGGAAAAACGCAGTAGAAAGAAAATAGGTGACCACTGGAATATAAAACAAAGGGTTTGAGGCAGCATAAATACCCAGTTTCTGAGAGCATCCCTGAGACAAGATGATTCTGTTGTGTTTTGCTTGCTGGGTTAGCTCCTTTTTTATTTGCCTTTAGAGTTTCACCCTAGGAAGGAGCTGGCCCAAGGCAGAAGCAAACTAGGATATCAAAACTGTTTTCTATCAAATCTACTTTTTCAAAGGCTGATGAGATGCCTTACTGGCTGACTCCCTATGTCTCAACGTGACCTGCTGCTCACGAGTGGGACAGCCAGTCAGAAGGGCCAGGCACTGATTTGGATGGGAAAAAAACAAAAAGATCAAATCAAATCTAAAAGAGCTGAAACATGCAACCAGGGTCTTGGATTCAAAGTCCTACCTGGTCTGAGAATATAGGACTACTGATTTTTAAAATACTGAAGCAGACCCCCAACACTAATAATAATAAATAATAAATCTTACATTTATGTGGTGCCTTTTATCTGGAAGGATCCCAAAATGCTTGAAAAAGACATCTATCTATCTATCCATCCATCCATCACTCTTAATTCTCTTGCATTACTATTCCCTTTCTCTTCCACCCTCTGTCAGCTTTGCACATCTTCTCATGTAATGTCCATCCTAGAACAATCTCCCCTTATATATCCACCGAGAACAACCTCACAGCTTCTGGAAACCATTCCTATCCTCTCCTCCTCACCTATATGCTTTTCACACACTCTCTCTCCTGAACTAGACTTTCAAGGAAAAGCCAGGTATTGCAGCAAAGGATGTTGATGACTCAGTGGGACTCTGAATCAGCACAGAACAGAGTCCCAGAAACAACATAAATGCAGGTTGTTTCAGTTTAGAGAATTGTTAAGCCATTTTCAAGGAATGGCGAAGAGGGAGAGTTACAAAAAGTCACAACAAAAGATCAGAAACTTAAGAAGTGCCTGGCTGTTGTAAACTGCTGTGACTACTCAGTTTTGATACAAGATTGCCACGCCTTTTGGATATTTGTTTTGAGGGAACATTTGGTCATTTGCTAAGGGCATCAGCAAGCTGATGATCACCAGTGCTTGTGATTTACCATCACATCATGGGACCTTCTGTCTTCTGACCCTGAAAGATATATGGACCAGAGCAGACGAGGAGAGGGGATCTGGCAATATTACCATGGCTGTGTCCTGAGCAACTTCTGAGTTGTGAATGAACCATTCACACCTTTTTCCTCCATCTTTGCCTTCTATCTGAGCCTGGCTTAGTCAACCAGGACAGATTAGAAGTATAAAGATTTGACTCCCACAGATGGGCAAGAAGATAACAACAATGCAGCCCAACATTTTCCAGAGTCAGGGAAGGAAAAGCCAGCCTTCTAAAAATGTCTAACGGCACCAAGTGCTGTGCTTGTGGCACTCCAGGAATGGAACTGCATGTATCAGAGGTAGAAGTCACACTTTTCCATATGATACTATTTGTGTGTGTGTCTCTCTCTCTCACACACACACACAAACACACAATCAGTCAAAGTGGCTGTTGAGTTTGGGTGCCTTGGTCTTTAGAAGCCCAACTTGTGACACACTGGGCTTGATTTTTCAGAGCAACTGCATGTCCCATTCACCTCACTGACATCCACAGCTCTCATTCAAAACCAGGGCTACATTTGAAAGTGCTTGGCAGGTGGAATGCTATATATAACCTATTCAGAGATATATAGTGCCTGTCTTCTGTGTATAGTTGTGTATATATAAAATCCCCTCACCCACCATGAAATGCAAGCATTTCAAGGATGGAAAATGAGAGTTGTTAAACAGTCCATGTCAAGACTATGTAAAGCAGTTCAATACAAGAAATGAAGACTATTGTAACCACTTGAAACTACAGGGAGAATTTGTATGAATTTAGAAACTAATGACCCGATGTGAAAAATGCCCAGGCACCACATATGCAAGTCTTAAAATACCAGCACATACTTGTGGAAGGAAGATTTGTCCAGCTGTGAGTATGCCAACCAGCCCTCAAGCGTCCTGTGGTTCTGTCATTTCAAGATGTATCATTTTTTTTTTCTTCAATGATATACAGAACATCATGGCATTCACCAAGGGGTAACTAGTGCAGTAGCAAAGTGCCCGTCCATTCTGTGGACCTCCAAAATGACCCTGTATGTAGAGGTTCCAAATGACCCTGTATGTAGAGGTATGGAAAAGCATTCCACATTCTTTTGGCCCATCTTTAGTTACCTGATAAGAAATAAAGTTGACATAACAATATAAACAGTCAAGTCAAGATAGCCAGCGGGTGTGGGTCAGGACATGGTACCAAGGGAGAGGTGTCATATATTTATCTCAGGTTCTTCTGAGCCAGTTCCAGCAGCTGGACGCAGAGCACACAAACTATTCGAGGCAGTACATGACCTGAAACAAAACAGATGCATTTTGGAGTTTGCAAGATCCCCAGCACATAAAGATGCAAATCCCTGCTCTGTAGCTAGCACCCCTCTTCTTGGTAGCATCAGGAAACCCTCTGTGGCCTTAGTGCCAGTGCTACTAATTTTTGTATGGAGGCTGGTATAGAGGATGTTGTACTCAGTTCTTGCAAATTCAATGGAGATGAAGAACTGACATGAGAATCAGAGGCAGCCCCAATCTTTAAGTCCTTCTGCTAATCTTTTTCAGGGTAATTACTGAGCAGAGTAGAAAAGCATGAGGCAATGAAGGTTGGCACTAGACCTGCCATTAGCTTTAATCCAACCTGAAAAGGTTGAGGTTCAAAGACTGGATCCAGCAACCACATTTCAGAGACAGCAACCCAGGATGGAACTTTAGATGCCCTAGTGAGAGATTATCTAGTGAACCAGGAAAAAGATCTAGGGTTGATTTGGACAAAATGGCTTTGTCTCTGGAAACCAAAAAGGAAACTTAAGATGCTTCAATCACCGCAAAATCCATCACAGATTTGAAATGAAATTGAGATCTGTCCCAAGAGCATAGAAAGATGGTATTTTAGGTAGGAATACAATCATGGCACCTGGTTTTATGGAGTGGAGAGTCTTTGGATAGGGAACAGATATGATTCGACGAGAACAATGGAGGCCCAGACACATGGGTTGGCGTTAGAGAGTCTACCAGCTGTCTGCTCAGTTTCAAATCTATACTCTTGGATGGAAAGCAAGGGAAGTGTTATAGGTTTGTGAGCTCCATGTTGTGAGCCAGTTCCAGCAGGTGGAGCTACACAGCAGGAACAATCCTCCAGAGTGGTGCATTCTGACATAAGCCAGACGAGTCTCCCTTGCCTCTGACTTTGTCTGATTTCTGGCACAAGGACGACAGCAAATGAGACCAAATTTCAGAACAAACAACAAAAACTGTAAGTGTGGCAGAAGTAGATTAAGAACAGTGACACAAGCAAAGCTGAAACAATGAAACTCAGGAGCACAGCAGAAAACAGCACGTTGGTTCCTGGGAAGACACTTGCTGGCCTTTGACAGAGGCAGGCAGAAAAGGCTACATCTGAAAGACAATAGGGCTGATCTGCAGTGGGTGTAAACCAGCACTGTTCTGTTGTCTTCACTGCAGCTCCACTGAGTCACAGCAGCTGGGGACAGGGTGACCAGATGTCCTGATATTATAGGGACAATCCTGATTTTGGGTCTTTTTCTTATATAGGCTCCTATTACCCCCGACCCCCATCCCGGTTTTTCACATTTGCTGTCTGGTCACCCTAGCTGAGGATCTGGCCCTTTAATTTATAAACTCCATTCCAGCACTTGGGGCTCAATCCTGCAGATGGATATAGAGCAGTGGTTCTTAACCTGGGGTGCACTCACCCCCTGGGGGTGCGAGATGCCCTTTCGGGACCGGGGGGGAGACATGCCAGGTTTATTTAGAAGGTAAATCATCAAAAACACATATTAAGCACAGGCATGTAAGTACAACTACTTTGTTTCATCAAACCTATGTATTTATTAACATTATACATTTTTTAATAATTACGGTAATATATAAACAAACAATATATCTAGGTTTAAAGAACTGACCTACTTCAATGATTTTTGATAAGGGGCGCAAGAATATATTTTGAGAACCAAAGGGGTGCAGGCTGCAGTAAAGGTTAAGAACGACTGGTATAGAGCATTGGATATATACCATGTGATAAGCAGAGCTGAGGGCAGGGAATCCAGCCTAGCATTAATGCAAGTGCTGCCTAGGAGCAGAAGCAAATCCTACAAGGCTACTACTCCACCCTCCTTCGAATTTCTCCTTAGATCCTCGCCATCTGTTGTGATGCCTACAACACTCTTGACAGGTTAGGCAGCTGGTATGCTGTGACTGCTGCTTGCTGTGGTGATCTTAACTGTTTCATTGTCTCCTTGTCCTCCCTTCCACCTGTTGTGGCTTGGATTGTAAACTCCTTGGGGCAAGGACCATCATATTGTTAGGTATATGTACCACACCCTGCACAATACAGCCCAGGCTGACCAACCTTATCTCACGGTTTCCTTGCACTTTCCTGTCTGTCTCCATCGGTCATCTCTTGTCTTATACTTACATTGTAAGGTCTTTGGGTTAGGGGCCAGCTATTTGTTCTTTGTTTGTGCAGTGCCTAGCATAATGGGATCCTAGTCTATGGTCGGGGAACAGATCGGCTACTGAAATACAAACACTAAATAACAACAACAAATAATAATTTGGGCCTCTAGTTGCTACCCCAATACAACTAATAATACTAACACCATCACCAAACATGGTGAATATCACAGTTAAGCCTATGTCTTCATCCATTCCACATCCCCCTTTTAACCATTCTCCGCACAGTAGCAAGGTAGGGGGTGGGCACACAGGGGTCCTGAGACACACCATTGTTCCATACAGAAGGCTATTTTTAGTACTTAAAGGGACCTGCATCCATGCCTACTCTCCACACATATTCTTCCTCACCTTGATGCGCAAATTGCGAGGCCAGAATGTAGGACTAAAAGAACACGGTCTCTCATCAGATTTTTGGCATCTCCTCTCCTAGAACAGCTACTTCTGTGGTACTCTGGAGCTTCCCATTGGTCACTGGAAATTGAATTCATTTATATGGCCGGGTTCTTGTCTCAGAAGCAGTATGCCTGCAAATGGCAATAAACAAATTATTTTGGTAATGCCGTTTGCAATTTTCTAGATGTTGAAATGAAGCACAAAGAGCAAACAATCTATGACAAGTGTTGGGGGGGGATGTGCACTCCAACTCACAGACCAGTCCTAATTATATTGCAAGATCTTTGACCGCTGATCAGAGCCTTAGGTTCTTAAATGGTAGGGAGAAACGGTGTTTCTAATTCACAAGCTTATGCCAAATTCTGTGGCCCTTACACAGTTTTTATTCAATCCTTACACAGACTTCAAATGGATTAAGGTCTGCAGCATTTGGGCCAGTCCGAAACACTATACGTAGAGATCATGTTTATTTCTATGCAACAGGATTCATGGCATATCATGATTGTACATTTATGTACAGTTATGATACTTAAAGTGTGTGCACATGGGAATGAGAAAGAAAATGGGAAATTCCATACAACATTCACATTATAAAGCTGTATGTTTATTAAGAATTTCTGGTTACAAAATAAGCCACAAACGTAAAGTGCATGAGGTTTATATTGGCACCTTATCACCTCAGCAGCTGTACGTACATAACCCACATTGAAGTCAATTAAAGGAATGATCAAAGCCACAGAATCCTCAGATTGAAGCTCTGCCTGATTACTAGAACTGTATGGAACTTGTTAACTGTGAAGATGTTTGTGTGAATATTTTCTTCAGCTCTGCTCTGCCTGGGGCTTGTGAGCCCTGAGTTGGGGGCTGTGCTTTGAGTCAACCCCCATATTCAAAGGGGCAGATCCTTAGCGTCTGTAAATGGACATAGTCAAAAGAGACACAGATTTACACCAGTTAAAGATCTGACCTAACTTGAAACTCTGGTAAAAACAAAAAAAAGTTTCATCTCCTTTCACATCAACATCGTGCAAAACTAAACTGCCCATGGCTCACACATGAAACCAAAATACACCATGAAGTTTCCACACTCAGAGGAAGACATTTTACATTTTTGGTTTCACATCAGCTTCAATTTAAATGCACATTTTAAAACATTGAACCAAGTACCAGTACAGTACAATTCATTTTAAATTCAAATGACATTTGGTAAATTATCTAGGAAAAATGTTCATTACCTATTAAATATATATTTAGGGCCAGATTCAGTTCCTGCTGAAGTTAACAGCAAAATTCTCTGTGGCTTCAGCAGGAGCAGAACTGAACCCTCAAATGTGGCAACATGATGCATGGTAAATACTCACCTCTGAATCTAACTTTGTCTCTATGATTCTTCTCACCTGGTGGAAGTCCAGTCAACCCAGTTGCCAAGGGAGATCTAAGAGAAATAAAAAATACTCAGTGGTTATTGCTTTCCTCTTCTAAGCAGGCAAAAATACAAGAAAATTACTTGGATAGAAAAAAACCTGAACCAAACCTTGGATGCCTTCCTGGATCTACGATTAGTGACTGGGACCTACTGTATTAAATCTAAAACTAAATCTATTTTGGATACACTCATAACCATCGTGTCTGGGTCCCTATCTATACAATGGGCTGAACAAAATCTTTGAACGTGGTTTTGGATGCAAACTTAGGGGGTCAGGCCCATCTCTTCTTTTAAACTTCTGCATCCATTTCTCAGGAGCTGCAATTTCACTTACATCCATATACATAACGTCTTAGATTTGTTGCTTCATAACAGGAGCTTTCCAAAGCAGCACCATCTCCAAAGCAGTCAGGATGGGCATGACATTTCAGTACAGACATGGTACCTCCTTCCTCCCGCTGACTTGCCATCAGCATTACAATGTCTAGACAAAGCGTAGGATTTATTGTGGCATTTGGGACTGGCACCACAGATCTGGCCCTGAAGTGAATGATGATGGGAGGCTGCAGAACAGCAACTGGGCTGCCTTGTCTTCATAGCTTCTATTTCCTTTGAGTGCAAATTTTGGCCGAGCGGGATTGATTAAAATGAGACAATCCTCTGAGATTTCTCATCAGCTCTGGAGAAGAGAAGCCCATTAATATGGTGATACCCTGTAAAAGGGCAAGACTCCAAATGTTATTCTGGCATAGAGATATCCAGTGGGCTAGAATCTGAAATCCAGAGCGACTCCATTAATTCCAAGGGAGTTACTCTGGATTTACACTGGTATAACAGTGATCAGAATCAGACCTGCAGCCTTTAAGGAGAGCTGTGGCGTGGGGTGCAGATGGTTTGCGTTCTAATTCAGAGGGCACGCTGGAGGGGTCAAATGACTTTTCAAACCTTTGATTACTGACCTATGGGTTCACTTCAGGAGACACAAAAGTACAAAACCTCAGCATGGAATAACTCTTGTGATTTTCTTTTTTTCCCCCTCTCTGGACAATTTTATCATTTTGGCATTTGGCCAACAAGTCTGTCCTTGTTAACTTGTGCCGGCTGTGAAACACCTGCATCCCACTGTCACTGGGTGAATAAAATCTACCATTTGTATGTGGAGTACTTACCTCTTACTCTTTTGTTTTAGCCTATTAAAAGGAGAGTCTTGTTTAAAAAAAAAAAAAAGATCATCACCTAAACAACAGAGACACAATTTAACATCACCAGAACTATTCGACTGGAATCAGTTCGAGATAATAGGCCAGATCCTCAGCTAGTGGAAATCAGCATCATCCATTGGAGTTAATGGGGCCACATCCTCAGCTATTATAAATTGATGCAACTCCAAGTGATATATGCCAATTTTTGCCTACTGAGGATCTGGCTCATTCGATGTGACCAGCCCTAGCTGCATCCCTATGGGGTCCTTCCGTTTGTTTTTTCATTTATTTCTTTTATTATGAATATAACTAACAGAAATTATGAAGAAACTTTCCCTCTGGGCCCATTACAATTATAACTGCCTGTTCCAGGGTTCTTACATTTTTCTCTGAAGGATCAGGTACTGATCACTGGTGGAGACAGGATACTTGAGTACAGAAACCCCTCTGCTGATCCAGTATGGAAATCCCTAGGCTCCTAGGTTCGTGATGTCAATGAAATATCTTGAATTTTCAGCCCTTGAGAGGAAAGCCTTCTCTGTGGTCCAGCTATGGCACTGGCAACAGCAGTGAAAGCATCTTTCACACCACCTGGCCAATAAGGCTCAATCCTGACCTAATGGGACCTCTCCTAAGGCCCACCCAATTGTACTGCCATTGTGTTTAATGCACTTCTGTACACACGGCCTATGCTCCTCTTCAATCTCACTTACGCCCTCTGCACAGGAGTAGTTTCCACCCACTGAGAGTTTTGCTATTGATTTCTGTGGGAGCAAGATCAGCCTATAGAGTCAACAGGGTAATTCAATGCTCATGTCTCATTTGGTTTCTCGGCCTCTCTGCTGAGACTGTCACAGCTAGGGCACCAATAGGCAAGGTGGTGGTGAGGGGTTGTGTTTTAATCAAACCTTCTTCTTTAGCTGTGAGACAGATGAGATGTTTACCCCAGCAGCCAATGTTACTTCTGCATGAAGTGGAATGTAGCTAAATAGTTTTTAAAAAGCCTGTTTCCACTAGAGACTCCGCCACATAGTCACTCTGCTGTCCCGAAGCTTGAAAATGGAAACCTGCTGCTGAACACAGGTTTGACTATTTGCATTTTTAATCATCTAAGAGTTTAATTAGTATCATGGCCTTAATCAGGAGCTGCAAATACAGCTGAAGTCATCAGAGCTTAATTAGTCTGAAAAAAGTTTGGTGCAGTCTGAAAACGTCTCCACTGACATGAAGATAAGAAGCCTCTAGGGTTTCTAGAGAGGAGACGAAGACTTCGATACAGTGGAGAAAGATTACAGGAGTGTTATTTTCTAGTTTTAAGAATGACCAGCAGTGGAGAAATATTAACTGACAGATTTTCTTTAAGGTCGACATTGGATCAAACAGAAAGTGTGATCTAGGGGTTAAAGCAGGCGACTTGGAATCAGGAGACATGCGTACTAGTCCTAACGTTGCCACAGATTCTCCGTGACACCATGGACACGTCACTTCAGCTTCTTTACCATCCACTGGATGTCCAGCGTGAGACATCTAGGAAATGATTATCAGAAGTGTGGAGACCTCTAGCTCCAACTGAAGTCTCATAGGCTCATAGATTCATAGACTCATAGGTCAGAAGGGACCAATATGATCATCTAGTCTGACCTCCTGCACAAGGCAGGCCACAGAACCCTACCCATCCACTTTTATAACAACCCCTAACCCAGGACTGAGTTATTGAAATCCTCAAAACTGGTTTGAAGACCTCAAACTGCAGAGAAACCACCAGCAAGCGACCCATGCCCCATGCTGCAGAGGAAAGCGAAAAACCTCCAGGGCCCCTGCCAATCCGCCCTGGAGGAAAATTCCTTCCCGACCCCAAATATGGCGATCAGCTAAACCCTGAGCATGTGGGCAAGACTCACCCGCCAGCACCCAAGAAGGAATTCTCTGCAGTAACTCAGTTCCCATCCCATCCAACATCTCCCCACAAACCACTGAGCAGACTTATCTGGTGATAATCCAAGATCAATTGCCCAAATTAAACTATCCCATCATAACATCCCCTCCATATACTTATCAAGTTTAGTCTTGAAGCCAAATAAGTCTTTTGCCCCCACTACTTCCCTCGGAAGGCTGTTCCAAAACTTCACTCCCCTAATGGTTAGAAACCTTCGTCTAATTTCAAGTCTAAACTTCCTAATATCCAGTTTGTACCCATTCGTCCTCGTGCCTACATTAGTACTAAACTTAAATAATTCCTCTCCCTCCCTAACGTTAACCCCCCTGATATATTTATATAGAGCAAGCATATCCTCCTGCAGCCTTCTTTTGGCCAGGCTAAACAAGCCAAGCTCTTTGAGTCTCCTTTCATAAGGCAGGTTTTCCATTCCTCGGATCATCCTAGTAGCCCGTCTCTGGACCTGTTCCAGTTTGAATTCATCCTTCTTGAACATGGGACACCAGAACTGCACACAATATTCCAGATGGGGTCTCACCAGCGCCTTATATAACAGTACTAGCACCTCCTTATCCTTGCTGGAAGTACCTCGCCTAATGCATCCTAAAATAGCATTTGCTTTTTTCACAGCCATATCACATTGGCGGCTCATAGTCATCCTGCTATCGACCAATACCCCAAGGTCCTTCTCCTCCTCCGTCGCTTCCAACTGATGCGTCCCCAACGTATATCTAAATTTCTTATTATTAATCCCTAAGTGCATGACCTTGCACTTTTCACTATTGTATTTCATCCTATTACTCTTACTCCAGTTCACAAGGTGGTCCAGATCTTCCTGAATAGTATCCCTGTCCTTCTCCGTGTTAGCAATACCCCCCAACTTCGTGTCATCCGCAAACTTTATTAGCACATTCCCGCTCTTTGTGCCAAGGTCGGTAATAAAAAGGTTAAATAAGATCGGTCCCAAAACCGATCCTTGAGGGACTCCACTAGTAACCTCCTTCCAGCCTGACAGTTCGCCCTTCAAGACGATCCGCTGGAGTCTCCCCTTTAACCAGTTCCTTATCCACCTTACAACTTTCATATTCATCCCCATCTTTTCCAATTTAACTAACAGTTCCCCATGCGGAACCGTGTCAAACGCCTTACTGAAATCGAGTCAATGGGAAAAGCAGGGGTAAGAACCACTGAAAAATTAATTTCTCAAATTGGATACCCAAAATTAGTAGAAACTAAAAAATGTTGGATTTAACCTCTCTGTGCTTCAATTACCACATCAGTAAAATGGGATTAACCTACTTCACAAGGACGCCATGAGGCTTAACCTTTATAAAGCGCTTTGAGACCCTCAGATGAAGTTTGGAATCACTCTAGAACCAAACTGGAACTAAACTTTTTTGAGGTTCTGAAATGTTTTCATAGTTCTCTATCCCTCTCAACAGTTTAACGTAAATTTGTCCTGGATCTGCCCCAAACTGGATGACTTTGCTTCCTAGGGGTCCATGTGAACCTTGACTTGAAATTTGAATCTCTCTGGATTAGCATACCTTGAAGATCTCTTTGAAAGAACCTAAAATCTCAAAGCAAAACTCAGTCAAAACCAGTTAGCTTCCCCTGGTTCCTCTATTACAGTGGTTCTCAATAAGGGGCCCCAGGCCCCTGGGAGGGCTGCGCGCAGGTTTCTGGGGGTTCGCCAAGCAAAGTGGGCATTAGACTTGCTGGGGCCCGGGACAGAAAGCTGAAGCTCCACCACACAGGATTGAAGCTTAGGGCCCCGAGCCCTAGGCTGAAGACGACGCCTGAGCAACTTAGCTTTGCAGGGGCTTCTGTAGCATGGGGCTCCAGGCAATTTCCCAGCTTGCTGCTCCCTAATGCCAGCCCTGGCTTTTCTATGTAGAAAACCACCTGTTGTGGCACAGATGGGCCATGGAGTTTTTATGGCATGTTGGGGGGACTCAGAAAGAAAAAGGTTGAGAATTCCTGTTCTATTAATTCTTCCGTTTTTCTTTGAACAGGGGACCAGATCAGTGCTTAATTTGTAATGAAAAAGGTGCCGGGGCTCAAGCAATTTGTTTACATTCATAACTGACATGGCAAGCCCTGGCAC
The DNA here is from genome assembly GCF_007399415.2 of Gopherus evgoodei. Classification (NCBI taxonomy): domain Eukaryota; kingdom Metazoa; phylum Chordata; order Testudines; family Testudinidae; genus Gopherus; species Gopherus evgoodei. Next base: position 13,733,276 of record NC_044340.1, on the reverse strand, counting down.
AAATTAAGCACTGGGCCAGATTCACGCCAAAGATTTATACAACTTAGAGAAGCTTTCGATGAATTGGGGGCTCCATTTCCAGGCTGTGAATGCATTTCCACTGTAAAGGAATCATACCACTGCCAGGAAGGGCACTAAGTATCCTAATTTTGTCACTGGTCTGCACATGAACCTCCCAGTGAAGTCAATGGTAGTTCCACACAAAGAGGGCTTTGTAACATGCTAGCTTTGTGTGCATGAGCAAGCAATGTCCCACTCTAACAGCTAGGCCACAGAGAGATTATGAAACCTGCCCCTGCTATTGGCTAAAGTTGGCCTTCTCCAGCTCAAGTATTAGAATCCTACTTTTACGAAGCCAAAGGACGATGGTTCTTCTAATCCTACTATCCTTGCAGAATGGGGAATACAGAGATAGTTGTGCCTGCTGTTTGCACCACATGGATTTATTGCAGCTTGCAGATTTGGGCTGATGGACTGACAGTCCTGGAAAACAGCCCTTGGTTTACTCATAGAACAGATGGATAGTGGGCTGGGGTTGTGGATGAATGATATGAGCCTGGACAGAGTGGTTTCACTTTCACAATATCAGGCCTCCACTCTGAGGGTCAAAGGAAAGCTTCCTGGGAAAACTCTGGAGGAGTTAGAATAATTTTAGTTCTTGTCATACGCACTGTGTTTCAGTCTATTTCTTTACGGAAAGTATTTTAGAAGAGGTCCTCCATGTAGCAGCTGAGTGCTGTCCTTACAATGGCAGGAAAGGCTGAGAATAGATTCCAGACAACTGGTGAGCTGTGTGCATCATGCCTGCTCTGTTTTAGCAGCCACAAGTGGCAACCCTTCTTGGAATACATGAGCTGACAAGTGGTTTCAACTGAAAGTGATCTCTACATGTCTGACTGGTCAAAGGTTTCAGTGAGCAGTAACACAAATAGCTATAAATCCATGTCACAATACCTGCTTGGACTACAAAGTAGTTGAGGCTGTGATTTTCAAAAGAACCTATAGCAAGCAGTAAGACGCCCAGATCCTATTAAAATTCAATGGGAGTTGAGCACCTAATTCTTTTAAAATACCCAGAGTGGAAACCAGTCAAGTTTAGCTACTGACCCACTGGGTGACGTTAAGTTACTAAACTGTTACATGACTTCTTGTTCATGTGTTTTTGGGGAAAGGCCTCTCTACTTCTTTGTATTTGTACAGTGCTTTGCACAACAGGGCCCTGTTCTTGGATGGTCCCTAGGCACAACCATATTAAATGTTCTAAATAATAGTAATTGAACACAAATGGCCAAATTCACCCCAATGTTATGATTGACTTTAGTGAAATTACACCAGGGATTGAATTTGGCCCCACATCAATCAAATGGACCTGCACATACATTTCTGTGGATGTAGGTAACAGGTCAGATACATATTGGGCACGATTCTCTTTTCACTTACACTGGTGCATACCAGGAGTAATTTCATTGAAATTTACAGACTTTGGTGTAAGAATGATTAGAATCATGTAATTCCACCTTGATTTATTTGTAGTAGCAGCAACCAGAAACATTCTCCCCACTGCCAGACCTGTTCCTTGCCTCCAAGTGTTAAATGACATCTCCATCAGGCAATGTATCCCCCCACCACACCTTTTTTTTTTGGTGGGGAAGAGGGAAGACGGCTGCATTTTCATTCAATAAATATATTACAACACACTATTTATCTCTCCCTGCAGCTTCTGGGCCTTTGTGTAACCTTCCATCTCACTGACCCCTCAGGAATTTCACAGTGAAATTAGTGAAACCTACTGCAAGGTGATAGCAAGCAGAGAGATTGTAGGATTCCATTTAGTGGGAAGTGAGGAATTCAATCAGTTATGTATATAGGAACACAGGAACAGCCTGACTGGACCAAACTGACAGTCCAGTCTGTCTCTGACAGCACAGGATCTGTTGCTTCAGAGGAAGGAGCAAGAAAACCCAAAGTGGAAAATTATGGATTAATTTTCCCATTAGAAAATTTCTTCCTAACCCCAGGCTGTTATTGTTTGGCTTATGCCCTGAAGCATTAAAGTGGACATCCCACATAATTATAGAGTTCCAATCCTCCTTTGATTCCTGCTATCCTCTTGGTCTCAATAGCATCTCACAGCAATGAGTTCCACAGGTTAATTATGTATTGAATGAAAAAGTATTTTCTTTCTTAAATGTGCTCTCTTTTAAAACCTGCCACATGGTCTTTGTACCTGTTAAGCTTGTGCACATCATCTCTTTTTTCACGGTGAGGTGGTGGTCGGTCGGTGAGAAGAGGACAGATGACACATGAGTTAACACATAACAATGGAATGCAAGTGAGTCTCTGCTATTTTTAATTAAGGAGCGATGACAGCTGACTAAATTCCCTGACTCTGCAGTTAAAGGCTCCCTGACCTAGACATTATTGGACACGCTCCTAAGACAAGGCCAATATATATTGGTCCAGGCGGTGCTTTTATTATCGTACCCGCCGTCTCAACAGATGCAGGACTAACAAAATCTATGCCTATTATCAGCATGAAAATAGTGAGATAAAAGTGTGAATGCTTATGAGCTGAACATGGCAGCAGGTGAGAAGAGGACAATGAAGGTCATCTCCAGAGAGGACTCAAAATGCCTAAATTTGGTTTCCAATAAATGTTCAGCTAATCTCCAGTGTCAACTTTTTTTTTTTAAATTGCCCTTTGCATTTTCACTTGATTTAGCCAAAAAAAAAGCCCACTGCTAACACCTCATTATTATCTCAGGGTAGTGCCCAGCAGCCATGCGTCCGATCAGGACCCCATTGTGTTAGGGGCTGTATGTACATGTCACAATAACAACAGCCCCTGCCTTAAGTATAAAGCAGGCAAAAGACTGAAGAGAAAATAGGTGTGAGGAGTTGAAGTGAGTTGTCTAAGATCACACAGGTTAGTGGTCGTGTTGAGATTAGAACTCTTTTCTCCTTATACCCAGGCCAGTGACCTAGCAACCAGACCCGGCTGGCTCCCCAAATTGTGTACGTGTAGTACAGGAAACTGAAGATTTCACCTATCTAGCAATAAAGGAATGTCCTTACTGAGGAATCTCAATGTTATTCAGTGGCATTCACCTGGCAGAGAAGGTATCTTTCATTTTAGGATCTCAACACATTTTGCGAACATTAAACTCTAAGACTAGGACATAAACACCAGCCATGGTGCAGGCTGGTGTGGATTGTGTTAGTGGCAGGATAGATCCAGATGGAGTCTGGAGAAAACGAGACTTGGAAAGGTGAAGTGATTTTCCACAGCAAGTCCTTGGCAGAGCTGCACATACTAACCCGGGTTTCCAGCTCTAGCCACAAGAACTGGCTGTCTCCCTTAGAATGTAATATTGTACCATAAAAATCAAATCAAACTGGAGGTGACAGTTTTGCACTGTTTCATCTGCTTTGAAAATGCATCCACAGTAAGATACTGGAAACCCCAAAAGACAAAAAAAAACCACCTTCATTTTTAGCTGGAGATGCCCACACAGAGGGATTTCAAAACGAACAAAATTTCGATAATGGTGTATTATTTTACCTGGAGATCAATACTGGGTTTTAATAAGACTGGTCAGGAAAACAGAAACCCTTTCATTCTTTCTAAAGGACCATGGAGTTATCAGGTAAACAGGCAAACACTGAACCAAACTAGTTATGTTCAAATAGGGCTGTAGTGAAAAAAAAGCATCAAGGGATATAATCAGGAACTTTCCATTGTGGCTGTACAGTGGGCACAGAAGGGAGGAGTAGTTTTCTGCTGTTGCTAAGACAGTTCCCCCAACCCCAGCTTTATTCTAACCCAATCAGATGGCTTTGTCTCTCCACTGGCTCGCCAGCTGCATCGAATGATCATGACAGGTTTTCTTCCTCCTCCTTCTATTGGCTTATTCCTATGGTCTATTATCAAGGGAAAGTAAATCAGACATCTAATCAATAGTTTGCAAGAAGGCACCAAGGCTGCTAGATGCTACATTTGCATTAAATCTCTTGCTGTCTATGTCTCTGCATGCAGATAAGCTCTGTATTATCCTACAAGTTGGAGCACTGGCTGCTGCCATACAGCCATATTGGCCGTGCTTGTAGAGGTTTTCAGATGGCAGAGTTAGATATCAGAGCAACGCAGTGGGCGGCTGTAAATGAAAAGTCGTCCTTCTCCCCAGTCACCACAGCACCTAAAACCTGGAATCAGGGCTCTGATCCTGCAGGATGCTAAGAGCCTCAACTTCCATACAAGTCAACAGGAGTTAAGGACACACCAAGCCTTGTGGGATTGGCATTATGTCTGGACACACCCAACACTGTTGCTTGCTAGCAGCCTATTTAATCTATTGAGCTAAATTTGGTCAGATTTTCCCTGGGGTAGAAGATTCAGGTAATAAGATGGAGGAGGTGCATGGGGGCAGAGGGAAAGTAGTTTTCCATTGCTTCAGTAGCATGTCATATGTCCTCCTCAGAAGGCTCTTTCGGAGGTTATTTGATATGGTCCTCTGCCTCGTCCAGTCCTCGCGAGGCTCTTTTAGGGTGGGCAGGTAGCTCACATGTGTCCCACAATGCAGTGGGAAAATGCTCCTGGCTCTAAACAAGGCCACCAACGCTCTTCTGAGCTACAACAAAGATGGTGCTTTATCCCTAGCATGCTTCAGGGATAGAGCTCACTCGGAGCGTTCCCAGCTCTTGCTGCATTATTGGTGGGGTGGTCCCTTTTTGCCTCAACAGAAGACCTTCCCCGGGCAGAAGTGCATGCCAGAGAGGGAGTGGCTATCTGATGCCCTTGAAGACCAGGGTGAAATGTGAAATAGGACTCCAGTGGACGTAAGCAGGAGACCACCAGCTTGCAAAGGTTTTCCATAAAAAAGCCCATTTTGAGCAAAGGTGGCTCTGCATTGAGAGCATGCATTGTGCACATTTCATGTGATATGAAGAAGCAAAACAAAGAGTTAGATATTTTACACAGCTTTAAAACTGATCATGAAGATCACCACTGGCAGCCAATTGCCCAACAGAGGAGCCTGTGACTGGAGGAACGTAGAGACTGAACTCCTCTCTAATCGCTAGAAGTAAGCCCTCCTCCTAGTCAAGGACTAAGAGTACAGCGACACTTCAATAAAAACACCTGTGGCAGGCCCGGGTCAGCTGATTTGGGCTCATAGGGCTTGGGTACTGCAACCCTACCTCCTCATGGGTTCCCAAAGCTTGGGCTCCAGACTGAGCCCAAATGTCTACAAAGCAATTTTACAGCCCCGCAGCCCACACCCTGCAAACCCGAGTTAGCTGACCCAGGCCAGCTGTGGGTGTTTTATTGCAGTGTAGTCATATCCTAATGCACATTCATGTAGCTATTTAAAGGACAGGTAGCAAGCTTCCCTCACGTTGTCCAGAAGCTTGACTGGGAGGAATTATAGCTAAGATTGGTTGCAGAAATACACAAAGAAAGAAGCTTAAGAGAGAGAGAAATTTTCCTATTTCCTCTTTGATCCTCAGTGCCACTTCAAATGCTTGGGTTCCGTTTCCTCCCACCCAAACACTAGGAGTGGTACAGACGATGTCAAAGAAAGAAAATTAATGGACAAGGAAAATCTCTCTCTTTTTAAACCTGTAAAACAGGTGCCCATTATGCTCTCTGTGTGCAGTTATAGCAAAGTAAAACCTCAAATTAGAATGGCCGAGATGACAATAGTCCATGCAAATAAGAGGTCCGAATCAAAAGCCTGGCTTACTCCAGGCATTTATTTAAGAATATACAGGATTTCTAGGCATGCCTTGCAGATCAACCAACTCAAGCTTTGTCAGACCAATGTGGCAAGCACATTCAGGAGTGGAGGCCCTCTTATTGAGAACATCCTGACGCTGAAATTCTACAGAGTCTACATCTGGGGTCTCTGAGACGTTGTTTGTGCTGAGATCTAACCATGATGGGTCCATTAGATATGCCATCAACAGAAATACTGTAGACAAGCATAGTCTTTATGAAAAGTATCCCAACAAATCTCAACTGTTGGGGTGGTGAATAAGGAGACTATGGGGTTTATTGCCTGTGCTGCTATGGCCAGCATTATGACAGGTTAAACCTTGTTCTGCTGCTGCTCATTTTGCTGCACACGTTGGAACTGTTGTTTCCTTACCCTGAAAATTGTTTTCTGCTGTGTTCCCCAGGCCAGTCCTGTGCTAGTGCGGTAGCTGCGTTCCTCAAGCAAAGGAAGTGGTCTTGAGCCTGCCCCTCTTCTCAGCCAACTCTGAACAGCAGTGATCTACATCAACAAAAATAGATCAGCATGAAAAACTGTTTTCTCCTCACTCTTCTGCAGGTCAGGATTCAGAGGGAAGATGGCTCAGAATGCATGCAGAGGAAAACCTGGATTGGGGCATGACATGGCAGAAAATATAGAGAAGGAAACAAAATATCCCCTCCTTTCAGACTGGAAACACCAGGAGAAGCAGCTCTTTTCAACTTCAGCTTCTTCTTCTATCTGTTTACTTGCAGGGTATTATTCAGCCAGTAGATATCTCTATGGGCTGTACAGAGTTTCATGCAGGGTGTGGTCTGTGATAAATAAAGGAGGCAAAGTTAGAATTCAAGCTGTGCGATAATCTGTATCCATCTTTGTTTTCCATGATTCCGTATATCACAACACAACCTGCTTCCTGTGACACCTGAAGTACCATGTGCAAAGGCTTTTCTGTTGGCATTCTTGGTCAATGAAAAAAAATTCAGACACCCCATTGTGAAAACAAAAGCCTCACAAACAAGTTTGGTTTAAATTTTAGAGGGAGATTTGGTCTGGTTCCTATTTTGTTCCAACCACTTCACCCGTCCCGATACAAAACAACCAACTCCCGCCTTAATCAATAATTTGGAAACTCAGAGGCTCTATGGAGCATATTCGTGTGGGTAAAAACCTTCAAAATCTTCTTAAAATGGTAGCTCCTCTTAAAAGTTAAGGAGTTACACAATGAAAGGTCCCATAAACAGAAGAGAAAACAGCACCTTAGAACTTAGAAAAACTCCCCAATACAATTATGTACCTGTCCAGCAAACATGTCAATCTGCTGTATATTTATCTATCTTAGACTGTACATTCTTTGGAGCAAAAACATGTCATTTTATGTGTGTCATAGATAGTTAAGGGTTAATGTATCTTTTACCTGTAAAGGGTTAAGAAGCTCAGTAAACCTGGCTGATACCTGACCAGAGGACCAATGGGGGAACAAGATACTTTCAAATCTTGGTGGAGGGAAGTCTTTGTTTGTGCTCTTTGTTTTGGGGGTTGTTCACTCTTGGGACTAAGAGGGACCAGATGTCAATCCAAATCTCCAAATCTCCAAATCTTTCTGAATCAGTCTCTCCTGTTTCAAACTTGTAAGTAATAGCCAGGCAAGGAGTGTTAGTCTTATTTTTGTTTTCTCAACTTGTAAATGTTCCTTTTTGCTGAGAGGATTTTACCTCTGTTTGCTCTAACTTTGAACCTAAGGCTAGAGGGGGTTCCTCTGGGCTATATGAATCTGAGTACCCTGTAAAGTATTTTTCCAACCTGATTTTACAGAGATGATTTTTTACCTCTTTCTTTCTTTAATTAAAAGCTTTCTTTTTAAGAACCTGATTGATTTTCCTTGTTTTAAGATCCAAGGGGATTGGATCCGGACTCACCAGGAATTGGTGGGGGAAAGGAGGCGGGGAATGGTTAAATTCTCCTTGTGTTAAAATCCAAGGGGTTGGATCGAGGTTCACCAGGAACTTGGTGAAAAAGCCTCTCAAGGCTGCCCAGGGAGGGGAAGGTTTTGGGGGGGGACAAGAAGTGATCCAGACACTGAAATTTCTGGATGGTGGCAGAGTTACCAGATCTAAGCTAGTAATTAAGCTTAGAAGTGTCCATGCAGGTCCCCACATTTGTGCCCTAAAGTTCAGAGCGGGAAAGGAACCTTGACAATGTGTGTGGACACAACTGCGATGCGTGCCTTGGATAATTTCCCCCACAGATAACAATGAACTCTATCTACATTCGGTTCCTCCATTTGGTCCCAGCCTTCTTTGCGTGAGCACCACTTACAGAGAAGGCATCCCATTAATAAAGCCAAGATCCACACCACTTGTAATAATACTGTTACACTTGTTGCTCTAGGTCATAAAAGGCTTTACAAACATTCATTTAGCCCCTAACCTGCCCCATTCACAGTAAACGAGTATTACTAACTCCATTTTATGGATAAAACTGAGGCATAGAAAGGTGAGAAGAATTCCTCCGAGTCATGCAATGAGACCCTGGGAAAATTAAGAACTAAATCTGAGTCCTAACTCAGAGATCCTTCCTCTAACTCCTAGATAACACTTTTCTCCTTTGTGATCATTAAAGATGCTATGACCATCTTTGTAAGAGTATGTGGTGTTAATTTGGATGTTTTGGCCAAGTTCCAACTTGAGTAATTACATAACTGAATTATTGACAGCAATATTCTTCCAATCCTGTTCTAAAATACTGCAAAGTTTTGCTATGCACCATTAAACAGCAGCTATTTCCCACCCCCCGAGGTAGCTGCATTTCAGAAATGGGCAAAGCAATTGTTATAAATACACATGGTAGTTTGTACAACCAGTTATTAAAATTAGAAAGAACTTTGCTATCTGAAGCAGCATGGTCTGGAGAAATGAACATAAGGATAGGAGCCAGAAGCAACTTTGTTCTAATCCAAGCTAACTCACCCATGTGGCCTGGGGAATCCACTTACCTCTTTCTGCCTCAATTTCTCCATTTGAAAAACAGAACTAATACATTTGCCTACCTTACAAAGCAGTTGTAAGAATTAGTTGCCTAACAGCCATGCTGCGCTTTGAGCATTTAAAGTGTTAAGTGCCATTTGGAAAGCAGTGAAAAGTGAAGCAGGTAAGATTCTTAGCTTAACTTCCTCCTCAAAGGTCACACCTATTACCTGCCCATGATATTCAGTCTCTTACATTTGTGGTTCTTAAGTTTTAACCCCCTCTTCCAAACACATGTCTCCCATCAACATAGGTCAATGGTCCCACAGCACCTGGCTACCTACCAGTTACATTTTTATAATTAAAGTGCAGAGATGTCTAAATACACGAGGCTGCGATGACTAGATGGCTTTGGTACGGATGCCAGCACTTTGATGAATGCAGACTCTTAAGGCAAAACAAACAACAACAAAGTCAACTAACAAGTTTCTAGACCCATTTGTTCAAAATGACAGATCGGCAAACAGAGTAATTTTTTTACAAACAGCTTTTTATAACGCAGAACCCAAAATAAACCCTGACCTAGCTGTGGTGCCATGTTAAACAATAATTACTCTATATAAGGCTTACCAAATGGGAATATTTGTGGGCCAGTGGGATGAAATTATTTTAGGACTTGCACAAACTTTCTTGGGGAGTGGTAAGACTAGCTGTGGGTAATGTGGTGTACCTAGGAAACAGGCAGGCACTTTTATTTTATTTTTTTTAGGGCTCTGTTAAAATTCACTGGCTTTACCAACTTACTGCTAAGGGGAGGGGAAAAAAGAGATTTGTTTACCCCTCTATAAAATAATCCTCACTATGTCACTGTATGTGTTTTGAGATTCTGTCTAGATCTGGCCACAAGCCATACCCACTAAATCACACCCAAACATACAGGAGAACAGAGGAAAGCAGAGATGCATAGCAAGGTCCTTGTAATATTTTACAGTACTGGAAAAAAAACCCACAACTGGCTTCATCTCCATTTCTCACATACCATTTGGGCTGCTTCACCAGGAACTGCTGTGCGGCATCAGAGGAGACTGAAATTTCTATGGCCATGCATGGTGCTTGCAGAAAGCACTGCAGTACAAGCAACTCCATTTAAGCAATGTTATACCTTGCACACACCAGTGTCACCACTGGTGCGGTCAGGGCTGGCTCCAAGTTTTTTGCTGCCCCAAGCAAAAAAATTTTCAAGTGCCCCCCAGAACCTGCCCCAACTCCGCCCCTTCCCCGCCCCATTCCAACCCCTTCCCCAAATCCCTAGCCCGCCTCCTCCCCTGGGCACACCACATTTCCCCTCCTACCCCTCCCTCCCAGGCTTGCCTGGGTGGGAGGGAGGAGAAGTGGAGCGCCAGTGAGCTCAGGGGAGGAGGCAGAGGTGAGCTGGGGGGGCAGTTCCTCTGCCACACCAGGGTTACTTCCTGTGGCCCTCCCCGCACCCCCCACTGCTACAGCTCACCTCCGCTCCACTGCCGCCTGCTCCCCTGAGTGTGCCACCACTGCTCCACTTCTCCCTCATCCCTCCCAGGCTTGCCACAAAACAGCTGATTTGCACAGCAAGCCTGGGAGGGAAGGGGGGAGAAGCGGAGCAGCAGTGTGCTCAGGGGAGCAGGTGGCAGTGGAGCGGAGGTGAGCTGGGGGGGAACAGTTCCTCTGCCCACACCCAGAGTTACTTCCTGCAGCCCTCCCCGCGCCCCCCATCGCCGCAGCTCACCTCCACTCAGGGCCGGCTCCTGGCTTTTTGCACCCTAAGCAAAAAACAAAAAAAAGGAGCCGGAGTGCCTCCCCTTGAAAAGTGCCACCCCAAGCACATGCTTGGAGCGCTGGTGCCTAGAGTCGGCCCTGGGTGTGGTTCACCCTTGCTTGAAACCAGGATAAATTGCAACAGTGCAAATTGCAGTTTAACAATCCCGTCTACTCTAGGGGTTTGCACTGGGCCACATCATCAGTGGCTGGGCTGCTGATGACTGAAACTGGGACAAATCCCTAGTGCAGACATAGCCTTGAGGTTGGGCTCTCTCAGGAAATACCTTTGTCATTTGAAAAGCTGCATCCTCCCTGTACATGCATCTGACGAAGTGGGTATTCATCCACGAAAGCTCATGCTCCAATATGTCTGTTAGTCTATAAAGTGCCACAGGACTCTTTGCTGCTTTTACATCCTCCTTGTGTGAGCTATAGGGGTCTGCAAGAGGGAAAGGCAATAATTGTGTACCCCACCCTACCTCTCCAGCAACAGGAGTGCTACTCCAGGCTGAAAAGCTTTAAATACATCAAATTAAATATCTGTTATCGTGAACCTCAACTGTCTCAAGCAATGTGCTCCCCAACAGCCTATTAACACTGTCTGTCCACAAAATGCAGCACTAACATACCATCAGAAAGCATTGTCCTCACCTGTCATTGTTATTGAACTTTTGTGTATAATGGTGCCATGGGTGTGCATGGAGTTGCAATGTCACATATTGATATCTATATGTAAATACAGACAAACGGTAACATTGTCAAAAATACCTAAGTGGATTACGAGGAAAGCTGTGCGAATAACTAATTTTTTTGGTTCAGTGGCTGACTCAAAACTTGAAAACAAAAATTGTTTTGGAAAAATTCAAGATATTTTTGTAAAAGTTTCAATGAACTGAAAAAGTCAAAGAAGTTTAATTTCATGTAAAAACAAAAACAAAACAAAAAACGTTTTGTTTGACCAAAAAGTAAACATTTCATTTCAGTTATGTGTTTTTTTAACCTTTGGAAAAAATGAACTAATTTGTTTTAAAAATTGTTTCAAATTGAAAAATTTCATAGAATCATAGACTTTAAGGTCAGAAGGGACCATTATGATTGTCTAATCTGACCTTCTGCACAATGCAGGCCACAAAATCTCATCCACCCACTCCTGCAATAAACCCCTAACCTATATCTGAGCTACTGAAGTCCTCAAATCATGGTTTAAAGACAAATCAAGGTGCAGAGAATCCTCCAGCAAGTGACCAGTGCCCCATGCTGCAGAGGAAGGCGAACCCCCCGCCCCCAGGGCCTCTGCCAATTTGCCCTGGAGGAAAACTCCTTCCCGACCCCAAATATGGTGATCAGCTAAACCCTGAGCATGTGGGCAAGACTCACCAGCCAATCACCCAGGAAAGAATTCTCTGTAGTAACTCAGATCTCACCCTCTCTAGTGTCCCATCTCAGGCCATTGGGCATATTTACCGCTAGTAGTCAAAGATCAATTAATTGTCAAAATTAGGCTATCCCATCACACCATCCCCTCCATAAACTTACCATGCTTAGTCTTAAAGCCAGATATGTCTTTTGCCCCCATTGCTCCCCTTGGAAGGCTGTTCCAGGACTTCACTCCTCTGCTGGTTAGAAACATTTGTCTAATTTTGAGTCTAAGCTTCCTGATGGCCAATTTATATCCATTTGTTCTGGTGTCCACATTGGTACTGAGCTTAAATAATTCCTCTCCCTCCCTGGTATTTATCCCTCTGATATATTTACAGAGAGCAATCATATCTCGCCTCAGCCTTCTTTTGGTTAGGCTAAACAAGCCAAGCTCTTTGAGTCTCCTTTCATAACACAGATTTTCAGTTCCTTGGATCATCCTAGCAGCTCTTCTCTGTACATGTTCCAGTTTGAATTCATCCTTCTTAAACATGGGAGATCAGAACTGCACACAGTATTTCAGGCGAGGTCTCACCAGTGCCTTGTATAATGGTACTAACACCTCCTTATCTCTACTGGAAATACCTCCCCTAATGCATCCCAAGATCACATTAGCTTTTTTCACAGCCACATCACATTGGCGGCTCATAGTCATCCTGTGATCAACCAATACTCCAAGGTCCTTCTCCTCTTCTGTTACTTCCAACTGGTAAATCCCCAATTTAAAACAAAAATTCTTGTTATTAATCCCTAAATGCATGACCTTGCACTTTTCACTATTCAATTTCATCCTATTACTATTACTCCTGTTTACAAGGTCGCCCAGATCTTCCTGTATGATATCCCAGTCCTTCTCTGTATTGGCAATACCTCCCAGCTTTGTGTCATCCGCAAACTTCATTAGCACATTCCCACTTTTTGTGCCAAGGTCAGTAATAAAAAGATTAAATAAGATTGGTCCCAAAACTGATCCCTGAGGAACTCCACTAGTAACCTCTTTCCAGCCTGACAGTTCACCTTTCAATATGACCCGTTGTAGTCTCCCCTTTAACCAGTTCCTTATCCACCTTTCAATTCTCATATTGATCCCCATCTTTTCCAATTTGACTAATAATTCCCCATGTAGAACTGTATCAAATGCCTTACTAAAATCAAGATAAATTAGATCCACTGTGTTTCCTTTGTCTAAAAAAATCGGTTACCTTCTCAAAGAAGGAGATCAGGTTGGTTTGGCACAATCTACCTTTTGTAAAACATGTTGTATTTTGTTCCAATTACCATTGACCTCAATGTCCTTAACTACTTTCTCCTTCAAATTTTTTTCCAAGACTTTGCATACTATAGATGTCAAACTAAGAGGCCTGTAGTTACCTCGATCACTTTTTTTCCCTTTCTTAAATATAGGAACTATGTTAGCAATTCTCCAGTCGTATGGTACAACCCCTGAGTTTACAGATTCATTAAAAATTCTTGCTAATGGGCTTGCAATTTCATGTGCCAGTTCCTTTAATATTCCTGGATAAAGATTATCTGTGCCCCCCACCACAATTTAGTCCCATTAAACTGTTCAAGTTTGCCTTCTACCTCGGATGTGGTAATATCCACCTCCATATCCTCATTCCTGTTTTGTCATCCTTCCATTATCCCTAAGCTCCCCATTCGCCTCATTAAAGACTGAGGCAAAGTATTTTTTTAGATATGGGGCCATGCCTAGATTATCCTTAACCTCCACTCCATCCTCAGTGTTCAAGGATTCAAATGAAATGTTTTGACTTCTTCTGAATTTGTATTTTTTTTCCTGATGAAAACAATTTGGTGCATTTGTGAACTATTTCAGTTGACCCAAATCTGCCTTTTTTGGTGGAAAAAAAGTTGCATCTGAAAATTTTCTCCAAGCTCTATTTAGGAATCCCATTTTCAAAAGTGATTTAGACACTTAGCATCCGATTTTAAAGGTATTTAGGCACCTAGAGATTCAGATAAGCACTAGTGAGATTTTCAAAAGCATCTAGGACCTAACTCCCATTTATTTCAGTGGGATTTAGGCTCATCACTTTTGAAAATTGCACTAGGCACCTAACTTCATCTTTAGTTGCCTAAATACATTTAAAAATCTGACCTTAGAAACCTATACCCTACTGATTTTTAATGAAGCTTGGATGCCCAAGTGCTTTTCGAAAATGTGACTTCAGTATCTCCTAAGTGATTCAGAAGATACTGAAAATTGTACCAACAATCCCTACCCTGAGGATCTTGTGTTGTACAATGTTAATCACAGTGGAGCAGGAGGAGAGGCAAAAGGTAGATTTCCTCCAGTCCTTCCATCCTCCTCTCTGAGAGCACACAACCCACATGAGGTTTATCATAGGTTAAAGGGGATGGGAAGTTTTGTGGGAGCCCTATGTTAAGAAATAGACAGTTCATCACTGGAATGAGGGTCAGTTCGGGAAACGGAAAGAAATTAGCATCAGGCCAAATGGTCTCATTCTGGTTTCTAAAATATCTCGTATACTTACATCATGGTAAAAAGGAGCACAAATGGAAAGTGGTTAACAGAGTAATACCATTTAAATTTAACATAGATGCACAGGGGATTAAAACAAATAGCCAGGCTGTTCTAACCTGTTTTTATAGCCCAAATACAGAACCAATTTCTGTTATTTTCAGGGATTTGTTCCTGTGCCGTAGCTGTTTTTTTTTCCCATCTGGGATGAAACTTGGCCCATGCTTCATATGACTCATCTAACTGCAGTCACTGGACATGTGTTGCAGGGTTCTGCAGATGCTGGGCCAATGGCAATACATCCTGCAACTTTGGCACCCAATACAGTTTTAACTAGAGGGGCATGAAAACATACTTGACATTTTGCATGTCTTCTATGTCATTAAGAGCTTCAAATGTGTCCACTTTTGCAAAAAAACAGAAAAAATTTACTTTTGTGACTGCGTTGAGATGTGAACTCCATTTCCTATTAGAAAGGACCCACTCACAGAAAGGTCACTTTAAAAATTTGAACTATGGAATCGAAAAAGCTTTGAGATCTGCAGAAGTGCATTATGGATTGTCCAAACTAATCTTTGGCAGAACTCGATGGCCTTCAGTGAAATAGATTAATTGTTTGCAGGGTTTATTTGTTTTTAATTGTAGATGCTTTTCTGCATTCCAGTGATGTAAAATCATTAGTTAAATGATGGATGAGTCCCACTGGGTAGCAGTTTCATGTAGGAGAGTAACTCTTCCAAAAAATCCTTAGTGTCTTGTGTATGGAGATAGGATTGAGATGATGAAACGCCACCGGTAATATACAGAGAGACAATATACAGAGAGACAACTGATAGACTGTTCCACAATGACATATGGGTAGCATTTACCCATATGGGTAGCATTTACCTCAGTACTGAATACATGGATAAAGGTGGTCAAAAATCTGTCAATTTTCTGTCATAAAAATGTCACTGCCACACAACTGAAACTTTTTGTGAAATTGTATTGATTTCAACAACAAACTAGAAAACAAAATGAGGGAAATGAACATTTTAAAAATGTTGAAAGTCCCATTTCAACATTTTCAGATGGGAGAGTTTTGATTTTTCATTCTGAAATGACTTTTTATCTTGAAATTTTATTTTTATATTTAAAACTTAAAAAAAAAATAAAAAGAGAGAGTCGTAATATAAACAAAATATTTTGAATGTATTTAAGGCAAACTTTGCCAATGACCTGAAACAAAAAAAAAAAGTTAGAACTTTTTTTCAATGAAAAAAATGTAAATTTTGGTTTTTAATCCTGATTTGTGATGAATTTTTTTTCAAAATCTCAATGTTTTTCATGGGATGGAAATTTGTTTTCTAACCAGCTCTGCATATGGACAGTGGA
This sequence comes from Gopherus evgoodei, assembly GCF_007399415.2. NCBI lineage: Eukaryota > Metazoa > Chordata > Testudines > Testudinidae > Gopherus > Gopherus evgoodei. The sequence goes on along the minus strand of NC_044340.1, from coordinate 13,717,470 downwards.
CAGTGTGCTATCCATGATACTTGGCTTTACGATATTTTTCAATATGCTATTGCCCATATATTGTATGGCTGATGCGGCTCATTTTCTTTAAATGACGTACATTCTAGCATTCAACTCACATGCCTTCAACAGACCCAGCAGTGCCTTAAAATGTACGGTGTGAAATTCACAGATGAGAGAAATTCTAGCCACATCAAGTCACACAATGCAGCAGGAGGTAATTAATGGTCAGATTGAAAAGAATTAAAAAAAGAGGATAACTGTAGAGAAATAAGACACTTGTGAGATTGGTAACAGGCTATGGAGCTTTTGATCTGTCAGTCACTGGTATTAATCCAAGTCAGGTTTATAGGGAATGGACTCACTTGACGTCCAATGGCTGTTCAGTGGCCTATGTGAAAAGAGCTGGTACCATTGGTTCAATTCCTAGTAGATGTGGATCTATATCATAGAGAGAAAAAAACCTGCCCCCTCCCACATTTCTGTTGAGGGAGCTCCAGAATATGATTAAATGGGGAGAGCTGGAGATGAACTGGCAATGTCAAACCCTGACAAGCTGTGCTCATTCACTCTAGTTTCTGAATGATGAGACAATCCAGCCTAAACCACTAATATATTATATACAATGTACAATTTATAATTTACCTCTTTTCCATTAATTTCTCCACCAACAGCAATGCTTCGGAGACTTGCCGTACTATGCAACTGTTTTAGGTTGATGGTTGTAGCCCATGGAAGCTTACCCACTAGGGGCTTCAAATCAATGAAAGGTATAGGTCCACAGCACCTTACAGCATTAGGCCCATCAATTCTCATAGCCCCCAGTTCATCAGTGTATTTAAGCTAACTTTAAGCATGTACATGGTCCAGTTGACTTCAGCAGAACTACATGTGGACTTATAGATAGAACTGGTTGAAAAAATGTCAACAAAACTATTTTTCCCATCAGAAAATGCCATTCTGTCAAAACGAAAAATGTTTCACAGATGTGTATCAGTTTCAATGAAAATGTTGGGAAGGTTTCTCCAGACCAGGATGTAATTTGAGAGAGAGAGAGAGAGACCCACCCTAGAACAGCCAAACGGTTCAGTCACTCACCTGCAATGTGTAAGAGCCAGGTACACATCCCTTCCTCAAATCAGGCAGATCATGGTCTTAGGGTACCTTCTACATCACAGGTGAGTGCCCAAACCACTTGGAAATTTTGGGTTGGTTTGGGCTCTCTCTCCCCTTCTCAAACAAATTCATCAAGTCTCAGGGTTCCACTTTGGAAAAAAGAAAATGCCAAAATCTTGAAATTTCCTAACGAAACAGAATAGCTGTTTTCAAGCCAGTCCTATTTAAAATCCATCATCTACTTAAGTAGATCAGTGAATCAGGGGCCTTACTTCAGAACTTGCTGGGCCTGATTCTCCTCTAGTTTATGTTAGTGTAAGTCAAGACTAACTCTGCTGAAGATAGTAAAGATACACCAGCATAAAGCTGATTGAAGTGAGTGGAGAATCAGACCCTATATTTTAGATGCAAGCAGCTGTGTGTCTTCTTTAAACTTTAATGGTATTTCCATATGCATATTCCACCATTTCCTCCATTACATAAAAATAATATGCCACGAAATTATTATTATTACAGGATATATTTACTGGAAAACTAATTTACTTACATTTCATTCTATTGGCCTGCTTAAAAACACACCTCTCTTTTCCCCACTCCTTTGCTCTATGCTGTTGAAATCTGACATCCACCTAAATGGAGGAAAATGAATCAAAGTTCAACTCAAGCATTGTGAATGGTTTATAACTGGAGCTGACAGAGTCTTATGACACTATCTTAGGGCCAGATCCTCAGATGGTGTAAAACTGTGCAGCTCCAGTGAGGTCAATGACACTGCAACAATTTGCACAAGCTACAGACTAGATCATTTTCCTATCTTCCATACCAAAAACAATCATTTTTTTCAGGGGAAATAGCGTGCATGTACACGTGTGTTGAAGATGCCAAATCTCCAGTAACAATACACAGCTTTCTTATAGCCCAGGTATATGTTCAAAGCGAACGGTGAAGTGAGAGAGAGAGATTACAGACAGGTGAAGTGAGACAGAAAGCAGAAATGACCTGTGTGAGGCCAATGTGTCAGCAGCAGAAGCCAAAATTAAACCTCAGAAGCTCCCATCCCTTAGCTCGTGTTGGTTTAGTCTTAAATCACAGGATCTTTATCATCTCTTCTAGGGTATGATCCAATACTCGTTGAAGTCAAAAGAAAGGCACCCACCAACTTAAATGGGCTTTGGATCAGGCCCCAAGACCCTAATTAATACTGTGTATACCAGGGGTCGGCAATCTTTCAGAAGTGGTGTGCCGAGTCTTCATTTATTCACTCTGATTTAAGGTTTCACGTGCCAGTAATACATTTTAATGTTTTTAGAAGGTATCTTAATATATAACTAAACTATTGTTGTATGTAAAGTAAATAAGGTTTTTAAAATGTTTAAGAAGCTTCATTTAAAATTAAATCAAAATACAGAGCCCCCAGACTGGTGGCCAAGACCTGGGCAGTATGAGTGCCACTGAAAATCAGCTTGCGTGCCACCTTTGGCATATGTGCCATAGGTTGCCTACCTCTGGTGTATACATTGCTTTGAATAGCGTGATTGGTTTCAATTACACACTTACATGAAAACAGCAATTAGATCAAATCAATATTCCCTGAATTTGACTCTAGAAAATTATCCTCCTCCTCTTTTTAAAAAAACTTTAATTCTTATTAAATGTAACACATTTACAATATAACATCAGTATACTTCTGTTCTACAAATGTCACTATTTGTTATGCCCAAGGGTAGATGATGGTACAGCACATATTTAATGTGTATTCTACTGTGAATAAAAACCCCTGTTTGAAAGAAAATTATCACATGCTTATAGAATGGCAGGGGCCAAATAGTCAGCAGAACTTCCATACAGCTTCCAAATTTGTACCTGCCCCTTTTGCACACAGAAAGTACCCCGTTTTCCCATGCAAGCACCATTTGCACTTGTAAATTCAGAAGCTTGCAATTGCAATTTGTTACATGCAATGTAATGCAAATTGGGCAATCTTTCGTGAAACTCTGGCCAGAAAAATATGAACTGCGAAGGAAAAATCAAACTAAATGACAGTGTAAAGGAAAGTAGAGGGAGAAAGAAAAAGGAAATGGTATCAAACGAGGATATTCGATTTAATGCAGGAGATCAAACAGTGTATTTTCTGCACTATCAGGAGAAGAATAGCTGGAACAAAGTCTCATATTAAATACAAATTTGTAAACTCTCTTTCCTGATTTTTTTCTTAACTGCATCATTGGATAATAGGCAACACTTAGAAGTGACACACAACACCACTGTAGTACCTGATGAGACAGTTACAGGAGAGGGCCTATTCTGCAATGAGTGTCTCTGTGTAGGCATCCTCTCTATCCCCTACCTGCCCCTACTCCCAACCCATCTTTGAAATAGGTTAAAAAGCAGCTGCTGCTTACTACACAGATCATTGTAGTTTACTGTGAATCAATTAAAATGAAACAAGAGATTGGTCAAAATACTCTCCAACCTTTAGGGCTGTTCAGAACTCGGAGGCTGAATTTGGATTCAAATTTCACACGTAACTTTTTTATTTGCATTTGTTTCTGGTTAAGGCACTGGATTGGGACTATGCGATGAATGACAGAGCTATGAATTCACGGCAGATTTCCTAGGTGACTATGGTCAAGTACCTTAGGGCCAGATTTGTAAAGATATTTAGGAGCCCAGAAATGCAGATAGCAGGGGCGGCCCTAGGGATTTTGCCGCCCCAAGCACGGCAGGCAGGCTGCCTCCAGCGGTTTGCCTGCTGAGGGTCTGCTGGTCCCGCGGCTTCATGCCTGCGGGAGGTCCTCCAAAGCCGCAGGACCAGTGGATCCTCCGCAGGCAAACCACCGGAGGCAGCCTGCCTGCCGCCCTCGCTGCGCTGGCAGAGCACCCCCCGCTGCTTGCCGCCCCAAGCACACGCTTGGCGTGCTGTGGCCTGAAGCCGCCCCTGGCAGATAGTTGCCTAGTGGGATTCCCAAAAGCTTTTTAGAATCCAGGGTACCTAATTACCTTTACAAATCTGGGCCCTTAGGCCCTCTGTGCTTCCATTTCCCGTCTGTAGAGTAGAGATCATACTACTTTCCTACAACAGCGGTTTTTGTGAGGATAAATTCAGTAACATAGGTGCAGTGCTCCAATACTGCATTGATGGGCATCATACCGAGAAAGAGATTTATAATGGTCTAAATCAAACCCCAGGATCCACATAGTGTCTGGATCCAAATTTCATGGCTGGTGAACTTTAAAGGCTTCTTAAATAATTAGATACACCTGGAATTTTATTTTTATAATGAATCTAAGGATAAACAATGAACTTCGGTAAGCAACATAGCAATAATGTGCCTGATGCTGATGCCTTTTATACAGACGTAAATCAGTGTCAACTCAACTGAAGCCAGTAAAATTACACTGCTGAAACTGAGATCAGAATCAGGTCCACTAGGATTGACTCTCTTTGTACTTACACCAGTTTTATATCAGGATAACCTCTTTCAATGGAGCTACTGTTGATTTACAGTAAGAACAGAATCAGGTCCAAGGGCTAACCAGAAGATTTGTGCTCTATGTTATTTCTTTAGATATGAGGCCATTGGCTGGACATAAACCACCTGCTGATTAGTACAGATTATACTCAGAAGGGTCACAAATGTTTCTAAAGAAATAATATTTGCACCCAGACAGTTTCTTTTATACAATGATCTCAAAGCTTTTATCCAATGAGCTCAATGATTACAAACTTGGGCCAACAGCAAATTGCCCCATGAGGTAGGTAAGTATTATTATTCCCATTTAACAATTAGATAAAGCAAGACACAGAAGTTAAAAAGTGACTTTCCCGAGGTCAGCTGGTAAGTCAGTGACAGAACTGTGACTAGAATGCAGGAGTCCTGATTCCTAGTCTCATGTGCTAAGTTCTAGATCACAATTTCCTTGTGAAGGAATAAAAGGAAATCAGCAGATGTAAACCAGTGCAGTTCCATAGACTTCAATGGAGCTACTCCAATTTACACCAGCTGAGGATCTGACCTGTAGAATGAAGACCACCTGCTATGGCTGCAGAATAGATATTGGTTTTATTTAAAATGTAAGATACTTAGCGCTGGCGTGTCTCTGTTAAACCACAGAAATGCACGCTCAGGATGCAAATGCATTTGGATGCCCTCCGCTGGAAATCATGTTCGCTCAACGCTCACAGCTGATGCACAAATTGTCTCTACTCATGCTTAGCCTTTCAGATGGCCTGGTGCCTACACACAAGCTGATTAGAACCTGCCCTGGGCTATGAGGGCATGGCAATGGTATGTTCAGAGCAGTAAACTGTATAATAATATAAATGTCATCTATTTCGCAAGAAACCTTGGCAGTATAAGTATCTTGTGCCTGATTGCATCTACGTGCCAAAAAGAAACTTGAAGACTCTCAGAAGAAAGGAAGGCATGGGATTCACCACCAGCTCTTCTGGCTTCCAACACAAGTTGTATAGCAGTGGGTGCCTTGTTACACCCAAGACTATCTAGTGAGTGTCAGACTGCATGTAACATGAATACAACTGGTGTATATATAGCCTTGTTGAGCAGCCAAGCTCAGAGCAGAAAATGAACCACAAACAGTATGTCTGGCACAGTTCAAGACATGAGCTGTACACTTGCCAGAAAAAATGGCAACCAGCCAAAGTAGAATAGTCCTGGGTGGTCACTAACTGGTTGTGCATTATCTTTTCTGAGGGGCAAACTGGAGTAACACACAACAAGCATTATGGGCAATGGGATAAGGAAACTCATTTTAAGACACTAATTCAAATTCAAGCCACACCTATGAACAGTCATCTTCATCTGATTATCCCTGGAGACCTATATGAAATGAAATGATGGTCTCACTCCAGTTCCTACTGGGTACAGGTCAACACTATGATCACAATGTGTATCCTTCTTGGCAGCCTTGCCAGAGAAGCCAAAGGCCAAATGGGAAGAAAGGCTGGACTATGTCCCATTGTCGATGAAAGGGTCCCTCCAGGACAGAAGTTGAGGCAAACTGGTAGGGTGCAGAGTTACCAACTTCACAAGCCTATTTAATTTTTCATCAAAGAAAACAGGGAGAACAATGCGAGATACAACAGGTAGAACATGGGATAAAACTACAAGAATAATCTAGTGGGTGAGCTTACAGACCAACTGAAAACATAACAGGTCGATGCAGCAAACTGCTTCATGAAACACGCAGGAATATCTCAAGAACATCAAGGCAAGAGTGTGTTGATCTGCAAATACGTAACCAAAGAATACTTTGTATCACAATAAAGGAATATTTGCTAGGTCTCAGCCTTCTCTCTCTAGAGTCATTTTGTCTGCATCTGAACCACACACCAAACCATTCAAGGTGGCTTCCCCCTTTTCTTTCATCATTCATCATTTTGTCCACAACCAGGAGACTGCTCATCCTACAAAATACAGGCTCCCACTCACACTGCATAAACTACAGATAACTCACCTTGATTTCAGTGAGAGCCCCTTGTGACTTGCTGTGTGAGAATAAGGCCGCCTGATTCTGTAGCTAAGAGTTCTACCCTTTCTCCATAATTGAGCCAAAGACCAACTGTTTGAGACTAGAAGATGTGAAATTCATTTGATGCTTTTCAAAAGACAATAATTCTTTCCTGGGAGTCCCAACAGAACCACTAAGAGATAGAAGGTCAATGTTAAGGATGAATGAAGGTCAGTTATTTATTTATCAATTAATTCAGTAATCTGTGGCGCAACTCTCTGTAATTTAGGGAATCCCTCTCAAATGAGCAGAAATATGCTTTCTCCATTGAATTCCCTCCAGCAACCATCAGATCCTGTATAAATTCAGGACCAAATTCTGTATCTCTACTATGCACTTTTTAGTGGTCCTCCTCCTCCAACACACAAACAGAAGAGTTGGCCATTGACTGCTATTCAAGAGACTAGGGTTTAAGTGTAACTTCCTGTTCCAATAATTTCCCCCATTTTAAAATTGGATTTACATATCCATTTGCAATTTCTGGGACACATCTCAGTGTTGATTCTATTCCTACTACAGGTTTCATGAAACTTTTAGTTGCCATGAAGACAGAATCTGGTGCAAATCAGTAGCGTTACTCTGGATTTACAAGTTAATAATCTAGCCCTCCCCTCCCCTTTTTTGAGGTTCCTCAATCACCAATGTAGATCCATCATAATTTTGTATTTACAATACTTTATGTTAACTGCCTCTTTCATCTTTGAAAATAGAAATCTGCTTGAAATGCTTTTGACTGATTAGCATAATCCCAAACCACTACATTTTTACTGCCAAACTGGATTTGGAGTTTGTATTAAAGTTTATGACACAGATATATTTAAAAGATTAGTAAATGTGCTCAGAAAAAAAAACCAATCCAACAACACTGGAATATTACCATCAATATTTTAGTCTGAACTGTTGAAGCATCAGAATTACTAGGTGCAATTATATTTTGGATGTGTGGCTCCTAGGGGTGATCTTTATGTTAAAGGACAAGATGGTTTAATGCTTAGTAAATGAGTGCTAATTAAAAAGCTGGGAGAAAAGTCTGTCATAGCTGAATCATGAGACAAACGCATGCTGTGCATTTGTTTTAACAGTCTATGGTATGCTGACAATACTAAGCAAGTGTGGCCCTCCATAAAGTGTATTTGCCAAAACAAATCCTTATGCAAAGTCTGATTCTCTGTGACTCTATCCACCAACAGCCCGATTCTAATGCTCACAGTAAGCAATGCCTTTACTCTATATGAAGTCCTATTAAAGTCAATGGGTACTTAATATGAGTGAAGCTATCAATGTCTTTCCCCACAGAAGCATTACATAAAAGGATTTCGACACCTCTCTGATTTTTTTTTTACCAATTGGAAACAATTCTGCTAATATATTATACGTCTGGCCTCTTCTATTGCTTATGTTCTTATTCTGGATATTTGCATGGAAATAGCGTTTTTGTCGCTTTCTTTTTCAGCTCCTCTGGCTACCTATTCTGAACTTGAAGTCATTGATCTGGCTATCTAGGCTTTTTTCGGTGTACCTTGTGCAGCAATTTTGGGCTGTGATCATTTAAATTGTCAATATTACAGAAGCTTCCTCAAGTTTTTTTTTAAATATATATATAACAAATCTTTCACAGTCATATATCGTAATGTGGATCACAGGAAGAGCCAAAACAAAGACTCCCATTGACTTCAGTAGATTTTGGATCAGGCCCCAAGCAGCTCTGTGACTCTTCCTTTCCTATGAATATGCAAAGTTCATCATTCACTTACAATGGGAACAGTTTCATCCCGATTTAGATCATGGTCCATGGATAATCAGACCACTATTCACTTTTCCCAGCTTTGGGGAAGTGTAATCAAGAAAGCATTATAAAGCAAACCTGCCCTGAAGGGATATAGTTGCTTTTAATAATGTTTAGGCCTTGTCCACTTAGCGTTTATGGCTGGAGGCTGGGTTTTTGTTGAGTTCCCTCCACTTCAATATTATTCCCAAGCCTGATCCTCAACTGATGTAAATCAACAAAGCTCCACTGAATTCTATGGAACCACACTCTGATTTATACCAGCTCAGGATTTGACCTGGAACCAGGTCTGATTTTATTAAGAAATGCAAACCTAAGCTCACTTTATGCCAAAATGTCCAATCCAAAAGCAAAATGCACATTTTTTTTTCAGCTCAAACCTGCTAAATTGCAAAAAGCCTTCTCTGGTCTGCTGCTGGCCTCTTGTCACACATTTCTTGAATACAGTCCAAGCCTGGGCCAAGGAAATGCATATTAATAGAAAAAGAAAACGACTGATGACTTCCCAACTATCTGTCATACTCACAATTTTTAATGAGCCTTATATAATGTGTCATTAATACTATTTCTTTTACAGTCATCAATCTTAGTCATCTAAATCTATCACAGGGAACATGACACAGAGAGGGAACAACCTTTGGAGCAACATGATAAAGCAATGATGCTTTTGTAACCAATCACAGAACTACTCAGGCTCCCTCCACAGTTGTGTGTCTAGTTTTGCTCCCTATTATTCAGCTTCCAATTTTGCTTGATTCTACAAATCCTACCTTAAACACCCACATTTTCCAGCCTTTCAAAAGTTGGCCCAAGGCTTGATTCTGCTTGGGCAAGGTCAAACTCTGACTGAGTTCAGGAGAGTGGTGGAAGATGAAACTCAAAGGGAAGGTGAAATTCACAGATGAACAGACTACATCTGGTTGGAAAACAGACGTTTTACACCAAAATTCGACACACGTGGCAAATCCCTTATGAATCAATATCACGGAGGCTACATCTAACATTTGATCTGGGAGGTCTGATTTCCAGCACATGAAGAGGTACCTGCACTAGCTCTGCTTGAGCTAGCATGCTAAAAACAGCCGTGGAGCCAGGATAGCAGGGGCAGGTAGCTGCCTGAGTACATACCCTGGGGTCTGGGCAGGTTTGTGCTTGGGTTTCTAGCCTGAGATGCTGCCTTTACTACTGCAGCTACACTGCTATTTTTAGTGCGCTAGCTTGGGTACATCCACACAACCTGGGGATCACACCTCCCAGCTCAAATGTAGACATAGCCAGAGTTTAGCATAGCTCCTAACTATAAACTATAAAAGGTGATTTACTAGCAGGCAATGGAGTGAGAATAGAATAGAATAATCCATACAGAGCACTAGGCAGAGTTAGGACTCCTCGATTCTATTGTCCCCTCTCCTGTTGTTTCACTATATGGTCTTCAGCAAGTTAGTTAGGCCAATATTTTCACAAGTGGCCACTGATTTGGGGCACCACCATTCTTCTGCACCCAACTTGAGAGTATTAGAGAAGCTGAGCATTGATTTCAGCTGGATCTGTGGGTGATTCGCACTTTGGAAAATCAGGCCCCAGGTGTCTTAAGATGGAAACCCAAAAACTGAAGTATCCAAAGCTGCTGGCCACATCTGAAATGCTTGGAATCAGCCTCAAACAACTATGTAAGAGACAGTCTCCCCATCTTTAAACTCAAGATATTTACCCACCTTTATAAAGCCCTTTGAGATCTTTGTATGAAAAAATTAAAAGACTATAGAAGGGCTAAGTATTAGTTAGTGATGGCTGAAAAACAGGTGAAAAATTTCATGAAAATTCTTTCCGTCAGCCCCAAAATTTAAATTTTGATAGGAAATGTCATTAAAGTTTAAAATGTGTTGTTATTATTGCACAGGCTTTTGCCACTCGAGCTAAAGGGGAATCTATTGGCACTACAGAGCCTATGATGTGCAGTTGAGTAATTTTCATTCTGCCCAGAAGAGGGCAGTAGCACATCTGCACACTAATTAGTTATACACACTGTGCCGTGTATGTCCTCATTTTAATTCTTGCCAGCTTAGCACACCAATGACTGGACCCTCAGAGGTCGAAAGCAAGAAGTTACCAGTGGTTATTGTTCACTGCCTAGGGCCAAGGCCCACTGAAAGAAATGTGGGGCCCTGGTACTCCATTTTCACTGGTGCCCTACCCCCTCCCATTTCACTCCAGTTACAGACATTTGGGAGCTTCCCCAAGCTAGGGGACACAGTACAACTGTCCCTGCTATCTCTCACCTTTATCACTCCCTGACTCTCTCTGATAGTCACAGCAGCAAAAGCCATCCAGCACTGGCTGTGTATATCAACTTGGCAGAAGGTGTGTGCAAATAATCAAGCATGGGCCAAAATGAGCATCCATTTCTGATGGCTGATAGCTTCACTGTGCTTAAACCTCCACTCAGCTTTATCCACTAAGGTTTCTCCACCAGGCAGCAAATACACATATTAGTCATGTTCTCACCCTCCCACACTCCCCTCAGTGCACACATTTGTGGGAAGAAGAAAAGCCACTGAAAGAAACAGAGGTTTCTATTTTATCCCTTTTATTTTCTCCAGGCTAAAGTAACTCAACCCTGGTATTGTTCAATTTAAAAACAAATACAAAACCCTCTCAACGAATTTCTGTTTATTACAAATTGATTTTCAATGTGTTAAATAACTCAGTGCAAATGGAAATCCAAAAATAAATAGCTGTTCTGCTGTTGCTATGACTACTAGACTTTTTTTTTTTAACCTGGACAGAGATTTTATGTTTCACAGTTGCTAACAGTTTAAAAGGAGAATTACATTCAGTTTTTAGTCCTGGTGCATTTTCCTCACACAACACAATATGAGAGATTATTTGTGGTTGCTTCTTAGAAAATAACAGAAAATCAGAGAGGGGAGCTCTTTTTCACTCCAGACTGGACAGACAACATACAAATGCAGTAAATGTATTAGAGCTTATGAAGTCTATTCTACACATACAGGAAAAAGAGAGGGTACAATATTATTATTAGCATTAGAAGAGCAACCAGTGGCCCTAACTAAGTTTGGGACCCCGTTGTGCTAAATGCTGGGCATATGTATAATAAGAGATAGTCCTTGGCCAAAAGGGCTTACCTTCCAAATAGACAAGACAGACAAAAGGTGTTAGAGAAAGATTCAACGTACAATCAGATGTCTGGAAACTGAGGCAGAGAGATCACATGGGTTGCCAAAGGTGTCACAGGGAGACTGTGGCAGTGCTGAGAACTGAGCTAAGATCTCGAGTCCCAGGAGCTAAGATCTCGAGTTCCAGTCCAGCCACCATCCTTCTATCACGGGGCAGAGTGGTTTCTTACAGGACAGCTAATCATCATGATGGACATGATTTAAAACATTTCAAGCAAAAGAACCTAATTTCAGTCCTGGAATAAGCAATTGGAACTCCTCTGAAGTCGATGTTGGAGTCACACTGGTTTATTCAGGGCTGAATTTGGCCCAGTGGGTAAAACTGATATCAGGCTACACATATCCCTCAAATTATTATTATGGCTAGGAGGGGGAAAGAGAGAGCACAAACACTGTCACCCTAATCCTGGCCTTTCTTAGAACTGACACACTGCAAACCCTGTGCACCCTGAACTTCAGAATCTAAACCAGGGTGGATGTAGTCAGGGGGTGTTGTCTCTGTGCTTAAGCACTGCACTCCTGATCACTAGCACATGCTCTCCATTCTCCCATATTCCTCTTGTTCCTCCTCCCAGTAGAAGCAGCCTGCTTCAGTAGGGAGTTATGTATGGGTACAATGCCAACCTGAACACGGATGCCAAATAAACGCCCCTGCCTGTTTGACTCCGCCGTGCCCCTTATGCTGTCATGTACACCAGCGAAATTAGGGCCTAAATCACTAACAAAGTACCATTCACACCACTTTTCACTCGCTGGGCCGTTCCACAGCTGGTGTACATCAGCGTAGCTCCATGACTGTCAGTGAAGTTCAGCTGATTTAGACCAGCTGAGGGCCTGGCCCATTTTACACAAGTTTTAATAACTTCCAAAGCAATGGAAAGTCAAGCCCACTGACTTCATGGAATTATCTCCTGATTTATAGCAGCTCTGTAGCATAGAAGGGAACAATCTTATCCTTGGAAAGGAGGAGTCAGATGGCCTTTCCAGTTCTAATTTGAGAAACAGCAAGGGACTGAGCACAGAGGGTGTTTGGGGGCCTAAGGGCTCCCACATCCTAATACTAGCTGGCTTGGAGACTCACTGTACGACTTCAGCAAGTCCCTTAACTTCCCTGTACCCTGTCTCACTATCTGTCAATGGCCCTATTAACACCGTCTTACCTCCCAAATATGGTTAGCAGGATTAACTAGCTAATGGAACAGATTAGAGCTGGGCAAGAAGCAGTTTTCCCATCATACAAAAATTTTTCCCATCCCAAATCAGGACAGCAAGTAAAAGTAGCAAAACTTTTCGCAAACTGAAAATTTGGTTAAAAAAAAAAAGTCAATGACATCAAAATTCCCATAGCTTCAGTGTCCAAAGGACAAGTCATTTCAAACTGGATTTGTCATTTTGGAAGAGTCAAAATGAAAACATTTTGCTAATCGTGAAACTTTTTTGCAAAAATTTTTCAAGTTGAAAACAGGGTAGCTGGAACAATGTGTATATTTGGGGTGCTGGGAGCCATTGAACCAAACTGTAAACCAGGGGTAGGCAACCTATGGCACACGTGCCGAAGGCAGCACACAAGCTGATTTTCAGTGGCACTCACACTGCCCGGGTCCTGGCCACCGGTCTGGGGGGCTCTGCATTTTAATTTAATTTTAAATGAAGCTTCTTAAACATTTAAAACACTTTATTTACTTTACATACAACAATAGTTTAGTTGTATATTATAGACTAATAGAAAGAGACCTTCTAAAAAGATTAAAATATATTACTGGCACATAAAACCTTAAATCAGAGTGAATATGTGAAGACTTGGTACACCACTTCTGAAATGTTGCTGACTCCTGCTGTAAACCCTTTATATGATGGAAACTGCTTCAAGCCAGGGGGTGCTGATGCATCCCCAACACCCATTGTTCCAGCACTTATGCTTGAAAACTTGCTTGAAACTAGATCCTTTCCCACAAAAAGTTTCAACGAACTGGCATTTTCCAACCAAAAATGTTGTGTCGAAAAATTCGCAATCAGCTTTAGACCAGACCCTCCTGGTGTAAACTGGAGCTGCTCCAGCGAAGTCAATGGATCTGTACTAACTGATACCCCAATGATGGTAAAGTGCTAAGCACTCACTTATGTGATTCTACACAATATCCAGCAACATGAAATATTTTTGAACCCCCAAAATAATCCTCAAGTAACTTGTTAATGTTGTTAATTTCCACCGATCTCAATCGATATAGAATTGCACGTGCATTCTCTCTCTCTCTTGCACACACACACACACACACACACACTTACACACACATACATTGATTGTGAAAGTGCTCCAAACAAACACGGGCATTGGTATGCCTCTTTTCCTTAAAAGCAAAGCAGACAGCTCAAGCAGCAGTCTGTGAAAGCAGGCATTCAATTCTACTCAGAAAATCTCGTTTTCCTCTAAATGGGCCTCTCATCAGGCTCAGTGACAACTCTTAGCTGCCTGAGAAAAAGCACTGGAATAAAAAAAAAAAAAGGAACCTATTTTCCAGAGCAAAGTAATCCCTATTCCATTGCCATGGCACCAGACATCCGTCTCTTCCTTTCATTGACCAGACAAGGTCCCCCTCAGCTACTAGCTTCTTTTTGTCTTTTCTCTCTCTTTTTTTTTTTTAGGTGGATGTGTGTGTGAGTATGCCTGAATTTGTTTCCTTGGTAGAAAAAGTAATCACTGAAGTATTAGTTTAGGTTGATTGATTCTTTGGGGACAGAAAAGGGTTCTGGAGGCTTTTTAATCATTGACATGATCTCAGAACAGAGGCCTTCAGCATGATACAATATTGAAATAATAACAGGAAGGTGCAGTCTCTCCCACTTTGAAATCCAAACAGTACAGTTTATAGCCTGGAAGTCAAAGGTCCTCAGCAAACCAAGGTATGGAGAATGTGACTGGGAAAACAGAATGATAACCCACCTTTTCGTGACTGAAGAGGGTAAAACTATCAGCGAGATCCTCAGCTAGTGTAAACCGGAAGTTTCCTTGCCTTCAGTGTAGTTATGCTAGTTTATCGCAGTTGACAATCTGGCTCTATAGTACAATGCGACCTGAAAAGAAAAGTAGCGTAAAAATGAATGATAAAGAGGAGTTGGTTTAAAACCAAAGAAAGCCAAACGGTTAAACAAAGGGAACCCAACTGAAGTGAAATGAAGAATAGATGTAAATACCCGGAAACCCGGGCTATAGTACAAAACATACAAGTGCTGAAAAGCATGAACAGTTAAGGTGATCCAAAACACCTTAACTCTGTCCTCGTACCGTGGGCAACCTCTCATTTTTTGCCAAGAGTATCCTTCATATTCTGCTTGATACTGTGGGGGATTTTTAAGGGCTAAATTCTCAATTGCACCAAGCTTCTCTTGGGCTCAGTTAGTTGTGGCTCCCTGAGTCTGGGTCCAGCTCCCACCCAGCCCCAGCACAGTGTTGTTCTGATAGATGCTGGTGACTAGGGGCAGTGGCGGCAGCACAGGAGCTGGCTATGCCAGGGGAGTATCCATGTAAGAAGATCCAGCTGATTTCCAGCCCCTTTGGGAAACAAGAGCTCACCAAAGGGGATCTGTCTCTGAATTTTTTTATTCCATTTCTGGTCTGATTTTCATTGGTACTGAGCACCCATAATTCTTGCCCAAGTCAATGGAAGCTGCAGGTACTCAGTCTCCCAGCACCTTTGCAGTGTCAGGCCTTTCATAAATATGTGCTTGGATGAATCGTTTGCCCAGATTTCAATCTGTGTGAGTGAAAGCCCAGACTTGCTGCCTAATTCTTGTAGAAAAATAAGGTTGCTTTTTTTTCCCCGCACACAGAAGGATGGCTCTTTGGCTGGAGTTCGGCTGTCTCTTTATTAATGAATAATTCTAAGTAACCACCTTCTGCGGCTTCCCTGCAACTATGGTCCTGACAAGACAGATGGCTCTGAACTGCCTAGCGCCATGGTTCACCTTTTTAGTTTCATAAAAATCAATTTTCCATGGCATCCGCAGGCAGGTGCAGGAGAAAGCAGGCGAGAGAGGGAACAAATATGCACTGCACACACAGACTCCTCAGCCATGCTGCGGATGGCGCGCACGCACACGTAACCGACTGATTTCTGGAGGTTCCTGCAGTTGCCAATTTTGCATTCAGTTCAGATCTGGAGTGAATTCATTATTCTTTGGAAACTTTCTACCTGAAAGGAAGATGGGTCAGTTATGACATAGCCTGGGGTTTCAATTAGACATCTCCACACATATATTCAGATTGTTTTCTCTTTTCACAGCACTCCCCTAGTGGCTCAGATGCCTTCTTTTGGCAAAGGGAGTAGGTGATTCAATGCCAACACATTCAGTAGTTGGCAGGTTGCCTTATTATCATCTACATTATAGTAGTGCCTAGATGCCCCAACTGCGATCAGGGCCTCCTTGCGCTAGGCACTGTACATACACAGAATACATAGGAAGACAGAGTGCCTGCTCCAAAGAGCTTGCAATCCAAATAGTCAAGACAGGCACAAAGGGTGAGCAGGAAAAGAGAGATACAGAGGGGTGAAGTGACTTAAGCATGTCAGAGCCAATAAAAGAACCCGTCTCCTGAATTCCAAGCGAGTGCCTTGCCCATTGGCCCATGTGGCCACTTCATTCTCTCCAAAGACAGGTTTAGTATGTATATGGATTCATAAGACAAAGCACCCTCCCATGTTCTGGATTCCTTGGAATCATTTAAATTTCACAATACACCTCTACATCGATATAACACCATCTGATATAACAAGAATTCAGATATAACACAGTAAAGCAGCGCTCCAGGGGGGCTGCGCACTCCAGTGGATCAAGCAAGTTGGGTATAACGCAGTTTCACCTATAACGTGGTAAGATTTTCTGGCTCCCAAGGACAGTGTTATATCGAGGTAGAGGTGTACATAGCTTAATAGATGGTCCTCCCACTCCGACATTATATAGACATCTCCCGCCGACTGACATAATATTAGAGGCTCAGATTTTGCCTGGCCCTTCTACAGGTGCCAAGTGGCAAGGATAGGAAGGGAAACTTCTCCCCCCTTCCATGGCCTGTGTAAGGGTCAACAACCTCCATGCTCTGGGAAGTACAAGGTGTGTTTCCTCCCTGCTAGCCCAGCAGATCCCAGCCTCGATTGCCTGTAGATAATGTTGGGTTTGACTCCATATTTTTTAATTTTGGTCTCAATTTGCACCCGGGGCTGAAGTAGATTGAAACAGCAGAAGGTGCTCTCATCGCCCCAGCCAAGGAGGATGGAGCACAGTAGGGATGCAAGGCTGACTCAAGCCTAGGCAGGGAGGGGAGCTCTCCCTGTGCTTTTAGCAGAGAAGGGGGAGCTGCGCTCCCCAGTCTCACTCCAAGACGATCGCACCCCAGTTTGTAATTAATCATGTTCCCAAAATACCTCCCTACTACCTGTAACAGGCTGGGTGGAGGTAACCAGCTCCAGAGTGATTACCGTTGCAGAAGGAAGAGGAAAGCTCTGGGGCAATAAGGCAGACGTTAGCAGGACCGGTGCAACCATTTAGGCAAACTAGGTGGTCGCCTAAGGTGCTCAGATTTGAGGGGCGCCATTTTCTTTGGCAGCAACTGCGGCGGCTGGATCTTCGGCTGCCCCTGTCACCGTCAGCATTTAGGCAGAGGGAACTGGGGCAGGGGAGCACGGGGAGGGCCGCCTGCAGCAAGTAAGGGTGGGGAGGCAGCACCAGGGGAACTCCCTGCCCCAGCTCACCCCTGCCCCACCTCCTCCCCAGCACGCTGTGGCTGCTTCACTTCTCCCGCCTCCCAGGCATGCATCGCCTAAGCTGATTGGCACCGTAAGCCTGGGAGGGAGGAGAATTGAAGCAGCGAGGGCATGCTCGGGGTGCTCGTGCATGGAGCAGGGGTGAGCTGGGCGGGGTGGGTGCCTCAGGGTGGAGGGTGGGGGGTGGGGAGCTGCCACGGGGGAGGGGGCGCCTCAGGGCAGATGGGGGAGCTGCTGGGGGGGTGCCTCAGGGTGGGGGCACAAGGTGGAAGTTTCGCTTAGGGCACGAAACATCCTTGCACCGGCCCTGGACGTTAGACAACTAGACAGCAACAGGTCTCCAGCTCAATTGCCTTTACGATTCAACCCAAATCCTGGAAAATGAAATCCGGAGTGGGACATGAACTTGGCTGTTGACCGTTTTGAGCCAAGCTAACCCTGCCGTACCTGAACCCACAAAACCTTGGAGAAAGTTAGGATCTGGAATGGAACTGGCATCTTGGGTCTGCTTGCTGCTTACAGGGTCTGCGTCTGATCTCACCTGCCAGTTTTACTGATCGCATGGGCTTCAGCGGAGTTACTCCTGATTCACACCAGTGTAAAGGACAGGTGACTCAGGCCCCGGATGAGCATTCCTTGCCTTTCCCTTCTTCCATTTACACTCCACATAACAGGTCCTGATGGCACACTGGGGCTGATTCTAAACGATTTTCCACCTCATCATCCTTTTCACCCGAACAAAGTGAAGCTGAAACTCTACTTAGACCCGTGCAAAGAAAGAGTAACCGTGCTCAAGACAATGGAATTATTCTGGTGTAATTTTGGTGTAAAGCAAGCTTAAAATCAGACCTTTCATCAGGAAAATAAAAGTGAAAACAATGCAACCAGACTTGCTATAGCCCTATTGTCTGAAACACTTTTATCGACAGTCAATTCCATATATAACCAGCAGAGGGAGCGCCTCTATAGTAATGACAGGTATGTTAGTTTACCACCAGAATCAGTTTTCCTTTTAGTAGATTTTTTTTTTTTAATTTTACCACCCCACCTCACAGCGGCTAAAACATATATATATATATTCCAAAACTCCCAGTTTCATAGGAACAAAGATGCAGTCAGTAGCGGGAGGTGATAACATAGTAATTTATGGTGGTTTAAGTAGGAATAGTAAGATTTTAATGAAACACAATATTCCGTTACAGAGGCACAGTGATAGTAAGTCAGAAAAGGAATAATACAATTGGAAGATAATGAAACTGACTAGACTTGGTCGGCTTCCGATTTCACCTGCACAGCTGCAAATCAGGAGTAACTGCAGAAGAATCAGACCCTATTGCATTTTTACCTTGGCAATTTAAAACAAAACAAAAAAATCAAGCATACGGAAGGTGTTGAGCAGAAACGTTTGCAGTTACACAGTATAATGAACACATGCCCCTGCAATGATCTAGGACCCTGGATCCAAACACTCCTGACCTTTGGGGAAATTCAGATTGTGACACAGACAGACTCCATCTGTACCAGGGGTAGAAACAAAGTCCCAGATATAGACCCTCCCTTATTGCTCCCTCTTCAAACTATGTGAAAGTTTTATGCACACTAGGAAATTTGCAGCTGGGGCCTATAATAAAGAAATCTTAGAATCCAAGGCAAAACCCTAGTTCTTACCTCCATATAGGCATTAGAAGAAGATATTGAATTCTGCAGCTTTTTTAAGCTAAACAGGCTGAAATTAAGCTCTGGTGAGAGGGCCTTCAGAGGGCCAGGGTACCACTTCAGCCCCACATAAACCCCCTGCATTGAGGGCTGGGTCCTTAGCTGGAGTAAATCAGCACAGAGCCACTGAAATCAGCGATGGGGTCACACTGATTTACACTAAACAGGCCCTTTCTGTCATTTTTTAACCCATCCCCTTGCTTCATTTCAGAAAAGAACGACGTTGATTTCAGGAACGTACCAGCCAACTCGTAGCTGTAGCAGTAATATCGATTAAGTGTGTGTGTCGGGGCAGGGGGGAAGATGGAGGCAGTCTGACCTACAGGGGAGTATGGGATCAAAAATATAAGTCTGACGGGGTCACACCCAGTAAAACCTCTGAGCAATTGGATGAGCAATTCTTTTCTGAGAAGAACAAAAGACATCTGCCGAGTCAAACAGGAATTGACTCAGAGCAAGGACAAAGCCAGACAGCATCACGTAAGGCACCCGGCTGTTCCAACAGGATGCCAGGGTCAATGGCAACTAATGCACCCAATAAGTCAAGAGGAATCAATAATGCTAAGTAGCCAGCAACTCTTACAAGAAGCAAATCAGTGAAAATCCAGTTAAAATGGTCTCTGGGCTCAGCATACTGCAGCCTAAAATCTGATTGAAGCTTGTCATGTGACACACTGACATTGACACTCGGATTCCCACATTGCAGTAAAACGCTTTTTCAAGCTCTGAGCACGCACAAGGCAGGTTTGAACGTGGCCATTTGTTATCCATCTTCTGGATGAGATCTAAAACTGAGGTCCCCTGTGGATTAAATATCCCGTGGCATTTTCTCCACAAAAATTGGGCTGCTAGTAGTCCCTACTTCCAACTCTGGCTGGAATCACACTCCACCTGCTGAAACGCCTCTTACCCATGCGCATATCAAGTGGGGTTCCGCAGGGATCTGTCCTGGGTCTGGTTCTAGTCAATAACTTCATAAATGATTTGCCTAATGGCACAGAGAGTACACTTATAACCTTTGCAGACAATAGCAAGCTAGGATGAGTTGCAAGTGCTTCAGTGGACAGGATTAGAATTCAAAATGATCTGGACAAACTGGAGAAATGGTCTGTAATAAATAGGATAAAATTCAATAAGGACAAATGCAAAGTACTCCACTTAGGAAGGACTAATCAGTTGTACACATACAAAATTGGAAATGACTGCCTAGGAGGGAGGACTGCAGAAAAGAATCTGGGGGTTACCGTGGATCACAAACGTTTGTTACAAAAAAAGCAAGCATCATTCTGGGATGTATTAGCAGGAGTGTTGCATACAAGACATGGGAAGTAATTCTTCCACTCTACTTAGCACTGAAGTACTGTGTCCAGTTCTGGGCATCACGCTTTACGAAAGATGTGGACAACTGGAAAAAGTCCAGAGGAGAGCAACAAAAATGATGAAAGGTCTAGAAAACATGACCTACAAGGAAAGATTGAAAAAAAAATGGGTTTGTTTAGTCTGGAGACTGATGTGGGACATGGTAAGAGTCTTCAAGTACGTAAAAGGTTCTTATAAAGAGGAGAGGGATAAATTCTTCTCCTTATCCACTGAGGACAGGACAAGAAGTAATGTGCTTAAATTGCAGCAAGGGAGATTTAGGTTAGCTATTAGGAATAACTTTCTAACTATAAGAGTAGTTAAGCACTGGAACAAATTATCTATGGAGTTGTATAGTCTCTGTCATTGGAGGTTTTTAAGAACAAACACCTGCCAGGGATGGTCTAGATAACACTGAGTCTTGCCTCAGTGCAGGGGGCTGGACTAGATGACCTATCAAGGTCCCTTCCAGTCCTACATTTCTATTATTCTATGTAGCAAAGCCTAGTGGAGAGGAAGGATGGTGCTGTGGTTAGGACACAAGCCCAGAATATACAACACCTAGGTTCAAGTCCTTGCTCTGCCATGAACATCATATATGACCTTGGGTAACCTTCTTAGGTTCAGATTTCTAATGGTACTTGCATTTAAATACCTTTAACAATCTGGCCCTTCGACTTTGTGCCTCAGTTTCCCATCCATAAAAGGGGGCTGCCCTGCCTCACAGAGGTGTTATGATAATAAACACACTAAAGATTCTAGATGGTCAGGCATTACAGTGATGGGGGCCATATAAACACCAAAGATGTTGTTATATTAGTAGCAGTGTTACATTGTGTAACCCAGGTCATTAACAAATCATTTGACCAAGATTAACTAAAACTTGGGTAAATACGAATTTCTGTAAAATATCATCATCTTGATCCTTGGGAGACAAGGACATGGCACCCAACCAGTGTGTTGCATCAACATAATTTGAAATGGCATACTTATTTCCACCTTTAATAATTCTGAAGTTGGCAGGGGAAAAATATGGTTAGCTCTGCCGTCACATCTAATAAATTCTGATTTTAAATCCTTAAATTTACATCTATGAAGGTATGCTGTCCTTAATAAAGGATAGCGTTCTCCTTAATTTGGATTCAAATTCTACGGATGTTCCTCAGGGAAGAAAGAGCAAATGTACAACTTTTAGACCATTTTTAAGCGAGCAAGATGATTTCATTTGTGTAGGTTGAAATAAGATTAAAATTGATTTTTCCCTAAGAAATCTGACAAATTTATAAAAGGATAGTGTGTCCTTCGTAAGCTTCCTTTACTTCTAAAATTTCTAAGTTTCTTACCATGGGATTTTTTTTTAAATCATTTTTCCTGTATAACAATATACTTTCTCCAAATAAAGAACTATACCAATTTTTAGAAGTTTCAGTCTCTCTCTATCTCTCTCTCTTTTTTTTTAAACATCCCCTGTTCTAGTATTGAAAACTGCACCGCGCATCTTTCTGAGTATGCTCAACAGATTTGTCCATTTTGGCAATTCTTTGAACTATGGTGTGAATTTTATTATCCATTTCCTTCGGACATTTATTTAACACAACACAAGTAATATCATTTGAGTCTATATATCAACCCTAGACAAATTCCGGACCCTGACATACTAACACGGTTTGAAGAGAATGGATTAACAAATAAAGGGCAAATTGGAGTTTAACGGCCCCAATACAGTTCCACCCAACTCAGACTTAGAAATACAGATAATGTTCTGGATGGTGGCACTTCTCTTCAGAGATTTTGTTAAGGAATCATTTAGAATTTTAAGGGCAAAATCAGATTGCCATTTGCACTGGTTTAAACTAGGAGGAACTCCATTTACTATAATGGATTAACATTCTGGTGCAACTGAGATCAAAGTATGGTCCTCAATCCTTTTTAGTCTAAAGGTCTCCTCTCCTGTCCCTCCTCAATCCCCCAAAACACAGGAAAAATACATTCTTTTTTTACACGGGCTGGTTAGTCCCAAATCCCTTTTAAAACAAATGAGGGTCTTACACACACACACACATACACATACACACACACACACACACAAAATTTCCCTATCCTTACTAATGTCCGTTTAATAAGTATAGGGTCAGATGCTCAGATAGTGTAAACAGGCATAGCTCCATTGACTCAAATGGCATTACATCAATTTACCTCAGTTGAGACTCTGGCCCATAATAAACAATTTCACCCCAAAATCTTATAACAAAAGAAAAGGATTTTGGCTTTCTGAGTGTAAGTCTGTGTGACTAAAGCCGTGTGTCTACACTGCAAAATTACGTTGCCCTAACTTATGTCAGCATGCAGCCAGCACAGTTATTACATAGCTTGTGTACGCGCCTGCTTGACTTCTTGTGTTGGCGGTGCGCGTCCACAGCAGGAGCACTTGTATCGATTGCATTGCCAGTGTGGGGCATTGTGGGACGGTTCCTGAAAGCCGGTAACTGTCGACGTAAGCAACACAGTAGTTATACTGACACTGCGTCAGTCTAATTACATCAAGCATGACTCTACGCCACTCGAGGAGGTGGCATTACTAAATCGGCACAGAGAGGCACTTACATTGGCAGGAGCCAAATTTAAGTGAAGACACTTCCCCAGCTAGTGTCGACACAATGTGCTGTAGACCAGGACACAGTCACATGCTGGAGTGGGGTCAGAAGAGAAGAATATAGCATGAAAAGCAATCAGCGAAGGTGTAAGTTAAAGAAGGGTGATGGCTATTTTAACTTGCACTTCTTACTACTTCTTTGAGCTCCTCACTGTAACACAAGCCAGCTCGGCCCCCTTTGATATCAGTAAGTGGGTGTAGGTGGGTGTTAAGAGAGTCTCACTCAGTGTAAGGCAGCCTGAATCAAAGAGAAATGATGTAATGGCATATTACACATCACCTCTGTATCTGGGCCTTTATCTCCAACACAACTAAATGGTTCATTTAACTTAACCTGATCCTAAGCACAACTGAGAAAGAGAATATCTGAGTCATTGTATTAGCAAAAAAAGAATACATGACTCTTACTTCAGTGGGAGAATATATGAGCCATCATCTTTCTCAATCCACAACAACAAATAAGAGAAGCGTCCATTTCCACTGACAGTTAAGCTAAACTGGTCAACCTGACAAACAATAAAAGGGTTAGTGCCCAAGAGCAGCCCTGTCAGAGCTAAGCAATCCAGACTCGGAGCAGCAAAAAGACCATGAAAATAAGATCAGCATTCTTCAAAGAAAACCAATGTTCAGCATGCTAAAGACGGGCAAGAAAACGATCTGAACTTGCCTGAGGAAGTTCGCAGTTCAATGCATAGCCTCTTGCCAGAGCTATACTGCTCAGCATGAAACTAAATATGGGAAGTCATACTGCCTCCGTCTGCTACTGGGGGGGCGGGATGCCAATGGGGCAGGAAGGGGGGAGAGCTCTGACATGGTTTCCCTCTTGGAGTTTCTTCCTAGTCACTCCATTTGGTGGGAAGGGGGACATCCCACAATGGACTAGATAGGGGACGTACCAACCATGAAATGAAGGGCAGTCCAAGGCCACCAGCTCTCAACCTCCGGCTCTGTGGAAATACAGATTCATATCCTGCTCTGACCTTAAAGAGGGTCACCTTAGTGCTGGAATGGGGGGGGGGGGCTCAATTCAACAACTAATGTTGCCTTTCCTCATTGCCAGACATCCGGTCCTGACAGAGGCCTCTGCATGGCATACAGGAACAGTGCCACAGAGATGACCGACCCCATCACAGAGGCATATCCAAGTGGGGAGGGCCCCCTCTGAGCATACGGGGACCCAATATATCCTAAACATTTCTCAAAGGAGAAGACATTTGGGGAGGTTTCCTTCAGAGGCCAGATAAGGCCTGGCTGATCAACACCTGCATATGCTCCCCTGCATGCAGTATCCTCAGATCCCTGCTCGGTATCAACAGTTCTGCTTTTTCTCCTGCTGGTTCCATTCCCAAATGTCAGAGATCATTGCTGGTCCTTGGTACATCATGCACATGCCTCTACCCCGCTAGGCTGGATTTCAAAGTGTTGGTAGGTGGAGAGGTGACATTTAAACTAGACTGGAGACGATGCTAATCTTCCCTTCATTCCAGGTTTAACAAAGCACTGTTCAGAGATGATGTTTACATGGCACAATGGGAAAACATATTAGGAAAGACAATAGCTAGGGGAAAGCACTATGCTATGAGGTGTATAAAGTACCTGGGGATCCAGTACTGCAGGATGAACAGGGCTAAACCCAGGGTATTATTATTTTTTCTATAGTGTCCCACATTGCTGAATTCTCAATTCACTCACACCTATCTCCTGGAGCATTACAGTTTCCCTGCGCCCTAGTTTTCCTGCTTTCTGTTATCTAGGTAAATATATGGGCCCCATCACTGAAGTATCTAAGGCATCTATTACATCCTGCTGTTTCGCTCTCTCACTTATCCTATTATGTTATTATACTTAGTGTTGGGTGTTGTGTTTTCTGCTTTGCCCCATAATAGTGTGGGCCCAATTTCACCATCCTTAATATACCATATAATAAGGGTGAGAGACACAGGAGTGCTGGTAAGTGCACTTCATATGACAGGAGTCAGGGTTACAAATGGTTATATGGCTATCACTAGGCAGGGAGCAGGATTCACTAAGTCCAGCAGCTACATACTGTGATATGTTCCTATTGTATAAAAAGGGCGTGTGTTTGTTTTATGTAAATTAAACTTAATAGCAACCTAAAAAACAACCATCGCAAATACAGCTAGTGAATAACAGATTCAAATAGTGACCTCTCAGATGCAAATCAAAATATACAACCTCTACGCAGAGGCAGACGAAAAGACTTTTTCCTTTCTTTTCTTCCACTCTGTTCCAGTTCTTATACTGCCTCCATCATTGTGGTATACGAGCGCCTTCCAGCTTTGTATTAAGTGATGTGATTAGCATGTAGCACATCTGGGTCTCTCTTCTCTCCCATGTTCCCCACATGAGGAAAATCATGGGTGGATTTTTGTTTTTAAAAGTCTGTGGCCCCGTGTTTTTTCTTAGTGTAAGGAAGTTGAAGAAGTGGGCTTGGAATGGAGATTTGTGACGGTTCTTAGATCTTGTGGGAGTAACATTCCAGTGTCTTGGGCCAGTCCCCAAGAAGACACTGTCTCCTGCACAGAGAAGATTTACCGTTGTGGCAGAGAGTTCCAGTGTGCTTGGAGTACAGGGTTGTGGTTCTCCTCTCAGAGCTCTGGGTTTAGATAGCCTGAGACCACATCACTGAGCACCTTGAAGATCAAGACAAAGACCTCAACCATGACATGATGTTTTGGGAGAATCAGCATAGTGACTGGAAGACAGGTCTGATGCATTCATGTAGTCTGCGTTGCTGCAGCACTCTGTGTTCATAACTCTGCCTCCCATTGGGCATCTGTCTATAGTTCCTAATGACAGAATCTCAGTGGTTTTCTGATCACACTGACACTTCTGTTCTCAAAACAGTTCCTTCTGCAGTGGCCTATGTTTGGCTACTGAGGTGGATCCACCATCTGGAGCCTGTCTTTGTTGCTCGTCATGTTCATCCATGAGAACTTGATTTGTGCTTCATTGATTCTCAAGATGGTCAGCAACAGCCATGAAACAGACAAGAACGCCCCCGGTATTGGTCATTGGCATACAGTATATGAAAAGAGACAAGCGGCAAGGGTGACTCACAGGACACCAGGTCAACAAGAGTGAAAGAACGTCTCACTGCTCTACTCTGAACAGCTGACAGCTTTGAAACTAGCTCATGGGTCCCAAGAGAAACCACAAGGAAGGTCCAGACAACATTCCAGGGAGGGTTTTGTTCCCAGGAGCAACAAGTGTATTTTTATTTGTTTGGTTTTTTTTTAATAGCTTTTAGATCTTGGTGGGAGTTGTACAATGCTGGTGAAAGCTGCTGGGTTGGAAAGAGGAGGCAGACTGAAGCTTGCAGTTTATCCACAGAACACATTCATTTCCACTGCTGTGCTGTCTGGTTGTCATTACCTCACCCTGCCAATGCCTTTCAATTCTGACCCAGACGTAGGTGTAAAAGAGTCACACCCATCCCCATGGCCCATTCAGTAATTAATTAATGATTACTTGTACCTAGAGGCCTAAGCCAAGATCAAAGCACCATTGTCTTAGGCACAGTACAGACACATAGTAAGTGACAGTCCTTACTCTGAAGAGTTTCCAAATTAACTAGAAATGACCAACAATAGGTAGAAGAAAGGAAGTATCATTATTCCCCATTTTACAGATGGGAAATAAGCACAGAGATATTAAGGGTAATATTTTAAAAACATTCCTAAGTGACTTAGGTGCTTAAGTTCATTTTCAAAAGTGACTTAGGCACTTGGGGCAAATTTCTAAAAGTATTTAAAGTCTAACTCAGTGAAACCAATGGAAATTAGGTGTCTAAATACCTTTAAAAATTTAGTCCACCTGGAGCCTAAGATGCTTCTGCCTCCTAGGACTTAGGAACTATTGAAAATCCTGCTGTAAGTGACATGACAAAGTTCACATAAACAATCTGTAGCAGAGCCAGCTGACTACCACACTCCTGAGGCCCAGTACTGTGCCTTAGGCACAAGAGCAGAGATCCTCTGTTGAGGTCACCAGCAAGAGGAACGAATAATGAGCAGATTTTTTAATCTTTCTTGAACAAAATTGTTAAAAGATTGCAAAATAGCATAATTAGCTATTAGTTCAGGCCCTTTGTCAAAGTCTTCATTCTTTAATATAGAATATAATGAGAATTAAAATTAGATAATAAATATTATGGTGTGTCTCTATCTATGCTATGGTTATAGTTAAAGTCTTGCTTATCTAAAGAAACGAAGAGCAGATATGTAAGTGTGGGTGGTGAAACACATTTCTGTAGTGTTTCTTCTCTCTCTCCTAACAGTGACTGCTCTGTTCTGTCCCTTGTGCCATGAGGGGTCGGGGGGCGGGGGAGGACAAGGATAGTGAAGAGGCAGTGAAGATCTCTGGCTAAGGGGTAGTTACTGGACCACAGAGCAGGAAGCAGACATGTAAGAAAAGGTGAAGATCGAGGAAGGACATTTGTGACCCTGAAAGGTTTCTGCTCAGATCAGCACCCTCCCAATATTCAGATGATCACCTGGGGCTTATCCAAAATGATCTGCACATCTGTGGAACATTACATTTTTCTAATGTCCATCATCCAGGTTTGAAAATTCTTCATATGGCATCAATGAAATGAAGCCATGTCTGGGGTATGGGTGGCAATCAACTGATACAAATCAATGGGGCGGTCTGCAGTGCTGGCAGACAATTGGTCCACAGCAGACTCCTAGCCTTATGAAAAGTGTCACTAGATTTTTAATACCCATGTAGCGTAGAAAGGACTGTAGCAAGGTTTTGTTCTAAAGAGTAAATGGAATTGAACTGAGTTTATCTTTCGCAAAAGAATAAAGGACAGAGTCGCACCTGCTGGGATTTGAATCTGCAGCCTGAGGCAGTCTACATATTTCAAAGGTAATGCTTGGGCAAGAAAACTACCCTTTCTGGGTGGACTAGAAATCTGGCAAGATCAGGAGACCACCAAATGCTTCTGCTATTCAATAATTTGCAACGCTTTAGCACTGAGTATTCTACTGGAAAACAAACCTTTCCATACTCAAGTTGAAAAAGATTTCTGAATTGTTATTTTTTTGGTCAGGGCCTGTTTGCATATGTTCATAGGCCCTGAAGTTTGAATGTACCTAGTTTCCCACTGACTGACTTTCATTGCAAACCCATAAGCAGGGTTCAGGTTGAATGAGTTTGTGCCCTTTCCCACAGGTTTGCTGGTAGCTAGATTGGGATTAAGCTTCCCCTCTGACAATAACCAGAAGGGGAAACATGTTCCCCTTGTACAAACTAAGTATAATTATTCTGTAAAATAAAATGCAATGCAATAATGAGACAGACCACAATTACTGGGGGAAGATGCCATTGTACTAGGCCACTGCCCATCTGAATCAGAGAGGCACAGGGACAATGCTTTGGTCCTTCTCCTTTCTTCCCTATCTTCTGGAGAGTACAACTAACATAGGGAGTCTATCAATAACTCTCTCTGAGAAGTCAGTAATGAATTATTTCTGCTGAGTTGATGGTGACTTTCCTGACCATAAAGGGGTAGGCTCAGCAAATCAGTCATGTAAATCAAGTGACTCCTCTGGGCACTATTCCAGTGAACTTGGTTTGATTTTGGAATATAGGAATTGCCATACTGGGTCAAACCAACTGTCCATCTAGCCTAGAATCTTGTCTTTCATAGTATCCCGTAGCAGGTACTTTGGAAGGATGTCCTTCCTCCCCCGGCCCCTCTCATACGTAGGTATGGGATAGCCTGCACCTAGAGAAAGTTTCTTCCTATCCCCAATTAGTAAGAAATTGGATTATGTCTTGAAGGGATATAAGCCCTCAGGTTCTACTTTAAGCCACCAGACATGCTGCTCTCCCTCCTTCAAAGGTCTTTCTTCCTTCTATCCTTCACATCCAATGGCTCTTTTTGTAGCATTTCCTGGGATCGTTCTGAGTAAACACTGGAACTTTCAGTTCTCAATCCCATTAGCACAGAACTTCTGTGTAGGGTCTGAACAGTGAAATAACTCTCTGCTTGCTGGAAACCAAATAAAGCCTCTGCACCCTGCCACATCGTGGAAAAATGTTAGCATAAACTAAATCTCCACAACATAATGTCCTTACTCTCGCAGTGCCAGAATGAGAGATCAGAAAGCAAAGAGGCTGGCAAAACATTAAAATAAATAGAAAGGCACAAAAAGTTTGCCAGAGCTTCTTGAACCTTAAACCAAGGTCTGATCCAGTATCCACTGGGGGCAGGTCTTCACTATCCGCCAGATTGGCGAGTAGTGATCGATCCCCAAACACACTCCCCGTCAACTCCAGAACTCCAGCTCATGAGAGGCGGAAGTGGAGTTGATGGGGGAGTGGCAGCAGTCAACTCGCCACCATCCTCATGGCCAGATAAGTCGACCTGAGATACTCTGACTTCAGCTATGCTGTTCACGTAGCTGAAGTTGCATATACATAGTAGTGTAGACCAGGACTGGAATAAGACTCTCATTGACTTTATTGGTCATTGCATCAGGCTTTATGAGGCTAAATCAGGGGTGGGAAAACTTTTTGTCCCGAGGGCCATATCTGGGTATGGAAATTGTATGGTGGGCCATTAATGCCCAGGAAATTGGGGTTGGGGTGCAGGAGGAGGTGAAGGCTCTGTCTGGGGGTGTGGGCCCCAAGGTGAGGCTGAGAAATGAGGAGTTCAGGGTAAAGGAGGGAGCTCTGGGCAGGGGAAGAGGGTTAGGGCCCCGTTAGGGGGTCGAGGTGCAGGCTCTGGGAGGTGATTACCTCAAGTAGCTCCTGGAAGCAGCGGCATGTCCTCCCTTCAGCTCCTACACGGAGGCACGGCCAGGCAGCTCTGCATGCTGCCTATCTGCAGGTGCTGCCCCATCCACGGGTGCCATCCCTGCAGCTCCCATTGCGTTGCTGAGGTTGGGGGCACGGTGCAGAGCCCCCTGGCTGCCCCTATGCATAGGAGCCAGAAAGGGGACATGCCACTCTTCTGGGAGCCACGCGTAGCACCTCTCGATCCCGCTCCTCAGCTGAAGTGCAGCAAGCCCCAAATCCTGCTCCCCAGGAGGAACTCGAGGGCTGGATTAAATCGGCTAGTGGGTCAGATGTGGCCCGTGGGCTGTAGTTTGCCCACCCTGGGCTAAATCCTGAAAACCTGAGGTCCCTTCTTCACGGTCCTTTCTCAGTTTAGTGCTTTCAATGGTAGTTTTGCTTAAGTAAAGTTTGATTCTTTCAGAAAGTGCATCAGGATTTGGGTCAAGATTTGGATTGTTGCAGGATGGTGAAAGCTCAAATCAGTGGTTATTTTATCCAAGCCAACCTACAAGCAGTGATTTATACTACCTCATACTAAGGATTATTCCTCCCGAAGCATACAGTGGGCCAGGTCCTCAACTGGTGTACATCAGTCTTCAATGAAACCACACCAAAGGAGGATCTAACCCAATGTTTTTAAAGCTTAATGATAATGAACTGTTGCCAGAGGCATGAAATCCTATGGAAATATCCTGACTCAAGGCAATGCACCCTGCAGAGTTCTTGGCTGAAGCACCCTACCTTCTTACACATGGTTCACTTTTCTTACTGCTATAAATCCCTCTCTTCTAAAAGATGGGCTTCCACAAACTCCCTAAGCTCTGGACTTCATTGATTTCCATCTAGGAAATGACAAAAAATACAGAGAGAACATATTCAGGACTTACAGTAACTTTAAAACCAAGCACTTTGTGATTGTTAAACTGTGCATGCTGTGAACTTAGCTAAACAAATTGTAAGTCCATTTTGATAGCTTGTGAATGCAGATAGTGTCTTTGGTATGGGATTCAAAAATAATCCTAGCAACACTATGAAAAATTTTATTTCTAAAAATTCCATTGTATTTTTTGCAAGCGCAGGAATGTTAGTCCTGGACAAAGTCCAACTTGGGTAATGACATTCTGCCTTCCAAAACTCCCTCTTTATTTTCAGCTAGTTATAGTATTCTCAAGCCTTTTTCAGTGTCTAACCCACAAAACAGCTGAAAAAATAATCATCCCATGATACTTTATATTTCACAATCTTTTGTGACCTGATTTTGATCTCCCTTACACGTACACACTTGAAATCATGGGTACTCCAATGAAGCCAAAGGTGTTGCAAATGAGGAGAAAACAGTGAGAGATCAGAACCAGGCCCAGTATCTTTAGCGAATCATCAGCCACCATCACAATGTCCATTCTTTGTGGTGGTACATAAACAAAGATCTAAAATCGCAACTTTCCTTGATGGTTTGTACAATAAGTTTGATATTTCATAATACCAAATCATTTTATTCATTTATAGACATAGCCTAAGGCGTCAGATCCTGCAAGTGTGTTAGCTATCATCTCAGCTGATTATACCTGGGACCCTCCCAAACTGCAAGATGGAGTCTCTACAGCTTGAGATAAAGAACCAGGCTGAGTTAAGGAGCTGTAAGAGACGCATATCCTCTGTGAATCTGGCACAGAAAGGAGGCATAACACATACTGTCAAGTGGGTTACGTACTTCCTCTGGAGAGAGGAAGCGACATCCACACATCTGAGGTCTCCAGCAATTCAAAACCCCAAATGACCTTCCACTTATGTGATGGTTGCCATGTTGGCCAGCACTAGGGACGGAAATGATAACGTAAAATGTCCACAAGCCTGAGCTGGAGACTGGGGGGCATAGCTGGGGCTGCAACAGATTCAGAGCCCATGTGGACTGGACACAGAGTGAGACCAATGGGTTACACAACCACATATGTGCACAGTTTTACTCAAGTGAGTAGCCCCCTTATGTCAGTCAGACTAATTATGTGAGCAAAGCAATACTCTTGTATGCACAAATGTTTGCAGGAGCAGGGACTATGTTTCTGTATATTCTGCACGGATATGACCTGGGTATCATGGGAAGAAATATTTGCATTTTACCTCTCTTTCAAATTGTAAACCACTGTGCTGCAATGAATCCCAGTTTGACTGACCAAGTACAGTGCACTGGAAGGACAGCATGCCTTCTAATGAGCTAACACTTTACGTTTTAGCCACAACAAGTTTATTTTAAAACTCAGAAGAATGAAGGTTTGTTGCTGACTTTCTTGTCTGATCCACCCTGCTGAATGTAGCTTTTCAAACATGCAAGAACCAGATGGCCCACAAGATCATTTTACAAATGTTTAGTTTTTGAATCATTTCCTAGAAGGAGGCATCCAAAATAGTAAGCTACGGACTTAGTGCTCCCTTAGAAACAGACATGCTTTCTCAAAGACTGAGACTACAAGGCCAACAGTGTTTATAGCTTTATTACTACAGCATCTAGATTCATCTGTATTGCACTACAGGCAGTAAATATATAGCATGAGAACTATTGAGAGTTTCTACCTTTTTGCATAGATTTAATTAATACTAACAATGTTATGATTAGATTAGCTAATTTTAAAGCTAAAGTATATAGCTAAATTAGATAATAATAAAAGCTGATTAATAACTTGTTCAAATGAATCCTGGCATTTCTGAAATGCTCTCTCTCCCCTTCCAATTTTCCTTCTAATAGAGTTATCCACTTTACCAGCGTAACTGCACTCAGCTGGGAGTATATGCAAACTTCTGTAAGTATCATGAGTCAGCTACCAGAGGACTTTGCAGGAGTGATGCTACTACCCCTGTAGAGGGAGGTTTCCCATAAAGACAGTAAGGACTCCTATTTGTACTGCCATAGGTCCTAGGAGTCTCAGACATGGACCAGGACCCCATTGTGCTGGCAACTATACAAACACAGAACAAACGGATGGTCCCTGAAATGTGGTGTGATGTGTTTGTCCAGTGGTTCAGGCAGAGCTGGGTGGGAAAGATTTGTCTCATCCTAGGGAAGTTTTCCAGATTTTGAATTTTTTCCCAGAAGTGCAAGCTGCCTGCCAGCCCACTGCCAAGTGGCTAGGAGATGGCTGCCAAAGCCCCAGGAATAGCAGGACCAGATGAGAAGACCTATAGGAGATTCAATAGGTCTCCTAAGCAACCTATTCACCTGTGGAACCCTAGCGAAGCATAAAGCTACCCTCCATTGGAGAAGTATGATGATAACGTCAGTGCCTTCTCTCCCACCATGGAGCTGTGCCCCGCTCTGATGTAGCCCCATCTGCACTCACAAGAAGTGAGTCAAGCTCCTGGGTAGTAAAGTGCTTTAAACATGAAAAGCGCTATATGACTACACACACACATAACGAATGAGCTCAAAGTCTTGTCTCTATCACCAGCAAAAGTTGGTCCAATAAAAGCTATTACCTCACCCATTTTGTTTCCCTCAAATCCTGGGACCAACATGGCTACAACAATACTGCAAAATACTTCCTTTGTCTCTCCTGCCTACACTCTTTGGAGCAGAGATTGCCCCTCACTCTATGCTTGTACTATGTCTAGCATAATGCAGTCCTGATCTCATGTGGAGCTCTAGGTTTTACCATAATACAAATAATAACCTTAGGTTAATTTTGACCCCATGAAAGTTTTCCCAAGCCATTAAAAGATCTGTGAACAAAACAAAAACAAATATTACATCTCTGCATGCTGGGAGCTGACTGGCTGAATAGTAACCTTGGTACGAACCACGTTCGTCCGTTTGTGTCAGTGGCTTTTTTGGTATGAACATTCAAGAAAGTCAAATTTTGTTTTGTGTAATTTTATGCACACACAAAAATGCCTACAATTCCTGCTCTCCGTGACATACACAGTACAAGTAACTGAAGCACTTTTAACCAGCAAAGCAAGACATGCTTTTTCAGAGGTTCCACATCCCATCAAAACTTGGTCATTTGTGGGTAATTATATCTTCCCCTCCAACAATACAAATACAGAAGAAGGAAGTAACCCTACCAGTCCATATCATCCAGTCTCCAGCAGCTGGTCCAGAGAAACCATCAACTCTACCAGTTTCCATCAGCTGAGACCCAACAAATGATAGGACTGGTTCTGCATTTTGTGATTTAATCTAACTTCAGTCAGTGTCTATGAAGAGTGCTTTGTCCCCTAATATCAGTAACATTAGATGGAGGAGTAATGTGCATTGATAATAGTGATTAGTGGGCATTTGTCCTGAATATGGCATTACACCACAGATTAGACTGGCTCTAAAGGGTTTTGCTATCCTCCTACATCACAGTAACAAGTGGTTAGTACAATGACTGGTGGTACATAAGTGTTCATCACTGAGAAGTAAGCCAGTGACTGTCTACGTCTTCTGAAAGAAGATGTTGTGAGCATCCACAACGCCCACTGACTTGAATAACAACTTCAGATGCTCAGTACCTCTCAGGATCAGGCCGATAATTTCTTTTCAGTAGAACAAACAGGACCCGATCCACAGCTAGTGTCCATCAGCATAGTTCCACTGACTGACATTTACCACCCAAGCTCCGCCTGCTGTCTGTGCATGGGTCTTAGTGCCAGCTATGCTGATCTCACATTTTTCTGCAAAACTTGTACTTGAACTAACCCTTAATTGTTACCACTTAAACCTATCCACGCAGTCCCCAAAATGTGCTATGAACAATGTGGAGCAAACAAAAAGACTTGCCCTGGCTCCCTGCCCCCAAAGAGTTTACCAGTCTAATTCTAGACCTCACACAAGTGAGGTTAATAAACAAGTGAGGGAAGGAAGTACAAAGCTTACAGTAGGAAGACTATATGGTTACTTTGTTTAGGTATATGCACATCTTCTAGCTAATCTATTTAGATCCATAACAAACACACATCCATATATTAACAGGGTAATTCTTTTCCTCTGAGTGCTGTTGAAGACGTCAGAATTTAGGAGGGATTTGATGTGGAGAAGACGGTGACTTGACAAACTGGGATTGGGAGGATGATCCATGCACAGGGAAAGCCACAAAATAGGTAGGAGAGAGAATAGCAAACAAGTAGAGGGGTTAAGGTGAGTATCATAGGCGGAAAAGAGGGGCAACATACAGGAAACGTGATCTGCAATAAATTCTAGTGCAAATAACATGAAACACAATAGGTTTCTTATTCTAGCATTTTTGCGCCATTACATTTAAGTTTATGTCAGCACTTTCATTAGGCTCTCCGATACTATGGTGATATTCACCAGTACAACTACCTGAGAGACACAGAGTGAGATATCTTTATCCTCAGTGTTTTCGCATTTGACCACACCAATTAATGTGGGATGACACTGGGTAGCTATCAGTAATGGGTGAACTTCCATAATCTTGGAGGCTGATTTTGATTGGAATAAGCACTTGAATAGGAAGTTGCTTTTCTGAACCTTATGGATACTCCTCCAGAAACTCCAGCAACTGGGAATCAAGTCTGGGAACTGCAAGGTGTTACATCCCCTGCTTCCACTGAAATCCATGTGAGTGGAGGGCACTCGGCTCCTTGTATGATCTGGCCCCAATGTTTGAAATCTAATGAGGACTGACTCTCTGGTTAGATATCCAATACTTCTTGCTTTCAGGAAAGTCAGAAGCACTCTTTAAAATAGCCTGTCTCAAAAGATTTTGGAACTTCTCTTTTTAGCCCAGTTTGGAAACTGGAATTTCAGACCTGAATGAAAATTAAAACAAACGAGGAAAAGAGTTTAATGAATATTTTCATGCCTCCAAAGAGGTTTGGTCTGAGATTTCGATGAAAGAATGTGTGCGTGTGGGGGATTTGTCTGATTTTAACAAAACAAATTCACTCATTTTAGCAGAACGAATTTTAAATGATGACTATTATATGTACTTCTGTAGTCCCTTTTAACAAAGCATATTACATGCATTAATTAAGTCTCACAGCAGCCCAGAGGTATAGGGCAGTATTATTCTCATACAGGCGGCAAAACTAAGGCACAAAGAGATTAAGTGTCTTGCCTAAGTCCTCACCCAGTCAGTCAGTCTCTAGCACAGAAAACAGAACCTGGGAGTCTTGACTTCAAATCCCATGTTCTAAAGACCATTTCTTGCCTCTGAAAGTAAGGTACCAAGATTTAGCCACATGGCCCATGAGACAAATCCTCCCATAGCAAGTTTAGTATTTATTACACAAGGGGTCAAATTGTGCTTGCAGATTCTGTATCTACACAACTCCAATAAACTAATTTTTGAGATGCTTAGAGACTATAGGATAGAAGACTATGAAAAGGGTAAGTATGTACAGTTATTAACCTAAGTACGTTTACTCAGTCCTTGCTCAGATTAAACAATGATTGATTTCAAGAACCAAAGGGGGAGATTTTCAAAGGTACAAAGCACAATTAGTTGCCCAATTCCCATTGAAAAAAATCAGTAGGAGTTGGTTGCCTGTCTCTCATTTTGTGCCATTCAGGGGAAGTTTTCATAGTCAAACACTTCAGGATCTGATCCACTATTACTGAAGTCAATTGGAATGGTGGACACGTCTCTGAGGGCAGAGTATTGCCCAAGCTTTTTTACTTAGGTACTATCATTGCATCATGGACTGTGCTGGGTCCAGAAATGGAACATGCGCTGATAGAAGTGGGAATTTCATAAGCAGTTCTTAGACAGCTAAAATAAACAAACAATCAAACAAACTGAAGACAAGGCATTTGCTAATTTTCCTTTTGAAGGCACCTTCTGGCAGTCTCAGCTGCAAAGCAGAAACTGTGTTTAGTTGTAAAATACAAATTAACCCTGATATTTGATCATCTAAAATATCTCACACACACTATTAAACCTAATTAATGAAACCAGTTAGAAATCCTATAAGAAGCCGCCTTATCTTGGCTGCCATTAATATCACATGAATGTTCTCTGTTGCGCTAACTGGCAATAGCTTTCAAAGTTCTGATCTGGTTAATCCATTTGACACCTCCAATGTAGAAAGGAACCAAAGCAGCAGATACAAACATCTCCAACTTTAGGAAAGTTCAGATCAGAATACGAGTCCGAGGACAGATCCTCAGCTGGTATAAACTGCTATGACAAGTTACACCATCTGAAAACCTGCCCCCTCCTCCATCTCTACCATTCTGAACCATCTCTAATAGACACAGTATCCACAAATTTACATTTATGTACTGAAAACCAAGGCAATCTTGCCCACTAGAAAGGTAATTGCTGGGCAAGTCTTTCACTCCATACTCTCTTCCAAGTTTCCCATTGTTGAGAAGGTTTTTCCTACCAGTTTTTTTTTCTCATTGGAAGGCAGAGAATTCCTCTACATATCTTCAACTTTCTGTCTCAGCTGCTCCCCAGAACTTAAGCTGTTTTATTTTCCACCTACGGGGGCAGATTCTGATCCTTGCATGTATCTGAAGAGCACTTTAACTATACAAATGGTTCCACTGAAGCAAATGCACGTAGTTGTAGAGTGAAGTGCTGCCTAAACTGAATCAGTAGCTGGGCCACAATGATATTGTATCTTTTGCTCTTTATATAACAAACATGAAATGAAGAAACCACATGGGCACAGCACATTCACTGAATACACACAACATGCAAGGCCTAGATACATGTACACATTGCACTTCTGGTTGGGTTCCAGCGGCTTCTAAAACACAGAACAGTGAGCACTATTAGATGGGTCATGTACTATTTAAAGAGATACTGTCCTATTCCTATATACCACAAATGACAATGAAATATGGATGCAGATTCAATAAAAATTTAATATTGGCCTCCACTGGCCATTCACGTTGTCCTGACCTGTTATCAAAAAAGTCTGCTCTGCTTGTGCTCAGTTATTACTCTCTAAGCCTGCAGCCTTTATATGTATGTAAATCCCAGTTAAGTTAATGGGAGTTGTATGTTGTAAGCAAGGTGTACAGCGACTGGCTTTTAAATTCATTACCATAGTTAATTGAACGTGCTGAGGAAACCTCAAAAGGTTCAGAGTTCAGGTTCTAGTGAGAAAAACGAACCCCAAAGGTCAGGAAACTCACCTGAACCTCACTGCAAAACAAGACTACAAATCTCAAGAGAACGGATTATGTTGTGAGATTTCCATTGCT
Source organism: Gopherus evgoodei (assembly GCF_007399415.2). Classification (NCBI taxonomy): domain Eukaryota; kingdom Metazoa; phylum Chordata; order Testudines; family Testudinidae; genus Gopherus; species Gopherus evgoodei. The sequence continues at coordinate 13,679,387 of NC_044340.1, read as the reverse complement.
GTGCCAGTAGCCATTATATTTACATTGGAATTGGAAAAGGTTGAGAAAAGGGCAACAAAATGATTAGGGATATGGAACGGCTGCCATATGAGGAGAGATTAATAAGATTGGGACTTTTCAGCTTGGAAAAGGAGGGATATGACTGAGGTCTATAAAATCATGACACATGTCAAGAAAGTAAATAAGGAAGTGTTATTTACTCCTCCTCATAACACAAGAACTAGGGGTCAACAAATGAAATTAATAGGCAGTGGGTTTAAAACAAATAAAAGGAAGTATTTCTACGTACAGTGCACAGCCAATCTGTGGAACTCTCTGCCAGAGGATGTTGTGAAGGCTAAGTTTATAAGAGGGTTCAAAAAAGAACTGGATAAATTTATGGAGGGTAGGTCCATCAATGGCTATTAGCCAGGATAGGCAGGGATGGTGTCCCTAGCCTCTGTCTGCCAGAGGCTGAGAGTGGGCGGCAGGGGATAGATCACTTGGTGATTGCCTGTTCTGTTCATTCCCTCTGGGACACGTGGCATTGGCCACTATCAGAAGACAGGAAACTGGGCTGGATGAACCTTGGTCTGACCCAGTATGGCCATTCTTATGGTCTTTTTAATGGGATTTTAGCTCAGATTCTGGTCTCACATAGGACCCCAATGATCCATTCTGCCTTCTGGATACAAAGTTACTCCCACTGAAGTAACTGAGAGTTACTCAATAACACCAGTAAGATTACATTCACTGCTATTTAGGGGACCAATACAAGGCCTGCATACCACTTTAGTCCCTCTTAAGCTTGGTTTTGGGGAGTTAAGAGGTGCCTAGGTCTTTCCTCAGTACGGGGGTAAATTCTGCTCAGTAAGAATAGTGCTTGAGGAATAGAGAGACTGATACAATCATTTATTATATAAGAAGTTTATTGAACATTGCAAAAAACCACAAAAAATATGGAGATAATATTCTATCTCAAATTAAATACAGCTTAAAGCACTTAGAGGTAGGTTTTTTATTATTACATCCAAACCAGTTCTCCCATTCCCAGAGTCATGACAGCTCTGCATTCACTCCCCATTAACTGCTCTGTGCTGAAGTAAACCACATTTATGCAGCCAAATCCTGCTGTCCTTATGCTGGCTAATCTCCCATTTACTCTCTTAGGATCGGATTTTCAAAACTGCTCAGCACTGGCCTAACTCTGCTTCCATGAAAACTCAGTGGTCAAGTTTCCATTGACATCTATGAGAACAGAGTTAGACCAATGCAGAGCGCTTGTAAAAATCCCAACCTTCTTATTTCAGATTGGAAATACATTTTACTATCTAAAGAAAACATTCAGCAGTTTATTCCTGGACCCCAGAAGGTCAAATTCTGATCTCATTTTAGTGGGTGTGAAACTGGAGTATCCACCCAAGTCAAAGATTTACACCATGTAAATGAGAGCAGAATTGGGACCATTGTACCTGGCCCACAAGCATCTGTCATTACAAGTGGTAAATAGGAGTTGGGCATGGATATAGACCTGAAAGATATGGTCCATAGTCTTGAACTGAAAATAAATTAACTGAGCCTGATACTGATACCACTCTTACTTGTTTTACACAGGTAAAACTCCACTCAGTTCAATAGACTGACTCCTTATTCACACTAGAGTGAGTCAGAATCAGAATGAAGCCTATCGTATCTGAAAGAGCCAGTGTGCAGAATTTTTAACATATTTGAATCCTGTTCTACAGTCGTATTTTTCCCCATAGTAAGGATCATCAGAGCTTATTAGTTCAGATCCCATTTAAGAAGATTTTCCAAAAATAATAGTCCAGATTTACAGGGCAGACATGACAATCTCCTGGCAAAGAAGGTACTAAACTTTATCACTGATCAGTACTCCTTGCCCATGACCACTGGCCTACAATTGCAAATATAAGGCAGATGTGGAATAGAATTTAAACATTGTGCTCTCAGGGTGGCCTCAACTGCATTCAGACTTTGGCGGAAAATAAGGCCAGAGTTCTTTCAATGTTGCTTCAAAAGTTTCATCTATAGAGAAATTTCAAAACAGACACATGCTTGACCTAAACCTCGGTAATACAAGACAATGCATGAGTCTAAAAAACCTTATTGCACAAAGCAAGTCAAGGTGTTTGCAGGATATATTAAGATAATGTGCTCATCGGACCATTAACACACACTTGAATCGGTAACTTCTAAAATTCTCTATTAAAAAGGGAAGGAGTTGGTTTGAAATATTTGTCTCCATTTATTTCAAAATAATTCACAAGAAACATTTATCATTTGGGAGAGCCAAACAACGGGGTCTTCTCAAATATAACCAAAACAGGGTATGAACGTTCAGTTAAAGGATATTTCTCTCCAAAACCCCACTCAGACTTAAACTACATTTACAACTGAGAAAGCACTCTGCCCACTATAATTAGACATGATAAAATATTGCTAGACATTCACAACCACTTAGATATTCAGAGTTCAAGGAATAAACATCTGAATGATTTGAAATGTTTTCTCTCGATAATTATAGATATCAAAATGGTTTTGTCTATGTAATGTAATGAGAGATGCTTTTAAAAATTAAATTCCACACTGAGCAAATTTCATTTACATTGAGGTTGCTAACTATAAAAGGGGATTGGTAAAATATTGATATTTAGTAGAGCAATTTAGAGCTCGAGCCCAAATTTAACTTGCTTCTCTTCTTCTTGGTCAGATTTGCCTAGCTTTAACAAAAATATATAGCTTGGATACTTAAATGCATTTGTATTCTTACTGGAAGACACATTTTATAAATATAATTTGTTTTTAATATCAGGACATAGTTAAACAAAAAACTTTTGAGGCCATCACTCTGTAACCTCCCTGAAGTTGGGGTACCGGAAAAGCTGGCCTGTTTGTGGAAAACAATCAGACAGATTATAAATGCCAACTATATATTTGAGCACAATTTTTGTTGTGGGAGGAAAAAATTACGACACAATATTACTTTTAGATGAACTGACAACCCCGCGTCTTTCTTGTGACTAGAACAAGAAAGTTGTTCCCCTCTTCGTTTTCTAGCGCAAGATTCAATGTTCTAAAACAAAAACCTCATTCTCTGGTTGAACCATTTTCAAAAGAAGCCAAGTTGCAATCATCATATATTGCTTTTATACGTAAAATATAGATAGATGGATGGACCACAGCTAAGAAATGCTTTCAGTCATGCTTTTTTTCCCCCTTAAGATTGAAAAGCTTCAGTATCCAAATAGCAACAGGAAATTTTTACCTTGTGGCTAAATAACTCACTGTTCACTTTGCAGCTGCTTCTACTTTTTGGCTGGCCAAAACACCAATACAAAAGTCTTTCCTAAGAAACCAACCTTCTGACAGATGGACAGCGACAAACACAAACCTACAAAGAATTCTCCCCACCCTACCCCGTCCCATCGTTATAATTCCTAATTTTGTGGAATCTATTGCTGGGCTGTTTATCATAACACTGTGCAATAAAAAAGGACGACTAACTCTTGCAATTTTCTCCCTACTCCTCCCCTTGACAGGGGCCACCGATAGGGAAAGAGGCTTGGAAAAGCAGAGCAGTGAAAGGCTAAGAAACAATAAGCAACCATGGCTTTGACAATGCAGCCCTGAACCCTTTTTGCTCCTGCTGTGACACTTGCATTCAAGAGCAAGGGCGGCTGCCATCATAAGAATGGACAATGGCATGAGGAATATAAGGGAGGGGGGGAAGGAAATCAGATGAATTCAGAGCTAAGATGGCAGAGCTCTCACCTTTTCCGCTTTTTTCGAGTAATCTGGAGGAGACGTCCCGCAGAGAAGAGAGAAAAAGGGTGTTCTGAACTGTTGGAAGGTTCTGAAGACTTCTCCATTGGCAAACGCATTTTAGAACTATTTGTAGGGGTATATATGCTGCATGCCATCTCTCTGTCTCTGTCTCTCTCTCTCCCTCTCTCTCTCTTCTGTTTTATGTCCTGCTATCTCCATCCCACACCTCTATTAGTATGAAGACTTTCTGCCCATGTAAGTAAGTGAGAGTGTGTGTTCCTTAATGTTTGAATCAAGACACACGTCTGCATGCATTTCTAATCTAAGGAGCCTATAGCAGTTACTACAACTATCAATTAGTCAGCAATAGCTTGAGATCCCCATGTGTCTGAGTGAACAAAGGTGGGAAGCACATGCAAATAATAATACAGCACCTGGGTCACGTACAGTAACTTAGTTAGCAACAAATAATTGCATCTGTTTCTGCCTTTTCAATGTTTAGTGCTCATTGTTATGTAAAGTTACAGGTTATTAATGTGAATACTAACATAATTAGACATGGCATTGCATATTTTCCTTTGGACAACACAATAAAAAGATATTGAACAAATAAATAAATGGCGATTTAAAGGTTTTAACAAAAGAGATTCTCTGATCTGTAGCTGTGCGTCCTTATTATTTTTATCAACTGTTCTGGAGTTAAGGATGCATTTGACAAATATGTATTTGATAATGTGATATATAAATATGTATGAAATTTAATGTCTTCAGAAGAGACTAAAAGAGGGTTGATTGTATTCAAGTTAAGCCACAAAATGAGAAAATTAAACCCTTTTAAAAACCGAAACAGTTAATTTTTTAAAAACAGCTGCTATTTTTAAGGACATTTTAAGGGTATTTTCTGCACATTTTTAGACATTAGCCAAACAATTAAAAAGAAAAAATACAGAACCTTTTATTCTCATTTGTTTTTTAAGCTCGACAAATGAATTTCATCTTAGGAAAACCAGCAAAATGCTACTTAATCAAGAAGGACAAAAATAAAAAACAACACCTTCCCAAATCAAAAAATCCACCACCACCCTGACTCCCCAATAAGAAGTAAGAATGAGAAAGATCCAGTTTACTGTCTGCTAAGCACAGAATATTTCAAAGGTGCGACTATAACCTGCGGGCAATTTTATGTCCAGAGATTTCATAAGAACAATTCTAATGCCAACTGAAATTTAATTTGAAGGAATGTTTTGAAATATGTCACAGATAAAAAATTAAATCATTTGATGGAATTAGTTTGTTACTTATAAGAAGCATTTTTTTCTCTTGGGTAATGTGTCCACAAAGTCCCACATGGAGACATATGCTGCCTAACTATCTCGTTAGCTCTATTGCTACTTATATCACAATCCTTGGAAGGCTTGTTAGGGACACCAGACCATTTATTTCCTCCCAGTGACCCTCAAAAGTCATCAGCTTTATTTAGCCTGAGAAGCCTTAAAAACAAAACTCTCTTTAAAATAAACAAAGCAGCAAAAGTACATCCCCAAAGAGGAATTCCCCAACAAGAGAATGGTAATAGATAGAAGAGTAGTGAATAACTAGTCGCTGGTAACCACACAGCAGGTGTTCTCAATGAAACAAGATTAAAGGTAAGCTGCAGTAAAACAATTTCCTGACCAAACGGAGCCCTGAGTGCAAGAATCCCAGAGCAGATTGTCCAGCAGAAGAAAAGGAATAACAGACTTTTTTTATTTTAAATAGTGCTGACCCGCCATGTACTTCATTTCAGAACTTAGCTGTTGGGAATTGCAGGTGCTATGGTGACAGCAGATTTCCAATATGCCAGGAGCAGGGTTTATCCTAGTCTCTTTGCTCTCTGAAAGAGACACACCACAGGATTTGTATAATAAGAAGAACGCTAGCAAGGATCTGCAGTCCCACTAAAACAACCCTGCTCTCGGCCCCTCTGCCAAAGGTCCTATCAGAGAGAGAGACAAAAGCATAACAGATTCTACAAAATAATCTCACCCTTCACTGAAGAATGAGATCTTAATATACATACGTGAGAGTGTTATATGCAGAATAGGGATGGGGACAGGACAACCATTCCTAGCAACTCATTTGATTTCATAGTATGTGAATAGGCTATTTCCTACTTTAATATGAATTACTAATCTTCCTTATTGGACTAATTTGTTGCCTGCAATATATATTTCAAATTAAAGGAATGTTTATTTAAGAGTTTGTAACACAAAATAATCACACCCAACGTGTTGTCTCATGGTGGGGGAGTGGGGGGGCAAAGAGAACAGTAGAAAATCTGAATCCCTGTAGTGGATGTGTTATAACTGCTTAGGCAAGTAGGTAGGCTGAGAGAGAGAGAGAGAGATCATTTTCATTATTATGTTTTATGTCCAATTCTTCTGTTTCTGAGCCCATTTTGTATTGAGCTTACAGCCTGGTTTCTAATACCTTCGGTCCTTAAAACATACCACATGCTGATAAAATGAGTTGTTTTCTTAAAAAAATAATTAGAGGAATAGACACCACTAATCTAAACCAATGTTTTTTCTTCATCTAATCTGTCTAATTTAGCTCCCTCCCTCCCTAGGCGTTTGTATATTTACAATTTATAATGTTATTGCACTATTTTATTTTCAAATAAGACTACAAGCTGGGTGGCTATTTTGCATTTAAAAACTCTTCACCAGTAACATCAGTTACAAGTAAGGGATGGACTGTACCTTCACGTTGGATTTTTATTGTTCCATTTGGTGATATTGTGGGCATTTCCCAGCAGCACAGCACAAATATTTAACAGACAAAAGAGCAACAGGAATTTAGGCAATAGAACTCTCTAGGATCATCAGCTAAGAACAGAATTACAAGACAGTTGACAAGATTTGCCTTCAGAAACAAATTGGGAGTAATCTGAAATTTTGAGAGCACAAGGAATATTGTATATTTTCCTGCTCTCCCAAATTCTAAACATTTTCTTTAAAACTAATAATTTAAATATTGCCTGCTGCTTTTTTTGCCCTAATAAAAATAACTCTCAACTGTAATTTTATAGGACAACTGGGGTCCCCAGATTAATGGGCAAATTGGTATGGAGGTAAATGATAGTAGTCAGATAAACCAACCAACCAACTCTTCCAAACTACCAAACATCTTTGGCTGTAATAAAAATGCTGACAATAGCTACACGATTAAAGCAACTGTTTCTCATCTGTGGCCTTAACACTGAACTAATTCAAAACTGAGTGAGCAAAGTTAACCCCTTGGGATTCACAGAAGAGATTTAATTGATAGAAATAGGGTTTTTTAACAAATATAGCTATTTTCAACATCGTACGATAAAGCCTTTCCCCCCAATTTTATTTTAAGACTAGACCCCGTTTAGGATTTCACATTGTAAATCTCCCTATGTCTGAATGCTGTTACAAGGTTTGACAATGAAAGAATAATTCAAGTCAGACAAAAAGAGCCCTTCAATCAACTTCATGCAGCTTTTCTCCTGCAGGGCTATGCCAAAATGAATGTGGAATCCTAAGCCGAACCATCCATCACATTTCCCAAGTCTTTCAATTAATGACACTGCAATCAGATCGATGGCGTGTAATAAGAAAAGAGCTTTGCATTTCTATACCTATTAATTTGCTGAGTAACTCCAGAGGTAAAACGTGACCAGAAAGGGAAAGAGGAAGAAAAATGTCATCCTCCGAGAAAGATTTTTAGGGAGGTTTGGGCCAGTTTACACAAGTATCCCCCCTTTCCTTCCTCACCCCCCCAAAAAACCTGAAAAATCAACTATGCTTTTCCTAAACTGGGATTATCTCCCTTTTCAGACGGCTATTGTCCTTCTTGTGTTGCTAAGCATGGGAAGCGCTCAGAGTTTATTAGGTATACACTCTAGATTACAAAGGGAGTCCATTTTTCTTCCAGATGCAGACTGGTCAACCCCCATTAGACTCATAGTTAGCCAGAAACATCCTGCAATTCAAATCATGGACCAGTGCAGTCACTCACAAGGCAGGACTCTGCAGATTCCTTCCCTGGTGCTAAGGCAGTAATTAGCAACCAAATTTCCAGATCACAGAATGCGCCAGGGACAATCACCTCATGCAGTGATTAACCTCCAGGGAAAAGGGGTGGGAGGAACCCACCAACAACTGTGGGATGGAATTAAAATGACCTTACATCATTGAACTGGCATAAGACTTGGTTTGATGACAAAAATTATCAAGGCTTTGCAGTACAGAACTTGACAAACACATTGCAGTCCCCCTGTATCACAGAGCTGACACCATATACACAGCCAATCACTCACATCACAAGGTTGTTTTGATCACTTTCTGGCTAACAGGAGACTTTGTATCAACAGCAACTCCAGCTCCTTTCTTTGTGTGTACTAGGGGAGGGCGGTTTTCTTTAAATCTAGGGCGGCTCACAAGGGAGTATTTCTGACAATATCCAAGATTCCCGCGACGAAAGGTACGATTGGAGATTTACAACTCTGTTGAGTACCCTAGACTGTCCAGTTGCAAGACACAGTGTGTACTTCAGTGTTCAGTAATGTACAAATGTCTTGTCTGTTAGCAGGTCAGGGAGAGGAGAGAAAGCGGTACCGCCTTGAGCCCTGTTTGAACATTGGCTGCCATCCAGGAACTAACAGACCCTTGGAAGAAGGAATGGATAGGCTTGCTTACATCTGTTTCCTTCTGCCGTAGCTGCAAACAGACTTCGAGAAATACAATAACCGTGCTTTTTTAAAAAGAAGTTTAGACAAGCTTTAAGCAGGAATTTTCAGGGGCTTTTCCTCAACACTCTCGAAAGAGCTTATGATGCTATGCCTGCAGATGAATTGCATAAAGAGGATGCTTCTATAATTGTCTGTCTCACACAATAGCGTAGGTGAAGGGAGCATCTGGCCTTGTGAAACTGATCACTCTGCAAAAGCTCTTGAGCCTCTAGTAGCCACTGTCAACAGAAAAACCCAAGTACCTGTCTGGTTGTGATATAGAGAGGCATACAGTAAAACCACGCAAGCTGTTAATACATGTGACCAACCCTACGCTTTGGAAAGGAATACTTACAAATCATGGTCATAACAACACTTTTCCCCTATGTACGTTCCCCTCTGTGCCTGATCAGCAGAGGACTGGAGTCTACTAGAGGATCTAGCTCATGTTCTTGGCTAGGAAGGGCCTGGGTTAAAATTTCCCAACAATCACAATGTGTAAATAATGTGATTATTTCATTTATTTATAAACAATAACTAAAAAGATGCCTATGCAAAGCTCTAGACACCCAAGCACACAATACAACATAATTAAATCTCTGCAGCATTCAAATGGTCAATTCAAGTGGGATGCAGCCAGCCAGACACCTACATAATCTCCTTTCTGCCCCTTCATTGTCTAGGAAGCACGTCCAGAGCCATCCCCAAGAACCCTATTGAACTGTAGCATTACAACGGCACTTTTCAGCTGAGGTAAATGTAAGTAAAGCTTTAGCCCCATTTTACAAATAATTAACCTGCAGAACTTTCTGCAGCAAAATATTATTGAGAAAAGCTCTTAGTAGGGTTCAAAGTTTAGATATTTATTTCACTAATTTGAATATCATAGGCAGTTATAGTAACAAGGAGAAATGTTTATAAAGGACCTCAGTCTTCATGCTTCAGGACATAAGCCCACTACCAACAGCTAGGAAGAAATGCCCTCCTACCAATATGATTTACATAACTGTCCATTTGAAGGATTTAAAATCTTCTTCTGAAACATAAGTTCTTTGCTACTGTGAGGGCAGGACTAGACAAACTATTGGTCTAATCTGGCATGGCAATTTCAATATTTCTAATGGAACTGAAGCAGAGTTGTGCTCTGAAGCACTTTGAAGTTCTCACTGTGTACTTCTCTTGCTTTTACTTATGACCCCCCTGGGTCAGAGTTGGGCTCATAAAACAACCCTTTAATCTTCTCAAGCCTCCAAGCAAGAGATAGAAAAGAAAAGATCATACGCACAAGCCTGAGAGAATCTTTACTGTTCTTGCCATTGTTTCCGAGCGGGTCATGTGAAGGCTATACTTATGTGAGAATCAGACTGAAATAAACAAACCTTGAAGCAAAAAAGGCATTTGGCTCTTACACAGCACTTTTAATCCATTGGCCTCAAACCACTTTATAAATCAAGGGGAGTATCTTAGCCCCATTTTACAGATGAGGAAATTGAGGTGAAGTGACTTGCATAAGGTCAATGGTAATAAAACCAAGGAATCCTAAATCCAGTCCACTAGACTATCTGCCTGTCTTGGCCCTATTATTGTACTGAGCACCTCACAATTTTTAATGCATTTATTCTCACAACACCCTTGTAAGGCAGGTCAATGCTATTATCCACAGGGTTTCTGTAGGGTCCCAGGCTAGCACCCTAACCGTGAGACCATCCTCTCAGGTCAACAGCAGAGCCCAGAATAGAACCAAATAATCCTGAATCTCACATCACTAGACCACCCAGTATCAGTTTCATCTCCAATCACTGTAGACGGGGCATTTTTCGAGACAGGCGGATTTAGCTAGTTAGTGGAGCCCAACGTTCATTCCATGAGATGCACACACAATTAAAGCTTGCTTTTCAGAGGTGCAGCCTACCTGCCTTTGCTGTTGACTTCCTGTGAGGTTACTGGTGCTTGGCACTTGATAAAATCAGACCCTCAAGATTTAAAGTTGGATCCTTGAATGGTCTGGACGCAACAACTCTAACAGATGAACAAAAAGGAAAGCCAGTAGGAGCTATGCTAATCTCAGCAATATAAATGCACCTCTTAAAATATGTAAGTAGCCTGTGACTACCTGTAAATTACTGCTCTGCTAGAGAACCATGTGCAATCACGGCTGCCCATGTTAGTAAGTGACTCACATCTGCAGAAAAGGGAAGAAACATTATTGTAGCTAGTGAGCCTCAAAAGGCCACGGGAAATGAATAGTAGTGTGGACCTTGGAAGTATTTGATAGCTCCAAACTTGGCAGAGAGAGTGGGGATTAGCCAGTACCTACATATCATCTAATATCTTTTTGGTCACCTTAATACTCAAAGCAATCCAATGGCAATGAAAATGCTTTTTTGTGGGGACCCAAGTATCATTCTTGGAAAGACTATCTGGCCATACTGAAATAAGGAGATTTGCCCCTGAGTCAACAATGGTAACAGATAGTTTAATAATCACTAGATCAAACCTAAGCAAACATCTTAACCCAGCCTTTCAGCATCACTGTGCAAAGCAAAGGAAACATTACCACCAATAACTACACCATATAGTAGAGTCAAGGTTGCTATATGCAACAGCACCCCATGAAGGGGCAATGGGATATCCAAACTGTGGTCATCACAAAATAGATTACCGCTATCAACCAGCTCCATCTCAAAATATAAACCTGCTCTTGATCCCCAGGTCACCTTTTCACTGTTTACCTACCTGGAGAGTTACATGGCCGCCATCAAGGTAGCATCCAATTATTTATGGGTTTACCGTCACAACAGTTGCAGGGAAGATTGTTTGAAGAATCAAACAGATGGGGAACTGGAGCATGGAAAGTGATTAAAAGGCCCAGATTCTCAAAAGGTATTTAGGTCCCTAAGTCCCAATGATTTCCCTGGGAGTTACACACCTACATACCTTCAAGGATCTGGGCCTAACTGACTTGCCCAAAGTCACACAGCAGGTATGTTAATAAGCGAGGAACCAAATCCAGATTTCCTGGATTCCAGCCACAAGACCATTCTTCTGCTCACAGCATAACAACAGTATGGTATACCTGGAGGTAGGAGGACCTCAGAACTTTGAATGCTTGGGAAGAAAGCTGCTAGAAGAGCAAGCTCTCTCCCTTGCTGTTTAAAACTAAAGATTTCCCACAAGCAAGAACAGGGAGAGCTTAATTAAAGTAAATGATGATGTCACTGGGATGAAGAGAGGCAGCACCAAATGACAGATGCATGGCAACTGCTAGATAGGGTAACACCATGGAGAATCAGTTGTACAGGTACCTGACTGGACCACTGCATCCTACATCAGACACATGATCTCACCTCATTCCCCAATACATGTAATGGGACAAATTTAGCTCTGGTGAAATTTCTTGGGAGATCAAGGGCATGATAGTAGGATAGCAGTGATTTAGCCAGGTACTTATACAATTTATTCACTGTGACATGTGAGAGTTTATACACACAAGGATACACTATAGATATAATACACACATTCATATCCACACCTACACATACATAGGCTCTATCTACACCATGCAGTAGGGGTGTGATTCATAGAGTCCTAGAGTTGAAGGTCATATGAGACCACCAGATTATCCTGTCTGACCTCCTGCATACCATAGGCCGCCAACACCACTCAAAACCCAACAACCTCAGCCATGCTAAGTATAATGCCTGCCTGAAACTAGTGGGTACATACATGGCACAGCTAAGCTGCACCACTGCTGCCACTGCTTGGGCTGTCATGGCTACGCTACTAGTTATACTTGTGCTAGCTCTCCTCAAGCTACCATGAGCATGTGTACATGAGGGGAATCACACCCCTAGCTCACAGTGTAGACATGCCCATAGAGAAAGAGATTGCACCTGTAAAGCCCCACATCCCCCAGGGGAAGGAAAGAAAGAACGGATGGGCCAGATACTAGTCATATCACTTAATGCACTAGTGGAAGGCACTCGGAGACCATGATGATGGGTATGGCATAAGAGAATCTAAACAGAATAGACTAGAACAGGAGTTCTCAACCCAAGTGTGTTTCCCATATTGCTAAATGAGGGTCCTGGATACATCCCAACTAGGGAGCAGGAGGGGCCGATGGGAGGATGATAGCCTAGGATGGAAAATTGGTTCCAGGTATGGAAAAGACAAAGAGGCACTGAACTAGAAAACCTGAAGATGTTTCTGGGAGAGGTGATTAATGCTTCACATCCCTCGCGATGGCATAGGGGAAAAAATTAAACACTGAGATGTGCTGGGCTCTTTCCTCCTAACTGATCTCATTTGCAGATAAAACAATGGAATCACATATTTAAATATTGGCAGCACACAGGCTTGTTTTTCACTGCGAGCCCACAGGGTGCGCGGCAGTGAGATCGTGAGCTTTTCTGAGCATGTCTAATCGGCTCTGCCTGCCAGATTTTCATTCTCTGGTGACCAGTTTTGTTCCCAATTTATACAAAACTGCTGCTCCTAGTTCACAAGGCGTTCTAAGGATAAGCCCCGCTCTTTAGGATCATCTGAGACAGGCCAAGAACACACACGGAGGAAGCAGACACAGAAAGGAGTTTTATTAATTGGCCTCTCGATTCCCCTGCTGGGATCTCTTCTCTAAGACATTAGGCTTGGCAGAAAGGCTATATGGGCTGTGGCTTTGTGCTGCATCTCCTGGAGGTCAAAAACAAAAGGCCCAAGGAGGACAAAGGGGATTTTATGCTTCCTTGGCACCCTCAAGTTTCTGGGCTGCGCCTGGGACTGGTTCAGCTTCTGGTGTAAATTAGAGCAACCTCAGGGTTTGCTATGGGCTGTTCCACTGTACAGAGAGACCTAGATTCCCCTAAATCACTCCGCACTATGCCTCTGCCCATGCCACCCCTGGTTCTACCGCCCACACACCCTCTGCACCAGGGCTTATGGCAGGAGGCCAGCATACGGCCACTTATGAAGTCTACACACAGTGCCTGAGCTGAGGGAATTCTCCCCTTGCAAGACATTTATGATCCCTAGATACTGCTACCATAACAGGAGGCAGAACCCCTGTCACAGTTCTCCCTCACATTTTGTTTTGTATTAATAACCCAGACAGGCTGACTCAGAGTTGCTTTTCACACGAGGGGCATCCTAAAGTCATCTGGCTGATGTCCTGTAAGGTACCTATAGCAATTATTATACATCATTCGTCAAGTTCCAACAGCATGCTCAGGGCTGTATGTATCCTTGAGTTAGACTCTTCTTGCTCTGAGGTGCTTATGATTTTAGGCCCCAATTCTGCACTGTGGGAATCTACATGGCGGTAGTAAGAGATGTAGGCCAGAAGATCCTCCCTCTAGACCACCATACATTTCAATTTGGAAACTGTTAGCTCAGTTTATTTGAACTCTAAGGAAGCCAGCCCTTGGCACCACATAACTGTAGGCATATAATGTCTTTGTATGTACAAATTAGACCTGGCCCTTGCGTAACACACTGACTGAGTACAAATATTTATGCTTTCCCCTAGGCCACCACTGAGATTAGGAAGCTGCTACTTACACACAGCTCATTTACTTAGCTACTCCAGGGGCAAGGGCAAGACTGACAGACTGGACTGAAACCCCAGTGATGACCCTGGGGTCTCTTTTTATGCCTTCACAAGTTCATGGCACTTTGGGCCAGATTCTCATTTGAAATTCAGCCCTTCTGCACAGTTTAGGCAGCACAGAGGAGCTGGATTTTAGCTGTAACTGACCTGCTAGGAACTCCCAACTAGGTGAGTTCTCAACTGGTATCATGCTGGAGAAGCCAGTTCCTGCCCCAGCTCCCCACCGCACCACGTAAAAGTATGCCAAGGGAAGAAGTGGTGAAGCTTTGCTCTGCCAGTCTTCAGATGGTGCATGGGCCTAGCGACCACATGCCTCTGACTTAAGCTAAAATGCAGCTACCTCACATCAGAGCTGAGCTGGCACCAATTGGCCCACAGAAGCATGTGAAAATCAACTCCCTCACAACCCCCTTCTACTCTCCTGTACTCACTGGAACTTGGATGCTGGATAGAATCTGCTGCTTAGGCTTCTGGTTGAGTTGCCACAGTGGCCCTCGGCTTTGCAAAATTCAGACATAGTTGGTATCATGTCAATTTTATAGCTACAATGTTCTCCATCGCCCTACCCCACCCCCAAGCTGCACCAGGCTACAGTTTGCTCCTGTAGAGCATGATCCAACAGTACTAATGCAGGCAGAATTCCCACTCAAATCCCATTGGATTCAGTTTGATAGAACTCCACCCAGGCCACCATTCTACTATAACCTGAGCATGAGATTGAGTAAACAACAGAAGAAACATTGCCCCGACTAGGGCAATCAGACATTCCGATATTATCGGGACCGTCCTGATATTAGGGGCTTTGTCTTAGATAGGCAACTATTACCCTCCCAGTTCTGATTTTTCAACACTTGCTATCTGGTCACCTTTGTCCTGACAGTGAGTTGCTCTTTTGGGTTTTAAAACTATAATATTGAAAAGCCACATCGAGACATAGATGCTTTTGAAAATTTCACCCAAAGTGACTGAGGAATCTAAAGGACATTTTTTTTTACAGTTATTTAAGCACCTTAAGATGCAGATAAGCACCGCGTGAGATTTTCAAATTTGTCTAAGTAAGTGCTCAACTCCCATTGATCTGACTAGGAGTCAGGCTCTAGGTTCTTTTGAAAATGCCACTAGGCACCTATCTACATCTTCAGGCACGTAGGTAACCTTAAAAATTTGGTCTTTAGGCATTTAGGTGCCCAAGTCCCAAGAGACTTAGACATCTTTGAACATCCCAGCCTAAGAAGCTAGGTGCCCAACTCCCATTTGTTTTCACTTGGATTTGGCAGCCTTAGTGACTAAGTCACTTTTGAAAATGGGATTCAGGAACTTTTGAAAATGTTATCTGATGTCTCAGCTCTCCTTGATTTTAGACCCAAATCTGTCTCACTTCTATGATACATATCAGGAACACCAACTCATGAAAGTGAGGTTATGGAAAATGTTTTTTATGCCACAGAAATGAATCCCATCTTACTTTCTGCTGTCTAATAATTTTCTTGTGTCCCTTAAGTTAGTTCTTTCACTCCCAAAGCCCCTCCAACCATATACACACTCACACTTGGTGTTTGGCAGGTTGAAAAGTATGGAAATGACTCTTCTAAAGAAGATGTTAATCCTAGATTTTGCAAGGCTAGATCGAAGCAAAAAATTGTTACAATTCAGCGGGTTGATCAATAATTTACTCAAATATTGAGATGCAGGATAATCTGAGGTGTCTGAAGAGACTGTTTTATGCTGATTTTTAATGAGCTTTAACAGAAAACACAGACTTTTCCACTGTTCTTTTAACTCGGTGATTTATATTTCACAGGAAGGCAAATCTCACCTCCACAATAGAACTAGCCATATGTAATATGGAAGTGAATGTTTTCCTGACCGTTGCAGTAGTTAGCTTGTGGACCTATGCATGATGATGTTATCACTCTTATCCTAGCCTGCATAATTATGATTATTGATCTCAAAGCCAACCACTTTCCTTCGACTCAATGGCCACCTGCAACTGTGAGTTCTCTTGGTGTAAAGGGGCCCAATTTGTACCATCTGAAGCTCTGGCCCAAAGCTTGCTTCACAGAGTGTCCTGAAGGGATTTATTTGGGGTATGGACCCAGTGTTTACGCTTGGTGTGCAACTTCATTTAACTCACTGGTTCTAAGGGTCAAAACTGGGTTTGTTCAAATCCAAAAGAAAATGCTTGCAGACTACCCATCAGGCCAAATCTTCAGCAGGTGTAAATGAGTGCAGCTTCATTGACCTCAACAGAGTTTTACCCATTTTTACCAGTCTGAAGATCTCTGGCCCAGTGGGCTTTGGGGGAGGGGGATCTAGCTGAAAATCATATGCAAATGCTGATTAGAGACTTGAAATTTCTAAAGGTATTATATTGTTGTTGCAAAAACCAACACTATCCAGAAAACAAATTGCCATCAACATATGGTGAGAGTCTGAAGTTACAGCAAACGTTTACACACATTACAAACTTTATGCATGAGAGCAGTCCTGCTGAATTCAAATGGAAGACTTATATCCATAAAGTTACTCATATGCATTGATGTTTGCGAGATTGTAACTCGGAGATTGTAACTCCATGTACCGATGGTGCTTTATATTTTTCTGTTATTGCATCAACATCAATAAAAAAAGCATACATAAACATTAAAATCAGATGGCTGTTGCTTTCTTACCAAACAAAAATGAATGAGTTTTCAGGGGGATTTCATTTCCCTTCAAAATCCCATATAATTCAGGTGGGAACACTCATCCTACTCAAACTAGAAACTATTCAACTATTTTATCCACATAAATTTTAGGAAACAGAAAAATGCAAAGAAATTAACTTGAAGATAATGATGATGGGAAAAAAAGTTCTTTGAAATAAACAGATTGCCCCTAAACTGGAGTAAATGGCAGCCCAAAGTGTAGCATTAGCAACCCCCCTTAGATTTCTGTAAAAAGCCTGATGAGCACTACTTAATACTTAAAAAATTCTCTCAGGAATAATGATCTCTAATTTATTTTGGATACAGTGATCTTCATCTGCGATTCTCTTAATCTCACTCTGAAGATTCAAGGTACTTTTTAACTAGAGAATTTAACTAATTCTCTAGTTTCTGAGTAGTAAATCTGCTCAAACATTTATCCAAATAACCATCTGCTCTACCTTGTTTTATTTCATTCCTATCTTAGCTCTTGGATCCATCCTGCTGGCTCATTCAGCACTCTTTAAATTTCTCCTCTGGCCTTATGTCTGGTTGCTTATGTTTTGAACAGACAATAGAAGAGATATAGGCCATTATTCATGAGAAGCTTCAAGTGTAACGTGAGAAACATCTCCTCTCCTGACCCCTGTTAGCATAAGAATTGCTGATAAAAATTCTTAACTGAAAGAAAAAACTCTTCTGGGAAAATATAGGCAAAGTTTCCCCTGTGAGATGTGTTTTGGAAGAACCAAGAAGAATTCTCCACTTAAGACCTGATCCAACTCCTGGAGCAGTCAGAGTCTTTCTAATGACTCCAGTGGCTATTAGATGGGACCCTAAAAGTTTCAAAATTCAAATGTTCCTCAGACAGAGAGAGGGATATTCTTCATCACCATCCTAAGAGTACTGCACACTTATATTCTAGTTTTCATCCAAGCATCCTGGATATACACACATTAGTGAATTAAGCCTCACAAGAACCCTGGAAGGTGGTTTAGTATCGTTAGACCCATTTACAGATGGCTCATATAAGTTAGAGATGGTCACCCTCTACTAGGATTATAGATCTTAATTCACCACTGCATTAGTCCAGTTTTACCAGGATGTAACTCCACTGATTTTAACAGTTACACCCAAATGAAACTGGACTAATGCAGTAGTGAGTCAGGTTCATAGAGTCCATCCCATTGAAAATGCAGGCTATCGTTTCTATCAAAGGATGCAATCAATATTAAACTGAAAGCATACTGGATTTTAGCAAAAACAAAAAGTGAAGAGATATTATTATTTGCTCAAGGTCATGAAGCAAGTCAGTGGCAATCAGGAATAGAAACGAGAAATCCTGCCCCCCTATCTTCTGAACTGCCTATTGGAAAACACTCATAGGATGATATTGGATATATTTTTGTACATCTCTACTGACACCAAGTGACACCATGAAACTCATAAACATTAAGTGCCAACTTCTATTCCCATTTATAGCAGCATAAAACTGGATTCAGTGGAATTCAGTTTACTCAAGGGTAACAGAGCAGAATCTGGCCTAGGGAATTTTTTAATCACGCTTCATTAAAGAAATTAACAGAGCACTGCTTGAGAGTGGCATTGTACACTGTCCAGCATGAACTAGAAAAAGTAACCAATGACTTGTGTACACCTGACCCAGCTGAATACCAGTCAACATTTCTAGACAATTACATCTGTGGAATAGTGTCCAGTAGAAAGAGATGGAGATCCTGTTTGCTGGAACTAGACTGGACACATTTCTTAACAAACATATTCTACAAAATAATCCTGTGCTCTGTGCGACTGAGATAAACTCAGGCCTGGTGTATGCTGGGAGGGGGGATCGATCTAAGATACGCAACTTCAGCTACGAGAATAGCATAGCTGAAGTCTATGTATCTTAGATTGACTTAGAATCACTTACTTCACATCCTCACGGGGCGGGGTCGATGGCCACCGCTTCCCCGTCGACTTTGCTTCCGCCTCTCGTCAAGCTGGAGTTCAGCAGTCAACGGGAAAACAATCGGGGATCAATCGCTATCTGCTGATCTGGCGGGTAGTGTAGACGTACCCTCAGTTACCTAAAAGGTTTTTCCACATCTGGATTCTGTGATTCCTTGCCCCAGCTACTTTATACATTGTGTATTTGTATGACTGAGGCAGCTGGTGTTCTTACAGTGACAAAGACTGGTTCTTTCACTCGCATCATTTTCACACCAGCATAACGACACTGACTTCAATGGAGTTACGCTAGCAGGACTGGAGAAAAGGCCCATTAATCCCCAGTTTGAGATGTACATTATTTCAGCCATCTCTCCTCAAACAAATTAAATAGTCAAAGAGGTGTTGAATTCTTTCTAGCGACTATGGGACTCGTCCTCAGTTTTAGTCAATGGAACCACCCCAATTCCCATCAATCATTGGAGTGGATTTTGTGCTGAGTCACCACTTGATAGCTATTTGAGTCTGGGAAACTGAGGACTTGCACGAAAATCTTGTTGAAATGTCCTGCAGAGGTCCTTTTAGCTTAGGGCATAGCCTTCCATCTACTTCTCTTCTCCTCAATGGCTAAGGGTCTGATCCAATGCCCACTGAATTCAATGGCCATTGGATCAGGCCCACACAGATGTGCATAAAGCTATCAAAACCAAACATTGTGCAGCAAGCAGCATTCCTTCTGTCTAACTGCAGTCCAGTTTTGGAACTGTACAAAGAATCCAACAGACTCAGTGGGACAAATTCATTCCTGGTGCAACTCCTTTGATTACAGTGGAACTGCACTAATTCAACAATCTCACTTGCAAGGGTGGTAGCTCAAGTATTGGACGGCTAGAGGACAGCACTATGACAAATCTCTGGTGTAAATTAGAACACTCCCATTGAAAGAATATGGACCTCCTGGTCTATTGAAAACAGCCAGGAATCCCTTTTCCCAAAATCTGACTTCTTGACTCACTAGCTTGTAAAAACAGGCTGCAGCTCCTGTGCAGCAGATATTTACAGCTGTATATTGCCACAGCCAATCAGTCTGTTGACTATGACATACATACTAGTTCCTTTAAATAGGAGAGAATCACAGAAGATCTGAGCAAAGCCTCCTGCTTTGCTTGCTCTATTTTTGCTTCTGCACTGAAGTATTTCAGGGAAACTTGCAATAACATTTGCAGTATTGAAAGGTTGCTTGATTTTATTCAGTACAGCAAATTAGCCACAAAACTACAGACACAGGCTTTTCATCCAAGCAATATACAGTAATGGAGACCGTTCAAACCACCACTGCATTGAAGACACCTCTGAGGTGCAACATGTCAGCTTTTTAACAGCACGTAGCAACACTGCACAAGAAACAATTCAGGACAGTTCATGAAAAAGAAAGGCACTTAAGACTACAAAAGGAATGTTTAGGTAGGCAGAATATAATTATTGATATAAGGTAAAATATTCAAAAGCATCTAAATGATTTAGGAGTAGATGGGAAAAATCTTTCACCCAAAACTTTTTTTCACGAAAACACACAGATTCAGGTTGACCAAAACATTTCATGAATTCTGCTGAATTTTCCAAATTGTTTCGGTTGAACAAAAATCCACCCAAAATTGAAATGTTTTGTTTCAACATTTTTTAGATGAAACATTTCTATTTTTCAGTTTGAAACATTTTTTTTTGTTTTGAAATTTATTTCAATTTCACTTTAAAAAAATAAGAAGGATTTTAAAAGCTCAAAAAGAAAACAATTTTCTCCCAACTTTTTGGAACAGACAAAAAAAATCAGTTATTTGCCCAGCTCTATTTAGGAGTCTAAGTCCTGAATTCAAAAAACATTTAGTCATTTGGAGAAAGAAGCGTGGATAAGAATCCAAACATCTGAGTGCTTATACAAATCACACCTCTGAAAGTTTTGAGCTCCTCTCTAATAAAACTTAGCACTTTCAGTTTTATAGATTCTTGGATTCTAAAGCCTCAAAGGACCTCTGTGATTACCTAGTCCGACCTCCTGCATTACACGGCCCACAGAACTTCCCTGAAATAATTCCTGTTTGAACTAAAGCATAGCTCCCACAACAACAGCCACATGGGGACTGAATGAACCCATGACCTCTGGCACCGCAAGCCACCAGGCCATCTGAACTATACTTCAGTGCCACACAGTGTTGCATAAGCACTAATTCAAACTTACCATAGTCACAATATCTTCATTCTACAGCTGGGAAAACTGAGACACAGTGGTACATGATTTTATCAAGGCCATACAGCAAGTCAGTGTCAGAAGCAGGATTGGAATTCAGGAGTTCCTTGCTTTCAGCCTTGTGCACAGTCAGCTAGACCAGGCCGTCTCCCGCTACTCTACATTATGCAATACAAACTGCTCTGATATTACTTTGAAGAAAAAACAAATGAAATAAATGGCAAACAAAAAACCGAATAGGCAATTAATATTCTTGGATGGGTTAAAGGAAAAAACTACATGCACATATTCAAACTAGTCCAAAACAAAATCTAAACATACTGAGAAATGTTTATAGATGTTCAAATTGTTAATGGCATGTCGGAGGCTTACATTTCAAATATCATAGGTCAAAGAGTAGGAAATTGTGAATTTCCAAATGTTCCTTGCTTGGCTGATCCATCAGTGTGATATCTAATACACACTTAAAATCTTCAAAGTACTCCCTGGAATTAAAACAATTGGACAGCACAGAAAGGGCTCATATAACCACTATCAATGGATTTCAGATAAAAATCTAGACATAATTTAAAAAAAAAAAAGACCAAACACAATCAAATGAAATAGCTTTGGAAATTGGTCAGGAAAGTGAGAGTTGATGTCCAATTACATTTTGCAGGCATGAATTGGGGGGCAGCTATCTATAGATTAATAACTGCGTGAAGCTGGTCTAAGATATGTTACATGTTAGCAGGTGGAAACTAAGTTAGCTTTAAGGCAAGGGTTGCAAGTTAATATTAAAGATTGATCAGGGGCTTTCAAGCCAGGCATCGCAATCTGGTTTTCCCATTTTGCTAACTCAGAAGGAGTAAACTAAATGTAAGTACCCAAGCCTCATTGAAATCCAGTTAGTTAAGACCAGATTTTAAAGATATTTAGAGCCAGATTTTAAAGGTCACTTAGCATTAAGATCCAGATAGGCACTTAGGGAGATTTTCAAAATTGTCTGGGCACCTTATTCCAAATGGGAGTTAGTACCTGGGCACTTCTGAACATTCCACCAAGTGCCCAATTCCTATTGAAATCAATGAGAATTAGGTATCTAGGTGCTTTTGAAATTCTCACCTGGTGCCTGACTCCACCTTTAGGTGCCTAAACAGAATCCACATCTAGTCCCTGGGTACTTTGAAAATGGCAAGTAAGTGCTTTAGAAAACGTTACCCTGGATCTCAGCTAAATAAGGCATGGAGGGAGGTTCTGGTGAATCTGGTGTGGAAAGGGAGATCACCATATGGGAAAAATTTGAGAAACCTGCCAACAAACAGTAAAGCTAAAAATATTCATTATTATTATTTGTATTGTGGTAGGTTTAGGACCTCATTGTGCAGGGCACTATACAAAACTGGGAAAACAGAGTTTATTGCCCACAGAGGTTACTGTCATAATTTCAAACAATACACAAATGACCATAAAAGGGAGGGTAGATAAGGAATAGTAAAATAAGCTGTGTGCACATCTTGATGGTTTCAATTATTAGAACATATTTATTTTTTTCCTTTTATTACTAGCATTCTTATTTGTATTAGGGTATCATCCAGGGGCCCCAACAAAGATCAGGGGCCCACTGCTCTAGTCACATATTCACATGACTCCAGGAGCTGGGGCTTTAAGACCACCACCAATATCACTCACTTCAAACTAAAATCCTGAAAGCTGGCAACACTGGAATAGTAGCCCCACTATTAGTTCAGGTAGGGCATTTCAAAGCTTAAAAATTCAAAGCATGGGTTAAGTTTAACTGTGCATTCACACACATAAGAGTTAGAGGAAAAATATTCCTCTCGAGGCATCTCTCCCTGTTCAGTTTGTGTCAGTGTTGGCTGCTCTAGCAGAGTCTAATTCTGCTTCTCTCTCATGGGTGGAACCCTGCAGCTCTTTGATTTCCTTTCGTATTTGCAGTTATATCATCTCTGGCTGACCCTTCTCAAAGCTGTGATGTTTTCCTTTAAACACTGCAGGAGCATTATGTATGCTTGTTGAGAGGCAAGCCTTTGAGATGGGAGAGACTTGCAGTTTTCAGGGTCTCAAGACATTTTTCAAGAAACCTGTGTGGTTGCAAAACTAGTCTGGAGACTATGAACCATCTTCCCGTAATTTAAGCACTTATTTTGTATGTTCTCTCTCCCTCTCAAGGATGATTCAATATATCAAAAATAAATAACAACCCTGTTTTCCTAGCTATAGAACAACCTGAGTTCTCTATTAGAAGTGAGAGAACAGCTCAAAAAGCTTAACTACTACAAATGGGGGCCTTTACACAATATATTAAATGTTTTTCTATTAGAAAGTTCTATTTCCTGCCTTCGTCAATTCATTTCTGACTCGTTCACATTTTCCAGTCTAATGCTTCCTAGGATTTATCCCCTCTCCAGTTCTGGGCTCCCCTCCCTCTGTTTCCCTCCTTCCACCCCCTTCAGTCTCTTCTAAAGAGGAATACAAACTATTATAATTAATTAGAACTTTACAACCCACAAGGTTCATGCTGGTTAAAAATCTGACAGAACAAGTTTGCCCAGTCCTACTTAAAACAAAACATCACAAGAGGCCATTAAACCAACACAGTACATAATAATGAGTAATGACCAGCGATGAACAAGTCTTGGAAGGTTCAGAGAAGAGATAAGTCCAAACCACAGAGCTCCACTCCACTTTGGAACCTGACCCAAATGTGGAAGCATTCAGTTCTGGGATTTTTGGTTTGGCCTCATCATCTACATGGCTATGTTTTCCTACAAGGATAGGAAATTTGGACGTTATAGAAACCATCAGATTCTTTTTTATGAACAGGATTCTCTCATGAAATTTCCCGTCCTTCCTGATTCTGAATAGGAAGTCAGCCATTCCATGAGGTCAGCCATGCAGCACTGGTCTTCAGACCTAGTGCATAGATATCATGGGTGAATAGTACTACACAGAAACTAAAAACAGAGAAACTGGGCAGAAAGACAGAAAGTTCCTGTCAGTTTCTCACTTCTTCTCTCACCTCTTTTCTTGGTAAAGGGGCCAGAGAAGACTAAAGGATCCCTAACTGCCCAGCAGGGAAGAACTCCCCCGACACACAAAAGGAAGGCAACCACAGCCTGTTCTCCAAAGACAGTTTCAGAAGCCCGATGATAGGAAGGTGTGCACCTCTATTGGCCATGTCTCATAACAATATTTCATGAAACACATGATTTTCTGTTGATTTACAAGCAAAAAGTTATGTATGTAGGCATGCATGCATATATGTATCAGCCCACATGGGTGAGCAACGGATGCAAAGAAGTCGACGAGGCTCTTGCTTTCTGCATGTCAATGAAAGAAACTATGACGGAGTCTCTCCCCGTTGTATATCGATGGAACTCCACTGATTACTATGGCACTACTCCTGATTTACACCAGCATGAGATCAAACTCAGGTCTATTATGCACAAGCTATGAGCCATTTAGAGCCCACATGAGAGAGAGATTTTAGTGCAATGCTTTCTACACCTGCAGCTAATTCAGATCACATTTCACTAATCACCCACATCTTTTCAATCCATTATATTGACCATTAAGATAATCAGACGAGTTTGTATGGCAGAGCTGGGAGAGCCCTGAAACCCGCCATGTTTTTGTTTCCATGGAAACGATTCCCTTGGCATCCCCAGTCTATGTTCAGTATTCCTGTCTAGCTCTGTTTGTCTCACCAAAATATCCAAGCCTCTTTCGAATATTCAGTTGGGAAGGACTGAGCTTTACTCACCAGTCTTATTATTGTGCAGCATTTTTCATGTGTTTATCCACAGAAAAGGAATTGTTTGGGCCCTGGCACGGCAGTGTGTCCCAAGCCTGACGAGGAGGGACGGCATGGAAGGGTGAGAGGAGAACTCAGTTGCCAGAGTCCCATTCAATATCTTGCCTCTTTGCTGCAATAGGCAATAAGACTGCAAATTAGTGCTAATTGTGATGAGGACATATTCAGTCAGTAGAATCTCTCAATCCAGTAGGAACACTAAAACCAGTAACAATAACTGACACACATAGTGACTTCCACTGAAAGGGTACCACATTCTAATCTCCTTACTTGATTCATATTCCTTTGACCACTTCACGCATCTCTGAAATGCAGCTGCTTCTGGGGTGCCAGGCAGCCTTTCAACACCACAGAGCAAGGCTGCACAATACTTTAGGACAGTGAGTGAAGAATTCCTTATTCAGTTGAAACCAGAATTTAACTTGTTCTTTGGAATTTGGCCAGGATATTTCAGTTAACGGCCATACTTTTGTGAAAAGTACCATGTTCCAAGCAATGGAGATTCTGTCGCTTCCTTTCTGAGATTATTCCACAGCCACACAAACTTCATTCTTAGGAGAAATTTCCAAAGAGTAAACCTATATTTTCAATTGCTCAGTTTCACCCTAATCCTGTCCCCATGAATGACACTGAACAATTCCTTCCCCCTCCTTGCAGTTTGTATGATGGCTGCCATCTTGGCCAACACACCCGTGATGGAACTTGGGATCTCCAAAGCTGAAAGCATTAACTGCTACAACTTGAACAAAAGAGCCAAACTCTCTAACTGGGACTGTACCAAACCCCTGTCCTTCAACAGAAGTGACACAGAGGGAGACATTATGGCATACACACTCACCAGAGAATTACATTTGCAATCTTCCAATACGCACATATTGTTACGTCCCCTAACAAGGATATGCCTATGCTAGACTTTTTTTCCTTAAATTTCCCACTGTTGCTACTTGAGCTAGTTAAACACACTCAGGCCTGGTCTACACTACGTGTTTAAACCGAATTTAGCAGCGTTAAACCGATTTAACCCTGCACCTGTCCACACAAAGAGGCCCTTTATATCGATATAAAGGGCTCTTTAAACCGGTTTCTGTACTCCTCCCCGACGAGAGGAGTAGCTCTGAAATCGGTATTGCCATGTCGGATTAGGGTTAATGTGGCCGGAAATCGACGGTATTGGCCTCCAGTCAGTATCCCACAGTGCACCATAGTGACCGCTCTGGAAAGCAATCTGAACTCGGATGCACTGGCCAGGTAGACAGGAAAAGCCCTGTGAACTTTTGAATTGCATTTCCTGTTTGCCCAGCGTGGAGCTCTGATCAGCACGGGTGGAGATGCAGTCCCAGATCCAAAAAGAGCTCCAGCATGGACCATACGGGAGATACTGGATCTGATCGCTGTATTGGGAGACAAATCTGTTCTATCTGAGCTCCGTTATAGAAGACGAAAGGCCAAAGCATTTGAAAAAAATCTCCAGGCTATGATACAGAGTCCACAGCACAGTGCTGTGTGACAAGTGTAACGGAAAGCCAAAGAATCAAATGGACGCTCATGGAGGGAGGGAGGGGGGACTGAGGACTCCAGCTATCCCACAGTCCCTGCAGTCTCCGAAAAGTATTTGCATTCTTGGCTGAGCTCCAAATGTCAAACACATTGTCCAGGGTGGTTCAGGGTATATCTTGTCAATTTCCCCCCCGTGAAAGAAAAGGGAAAAAAATCGTTTCTTGACTTTTTTCAATGTCACCCTATGTCTACTGCATGCTGCTGGTAGACGCGGTGCTGCGGCACTGAACAGCAGCATCCTCTCGCCTCCCCGCCCTGGTGGCAGATGGTACAGTACAAAAGGACTGATAGCCATCCTCGTCATCATCCTGTGAGTGCTCCTGGCTGGCCTCAGGTGAGGTCTGCCGGGTGCGCCTGGGTAAAAATAGAAATGACTCCTGGTCATTCCCGGCAGATGGTACAGAACGGCTGGTAACAGTCCTCATCATAGCAACTGGGGGCTGAGCTCCATCAGCCCCCCCACTTCCATGTCTAAAGAAAAGATTCTGTACTGGCTGGACTATCATAGCAGCGGGATGCTGGGCTCCTCTCCCTGTCACCATTTAATGTCCTGCCTGGACTATCATAGCAGCTGGAGGCTGCCTCCCCCTCATTTTATCTCACTAAAAACTCAGTGTTTCTTATTCCTGCATTCTTTATTACTTCATCACACAAATGGGGGGACACTGCCATGGTAGCCCAGGAGGGTTGGGGAAGAAGGGAAGCAACAGGTGGGGTTGTTGCAGGGGCAGCCCTTAGAATGGCATGCAGCTCATCATTTCTGCGGGATCTGACACGGAGCGGCTGTGCTCTCTGATTCTCTGACACACTGGTTCTCCAATACACTTTTCCCATATTCTAGGCAGGACTGACTCTATTTTTAGAGAAAATATAAAGGAGGGAATGACCCAGGGAGTCATTCCCATTTTTGTCTTTGCACCGCCGGCTGACCTTAGCGAAGGCCAGCCAGGAGCACCCATGACAGCAGCAGACAGTATAGAATGACTGATAGCCGTCATCTCATTGCCAATTTACAATGGCACAGCAGACGGTACAGAAAGACTGGTAACCATCTCTGCTACCTTGCAAAGGCAAATGAATGCTGCTGTGTAGCACTGCAGTATCGCCTCTGTCAGCGGCATCCAGTACACACACGGTGACAGTGACAAACGGCAAAACAGGCCCCATGGTTGCCATGCTATGGCATCTGCCAGGGCAATTCAGGGAAAAAGGGCGTAAAATGATTGTCTGCTGTTGCTTTCACGGAGGAAGGAATGAGTGACGACATTTACCCAGAATCACTTGCAACACTGTTTTTGCACCATCATGCATTGGGATCTCAACCCAGAATTCCAGTGGGCAGGGGAGACTGCAGAAACTATGGGATAGCTATGGGATAGCTCCCCACAGTGCAACGCTCCGGAAATCGACACTAACCTCGGTACCTGGATGCACACCACCAAATTATTGTGCTTTGTGTGGCCGCGTGCATTCGACTTTATACAATTTGTTTTACAAAACCAGTCTATGTAAAATCGGAATAATCCTGTAGTGTAGATGTGTACACACACACACACACACACACACACACACACACACACACGGAAATTTTTTATAATTCTTCTATCAAGATTTAGATGGAAAATATTGTGAAATTTATAAACTTTGAAATGTTTCAAATGGCTCTACTTGCTACCATTGTTGCAGGTCCACAGATATTAGCAATATTGGAGGAACTCGTGTAAACAAAATGCCAGGTAGCCTTCTGGGATTTTAACCATCACGTATTCCAACCTTGCTCAGAGAAGGTCTAGACATCTTGGGGCTACAGACATGGGTTGCCTGTCTAAACTAGAGCTGCCATTGCTGCTACTACCAGTTAAAAAAAGGCTAAGGGCCAGATCCTCATCTGATGTAACCTGTCAACTTTTTCATTGGCTTCAAGGGTGCTATGGCAAGTTGAAGATCTAGGCCTAAATGTCTACTTTAAAAAAAATCCCAGATGTAGACAAGGCCAGGAATTTTGAAGCTGAATGATTTGCTCAGAAACGTCCATTGACTTGCAGTACTCAGTGTGTCACAAAGCCATAAATTTGCAGTGCTTTTAATTTTAACTACCATCCCCTTATTTTTGGTTCTTTTATCTGAATGCCCTCCAATTTACAACACAGTATGTACTGCATTACATCTGAAAAGGCAAAAATATGGCACACTAGCTCATTTTAAAAATCTGTAACTCCATTTCTTGGGAAGGTTTGTGAGAGACACTGGGCTACAAATGAAGAATGTATGCCCCATATATCTGGATAATTTGAATGTATTTTCTGTGAATAAATCTACTCGGTGCTTTCTTGATCTGTACTGTCTTCTCCCATAGGGGTATAACATAAAAATACTTCAAAGGCTTTAACAAATTCCCTCAAGATGTGATCTTCAGCATTTCAAAAGTTAAAAACACAATGTTTAAAGTGACCATGATGTATTTCCAAGGTACAACTATTCAGCAACTCCTGTTCACCTGTTTTTTGGCACCAGAAATTATACCATTTATGTAACTTGTGAACATATTGTCTATGTTATCAACAACATTAAACTGAACCTGGTTGTTGGTTTGTATTTACTTTTGCTTATTATCTTTAAATAAAGCAGGCAATACCTTGTATCCGAAGACCTCCAAATGTTAAAAATGTTTAGACTTGGATTCAGATTTCAGCACTGGTCTGTATTTCCACAGTGAGCCAAAACAAGACCTTCAGATCTAACATTAGGGGCAAGATCAACTCTCAGCTTTGCACCCTGGTCCCATCTCTAGCATGAATACAATTTTTATGTTTAGTTTAAAGCCAAATGGCAGTTTTGAAACTGATGATCTTGGCTAAATCCAGGGTTCTTAATGTCATCCAAACAGTTTTATAACAAACTCTCCTTAACTGAGGCACACTTAGTGAGGATGCAGACGATCAATTGCAGTCTGCCTTGCACGGTTAACTCAATCAACAAAGTACTAATGACTCCAGCATGTTGCAGCTTTTTTGGTTAATGAGAACCTTATTGACCAGATTTTTCCCTTTCTCCCAGGATCAAATGGGAATATGGGACAAGTTCTGGTAAACTGTAACAGCCTAAAGGCAAAATGCTGACCAGCGACGCCAAGACAAGATCTGATAGATGGATGGTCCCGTTTTTATAAATTCTTCAATTTCTGGTGGCTGTCCAATGCAACAGAAATGCTGAGAAGCGTGGAGCTGCGCTAAGTCCACAGGGCTACCTTGGTGCACATATTCTGAGGCTGCAGCCTTTTGTTTTCTGGGAAATGCGTCTTTAAATTTCCAAGACTCTCCCGGGTGGTAGAGTTCAGCAGCCATTTTGTACGCAGCTGTACAGTAGAAGACATTGAAGGCTGTGCTCCCCCATTAGTGAAAACTGCACTTGTGAACTTTTTGTTGTTGCCCTTTTTCTTCATCTAAAATAAAAGTTGTTCGGGTGTTTTGCATACGGAACTATAACAGTTAAACTTGCCCTCAGTTAAATGTAATGCTTATCACAGAATTGCAGGAGTGAGAAGCAGACAATAGCAAACCAGGTGTTCTCTGGTCCATTCCCAACCAGAGTTAAATTAGGGTCCGACCCAAAGCCCATGGAAATCAATGGAAAGAATTTGGACTTCAATGGGCTTTAGATAGGGGCTCAGTTGCCTTACAAGAGATCCTCCAGTATGCTTTTCAGTGACTCACACGATAAGGTTTTCACCACATTCTTATGGGAGAAAATTCAGCAGTCTAATGGATTTCCCCCTTTAAGAAACATTTCCTGCTATGGAGAGTGGCCCTGCAGCTATGGCACTGGACTAAAATTAAGGAGATCTGTGCTCAATTCCTGACTCTGCCCTAGATTTGTTTGGTAACCTTGGCAAGTCACTTCCCTGCTTTATGTCTCAGTTTCCCCATCTGTAAAATGGATACTATGATACTGACCTCTTTTGTAAAGTGCCTTGAGATCTACTGATAAAAAGCACTATGTAAAAGATCTAGTATTATTCTTCATTTTAATTTTGCTTTTGCTCAGTTTCATCCCATAACTCCTGGGCTTTGAAACCTCTAAATGGTTCCATTCCCTCCTTGGCTTTTATAGCTTTCAGATAAAAAGGAATGAAAACTGAGCATGCAACAGAGTGACGGAGAGAGTGGGAAGAGAAAGACAAGAAATGATTGATCCTCCAAAGACCACCCTTTGGACCTGACTGATTTGTTTTGACCAGCCACCTGTTAGAGAATAGGTGCAGACTGGCAAAAGCAATTTGGTTTGGGTCCTTCATTTTTAAAGATGCTTCTATGTGCTTCTCTGCTTAAAAGGCATACATTTTAAATATAGCTCAACCAAGTCATAGGAGGGGTGCACGCTTGTCTTCAGTCCTCTCCTAACAATGTGCTCAACCCAGCTTCCAGCAATTCAGACACTTAACTTCACCAGTCTGAAAGCTTTTTGTCTCCTCTTCTTTCTACAGTGGGAAATACTGCTGTCCATTTTATGGCCCACTCTGCCACATCGCTGCCCTCTCTGCTGGTTCTCTGGGAGCTGGAGAAGTCAGACACTGTCCCAAAACTCCCACCCTCAGAAAGCAGCATCCTCCAATTTGCAGATACAAACAACATGGAGAGAGAGACAGTAGCAGCGAACTCCTCCAAACTTTGATTCTCTCTGTTGCAATGAGCAAAGTTATACTCCTCTACTAGTCACTCTCTAGCAGTAAGGGTGGGGTGTGCTTACACTACTTGTGGGCAGAGGAGGGGAATACAGGGTGAAAAGAAAACAGGAGAAACAGTCAAATACCTAGTTCTCCTCTCTGTGCCCAGACACAATCAGGAGCCTGGGGGACCAGGGCAAGGAAGAAGGCAATTAACTGAACCAATACAGATAACTTTAGGAAGTAAGATTGTTCATCTTGCAATATGAGTTTCTAAAGGGAGATATAAGAATAACTCAGGATCTGACATCTACCAAACCAACAGGCATCGGAGCACCAGTTATCAAGGGTGACTCTGTGTGTGTAAATGCTCCTGCTCTAGGCATAGGGAGTCCTGTATTCCACCCCCCACATTGGAGTCACTACTAATTATTATTATTATTCACTATTTGTATTATGGTATCACCTAGGAACCTTAATCACAGACCCAGAGCCCCACCTCCCATTGTGCTAAGCGCTGTACAAACGCAGAACAATCCTGTCTTCCCCTCCTTCTAGAGGCTCACACAGACACCAGCAGGTAGGAAATTTTCACTGGAAATTTGTTTTCAATAACTGTATTTTTTTTAAGCCACAAAAATCAATTTACAATGCAGATTCAGATCCAAAATTAAGTGACTTGAACCCATCTCTGCTTAGTGCTGGAAGATGCGAGTCATCCCCTAATAATATGGCCTAAGATAAGTGAAAGTCCCTCTTGGCTACACTTTATTTCCTTGGGCAGCAGGAGAGTGGAGCATGCAACGTCATACCTGCAATTCCAGACAGTGGCTTCAGTATAAAGTAATTTAAAGCTAAAGTAAAAGTAAATGTCACAGTTTATTAAAAAAATGGTCCGGGGCATTGGCAGTACCTGTTTCTGTACTGTAGCCCTCCTTCATTACAAGACTTTTGACCTCCTAGTGTTCCAATGCCAGGACAAATGGGCAGTCTTACACTCGCTATTAAAGGGGCACAAGGATAAAGCAATTAAAAAATTGGGTAATAAAAATGTTACTCCAGCTGGGAGGAAAGAAGTCTGGCAGCTAACTGGGATTTAGGTCAGGTCATGAGTTCAAATTGAACATCTATCATTAGTGTCCCAGGTGACATTGGTCAAGTCACCTATTCTCTGCCTCAATTTCCCCCATTTAAAAACAGCAATAATAAATATTTCACAACATACCTATGAGACTGAAATTATTAATGTGTGAAATGCAAACCACCAGAAAAACTGAGCGTATTTTTTTATTTTCTGTTAGTACCATAGATCATAGCAAATACATGAAGAGGTACTGTTATCCAATAATGCATTCTGTACAAGTCACATCTCTTATAGACTCATAGACTCATAGACTCTAGGACTGGAAGGGACCTCGAGAGGTCATCGAGTCCAGTCCCCTGCCCTCATGGCAGAACCAAATACTGTCTAGACCATCCCTGATAGACATTTATCTAACCTACTCTTAAATATCTCCAGCGATGGAGATTCCACAACTTCCCTAGGCAATCTATTCCAGTGTTTAACTACCCTGACAGTTAGGAACTTTTTCCTAATGTCCAACCTAAATCTCCCTTGCTGCAGTTTAAGCCCATTGCTTCTTGTTCTGTCATTGGAGGCTAAGGTGAACAAGTTTTCTCCCTCCTCCTGATGACACCCTTTTAGATACCTGAAAACTGCTATCATGTCCCCTCTCAGTCTTCTCTTTTCCAAACTAAACAAACCCAATTCCTTCAGCCTTCCTTCATAGGTCATGTTCTCAAGACCTTTAATCATTCTTGTTGCTCTTCTCTGGACCCTCTCCAATTTCTCCACATCTTTCTTGAAATGCAGTGCCCAGAACTGGACACAATACTCCAGTTGAGGCCTAACCAGCGCAGAGTAAAGCGGAAGAATGACTTCTCGTGTCTTGTTTACAACACACCTGTTAATGCATCCCAGAATCATGTTTGCTTTTTTTGCAACAGTATCACACTGTTCACTCATATTAAGCTTGTGGTCCACTATGACCCCTAGATCTCTTTCTGCCATACTCCTTCCTAGACAGTCTCTTCCCATTCTGTATGTGTGAAACTGATTGTTCCTTCCTAAGTGGAGCACTTTGCATTTATCTTTATTGAACTTCATCCTGTTTACCTCAGACCATTTCTCCAATTTGTCCAGATCATTTTGAATTTTGACCCTGTCCTCCAGAGCAGTTGCAATCCCTCCCAGTTTGGTATCATCCGCAAACTTAATAAGCGTACTTTCTATGCCAACGTCTAAATTGTTGATGAAGATATTGAACAGAACCGGTCCCAAAACAGACCCCTGCGGAACCCCACTTGTTATACCTTTCCAGCAGGATTGGGAGCCATTAACAACTACTCTCTGAGTACGGTTATCCAGCCAGTTATGCACCCACCTTATAGTAGCCCCATCTAAATTGTACTTTCCTAGCTTATCTATAAGAATATCATGCGAAACTGTATCAAATGCCTTACTAAAGTCTAGGTATATCACATCCACTGCTTCTCCCTTATCCACAAGGCTCGTTATCCTATCAAAGAACGTTATCAGATTAGTTTGACATGATTTGTTCTTTACAAATCCATGCTGGCTATTCCCTATCACCTTACCACCTTCCAAGTGTTTGCAGATGATTTCTTTGATTACCTGCTCCATTATCTTCCCTGGCACAGAAGTTAAACTAACTGGTCTGTAGTTTCCTGGGTTGTTTTTATTTCCCTTTTTATAGATGGGAACTATATTTGCCCCCTTCCAGTCTTCTGGAATCTCCCCCGTCTCCCATGATTTCCCAAAGATAATAGCTAGAGGCTCAGATACCTCTTCCATTAACTCCTTGAGTATTCTAGGATGCATTCCATCAGGCCCTGGTGACTTGCAGGCATCTAACTTTTCTAAGTGATTTTTTACTTGCTCTTTCCTTATTTTCTCTTCTAAACCTACCCTCTTCCCGTAAGCATTCACTATACTAGACATTCCTTCAGACTTCTCAGTGAAGACCGAAACAAAGAAGTCATTAAGCATCTCTGCCATTTCCAAGTCTCCCGTTACTGTTACCCCCTCCTCATTGAGCAGTGGGCCTACCCTGTCCTTAGTCTTCCTCTTGCTTCTAATGTATTGATAAAAAGTCTTCTTGTTTCCCTTTATTCCCATAGCTAGTTTGAGTTCATTTTGTGCCTTTGCTTTTCTAATCTTGCCTCTGCATTCCTGTGTTATTTGCCTATATTCATCCTTTGTGATCTGACCTAGTTTCCATTTTTTATATGACGCCTTTTTATTTTGTAGGTCACGCAAGATCTCAAGGGTAAGCCAAGGTGGTCTTTTGCCACATTTTCTATCTTTCCTAACCATCGGAATAACTTGCTTTTGGGCCCTTAATAGCGTCCCTTTGAAAAACTGCCAACTTTCCTCAGTTGTTTTTCCCCTCAGTCTTAATTCCCATGGGACCTTGCCTATCAGCTCTCTGAGCTTACCAAAATCCGCCTTCCTGAAATCCATTGTCTCTATTCTGCTGTACTCCCTTCTACCTTTCCTTAGAATTGCAAATTCTATGATTTCATGATCACTTTCACCCAAGCTTCCTTCTACTTTTAAATTCTCAACAAGTTCCTCCCTATTGGTTAAAATCAAGTCTAGAACAGCTTCCCCCCTAGTAGCTTTTTCAACTTTCTGAAATAAAAAGTTGTCTGCAATGCAGTCCAGGACCTTATTGGATAGTCTGTGCCCCGCGGTGTTATTTTCCCAACATATATCTGGATAGTTGAAGTCCCCCATCACCACCAAATCTTGGGCTTTGGATGATTTTGTTAGTTGTTTGAAAAAAGCTTCATCCACCTCTTCCGCCTGATTAGGTGGCCTGTAGTAGACTCCCAGCATGACATCACCTGTGTTTTTTACCCCTTTTAGCCTAACCCAGAGACTCTCCACCCTTCCGTCTCCTATGTCCATCTCCACCTCAGTCCAAGTGTGTACATTTTTAATATATAAGGCAACACCTCCTCCCTTTTTCCCCTGTCTATCCTTCCTGAGCAAACTATACCCATCCACACCAACATTCCAGTCGTGTGTATTATCCCACCAAGTTTCAGTAATGCCAATAATGTCATAGTTGTATTTATTTATTAGCACTTCCAGTTCTTCCTGCTTATTACCCATACTTCTTGCATTTGTATAAAGGCATCTAAGATACTGGTTTGATCTTGCCTCCCAGCTTTGCCCTGACCCTCCTTCCTCTCTGCCATTATAGCCCGTGCTCCCTCCTGTTTCCAACCCATCTCCCAGGTCTTGTTCCCCACTTATCTGTGGGCTTTGCTCACCTGTCCCTGTCGAACCTAGTTTAAAGCCCTCCTTACTTATACTTACAAAAGACCCAGTGACAAAGACTTAAGTAAAAAGACTTACTTTGTTATACTTACAAAAGACCCAGTGACAAAGAGTTAAGATGGTCTCATGTTTAAGGCACTGGATTGGGACTCAGGAGATCAGGGTTCAATTACTAACTGCCACAGACCCTATGTGTGACCTTGGGCAAGTCACTAGATCTCTCTGTGCCTCAGGTCCTCTCGGTAAAATGGGGGTATTAAATCTTTCTCACCCCTTTGTCGGTCCTGTCTAGCTACACTATAAGCTCTTCATGCCGGGAGTGTCTCTTCCTATGAATGTTTAAAAAGCCTGGAACAATAAGGCCCCTAATTTCAGCTACTGCAATGCGTAACAAATATATTATATATTTAATACTGGACAGACCAAGACTCGCAGGTAACAAAGAAACACCCAGCACTGATTGACTGCAAATTTTAAAGCAAATCTGAGAATTTTTCCTCTTGACATTTGCTTTTGCCTATTCTGCCTTAGGAGCACAGATGTGAATGAACAGAAGATTCTTTGGACCAGGCGATGAAGCTAACGTCCAACAAATGACCTTTCCTCGTTGCCTTATAAATACCTGTCAACTTCAGAAGCACCATCATAGCTGAATAGAGAAGCTTAAAGCCAGACTGTTCATTAGACAGCAAACTATTATCCCGGAGTCTTTAATGAATTGGCTAGAGGCCAGTCTTTCCTACAGTTTAGGCACCACTGGTAAAATGGAAAGTAGTTGTTAATTGGTTTACATGGGAGAGAGAGGTCTTTTAAGCCAAACTCTAACTAGACTGTTCAAGAGGTGATGGCATAACATACAAAACGGAATGGAGGAGGAACTCATACAGTACAATAAGAGAACAATGAAAATGAACAGAAGAAAGTAATTCCTCAAGATTTCATCGACTGAATGGCATCACTAACATTCAACCAATTACAAATATTTTAATGGAAATAATCATAGAAAAGATGCAGGGAGTGTTTCGCATTTTAACTCCAATTTCCCCTTATGCAGTGGGTACTAAAGATTTAGTAACTACTGAGTTGCAAGCCAAATTATTATCTTCTCCAATACGTATAATATTTGCACTTATTTCTGAAACCTGAGTTACTAGCTGCCCTTTAACAGCCCATTTTGTGTTAAGCGTTACATCATCTTTATCATCCTATAGCCATTTGTTATGATAAACCTTAGTAATCATCTTCTTCTGAAGTTTCCTGTTCTAAAGCTGCTATTTATAATGGCTAAAAGAAGAACTGGGAGTCCAGACTCCTGGTTTCTAATATCAGCTCTGCTGTGTGACATGAGCAAATCCTTCAACACCTCCTGCCTTATCTGTAAAATGAGGCCATGTACCTGCCCCACTGACGTGATATTTGATAGCTGAGATCCTTGGAGAAAAGGTTCTTTAGCAATGTAAAGCACGGATTGTAAACTCTTTGAGGTAGAGACCCTCATTTTGTTCTGTGTTATCACAATGGGATTCTTGGGTTAGGCCACGGGCTCCTAGGTGCAATTGCAATACAAATAAATACAAGTAACAATCATAACAACATTGACCGTTCATAACTCAAAACTTCTGGTGAGTTAATTCCAAGCACAGACAACGTAGAGGACATATCACACTGCTGTATCTGTGCAAGAAACTGGCAGAAAAGCAAGGATAACTATACCTTGATCTTTTCCAAGGGAACATACTCAGATATACTGCAGCAGAAGATTAACAAGACACACACTTTAGACCGTAGTGAATCCATAGGGCCTGATTCTCCATTCCAGTGTCATCACTTACACCTGGGCAAAAGACCCGTTATGATCCAGTAGCATTTCATACCCAGTTTGCACACAGCTGCAGATGATGACACAACATCCCAGCCTGTGCTGAATCAACCTATGAATGCCCCAAGCCAGTGGCACAGTGGAAATAAAAACCTTTGGGTGCTTGGCTGTAGAAAGCTCGGACAAGAGGTGAATGAGCGAAAGTGATTTTTTCTGCTCCCTCCCCCGCCAAATGAAAGCTTGAGGAGCCCACACCTGATGATCCAATATTATTATTGATCGTATCTAGTATGGTAGTGCCTAGGGACTGCCCAAGAAAGAGGCCCCAGTGTGCTAGACACTGCACAAACACAGAGTAACAGACAGGTCCTGGCCTGAATAAAACAGTCAAAAGGTACCTAAAAGGGTCAGACGCATTAACTGCTATTATTCGTAATCCATATTGCGTGCTAGCACACTAGAGTGAATCCCCTGAAATAAGTGTTGTAGCTATCCAGCGAAAATTGCCAGAACATTTGTAACCTTGGAGCCATTTGTCACTGAGTCATGGAAACATTAGCATGTTTTATGGGAGTGGTTAGAAAAGAAACAAGAAGAAAAAATAAACCAAAGAGGCTATGTGGCTAAAGAAGTAGGGATCTACATTACACGTTAAAACTATGTTAGTTGTGTAGCAGGGACTTAGTACCCCTGATGTGGACTATACCATCTCTGATTAAGGAAGCAGCATGTCTAATACTGTAGTTAAAAAAGGGTACAAAAACGAGTAGTCCGGTGGCCCCTTAAAAACTAACAGATTTATTGGGACATAAGCTTTCGTGGGTAAAAACCCACTTCTTCAGATGCAAAGGGGATGGGGAGTCATGGTAGTTGGCTTCCATTCCCAACTGTCACTGACTATGTGACTGAAGACAAGTCACCCCTTTGTATCTCAGTTTTCCCCATCTGTAAAATGAGAGTAATGGTACAGAGTGGCATGCAGTCATCATTCTAGGGAATTAACAAGTGTACCCCACTAAAACTGAAACTTTGTTCTAATGGAGTCCTCTGTATGCTTTTTTCTAAATACTACTACTCTGCACTGCTTTGGCCCCCTTTTCAGCAGGATCTCCCCCCTTACGCAGTAATTAGCCATCTCAAAATCTCTGTGAGGTAGCTAAGGAATAGACAGAGGTATTACACATCCCATGGAAATGCAACCATCACTGCAATGCACAGCAGCTGTTGAACATCAGTCAGCAACACTGCGTAACAGCCTGTTGCAGGAAGTAAAGAATAGTCCTATAGCCAACTTAAATTGAAGGGGGTCTCTAAGTAAGCAGAATGTAATAACCTGAGCTGAAATGTAGCTCTTGCAATACCTAAACTCCTCCACGCATCAGTTTGGGGCCCCAGATCCAAACCGACTCACAGAGGACAGTGCTACTTTCTGAATCACCAGTAAAAAGCCGTTCATCACCTGGAGGACCCCTTGTCCACCTGTTAAGCCAATGCCACCTTGCTTAGCTGGTGAGATCAGATTGTAATCACAGGACAAAGCACTACCTGCAGGAATTCCGCTGGGGTGGAGAAGGTGCCCTAATCAGCCTAGCGTGGTATGCATAATGATGGGGAACATTCCCACATGCACTGGAACAGCTGAACTGTTGGAGCTAGGCACCAAAAATCAGGCTGCTTGTTAGCCGGATCTCTTTGTGCAACTCCCCACTTGCTGCTTTGTAAATGTAACTTCGTCGGTGCACCTTTCAGTTTAATTCATTCTTTTGATCTATTTCCCTCCGCTTTCTTGTCTCACGGAGTTTGTTGACACAGTATAAGTCTGACAAGCCCAGACAGGCTAACCTACTTTTTCCTTTTCTCTTGTATACGTTAGTTCTCCTGCTTCTACCTAGCATATAAAAGCATCAATACAAAGATACTTCCAACAGGCCAACAAAGTACCATTCCCATTTGACAGATGAGGAAAACGAGAGACACATACCTATTAAATGACTTGCCCCTCAAGCACACAGAGCAAGTCAGTGGCACTGCTGGACATAAAACCCATGTGTCCTGAGTGTTTCCTAGTCTTGAGCACCAACCTCTTTCTCTCTTAAGATTTTATTTTGTTGCTCATCACCGAAGTAGCTGGGCACCATCCATGTAAAAATCAATAGCAATAGTGAAGTCCCTACTGGACTTTGTGGAATCTCTGGCAGCAGCCTCGCAGCTTCTCCCTATGATGTAACTCAATTCTAAACCATAGACATGACCCTACAGGCAACTTCCATATGTGAGCAACTTTATTCATGTAAGCAGCAAGGAAGGACGGTCATGGAGTTGAGGCACTGTGCTGGCTACTCTGAAGATCAGCGTTTAATTTCCAGCTCTGCCATAATCTTACCATATGGCCTTTCAGCCTTGCCAAACTCATAGCATTTCAAAAACTATGAGTCAGGCTCCTAGAAATCAAGAGATTAGCTTAAAAATCATGAAATGTTAACCATAATAAATCTGAGTTCTTACTTTTGAGGGGGAGGGTGGGAGTTTGAGCCTTCTGAAGTCACGTTTTCAAAGATTTTCTCCACAGCCACAAAGGTTAGAATTTGTTTTTGAATGCATGCTGAAATCATCACACACAGAATTTTAAGAGTTGGGACTTCAAGAAAAACCCCTAATATTGCAAGACCCATGATACAATCAGCTAAATTGGCAATGTGGGACCTTGGACAAGTCATTTAATGCCTTTGTGCCTCAGTTCCCCATCTCTAAATGCGGAGATAACCTTCCTTTTGTCTGTCTTCTCCATTCCGATGGTGAGCTCTTCAGGGCAGTGATGGTCTTACACTGCCTCTGTACAGCACCTACCATAACAGGGTATGGTATCTTGATGGAGTCCAGATACAGGCATTCCTATGATATAATGAGGAGAAGCCCCATTGGATTACCTGTGTGAGTAAAGTTACTTACATGCATATCTGCAGAACAAGCAGCAATGATTTAATATAATTTATCCAAACTGAAATAATACAGGTTTCAGAGTAGCAGCCGTGTTAGTCTGTATCCGCAAAAAGAACAAAAGTACTTGTGGCACCTTAGAGACTAACAAATTTATTTCAGCATGAGCTCTCGAAAGCTTGTGCTGAAATACATTTGTTAGTCTCTAAGGTGCCACAAGTACTCTTGTTCTTTTTGAAATAATACAATATATCGAAGGGGCTGTATTGTCAGAATATCTACAGTTCTGACACTCAAAAGAAGGTTTAAACCTTCTACAATCTTTGATTAAATAATATATTATTTCAAAAAAATCCTAATGTCTAATGTTTGATTGGCTAGATTATTGGGCCAGATCCTGAACTGATGTAAGTCTCTGATGTTAATGGAGCTCCACTTATTTACACCAGTAGAGGATCTAGCAAATAATCTTTAACATATTGGCTGAAACCAAACACAAATGAATAGTGAGATCCACCCTATTCCTCATGCATCCGACGAAGTGGGCATTCACCCACGAAAGCTCATGCTCCAATATGTCTGTTAGTCTATAAGGTGCCACAGGACTCTTTGCTGCTTTTACAGATCCAGACTAACACAGCTATCCCTCCTATTCTGTGGGCAGTCCAATCCCCTGCTAGCTCCCAGTCATAAATTAATGTATTTCATAACCAACCTTACAAAACAGACATATGGGATTTGTACATCTGTGAAGATATGACACACTTTCTCATGTAAAAGAAATAATTTTGCAAAGCATCTATCTCATAGAATTAGATTCTTTGGGACATTTAGCATAGGGAAGTAATTTACACTAGAAAATCAGCTGAAGTTTCAGGTTTATAAAATATTAAATGATAATCATTTGCATTATTATAGTGTCTTTCATCCCAAAAGGTCCCAACACGCTTTACATGCATTATCTATATGTGGTATTTCTAAGACTCCTAGTGCTTGATTAGTGAAGGCATACTATTTAGGAATCACATCCCCCGTTACAGAAATGAGGCTACAACAAGAGCACAATTTGATACATGGATATCAGTTTAGGATAGGAAGTGGGAAATGCCATTTTCAGCTGAAAACACGGGTGGAATTCAGGCAGGCAGAGAGTAAATAGCCAGACTGGAATCTGACTCAGACACTGTAGTTAACAGCCATTCATTTATGAAAAATGCTATAAGATCTTTAACGATAATGAATACAAAGGACCTTGGTTTTATGTCCCATTCAGAAGAGGACAACTTCAGCAGCACAGTGACCCACAAAACTTTTGCAGGGTTTACTGTGATTTATTCACCATTTGCTCAGAAAGAACACGTATAATCATATATACAGAATTAATGAGTTCAATAAAATGGGTTAGCAAGTTCCTCTGCAGTGGAGCCTGAATTTATGCTGGATCAGGGTATGTTGAGAGAAAGTCTGTTCTTGTGGACAATGCACTAGACTAGAACTCAGGAGATTCTCGTCTCTGCCACAGACTTCCTATATGACATGGGCAACTCACTTAATCTCTGTGCCGCTTTCCCCCTCTGCAAAATGGGAATAATAATATTTCCTCTCTTCCATTCTTTGACTGTCTTGTCTTTTTAGTTTTTGAGTTTTTCAAGGCAGGGACTCTCTCTTATATATGTATGTACAGTACCCAGCACACTGAGACTTCAACCAACCCTGGGGTATGTAAACATAGTCATCATCAGGCTCCAGCCCACCGCCCCCAACCTCTTTTATATGATCTGTGATTCAAGCTGATGTAATCCATGGGTTCGTTACAAGCATTGTGTTATGCCTGTGGTGAGGAAAGGGAGAGAGCACAACCAAATGAGAGACTGCTGCATTGTGTACACTGCCATTGCTGACCCGAATGGTAACTAAAATCAAGAATCACAGCTGTTGCAGTAGCAGTGAAAAGCCTTAATGAGGCTGCTCAGAAGCTCATCTCCAGAAGCAGCACAACTTGTTCGCAACAGGGAATGATCTTATTCTATTATAGTACATGTTGTACAGTAAAACCAGATGCATTTCACAACGTTTGGCCTAGGCCTGGGTTTTGCAAAGAGAATGGTACGTAAGAATTACCAAGAGGCATATAAACGGCACATGCCAAAAACAAAAACAGCCAAATAAACACTGCAAATGAGAATATTTAATAATTATACACATTTGTATGACACCCATCACAGTAATAATTGCATGCACCACACACGTAGAGCCAGTGGAACAAGAACCACAATGTACTCAGGAGATAATTCCCAGCCTGGTCACTAGGCTGCTGAGTGACCCTGGGCAAGTCACGTCCCTGCTCTGTACCTCAGTTTCCCCATCTACTTATTTCCCTTTATAAAGTGCATTGAGAGCTACTAATGAAAAGTGCTATATAAGAGTAGACAGTATTATCACATGACTTAGATTGAGACAGCAACAAATGAAAGTTGTGTTTGCTCCTTGGGAAGGCACCACCTTTTTGTTATGTGTGTGTTCTGTGTTTAGCACAATGGAATCCTGATCCCCAGTTGGTGTCTGTACTGGGTGTAACTGCAACCCAAATAAATACATTAATAGTAATCTCTCATGTGTAAGAGCCTTTACTGCCCTATATGGACTGTCAAGATCAATTCTTTCAAATATAACTGATTAAAGAGAAAAGTCCTAATTTATGGCCTGTTCTCGCTCCCATTGAAGTCAGTGGGACTCCTTCCCTTGACTTCAGAGAACGCTGGATTCAGCCCTTAGCGAAGCCATTTGTACATGATGTTTTGTGTAACCACATGATCGCATTATTATGGTGCCGTCTTTCCTCTCCCTTTGCCCCTCTGATGCTTGTTTTTAACCCTTTTAGTTGCATCATACATGAGTTAAGATTGTGTAATCTGTGGAAAAAGCAGCCTTAATTTGTTTCTTGAAAAGGCTTAGCACTCTCTGGAGTGCTGAACAATAATAATAATAAAAATTAAAACGGGTCAAAATTTTCTAAATTCTGATGTTTTCTCAATGAAATTTCAGATTTTGAGAGGGGGAATAAAATTGGGAATTGTTTTTAAAATAAAAATTTCCCCAAAGTTCCTCCTATTCTCCCACCCTACCCCACAATGTTTTATATTTTTAAAAATTTCACTAGAAGTTTGCATTGGTATTTTGATGGAGAGAAAAACCTCAGGCAGCTCTTCTCCAATGATTTTAAGTGAAAAATGTGAATATGAATTTGCTCTCAGTTATACTAGTGTAAACAAGGAGCAACTCCAGTCAAGAGAGAAATAAACCAATCTAGAACTGGTGCAAGGGAGAGAAGAATCCAGCCCCAAGATGCTGTACAAAGTGACATTGGCATGCTGGGTTCTAACCAACTCAGAATCTCCAAGCAAAACTTAGTCTAAATTGCTGAGTTCCACCTAGTTGCCTGCTGAAATCATGACACTGCCATGAATGTCACGTGATTTCAGTCAGAGCCAAAAAGTTCACTGCTCTTTTGCAAAGTTCAGGGAACTCACTGGGACTAAGTTGTGTTATTCAGCACTACATCTGAGAACAAGGGCCATTATTTCCAAAGGACTATTCAGAGAGAAAGTCACTAACTAGTCAATGTAAGCAAGGGGGACCAAATCTGCCCATAATCATTTATAGACTTGTAGCATAGGCTTTTACTCACATATCTAACGCAAATGTCATTTCATTGATTATAAACAAAAGAAAGCTATGACAGAGAAGATTAACATTTGTGTCCATTGCACAAACAATCCTAATTACAATATTACAATAAAAACAACTGCATATCTTTCAGCCACCACCACTCTAGGCCAAAGTGAATTTTCAGCACCAAATAAAATCCAACTCCTCCATGCCCTATGAAATAAATACAGATGAGTTCAAGTAGCGATGCTCAGATTAAAGCAAGCTTTAGAGAGTTCAGATCTGGGCTTTTGGTTCAAGCCCATAAACTAGACAGTTTAAAAAACAGTTTTGAAATCTAGCAAAATTTGAATAAATATTAGCCCTGACATACGTCACCAAGAAGAGTTCATCCCAGAGTGATCTGCCTTATTAGTTATGTGAATTTGATTTCCCTTTTTATCTCAAACCCTACAGAATACAAACTATGGGATTTGGGGATGGTAGGCGGGCACTTTGAGATACTGGAAATCTGTGAGGGTTTCAGAGCTTGGATTTATATTCCACATCTTGAATTCATTGTCCCCTTCCCCACTGCCATCACCATCCTCCCCAAATTCTAACAAGTATGACAGAAATAAATTAGCCAGAGGTACAGGTCACACCTTCCAGGGCACTATTTCTGCGTAAAATCAATAGAGAAAATGGGAGTCGCAAACAGCTGAAGCAGAAGGAATGATACATTGATGGCTTTACATATACACAAACAAAGGCACTTGAGAACAACCCTAAACCCTGCTGCCTGGTGAACACAATGCTCATTTATTCAACCACCTGAACCCTGAGAGCATTAGAGAAGAGGTTCAGAAAAGACACCTGTTCTTGCAAGTCTTTATGTGTCAATGCAGGATATTTCACTACACATTTTTTGCTAGGGATATGGCCCAGATCAAAGTCCCAGGATTCAGATATTTGCAAATTTTTAGATGCAGAGGGACAACATTAGCATTGAATTTAGTCCCAAATTTTGAAGTGGTTTCCTACCTCCATAATGGCT
Organism: Gopherus evgoodei; assembly: GCF_007399415.2. Taxonomy (NCBI): domain Eukaryota; kingdom Metazoa; phylum Chordata; order Testudines; family Testudinidae; genus Gopherus; species Gopherus evgoodei. The sequence continues at coordinate 13,634,533 of NC_044340.1, read as the reverse complement.
AAACCAAAGCCCCAGACCCCTGAACTTTGGCAGGGTTCAGAGTTTCAAAATTGAAGCAGAAATAAATGTCATAACTATTTTTCCCCACTATAATGGGCCAAACTACAATCCTGGATCCAAACACTCCTGAACTTTGCAGGTTCTGGTGATACAGATCTGAACCTGAATTTTGGAGGTCTAGTTTTCAGTAGCTGGTTTATACTGCTGTGCTATTGACTCGTCTGTCAAACTCCTTTTTGAATGAAGAAGCCATTAACAGCAGCCAAAACCGTTTGTTACATTCATTTTGTTTTCACTTGTTATTTTAAAGCGGCTAGACAAAATCAGGAAAATCACCTAAGTGACTTAGGAAACCTTAAGTCCTATTATCAAAAATGACTTAGGCACTTAAGAGCCTAAGATCTATGGAAAGTCAGTGAGACTGAGGGCCAGATTTACAAAGGTCTTTAGGCACCTAAAGATGCAGATAGGAACTTAGTGGTATTTTCAAAAGCTCCTAAAATTGGTCACACACCTAACTCCCATTGAAAGTCCATGGGAATTGGGGCACCTGTCCTGCTCAGGTGTATTGTCCTTTGGTAACTGGAATCAAAACTTCTCCCCATATTGAAACACAATATAACTCTGAACTAGGTACTTACATTTATGAAGTCTGTGGACAATACTGTAAATATAATTGCCTTTATCTCCACTGTGACCTGAAAGAATAAACATTTTTTTTCTTAAAATAACACAAATAAAGCACTGAACATTAGCATTTTGGTTCTGGTCACTGCCCCATCCTATGTCCTAACCCCAGACAGCAGTGATATTACTATACTTTCAGTCTCTCTCTAACACTGTGAAGAAAATCAGTGTCTTCAGCTTAGACAAAGCTGTCCTTGGGAAATTAGTCCCATATTGTCCCCTCCTGTCTCCTAATGTGGACAGGCTCTCTCTGACAAGGCTCCATAATGCTCCTTGCTCCTGCTCGTCCACGATGAACCGATACAGCTAAACTTTACTCTGATCGGTAGCAGCGCACAGAGCTCTGGCTAGTCCTGGGGTGCTGATGCCTCTGGCTCGGGGAATTAATTTCAGTAACTGAGGGGCATGGGATACAAATTCTTTCCTCTTTTGGTTAAGCTGGTCTACCAACCCAATTATATAAATGTGCTACAGCGAGGGAAGCCAATAACATAAGCATAGCAGTATTCGTAGAAAAGTTTTGCTTGTATACGTTCTAGCTTGTGATGCAGCCTTCAGAGGAAATGCTAGGATCTGTAGTAAATGGGTGGCAGAATAGCTCAATATAACCTTCTAAGGATGCTCCTGCTTCTGGTTCTCAAGTTTTCCCCACCTCCCAGTCCTTGCATTCCTATGGGGTGCTGGGAGAGGGTGATGGAAGAAAGGGGCACACTCATGGGTTTGATAAGGAGAATGAGAATAATCAGTCTCAATCAAAATCAGAACTGAGGCTGGAAATGCAAATCAACACAAAAATGCTCCTCGCAGCTCAGCTCAGGAGCCTTACGAAGAGTCCTCTGAATAAGGACAGAAGTACAGGGCAAGATTCCCCATTCCTGCCCGAATACTGCAGAAAGGACTGTGCATAGCAATGCTACTTTAGATGCGATAAGAGATGTGGCACTGCATTTCTGCCCCAGCCCTTTCAAGACGGTAGGGAAATCTGACAAAGAAAGGTTTGCTGAGCCGATTCGCAACAGCTGCTCAAGATTACACTGTATTGGATTCTAAACAGAATATGTAAAGCTATGCCATCTACCCCCAGGATGCTTGGAGATGCTTGGAGATACTTCACCGTATTCCCGTATGTTTCTAATTGTCTGAAAGCATGACATTTTCCATGATCTGCTCCAAAAACACCAATTGTACAAGGGGACCTCCCCAGAGATGTAGGTATGTTGGGCCTGGTTTTCAAAAGTGACTTGTAATTTTCGATGCCTCATTTTTTGAGTGCTCAAGCTGGGACCCTTCAAAAGGGTCTGGATTGTCATAAAGTGCTGAGCACTGGCCTTCTTGAAATCAGGTCCCTTTAAAGTGTCTGGGGATGGGCACCCACAATCATTAGTCACCTCTGAAACTTTAGGCCACTGTGTTTCTATCCCGTCCCACTCTACCCCAGGATGCTGACCATTCTCAAAGCAAATGTAACTTGCTGCTTTGGGGTAGCATGGAACATCCCGTGTTTCTGCTACTCCTACTTCCTCCATCGAACATTCACTTCTGGGTGGCCGTTTCAAAAGACTTGTCCCAAATTTTAAGGAGGGCGAATGAGCAGGATCACAGATGGGAATTAGAGTGAAGAACTGCATTATAGCAGGCCTACCCCATTTAAATTGTTCAGCAATCCAAGACTCACTGCATGAGTGTGAGAGCAGACGAACAGAAAGAGAGTGACATACACTGAATACATTGTTGGCTCTAAATAGCACTGGATATGGGTGAGAGCTTGGAAAGGTTTGGGTACTCAAGAAATTATGGCCACATTTTTTTAAACAGAGGCTTTAAGTTCATATGCAGAATAAAAGCACCAGCACATCTGTAGTGTGAAAAACAGGAGAGAGAAAAGTTTGGGGGGATTGTGGTGAATGGGAAATGAACAGTATCCATTTAAACAGATTGGGGTTTCCCTTGTTGAGGGGAAATGAACTCAATATTCTAATAGACATTATTGATAGAAAAGAACTATGACCCTACCAGTTGCTAAATCTTAGACATAGAGATGGGTTGCAATCCTCCAAAGATGATTTCTGTCTTGCACTAGAGATGGGTCCAACATGAATGTCTGGATCTGAACTCACTCAAGTTGTAAGGGAGAGCGGTGATGGAAAGGAGGGGCTGTTTGTGCCTACATCAGAATTTTGCAAATGATCCCTATCACTAAAATGACCTGAGCCAAATCTGTGGAGCTGAAGAACCTCAAAGTTAGCAGTCTTTGAAATCCAAATCCGGTTATGAATAGTTGCATCGTAAGCCTCTCTGGTCTGCAAATATAAAACACCTTTCATCAAAATGCCTCACAGAACTTTACAAAAAAAGTGTCTAAATGTCACTATCCTCATTTTACAGATGGGGAAACTGAGGCACAAAGAGGCAGAAATGACCTGCCCCAGCCACACAGCCATAGAACACAGGTCTCCTAAGTCCAGTAGACCACACTGACTCCATGAGCTTGCTAAACCATAGGAAGGGGTGGACCTAGATGAGTTTTCCTGTCCTCCTTCCAGCCAAATACTTCCTTGAAACTAAAGTGAAGAACAGCGAAAAGAGAAAGGCTCCAAGTGCTTCAGGTCTGGTCATTTTCACATTCCTTTTGTTTGGCTCCACATATCCTTGCCTCTCTCCTGTTCTGCAGGTAGCAGGTGACCCCAATGCAAATCAATTGAAAGAACAAAAAGAAACAAGTCAGATAATCCCATCATTTCCACTCTACACTCCACCCCTGTTACTAGAATATAAAACTTCTGACTTATTCTATACGAAGCTGCATTTTTCACTTACAATCACTCAGTAGTAAGACTTGTGCACTTCTAGCCCAAAAACAGTACATGCCATTCCTAATCTATCAATAACCTTCCTTCTGCTGAGCTGTTTTTTTTTTCCCCATGGAGAAACAATTCCACACTTAGAACTACTAGATAACAGAAAAAATAGTTTACAACAAAGTAATTTTCCTTCTGCATAAGCACAGTCCTCATTTATTTCCTGGATTATATCACGAGTTAAAAGATACTTCCAAAATATAATTTTTATAGTCAGTGCAGTACATACTTTCCCCAGTTACTAAATTTAATGTTAAATTTTGGTAAGAAAAATCTCCTCTCTGTAGTACATTTGAAATGAGAGTTTATCAGCACTAGCTACTAAATGAAAACACAATTTCTAATCTGTCCAGGATAGCCACAGACTAAAGATACCTTTTTTAAACTCTGTATTATTCGGGTCTACCTCTCATTTAATAGTCATTTTCTTCCTTGAACACTTGGCCTACACTTAGAAAACTCTCCATTAGACAGTACAACATATCAAGAAAAATATTGTTCTTTCCCCTCTACAAAAGTTGTGTTTTAAAATCTCAGTAGATGGAACTTCTAAGTAGGCTCTTAAACAAAAAACTGTAAACTTCTTAAATCATTTCAAAATGCAACCATCCACTATTCTAAATCTTTTTTTTTTAAGCAAAATCTCCTCCCACCTCCTGGCAACAAAACAAATAATAAATTTCACAGACTGAACTAGAGTCATATATTAATATGCAAAACATCTACATTCAGTTTGGAAAATGACCATATGAACTAACCACAAGAATCGCTTGATAAGACAGAGTTTATTTTTCAAAAATGTGTCCTATTTTCAGCTGCAGGGGTAGGGAGAATATCCTTTTAAAAACTCTAAACGTGCAGCATAGAAGCAAAGAGCTAAGCTTTTAGCAAACACTTTTTTTAAAAAGACCTGCTAAGGTCAACAGTATCAAGTTTTCAGAAGTGGGAGTTTACCCACCAAAAAACCAAAAAAAAAGAAAGAAAGAAACTTTTGTCACAGCATTTTCATGTAAAACAGGTTTATCTTATTAGAGACATTGAATAACAATAAAGCTGCTGTTTAGCTTAGAAAATTAACTTTTAAAGAAGTTTGATATAATTGATATTAAAATATTTGAGGAGGTGGGGTGGGGTTGGAAAAAAACATTAAACTACTGCCAAAGGTACTTGGAAAACATAGTTTCTATTCGTCATCTTTACTGACCTAAGAAGAAGTCTTCACTTCGCAGGTAGCAAAGTTTCCCCTTCTTTCTCCATTGGAATAGTTATACTTGCATTGAAGCAAACATCGTATTACTGAGACTGAACTGATCATAAAAGAATACTGTTTCCAATCGTCTGGTTACTACAGAGAAGAAAGAAGGAAAAATGCAATCCAGGCAGGTATTCTTTCCTTGTGAAAAGTAAATCCAGTATTCTGGAGTGAGTTCAAACACAGGGCTTGACAGGCTTTTACACTGAGCATGCTTAGTCCTGCATTGCCTCTGCATGAAACACACTTAATGAACATTACTTCCTTCCCAGTGGTTACTCCTAGTGGAAGTCCACACCCCCTACTCTTTCAGAAGTCAGGAATGCAGCTGCAACCAAAGTCCAGAAAACAGGCCCGAATCCCAGACAAGGCCCCACAAATCAATAAACTCAGGTTGTGACCCGCAGGTCAGTTTCTCAAATAGGACGCGTCAGGGTGAATTTTTTTCTACACTTGATAGAGTTTGCTTTATGCTTCAGCTAAAGTGACACTCTCCCCTAAGAAAATAAAACTGGATCAGCGTTAAAATAATGGTTAAATGTGCTGATAACATAAGTCAATTTTCTTTTAAATCTATTTCTCCCAAACTCGCTTTAAAATAAGAAAAACATTTCCTGCTGAAATGCATCATACAGAGTTAGAGCTGTAGGTTCCCCTACAAACGTTACTTAAATTAGCATAGGAATGGATTAGCCAGAGACACAATACTCCCTTCTGATTTAGTTAAATATTTAGGGCCCAATCCTGCTCCTTTTTTAGTCCAGGGGAATTTGCCATTACCTTCAACGAAAACGAGACCAGAGCCTCAGACAGCAAGCTCTGTCTGCTTCAATAACCTGTGCAGAATGGAGCACATTGCTGGCACTTTAATAATTACAATATTGCCATCTTCAAGTGTTCAAAATATCATAAATCAAACCCCTTCCCCTCCCCCTAAAAATCATAAAATTGGCTTTAAAATTATCATTTTTAAAAACCTAATAATAATGTGGGGGGGGTCTTTTTATTTACTGTCTGGATTTTGAGAATTTAGGTCACATTTTCCAGCTTTTCTCCACAACCATAAGGCCCAGAAACTTACTCTTTTTTAAGTATCAGAGGGGTAGCTATGTTAGTCTGGATCTGTAAAAGCAGCAAAGAGTCCTGTGGCACCTTATAGACTAACAGACGTTTTGGAGCATGAGCATGAGCTTTCGTGGGTAAATACCCACTTCGTTGGATGCATGTAAAAAGCTCATACTCCAAAACATCTGTTAGTCTATAAGGTGCCACAGGACTCTTTGCTGCTTTTACTCTTTTTTTAAATGAAAGTTGATAGTCTCATGTCTCCAGGAGCTGAGGCTTTAATAAAAACACCAAATACCATGAGACTCCCACCAAGGGCCTGTCTACACTGCAGCTGGACAGATGTGCTAACTATGCTCCAGTGCACTAAACCTAGCAGTATGGCCATAGCAACACAGGCAGTGGTTCCTTGCTCAACCCTTTGAGTACATATTTAGGCAAGCTACCCCAAACAGTGAGCCAGGCCGCCATGGCGACACTGTTATTTTTAGCATGCTAGCTCAAAGACAGCTAGACACATGCATGTCTACCTTTGCTGGTAAGCACCCTTCCAGCTGCTGTATACAAATTCTCTAAAACTGCAAAAAGGATAAAATTGCAAGAGTTGGCAACCCTGTAATTAGAATTTACAAATTCTACGGGCCAAATTCATCCCTGATTAACTCCATGAACTTCAGTGGCGTTCTCTAGAAATGAATAGGGACCTGCATTTGAAACTGGAGATGGGCTGAACCTGAACTTTGTGTGTGAATAACTCCCAACTCTGGAAGAGATTGGATCCAGATCCTATCTCTGTACTGGGTGAACCAATACTCCGGATCCAAAAAACTTCCTGAACTTTGCAGCTTACAGTTAGGGATCTTTTTTAACCACTGTTGTATTGGGTTGGGGTTGCACTAGTTTGGATCAACTAAGAACACGTCTGAATCCCTTGCCTGGAACAGAAACTGCATTTCAGAAGTTGAATTCATACATCTCTGCACTTCCTGCTGTTTTTCACAGTTCTAAGAGAAAGATCCACGACAAAGGCAAGTCTTGCTATATTTGTGCCCTGTATCAAACCAAGAAATACTAACATATGTTAACAAGAAATGTTAACATGGCTTGGATAAGTATCTACGCTCTGCTAACCAAAACTAAACACACAGACCAAAGGAGGTTTCCCATTGCTACATTTTCATTTCACACAACAAAGCCTGCCTTCACAAGTGACTTTATCAGGGCAACAAAAGCAGACAAATGCACTGGATTCTATGCCTGGACCCTCTTTCCAACTTTTTCTTCCTAGCTAGAATGACCAGACAGCAAACGTGAAAATCAGGACGGGGTGGGGGAAAATAGGAGCCTATATAAGAAAAAGACCGTAATATAGGGACATCTGGTCACCCTATTCCTAGCTATGAATCGCAACCACCTAACAGAACTAAATGAAATTCCTGTTGCCACTTACTATCGTGCCATTAAGCCCATGGCATCAAGAGGTGTTAGGTCAAGAATCAGAAACCTCTGGCACGCAGCTCACCAGGGTAAGCACATGATCCACAGGTTCGGCCGATCATGGCTCCCACTGGCCGCGGTTCGCCACTCCAGGCCGATGGGGATGGTGGGAAGCGGCATGGGATGAGGGACATGCTTACCCAGGCGAGCCGTGTGCCAAAGGTTGCCGATCTCTGTGTTAGATAGTGGTCCTCATTCACTACAATAGGAGTTACCAGGGCAAACGAGTTTATTTTTCTTTAAAGCATCACAGTGAGAGAATCAGTGCATGAAGAGCAAGAGCTGTAATGCTGCAATCACACAAAGATCTCTGATGTTCCAGTAATGTTACCGATAAACTAACTGAGTCCCTTGTAGGGCTGTATGTGCAGGGCCCATTTTCCATTTGAGTGCTACAACTCTGAAGGCATATTGCAGATACGCAGCCTGTGACACACAATGGAAGGAGCAGACTGCCGATTCCCTTCATGCTTAATTACCCACAAGCACTTGGCACGGTGACTTATTTAACAGAGCGTTGGCCTAGCTTGCAGACGACTCCTCTGTCCAAGTGGAATGCATTCCATCTCCAATTTTCTTCTTGAAAGAAAAATGACATGGGACATTCGAGTCCAAAAAATGATTCTCTCTTGAATTATTTGGCATTTGGAAGCTATCCAGCCCCCCGCAGGCCAATGATGCAGTGTTTATAATTAGGCAGTGACGCTACCTCAAGTTTAGCTAAGTGCTCTTCATTGTCACAGAGTGACTGGCCCCATTAACGGGAAATGGGCCTAGCTCCACCTGTGACCAATAAGCTGCCTCTCTGCTGAGCCTGTCCAGCAAGGGGTTCAGGTGATAGCTTGAGGAGCACCTGGTCCTTAAAAAGGCCAACAAGAACTCAGCTAGGCTGGAGAAATTCCAAGACCAGGAAGTTGAGTTCCTGTACTAGGACTGGTGGCTGTGGAAAGAAGCTTGCTATTATGTGACGCCCGGGCAGGCAAGATGAATAAGAATGCAAGGAACAGAAGTTCCTGGGTCAGGTCAAGGACCTCAAAGGGCTGCGAGAGGCGAAGGGAAAGCAGTCCATGTTGGGCAGAGGAACTACTTTATTTTGAGATTATGCCTAAGTTCTGTTTAACCAATAAATTGTGCCCTGAGGCGAGAGCCTGGAACAGAATCTGGCATGGCATCAATTCGTTCTGGGCTGGTGAGAGAGCCCACCAGCGCACACTCAGCAAGATCCGTTGAGGAACGATTGTTGCTTCAGACATTGCCACTCTGCTGAGAGCCCAACATGTGCCCTTTCCAGAGCTAGTAAATCCAGCTGAGGCAGTGTGTCTAGGATGCATAAAATGCTTCCTTCTCCCGACACCAGATAAGCTTGGATCCTGTCCCACTGAACTGTGAGAGTCTGAAACTTGGCCACACTATTTACAGCATCTTCTTGCCTGGGGGATTTGAGTTCCTTCATGATTTTTTCTCCCATATGCAAACAGCAGGCACTACTGAATGTGCCAGCGCTACCATACGGGGAGCTAGTATCTACCTGTAAGTGCTTACCAGAGGCCAGGCTGAGCACTACAATTATGACTGGTGTTAACAATGAAATATTTCCCACCAGATGCCATTTCTGGTGGTGGTGCTTGAACACTGGGGGCCCTAAGCAGGATATTTTGGAACCCCCCCCCACAACACATAGTAAAAGCAAATGGGGGATTCTTTTGAGCTGCTCGGGGCCCTAAGTTATTGCTTAGGCCATGTCTACGCTAGAGACCTTACAGCAGCGCAGCTGCACCACGGTAAGATCTCTCGCGTAGCCACTTTGTGCCAACGGGAGCAAGCTCTCTGGTCGACATAATTAAACCACCCCCAACAAGTAGCAGTAGCTATGTCTCTGTGCACACTACCCCTTATGCCAGCAAAACCTGTAGTCATGGCCTTAGTCTCCTTATGACTAGCACTGGCTCTGCTGGTGTCATCATTATGATGATTATTCTGGTTGCTCAGATCTTTGGTTGCTATGCTCTTTAGGGAGATAAAAATTAAAGCTATTTTGTGAAGGTTGGGAATGTGGGTGAGGACAGGTTAGGGCAGGAAGTGACAACTATCATACCAAATTAAAGTTGCAGGAGGAATTTTAAGGAGGCATACTGAAAACATGCAATTTGGAATTCGGGCGGAATACTGAGGTGTCTTGGAATTATTAATGGCAAAAAATCTCTAGGACATACATCCATATAAAAATTGACTAAAGCATGTCTGCCAGAAAGGCATCCAAACATGAGTTATTAGACTCAATGCAGTAGTAAACAGGTAACTGGCCCGTATTATACAAGAGGTCAGACTACACAATATAATTGTCCCTTCTGGCTTTGAATATCATCTTTCATCTAATACTTGGGGCCAGATCCCGAGCTGGTGTAACTTCTTATATTTACACCAGCTAAAGAACTGTGCCAAGGTATTAATAACAGCATAGTGCTTGCTCACTACACACTGCAGTGCTAGTTCAGTACTAACTCAGTAGGTGAAATACTTCCTATCAAGTCACCAAGACAAGTTCCTTTAGCACTCCGGATGCTCTCAACCATATTTAACCTAGGAGACCTGATTATCACTGCCCATATGGTTTGTTTAAATCACACGAAGTGTGCACAAACGAGAAAAAAATACTGAGTTAACTTACTGATCCTGTACTCTCACTAATATAGAGCCTACTAGTTTGTACCATACCCAGAATGCATCTGGATGCATGAAAACTCTAGTACAGACAAACACCAATGAAAGTCTATGCTAGCTTCTTTAAATATAGGATTTGCTATGATGGGGAAGAAGTATGTGGCCTAGTAAAGAGTGCATTCGATTGTGAACTCTGGAGAGCTGAGTTCTGTTCCTGGTTTTGCTTCTGGGTGACCTTGAGCAAGTCACTTTACCTCTCTCTGCATCTGTTTCCCCATCTGTAAGACAGGGGTAATGACACTGCCGTCCATTGTAAGTGCTTTGGGATTTACTAATGAAAAGTGTTGTATAAGAGCCAGCTATTATTAGTGTATGGATTTTGCTATGATGAATTTGACTTAGCATCACCAAGGCAATATATATGAATCAAAAAAGCTCCATCCACAGACAACAAATAGATTCAAATTTAAATTTTTACAAAAAGACTAGAGAATAAATTACATATGAAAAGGGAAACTTGGCAAACAAAATATTCTCTGGCACCACTCTTGCCTTTGCAATTGTCAAAGTACTGGCTGAATCAGGACTTCCTGCGATACGGAGTTCAACTACACTGCAGTAAAAAACCTGCAGCTGGCCTGGATGAGCTGACTCGGGCTCTCAGGGCTATAAACTTTCAGCACAGACATTTGGGCTCAGCCTGGAGCACAGGCTGTGAGATACCATGAGCTGGGAGGGCCACAGAGCCCAGGGTCCCTATCTGATCCCAAATGTCTATGTTTATAGCCTTAAGCCCAAATCAGATGACCCAGGCCAGCGATGGCTGTGCTGCAGATTTTAGTGTAGATGTACCCGGGGCCGGTGCTTCCATTTAGGCAACCTAGGCGGTAGCCTAGGGCGCCAGGATTTGGGAGGGTGGCATTTTGCCACCTTGGGTGGCAATTTGGCGGTAGGGGGTCCTTCCATGCTCTGGGTCATCATCAGCAATTCTGCAGCAGGTCCTTCACTCGCTCCAGGACCCGCCGCCGAAGTGCCCCGAAGACCAGGAGTGCGGAAGGACCACCCCTTGCCGCAGAATTGCCGCCAATGACCAGGAGCGTGAAAGGACCCCCGCCTAGGGCGCCAAAAACCCTGGTGCCGCTCCTGGATGTACCACAGACAACATCTTAAAGTACAACATAAGTTTGGGTTTTTCAAAAAACCCTTAAAGAATGTTTTCCAGTTGTTGAGACTATTGATTGTTAAGTGGAATGCCACCGCACACAGGGATTAGCCAAAATTACGGGGCCAGATACTCAGTTAGTATAAATAGGCATAGATCCATTAAAGTGAAAGACACTACCTCGTTTTACACCAGCTGAGGAACTAACCTATCCTGTTCACCTTGTGTTTCACAAGTATTTAGAGTGTGGTTTATCAGTGATTTTTCTGCACTGTTATTGTATTTACTGTAATAGAGAAAGAAACAGTGACATTTCTGACAGTAGCCTATTACTCCTTCCCTCCAGGCAACATAAAGCTGAATGAAGGAGGAGTGACACAAAGCCATAACAAATGTGTCCTCTTCAAGGGAATACTTGATAGTGGTGCCTGAACCTTTATTACTTTAGCTGAGCACTGAGTATGCAGTGCTACTCCCAGGCATAAGATGCATAAATACATTCAGAAAAATGGTGGTACAATCCAAGAGGGAGACTAGGGAGATTCCAGAAGAGAAGAGCTATAAATGCCAAGCCTCAGCAAAATTTGGTCCCAATGGAAGGGCTTCACCAGGCAGAAGCAGGAGCCCCAGATCAGAAGAATTATATGCTGTTGTGTTGTCATGGTTTGACCTCTGTGGGGACCTTGACCCAAGAGGAGAGACCCCTCCCAGCTGATGACAAGAGACCCTGGTTGCAGAATGGGGTTCCAAATCAAGAAAGCCTCACTGCTAAGGGACCTGTAGTAAGTGGAGTTGATGGACTAAGGTTAACTCAGCCCCTTCCCACTCCAGCTAGGATCCTGGGGTAGAGGCCTATCTGTATAATGTGCTGCCTTGAGGTTAAATAAACTAGACCCCTGAAGGGGCACTGCTCAATATAAATAAGCCTCATTGGACTTATTGAAAGTCACTCAGGGCCGAGGCAGAGAATTAATTGCAGTGCTGCACTGTGTTGCCAGGCGATGGGGGCCACCCATCACAGAAGGCTACACCATAAATGTCCATTATGGGGATATGGGTACCTTCCTCACAAGCGTCTCTTACTTGCCATTTTTTGAGATCAAGATACCAGACTAGAATGGCCGTGGGTCTGATATGGTCTGGGAATTTTGTGTTTTTAGGATGTGTGTTTCCTAAAAGCGGCCTCAAAAACAATAACAAATCCATGACTATATAGGTAACAACCATCCAGCTGGGAAACTGAGCACAGAACCCTAATCTGTCAGATCCAAATGGACAAGCCTCTAGCCTTAAACTAAAGCAGAACTCCCTTAGCTAGTGGTGGTACCATGTCCCATATCAGAGCAGAGTGTGTCACACACACTCATATACTCACAACAAGAGTCAGTACATTAAAAACCAAAGAGCAACATCCATTTTCCCAGTCATCTCTCAGCACAAAGCCAATGTGGTCTGCCTTACATTCCAACCCCAAGTGCTTTTCACAGGACATGCATCATCCTAATGAAACAAATGGATCAATTTCATTTTTTTCCACTTAGGTCACTGGTGAGTTCAACTTTGGCACTTCAACAACAAAAAAGAAAATGGTCATTGCCAGCATTTACAGTACATTGGAAAGGAGGAGAATGGACAGACATTTGTAAAGCAAATTTCACAGCAGTTACAGAATGATTAGGCTTTAACCCTGAATTACGTATTACATTATATAGATATATGTCGTTTAACACTGTATTTAACTCATCACATTCTCGGGGAAGGAGCTGGAAAAAGGCACAATAATTGAACAGCCCAAATTCTGCATTCTCTGATTTTATTGCAATGATTTTCCAATCTAAATAGCTTCTGTACACACACACCCTCTTCTTTATAATCAGCCTTGGCTGAATTTTCCCAGTACTTAATAAAAAAAAAGTTGGTTACTTGAGATGTTACTAGTACCTTTCCATTTTCACCCCAGGATAAATATGAGAGGCCATATGAAAGAGAGTGAAACTACTCGGGTTAGTAAGGGATGCTGCGATCTGGCCCTAACTGGTTTATCCTCACAACCCCCCTCTGTGTTTACTATTCACAGATGAAGCAACAGGGGTGCAGAGAAATTACAGCCAAAGTTTTCCAAAGTGGCCCCTTGAAACCTTGACTTTGGGAGCCTCGATATATTTCATAGTATTTGTTATAAGGGGTACATCTATATTGCATTCGCAGTATGATATCAGCACATGTAGTCAAACCCAAGTTCGTTTTGATTGAACTAGCTCACCAAAAACAGCTATGAAGTCAGGGCAGCATGGCTGGTGGAATGGGCTAGCCACCTGAGTACGTACCAAGGGTACAAGGCAGGCTTGTCCTCAGGCCGCTAGCTCAGGTTGCTGCAGCTTTGCTGCTCCTTTTAGCGGGCAAGACTGCGCATGCCTACTTGTGCTGCAATCACCCCTCCTAACTGCAGTGTCAACATATCTTTAAAGGGAAGTGACCAAGGACAGCTAAACAGCTGGCAGATGCCTTGTAATTACACATTTAAAGGTGCATTACTTCCTGAACATTTAAAAATGGCTTCCTGCTCCCTCCGCTTGCGTTCCAGCAGCTTCTTGGTAAAAAGGTAGGAAACAAAGAGTAAGAATAAATGGTCAGTTTTCAGAATGGAGAGAGGTAAATAGTGGCGTCCCCCAGGGGTCTGTACTGGGCCCAGTCCTATTCAACATATTCATTAATGATCTTGAAAAAGGGGCAAACAGTGAGGTGGCAAAATTTGTAGATGATACAAAACTACCCAAAATAGTTAATTCCCAGGCAGACTGTGAAGAGCTACAAAAGGGTCTCTCAAAACTAGGTGACTGGGCAACAAAATGCTAGATGAAATTCAATGTTGATAAATGCAAAGTAATGCACATTGGAAAACATAATCCCAACTATACATATAAAATGATGGGGTCTAAATTAGCTGTTACCACTCAAGAAAGAGATCTTGGAGTCATTGTGGAGAGTTCTATGAAAACATCCACTCAATGTGCAGGAGCAGTCAAAAAAGGGAACAGAATGTTGGGAATCATTAAGAAAGGGATAAATAAGACAGAAAATATCATATTGCCTCTATATAAATCCATGGTGCACCCACATCTTGAATACTGTGTGCAGATGTGGTCGCCTCATCTCAAAAAAGATATATTGGAGTTGGAAAAGTTTCAGAAAAGTGCAACAAAAATGATTAAGGGTATGGAATGGCTTCCATATGAGGAGAGATTAATAAGACTGGGACTTTTCAGCTTGGAAAAGAGACGACTAGGGAGGGATATGATTGAGATCTATAAAATCATGACTGGTGTGTAGGAAGTAAATAAGGAAGTGTTATTTACTCCTTCTCATAACACAAGAACTAGAGGTCACCAAATGAAATTAATAGGCAGCAGGTTTAAAACAAACAAAAGGAAGTAATTCTTCACACAACACACAATCAACCTGTGGAACTCTTTGCCAGAGGATGTTGTGAAGGCCAAGATTATAACAGGATTCAAAAAAGAACTAGATAAATTCATGGAGGATAGTCTATTAGCCAAGATGGACAGGGATGGTGTCCCTAGCCTCTGTTTGCCAGAAGCTGGGAATGGGCGACAGGATATGGATCACTTGAAGATTTCCTGTTCTATTCCTGCCCTCTGGAGCACCTGGCATTGGCCACTGTTGGAAGACAGGCAAGGTGAACCTTTGGTCTGACCCAGTATGACTGTTCTTATGTTCTTCTCTGTCCCTCCCCGCTGTTAGTGAGAGAGCATCCCCCTCTGCAGCTCCTGCCATCTGGAAGGCTCTGCTAGTATATCTTCCACATCTGTTCTCCATGTTGGTCTTTCCAGACCTCTTCCATAAATCTTATCCCTTTCGCCCACCATTTCATTTCTCTGTCTGCAGCCTGGGTTGCTTTTATTTCACCTGAATGATCCTCCACTTTTATCTAACACCTTTCCCTTGCCCTTCAAATCTGACTTCTTCCAGGAATCCTTTTCTCTTCCTTCTTTTCATCTGTAATTCCCTACACCCTCTCTCTTCTGCTCAGCAACTTGTCCATTTGAATTACAAGCTCCCAGGGCCAAAGTAAGTGTCTTGCTGTATGTGAAGTGCTCAATGGATTTAAAGTTGACACGTTAAGAGCTCAGTTCTGCAAACACTCTCTCTCTCTCTCTCTCTCTCTCTCTCTCTCTGACTACTTACATGACCATAGTATCTGTGCACCTTACTGCTGAGTACAATGTTTGCTACTGTGACTAGTCCCACTGAGGGGACTTTTAACACATCTGTGCAGTTTCATACATCACCACATTCCATTTCAGGGCTAGTAGTAGACACCTAGCTATGAAGTGCTACAAAACAAGGGATAGAATTGTGCCCCTTCATTTACTAGAAATGTAAACGTAGTGGAATAAATTCATATCTCAGTTACAAAATGTAACCCCAGTAAAGTTGCCCCAATGGAGAAGCAGTTTTTAAAATAGCCTGTTTTTATAAGTACATCATTTTTTAAAAGTCAGTAAGATTAGCTCCCAGTACTAATAGCTAAATCCACTAGTAAGTCTTTGCAGAATTTGGACTCTGTTGTTTAAACAACAATAATCAATTATTGGATTAACGCTGTAAAAGCATCACTTAGGGATACAATTCATAATGCTAAATCTGTGTTCTCCTGCATCATATTACTGAAAAGGGAGCTCTCTCTGACTGATGGGAAAATGGTTCACACTTGATTTGTGAAAGACCTTGATGTGCTGTAAAACAGATCTTTCACTAATAGCAGAAGAGAAACCACTACAGAAAACTTCAAATAGTTTGGAGCTGTTAGAACAGTGTCTGTTCTTTTACCAATATGCAGGAGATTTGTACAAGCAGCCTATTATCACTAATGAGACTTACCCACTTAAATAACCTATGCATCAAAAGAAGAAAAGCCAGCTATGTAAATTACTGTTTAAATATCAAAGACACAAGGGGGATACATGTTGCATTACAACTCTTCTTATTCAAGGATTCAGGAAGGTATGACCCTGTACACTTTAAGACAGCTTACTTGTATTACTGAACCACCAAAATGATTAAGGCTCAATTATCTATTTTATATATTGTGCAGGAGGCTTTAAGCTTTGTGAACTCCAACAGAAATTTACCCAGCAGATGATAAAAGCAAAAGTAAATTTTGAGAGAAAGTGGTTTTTTAAAAAAAATATATTTAATACAAGCAGTCAGCCACACTCTCAGCTGGGGTCAATGGAGCTTAGCTTAATTACCACAACAGAGGTTCTGTCCCAGCAGTTTTAAAAAACTATTTCCAAGTACATAGTGAGCCATATTCTGCCCTCACTGACATGGCTGACATCTCATGCCCCTATCCTGCAAACATACGTGAGTAGTCCCATTGAGTTCAATGGACTTATTCACATATGGAAAGAGCATGAAGGTTTGCAGGATTCAGATCTCACTGGGATTGATTGCATCAACGTGACTGAGATGAGAATTGCTCTACATTTACATTTCTACCTAACCCAAAGAAGCTTATAGGAGCCTAAAACAGTATTTATTTTAGTCACTCATTTATTTAGATTTGCACTAACTATGGAAACAAGAGACCACATCTGGCGCCCGTAACAAGCTATGAAAGATACAATTCACACATAACAGACTCAACAATTGACTCAGCAATATATATTATATCTATACCTATATCTAAACACACCAACCCAGCCAACATCGAAGTACAAACTTTACCCTTTACTAGTCTGTGGGGATATATGAATCCACAATGATTGTTTCAAAACCTTATTTGTTGTTGTGAACTTAATGTTCATGAAAGATCTAGGATTGTCAGTCCTGTACTCTAGTCCTCTCTTTATTGAGAAAACAGCTACAGCAATGCAAGCTTCAAATGCTCTGCAAAGGTGCCTCAACACTGACTTTAAGGGATTGAGAGTGCAAATCAGTCTTTGGGGTAAATTAATGATTATTTTTTGGTCTCCCTGTTGAGGCTGCCAACAAAGGCATCAACTGCAACAGCACTTAAGGGCAGTTATAGTATCAATACCTAGATCTTGTATAGTGCTTTTCATCAGTAGATCTCATAGAATTATCGAATCACAGAATATCAGGGTTGGAAGGGACCTCAAAGCAGGACCAATTCCCAACTAAATCATCCCAGCCAGGGCTTTGTCAAGCCTGACCTTAAAAACCTCTAAGGAAGGAGATTCCACCATCTCCCTAGGTAACCCATTCCAGTGCTTCACCACCCTTCTAGTGAAAAAGTTTTTCCTAATATCCAACCTAAACGTCCCTCACTGCAACTTGAGACTATTACTCATTGTTCTGTCATCTGGTACCACTGAGAACAGTCTAGATCCATCCTCTTTGGAACCCCCTTTCAGGTAGTTGAAAGCAGCTATCAAATCCCCCCTCACTCTTCTCTCCTACAAACTAAATAATCCCAGTTCCCTCAGCATCTCCTTGTTAATCATGTGCTCCAACCTCCTAATCATTTTTGTTGCCCTCCGCTGGACTCGTTCCAATTTTTCCACCTCCTTCTTGTACTGTGGGGCCCAAAACTGGACACAGTACTCCAGATGAGGCCTCACCGATGTCGAATAGAGGGGAATGATCACGTCCCTCAATCTGCTGGCAATGCTCCTACTTATACAGCCTAAAATGACGTTAGCCTTCTTGGCAAGAAGGGCACACTGTCAACTCATATCCGGCTTTTCATCCACTGTAACCCCTAGTCCTTTTCTGCAGAACTGCTGCCTAGCCATTCGGTCCCTAGTCTGTAGCAGTGCATGGGATTCTTCCGTCCTAAGTGCAGGACTCTACACTTGTCCTTGTTGAACCTCATCAGGTTTCTTTTGGCCCAATCCTCTGATTTGTCTAGGTCCCTCTGTATCCTATCCCTACCCTCCAGTGTATCTACTACTCCTCCCAGTTTAGTGTCACCTGCAAACTTGCTGAGAGTATAGTCCATGCCATCCTCCAAATAATCTCAAAGTGCTTTACAAAGAAAGTCTGTATCATTATCCCCATTTTGGACACCTGCCCAGTGGAAAGTAGACTGAGACACCAAACTCATTTCATGCAGGCCATTGAAAGACCATTGGCAGTAAGGATTTGGACCATAGTCTGCCTTAATAGTAACTACAGCTGGTTGAAAAAATCAGTGAAAAATGGCTTTTTCAACAATACAAAAATATTCATGTTTGAAATTTTTTAGTTTTATGATGTAACAAATAGAAATTTAAAAAAATTGAATGAAATTAATTAAAAAGGAACATTTTTCAGTTTTTTATATGGGGTTTCCTTTCTTTTCCCCTTCAAAAGAGGATGGGGGGACTAACCAAAGGGAGAGAAAGAGGAGGAAAGAAAAACCAAGGTAAACTGAACTTTTTCTTTTGGAATTGAATGGGATCAAAATGAAAACCACTTCATTCGTTTGTTTTGAATTGATTAAAAACAAAATGCTATATTATAGATCATTTCATGAGGGAGAAAAAAATCCAAAAAATTCCTGAAAATGATTAAATAATTCTCGTTTTTTTCACCAGCTCTCTAAAGGAACTTCTTAAATCCATATCCCTCAGTCCACTTTGCAAGATCAATGCCCAACCTCAGCAAGAACAGCATGATTTGGGGCTCTGATAGATTACAGTATGTTTTGCAGTTATGTCACATCTTCCGTTTGAGGATCTCGGTCTACTCACAAGCATTAGTTAACAAGCAGTGAAGCCCTCATTATCTCTATTTTACAGATTGGTAAAGTGAGGCAAAAAAAACCCCTGAGTAACTTGCTCAAGATCATTCAGTGAAATTAATAGCAGAGCTGAGCACAAAACCCATGTGTCCTGACTCCCAATTCCCCTTTCCAAATAAAACTGTCTCAGTTAGAAACACAGACTCCAAGTTTTATCACTCAAGGTAGCCAGTACAGTAGGGTTAAAGTCAAGCATGCAAGGAAGGGGCAAGATGGGGCCGATCAGAAAGGCTTCCTCCTTCCTAATTCTCTTTCTTTCTTTCTTTCTTTCTTTCTTTCTTTCTTTCTTTCTTTCTTTCTTTCTCAGAGTAATAGCTGCAAACTCAGCTAAATAGACCTGAGCACTGTTGTTTGGTTAGCACTGTTCACTTGCCAGTTGGAAGGAGACCTGAGTTTGAAGGGTCAAAACTCTAAAGTAATGCTAGCATTTCCAGCTCAATGTCTCATAAGACATACAAACACAATCCAGCAGGCTGCAGACAAAAATTTCCTTTTTATGTTTCTCCATTTCCAAATTACTAAGCCATACAAATGCTTTTAACGGCCATTTCCACGTGCTCAATGACTCTAAAAAGAATTCATCATAATAATCCAAGCTCCTCTCAGCAATTTTTCCCCCAAACATTTTTAAGTTAAGAGGTTAAGTATTTTATTATGGAGGACTAGATGCCTTAGCCTCAGTAATGGGCTATAGCATCTTTCACCTCTGAGTAAATGGTTCAAATCCAGCCTGAATCTGAAGAGATTGTGGTCAAAAACCATTAGCAGCAGATGGCTGTTTGGTGCCTTAGGGAATGTTTACACTGAACACTAAGCCAAGACTCTGACTCGGGTTTGAGCTGAACCCCTGCTTCTGCCCCCACACAAATCAGTCTGACTCAGGTCAGCAAGCATTCAGGTTTGGATCCTAAGACCCTATGAGGAGGGTGAGTCAGAGCACAAGTCCTGCTCGGACATATGTTCAAACCCTGTCATTTAACTGTGTGGAGGAGCTCAAACCACAGACCTGAATCAGATGGTCTCTGTAATGCAGTGCGGAGACATTAGCATGGCTGAGACACCCAGGTTCAGCAACTGTAAGCCAAGGTTTACAATGCCATGTGAATGCTCAAGCATGGGCCTGGAAAAAACAAGTTCCCAAGCCGGATCTCACAGACCCACTACAGTGCAGTGTAGACATACCCTTAGCAGGTCTCAGTCCAGTTTCAAGCAAACAGATGGCCACTTACCATGGCTTTTCTGCAGGACTTGTTAGCAACCACAGCATAGAGGCCAAGGCTTTGAGAATCACAGAGTGGATAACCCTTTTGCCCACGGAACTCCCTCTTGGTTGGCAATGTGTTGGGACAGTGTGCCAGGGGAAGCACACTCAGCCTCTGGTATCTCTGTTCCTTGGATACACAGAAGATGGTCACTCTGCCTATTAAGTTTCCATATATAAAGAGTTAAATGATGAAAAATGTTGTAATCGTTAATCAGTTGTTATGGACTGTTATATAGTCCAGCAATATGCTACTCTTTAGTATTATTTTTCATATTAAAATAGCACTTGGGAGTCCCAGTCACGGATTAGGACTCCATTGTTCTAGGTGCTGCAGAAACACACATGACAAAAAAAAATGGCTGCTTTCCAAAAAAGAGTTTACAGTCAAAATATTCATTTCTTTAATATGCACATAACCTCTATTCATCATGATCATTACTCTTTATAAGTCATTTATAAATGGAACCTTCATAGAACAGAACTGGTGGGGAGGGATAGCTCAGTGTTTGAGCACTGGCCTGCTAAACCCAGGGTTGTGAGTTCAACCACTTAGAGATCTGGGGCAAAAATCAGTACTTGGTCCTGCTATTGAAGGCAGGAGGCTGGACTCAATGACCCTTCAGGGTCCCTTCCAGCTCTATGAGATATAGGTATATCTCCATATATTAACTTGCAACCCAGAACACTTCACTTACCAGGGGTGCCCATCCATCACCTTTCACCAGCAGTACATTCACATGGAAATAAAATAAATAGAGGATTGATTTTTAAAATATATCTTTGTGGACAATATTTTTGGATAGATTATTGTGCGCCCTAATATGCCAAAGGGAGAGAAACACTTAAGTCTCTCTCCTGATTTCTGCCAGGGTACAAAGGTAAGAACAGCCTCTTGTTATATTTCACTATTTCCATTTAAGGACAATATTAGAGCGTGGCTCAAACCAATGCCTTGGATTTGAGCACGCTCAAATGCTACAGTTGCAAACTTTCAGACAAATTCAGAATCTGAGTTGGTCTAACGTACAAATTCTGCTGATTCCCTCAAAGCACAAGTTATATCACCATGTGCATGCTTTAAACGCCTCCAAACTTGGATTGAGACTCACTCCCAGTTACCAATGTGTGACTTACAACCCTCAATTATACATTGCTTTTGAATCAGACCACCGAGTCTCCGGGACTCTTCACTGGCATAACTAATATGTCCAAGAACACGTGGAAAGGAGTACATCAGGAACCACTACAGGAGGGCATAAGTAGGTGCCAAGAGGGCATACATAGGTTCTAAGGAAATGTAAACGTCAGGTCTGAATCTGGCACTTATCTTCATAATGAGCAGCAAAAAAAACCTGGATATTCAGACATTCCCTGCTCCCCCAAATTTTGGGCAAGGATCTGAACTTTGTTGTTCTGACATATAGCCTGACAAACCAAGAAGCACACAAGTGCTTGCAGAATTATTTCCCTGTATCATCAGAGGGGTTCAAACCTGATATCTTCAACACCAGAGCATGGCCTGTGCTGCTTGAATTAAAGGAGTAGCTCCGTTTGTTGGCAGACAGTGGTAGGCTATTATCCTCTGTGTGGACCAGTCTGTAGGAGATCTGACACTTATTTTCAAGTGTACTACACTTGCTTATTTAAAAAGAAATAAAAGTTACATCAAAGTTTTTTGTATTTAAATCTAAGAAAAGTTGCAAGTTCAAGTTTAATTTGAATTTTAGAAAGAAGTTTGATTCTGATTTTCTCCTAACGCATCTGAACCTAACTTTCTAGTGGTGTCCTGTGTATTAAAAAGAGACCAGAAGTCATTTACAATAGCACTACAGCAGACATTTAGACAGCTGACAATTTAACATGCTTAGAAATATGCAATCATCACTTCAGCTTTTCAGGCAATAAACCATGATTTGCCTTGTCCTTCATCTGCAACAGTAATTTTAATCCACTTGACTCAGTTTAGTAAGTATCCTTTAAAGGAAAGATCTGCAAACCCAGGTAATTAATAAAAGTAGAGTTTGAACTTGCATTTCAGAGAGAAAGTAATTCATAAGTATTAAGACAATTTTATTCAAATATTAAACATTTTCAAAGTACATATATTACAACACTGGAGAAAAGTAATCTTATTATACTGACGTGCTGGGAACATTTCTACTCTCACTCCACGCACACACACACGCACACACACAAAACATATGTTTCGACTGAGTACATACCTGGGATCTCAGACAGGCTAGCCCAAGTTGCTGGTGCTGCTACTGCAATCATGCTACTATTTTTAGTGCACCAGCTTGAACAGATCTATTGCATGTATGTCTGCCCGAACAGGGAATCACACCTCCCAGTTGTTGTTTCAACCTACACACACACTGTACATCAAGAACTCAGAAAGCAAAGGATTCACAAAGTGACAGTTGCTCCCACAGGGCTAACTCAGCCATGTTGCTAGTCCTCTCTATTTTATATTAGACACTAATGACAGATTAAAACAGTGAGGTTTATGTTTTGCAACGGAAAGAGGCATGGAAAACACTATACATGTGCCACATGGTTGACTTAATGCAGCAAGAATAACGTTAAATTTCAATGAAATTGCCCCCTCCCACTTTTTGGTGTCAAAAATTGACGTTTCTATGACATTTTTCAGCAAAATTCAAAACATTTTGGCCAGTTCTAGAAACCGTAGTGTGGAAGCCATGTGGAATTTGGGAGGGTCTACCTAGTCTCCCCTCCATAAACTATGTAAACTTTGGAGGATTTGGTGGAACTTTACATGAGTTTTGCAGTTCATCCAACCCCGAACAAAACAAAACCTTTCCAGCTGAAAGAGCTGAGATTTCTGGAAAGGCACCTTGAGCCAGGCTCTCTCTACTCTTCCTTAGCAAACTCCCCATGGCTATTCTATTCCCCCAACCCAAATAGTGACAACACTCTGAATTCAAAGTAGTAGTTAAAAAAACGTGACTTCACTTGCAAAAGACTCTTCCAAAGTAAATGCATTAGCTTTTGATTAAAGCAGGCAACAAGGAGTGAAGTCAACTCCAAAGTTCTATCCCTAGCTTTGCCACTAACCTGCTGTGAGACACGGAGCTCAAGGTTATACTTTTCCCCCATCTGAAAAAATGGGGCTAAAATTAACATTGGTTAAATAACCGGGTTGGTTTTAAAAGGGAATTACCCCACAGTATGCTGTGAGATACAAGTAAAGCATTTCAATCCATTGGAGAATCTCAGATGTAAATCCAAAGGATTATAACTCTACTTTCTAAAGGCCATTCTATATGCAGAATATCTCCAGGTACGGTTAGGGCTCATCTGCATGGGATGTCCCTGCGTGGTAACTGACAGCGTAAATCTACAGCACACTAGTTCGCCGCACAGAAACATCCTGTGTGGCCATTGCTAATGTGCACCCTCCACAGTGCACTTTGATGTTCTCCTCTTTCCAACAGAAGTATGTCAGAGCACAATATGGAAGTTTGAGAGCACTGTAGCAGTGTCCACGCAGACATTACTGCATGGCAAGCTAGTGAGCTGTAGATTCACACCCTAGCTTGCCGTCCAGTAACTTCCCATGTTGACAAGCCCTGAATCTGTTGCAGGGACCACTGGTAGGCAGTATTTTGAGTGCAAGTTTTTTGGAGCAGGGGCCATATTTATATCTTGTGTTTGTACATCACCTAGCACAATGAGGTCCTGGCGGATGACAGAGTCTCCTAGGGCCACCACAGTACAAATAATACATAAAATAAATATACTTTGACAGTGTGGCATATACATACTGTGTTTGTTACCATTTCTCGGCCTTTGAGCTCTTCTGCCTTCCCTTTCTCTTCAAAGAAGGGATGGAGCAAAGCTGCAAAACTCAGATCGAGGGCCCTGATCCAGAAATCTGATCTGCATGGGCAGCCATGTGGAGCCCCATTAATTTCCATGGGCCTGTGCAGATGGTCTATCCATATGGATCTGATTGCAGGATCAGGACCTAGGTTTGGTTTTTGAACTTCTCTCCAAGTCTGGTGGTATTTGGATCCAGAATTTTAGCCCAGGTCCACCTCTAATAGACAGGTATATGTACAGAATAGACAAACTAGACAAATGGACTAGCAAACAGAAAAGGGAGAGGAAAGGATATATTTCCAAAGTTCTATAACTATGAGGAAAAATAAATGCAGCTTATCGTTGCGCCATCTTCTTCCATTCAGAATTTTCTACCAAAGCCTCCAAAGTTCACATGATGCCTTGCCATTGTTTCTTTAAAGAGGAACTCTCTCTCTTTCTCTGTATCTCTGAGGCAGTACATGGCACAATAAGAGCCCTTTCATTTTCAAGACTCAGAGTCGTTGCTGTGGTAACTCTCCCAACCTCACTGGTATCCAAATAAATAGTTAAAATTAACAAAAAAAAAATCAGTGGAGCTGGCTGCAGGCAAGTCCATAATATGAAGGGTTAGATTTACACAAAGAAGCAAGGTTCAACAGGACAACAAAGAAATAAACCTCTGCAAAGATTAAGCATCTTAACATGTTGATTATTTCAGACCAAAGTATATTTGTGCCATTTCACGAAGTATTTGACTGAAACAGGAGGCACAAAGACATAGGAGATGCAATGCAGAATGCTAGTAGCTCGTGGCATAAGTATTCTGGTGACAGCATTTGAACCATTTGGAGACATATTTATCCACCCCACTCCCAGACCCTCCTTCCTCAAATATAATAGAGCTTTGGAATAGACAAAGTGTAAGAGGAGCTTTTGAAGGATTTTATGCAACAGTCAGTAAGTAGCATAATGTCTCATTAATTGCTGCCTTGCAGGAAATGCTGCTACACAGAGAAACTAATGCTTTCCTTTAAAAAAGGTCTTTTTCTTTTCTTTTCTTTCCCCCCCTCTACGTGCTCAGACAATCTACCGCTTGAGGCCCCCAAGTATCTGCTATTATCAGTTGAGTCACGTCTAGTGCCAGGCAAAAGGTCATTTCAGGTCATTCTGGAGATGAAAGGAAGGGGTAATGTATGTGAGAATGCCTGAATTGGCAAGCAAAGAGAAAAAAAGGGAGAGGGGGAGAGAAAGGGAAAGGATAAGAGAGAGTTAGAAAGAGGGAGGGAGAAGATGAGAGGATGATATTATACTCTCATATAAATGTTATTATTGCCAAGAAACAAGTAAGAGATCCAGATCATAGCAACTCCGGTGATACATGATTTGAACTCAATTCTTCGTCAGACAGAAAAAAAAAAACCAACCCAGCCACATTTTCCAAGGTCACCACTTTAATTCATTCCTTTACTGAATGTTATTTAAACCTGAAACAAACTGCTGCTGAGAAAGGCAATGGCCTGAGAGGAAAGAACTACCCATTGTTTGGGGTGTTCGCCTCGGATTCCTTTGTTTGGGAGTTTTAAAAGTGAGGTGCACACTTTGTATTTCTTGCTGTGTATCTCTTTAAAACCAGTTTCACATTTGGTGATTGGAAATAAAATAGAATGACACTGCAGCAGACATCCAGCCTCTTTCCCCTCCTCTCCCTCCCCTCTGCAAGGTTTCAGATGGGTAGAATTCTCAGTCAAGCCCTTCAGTCATTCCTGAATCCATCCCAAGGTCTTCTGCACTCCTCTCTTTCTCCCTCCTCCCCCAGCTCTCAACTCTTGCTGTACTTGTCTAACAAATCATTTTTGTAGGACAAGCGAGGAGCTCTTTCAGAGACAGGCACACCAACCCTCAAGGGAGCAGGAGGTTCGGTGGCTACATTTGTGCTGGAATGTCCTCTCTTCTCCCTACAGTCGTCTCTCTTCCACTACCCAAGTCCCAAGCCCACTATGCTGCATTGCTGGAAGTTAAAGCAGGATGCAGCTCTGTTTGCAACCCAAGAGGCTAGACAACAGTAGGAACCTGTGAATTATATTAACCTCTTACTAACGTATGGTGACATAGTGGGATCCCACCAGTGGGTGCCCAGGCCTGCTATGTGGTTCACTCCTAACAACGGGTTCCACTTGCTCCTGGCCATGTTAGCAAGAAGTGCGGCTGTTAACCAGCCTCTCACCCCACTGTGGGTCATGCAGAGAGTTTTAGTGTTGCCGCTCCCACTGGTTTCCTAAGGCTACGGGTGCATTTCTCTAGGGAATGGATACAGAGATTCCTTTGTTAGTAGCAGGCTGCTCTGCTTACTGGGTTGGGGAGGGTGGTGGTTAAGCTACCTGCAGCTTTGGGGGGCCTGCTTAGAGTCTGGATTGAGCACAGCCTAATCAGCGCTTGAGACCGGCTGCTTTGAATCCACTGATTGGACAACGACTTGCCAATCAGCTGTCTGAGGCCCTCATTGCTCTGCCCCTCAGTGACTGGTCTGGGAACAAGGGTGAGCTCTCACTGGCTGCAGGAATGGTGATGAAAGACTTAGGAAAACTGCTGAGTGGGGAAGTTGCTGGCAGCAGCCTGCTATATACAGGAAAGAGCACAGCTATTTTAAACAGCACTAAATTATTTAAAACCATAGGGCTGTATAGCCTCGCTAAATCGCAGCAATGACTAGCTGGGCCCATTGGACAATGCTGACTTATGCAACGTTGTTCATGCTCTCACTAACATGAAAAAAGAACATATAATCCAAGATGCCATAGAACAAAGTGGGCTGAGTTTTTCTTCCAACAGACTTGTTTAATTAAAACTAGAGATGATGCTAAGTTTACATCCAGATTTAGATCCAAATCTGAACACTCGAGGGTGTTCACCCTGGGTGTTCTCGTTCTATAATAATTAAATAATAATATTTGGGGCTTCCATCTGAGGATCTCAACACACTTTATACATTTTATTTCATCATGACATTCATGGAGTCCTGTTTTCCCACTGCAGCTTACTGTTAATTCCCAGTGGAAGAGGGAGAATAAGGCCCTCTGCAAGATAGGTCAGTGTCGTGATCCCCATTTTAAGGATGGAAACACTGATGAACAGCGAGCTTAAGGATGCATGTTCAGCAAGTGACAAGCTGACAACAGAACCCACAATGATGGTTTGCTCTAGCCATTTAACACATACAGTATTAACATCCTGACACTTCACAATACACCAGTCAAAGTACTATTCTGTATCTGAAATATTTTACTTGGTGCAACGAGAACTCATTACAAGGGCTTCACTATTAAATCTTAGCTATTAGGTGTGGAGATACTGTTTTGGGGGTGAGCAGTATTGGGATTAGCCAAGGGAGAAACTGATATGTCGATGGTAAACAACAACTAGTAATGAAATTCTTGTTTCTACTTTAACATTTAATGGGTCCTGTAATAGTCAGTTGCCTCCTGAGCGCTGCCTTCCTGACCAGAGGTTGCTCTGCTTCAATTCCCCTGCTTTTCAGGGCTCTCACAATCAAATTACCAACACAAACTCCTTTCTGGGTTAACATCACCCCCCCTCAGTGATGGATTTATTAAAATAACAAAATCATTCCAAAAATAAAGTTCTCAAATCTCCATCAAGTACAAACTTCCAGTCTTCTGCACACCAGGGGCCTCCCAGGCCTTCCCTGCCTGGAGCTCTTTCCCCCCACCCCTGCAAACTCAGGATTCCCTGCTGGAGCCTACTTACTCCCAGCAGTCTGTGTTGCCTCTCTCAATTCCCACCTGATAGCTCAGGCTTCCCTGAGAGAGTCTATGCACTCCCAGTAGCCATTTCCTGTCTTGGCAGGCAGCTGCTGACATCTCTCATACCAGTTTTACACTGGTTGACTATCTCCCTCTCTCCACCTTTTACTGCTCTTTACAGGGGAATTAGCTCCTCTGTACCCAGCTGTTTCTGCTAATTAACCCCCTCATAGTCCACCCCAGGTGTGGTGGACAAGACTAACTGGACCAAGGCTGGCTGGCTCCAGGTCTCTGGTTCCACCGCATTACAGGCCCTCTTGTCCTCTTTGATAACTAGGGTCAGAATTCAAGTTCAGAAAACCGATCAGCTGTTTAAGTGGGAAAATTGCAGGGCATGACCAAGAGCAGCAACATGTGCCCTGACAGCAAATCGGCATATTTCTAAGTGGGTTTGCTGCAGGTGGAAGGGGCCAGCTGACAACCGTGGAGACTGAAACCCTTTATTCATCCATGGAATAGACCTAGGCATGGACAGCTGCACCAACATCCCCCAACACTGCCCCATTGGTGCCTCCTTATTCTTGACCTTGAGGGGTCATCTCCAGTACTTCTCCATGACCCATTCAATGCTTGGTATTTATACAGCGACGTTAACATGGGGCCAAATACATACCCGTTGTTATCGGCACTTTTATGATTAAATATTTGGGAGGAATCCACCTGCTATAGTGACTTGAGCCATGTAAGTAGCTAGGTGAGAGAGACAGATTATGTCCACTATGAACTTAAATGAGACCCTTATTCCACATAGACACAAAAAGCCATTATAAGTAACGTTAGATCACTAATGGCTTGTGCTGGCTTGGAACCAGCTACCTTGACATAAAAGTTTATGTCCTCTGAAATATACCAGTTCCCCAAGGTTTATTATTACAGAAGTGCATTCAGGTCCCAATCGAGTTTGTGCTAGGGATATATACATGGTAAAAAGCCGTCCCTGTCACAAACAGCTTACCGGCTAAGACAACAAGACAGACCAAAAGGAGGGATATAGGAACTATTATTATTCCCATTTCACAGATAGGGAATGGAGGACAGAAAGATCAAGGGATTTGCTCAAGGTCACACAGAGTCTGTGCCAGAGACGACAAGCAAATCCAGTTTTCATGAGTCCCAGTTCAGTCCCTTTACCATAAGATCATAGTTCCTCTCAAACCCAAACTCCACCATATTTAAGTCCTGTAATGACAAGAGCTAAGTCACTGGAAAATCGGATGGTTGAGGATTATATATAATGTGTGGTCTAAAGTTTTGTTGCTCTCTGGATGTTGGATGGATGGTCTGGGAAGCAGCAACTGTGTAACACACTGGATGAAAACTAAATGGCCCCATTTCATTGCACTAACTGGAGAGGGCAATGTATTTGGCAACCTGTGATGATGATATTCCACAGCCTTAGACATCCTCCTTGGGGAGCCCTCCAAAATATATTTTCTTCTCTACCATATATATTGCCCTATTTTCACATTTCCATAGCATTCCTGTGCACTCTCTCTATATTCACCATTGGAACAACTTACCAAGATTGTGATGGATTCTTCATCACTGACCAATTTATATCAAGATTGGATCTCTGGCTAAAAGATCTGCTCTAGGAATTATTTTTTAAGAAGTTCTATGGCTTGTGTTATACAGGAGGTCAGACTAAATGATCACCGTGGTCCCTTCTGGCCTTGGAATCTATGAATCTAGCTGTGCTAATCACCCATTTGTGGTAAGAGGAACAAAATCAGGTTTCATCAGCCCACTGTGCCAGGAATAGATACTGTGCTGATATGTCAGAGTTTACAGTACATCCAGCCACCACTGCTTCGAGGGTCTCTAAATGAATAAAATGCAATGACATGCACAGTCATCCCACCCTCAGCACTCAGTTCCTGGATGACTCCAACTTTATTGGATAGCTACTTTTTCTGATATTTGCATCTCTTTCTTCAGATGCAGGTTGGAAAATGAGAACACAGTCTTTGAAGGATAATCAACAATGATCCATATCAGGTAATTCCAAAGCATGGCTAGGATACAGCAACCGAGGAAAAGTTCTTTTCACTGTGCCCTCTAGTTTAAATCACGGATATATGCTTAGAAACTGTGCCTGTTGCTTCCCATTGATGGCTTTCCATTATCTCTTGCTATTTCTTTCCATTGTGCCTCCCTGCGATTTAAATGAGGCACAGTATTGTTTTCCATGCATTACTTGTATTACAGTAGCATCTAGGATGGAAGTTCTCAAACTTTTGTACTGGTGACCCCTTTCACATAGCAAACCTCTGAGAGTGACCCCCCTTATAAATTCAAAACACTTTTTTCTACATTTAACACCATTATAAATGGTGGATGCAAAGAGGGGTTCAGGGTGGAGGCTGACAGCTTGCAACCTCCCATGTAATAACCTCAAGACCCCCTGAGGGGTTCCAATCCCCTGTTTGAGAACCCCTGATCTAGGAGCTCCAGTCCTGGACCAAGACTCCATTGTGCTAAGCTGTTGTGTAAAGGTGCTGTGCATCGTTAAGCAGCGGCTGTGCTCATCTCAGAAGCAGCTGCAATTCTGAGGTGAACTCCCGCATGTAGTTTGTTTGTGCTTTCTGGGTTCCTTATTATGGCATTTTGGGACCCAAGGAGCTACATCACAGAGTATAAAATACTCTTCAGTACCATCTCTGGTTTAGAGCGCTGAACGCTAAAGACCCCTGCTTGTACTGCCCCATTATAAATAACTCTTCGCCAGTTACACAGAAAAGTCAAATCAAATTTTGTGTAAGCATCAACCTATGAATGCTGGGGCAGGATGGGAAGCTCTGGGAAAGGTGCAAGAATCCCTGTAACAGACATTTATAGAATAGTCTTCTGTAATGGGGGTCCCCACCGCTGGAGTATCTCCTGGCAGACTCAAATGCATTTTTCCCCTCTTTTTTATCAGCTTCTCAAAGACCTGTGGTCTATTTTGTGTATATCTGTGAAGGAA
This sequence comes from Gopherus evgoodei, assembly GCF_007399415.2. Classification (NCBI taxonomy): domain Eukaryota; kingdom Metazoa; phylum Chordata; order Testudines; family Testudinidae; genus Gopherus; species Gopherus evgoodei. The sequence continues at coordinate 13,603,702 of NC_044340.1, read as the reverse complement.
TTTAAAGCAGGCATTTTGCAAATACTAGGACATACATTTCCTTTTTAATTGCTGCACAGTATGTTGTGGCCCGTGCTTAGTAATGTACAGACAAAGGGTTAAAAGCAACAGCACACTTGTCTAGAGTGAGAATGCTGCAGGTGTGGACGATTAACAAGGTACTAATTGGGTAACCCGGTGATAATCGAAGCAAGCACAGAGGATAGTGGAGAGAGGCTTTGGAGCAGACAGAACAATTGCAAGTGCTGGGGCTCTGTGAATGGAAATAAAGACAAGATGAACTCTAAGGCCTAATATTGCCCTCCATCCAGCATGCAGAACTCCCATTGACATCAGTGAGAGTTCTGTGGCAATTTGACCTCAGTTTTATATAGCCCTTAATTTGTTTGCCACCCAGTTCTTCACAGACTTCATACACGGTTTGCAAAACTTCCAATCCCAGTGAGGTTACATGGAGCAATATTAATACTGGAGACGAGCCTGAATCGAGCCTTCAGGTCTAAGCGAAAGGAAACTTTGCAGAGCAGGAGGGAGTTCAGCATCTGACCTTTGCAGCCAAAGCCCAGAAAAAAAATGTTGGCATGCAGGTTTGTTTCAGGGATCATACCACCGCTACACAGAATCTTTTCACTGAGGAAAGGAAGATATGTATGATCACCCCCTATAAGCAAGTGGGCAGGGACAGCAACTGAGGAAGAAAAAATATAAAGCCCCAAGCTTTAGATCCATCCAAGTTCCTGTGCCAAGGGCTGGATTTCAGCTTCATTAGCACAGAGATCAAAAACAGACACAGAGTAACTCAGAACATTTGATTACAACTGCTGTATTTTTGCCGTACAACATTTACAATGTGCATAACATTGCTAAACTGTTTAATCAACACACAGGCCTGGAGCAGCGAACCATGGCCACTGCGAGCCGCCATAGGCCAGACTTGTGGACACGGCAGGTAAACAAACCAGTGCCGGCCCGCCAGGGGCTTTCCCTACACAAGTGGCATCACAAGTTTGGGAAACACTGGTATAATGGATAGAGATGTTTTGATCAAACCAACATGTACAAGGTAATGGGTGATAACAACCCACGTCAGGGGGCAATAGCTATGTCAGAGGAACAACATGTAACTTGTTTGTATTGGTGTATAAAATGGAGTCTCAGAGGGAGTGTCTTTGGCCTGCCTAGGAGGGAATGGAAAGTCCTGCCATTCACTGAACTGCATCCATTGTCACGGGCCTACATTTGCTAGTGTAACTGTAGACATCAATCTGGGGAGTTAGGAATGTGCTTCATTGATAATAAACCTGGCTGGGGGCCTTGAATTTATTGGGCAGTTCGCTAGAGGTCTGCTGTGCCAGCTACCTGTGCAGAGCTGGGACCACACACAGCTGAACATCTGACGACAACAACCACTGGAGACTTTTCTACCTTCCAGCAAGTTTGGGAGACGAGAGAACACCCCATCAATCCCATTAGCCACCACTACAGCAGCTTTTCCTTTGTTTTTTAGCTCCACCCAAGAACACCTATGTGATAGGTAGGAAACTGAGGGATTTAAGGAGCTTTGGTGGTTTTCTAGTTCCAGGATGGAAAACCAATGTATTTCAAAAAGCATCTACCAAGCAATACCAGCCATTACCCAATTGGCGACCACCTGGATGCCAAAGCCTTTGGTGTCACAATAAGCCAGAGATGGACAAAGGCTGAACAACCAGCCAGACTGTGTTAAGGACCTAGCTAGAGACTGATCTGCATGGCATCTGATCTGCAAGGAGGCTACGTCCCTTTGGGATTTTCCATGATGATGATGGCGATCACATCCCCATTTTACAGAAGAGGGAAAATTTGGGACCAAAAGGTGACATCACTTGCATACAACCCCATAGTAAGCCAGTGTCAACGACAGGAACAGAACCCAGTTCTCCTGATGTCCCATCCCAACACAAAATCACTGTGTTCTTAGATCATTTTAACTTGGATGCATATTAAAGTCAATGGAGCTACACTGATTTACGCTAGCAGTGGATGTAGCTTAATATTACTAATTAATTATAAGTAATGTAAAGTGTTATATAAGTAATGCTCAGTGGCATTTGTTTAAAGTAGTAACAGCAGAGGATTTTAATACAGTTAAAAGTGTAAATATATTTCTATGCTTAAATAATATTCAGTTTTTCCCCAAACATTAGTGCTATAGCCTCTGCGGCAATGTTTCCAGTGCATGTACACACACACACACACACACACACAGCTTCCTGTAACGTGACTGGAGACGTAACCCATCAGCACCTGAATATTGCTTTGTTTTAGGGACCAGCCATATGTTTCCTATTTCAAAAATTACTTCATATCACAGGAAGCCACTTTTTCTAGCAACAATAGCGGATATTCTAGGAACAGATTTGACAATAAAAGAATAAAAAACAAGGACAAAGTTGAAAGCACCTAATGCAGCACCTCTGACAAAAATCCCAAGTGTAATTGATTATTTGATTCTTCATGCTCAATATATTTCACACCACGGCTAATGCATTCGTTTAAAAGGGGTCACATCGGCAGCATCTGAAGACTGAAAGACTTCAGAATAGGTACAATGTGTAGTGACACTGTCAGCTTCCCCATCAGCGTGCCTCATGCCTCATCCTGAAAGAACGGGCTCTGAAGTAGAGAAGGTAGCTGTATTCTCTGGTCTGATACAACCTTGGATGTTTCTGCGAAGACAGACACCTCTCTGTGCAGACAGCCATAGACTAGAGACTCATTTGACACAGTACATGGGAAAACAGATGGCAATGTTCCTGATTGCCATCATTCTGGGTCATACAAACAAACAACCTAGAGTATGTTGAATGTAGGGATGGATGAAATTTTTCTGTCAAAATTGTTTTTTCAGAGGAAAATTAGGGTTTTTGACTTAATGAAAAGATTTTTTGTTAGAAGTGTGTGCATACTGTAGAAAACAATTTATTTTTTTGTAAAAAATCTGAATGCCCTAAGCCTGAAATATTTCAGTTCAGATATACCACTGCAGTGCCTCCTGGATGTTCAGTTTCTTCACGTCCCCATTCTCCTCTATGCCCCCCACACCTGAACTACATCTCCTATTATGCACTGCAATCATGAGATTCCATTGATGCACCATCTTCCCTCACCAAGAGGGAAGACCATGGTGCATCCTGAGGGATGTATTTGACCAGGAAGCACAGTCTATACATGAGAATGGGTGCATGAGACACCTACAGTACAACTCTCATGAGGCACTACAGCAGCATTTTGGAAAACAAATATTTTGGAGTTTACATTTTCCCTGCGGGATAATTCTGACCAGCTTTAGTGGGAAGGTTCCACATTCTTTTCTTCTTGAGGCACCTGGTGAGCCTATGAAAAATACGGTATCACCATGCAGCAGCTGCCTGTGGATATTTACCCTCCTTTAGATACATCTTTCATCAATTTGAATGGAATATATGTATCTAAATCCCGTACGTGGCTTTGAAAGTCCCAACCTTATTTCATATTTCATTCAGCAAAACCATCCAATTTTGAATTTATTTAGTCACAGAATTTCCAATCTGCCACACAGATGTTCTAAAGACACCAAGGGATCTTATCACAGAATTTAGCTCCCAAGTTGCCACAACATATGCTGGGTTTTTCATTATACTTCCAAAAATCCAAAATGTAGGACCAACACTGCATCACTGTGGTCATCAACACTTTACTCCACAGCTTTAAAGTTCCTCCTGATGGAATAAGGTACTACTCAAGGCAAGTATAAAAATCTGGCCCAAAAGGTCCATCCAAAATTCATACATCTTTAATCAAAACTTGTTACTCTGGAAATCCTGCAAGATCAGGGTCACTTACAAGATTACGTCTCTCTCCACTGTTTGGCTGAGCCACAAGTGTCTCCCTAGTGGTGTTTTGATGCTTTTAGTCCTGGAATAAACAATATGGCTCAAAGACTTGTGAAAATTTGAAATATTAGCAAATAAATGTTAATTTTAACCCCAAAGTACATTCTGCCAAGGTTTTGGGCAAAGATTCAGCTCAGCTTTAGGCTTATATGAAGTGGTTCAAGCCTGCAACAGAGGCAGCAATGAAACATGACAGTAGTATAGAGACAAGACTGCAAAGACGGCACTCTCCATTGTTTTTCAGACTCTGTCTACATCTGGCAGAAAAGTTGATCAACCTGGGGTAGCTAATCAGGCTGCTCCACACAGGCTGCTGCAATTTCTGTCCTTCTCTTCCCAGATTCTTCAGATCAAAGATTCAAGTCCAAGAATTATTATTCTCCAAATATGCTGCTCCCTGATCTTAATGTGCATCTTCTGATGGACACCAAAGGCACGGCTAAACCAGCAATGATGCACTTCATTGACTTTGGTCAATCTGGCTAAAAAAAACAGAGGGTGGGTTCCATAGCATGTAAAATCCCAATACATAGATTTATATTTTAATCCAGTTACAGCTCCTCTGTGTAGGCCTGAACGGCAATGTGCCTCAATCATTTTGCAACAGGAAGCCTTCTTCACTTGTTGCTTTCTCCATGTTAAAATGCGGTGAAGGTAGAATTGGCCTTGTAGTCAATCATTTCTGAAGAACATTCTCTTTTGGGAGCATAACAGTGCCTGTGAGCACAAAAGCTTCCTTGAAGACTACAGTTCAGGTTGTTGAAATGCAAGATTCAGATTTTGCTAGGAGGCATAATTTCTGAAGGCAAATGATTCCATCTAAGACTAAGTTACAAGAGATCTTTTGCATGCAGAAACATTTCTTTGTTCTGTCACATGCTGTCCACACCTTTTATTCACAAACTGGGCCCCCGTCAGAAAGCCAGCCAAGATTCTTGTGCATTATCAGGTCACAATGTTCAGAGTCCAATTATATTAATAGTCATAAAAAAAGAACTAACAATGGTTCAGCACACCAATGAGAACAGTATTCAGGGACTTAACAAGTCACTCACTCTAACATCTGGCATATTCTTTCGAGAAGACTAAACACATGGAGATTCTTGCTGCAGAAGTCAATGGAATGGAATGATAATTGCTCATTAAAGTGCCTCCTCCACGGGTTATTTTTAACTCCCATGCTCTTTCTAATCATGGTGCATGCATCAGATGATACTGAAAGGGGTCAGTGCATAGGTTTCTTCCCTCCAAAACCACACTTCTAACAAAGCCTTTTGATCAAGCTGGGGGCTTTGCATACCACACTGATGGCACCTGCTCTTAGTTCTAAGTACAAACAAGGGCCTGAACCAACATGCCTGATCCAAACAAACTTTAGAGGAAGTTCAGCTCGAGATCAAAACTTCAGTAGACAGTGCTGGGAATAAAACTCAAAAGTTCAGACTCCCATTATCCTGCTGTAATCTCTGATGAAGACATCCCCTTTCTCCCCTCCCTCACAAATCAGAAAGCTATGCATTGCAAGCAGCTAAGGTGTCTGAGTGCAAATGCTGGAGGCGTTAGAAGACTGAGCAATTAGAACTACATGCACAACATGGGTAGGGATCAGACATTAAGGCCTCAACTTCAGCAAAGTCATTACATGCCAAATGTGAGTTGCAGTGGGGGTATTAATCTACTTCTGAAGGAGGCTATTTAGGGCCAGATTCTCACAGGCGCTTACCACCAGCCAGCTCACATTGACTTAATTTGGGAGTTGTGGGTGCTCAGCACTTCTAAGATCCAGGGGTTACCACAAAGTCCACAATTGGTGGCAATGTAGAGGCACAGTTCCGAAGGAGCTTAGCCACTGACCCACTCTTAAAGAAAGGACAGAGTGTGCTCCCACCCTGGGTGAGCTGAGCTTCACTAGATAGTCCAAAGGGGCTGTGGTCATGTCCCACACTTAGCCATACCTCTTCTGGGGAGTCGAGAGACTTGCAGATCAGGGGAATGCAAGGACAATTATGCCCAGCCGCCATTCCATTCTTTCAGATTCTTATACTTGCCCGTTACCGTGGTATCGGAACCCTTTGCACACGTGTGGGAGGAGAGAATGAATTGTCTGAGCTTTCCCATCCTCCCAACCTTATGCATAAGCCAAGTAAGTGAGCCCTATATTTTTAAGGTTCAGCAGAGAATTTAGGAGGAAGGGTAGACTGTTCATGGCCTAACATCAAAGATGGTGATTAGGGTACAATGAGAGCAGGGACTTGGCATTACAAAGGTCAGGAGGAACAATCTAATGAAAAGTTCACCTGATACCGTTATGAAGAATGGCACAATGCTAGAAAGACCAAACCCAACACTTTTGTGGAAAAGGTTCAGGAGGGGTGTGGCCTTACATATTTGGTTAGAAGAGGGTAGAGCATGTGTTTGGAGAGGTGCAGAAAAACAAGATTATTCTGCCCATAACCAGGTGAACTTTCTTTCACCCAACAGCCCTCAAGCCTTACTGGTGATTAAGTGGATTCTCTTCTGCCACGGTCCCATCAATACCTATACATTCTCTGATTGCATAAAATAAACATCCTTATCTTCCCTGTGATAGGGTAGGACTTCAGATATATTTCAGTGCATTGAGTGCTGGGGAAAGGCTGGAGAATCACAGTTTCTCTGTGTCCAGTTACAGCCCTAACAGCAGCCAGGCCAGTTTCACTGCATCTCCCTACCAATGGGTAAGTCTATGGTGCAGTCTGAGGTGTGACACACCTGAACTAACTTTGATCTCGCTAGCCTGAGTAACAATAGCAATGAAGCACAGATGACAGCATGGGTTGTACAAGCCCACTCAGGGCCCTGGGTCTGTACTTGAGTGCCAGCTCTCACTGTAGAGCAGACATACCCAATGGATCTCAACACTACCCAGGAGGAATCCCCTTTTGGGGCTGAGAGGAGGGTTTGCTAAGAGTGGCCAGTTCAGTCTGTGGTCTCTCCAGTGAGGTTGCCAGTAAGTGGGCCACGTGAGCTGCAACAGTGCATTTGAGGGTGTGGACACAGGTATCCACTAGAACTGGACTGAGTCTGCCAGACCATTTCAACTACGAAACCAAACAGCTGTCAGATGCTCTAAGTGTGAACTTGGGCCAATTACAAACCCAGGGATCTAGACACAAAAGGATTCATATCCCATTATCAATTCACTTCTGAGCCAGCCAGTGTCCCCAGAAAAAAAAACCCAGCATATTAATGAAAGCCAGACGGCACTGATTTTCCAGGATTTACAGCACTCCTGCTAGAATCTGAGTTGCCTCCGGGAATTTGCTCCACCTCATGAGCTCTGGGTTCCACTGGGCAAATATGTATCATTTGTAGCATGTTTAGCAACCCATGTCCTTCAGGTAAAATGGTGTGGTAAACTGTCCAGAACTATCCTGGAGGGATTAACCTTCTTTTCAGTCAAGTTGTATTACCAGGCCAACCTGGTTCTTTGCAGCCATATACATGGTGCAATAGTGACCTCCTGTGGCTGCTGTTCCATACATGTGACCTACAGGAAAGAACGTGAGTCTTGTTTCTTATTTCAAAAGTAGAGCGCTGTTTAAGAGAGATGGCAAAAGGTGCTGCAGAAATACCTATAGATAGATCCTCTCCACCTTGTCTCCCATGTATATTTCATCAAAGTCAAACCTTTCCTTCTCCTGTCTCCCCATCCTATATCATTCATAAAAGAAAACCTACCCTTACGAGATTAAATTAACCTCTAAGCATCACTCATATCTACAAAATAGGGTTTAAAGGTACATGGGTCTTATGCAGATTACCTGCAAAGGAGTGACTTTCACCTGATGGAGTACTGGAGATGTGTCACTCTAAGGGATTGAGATCACGGAGGTTTCTTCAGAAGAAGGTACTCTGGAAGAAACTGGGACTATTGAGTCATTCCCATGGATGCTGCTTGCTGGAGACAATCCTCCCTGGTATGGTGCTCTGAGCAGAAGAGTGGAAAGTCAGCTTGCTGGGTATTTCTGTGGTAATAGGTATCAAGTATTAAAACAGTTAAACAGCTTCAGCCTCCTTGTTTCTTCTCTTCCTACAAGCAACTCCCTTCCACCAGAGGTGAGCACCAAGAGAAGAAGTTTCCTTCGGGGAGACATTTGCAAATTCTCCATGATTTTCCATCAAGCCAACCTGCACTGCAACTCATCATTCCTTGCAGCAAAGAATTCCAAGGCAAATGCAAGAACTTTTAGTTGGTCACCACAGTGGTGGTTTCCTAAATGCCAGCTACACTTAGAAACCCTCGAGACACATTCTATATAATATTGTCTGGTTTTATCTGTAGGTTTTATTCTGGTGAGTCTTGTTTGTGGTTGGTGGAGCTCCAGTGCATCACACCATACATAATCCAATGTGCTTTTTTGTTATTGTTATTCTTGCTTTGTTTCAAATAGTTGGGAATTTGTGGAGACTGCATGAGTAAGTGTAACCCTACTGGAGGGATACAAATCTTCTGTCCATATACAGCAATTCACATAGTGTGAAATTCACCCGTGGGGAGCAGGTTATGTATCATTTAAACCCTCTAAACAGGGATTAAGTGTGAGGTAAGCAGTGCATAAACCTTGTGTTGGCCAGCAGCATGGGGTGAATTTTACCCATACGCAGTAGGGGCAATTAAGAAATATATTCATTTAAACAGCCTTATCATTCCACTATGTCCCTTAAAGCAGATGCCAGACTTTGTGGTCACTTTTCAGATGAGTCTTTTGACAAGCCATTCTGCGATGGCTGGGGGTATGAGAACAACTATGACTCTCAGTGGTGATATGCTTTTGTTAGTTTGTCTGGTTAACAGTCTTGCTCTCATTCCTGGATTTGTAGGAACAAAGCACCAGAGGTCAGATCAGATATTAAACTGGAACTGCACCTGATCTTAGGCAAGAAGTCACCATCTCCAAAATGCCTGATGTGTAACTGAACATTTTGTGGGTCAGTCATCACTGATAGTGGAAGATCCCAATGTCAACAGTCAGATTTGGATTCAAGCTCTCACAGAGTACAGGAGATAGGGTTACCACCTGGGCACCTCCTCTGCTAATTCCAGACTTTAAAAAAAAACAAAGGTAGACTATGCCTTTTTCAAAGAAAAAAATATTTTTATGCAATGTATACATGTCATCATCAATATATGATTAATTGTGCATGTGCTGTGACAGAGACACTAGCAACAGGAACGTATGTCTAAAGACACATAAAAGTGAAGAGACATGCCGTGACACACTATCATTAAGGAATCATAATTTCCTTCCTATATTCCCACAACAGCTGTCACTAATGTCTTGAAGACAGGCCATGTTCTAAAACACCATGTCAAACACCTTCTCAGACAAAAAGGAAAGGAGGGCACGTTAACTAGATGAACAGAAGGAAGAGTATTTTGACGGCTTGAATGAATTCAACCTCCCCATACAACACCCATATCCTTTGCTATAAGTCGACTTGATAAAGATCTTCAGAGCTGCACGATCCTGATATATGGGGCTAAGTAATGATTACTACTATTAGGGTAGTGTCTAGAGGTTCTGACTGAGATCAGAGCCCCACTGTGCTTGGTGCTGTACGTGCACACGCATCAATAGTAAGGCCTGGTTTCCACCTAAAACCTAGGTTGACAAAGCTACGTTGATTAGGGATGTGAATTAATTGAATGTCCTGTGTGAAGTAGTGGACACAGATAGGTCGATGGAAGAATTCTAGCCACTGCCTCTCACAGATGGATTAACTACATTGACAGGAAAACCCCTTCTGTCAGTGTAGGAGGTGTCTACACTATGGTGCTACAGCAGCACAGCTTGTAGTGCAGGCACACTTTAAGACAGTGTCCGTGTCTGAGAAGCTTAGAATCTAAGTAGGAAAGACAGAGAAAGGAATTTTATTGTACCCATTTTACAGAGGGGAAAGATTGATTAAGGCTGGGATTTTCCCCAAGACCCCAAGGCAATTAAACACCCAACTCTTCTTGATGTTCTATGGGATTTGGGCACCTAACCATTTTAGTCCCTTTGAAAATGCCAGTCTAAATGAACTGCACAAGATCACAGAGGAAATATGGGGCAGAGGCAGCTAATGAACCTTGTACTGAGTCTCACTGCAGTGCCTTAGCCACAAGCACATCTATCCTCTCCCCATGTCTACAAATTCAGCTGCTTCTCAACCTACCCATCGTTGTTTGGCTGATACCATAAATGCAGTCAGCAGAAAGTGGGTCTGGAGGAGGGATTTGAAGGAGTAAAGAATAGTTGGCTCATGGAAGGCATTTCAAATATTGGGATTTGGGTTAAATTCACATATATTTCCCATTATCTACTTCGGAAAACAAGGCAGAGAGAGATGACATGATTTGCTCAAGGTCACACAAGAAATCTCCTACCCCAGTCTCTCCATTACAAGACTACCCTTCCTCTCTCAGCTTCAAGGCTATATTTGTGATACAGGAGGTCAGACTAGATGACCACAATGGTCCCTTCTGTCCTTGGAATCTGTGTGCACAGAGAAAGGAATGTCCTTCTGTTACAGCCACTAGGTAATTAAAAACCAGATGCTGAGAAGTGCTGAGCACCCACAAACCCCACTGAAACCTTCAGCTCTGAGGTTTTGGTTCAGCCTATTATAGAGAGGGAGCAGAGGCAAAGTTCTGGTCCAGGTCCAAACATCTCCATGGTTCAGTGGTAACTGGGTCATGTGTTTGGGTTCAGATCCCTCTTTAGTTTAAGCTAGAGCTGGTTGAAACTTTTCCATTTCCGACAAAAATTTTCATCACAAATTTGCTTTTGGATTTAAAATGTTGAGGGAAACATCGGCAGGACTTTCACTAATTTTATTTTCCAGCTGGCTTTTCTACCAACTATGGAGGATGTTTATATTTTTTCAAAATTGTGACAAAAAGGATAAAAGGCTCATCTCTTAAAAACTCAGGAATGAATTAAGTTGTACAAACATTAACAAACCCACAGAAGGACTGAGTTTAGGTTAAGTTGGAATTTTGGGGGAGGTTAATAGTGGTTGGACAGAGGGACAAAGGATAGGCTTGTTAATGCATTGCACTAGAACTCAGGGGATCTGGTTCGATGTCAAGCTCTGCCACAGATTCTCTGTATGGCCTTGGGCAAGTCACAGCCCGCTTTCTGTGCTTCAGTACTCCATGTGCAATATAGGGATGATAACAATAGAACCCAACCTCATGCATGTTTCATACAAGGCTCTCAAAGCCCTTTACCAATGTGAATGGATTTAGCATCTCTATAAACTATCATTTCCCAGTTTTTCAGATGAGGAAACTGAGGCACAAACAGGGGATGAAACTTACCACAGAGTGAGTCAGTGGCAGAGAAGGGACTAGAACCCAGATGCCGTACGTCTTAAGCCAGGAGACCATTTCTGCACAGCTCTCACCTACTGTACCTGGTACATGACTCCAGCCAGTGCTATCAGTTCTCCACTTTCAGGCACCATAAATTTATCCGGACAAATTAAAACAAACAAAGTTTTATAAAACCAATAACATATCAGTTCAGAACAAGCACGCGGAAATGAACTTGGCAGATGGAAGGATTTACTGGCCTAACATATACAGACGACACCTTTCCACCACCCCTCCGGGAGATGACTGTATGGCCATCATTCCATCACACTCTCACACTCCTCAGGGGGTGTCAGAAACATCTTGTTTCTTTTCATTGGGGCAGAAGGGCTCAGCACTTACAATGGGCCCTTTATCAGACTGGTCTTATGTTTTCTGTGTCAGGCGTGGGCTCCTAGGATTCAGAGCACCATGGATACATGTAATTAATGCAGGCACAAGCAACTGGGGTTGGGAGATCACTGCTTGCTCCATTGCCACCTCCCGGTCTGAAGAAAGTTTATGAGCTAGAATCCATTTGCCTTCCTAGCATCCTCATGTTTCTGTTTATTCAGATAAGATGGCCGACCGTTCTGCAGTAAAGCTGGCTGCCAGGAGGTTAGCCTCGTATTATTCTCTGACTCTGGAGAATATACACATAGGCTTGGAAGGATTATATTTTAACCAGGTAATACCAATGTATATATTGATTTCATCGTGCAACACATCAACTGATGAAAAAAATATTTCCACTGATAATATTCAAAATGTACAGAAGGCAAAGTCAGAGGGGTGCTGCTTGCAAACTTATCTGAGTTTGATTTCAGGCTAAAATGTTGACATATAATATTGACAGTTTGTGTCTAAATGGTTATTAAGCTTCAGCTTTTTGTCAGGTATCAGAGGGGTAGCCGTGTTAGTCTGGATCTGTAAAAGCAGCAAAGGGTCCTGTGGCACCTTATAGACTAACAGACGTTTTGGAGCATGAGCTTTCGTGGGTGAATACCCACTTCATCAGATGCATGCATCAGATTGCAGGACTCTCGTCCATTTATATATGAGAAAGCGAGGACGCTACCTTTATGGAACAAGCTCTATAAGATTTAACAGGGATGAAACCAATGAAAGCATCTACAGAAATGCAGGAACCAGTGGGTCAGGATCTTTGACCTGTGCTATGCAAGAGGTCAGACTAGATGATCATAATGGTCCCATCTGGCCTTAATCTATGAAAATGTAATATGGTTCCATAAAAACTAGTGTATAATCTGAGAGATAATGGTATTATTTCTATAGTTTCGGGGGGGAGGGGGGAAGTAGAGCCTCCCTTTAGGAAGGATGGAATTTTCCATTGAAGTCTATAAGATTTTTCCATAAGGGTTTGATTATTTCTTAAGTATGGAGAGCATATGAGACGCATTCTGCATGTATAGGAGATCTGCTGCTAATAGCCATATCCCCATTACCAGAATCACCATTGCAACAGGCCTGTCCCCTCAGTGCAGGAGCTATGCTTACTTAATTTTCTAAATATGAAACAATGAACGCGGCCTACCATACAGTTTTAAACTATCTTGATTTACCGATAGAAAATTCTCCTTCCTGCCTCTTCTCGTTTCCAGAACAGGGAAAGCCAGGGGAAATAGATGGGGTTTACACACATGCATTTCGGCTCTCATACTGTAGGAAGCAAATTCCAGAATCAAGGACATTTCAATGCAAGCACCAGGGGCTGGATTCCATGCCGACTCTTGCAAGATGCAACACAGAAGGTGAAGGTAACTTTAAGCCACCTTCGTGCCTACCAGAGTCGGGGATTCTCCAGGGGCTGATATGCCCTCAACACAAGCTAGAATAGCCCCAATTGTACAGCTTTGCTATGCGGCCAAGAATAACCAGAGCACCAAGTACTCAATCCATTCCCCTCCCTAGCACCAACCCACCTTCGGCCCAACCCAGGCACACTGCAGCCCTACCCTGCTCCTGCACTGAGGGAATTCCCAGGGCTTTTAGAGCCTTTTAATCACTGCAAGAAGCTGCAGCTCTTTGACTTGCTGAGCTTACAAATTCTGCAGCCTGCAGTCTTGGTCTATTCTGTGTAGCCTTATAGTAGTGATAGCACTGAAAGGATGGGGAAAAATTGATTGGGATTTACAGGGCCTTTGCAATGCAAACATTCCACTAGATCAGGGGTTCTCAATCTTTTTCTTTCTAAGCCTCTTCTGAGCCCTTCCCCCGCGCCGCGCCCCCCCCCTCCCCCACATGCTATAAAAACTCCATGGCCCACCTGTGCCACAGCAACTGTTTTTCTGCATATTCAGTAGATTAAAGGCCAGGGCTGATGTTAGGGGTAGCAAGCAGGGCAGTTGCCTGGGGCCCCATGTAACTAAGTTGCTCAGGCTTTGGCTTCAGTCCCACACGGCAGAGCTCGAGCTTCGGCTTTCTGTCTTGGGCCCCAGTGAGTCTAACGCCAGTCTTGCTCTCTGATTTATTTTGGAGGACCCCCCTGAAACCTGCTCATGGCCTCCCAGGGGTCCCCAGACCCCTGGTTGAGAACCTGTGCACTAGATAACAACAGCTCCCCTCAGCAGCATCACAACCCAAACATATTCTGCTTTCCTTGGTGAAGAAACAGGGGGCTCTTTTCTTTTGGAGGAGGACTCTAAGCATATGCCAGGAGGTTCTGTAGTGATGAACTTCGGATGTTAAAAAACCATTAGGCCCACTAGTCCATCCCCTGCCTTTCGATCAGGCTTATGTTATTACTTGGGTGATTTGCCTGCCAGAATCAAAAGGCTAAACATCCATGCTAGCTCAAAGGAAATTTGAAGTGGAAATTAAAAACAAAAAAACCAGAAGAGGAGGAAAAGTTTAAAGGCCTTTGTTAATCCCTTCAATGCAGTTGCTCGTGTCCTCTATTCACATTTATTTGCAAAGATGAAACAAAAAGAAAGAGAAAATTACTGGCCTATCTACAAGTAATTGCTTTCTTCCCCTGACCTAGAAAAAAATAATAGATTGCATTTTCTAGCTCGTTACACCCAAGGATCTCAAAGCACTTTAATTATTGCTCTCTGTCCCATGTGAGGTAGTTACCTGAGGTGCAAAGTAAGTGACATGCCCAAAGTCACACAGAAGGTTACTGGTACAGCCACAGATAAGCATACTAGAGTCCTAGCTTAGAAGTCCTTGCTCCAAAAACTAACACCCCAGTCTGTCAAATGGAAGGGGCCTGACTCTTAGAAACTCCATTCCAGTGTTTGGGGCATGAATGAGGGAATTTTGCACTTCTTGTAATCTGGAGCTGTTCAGCCCATGGTATAAATTAGAGCAGCCTCAGGGCTTTTCTAACTTATGCTCTGCTTCGCAGGGCTCTGATAAACAGAATAGTCACAGTGCAGTGCATTCCAGCCATACCCTTCTGCGCCACTGATCTCCCAGTTTCATGACTATCTTGCCTTCCAGCACTGGCGGCTGGAAGGTAAAATGCTGTCACTTTTATGTGGGCTTGAGAGGCCCCTACTCAGGTGGTCCTTCCCATCATCTTTACACAGCAACATCTGTTTAAAGTGGCCTTAATGTAACTGAGAATCAAACCTAAGAACTCCTGTGTGAAGGGAAATCCTGGACGTTTCTAAGTACAGTGTCCTGAAATACTCACGAGTCTTTGCATTTTCCCCAAGATCCGTCATTGTCATTTCATTCCCCTTTAATAATTTATTTTTTAAAATATATACCCTCAGTGTCCTTAATTGACACTGAATTACTCTTTCTAAAAGCAGAGAGGCAATCACTTAATTAGCAAGGAAAAATTACCATCATCAGAACAAATTCACAGTTACCGAATTTAACAGTAACAAGTCACTTAAAACTCCATAGCATTATTTCCTAGCCATTTCCCCCTTGATACACCTATTTCAGTTCCCCTTGTGATGCATCATGTTAAATAACCAAGTGGAGTAAGGTCATGACTGGAACAGTGCTACCTCCTTTTATCTTCCTTATTACAGTAAAGGAAAAATTATACTAATTCTTCACCCTCAGCTTTTTTCATGGAAGGATTTCAAAGCACTTTACATATGTTAATTCAGCCTCAACACCCATGCAAGATAGGGAAATATTCCCACTTTACATGTGGACAAAATGAGGCACAGAATGATTAAGTGACTTCCTCAATGTCTCACATGGAGTCACTGGGAGAGCTAAGATGGGGGGAGGGAATTTAAAAGCATATAAGTCCAATTTTCATTAGACTTGGGAGTCTGAGTCTCATTGAAAGTCAATTAAACCTAGGTTCCTAACTCACTTTTTAAAAATGAAACTTGTAGACTCATAGACTCATAGACTCTAGGACTGGAAGGGACCTCGAGAGGTCATCGAGTCCAGTCCCCTGCCCTCATGGCAGGACCAAATACTTTCTAGACCATCCCTAATAGACATTTATCTAACCTACTCTTAAATACTCTTAAAACTTAAGTGATTGGAAAATTTTACCCTGAACTCCAAAGTTCTATCTCCTGTTTTAACCATTAGACCACACTCATATGCATCTTCATGTACTTTTTTGTTTAGGGAAAATGAGATGGCACACTGAAGTCTTTCACTCTAGCAAAACTTACACAGATGCCAAAGGGACTTTTTTGTTTGAAGAAAAACTTCAGGATGAAGCCCATAAGCAGAAGTGACACAAGCTTTATTCCTATGGTTCATCGTATCAAAAGAAGTTCTGGCAAGAAATATTTCTCTCCTATTCTTTCTTTCATGCTATTGTTTGAGTAGGCTGCTTTCTCTTTCTCTCCCTCCCCACCAGATTCCAAAGCTGCTCTATAATTGACATCCTGAAACATATTAGTTTTATTCATCACTTGCAGTCTTTACATTAAGATACACTATAACCCAAGCAGAAATTATGGTCTCAATGCAGAAATTACTGGGTGGGTTTCTTTGGCTTGTGTTATGCAGGAGGTCAGACTAGATTATCATAATGGTCCCTTCTGGCCTTAAAAGTCTATCAATCTATTAAAGTGATGATACAATAAATTGTTCTGGCAGGAGATAGTACGGAGATGGGGTCCATATAAGTACCTAGATACATTAGATAGGACAAGACAGACAGCCAGTAATAGCTCCTGCAAACACCTTAAGTATGTGTCACATTTCTCCAGGAAAGCCAGGTTCATTTTGTGCTGATGTTTTAGTATTTTGATGATCTGGTTTCTTGCTATTTTACACACTACAAGAATTAGGGGGTGGGGGGCATTTGAATTTATACAAATAACAAAAAGACAGATCCTAATCAAATGCTTGAGTCACTCTTGATATTATTTTAAAGACACATCCTAAATAATCTCTTGACATTAGATTATAAATTCTGTGGGGCAGGAAACTTGTATTTGGTTCTGTGTTTGTACAGCACTTAGCACAGTGGCATCCTGGTCCATTATTCCTAGGCATTACAGTAACACAAATAATAAACAATAATAAACAGAAATTCAGTACAGCCCACTGTCACACAGTGTTAGTGGCAGCACCCTGGTCACTTAGATAATTGTGTTTCAGAGAAGATGCCAGGCTTAATTGGAGGCAATTAACCTATTATGGAGATTGTTGACACTTGGGGCAATGATTGGACTAATAAGGTAATCCGTTGAATAAGGAAAGATACAGATTTGGCAGAAACAGGAAGTAAGTGGGTGTGAGTAGAGAGAAGCTATGTGGAAGTCTCTGTCTGCATATTTGTGGTATGTTCTGCTAGGTGTTGAAACTGAAGGTTAAATACACACATGGTGAAAGGGATCCAGCCTGGGTGTTTTTGTCACTGAGAGACCACAAAAAAACAGGCGAGGCAGCACAATTTATGGAGTCGCTGAAGAAGTGCCCTGTGACACCCACTCAAAGCAGACCAGGTGACTGAAAAGCTCAAGCTGTAGTGGTGTTTTCTCAAAAGCAAATGATTAAAAATAAAATATTGGAGGTGAAGAAATGCCAAGGAAGGCTTCAACGTGCTGAGAAAACAAAAATCAATTTTCAACTGATTTCTTGACCAGATCTCTTGATTTCAGTATTGCAATCTCAGATTTTAAATTGTGGCCTGGATGGCAGCCCCCTTAACTTCATCAGTGAGGTGTTACTCTCAGGAGTGGTTGCCCTGCTTCCTCACCACTAGGATTCCATCTTAGGCTACGTGGTTTAGGGAGATGACTTTACCAGGTATTGACTAGTTCGGATTTGACCAAATGACCCATTAGAGGCCAATATTCTAACCAGAGAGTCACTATAAACATGATCCTTGAGTCTCCTCCATAATGGCTTGGAAATAAAGTTAACGGCTGTTTTTCCCTTATTGATCGACAGGCATCTCTAGTGACCCTCAGCTTCTGAGACAGGTCCACTGGCAAAACTCCTTTTGGGCCACAATAGATTTGCTTCCCACTAATTAGCAGATAGGGAAGCCCTAACTCTTCTGATTTTTCCCCTGACAGAATTCATCTATTGCCAGCAGACAGGCTGGTCTCTCACTCCCTTCTGTCAGGTAACATTGTGTCCTGGCATTTAACTAGTGCTCCTTCAAGGGCTGGCATCCCTTTCTGATGGCAGTAAGAAAAACAATATCATCATATCAGGCAAAACCTTGACAAACAGTAGGAGGACATATATATGTTGGAGCATTACTCTGTTAGAAGCAGGCTAGACTGTACCCTTGACTTAATCAAGCAGAGTAGAGAAAGGCCTCCAGCTCTCTGCTCAGCAAAGTAAAACCTACATGGATCTGAATCCAGACTGGAACAGTCTTTCTTCTCTGGCTATGCCCCCTCTGCAAGCGAAGAGGCAGAGAGGGAATGGGGCTTTGACTCTGCCCCTTGAATACAATAGTCAATAATAATACTGAGATCTTATATGATGCTTTTTGCCCATAGATCTCTAAGCACTTTAAAAAGGAATTGAGTATAATCTCCACTTTACAGATGGGGAAACTGAGGCATGGGCAGTGAAATGCCCAAGGTCACCCAGCAGGCCAGGAGCAGATTCGGGAATAGAATCCAGGTCTCCTGAATCCCAGTCCAGTGCTCTACCCAATAGGAAACACTGCCTCAGCTGTCCCCTTTTAAGGGCTGCAATATCATCCTTCTCTTGGGGATCAGGGGAAAAACAGAGGTGTCTGTGAGACATGATGACTTCTGGTGCTACTCCTGGTGCCAGACAACATGTAGGATACATATAAAGGTGTTAGGCACAATACAAAATAAAATGTAGTCTCTGTCCTGGCACATGTAAAATCTGAAAAATCTTATCAACAAAAGAGTAAATCAGTACACTTTAAACAACAATAATTAACTTTTCTCAAAACAAATACTTGTGTGGAAAATTTGTTTCTTTTGAAATTTTCTGGTTTTCACAGTAAACCTTTTTTATTAAAAATCAGTTTTTCATTTAAAAGAAGAACATTTCTACCAAAAAATTGCACAAAAAGAATTAGTATTTCTTTCAAAAATGTGCAGCAAAATATTCGACTTCTTCCAGCCAGCTATTTACAAGCTAGGTCATGGGTAGGCAATCTATGGCATGTGTGCCGAAGGCAGCACGTGAGCTGATTTTCAGTGGCACTCACATTGCCTGGGTCCTGGCCACTGGTCTGAGGGGCTCTGCATTTTAATTAAATTTTAAATGAAGCTGCTTAAACAATTAAAAAAACTTTTTTACTTCACATACAACAATAGTTTAGTTATATATTATAGACATATAGAAGGAGACCTTCTAAAAACGTTAAAACATATAACTGGCACACGAAACCTTAAATTAGAGTGAATAAATGAAGACTCGGCACACCACTTCTGAAAGGCTGCCAACCCCTGAGCTAGGGTAAATCAAGAAAAAGAGGTTAATACACACAAACAGTTATTACTTCCTTTATAATAACTAATGCTTGAAATACTTATTTCTCTGTGAGAACTAATTCTCTCTGTATGTTTTTAGTATGCACACGTATTAGTCATAAATAGCCTATGTGAAAAATGAATTTCCTAAGTGAATGGCTTGAAACTGCATTTAAAAGTGCTGAATGCTAAATTACTCACAGAGACAAGGTGGGTGAGTAAATATCTTTTATTGGAGAAAGACGAGACCTGAAGAGCTCTATGGAGCTTGAAAGCTTGCCTCTTTCACCAACAGATGTTGGTCCAATAAAAGATATTCGCTCACTCACCTTGGGTGTCTCATCCTAGGACCAACACAGCTGCTACACGACTGCAAATTACTCACAGTTGCATTGTAATCACTGTAATAGAAATAGCAGCAAAGAATCCTGTGAATTCACCCACGAAAGCTCATGCTCCAAAACGTCTGTTAGTCTATGAGGTGCCACAGGATTCTTTGCTGCTTTTACAGATCCAGACTAACACGGCTACCCCTCTGATACTGTAATAGAAATGGCTGTGCATGCACTTTCTTAAAGAGCAAAATTAGATGCTGATGAGGTTCACTGAGATCCAAGCTCCAGTTATAGCTACCCAGCAATAGGGTGCAAAGCTGCTCTGATGCTGGCTATCGGAGGATCACCGGAGCATAAAATAGAGCTGACATAACAGCTCTCGTGCCATCTCCCTCCCTGCAACCAAAAGAGGGGTGTGACTGGAGGCAGGGGGAGAGGTGTCCAGGGTTTTGCTGTACCCTGGTGATACCCAATGATCACAATGCCTCACTGAGGTCAGTGGCTGCTGGCATAAGTTAGTGCAGCCTGTAGACTGAGCAACCCCAGGATCGTGGGAGCGTAAAAGTGGCTTTAAAACATCTTTGCAACCTCCTTCCTGAGAGCATAGAGTTCTCCTTTGCCAGAGCTAAGGATCAAGGCAAATCAATTGGTTTTCTATCAGACACCTTTTGCTCAGAGCGATCTGCTTTCCTCCTCACGTTGAATACGCCTCTGCTGACAAAGAATAACTTGAAGCAGCAACAGCAAAAAAAATAAGCATCATTAATCTCAACCGACTATAAAGAAAATACCTGGACTTCTGCTTCCCTATCCTATTTGCACTGGGCTTCTCTGAAGAGCAGAGTGTTTTTGGCTGTAGAGTCTCAGCATTCATTTGGCACAGGCAGTCCTGTGAGAGACCCCAAAAACAGCCTAGTCAATTACTGCAGCAAGTGAAAAATCAGTCTGCGTGTACCTTTCATCATGAAACAAGGTCTGGAGAGGGAGTCATTTGCCAACGTGTTTCTCTCCGTTCTTTTGATTTTTCCCAGCAAGCACAGACTCAAGAATCACAGAACAGCCTAAACCTTAGGCCACACACAGTCACACAGGGAACAATGGTTTGATTCTATGCAATCAATTAAGTGCCAGGGGAAAAGTGCCAACATGACAGATATGGAGACGGAAGCCCATGTTAATACAGAAAACAGGTGCAATGCAGACAGCACAAGCTTCAACTCCATCTCTTTATTTGACCCAGACCTGACTTGGATGAGACAGCCTCATTAGGGGCAAGAGGGGAGTTTAGTTATATACAACTTGTCACCTCTATAGGCCAGGTCCTCAGTAGGTGTAAATCAACATAAAAGCATAAACTTCAAAAAGAGATGAGGATCTGTCTCAAAAAGTTTCTACTTGAAATCCAGCCCATGTACTACATGGCCAGATGTTACAAGGCTGATGGTGGGTTGGTGGTCTCAGCAGTTTTCTGTGTTCTGAACTCCATATTATGAAAACCATCCCCTCATTGTTGGCTGTCTCAGCAAAGAGGCCCAGGATGGAACGGGTTATGAAGGCAGAATTGCTTTCTTACCCTTAAAAGTCACCAGAGTGGAGGTAAATTGGTGGGACGATGACTTGCATTGCCACTTTCCCCAGGATGCCTACTCCACGGGTAAGTGGAAGACCTGAGTGTCCAGCTAGCACCTTGGAATACCAATGCCCATTGCGAGTTATGACTAACCTCCCTTGATGCCAATGGGAGTTGTTTGTTTGGAAGTTAATTCTTATCTCTCAGTGGGAGAATTAGCCCCTGGATGCTGTTTCTCTAAGGAAAGACATTTGCACAGAACTCAAAAGTTGAAAAGGCCCCAAAAAGCACGAAGCTGCATTGCAATTAGTTGTCACAATTAAATTAACATCTGCAATCAAGAGTTAAAAACCAACCAAACCTAAGCCAGACTATTACTTAAAGCCCCTCCTTAGGCAAACGTCATCTGTCTAGAGGGATGAGTGGGCATCACCTTTTCTGCAAACCCCAGCATTAAAGAGGAAGGAGGGGAACAAACATGTATTCATGATACAGAATTCACATGATTGACAGCTCAATGTGGCGTTAGGCACCATGTGAACCCCAAGCAGATGTCATGAACAGTTAGCTACACAAATGGTAGGCATAAAGAGAGGTGGGAATTTTAACCCTTTGTCTGCCCACACTCTCCCTTAGGCATGAACATTTGGCAGAATAGCCCTTCCCAAACCATATGCTAGGGTTGGACAGTTGCCCCTGATTTTAAGCCCCTGTTCCTTTGGTCATGTGAGAGCCCTTTGTCCAGATGAATGTTGATATTAGGCTGTGTTCTCCTTTCTTATACCGAGGTAAGTCCATACACCTCCACAAAATTGCACCAGCCCGAAACTGATGTGATGGAGTGGAGCATCAGGCTCTTTGTTGTATAAACAAGCAGAGTAGGGAGGGAGATACACCTGTAGCCTAAATACAACAGGACACTCATATCAGGCAAATTACAAAAGCCCTTTCTGGGCGCTATTGGGAACAGACTCACGGCAGTGTAACATAATGCCCCTGGTGGCAGCATGAATTGCAGCTGGATCCAAAAACATTAGCCTTCTTAGCCTGAACTAATTCCCCTCCACTAACCTCCAGGGACAGGCTTCCTTAGTTCACAAGGCTATTGCAGAGCTGGCAGAGCTGACCCCACACCTGGGCATAGAAGCCCCCTGCACTGAAGGTATTCTATGGCAGGGTCTTACACCTGATCTATCATGCAAAGGGGAACAGAGCAATAATGTGTCAGGCCCTGGCTGTCTACTGCTCCCTCTCGGACAGCCTAAATAGCAG
Source organism: Gopherus evgoodei (assembly GCF_007399415.2). NCBI lineage: Eukaryota > Metazoa > Chordata > Testudines > Testudinidae > Gopherus > Gopherus evgoodei. Next base: position 13,581,356 of record NC_044340.1, on the reverse strand, counting down.
ACGCATGCACCTAAACCTATACCTCAAGGCGATGGAATCATGGTCAGACACATTGCAAGCACAGCTCCATGTCAAAATAGTCTACTATCCTGATTGTTCATGGGGAGACACTTACCCACTGCAGGCGTCATAGATGCACTGCCTGACACTGATACTCTACATTTAGCCAAGATCAGGTTCACTGCTTTGAAAGATTGATCCAAGGTAAGCACAATATTGGCAGCATCCGCATGATTACAACTAGACAGGGTGTTTTAATGATGCCAGGCTGAGAAGCAAAAGAACCAGCTCTGAGAATTACTTGTATGCAACATTATTTTGTTAATACTCTGCCTGAGCCAGCAGGATTTCTTGGCCTTTTATGCTCAGATTGTACTGGGATAGAGAAGCAAATGGTGATGGTGACAAATGACACATTTTCAAGCCATGGCTATGAGTACATGTGGCTTCACTATGGACCTGATCCAAAGCCCATTTGAAGTGAATGGGAATCTTTCCCCTAACTACACTGGCCCCATGTGGCTACTAGCTGTGGACATAATGGGACAGCCACTTACCAGAAAGGCTACTGTGACAGACCCAGGCCAGTGGGGTACAGGAGTCTGGTAGAGGGCAAATATACTGGTCCTATTGGCATCCAGCGGGGGTGGGCGGGCGAAGCCCGCCCACTTCTAAAGGGCCTCCCCCCAGCCTAAGGGGAGGACCCACAGGTCTGGGACACCAAATAATTACGGGGGACAACTAATGAAAAAAAAAACAGGATCGGGAGTGGGGTCATAGGGCTAAACGAAGGGAACCCGATGGGGACACCGAGCAGAGAACCCCGGACAACGCCCACTGCTCCTCGAAGACATCAAGGGAGCCAGTGGATGCCGCCCAGAGGAACTCTGCCCGGATGCGTGAGCAGACGGAGGAACGGAAATCGGCCCCACAGTCGCAGGAAATCCCGTCGGCCAACCTCCTCTCCCTGGTGTTGTAGATGGTCAGTTTGGCCAGGGCCAAGACGAGGTTGAGAAGGAGATCCCGCGACTTTGTGGGGCCACGGATGGGGAGCGTGTAGATAAAAAGGTGAGGGGAAAAGTGCAACCAAAAACGCAGGAAAATATTCAGGAGGAGCCGGAACAGGGGCTGCAACCTGGCACACTCCAGATAAACGTGCGCCAAGGTCTCCTTCTCACCACAGAAAGGGCAGGTGCTAGGGACAGATGTGAACCGCGCCAAGTACACGCCCGTGCTCACGGCTCCGTGAAGGAGCCTCCAACTAATATCCCCGGCAGGCCTCGGGACCAGGGCAGAGTACAAGCTGGCCCACCGGGGCTCCTCACCCTCGAGAGGCGGCAGGAGGTCCCGCCATTTGGTATCGGGGCGGGATGCGAGGGTGAGGTAGTGAAGGGTATGGAGCACGAGCGAGTACAGATGTTTCCGTGGCGCGGTCTGGAACAAAACCGGCTGCAGATCATGCAGCCGGCTGGCAGTGAAAGGGTGAGGGGGCCGATTGGGTCCACGGGGCAGGGGCCCGATAAAAATGTCCACGGGGCCTGGGGTGGAGGGTGGGCGGGGCGTGCCCTCTCGCAGGACCCGGCAAATATACTGGTCACTAGGTGAGTAGTTTTCTGTTCCCTGAGTGATCAGAGCAGAGGCTGCACTAGAGTAATCAGGAATCTGCTAGAACCAATTAAGGCAGACAGGCTGATTAGAACACCTGCAGCCAATCAAGGCAGGCTAATCAGGGCACCTGGCTTTAAAAAGGAGCTCACTCCAGTCAGGGAGGGGGAGCCAGAGGAGAGGAAGGGCATGTGAGGAGCTGAGAGTGAGAGGCTGTGCTGCTGGAGGACTAAGGAGTACAAGCGTTATCAGACACCAGGAGAAAGGTCCTGTGGTGAGGATAAAGAAGGTGTTTGGAGGAGGCCATGGGGAAGTAGCCCAGGGAGTGGTAGCTGTCATGCAGCTGTTACAAGAGGCAATCCACAGGGCCCTGGGCTGGAACCCGGAGTAGAGGGCAGGCCTGGGTTCCCCCCAAACCTCCCAACTCCTGATCAGACACAGGACGAGTTGATCCAAACTGTGGGGAAGATCACTGAGGTGAGCAAATCTGCCAATAAGCGCAGGACCCACCAAGGTAGAGGAGGAACTTTGTCACACTACTTTGAGCTAAATTGCAAAAATGCGAAGTAAAGGACTAAATGGAAGCTAGGCAAAAGTTTTGCATAATAAAATGCAACTACTCATTATCAAAATTCCAAATTTTACAAGCATGGACTATTAGTTCAGTTTGGAGTCAAGAGATCAATGTCCCTGCAGTTTCCAGATACACTCACCCTATCCCTTCCCTTCCATAAATTCATGCTACAACGCAAAATACCTTTTGCCTCTGTTGCACATGAGAGAAACTGACTCAGATAATATTTAACAATCTTGTTGCTTGTTACTGCTCCCACTATTTTATCAGTTCCCTACTACTGCTATATTGTCCTCATTGGTGGTCAAAAAATTTCTGATGGAAAAAATGTTCCATCGAAAAGTGCAGTTTTGTCAAAATCACAACTTTTTGAATGTGTGTGGATCTTAACAAAATTTCATTTTGACCAAAAAAAAGAAAAAGCAGCATTTCAGTAAGTTAAAAACATTCCATTATGACCTTCTCAGAACATTTTGAATATTTGTTTCTACACAAATTTTTCCATCTCAAAATTTTAGTATATTATAAATGATCATACAATTTTAGGACAATCAAAAATCACCACAAAATGTGCCAACAGACACAAAACAAGATATTTCTGAAAATTTTGTTTCAAAGGAAATTTTAATTTCTTTTAGTTTTGTTGCAATTCAAAAGAAACAAAAATCTGGAAATTGGAGTTTCCTATGGAACAGAAATTCTGTTTTGACCAACATTAGTTATCACCTAAAGAAATACCACCGCTCAATGCACAGAAATGCCATTTCACTGAGAGAAATTCCCCATAAACCCCAAAGCTTCTTTCTTTGAGCCTTAAGATCCAGTTATAAAGAAACAAATAATTGGTACTTAAAAACAGAAGCAAACAAAAAAACCTCACCTTAAATTAGAATCTACCCCTAGTCTTCTAGTCTCTCTGCTTCAGTCAAACCCTTTTAGCTACTATTACAGAATTTCCTTTACTGCCTCTGTACATCTCATTGGACCTTTCTAGTTATACCACCTAAACACCTGTGTGAGATCTGATCAGGAAGTTAACTCTTTGCTACCGGAATCCAGATCACGCACCCTGTTGCAATTATGCATTGCTTCCCAGAAACTATTTGAAAACGGCCATTTCACAGATAAGATCCTGATTCTAGGTACAAGACTTTAAGCTTAGGGGTACACCCACTGAAATCACACTTGCACATCTCACTTTGTCAACCCTAAAATGCTGCCAGCCCTAGGCAAAAATGTGGTAGCTGTTTAACAGTCGTTAGGTTTAGGGCAGGGAATTAAAGAACTCTTGTGCTTGACTTCAATGGGACTAACTCACAGGCTGAAAGTTAAATCCTATCCTGAACTGCATGGGAATTTAGATGAATAAATAAAACTAATTCATTTGGCTTGTTTTGTTTGTGGATCATACTGGCTTGGAGGTTATTTTTTCTATGCTGAAAGTTGTATTTAATCTCAAAGGACTGAAATTCACTGCTAATAAGCAGCGATCCATTATCCACCACTAACAAAGCACCTTACAGTATTCAAAGAGCAGGTTTTTGGCTCACACTCCTATTCCAGCTAAATGGACTAATGCAGTCTCATTATAGGTCCAACGGCATGGCTGAAAACCTCATCTTCAAACTCATACTTGGCCTGAGAGTCCTGTATCTTCTTTCATCTTTTCTTCTCTCTGTTTTGTAATAAATAATTGGCAGGTTTCCAGCTAGGAGAAAGTCAATGAAAACAAGCCATTTCAGTCCGGCATTCAGATCACCTCTTCCCTCTTCACCTGACCTGTAAACATTTCCTTCAGCGCAGTTCAAAATCAATAGGCAAGAGTGCTAAAATACTGGATAAATGGCACCAAATATCCCTGGTATTCTATAGGCAGAACGTCAGGCAAGGAAGAATTTAAGAAAGCCCATTTTTAAAGCCATGGGGTTAACCTTTGTTAAACAGCTACTACATTTCACCCCAGAGGAGGCTGTTTTTCAGTAATGGTGATGAAGTTTAGAGCCAAGCTGGCAGACAAAGGGTATCGCAACCTTTCCTGTCCCATGGTACAGCACAAAAAGAGTTGGGAATGTTTTCCCATAAAGTCCAGAAGAAAGAAAAGCAATATAAACATGGGCAGGATCTAAACTCCTGGATCCAAAGACCCACCACAATTTTAGGGTTGTTGAAATTCAGACCCAGGCTTTTTGACTAGACACCCCCTCCCCACTCATCTCTACTATTACATGCACAGCTGATTTATTTTTGCTATAAAATATTTTCACTGAAAAGGCAAATTCACAACATTATCTTTAGCACCTTTTTGTTTACTTTTAGTTTTAATTTCAATGGTCATTAATAGCGCTAATAATACGTTTCTGATTCTAGGAATAGTCAATAAGAGTGAATCATTCTAATTATTTTAGGGATACCTGGTTGGGGGACACCTGCTTTCTGAGCAATTTTGTGTTATTAAATGTTTTCTAAAAAGTTTCCAAATCCTTTGCGAGAATGTACTGAAATCTTTGAGCCCCAAAATGAGCCATGGTCTCCCACCCCTAGATCGTATCCTCAAAATCCCACTGTGCAGAAACCAGTGGTTACAATTCTTCAGCCTTTGGCAGAAAGTTTAGAAGCAGTAAAATAATGAAAGAGAGAGATTGAGATTTCCAGAGGTGCAGTCGGTGTCAATTACATTCTAGCCCTGGATAACTGATAAAGCCCTGTTTGAAATGCGACATCCAGTTTTGTCACTGTCATAATAAAGATATGACATATTTAAAGGATGGTAGAGCTGGGAGAAATTAGAAGGATAGAGTGACTCAAGCATCATAGTCACTGAAAGAGGCTGGAAAAATCAGCTCTGTGTTCTCTAAACAAGAGAAAACTAAGGCTATGTCTACACTACAAGCACTACAGCAGCACAATTCTTCCACTGATCTAGCTGTGTCTACACTGGGGCTTAGGTCACACTAACGACAGCACTCCAGCCATGACATTTTTCACAGCCCTGAGTGACACAGCTAGATCATTCTAATATAAGTGTAAGTCAGGCCTGAGAGGGGATAGTTTTAGAGACATGCAAAATCCTGAAGAGAACAGGCAAGCTGGAGGAGTCTATTTCAAGTACTGTCAAACAGGAGAACAAGGAACACCAGCTTGACCCAAGTAAGATACAGGAATTCAGGATGGATTTATTTTAATTTGCAGAAAAGGGATGGAGAACACCAGCATCCCAGTGTAGACAGACCATGGGTTGGCAGCGGAGACAAATCCCTGTCATTTCCCCAGGAAGACACCCCTACTCCTGATGGGGCCATTCAGTGGAAACTCCATGATTCCCAACCTCTAGTACAAAGCAATGATTCCTCTTTCAAGCTGTTCTGATTCATAATCTCAGCATCCCATAGCTATTCAAGCATGTTCAAAGGTGCCTCAGATATCCGATTTGTTCAGCTGCCCTAACACACACACACACACTCCCTACACCAACACCTTTCTTATGATTCTCTCCCGTAGTTCCACAAATGCATGCATTCAGCTTTTGCTGTTGGGATATTCTTCATTTGCACAGTGCAATGAACACAGAGCCCAACCTGAAACTGTACACGCTGCATTGAGCAAACTTCTCTCAGCCAAGAAAAAAAAATTAAGGAAATCATCTTCGTACATGTCATACTTTAATCAATCAGAAAATTGAGTGTTTGGCTCTAGTTGCTTGAGGCTCATCGATACACAGTGAATGCATAATTCTAAAAGCAAAGATGAAATACAATATTAACATCCAACACAAGAGGGAACTAGAGCACCAGAACATGGTGTCGGTGAAAAAGCATACAAGACATTTAAAGCCTTTTTGAAAACCATCTGATTAATAACCAGACTTTTCAAATAATTTGTAATCCTTACCTAGATAGAATGGTATAAAATAAACTGTTCCTTCCACTGTAGTCCTTTTGCCTCAGTTCCTTTGCACAGACCTCCATAAGAAGTTCCATTAACTTCAGTGAGACTCCACATGGATGATGGGGTCCATCCTAATAGGTTACATATCAGAATCAGCCTGTGTGCGCGAAGTCCTGCCAGGTATGGACCCAATTCAGGAAAGTACTTCACCACATGTTTAACTTTAAGCATGTATTTAAGTTCCATGGGACCTGAATCAGGAATCTATATGTAATTGTTAAAAAAAAGTCATCCAATTTTTTTTGTTTAAATGAAGATATTATTTATCCTATTTATTGACAAACCGGCTTTAAAAAGGCAGTGTTAATGCACCAGTATAACTGGAATCAGAATCTAGCCTCTTATTTTGATGTCTATAGCACTCTCTGGATCGGTCCTGTGTTTCGTTTTGTGGCTTATATGGGAAAGCTCTATAGGATTGCATGGCGAAAAACAGAGGGGTTGGACTGCCCTTTACATTTAATAAGAAATTTTATTCCTCCTGTGAACTGCTATAGGATGATTCAAAATTCTGATTCCAAGTTTATCATTCCCTATTCAATTCTTTGGGGTTTACTGTAATTTCTATAGAATCCTATTGTGTTTCTATAGAACCCTCGTGTTTGCCTCTCTGTTCCAAGAATTACAACGGACTTTTCCATAAGAACATGGACTGACGCGCACTTACGCAACTCTTGGGAGAAGTTCTTTGTTGCTTTTCTTTGAGGTTCAAGTCTCTCATGCTTCATTATTACTAGATATACACTGAAAGTAGTGGCTAGAGGCTTCAGCTGGGGCTGAGCCCCATTATGGCAGGCACTGTACAAATGTATAGTAATTGACACACCATGCTCCAAAGATCATCTTCATTATTAAACAGATGTTTGGGGTCTCATTTTGATTTCCCTGCCACTGCTATGAAATCAGCATCACCCTGTTGACTTTAGTGGTATTAAGGTTAAATTACAGTGGAATAAGTGAGATCGGATCCCAGTTCAAAGACAACTAAATAAAAGCATTAATCTCAAAGCCAAACTCTGTATTCTCTAAAATGAGGAGTATACAGGGCAGAAAAGTTCTCTGGAGTCAGAAAGAATGAGAAACAGATGGAGAATAATACAACTGCAAGTCACTTTACACTGAAGTGCACTGTGCAAATGAAGGCACAAAGCACTAACAAAATCACACATTTATTTCTACATTATGTGTGGAACATGGCATCAAGTCTTACATTAAGCCTAGATCTGAAAAACACGTCACATCATAGAACTGGAAGGGACCTCAAGAAGTCATCTAGTCCAGTCCCCTGCACTCGTGGCAGGACTAATTATCTAGACCATTCCTGACAGGTGTTTGTCTAACCTGCTCTTAAAAATCTCCAATGGTGGAGATTCCACAACCTCCGCAGGTAATCTATTCCAGTGTTTAACCACCCTGACAGTTAGGAAGTTTTTCCTGATGTCTAACCTAAACCACCTTTGCTGCAATTTAAGCCTATTGCTTCTTGTCCTATCCTCAGAGGTCAAGGAAAACAGATTTTCTTCCTCCTTCTTGTAATAACTTAGGGTGACCAGACAGCAAGTGTGAAAAATCAGGACAGGGGGTGGAGGGTAATAGGAGCCTATATAAGGAAAAGACCCAAAAATCAGGACTGTCCCTATAAAATTAGGACATCTAGTCACCTCATAACAACCTTTTACATGCTTGAAAACTGTTATCATGTCCCCTCTCAGTCTTCTCTTCTCCAGACTAAACAAACCCAATTGTTTCAATCTTCCCTCGCAGGTCATGTTTTCTAGACCTTTAATCATTTTTGTTGCTCTTCTCTGGACTCTCTCCAATTTGTCCACGTCTTTCCTGAAATGTGACACCCAGAACTGGACACAATACTCCAGCTGAGGACTAATCAACGTGGAGTAGAGCAGAAGAATTACTTCTTGTGCCTTGTTTACAATACTCCTGCTAATATATCCCAGAATGATGTACATTTTGCAACAACGTTACACTGTTGACTCACATTTAGCTTGTGATCCACTATGACTCCCAGATCCCTTTCTGCAGTACTCCTTCCTAGGTAGTCACTTCTCATTTTGTATGTGTGCAACTGACTGTTCCTTCCTAAGTGGAGTACTTTGCATTTGTCCTTACTGAATTTCATCTTATTTACTTCAGATCATTTCTCCAGTTTGTCTAGATCATTTTGAATTTTAATCCTATTCTCCAAAGCACTTACAGCCCCTCCCAGCTTGGTACCATTCCTTAGAATTATGAACTCTATCATTTCATGATCACTTTCACCCAAGCTACCTTCCACTTTCAAATTCTCAACCAGTTCCTCCCTATTTGTCAAAATCAAATCTAGAACAGCCTCTCCCCTGGTAGCTGTCTCCACCTTCTGAAATAAAAAATTGTCTCCAATACATTCCAAGAATTTATTGGATAATCTGTGCCCTGCTGTGTTATTTTCTCAACAGATGTCTGTTGAAGTCCCCCATCAACACCAAGTCCTGTGCTTTGGATGATTTTGTTAGCTGTTTAAAAAAAGCCTCAGTCACCTCTTCTACCTGGTTAGGTGGTCTGTAGTGTAACCCGACCATGACATCACCCTTGTTTTTTATCCCTTTTATCCTTACCCAGAGACTTTCAACAAGTCTGTCTCCTATTTCCATCTCAACCTCAGTCCAAGTGTATACATTTTTAATATATAAGGCAACACCTCCTCCCTTTCTTCCCTGCCAGTCCTTCCTGAGCAAGCTGTACCTTCTATACCAATATTCCAGTCATGTGTATTATCCCTCCAGGTCTCTGTGATGTCAGCTATGTCATAGTTATGTTTATTTACTAGCATTTCGAGTTCTTCCTGCTTATTCCCACATGCGTAAGTTTTTCTAGAATCTGGGCCTTAGTTTGTGAATCTGAATAAAGCTTTTTGCCACTGAAAAGTGCTATGTTTGTGCTGACTACTATTTTTAAAGATTAATGCCCTGGCCAGAGAGAGAGAATGTGTTTTATCCAGTGTGTTGCTTAGTCAGATTAAAGCAGTAGCAATTGAAATCTGCGTATCTTGCGGATTTAGGTTCTGTGCACTGTGAACACAAAATGTCATTACAACTGGGACCAAAATGCTGTGTGGGCCTGGTGGTGACTGTCTTCACATGGGAGAATGTCATTCCCTGACAGGATAACAGAGCCATCAAATCATGTTTAGCCTATAATACAATGTAGATTTAGATGGTCTGATCCTCAATATTTCGCAGCTCAAGTGAAAGTTTTCTTTATATCACGTAATTCAGATCATATTTAAATAGTTTAAAGCTATATCTATATTTTCTTCCCCAATAACCCTAATTATAATTTTATGTTTCTATCCTAAGGGAAGGGTCTCTGTGTACACATAAGTATGCACACACATGCACAACAGACATACACATTATTAAATAACCCTTCTTCTGTGTTACAAGATATGTGCTATTATAGGGCAGTTTAAAGCTAAAAATCACACTGTATCTTTAAAAATGGCTGACCTGTGTTACTAACCACTTCCAATACTAAAACTGAAATGAAACAAAATGAAAAATAGAATTTGCATGGACTTTTCTCCATTATTGCTGTTTTATTTTACTTTTTTCCCATTTCACTTAGGTTGTCCAGTGAAACTAGATGAGTCATTTTTTGCTATCATTTCTAGTCAGACTTTCACAGTCTATTTCTCCTGCATTTACACAGTGTTATCATATCCAAAACTGCAGAGGAAAATTTTAAGACACTCATGAAAATGGGCCAAAGTTATCCCTGGTGTCACTCCACTGATTCGTTTATTACTAATTGCACTGATGCTAGTACAAACCTACTGATTTCAACAGTGTCAATACCAGGGACATATAATGTCTAATAATTCTGATCCTGTAAGAGTTAGTTGTTGTTAGTTGTTGATTTGCTGTCTGTGTGTTCCATTCTATGCATCCGAAGAAGTGAACTTTAGCCCACGAAAGCTTATTCTGAAATAAATTTGTTAGTCTCTAAGGTGTCACAAGTACTCCTGTTCTTTTTGCAGATACAGACTAACACGGCTGCTACTTTGAAACCTTTAGTTTTTTGTTTATCTTCCCTACCATTGTTGTTTTAAATCTGCAAAATCTATTATTCCCCTAAACAATTTGAAAAGAATCCCTTCAAGCATATATGAATGCGGCCAAACACATCAAAACAAAAATAATAAAATAGAAAGCTACCGTAAAAATAAAAGCCTTTGCAAAAATTCTGCAAACTTTGTATTACCTTCTGCATATCAGCATATTTTGCTGTGTGTGGGAGGGAGGAAATCCCAACAGCTTTGTATTGTATCTAGTTATTTCTTGGCGCACACCCAAGCAAATAATAACATAGTAATAATAATGAACCAGATACATAAACCTGTAAGAGAGACAGACATAAAAATACAGCTCATGGGATAGCTCATATACAAAATGCTTTTTAGTTCAGATGTTCTTTTTAGAACTCTGGTGCAAATTATTTAATCAATTGCCAGACTGTCATTTTGGTACAGGAACTAGTTAACCATGCATCTCAACCTAGGAGGGTGACCAGATGTCCCGATTTTAGGGTATTTTTCTTATATAGGCTCCTATTACACCCCACCCCCCTCCCGATTCTTTACACTTGCTGTATGGTCACCCTACAATCCAGCATAAATGGATTTTGATCCTGACATTCTAACTGGTGGCTTCAAGGAAAAGATTTAGAGGGCCTGATCCTGCTTTCAGTAGGAGTTTTGCCATAAAATTTCAATAGGAACAATATTAGGCCCACAGAAAGCTAAAGAGTATATCTCCTAGCAAAAATATTACACTCTGCAGAGGATGGATGGAGAACATTCAGTTCCATATGAATGCTACAGAATGGGCCAGAAATAGTGCAAACTCAGTATTTTTTTGTCATGCTATTTCTACAGCTTGTCTTTAGGGCTTCCGTGGAGTAAGTTACAGTACTGAAGACCAAAATCATTTGGTTTGGGACTTCCATAGGAGCTTATGGGATTTGGGCGCGCAACTCCCATTACATCTGGGCATTGATCTCATTTATTCCCCTTTGAAAATCAGAGCTGTGTTTATTTACTCAACAGACACAGTATGAGCTTCCCACCCACACTACCCGACCTCTCACCCTGACCCAGAAGTTTGTTCATTCTTTATGACCCATTCAGTCCTGGGCCTGTCTGCTAGACACGGTTGCCAGCTGTTACCAAATGCCTTAATTCTGCTCTCACTTATGCTGGTATAATTCCACTCATTCTAATGGAACTGCGGTCATGTAACCTTGAGGAGAATTCGGTTTAAGAGGAACAAGACTCAAATCAGCAAATCATTTCATACACAGACGCACCAGAAACGAAAGACTCCAGCTGCCCTGACTCACACAGAACTCGCCATTGCCTTCAAGCCAAAAATAGTTCAACCTGCCTGCCAAAGCCTTTTAAAATATTTTATTAATGATTATGATTATTTATTAACCGGGAAGGGGGTGGAGTTGAAAGTTATGCAAGCTCAGAGCTGGACTAGATGTTAGGGAAGTTCAAAATGATCCTGGTCATCTCCTACCCTGAATATTCTGCATACGCCTCTTCACTGATCTTTCTTCTCTCATGTCAACGTGTCTGAAGGGAATATTAGCAGTTGACTCATAACTGACTTAAGTAGTTAAAGCGATGATTTGCATTTTGACTGGCCTGCTCTGGACCCCAACCCTAACCAGGATCTGTCTGTCTGTTTCTCTTCGGGGGCAAATGGAGGGATTTGTGGGATTTTATTTTTAAACTGGAAAATATCTCCCCAACTTGAAGTAAACCTAGGCAAGTACAATCAAGCTCTTCCTTCTTTGTGGCCTGTGTGGACAATCTAGGCCAGATTTTCAGCTGGTGTCTATTGAAGCCAATGGAGCTATGACAATTTACACTAGCAGAGAACTGGCCCTTTGCCATGTATTTCTGTTGCAGGGCCTGAGGCCATGGGCTCTGTGGCACCAAATGGTTTGATCTTTAAAGATGAGTCCTGAGGACCTAATGAAGCCTGAGACTCAGGACAAAATCCTGAGGTTAAGCAGGTACAATCCTAATACCTCTGGACAAAATATGGATTCCTGTTCTCCGATGGCAAACTAGAAGTTTTTTTTTTTTTAAATACTCTGGATTCAAATATTATGATGACTGGGGAGATGGGCTTATTAATAGTTAGACAGCTGGATGCCAGGAAAAGGAAGAAAAGTCTCCCCACTAAGCAGAACCCTATTCAATTATCATTTCAGCCCAGTTATCGGAACATAGAGAGGTATAAGATCTGGACAAAGTTGTTTTAGGCTTTAAGGCTAATGGACTTCTGGAATGTCGTTCAACAGCATTCCCCAAACAGCAGTACTCGCTCTGAACTTGTCTAGGTGAGCCTGTAAGTTGCTAGCAATGTGAGCCGCCATACGATGGCACCCGCAAAGAAAAAGTCAGAATTACAGAGAGAGCTGGCTGAAATTTGCTGAATTTCAATTCCCCCCCAACAATACACAACCAAAAAAGGCAATTTTTGACTAATTTTTCACAATTATTTTGATGCTTTTTAACCAGCTAATCAATTTTTTTAATGTTGACTAAATTTTCTATTGACACGTAATTTTGATGGAAAAAATGCAAAAGTCGTTTTCAACGATTATTTTTTGTTTGCATTTTTTCAACCAGCTCCAGTTTGTGTGTGCATGTGTGTTCAAAAGCTTGATCCTGCAAAAACTTTAACAAATTGTTAACATAACACACACACACACAGAGTTATCCCTTAGAATATTTGTGTCAATAAAATTACTCCAGTGTGCAAGTGGTTACAGGATTAGGACCCAAAAGGCCTAAAAGCACACGTCTTATTACACCTTACTGTTTTATTTACTATTTTTTGGATCAGGTTTAGACTGCAGGAGCTTTGGGGTGGGGACCATCTTTTTGTTCTGTTTTCGTGCAGTGCTTAGCACAACAGGATTCTAGTCCAAGACTGGGGCTCTGAGGTGCTGCAGCAATGCAAATAAATAATAATAATTATTGGCTGCGATAGTTTTAGCCATGTTGGTCCCAGGATATTAGAGACACAAGATGGGGGGAGGTAATATCTTTTATTGGACCAACTTCTGTGGGTGAGAGAGACAAGCTTCCAAGAAGCGCAAAAGCTTGTCTCTCTCACCCACAGAAGTTGACCCAATAAAAGATATTACCTCCCCCAGCTGATCTGTCTAATAATAATAATTATTATTATTCAAAAACAGACTCTTATATGAGCTTTTTCTGAAAGTACTGGGACCTTTTTAGGAGGAGGAAGTTGTGAAAGAGAAAGCCTCCCGGCTCCCCCCCCCCCTGCCGCTCTCTTTATGTCTCCTGCTCCTGTGGTGTTTATTTCACCATATTTCTATTGTTAGTCAGTAAACCACTCCACTAGAGCAGAAAGGTGGGTAGTCTTGACCTAAATTCTTTAAGAGCATGATCTTGCTCCTACTTAAGTTTACAGCAAAACTCCCACTGACTTCATGTGGATATTTCAGAGGACTTCCACCCAAAATAAATAAAATATAAATGGTTCTGTAGCATTTCTTCCACTGTTGAAGGAAGTGATATAAAGAGACCCCTTTAATGCACTTTTCCTGTAGGAGGTGAACGGATAATATTTGTGATTCACTTAGGACCACTGCTATAACATGGCAGTAGAAAAGCATTTTAGCATGAGACACACATCGGCTCCTATTCTGCACAGGCATACGCATGTCATTGTAAGAGATAAATCAATAGAATTACTCTCAGTGCATAACGTTAGCACTTGCATAAGTCTTATAGAGAAAAGAGCCAGCAGAGAAATGAAATAGGGGGGGTGTGTGTGAAAATTTTCAAACATTTTGAAATTGTTTTAATTTCACAGGTTTTGGAATGGTGCGATTTCTCATAGGTTAGGAATTTTTCACCACCAACAAAAAAAGAAAAATATATTGAAAAGTGTCAGCATCAAAAAATGTTCAGCTTTTCAGTTGCTGTTTCTACCTTTTCCCTTCTTCTGTTTTGTCACTGAAGAAAGGGGAAGGGAGAAGGAAGGAAAAAACAAAAACATGAAAAATCAAACCACTGGAAATATTTTTGTTTTCAAGTTTCATTAAAAAAAGTATCTGAAAAATTTAGAAAATCGAAAATATTTTCATTTTGGGGGTGGCTGGGGAAAACATGAAACAATGTGTTTTTGAAAAATTTCAACCAGCCCACAGAGTATGCCTATCCTACAATCATGGGGTATGATTGCAGTTCAAGGGGAGTACCAAGGGGAGATGGGTACCAGAATTCTCTTCCCCCACCCCACCCCAAGAAATATCTGAATTGGCACCACCCTTACTGACTTCAGTGGGGATGCGTGCGGGTGCAGCAATCCATCTACAGGAAGTGAATGCAGGATCAGGCCTTAGACTATAAATGCTGTAGTACAGGGTCTGTCATTGACTATACGTTTGTGCTGTGTTTAGCACAATGGGGCCCTGATCCGGTTAAAGCCTCTGGGAGCTACTGCAATAACAAATTATTATTATTTCAAGGTCAAGTAATACATCTGGAGCAAAGAAAATCAAGCAGTACCTGGAGCATATCCAGATCCAGTTAAGAAATACAATAATCTGTGCAGATCTCTGCTGGCTAATGCCAACTCTTGCACTTGTTATATTTGCTTATCAGACTTTTCTAGACAGCTGTTTGCAGTATTTATTTCGCTGTGGGAGTCAGGGAGTTTGGGTAATAGAAAGGATTGATGCTAACTTGGGCTTTTACATCTCATCAGTTGCAGCCACAGATCCAGTACAAATGGAATCTTTGTGCAACACCTTGCACAATGGGAACCAGGTCCATAGGAGGGATCCTAGGAGCTACGGTAAAACAGATGATAATCCTTAAACTGTGATTCTGCCATTAAAACTGCTGCTGAAACTAGCAGCCTGATCCTTGTCTCACTTAGAGCAGAGTAACACCGCTGGGTGAAATCCTGATCCCATTGAAGTCAATGGCCAAGGTCCCATTGATTTCAACAGGACCAGGATTTCATTCATTGGCATGAATGGAGTTCCTCCTGATTTACACCAGCCCAACCTCCTTGTTTTGGGAACATCACAGAGGTTCAAAGTGACTTCAGAACAAATACTGAGTTGAGCAAGTGGTGTTTTGTATATTGCCTACTTGTGCTTTAATTTTGATGGGACGTTAGCCCAGCTGTCACTGTGAGAACACAGACCCCAGTTTAACACTGATGGGCTGATCACAAAATGCTGCTTTCTCTCACCCTGACTTTGGCAAAAGCACTAAGGGAAACACACTGCTAGGAACTCTTCTGCTTTGGCAAGGAGATGGAGGGGGATCTAAAGGGTCATTTTCCATATCTTACTAAACTAATTCTGTATCTTTGAAGAGCTGCACATGTAACATGATATTAGCCAAAACATTTCTTTTCTATTCCTTTTTGAAAATGTCATTAGTGATGCTCAGAACAATCCTGCCAACCCCAAAACATTTAAAAATCATGAGTCATTCCCCTTCTCAAAATCCCCCATGACATTGGCTTAAAAAACCCCACAAAATATATAAAAATACTAAGTATGGGGTTCTTTTTATTTGCCTTCTTTAAGGGGCCAACCTTTCAGGTTTTTTCTTTGCAACCAGGAGAGCTAAAATCTTACTCGTATTTTTAAATGAAAGCTGAGAATCTTACATAACAACATGATTCCCTCCAGGAGCTAGGACTTTAAGAAAAACGCTGCATATCACAAGAGTTGGTAATACTGGCCCCTTTGTTGTCTATGGGTGGGAAAGAAGGGGTTGCAAATGTTTGAAGAGAAAGGGTCAGAGAAGTTTGAGGGGGGGAATAAAAAAAAATAAGAGGGAAATGAGACAAAGGAGAGATGAGAGGAAGGAGGATTTGCATAGATAGGATATCTCGAGCATAATCTCACTGGTCCACCTCCCACGCACCCTAAGTGTGATACCCTGAACTCAAATACAATAGCATACAAACTTCAAAAATACTTCTGCACTAAAGAGAAAAACACCCATCTTGCTACAGACAAGAAAAGGTGCGGGGGGGCGGGGGGCTGGAAGAGAAGGAAAGAGTCCTACACAGAAGCAGGTATTAAAGGAAAGAAGCAAACCCACGCAGAACAGACGTGCCATTGGGCAATATTTGACAAGCAAAGAACAGTGGGCTGTGCAGGATGATCCAAGGGCTACAAACAGGAGTTAAAGTATGGAGATGGATCACTTGACAATTGCCCTGTCCTGTTCATTCCCCCTGAAGCATCTGGCACTGTCCACTGACAGAAGACAAGATACTAGGCTAGATGGACCATTGGCCGTTCTTATGTTTCTCCCCTACAGGGATAAACTTAGAAGAAGAGTAAAGCTCCCCCATTCCCATTCTAAAGCCAAGGGAGAGTTTCCTCTGCTCGGTCTGGCTTGAGTAAGCATCTCACTTCCCCCAATAGCTCCCTCTGATCATTGACCGGTGTGATGAGAGCTTCCCACTCTTGTTTCAATCTGCTTTAACCACTGCCTACAAGTTGTCTACTGTCATGGCTACCACAGCAAAGCCTTGCTCATCTGATAGTCTTAGGCAGAGCCCCAAAGAGGCTTATGGCGACAAAGTGCACATTCCTGTCCAGCCTGGCCCATTCCACTTATTTATGTGGAACGTGATGGGCATTTCTGCATGATTCAAGTCCAAGCCATGCAACATATGTGATATCTTTCCATGCTTTTCAAAATATAATAATTATTAAAATCTTCATTTTGATTAGGTCCAGCAATCTCTGGGTTTAATATGGTGATGAACCAGCTAGTTTGCATGTGGATCACTGCCCCCTCTTGGCTGGAATCAGAACTGCACAACTGTGGGTCATATACCTTACAGTGTTAGGAGCAGACTGAGATGTTCAGGCTGTAGGGACTGTGCGTCAGGAGCAGGAGGAGCTGAAGGCTGTCCCTGATGCTGGGAATCTCCTAACATGCAGCCTTAAAATGACAACAGTAAGCCCTAAAATGGCCACGGATTTGCTACAATAACAAGAAGCCAGTGTTGTAATTAAGATGTTCAGTTTTTCCAAACAAATATCCCATGACAAAACTTTGTTTTTGCAATTTCATGCTTAGATCAAAAAGCAGGAACTAGTACTGGGAGCTGACACGTTTGAATGTGGCTGTCCAGTGCAACCAACCAACCACGTAGGGATATTTTGAGGAACTGGCCTTTTAGGTTCCCAAAAGCAGCCCCAAAAACTGGCGTACTGCGTTTGGCTCAAAAACAGCAGTGCTTGTTCAAAGCATTCAGCAACGCACACCGGTTAAATGTCTGTTGCTTGCTATAAAATCCACTGCAGCTTTAAGAGAGGGGAGGGTTTCCAGGAGAGGAAAAGGCAAAGCCTGCCCACAAGGGCTTCTTTTTGCCTTTCTGGTCCATTCAGAAATTACTCATTGCAAATTCCTGACTTTTCAAGAGGAGGAAGTGCGATTGCATGGCTTTCGTTTGCTGCACATGTGTGGCACAGAGTGGGAAAGAGACTTTTAAACTGGGGCGCTAGTCCAGCACCAGCGATGACTTTGTGAGCGCTGGGGGTGAGGGGGGGGGGATTGCTTTACACCAGGAAGCTGTGCTGTATGTTTCCACGCTCAGCTGCTGAGACAGAGACACACACAGCAATACAACAGCAGCCGCTTGCCTTTCTCGGTGTGTGGATCAGCTGTCTCTCTCTCTCTCTTTTTTTTTTCTTTCCGTTGTGTTGTTTTGTGTCTCTTGCGATGGCTGAATGATGGCCCAGTACAACAACTCCACACCACACACCATGGCTGCCAAAGACGAGCTCTACAGCAAAGTCACCCCCAGAAGAAACAGACAACACCGAACGGGGACAATCAAACACGGGTCGTCTCTGGATATCCTTTTATCAATGGGATTTCCCAAAGCCAGGGCGTAAGTTGGGACATCTTTACTTCCCCCCTCCCCCATCTGAGCCCCCCCTTTTCTGTTATAAAGGCCAGCTGGTTAAAAGGCGGTGGGGGGGGTTGCAATTTCTGGTTTGCATGGTGCTCCAGGATGGAAGGCGTGTGTCTATCTGGTGCGTTCCGGTGGCTGTGCAGGAGAACGTGATGCGCTGCGCAGCTGCCTGTGCTGGGTGCTTATTGCTAGGTAATGCAGGTGCGCCTCGCTCCAAATGGCCTTGGCCGATTTCATTTTTTGGAGGATCGGTTTGTTTGGGAACCGGGCGGGGGCGGGGGCGGGGGCGGGGGCGGGGGGGCTTTCGAGGAGAGGCTCCGCTCCGAGCTGCTGAACTGCAGAGGCAGAGCCCATCCACTGCAGTGGTTTGCAGGCTGGGGTGTCAGTTTGCAGCGAGGTGGGAGTGGCGCGCGTGTATTGCATATGCATGGCCAGAGAAGTGAACTGGGGCTCGGGAAGGCTGGTACGTGCCAGGGCTTTAAAGGCAGGTGAAGAAATTAGCATTCTTTGCAGCAGCCCTGGCTGGAGGGGTTGTTATTTTACGGCGACTGTTATTCATCCAGGCTCATGGTTTTGATGTCACGATGTACAGCCCTGTCAAGGTAGCAGTGCACACATTCCGGGCTGTGGTGCAACGAAAAAAATAAGCTTATTAACAGGACTGTGAAAACAGTGCCAGGCCTGGCTGCTGAATGGATGCGCTAAGCTACACGGGCCTGTATCCCTATCGTGGTGAGAAATTGGTTCAGAAGTTTTGGGTGTCCAGCTAGACAGGAGACTGGACTTCAACAATGTGCAGTTAGAAGCCACATTCCTTAGCCACTATTTTGACAATGGTTATTCCTCAGCAGTTATTTTAGCTCATTCAATCACCTGAGCTGATTTCTGTAATCTACCTGCCCATGAACTCAATGGAAGCAGTGTTCAAAACGCCAAATCTTTGGAATCCAACCTCCTGTGTTTTTCTTGCACAATTTAGCCGTAATCTGTTGTAACATTTCTTTGATGTGCTTAGAAGTCATTAGGCAGCAACCTCAATATAATGTAATACTGACCCTCCCCGACCCCCTTATTAAAATGATGGCTACTGAGTGGGGTACTTCAGGCTGTATAACAAACTAGGGGAATTTGGATGATTGCTTGATCTGCCTAGATTTGCCTTTTGTAGTTGAGATATCAGAACTCAGCTGGGTTCCGACTATTTTGTGTACAATTTTGTATAGCTACACAGATGCACATGATTTTAAGGATAGACATCTATGGATTCATATGACCACCATGACTTTCACTAGAACATACACACACTCACAATCCAATGTTGCGTTCTCCAGTTGTCCTACTTATGCTCTATATGTGTGTCAATGATCTATAGCCATATATAGAAAGTGAGATGTAGCATTTAAACAGGATGCTTGCAGATTGGCATACTGAGGAAGCAATGACTTAATGCACCCAGACTGGATGGAAATGCACTAGCATATTACTCAGCCTAGATGGGGGAAAGAAATGCTTGATATGAAAGATAAAAACAATTATCTCTATGACAGTGAAGTCTAGTTTGACAGCCAACTATTTTACCTTTGGCTGAGTACCTGGTTGCCATGCAATTCACATCCTTGCATAACGAAGGCTTGCTGCATAGTTGCAGTACATAAAAATAAAACCAAAGCCTAGACAGACCAGCTGGGAGAGTTAACCAAACAACAGTTACAAAGAACAGGTAGCAAAAATACCCCCAAACTTAAAGGCTAATTATCATAAAGTATTTGGACTCAGGGGGGAAACCAGCTAGTTCTTTACATACAACTGGATACCATAATAGTATATTGAACTGATAAACTTTGTGCTGGAATTAGATGACTCAGTGTGTAACATAGCTCTTGGCACTGTATCCCAGTCTGCTGATAATGTTGCAATTAACTGGTTATTAAAATGTAAGTAAGAAGCAAAATAAAAATAAAAGCAGACTGGTAGTTGCTGCTGCCCATGGTGGGCTATTATGGAATAATCCACAGGTCAGTGGTCAGGATCCCAAAAGTGCAGGGTTTCTAAGCAGTACAGAGCAGGTTGTCGGGGTGATTCCCACAAGATTGCTGCTTCCCAGAAGAAGCCTTTTATCCAAATGCACATTTCTGTGCAAAGGGAGGAGACTAAGGCTGAGATTTACATATTCAAGTGTCTAGGACTTCAATAGCTCAGACATAGGTTAGGGGTTTGATACAGGGGTGGGTGGGTGAGATTCTGTGGCCTGCGTTGTGCAGGAGGTCAGACGAGACAATCGTAATGGTCCCTTCTGACCTTGAAGTCTATGATTCTGTAGCACATTATAAATGACAAACTCAGTGAAAATATAGAAGGCTTAATGTAATTGGCATGGCTCAGGGTAGGTCGATTGTACCTGGGACCGCTGGTTCTAAAAGCGTGAGCTACTGCTGCCAAAGCCCAGCTCTTAGTCAAAGCTGCAGCAGGCTTATCAACTTGTATAGGTACATCTGCACTTCGAGCTAGAGCTGCAATTCCCAGCTCGAGGAGGCTTATCCTCACTAGCTAGCCCTGGTTGAGCTAACACCCTACTGAGTACAGCTGAGGTGGTGCAAGTGGCAGGTAGGATTAGCCACCCTGAATATGTGCCCATTGGAGACAATAGGCCCACGCTGGGGGCACTCAGCTTGATGGTGTAGACATTCTCTGTATGTGGCTCAGCTATCACTGTAGGAGAACAGAGCGGGACACTGCGTGGGAATAAGTTCCATGGGCGACTGGTGTATTCAGGAAGTTCACAGTGGATCCACGAGGTTTCCATCCCACTAGATAACTCTGCCACTTCCCCTCCTGTACACGACCCCACATTCCCACGGAGAACACTGGGTTGAGCTCAATAATGAATCATGCAGGGGGCCAAAGAGGAGTCAACACACAAAGCTACACCACTTCCTGTCCCCCACCTCAGCAGAACCAAGATGATGATGTTTTGTTTTGGTCCTTGGTAGCTATGGAGTACCAGCAGGAGTTAGAATATGAGTATTTATTACTTTATGATGAGCCTCAAATTAGAGGGACTGAGTCCAATTTCTACATAGTGAAACTCTCCCCTGTGTTCCAAACGTGTTTTCTGTGCTGTTAAAACATGTTTGCCTAGTAACAGACAGAGCAACATCGCAGCATTTCAGTAAAGAGGCTCCTATCCCTCCAGGGTTTGTGCTAACGCTGGGAGAATACTGAAAAAAACAAAAAAAATTGGAGCCTGAAATAAATTCACTTCCCCCATGTGTGTGCCCCTATCGCGCTAGCTTTTTGCAAATATTCTAGGCTGAAATTCAGCCTTGTCCACAGGAACAGCCCAAGGTCTGTGCATCACTTAAGCTCTTTGGGCTTTAGTGAGACTTAAGAAGGATTCAAGTAGTGCTTTGAGCCTTGGGTTGACCTTCTGTGCAGGAATAAATTCCACCCCTAATGAACATGTTTACTGATGGGAATATCCTTGACAGAGCAATTTTTAAGGGCATACTGGAAGAGAGTGGATTTTAAGTATGTAATCACGCTAGAACCAATTGCATCCAGCCATGGAACAGAATATACTGGTACCATGCCCATAAGCTACTTGGGGCAGGGACTTCATTTGTACAGCACTCAAGACAATGGCATCTCGATCTTGGCTTGAGCCTCTGCGTGCTCCTGTAATACAAATATACATAGTACCACATGTCTAATCAAAACCCCTTCCATTTCAAATTCTGGACACTCAGAAGCAAGCTGCAGACCAAGGGATTATTTAGTCAACAATTTTAAATACCAAATTTGTTGAAGATCCCAATCTGTTCACTCGGTGAACAGTTTTAAAGAAAAAGGCGTAACTGATTGAATAAGCAATCCCTTACATATTACTCATCCAGGTCTGCTTTTCTCTCTGCAGTGCTTATTTTTTCCCTTTTGAGTACTTATTTAACTGTTTTTGGGAGTAATGAGACAGAAGGCTTTTTGCATACTCTGGCTTTTTTTAACAGATGAAATTCTGCATCCTGGCTTGAGGAATATCTTGAGTAATTAAATGGTCTGGTTCACGTGCTGAAGTTCCTAGGTTCAGCATTGGGGCCTCTGAACAATTGTGTACATCTGTGCTGGAATGGATCCAAGAGGGAAGCATGGGGCTGGGCTGTGCAATTGAACACAGATACTGCAATTGAGTTAGCAGCTGTAGGGAAGGAACACTGGAAAAAGGCTTCAGCAAACATACATTTGGGGCCATATCCCACTATCATTCCACATGTGGAATTTTCATTGACTTTACTGCAAATTCTGCCCCAGGACTGATGGATTATTATTATTTTATTTGTATTACAGTAGTGCCTAAAAGCCCCATTGTGTTAGGCATAGAATATACACGTAGCCAAAGACAGACCATGTCTCAAAGATCTTTACAGACTACAAAAATGAGAAGTATTGTTATCCCCATTTTACAGATGAGGAACTGAAGCACAGAGAAATTAAGTGACTTGCCGTGGCAGAATGAGGAATTAAACTCACGTACCCGAGGCTCAGTCCAGTATCTTAATCACAAAACCATTCTTAAGAAAAAGAGCACCTTCCCCTGTCTCTGAATGCATTTCCTACTGTTTGCAGTATTGTTGCAGCTGTGTTGGTCTCAGGGTATGAGGGATAAGGGTGGCGCAATATATTTTTAGTGGTCTTCTGTTGGTGAGAGAGAGAAGCTTTTGAGCTACAAAGAGCTCTTCTTCATATCTGATACAACCTCACCCACCTTGTCTCTCACATATCTTACTGTCGTTTTTCTTTTTTTTTTTTTGTTTAAAAAAAAAAAACCAGAATGAAACCGATTGGAGGAAATGAGAAAGGTGAGTAAAAAGAGAAATGGAGCAATCATTCAGATAGACTGGCTGTAATACACCATCTTTATTTTGTATAGGGCTTTTAATGCAATCTGTATTGTGAAATGCATTACAGATTTAAATCATGTAGTTACAACAAGAAATAATAAACAGAAGGAACTAAACAATCAGAGAAGGGAGGAAAGAAAAATGTTCAGAGGAGAGCTGGAAATCTGGATGATTAACTGGGCAGAGAGTTATAGGGAGATTGTTCCATGCATCTCAGAGAAGGCATTTGCACCAAGAATGACAAGAGTGTATGATGGGACAAATTAGAAGTTTGTAGACAGAAGAAATATTAAAAGACAGAGTAAAAAATTTCAAAAGTGCCTAAGTCCCATTTTCAAACATGCCTTAGGAACTTAAGATCATAAGGGCCAGATTTTCAAAGGAATTTACATGTCTAAAGATGCAAATGGGCACTTAGTGGAATTTTCAAAAGCACCAACGCAGGTCAGGTGTCTAACCCCCATGGATTTTAGTCCTTGAAAATCTGGCCTTAAGTGATTTTTGAAAATGGGACTTAGGAGCTAAACATTTTTGAAAATTTTGCCCTGGGTCTGCAAGGTCAAATTCAGAGAGGGTTTTTAGAAACCAGGGAGGACAGTTTGTCCTGAAATGAATAGGGAGCCAAGGGAGTTGTTTGAGGATAGGGGCTGATGAGGTAGTCTTATTTTGATAGTCAAGGAATATTGAGGGAGGCTAAGAGAATGTATGCTATAAGGATGGACAAGCAAAGCAAATCTTGTTTTCCAGAACTACCTCAACACAGTCTGCATACAGCCCTGACTAGGATGACCAGATGTCCCAATTTTATAGGGACAGTCCCAATTTTTGGGTCTTTTTCTTATATAGGCTCCTATTACCTCCCACTCTCTGTCTCGATTTTTCACATTTGCAATCTGGTCACCCAAGCCAGATAACATGATAACCTTTACATATCAAAGAAAACTAAAATGATACAGCTATTAGTGCAGAAAGTCACATAATATTGTAGAGGCATTCGAGAAAAATGTGATTTTACACTCTCTATAGCACTTTTCATCCCACTCTGACGACCGTGAAAGGCAGCCACCTCTGGGTTCAAACATGGCAGCTGTTTAACAGTGCACCCTAATGTTACACCAGTTTTTAGGAAAAGAAATTCAGGAGACTTTAGGAAGTTGAAACTGCAAGAAAATTTGGGAAGACACATGACTGCAGTCATCTGAGTTGCATTCTAGCCATGACATTAGATGTGACATCCCTAATCATTTCTGAAGAGGACCTTTATTAATTACAAGTGATCACTGTTTCTATGTGTCATTCAAAAGGCAGTGACTCCCCAGTGTTACCACAGACCATGCTGGGACATTATTTCTATACTGGGTTAGACCCCAGACCTGCATTGAGCTCCTTGAATGTACACCCCTGTACTCTGGGGCTCTGGGTGGGCAGACACAGACATCTCTGGCACAGAGCTCATGGCTGTATCCAGGCCTTAGAGAGAAGAGTGACACCCATTGAACTGCAGTGCTTGCAAAAGAGACCATCTGACTCAAGTGCTGACCAAGCCTGTCCCTGTGATAAGATCACAACCTAAAGTGCTGTGGCTGGAGCAATACTGCATCTTTGCTTGGAGGTATTTTATACATAAACCACAGCTTGACCTGTCTTCCCAGTAATCCTGTTTCTTGAGGCGGTGGGAGGGGAGCCGAGGGAGGTGAAATAAAAAGACATTTCTGCAATATTGACAACCAGGACACTTGTGCCTGGGAGCCTGGGAGAACTGTTTAAGAATGGTGCATCCTTATGCAAAGATTGCGTATAACAACCATGCCAAGGTCAAGGAGTCATTGGGATATTTGCTGTGTAAGTGCCAGCCGTGCAGAATGAAAGCTTCCTGGTGGACGTTTTTCTTATACACACACCTAGTTTGGGAGGCAGGGAAAGAGTTGCATTGCACCTTTGTGCGGTTAGCTCCCCTTACTGGGATCCTGCATTAAAACATACAAATAATAGCATTATCTGATGAGTTCCCGGTCTAGAGACAAGTCAGTGGGAGTACACTGATCCCCGTGATCCTGCATCTCAGAACTCTATATGTTGCAGGGCTGTCAAACCTTTACAGTATCCCAGGAGACATTAGAAACTTGCTAGGGACCTGTGGACCTTAGCCCACTTTGATAGCAAAATAAATGCAAGCAACATAACATTTGCTTGTTTTTGTCCTTCTCACTGGGGATTTGTTGTGTGGGCAAAGGGCTGATCTTGTTGCCAATGACTTTCACCAGAAACTGGAGCAGCTTCAAAAGATAAGTAGATGGGGGTCAGGGAGAAGTGCCATGGCTCTATCTCAAACACACCAGCCAATAGGACAAAACTTTTTAAAAAGAGCAATTTTGTTAGGTCAAATAGATTTTGTTTGTTTATTTGTGTTCCCCGCCCTCCCCCTGACTTTGTCAAATGTCAATGGGACTGGGGGTGTCTACTGCACTCTTTCATGCCAGGCCAATGTCATGCAAGTCAAGGCTTGTCAATGGGGGGATCATTATGGAAATACTGACAAAAGGTTAACTCTGCTGCTGAGCAAACCTAGGAGCTTAGAGGCAAAGTTGAAGATATGTAACTGTGATAAACAGCGAGACCTTTAATAGCTTGACACTGAAAGAGGTTTTAACCGTATTTCACTTACACTCTTCCCGTCACCCTTATTACAGGCAGTTTAAAGCAAGTGTCATTTCTTTCTTTTACATATTATTAAATAGGCATTGCGGTTCATGATAGTTCAGAATTAATCATTTGTGGATAGTGACTGCTAAATTTCTGCTGGAGAGGAGGGAGTGCATTAGACATATTTTTCCTCTCTCGATTCTTAAAAGCACCAGACTTATTATCTTTTCCACCCCCATCCCAACGAAATATAAACAATTCTTACTCCACTAGGATCTGATCCAGTTCCCATTAACACCCTGATTCAGCAAAGCACTTAAACCCATCCTTAACTTTGAACATGAGTAGTTGAGAGCAAAGTGCTCTGTATTTTCCTCATGATTATGGAAGGGATGTTTTCAGTAACACTGGGGACACCTGTGATGCATAAAGCAGCAGTACATTTATTTTCCTAAACTATACCTTATCTTTTGGGGAAGGACAGGATTTTTGCTGCCAAATTCTATTTCTTCTGTTTTGCACTAATATAAAATATTGTTTTATTTATATTGCACTAGTAACTTAGGAGCCCTGCTCATGGACCAGGACATATATTTTACACACACACACACACACACACACACACACACACACACACACACACACACACACACACACACACACACACAGCTAGGTGCTATACAAACACCAAACAAAAAGAGGTTGCCTGCCTCAAAGAGCTTGCAGTCTAAACAGATGACAAGAGACAAGTTGGATGCAAACTGTCAGACACAGGGAGAGCACAGGAGATAGTGTTGGTCAGCACGATAGGTATTGATCTCAGCATTCTCTCCAATACAAGCTTTTATTCCTGATTCTTCTCATTAATAATATTTTGGCGAAATATGTGCAGGGTGCAAAGTTCTAGGCACCACTGTTCTGAGGATAAAGTGGAACTTGCATACGGCCCTCTGAACAGCGTTGAATTCCATCCTATGTAAGTGTAATACTAGCTAATAGTTAGCACTTTTCATCTTCATAGGAGGTCAAAAATAAATGAAGTGAGCTTCCCAGACCCCATGTAAGCTGAGTGAGTGTTTTCTCCATTTTACAAATGGAGAAATTAAATCAGAGAGGTGCATTGACTTGTTGAAGCCACAGAGATAGACGTAATTAATTAATGTTTGTCAAGTTTTTTGAATAAAGGGTACTATAGAATTACACAGTATTATTCTGATTTCTCTAGCAAGAACCACATTCCTCTCCACATATGATGTTTTTAGCTTATTCTCCACAAAAAAATATTTCCCTTCATCACATGCTTGAAATGAGTGTGGTTGGTAATTAATAGTAAACATCAGATCACTGTATGTTACCAGTGGATAAACTGCAATCATTTCTCTGAGTCAGTATTCAGACTGTTCTGAAACAGGGTGGGGGTGGAGTGTGGGGGGGAGCGATTCTCATATAGGTTGGCAGTGTATATGGAGCCTTACAATGAGCCTAAATGTCAATTACATATACACCCAGTGTGTTACCTTCACACTCCCTTTAACGCTCCTTTATGCTGCTGGAAGGGTGTAAAGTGGCCTTCCTGACTATGAGTATCTATCCAAAGGGTCAAGTCCTCAGCTGGTGTACACGGGCATAGGGCCATTGACTTTGTTGGAGAAATGCTAATATATATCAGCTGAGGAGTTTGCTCAGAACTAGCCTGGTTCTCATTTGCACCAAGGCCCCTTTATGCCACTCTGCCAGTGGGTTCCTTTGCACCAGTCTATCAAGGCAAAGAGGTTTTAGAGTACATAAAAATCTGTCCCCAAGTCTTTGGGAGGAAAAGGTATGTCTTCAGTATTCCCCTCCTCTCCCCCCCAAAATATATTTTTACACTAGCTATGCAGCATCTTTGTAAATGGTGACTCACTGCTTCTGTGCCTCCCAGGCCATTATCCACACACCTACAAGATGCCCATTACTGCCTTCAATTAGAGCACTTGGGAGCTTGAGCACACTTTAAAGACTCACAGCAGGTAACGGAGAATGTAGGGCTGTTTCCCAGACAGTGGCTGTGCAGCTGGTCTCCTGCTCGGTGTGATCATTCTGGTCTGAAATGTGTCAGTGTAAATTTAGCCAAGTGCAGAGGGCTGTGAGCAGAGAGTGACTCAAGATGGCTCCACAAATCGGAGGCCTGCAGCAGAGAGCCCCTGGTATGGTGTCAAGGTGCAATGGTATGCTGTTCAATTGCAACAGTGAAGTTGGGTGGCAACTGGCATCCTAATGTCCCACAGATCCATGTCCGCTCATCTTCCATCCTGTTCACCTACACTTAGGGTGGCCAGAGGTCCTATTTTTAAAGGGACAGTTCCATTTTTGGGGACTTTTTCTTATATAGGTGCCTATTACCCCCCACCCCCTGTCCTGATTTTTCACAGTTGCTGTCTGGTCACCGTACCTACATTTTCTTCTCATTGGGATGGCACCTATAGACCTATGCAACCTATAGCCACGATGCTCCAACTGTATCATGTGCAATGGCAGACTCCCATGCCAGTGTGAACCACCCGTGGATGGTTGATAGGTGGTTCCAGAGGTGCTGGAACTAGGGGTGCAGCAGTACCCCCTGGCTTGAAGTGGTTTCCGTCATATACAAGGTTTACAGTTTGGTTCAATGGCTCACAGCAAATCCTCTACACGCATTGTTCCAGCATCCATCTCATTCAGGCACAAGACTCTTCTTATCTGGAGCCAGCTGCAGGATCAGGGCCTATCACACCATGGTGGGACCTGCCGTTCCAGGGTTTTTTGTGCTTCATTTTGATTTTACAAAATTGGTCCAATTATGAAGAAAAAAAAGTAAAAAAATCTGCAGTATTTGCTGTTTTCTCCCTAATGTCCTGCTGTCATGAAAACACAATCCTTATTGAAATGTTCAGTTTCAAAATCAAACTTGGTTGCACTGATCCTTTGCAATGAGGCTTAGTAGATATCTTCTCCCAAGAGAAATATGAATTAACTTCATGAAAGCTCTTGGGATCAATGCGCCTGGTTGATTTCACTGAAGACTCCTGCTCAAAAGCTGATGCATGGAAACCAGGATCAATATATTTGAAATCCTTCCCAACAATCTGAAAAGAACAGTGATGTCTCAGAGCACTGCAAGTTGTTTTTGCGTAAAAGCTGTGGTATAGAGACGTGGCTTGTAACTCCATTTAAAATGCAAGACAGTGGGGGAGCTTTTGCAGGGACAGTACTTCAGTGATTTAGTCGTAGATGCTAGGGTACCTGACCATTGCATCTTGCTGGGGCTTCCTTTGTCAAGTCAGCCTTAAAACAGGGTCATTGGAGTTCCTTTGTCAATCTGCGTTGGACTCCTGCTGGGACTCTTTTCTTGTTCTCTCAGCAAACTCCTGTAACTGGCTGTTGATTTCTCTGCCTTGTGTTTGGTTCTTGGATAGGCCTTGCTGGTGCTAACTGGGTTTTAAAAGAAGTGAGTTAAGAGTGCCAAACTAAATGGGAAAATAGACTGGATGAATAAATAGTTCTTTAAGAGACGTGTAAGAACCGGTTTATGAAATTTGCTGCACGGAACTGTGCAGCCATGTCGTACCTGTCTGTGTGCACATGGTGGGAGAGAGTGCTGGAGCTCTCTTACCACAAGGATCGTGTGACTGTGTCTATACCAGATGATTAGGCCCCTATCACATTCATAGCCATGAAAAATGCAATACCATTCCATGCCATCCTTACTTCTGCACTGCTGCCTTCAGAGCTGGGTGGCCGGAGAGTGGCGGCTGCTGACTGAGGGCCCAGCTCTGCAGACAGCACAGAAGTAAGGGTGGCAATACCATACCAGGCCATCCTTCCTTCAGCACTGCTGCTGGCGGCAGCTCTGCCTTCAGAGTTGGGCTCCCGGCCAGAAGCCGCCGCTCTCCAGCTCCCCAGTTCTCAAGGCAGCACCGCCGCCTGCAGCAGCACAGAAACACAGGTAGTAGTACTGCAACCTCCCCACCACAAGTGCTTTTGAGGACAGGACCCCTACAATTACAACACCATAGTATTTCAATTTTAAATCACTGAAATAATGAAATTTGCTATTTTAAAAACCCTCTGACCGTGAAATTGACCAGAATGGACTGTGACTTCAGTAGGGCCCTGTCGATGATTCATCTTTAAATATTTCCCAGCTCCAACAGGAACACTAGTGCAGACCCATCGTTGTTGTGTTGACGATCTCGTGGTCTCCCCCTGTATTAAGAGGAGGCCTAGAAGACATGGTGGTTGAACGTTCCCACCACTGCTACTGCTCCACCAGTGATTGCAACAGTGGGAGCAAAAGTGTAGATGAGCTGCTAGGGTTTTTAATGAGAAAAAGGCCCAGCTTGTAATTCTAACACAACTGGCAGCTCTAGGCTGTCCCAAGGGCCTGGGATGATGGTAGGACCAGAGCTTCATCCCCTCCATTGTGGTCAGGGGGGCTGAGCCAGTGTGGAGAACATGAGGGGAATAGACTCTCCAGCAGAAGCACATGGTTGCTGCCCTGGAGGGCTCTTCCCTGCGCCCTGCAGAGGGATCCAGGCTGAATCAAATGGGATTCCTTCCAGGATTGCCGTGCACTCCCTTCACTGGCTAGCCCAATACATACTATGGCTTAAACGTTACAGTCTCGCCCTCTTGTACAAGGCCCGACCCAGTGCCCACTGAAGTGAGTGGAAACACTTCCATGAACCTCAGGAGGTGTTGGATGAAGCCGCAATGGCTATTTGCTGCACAGTCCCCTTCATTATTTGCATGAAACCCGGAGAGAGTGGAGAAGATGCAGTCAGAGCAGGGGTTTCTGTTTTTAATTCTTTCTGACATTTAGAAGGTCAGTGGAAAAGCTTGTCAAATAAAACAGGAAGTTACTCTGACATGTAAGCATTTGAGCACGGGATGAAAATCAGCCAAGACAGCCACAAGCCCTTGTCTCTGAGCACCAAGCTTTCACACACACTAAGACCAAATAGCACCTGAAGCTGGAAATCACTAGTTGAAATATCTCCCCCAAATTATCTTTTACTGTTTTTCATGACCATGACTAACTTTTACTCCACTGACTAAAGGAAATTATCCTCCCTGCAGACTGAGACTTCTGAGCAGACTTAGGGGGGGCAGAATAGTCCCGTGGCTGGAGTGCTAGCTTGGGCCTCAAAAGACCTGGGGGCAATTCCCTGCTCCACCACAGACTTGTTTTATGACCCTGAGCAAGTCACTTCATCTCTCTGTGGCTCAGCTGACCATCTGTAAAATGGGGGTAATAGCAGTGCCCAACCTCACAGGGAAGTGATGAGGATAAATATACTAAAGCTTGTGAGGTGTTCAGATACTGTGGTAATGGGCAGTCATAAAAGTACCATAGATAAGGCACTATCCTACACTTAAAATTTACATCAACCTAGCTACATTGCTGAGGAAGATGACAAATTCACACATCCTGAGCACTATAATTAAGACAAACCTAATCCCTGGCATAGATGCAGCAAGGTTGATGGAAGAATTGTTCTGTTGACCTAGCAACTGTCACCTAGGGATGTGGATTACCTGTATCAATGGAAAAATCCCTGCTGTCAATACAGGAAGCGTCTACCGGTGCAGCTGTAGCACCCATAATATCAACATGCCCAAGGTGAAATTCACAGAGGACCAGCAAAGGCTCCTGCATTACTTGAGTGGGTCCCAGCACAAGGGTGAATTTCCCCCTTGGGTGTTTTTTTTTGTTTGTTTGCTTGTTTTGTTTTTTGAGTCAGAATTGATTAAATCCAGGACAGGATTTTCAGAAGTTACTTAAAAGAACAGGAGTACTTGTGGCACCTTAGAGACTAACAAATTTATCTCAGCATAAGCTTTCGTGGGCTACAGCCCACTTCATCGGATGCATAGAACAGAACACGCAGACAGGAAATATTTATACATACAGAGAACATGAAAAGGTGGAAGTATGCATACCGACTGGAAGAGTCCAATCAATTGAGATGAGCTATCATCAGCAGGAGGAAAAAAACCTTTGAAGTGATAATTGATATGGCCCATAGAAATTACTAGTGATTTGGGATGACCAGTGTGAGGTTTCTTACGGGGGCCTGATATCCAGAGAGCAGCTGCTCAGCACTTTCTGAAAACCAGGCCCTTTTCAGTTGTCCCAAGTTGGGCACCCAAGCCAACTAATCACTTGTAAAAATCTTGGCCCATGGATGCTCAGCTCCTCTGGAAATCAGGGCATTTACTTCAGGCATCTGAGGTAAAAAGATTCTGGCCTAAGTGACTTGCCCAAAGCCATGCAGCAAGTCAGCTGCAGAGCTGGGTCTATATCTCAGGAGTCTGAAATCACTGTTACGCTGCAAACAACACAAAAATGGCCTCTCCCATGACATTTTAGATTCTAATCCAACCTTTGAACTCAGATGTGCAGAGGCAGTAGCATAAATTGAAAGAAGTTTTATTAACTGAATATTTCAGAACTTTAAAGTATGTTTGGTTTGAGTGTCATTTTAGGAACGGACAAAGGGTTTTTATGGTTTCACAGGTTGGGTGTAACTGTGGTGAGGAAGGAATCTCATATTTTCCAAGCCAGTTCTCTTGATCTTAGATATAACAAGTTAGTTTTGAATTTCTGTTGTATGCAGCTGGCTCTTCTATTGAACATTCTTCCAATCATATGAATATTTGAAACAACTGAACAATTAATCTGGGATCATGAAAGTGGGATTGAATGTTGTGACTAGATAATGATCCCTTTGCTGCAAAGTAAATGTCAAAGCAGGAGACAATTTTTCAATCACAATATAAAATTCACTGGAAATTCTTGCTACTGTACCCTATTTTTCTTTTATTAAATGAGATGAATATTAAGACCAGGCTGCCCTCTGAAAACATCTAGGAAACACTGGCCATGCCCATTCCAAAATCTATACAGGTCTGCATGAAGGTCATCTGTGTTCAGAGGGCTGATGCATGGCAAATGCACCACATAAATTTCACTGGCGCTTTGAAGATTAAAGAGTGACAAGGGTGGAACATTTAGAGCCTGGTGTGGATTTTCAATAGAGTGTGAGTTTCCTTCTACAAGCAAAGTGCTCTCAAAAACTGCTCAGGACTCCACAGAATCCACCACTGCGATCCAACTCAGAGGAGGAAATTGCTATTAATTAGGAGCTAGTCTGGCAAAGGCACTTAAATACATTGCTTAAACACATGAGTAGTCCCGCTGGCTTCAACTGGGACTACTCGCATGCTTAGGTGCTTTCTGGATGGGGGTCTTTCAAAAACCTTTATTTTTAAATTCCATAGCACAGTCAGAATTTCTGCTGATTCCACATCACTGTCAGTGTTCCAGTTAGCCAGCTCTGATCCAGCATTAGAATAGCTACATTTGGTTATCTGGATTAGTGTCTCTAATTACATTTCCTCCTGGTTTTCATCAGCTAGTTGTTTTTTTAAAATATGTACTATGCGTCCTGTTTATGATGATATTTTGCATGATTCAGTTATTTGGTTGCATTTGTAACTATCACTCTACCCACAGACCATTCTGTTGCTGGAGCCTCTGACCCAATGGACGTACACATGCAAGGATTCACTCTTCTTGGAGTTTTAATTTCAAACATACACATTATGCTATAATAATTGTATGCACCCCTATAGACAACTGGAATTTAAGTACTTCAAATGTCAATCTTCACACCACTGTGAGGCATGGAATTATTATTATCCCCATTTCACAAATGAGGAAACTGCAGTACAGAAAGACAAACCCTAAATTTTCAAAAGTGACTTTTTTGCATGGGGGAGAGGGTTTGTGTGCCCCATTTTAAACACTGATTTTTAGAGGTGCTGAGCATCTAGAATCTTTATTCTGGGCACTGGGGAGGGTGAGTGCTCATCACCTGTGAAAATCAGGCCCCTTAGGTATCTAAAATTAAGGCACTTAAAATTAAAGGCTACTTTTGAAAAGCTGACCCAAAGTAACCTGTCCAGAGCCAGGCAGTAAGTAAGTGGCAGAGTTAGGTATAAAGCCCAGGAGTCAAGTTTTCAAAAACACCGTGAGTGGACTATGCGTTACAAACCTGAGCGTCATGGCACCTATTAACAAATCACAGGAACAGCCCTATGATCCACAAAGCTGAATTAGGTGCCAGGCTCCATACACAATGAATGGGGAGAGAAAGGGCCCCAAATAATGTGATCTACAAAATAAAGTGTATTGACAAGGGGGAGAGGGGGAGATGGCAGCATACACCAGTTTCGCGCCTAAGTCCAGACTGCAAAGAGCTGCCTAGCTCTGCTCAGCGATCCACAAATGGGAACCTGCCCCCTGGAGTCACATGGCTGAGGTGCCTAAGGAAAGACTCCAACCTTGCCCAAAGTCACACAGTGAATCCTCACTAGAGCCGGGATCCTTGAAGCTCCTGGCTTCTTCAGGACCACTGTTTAATATGGTCTTGGTAATTCTCCTAAAATTTTGTCAGTTTCCCTCACACAGAACTGTAGATTATCGTGGGGCAAATTCTGCTGTAGTCTTGGAGTCACTCCACTGAAAGCCTTGGAGCCACTCTGGATTCACACGGCTTTAACCAAGAGCAGAATTTAGCTTCGTCCTCTATTCTATGTGGCACAAAATGACCACAACAAGACTTGCTTTTGTATTATTAGTGCCTACAACTTTCTAACCATATTTCATGAAGGGGAGGAGGTCTAAAATCTATTTTAAAAAGCTTTTTTTTTTTTTAAGAAGTAGATTGTATTATAGTAAATGAGAAGCGATAGCCAGAGGAAGCTGTTCTTTCTTGTTATCAGCTCTAACTCTGATCTCTTGCAATATGGCACTTTTTAAATCCATCATTGTAACTCTCAGACTATGTTAGAAAAGGTCGGGTGGTTCTCTCTCTCTCTCTCATATATCAGTGTAGGCTTCCCCAGCCCATAGTTTCCTGTAGAAACACAAATTTCCAACAGATTTTTGTCTTTAATTTTAATCAGATCATTCTTTCATGTGCAGGGAAGTATGGAATGCCCCAAAATGATGGCTTTGGCAGCTGCTGTTACTGTAATGCATCATTATTGCTTCTCATTTAAGGGCCTGATTCACAGCTCACTGAAGTGAATGAGAATCTAAGCGGAGATCTTTCTCCCCCACTTGCACACTAGTCCTATCCAGGTCATCTGTAAACTAGCTTCAGCCAGTGCAGTAAAGCTGAATAGCTCCACTTCCGTTAGTGGTGTAACTGAGCCCTAACAATAGACAAGAACATGCAGGGATTTACACCAATTGCTTAGAGTTCGGCACTGAAGCATCTGGGCCATTTGGGGTTAGTCCTGAGTGTAGAGAAGAGCATTTGGCAATCAGGAGATGACTGCAGCATGTGTAGACAAACCCAGCTTTGACTGAACTAGCTCACCAATAGAAACAGCACAGCCGTGGCCTGGACTAGCTACCTGAGTAGATACCCCAGGTCACAGCCAGCTAGTGCATGCTGCTCCTCCTACATAATTTTTAGCAGGGGTATCCGTGGGGTTTTAGCTGGGGTATCCCCA
This sequence comes from Gopherus evgoodei, assembly GCF_007399415.2. NCBI lineage: Eukaryota > Metazoa > Chordata > Testudines > Testudinidae > Gopherus > Gopherus evgoodei. The sequence continues at coordinate 13,546,140 of NC_044340.1, read as the reverse complement.
GGGGCAGCTCCAGACATTTCGCTGCCCCAAGCACGGCGTCATGCCGCGGGAGGTGCTCTGCCGCTCGCCGGTCCCGTGGCTCCGGTGGACCACCTGCAGGCGTGCCTGCTGAGGGTCCGCTGGTCCTGCGGCTTTGGTGGAGCCGCGGGACCAGCGGACCATCCACAGGCACGCCTGCGGGAGGTCCACCAAAGCCGCAGAACCAGAGGACCCTCCGCAGGCATGCCACCGAAGGCACCCTGCCTGCTGCCCTCCCGGCGACCGGCAGAGCGCCCCCAGTGGCATGCTGCCACAAGCACGCGCTTGGCGTGCTGAGGCCTGGAGCTGCACCGGGTATCCCTACACGTGCTACAGTTGCGCTTCCTGATTGCAATGGAGACATACCCACAGCTTCCCATTCAGCAAAGTCTTTAAGCACATGTCTAACTGAAGGCATGTGTTTAGGTCCCATTGATTGCAGAGAATAGGGGGATAGGACTTAAGACCTTTGCTTTGCCTTACAAAGTCAGAACAGGGTGACCAGATAGCAAGTGCAAAAACTCTGGACAGGAGGTGGGGGGTAATAGGTGCCTATATAAGAAAAAGCCCCTAAAATCAGGACTGGCCCTATAAAATTGGGACATCTGATCACCATAAGTCAGAATAGCAATGTTTGCCACCCACTCTGCACAGGTATAAGTGATTAAGCAGGAAGAAGCAGGCCACGTATTTTACAAAGCTGTGTGCCTTAAAATCTGTGAAGAAGCTGTGTAAAATGTTCAGAAAGTGCCTAAATGACTTAGGCACCTAAATCCCATTGACTTTCCAGTGATGCCTAAGTCACCGAAGCACTTCTGAAAATTTCACCTGACTCCCCAAACCTGCAGCATAGTTCCATCAGTGCCCTTCCTCTTCAATGAAATAATTCTTTCCCCTCTGCCCCACCATTAGAAACCATTCAGTATAAATGTAATAGTACCGGGAGACTTCATATCTCATCAGTGCTAACAATTTCCAAGCACGTTGCACAAACATGCTGTAGATTTGCCTGTGTTGCTGTGTGTATTTTTAATCCTCTCGCTGAACCCTGTATTCCTAAGGTAGCTTAAGACAATTAAACAGTTGAATCCTGTTCAGAAGTGCAGTCTTCCTTCCTTTTCCTCCGGTCCCTCTCCCAGACATGTGTATCTGATCACAAGAGGCTGATAGACAGCAACGCTACTGACCTTGAGCTCAGAACATGTCTGCCCAGCGCAGGAAATGTGTCACAGAGCAGTGGCTAAGAACTAAACAAAGGTCACAAACCCTCAGATGAATAGCTGTAAATCTACATAACCCATCAGCTGTATTTTTAGCCTTCTAACAGTGGAATTAGGGACGGACAATGGACCCAGATGCACTGAGGGTGTATTTACATACGCACCATAGTGAAAGGTTACCTGCACAGGGAGTGTTAAAAGGTGGGCTTTTTTACTCTTTCCCCCTTCTTCATCATGGATTAAACCCCTCCTGAAAGTTGGGTGGTGGTTTTTGTTTGTTTTTTTTAAAGTGATTTTCTGGTTATTTGGGTCAGCCCCCAGACAAACCTAGGCCAGTCCTGGAAAAAGCCCTAACTTGTACCTTTCTTCAGTAACCTCTGTGGGCTATTACAGGGGGCACAACGGACACAGGGCATAAGGGACACCCCATCCATATCTTTGACACCCTGGCCAACCCCCTCCTCTGGGCTGCTAGCTGCACTGGGACACTCCGATAGGCCCCTCTGCCAGGGCTGTTATGTCTAGCCTCCAGCCTTTTCGCATCAGTCTAGCTGACTATCAGCAGGCCTGTTGAGAGAAACTCGTTCAGCCCACAGGGTGAACATGTGGGGGCATTATAATTGTACAAACACAACCTGCTTTACCACATAGTAGGTCTGCTTAGGCCTTAATCTGTCTTCCTGATCACAGACTACAAGGTACAGGTGCGTGCCCAATAATATTTTACATTTATATAGTGCCTTGTAGTTTACAGGGCTGTGCAAATTATAGACTGTGCATGCAACAGCCACTTCTGGGAAGAAGGTTATCAAGCAATCAGTGCAAAGGGCACTGCACAGAGGGGGGAGGGAAATGGTTTGGACACCAAAGCACTCGCACGCCCCTAATCTTATGCCAAGTGCTTTACATTTAGTGTCTGTGTATTGCCCACAGGACCTCTGATATTGTGGTTTTCTCTGAAAGAGTCGCACCACTGCATGGTTGCACACAATTGGAAGGGCAAAGGGCTGAGCTGACCCTGGCAGGATACAAACCAGCGATTTCAGGAAGTGAAATGGCTTGATTCTGATCGCACGTTTACACCAGTGTAAGTCAAGAGTGATTCCACTGAACTCAGTGGGGTTGCACGTTTACACCATTGTAATTCCCTTGAATTCAGTGATGTCTCTCCTGATCTACAGCAATCTGAGAGAGAGCAGTTAGTCCTTCTATGTTTCAAACCCTGTGTTACTAAGCCACCCCTCCAACACACACACCCATACTGAACTCCAAGTGCTGTTATCAGTGTACTATAGTTATTTCCTTCTACAGTCCTCGGGGGGGTTAAGAAAGTACACTGAGTGGCCCTGAAATAAAAAGGTTAACACACCCCACCACTTGCCAAATCTACCCAAGTCTCCTTCTGATCCATTACTGTGTGTGCTGCTGATGTATATTACAAATCAATGGATATTAGAAAAAAGCTGCTGTATGTGGCATAGGCTTGATCCTTTTAGATGTGTTTAGCAACTGTTGTATATTATTCTAAGTCTATATTTTGCCAGCACAAAATACATTGACCAATGTGTCTAATCCATTAGGGCCACATGCTTTCCTGCTATAACTCCATTAAAAGTGTTACACCAGGGATGGATCTGGCCCATGGCAGTTCATAGAGACATGACAAAGACAATATGAAAAGCCACATCAAAATCAATGAGCATGTAGTTATGGACTGTAATCACATCATAACCAACATAATTTAGAGGAGTCTGATCTTATTGATCTAAAACGGAAGTAGAGGGAATTTAAGGATGGAAGTTACTGTAGGAGTCTGGAGAAATATTGATTTGTGTGAACAACAGAACAACCAGTAGAAGAAAATTATCCTTATGTTCTAGAATGCTATGTGCATGTGTATGATAAACAACTGAAATGCTCAGCATGAGATTTCAACATGTAGAGATTAAGTTGCCAGATAGGTGCTGGTTGGGGATCTTTCCTCACTAGACAATGTGCATCAGAGCTGCTGGAACAGTTTGTATAGCAGAGGTGCTGAGAGCCACTGAACTGTGAATCTTGTATATAATGGAAACTACTCCAAGTCAGGGGGTGCGGCAGCACCCTTAGTTCCTGCACCTATGATCTGCATCCCGAATGCCCTAAAGTTCTGAAGCATTTTTATGTCACTTAGGCCCAGTGTACATTACAACCAGTCAGGGTTAGCAAGAACTGTCTAAACATGGTCCCTTATCAGCAGGCTGCTAGAGCGGTTTCCTGTGGCCAATATCAACAGGGAAGGACTGGATTATAAATCAGTTTACAGAATCATTCAGTAGTTTGGACACTTGATGGTATTAAATCCCAGGCACCTAATTCCCTTGGGCGCCTCTGAAAATACCAGCGTCAGCTTGTTAGAACCTAATAGGTAACATAATACATGGTTCTTTACAGGTATATAAAACAAGGTCCCTGAGCCAAGCTTTTTAAAATCAAGGGGCAAAATCCAGACATCTTTTTTATACTACAGTACTCCCAGTTACAACAGTGTAAATGCAAAATATGGTCATTGGCGTTACCTTGGATTCACCCATGTCAATGAGTGCAGAATCTGGCCCTCAGTTTTGTACACTGCTTAGTCAGGAAAAATGCCAGTGCAGTGAACAGGAGTGGGCACGAGTAAAAATTATGAAGGACCTCATCGTTTGTCCTGGAGTTAATCTGATCTCATCTACAGTTTGAGAGCCAGATCTTGCAGCCAGTGAGAGTTTGGCCATTTACTTTCCTTTAGACCATGATTCAGTCCCAAATGGAAAGACCATGATCTCTACAAAAATAAAATGGACAGATGCCTCATAAATGAATATGCAGGCCTTTAAAAGCACAAAGGGTATCGTATCAGCAGCGTGGGTGGCAAAACTATTCACTTCTGCTGGATGGTTCTCTTGTTTGTTTGTACAACTCACGAGATGGCACTCGGCATGCCTCTGACATTTTATAATAGTTTCTGTTCCAAAAGCTGCAACTTGGCTTCTGAACATATCCTCAGCTGGCACTGATAGGTGTCACTGCATTGAAGTCAATGGAACCACACCCATGATTTCAACTGAGCTACTTCTGTTTATACCGGCTGAGGATCTGGCCCTTTATGTTCAGAGCTATTTTCAGTCCTAGCAGGGATATGAAAATGCTGTTTTTATGTACCATGCAAGTGACTGCTAAGTACTAAAGTGACGTCTCACTCCTAAGTGACTTAAGAACCTAAGTGCCATGAAAAAGTCAATGAGATACTGCAGAGTACCTAAGACACTTTTGAAAATTGGATTTAGGCTTCTAAATCATGAAAGCACTTTTGACAATGTACCCCATGTCTGAGTCCCAGTCCCACCTTTTGCATTCGCATATTGCATGCTTACTGTGCACAGCTTGAGGTGAGACATAATTTGCCTGATAAACTAATACCAGTGGTTAGAGTGCATGCAATCGTTACAGACTGTTGGATTAAATACACAGTCTCCTGCAGATTTGATAATGGATTAACACCTGATTTTTTTTGCCTAGCACTAGCACAAGGCTGCTTCCAAGATTTTGTTGAAGGTTGGTCTCAGCTAGAGATGGCAAAATCAGAACTTGAATCCAAACTGTTTTGCGTTAGCGGAGGAAAATTCAGATTTGGATTCCCAAGGAGCAATTCTGTCTCTACAGTTTTGGTTCCAAAATTACAAGAGTGATATTTTCTGGATATGGGCAAAATCCAGGTGATCTCACAATATTTCTACTATTTGATATTTTAGAAATCATGCAAGATTTCAGTACTGTCTTAATCCATAACCAAATAGGAACCCCAAACATGATTCAACCTGGAACCTGATTCTCCCCTCTAATCTAGATCCAGACACCACCTCTTTGACCCACCCCTGGACAAATGGAGATATTGGTTTAAACTTCTTCAAAGGTTTGGAGTGGAATTTTCAGGTCAAATATGGAGAAAACACCACCCTTTATAGGTTTGGCACAAGCCCCATAACAGTGCAGAGGCAAATCTGTGCATGTAGTATGAATGAATCTTTATTCTACCACCAAATGTGCACCAGATGCTGGGATTAAAATTAAAACCTTCCCCAAGTGTCTTTGGAAGGCTGAATGGAATCTAAACATGGGCCACTTCAAAGCTGTTCAGTGCCTGAAGGCTACTTTTAAGTGATCTTGGGTCAATCTTCTCTTAGCAGGTGCAGCTGTTACATTCTACAGGAGACAAGGCCTGATGGTATTTGAATAGCCTCACAAAAATGGGTCACTTTTCAGTTCCGGGGCTAAACTGGAAATCCTGTGAACTACCAAGGGTGTAATAACGGCATTTTACAACCTCCTCTCTCTACCTTTTGCAATCACACATCCTGTGCATACATCTTAGAATGGGTTTTTTTTGTGGTGGTGTTGTTTTTTGTTTTTTAAAGACTACAAATGCAACTTGGGAAAATACTGAAGGAAGATATTAAGTAGTCTGTTGGCTTCTGTTGAACTGAATTGCTAGAATGATAGATCAAAGACAAATATTCCACCCTGTTGAATGTTCACGTTGAGAGAGAAATCTCAATACTCTCCGTAAGAAAGACATCTATGAATTGTTAATAGGAATGTTTTGCATTTACATAGCATCCTTCATTGAGGATGTTCAGAGCATTTCATACAAAGAGGCATTAAGAAAAACTACGGCACGTCTGTGAGGAACATACCTAGTATTTTCCTCATTTACTAGAGGGGCAGCTTGTGCAGACAGGTCCGGGGGAAATGCAGCTTCCCAGAACTCACCCTCTCCCAGACCCAGTTTGAAGTTGGGCCTCCAGAAGTCTAAGTCCTGCTCTAAACATGGAACCCACAGCTTCTAACCTGGAGAAAAACTCATTTCTAGCGTGTGCCCTTTCTCATAGGATGCAGCTCACCCAGTCAGCACTGATTCCATGGAGGATATGGCTAAGAATGTTGCTCAGAGCTCACAGCAATAGAAGAGGGCATGACTATAAAAATGCAAAGCAGCATGTGAGGCTTTGCATAAGAGATAGGGGCCGAGGCCATACCTGCATCTGCCATGACATGCCCCCTCTTGAGGTCAGGAGTGCTGCAATCAGAGCTCCACCTGGCCTTCCCCCACCTCACAGGCGGCCTCCAGGATGAATGTCGCAGAATGTAGACACACTGTGTAGACGGGGGAAATGGTTCCTTACTTCTGCTGCACCTGCACCGGGGAGATGTAATTTAGCCCTTAGCAGGTTGCATGGGGTAAAGGCACACAGTCAGCTTTGTATGATTTAATCTAGGCAGGACTTTCCTAATTCTTAGCAAGATTTGTTACCAAACCTTCTCTCTGCTCTGGAGCAGGGTGAGTGCTTACAATTGCAGCCGAACCCCATGTAGCATACTGTCCAACCGAGCAAGCAACACTACCGCAAGACAGCAGAGCAGCCCTCTCATTGCATTCCATGGGACTTAATGACCTGGCTTAGTATTTGCAAAATGCTTTGAAATCCTTGGTTGAAAGACGCTGGACAAGAGTTACCTTCCAGACCAAAAAGTTGGCCACCCTAATACTCAGAGCCCAATCAGTTAGGGCCTTGAGCTCCCTTTTCAGCTTGCTTGTTATTTGCAGCAATCAGTTACAGATTGTGCATCTCCTGTGTAAATGATGCCAAATCATTATTTATATACTGGCGGACTTGGCAGGCAGTTGAAAACTCCAGTAGGTAGCCAAGGTCTGTGCAAGCAGTGCACGTAGGAGGGGAGACAGGGGAAGAAGTTGAACCTGAATCTCACTGCAGGAACAACATTGATTCATGAAAGAAAATCTCTTTCAGAAATATTTGGGCCTCCATCCTGACCTAATAGTCACCCGTTCAACCCTTCTGGCTCCTGAGCCAGGAGTACCTGGGTGATCACGTGTTCCTGAAAACCAAGCATGTCCCCCATTTTAAGGGCTTGTCCTGATCTCTGCATCAGTTTTAAAGTGTTTTGTCTCGTGAAGTATTTTGACTGGCTCTTGGAAGGAGCCATAAGCCAGCTGGGGAAAATGACAGCCAGTTAGCGAAGCACTTGTGCACATCAGGGACCAACTCCTAAGAGACCCATCACACACTGACACCTCACCCCACTCATGCCCCACCCCACCCAAGGAGCCTGCCTGAGTTGCACAAGTCCTCTTGCCAACTCCATACACATATACACACATGCAGAGCAGGGACATAGTGAGAGAAGCAAGTCCCCTTTCTCTTCCTTTCTTCCACGCACTCAGACCTGTGCCTCCCCACACCCCTCTTTCCCCCTTGGTAATTGGCTTTTCGCTTGGCAAATCTGACCAGCCCATCACAGCCACATGGGGCAATCTACCAGACCATGTTTGTTCTCAGGCTGAGATAGGCCCAACCTGAAACCACAGATCTGCATTTTGGGGAGCTCAGAAACCTGGACTTGCATCTGCATCTTAATTTTGATATAGCTCACTACCATTATAATGGGCTGAAGCAAAAATCTCAGGCCCAAATTTTGATGTTCAGACGTCACACCAAAATTTTACATCTTGAGCCCTATCAGCAGCTCTAGAGAGGAAGGTTGTTCAATCTTATGGTTAGTACACTGGACTGGGAATCAGGAGATCTGGGTTCAGTTCCTGATTTCACCACATGCTCCTTGTATGATGTCGATCAGGACAAGTCTCTGTGCCTCAGTTCCCCATCTGTAAACTGGAGATAATAATACTCCCATACTTTGTCTTCACTGTACGCTTTTTGAGACAGGGCTCTCTCCTATTGTGTGAATGTGAAGCATCCAACACTTTGGAGCCCTGATATCAGTTGGGTACTACCATAGTACCAATAAATAATTATGCTGTGGGTCATAGGTTTTACAGGCTGCAGATGGCATGATCCTTATTTCTATATAATAATGAATCAGATCATGGTTTCTCGACTATAGGGTTGTTCTGCACAGAGTGTTAGCGAGAATTTATGGTTTGTTCATATAGAAATAGACAAATGTTCTAAGCAAAAAAAAAATCGCATCCTATTAGATGTGATCAGATTTAAAACCCATACTAAGCTACCATCTGCCACTTAAGACTGGAAATTAAAGCAACACTTGAGGTCCAGAAAGCTCCATGCGTGTGACTGCTTCTTAGGTTATGCCTTCCCACTAAGCAGAGATTTGTTCTGGTGAAACACTAGGAGAAAGAAGCAAAGTTCAAAGCATATCTTAGGTATTTTTACAATGCAAGATCCTCTACAAAACTTCTGGAGACTGAGCAGAAGTTGGGTCTGTTTGGGTGTTTATTTGTATCATTGGAAACTGTTGGCTTTGGGGCCTATAATTACTCTCTCTGTACCATGTATTTATAAAGGGGGAAAACAGTGTTTAAAAGGTCATGCTTTTCTCCTTGTTAACAAAATGATTACAGCAGATGCTGTCTGCTTTTGGTTGGCTCCCTTTGGCGACCTGTAGTATTGGTTCTGACTAAGATGAAACAGGCTGCATGGTTCATATGAATCCAGACACCACACAGGAAGTTGTTCTGTTAGTATTTCCTAGCCAACCAGAACAAGTAAGTACCTATCATCTTTTGACAGAGGTGATTCTCACCAGATGTCAAGCCGGAACTTCCAAATGAAATGGGCTTGGAAAAATTATGTGGTTGTGGTTGTACTCGTGACGTGCTAAGTGGACAATCAAGAAGGAATGATCCCTGCTCCAAGATGCTCACCATCTAAGGACAGGGCAGACACGTAGACTGAGGTCAGGGGAAAAGCAGCAACAAATAAGGAATTTTGTACAAGTCAACTGGATTTGTTGTAGGCAGCAGAGCAGAAGAGAGTCTTTAAGAGGGACTTGCTTGTGGTGAGCTCAGGAAGTTGTACAAAGCATTGGGGGCATGGTGGAAGAAGACACAGAGGTGAATGTATGAGAAGTTGGCAAACAGGCAGGTAAGGAAAGGAACATAATCCAAGGGACTCTTGGATGGATCTAAAGAGAGCGGTGGGGTTTGCCCATTGTTCCCTGAAGGACTGTCCCACTAAGGAGCAGCAACAGGAGGAGATTAAAAGGCATCACCATGGTATTTCACTGCGCATCCTTGCTGCAGCATCTTGGTGATGCCTGATGGCATTGGAATGCAAGATGGTAACATGATGGCTTTGCACCAGCCCATGCTATTCTGAGAGGAGATCTATGGTAGGGATAGGGAAAATAGTTCCAAAAATATAACAACTATATCTTGAACCTTTTCCCATTCCTGGAGATGAACTCTCACCAAAAAGCTTTCAGGTTCTGCACTGATCAAACAAGTTCTTTCACTTCCATTTTACAGCTGGGAAGTGGGTGAGAGGATAGGAAGAAACAGAGACTAAGTCAGCACTTGGTTTCATGAGCTTTCCAGCCCAAGAGTGAAAAGGATCAGATGATTCAGAAAAGCATCCAGGCTTCTGAGCGCTTTTCTGCACCAAACCAAGTGAGCACAAATTCACCTAGTCCAATTTTTCCCAAGTGGCTACTGATTTTGAGTGCCCAGCTTGGGACACTGCTTGGGCCTGATTTGCAGAAATGCTGAACACCCACAACTCTAGATGAAGCAGCAAAGAGTCCTGTGGCACCTTATAGACTAACAGACGTATTGGAGAATGAGCTTTCATAGGTGAATACCCACTTCGTCGCCATGCATCCGATGAAGTGGGTATTCACCCACAAAAGCTCATGCTCCAATACGTCTGTTAGTCTATAAGGTGCCACAGGACTCTCTGCTGCTTTTACAGATCCAGACTAACACGGCTACCCCTCTGATACTTAACTCTACATCAAGAGTTCTGAAAATCAGTCCTCCTTTAAGCTGTCTCCAGCTGAGCATCCAGAAGACCGAGGTAGCGGTCTCACCTAATCTCTCAAATGGAGTGAAACTCACATAAGCGAAAGACCAGAACAAAGCATAAAAGGTCAGCCAGGTGCTATGCAAATGTCCTTTGGTGTCTCAGTGCACCACAGGCTTAATTTATATTAATGTGGTTACTCAGATGCTTTGTACATGGGTTCTACAGCGTATGGGATCTCATCCCGGGAGGTGTGAACAGGTTTCAGAGGGTCAGTGCCCTTTATGGATAGATGGGAGGGGGGTTCTGTTGTAACATAGGGGTCCCTGGATGGAAACAGTTGTAAATCATTTCCCTACTCATTAATGTGGTCTGGATAACCAGACACAATGGATAGAGACTTCTGTTTACCCTATCCAGAGCAGAGACCGTCAGTTACTCAACTGCATGGTAGTTTTGTGTTAGGAAGAATTTCAAGTGGGGATTAAGATAATGTCACTGGATTCAATTCACTTATGATCTAAAACAGATTCAAATCCAAGTTTGCAGGAACTAGGCTGGACAAAGTGCTGCTTATTAACGAGATGATAGGTGTCATAAAAACAGTACACTGGAGAGAAGAGAACAATGCTCCATTGCCAGTAGAATGGATAATATGACCCAGTTGGGTTTTTCCATCTGTAATATAATTCCAAAGATGACACACTAGCTCCCATGGTTACCTTCCTCTTCCTCCAAACCGCCCTTGTGCCACCAACCCTGCTGTTTAACAATGTTGATCATATCCCAGATACATTCTTTATTACATTGTGGTAAATCCTAGAGGCCCTAACTAGACCAGTGTCATTATACATTGTGCAGACATGTATTAAAAGACAACTTCCTCCACCCAAAAGTTCATAATATTAGTTTAAGACAGGGCGTGGCAGGTGAATGAAACACATGGGCAGAAGTAGAAGAGGGTGGAAGGAATAACAGTAATAGCAGGAGGAACATTTTCTAATGGTTATAATGCCGGGCTGAGAATCAGTGTGTCATTTTTTTGGCTCTGACACTGACTTACTGTGTGACCTTAGGTGAGTCACTAAACCTGTCATCGCCTCCATTTCCCCAGGGACAATAAATATCTGAGAAGGGCACTATGAGGCATCATTGGATAATACCTTGGAAGCATTCTGAAATTCTTAGATGAGAGGTGCAATGTAAAAGCAAACTATAATGGGTAATTTAAAACTAAGGAAAATTAAAATGTGTTCCTATTTGGAGCACTGCCCCTTTAAGTCATTAAACACGTAAGTGCAATATAGACACATTTAAATTAATTATTTAAAGTTATTTCCAGTTGTGCGTGGGAGGTAAGTGGGAGATGAAGTTGTTACTTAGTGGTTAGAGCAGCCTTAGCCTTTACATTTCTCTGTTTTTCACATACGTGTTTTTCTAGCTTTTAACTCTTCTGTCTGATACAGACTAATCAGCCAGCTTTGACTGAGCCTTTTTCAGCTTATTAGAGCTTGTTCTATATTTAGAAAATTGTTGGACTGGTTCACACACCTTGAAAATGTCAGTTTGCAACAACACAAAAGCAGTTTCATTCTTTTCCATCAGAAAAATGAAGAAAAGGCTGAGAAAGGCTAATTTCTCTGGAGATGACTTCTGGGTTAATTGCTCTGTGCAGGTTTCAGGGCAAGGATTAAAATATCAATTATCATGGGATTCTGGAGCTATTTCATAACATTTGCCCCACCTGTAACCACAGCACAAAGATGGTTTTCCATGCCTTAACCAGAGTCACGTGAAGGTTCCTTAATGAATCCAAGATTCATGACTGATCTGCCTCTCCGTCTACCACACAGCTAATCACGCAGCTAAACAAAATTCCAGCTCCAGGAGCCATGGTGAATTCCCAAAACGTAATTATTGACTTTTCCCTTGTGTCATGTTTATGTCTCCCTTTTGAATACAAGGAGCCATATTGTCTGCTAGAGCAAATTCTCAACACAGAATTCAGCCCATTATTTTTCAAGAGAATAAAGGCCAAATTCTGGTCCCACGGTAGTTGTTAGGAGTTTTGCCACTGAGTCCAGTGCATTCCAGATTTAACCTTTTGGGACTACCAGGAAAATGGTTTTCTGACATGATGTGATCAGAGAGGACCACAAGGCAACCTTAAACACTGTTGCAACTGGTTTATATACTGCGCGCGCACGCACGCACATGCACACGCACACGCACACACACACACACACACACACACACACACACACACACACACTCTCCAGAAATCTGAACATAGTTTCTTTAAATTAGTATTAATTTGCTTTCATCTGTATTTGCGTATGGAGCTCCACCAACCTGCGCTTGTATTTACCCATATTATGTTGCTCTTCTTGTTGAGGTCCATTTAGAAATATGTTACTGTGCCCCAATATAGCATGATCATAGACAAAATGTCTTTATACTTTAGACTAGAAGAGGCCCAAAAATGCAGGAAAAAATTGAGAAAATGTTTCCAAGTGTTCTCACAAAAAAAATTCAGCAAAATTTTGAAAATGCTAACCTTTTTACCCAGCTCTGCGTTAGGCCCAACAAATATAAAATAAATGCAACCATTTTTTCTTTTGTATCTATCTTTCTCCAGAGATGTTAACACTGTGTAGCACTGGACAAGCAAATACCATATCACTAATTATTATTGTATTTATTTATATTGTGATAGAACTTAGAGTTTCCAATCACAGCTCAAGTCCTAATTGTGCACTGTACATCCATGTAAGGAAAAGATGATCCTGGCCCCAAAGAGATTACAGTCTAAGTAAATGATGAATGATAACAGGTGTATGTATATTTTAACTTGCACAGCCATTTTTAATGAGCAATCAGTGCAATGTGATTGCAAAACATCACTGGCAGCTGGGATTTTCAAAGGAGTCTGAAGTAGTAAGACAGTCAAATTTCAATGGGATTCTTAAAATTTCAGTGGGATTTTGGCATCAAAAGCTCCCAGGATCTCCTTTGTAAATCCCAATTCATGGTACTTGGGGATGCATGGGCATCTCATGGAGAGTGAAAATCCTCCTTCATTCAGCACTCATGAGAAAGACAAAGATTTTGAACACAGAAAGATAAGCAGCGGAAAGATGCTGACAAATTCAAGAAAATTCAGAGAAGAGCAACTAAAATGATTGAATGAAAAGAACTGAATGAGTTTAGCTTGGCTAAATGGGATATGAAAACCATCCTCAACTAGCTGTAAGATGCCAGTGACACACACTGCACAGTGGCTGGTCCACATAGACAGTAACAATCTATTACTGCTACCAGTGAATGGAGATGCTCCTTTAGCTTAAGAGGTCTGTACTATGGTTCTAAAGATCCATGCTGAGGCCCTACTGATATTCCATGCAGGATGGTCTTTATGAGCACCAAGGAGGGAAATGCAATTGTTTAAGGTTTATTTAGGAGCAATGGGGTGAAAACGAACAAAGGCAAATTATGTTTGAAGGTTTGTTGGACAAAGGCATACTTTCCCGTGAGAACTGCTGAAGGCTCCATTCCTTGAACCTTTTAAAACTAGACTGGACAAAGCAACTGAGAATATACTGTTGGGAAGAATTCTGTGCGGTATGGAAGTGGGATAGGATGAGTAATAGGGAAAAGACTTTTCTCAAGATAATACACTTTTTTTCAGTCATTTTCCAAAAATCCAGCCACATTATCTGGCTCTATTTGTTTTATAATCTTATGTCTATGAGAAATGAAATCTTTGTTGCAAAGTTATTCTCCCTTTCTTCCTCGGAATGTTTTTACAGTATAGATTAGGTTAGGGTGGGTTGAATTGATTCAGGAAAAAATAAACATCTCTTCCCCCATCCCCAAACTTTCAGCCATTTCTGGAACCAATTTCAAACAAACTTAACATTTTGGGCTCTTATTTTTTGTTCATGTTCGATTTTGGCGGGGAGCAGAGCTGGAATTGCCAAAGGACAACGTACCAAAGGGAAAAAAAAAAGCTGTTCTCACTATTTCCAGCCAAGAAGAGCTAGAAATCTTGCCTGTTCTTGCTTGATTTCCAGCACGCTCTTGCAGATTCAAGAGTTTCACATAGTTTAGTTAAGGAAGGTAGGGATTAAATCACAGGACTGGGAGGCAGTCCCCTTGGTTCTATTTGCAGTTTTTTCGCTCATTCACTGTGAACAAGTCACTTCAGGCTATATTCACAATGGGATTTAGACATTTCAGTACCTAACTTGCCACCCAGTAAAATCCACAGCCTTGAGTTAGACGCTGAGGCTGCCCATAAGATGCATAAGGAGAGTTAGGCATCTAAGACTGGGTTGGGATGCACAAAAGCCAGCAAGGAGCCGCCTAAACTAGCTAATAGGAAATGCCGTGGAGATGAGTATGGCATAAACCTGGCCCCTCAAAGCAAGTTAAGTGCCTAAATCCAAGCCAGAGGAAGGTGCCTATCTCCACTTGGGACTCACAGCCGTGGTCCCTTACTTGGAGTTAGGGGCCTAAGCCATTTCTCGCAAGAAACCAGAGGTGGGAAGGGGCGGGAGGGAGGAAGAGGCCTTCTTTAAAATGTTTCACCCAGTGGTTAGAGCTGTCATCTGGGATGTGGGAGGCCCAGATTCTGTTCCCCCCTCTGGCTGATGTGGAGAAAGGATTTGGACTTGACTTTCCCACCTCTCAGGAGAATGCTCCAGCCACTGGGCTATGGGATATTCTGGTGGGGGGCTCTCTATCAGCCTCCACTATTGAAACTATTCCACTGTGTATAAATAACTAAATAATTAAATATGCATTTGGCCAGAGAGAGGGAGAATGACTCTGTAGCCCAGAGGTTATAACACTCTCCTGAGAATTGAACTGAACTCTCCTAGCTGAGTGCCATAATAATAAGGCTAAAGTTTATATGGGAAGGCCTCTCTCAGCCTGACTGTTTTATGTAGGGTTAGGCATGCTCAGAGCATGCCTACTGGATCACGCCCTGTATGGGGAGGTCTAGTTTGAGGATCCCAGTGGGTTTAGGCATGAGCTCGGTGCCTGGGCACCTAGACTAGGCAGCTGTGCACATATTCACTGACAGATAGTGAGACACATCAGGAACATTAATGGGGGAAAGTCAGGTGCCAAGGGATTTCAGGCACCTCCAGGATTAGGTGGCAGATGAGCAGGAATTTTGTGACACCTAGATGCTGGACTTAGGCAACTAACTTCAGATGCCTAAGTCCTTTTGTGGATCCATCCCTTCCCTATGCCTCCATTCCTCCATCTGTAAAATGGGAATAACTAATTAAAAATATTTCACCACCTTTATAAAGTGCTTTTGAGTTTCTTGGCAGCATTACGCACATGGAAATTAGCATATTATTATCCAAACTGAACCAGTGTTTGATGTTCACTCCACCCTAAGAGGAGTAAGTATGGTGGATAAGAATACACTTGTAACTTTTAAGCTCATACATTTCTGCCAAGACACCTGTGGGTGTTTATCCTTTTGTAGTACATATGAATATCTATCTCACACACATAAAGGGTGTGGGGGGGGAAATCACAAGATGGTGGTTAAATAAAGCTTGTGTAATTACCTACAAGTTTCCACTATGAGTCACAGTAATTTACATGTAATCTAATACTGAGAAGTTCCAAGTTTGTTACTTTCTATTATAGTCAAGTAAGCATCTGATAAGAATTAGTTTATTGTACCACTGGCATGTGATCCCCGCTTAGGGGATGCATTCTCTGCCCTGAAAGAGTTAACAGTTTACTAAAATAATTGTCATCAGACCAAAATACATATTAGACCGCCGAGCAAAAGAACAATGCAGCTATTGTATTATAACCACAGAACTTGGCACATAGATTAGCTTGAAAGGGAATCATGTTTTGTTTATTACGGAAGTGATGAAATCCACTGAAAGGTTATTGTTTGACTTTAGAAGCAAACCCTATCTTCTTTGTAGATGGCGGGGGTTGCAATCTTTGCGTAAGAGGAAGGGCAGAAATTATTCCATGTCACTAGCTTTTGTCCAGCAAGGATGTGCTTGAGGATGCTCTCCATGCCTATTTTTGTTTTGCGGAAAACCCAAATTTCCATTAAACAAAAAAAATTCAAAAGAAAGTGTTCAATCAGTCCTGCTCTATAGCAATGTTGTACATAACCTTTAATGGCTGGGAGAGCCGTTTAGCTATCTGATGGAGTCTCCAAGAGCCACAAACGTCACCTCATGATGATCACAGCATGATGCTGCATCTGTACAGCTCCATTGCCCAGTATAATTCCATCCCTCATGGGTGGAGCCAGGCTGCTGATGGGAAGTTATGCCCAGCCTTATTGCAAAGACTGATAACTGACACTCTAGCCTCTCCTCAGTGGGCAAAGTTTTTCTGGAAGTGGTAGGCGAGATACTCTGCAACCCTACCACTTGTGGACAGAGATCCAAATGAGCAGATACTGACCTCACTGGGCTGAGAGTGGCAGTTGAATTGGGAAAGAGAAAGGTGTAAGGAGTCATTTCAGGGTCTGGCTGCCCATCTGTATGTGTAGAGGGTCTGTGTCCCCTTGAGGGACATGTGTAACTTTCTTTAGAGGCTTAATAAAATGCACAGATGTTGGTGGGTGTGTGTGTGTGTGTTGCGGGAGAGGAATAGGAAGAGGTTTTAAAGAGAGAAATTGCCATATGTTTTGGACAGTCAAGCAGTGCACACTGCTGGACTATATATGGGT
Source organism: Gopherus evgoodei (assembly GCF_007399415.2). NCBI lineage: Eukaryota > Metazoa > Chordata > Testudines > Testudinidae > Gopherus > Gopherus evgoodei. Next base: position 13,529,350 of record NC_044340.1, on the reverse strand, counting down.
CTGATCAAAAGCCCAGTGAAGTCAATGGAAAGAGTCCTCTTGATTTTAGTAGGCTCTGGATGAGGACTTGAGGCAGGCGTTATCAAAGGAGCCTAGAGAATTTGGCACCCAACTTCTAACAAAGATCAATGGGATTTGGGTCCCTACAGGCCCCTTTGCAAATCCTCCCCCATCTATTTGTTACATCTTGTTTTAAGGTAGCTTGGTACGCTTTTCATGGCAGGCCTTATGTCAGCTTGTGCCCTTGGTACTGTGTTTACTATGACAGCTGCCATCTCAGCTGACATACCAGGGACTTCTAGAGCTTAACGCAGGAGCTGTTACAGCTTGCCAAGGATCCCTTGGGCCTGCACCAGACCCGTTTGCTCTGTGGATCTGCACAGATGTGGGACCTGTCACACACACACACTTGTTGGGCTCTGATCATGGCAGTGATAGGCACTACTGAAATACAAGTAGTAATCACCACAGTCTAGATCACAGAGACCAGAGCAATTCTTCCTCCTTCTGAGCTCCTGACATTCAGAGCTACATCAAACCCCAAACACCACAAGACTGTAATTAATTAATTAATTGTTTGCACAGCACTTTGAAGATGCACAGGGCTATAAATGCTTCATATTATAAGGGGTACTAAAACGAACACTTAAATAGCAGTTTTCAGCTTCAAAGAGTTTTACAGCCATTAACTCACTAAGCCTCTGAGGGCTTTCTGTGTTTAGCTAGTATTTGCTCAGTTTTTGTGTCTATTGGTCAGTTTGTGGGAGACAGCAGGGTTCTGTAGAGAGGGACTGGGAGTCAGGAGACCCAGGCCAGGGGTAGGCAACCTATGGCACACATGCCGAAGGTGGCGTGCGAGCTGATTTTCAGTGGCACTCACACTGCCCAGGTCCGGGCCACCTGCATTTTAATTTAATTTGAAATGAAGCTTCTTAAACATTTAAAAAACATTGTTATATATTATAGGCATAGAAAGAGACCTTCTAAAAATGTTAAAATGTATGACTAGCACATGACACCTTAAATCAGAGTGAATAAATGAAGACTCGACACATCACTTCTGAAAGGTTGCCGACCCCTGACCTAGGTGAATGCAACTATGCAAGCTATGGGTGAGCTGCACCTCAGAGGTTCCTGCCCTGAGAATGACTTCCAAATAGCGAGGGGAGTTTGGCTAAATAAGAAGTGATGAACTGAAGGCGGGTTGCTCTTCATATTTGCACTTTTAAATGCTTAAACAAGAGGCTTTAGAGGAAGGATGATCTTGTGATTAAGGGTTTGTCTGCACTAGGCAAGTTAGCATCACAGCCGTAGTGCAGACACTTTCTAGAGTGATGACAGGAGTTCTTCTTTCCCTGTAGTAAATCCACCACTCCGAGATACAGTAGCTGGGTCAACAGAAGAATTCTTCCAACAACCTAGCAGTGTCTACACCGAGACTCAGATCTGCTTAACTACATCTCTCAGGGGAGCAAAATTTCCATGCCCTTAAGTCATGGTAGCTAGGTTGACCTAACTTTGTCATGTAGAGCAGCCCAAAGGGCCTGAGCTGAGACTCAAAAGACCTGGGTATGATTTCTAGCTCTGCTGCAGACTCCCTGTGTGATCCTGGGCAAGTCACTTTGTCTGTCTGTGCCTCAGTTCCCTATCTGTGAAATGGAGAGAAAAATACTTCCATTCTCCCAGACTTGTCTATTTAGATGGTGAATTCTTTGGCGCAGAGTCTGCCTTGTAATTGGCATATGTGCAGCCCCAGCACAATGAGCCCTGATCTCAGATGGGGGCCTCTAGTCACTACTGTATTACAGATAAGGAGTGTTGAATATTTTATATTATAATAAAATTCAACGATGGACTGAATCTCATCCATATAAAACAATGTTTATCTTCAGCAAATACAAGCCTACCTTACCCCTTTACATGCACCATGTACATATGAATTCATGTGGCCTTGATTTGCAGGAATAGAGGTAGAACAGTGATGGTATCTGTAATGCACCAAGCCTGTTTTAAAAAATTATTAGACTCTCTCAGATGTTTCCCCTTCTGCTTAACTAGCAACAGATTTGCAGGATATTGGGACATGCTGGGTAACCACATCCCAACCACTAATCCTACCATATTTCCCACATTCCTATGTAGAATTGCTATAGAATTCTGGGGGGATTGAAGAGTTGGACCATCCACTTCCCAGGACAGTATTGCCAAGCCTAAGTGTTCAGATATCATGAATCAGGAGACAGAAACTCATGAGACTGGCTTAAAGATCATGAGATTAAAAAAATGGGGGGTTTCCAATTTCCCTTCTGGGTTCTGAGCCCACAGGGTACACTCAGGTCATGTTTTTAAGATTTTCTGTCCAGTCATGAAGACTGAGAACTTACTTTTTCTGAACAATAAACACCAAGATTCTTATATAATCACTTGACTTCAGAAGCTGGGGCTTTAAGAAAACACAGCCAATATCTCATTTGTGATGAAAATCACAAAAACTGGCAACATGGCAAATAGCACATAAAAGAGCTTTTATAAAGGATTTCACATCCTTGACACATTGCTGGGTATTTTTTTTAATCCATAATTTCATCTTCCTATAAATTATATGCTTAAAAAGTTGTTCTTGTCACCTGCAAAACTAAAACATCCCATTTCAGAAGCAATTTTGAATTATTCCTACCCGCCTGCTAGTCTTCAGATCAAAGAATATTTGCAAGCAAATGGGTTTTGTTTGTTTGTTTCCTTAGGGCTTGTGTGGAGTAACTTAATTACAACATGGCTGTTGACCCAGCACTGTTCCATCTTGTAATGTAGACATAACCTAACCATGATTTTAATTGTGTCAAGGAACTGCTATATTGCAGCCAGCTCCCTTGCCATGGTGTTTTTTGTAGCATAGACAGGCCCTAGGATTCCATCCATTCCAGATGACAATTTTCTATGACTTTGAATTCATTTGGGGCTTGATTTTGCAAAGTGCTGAGCACGCTCCATGGGGGCTAAAGGCACTCTGGATGTCAGAGGATTTAAGAACATCAGAATGGCCCTACTGGATCAGACCAATCTAGCCCAGTGTCCTGTCTTCCAATTGTGGCCAGTGCCAGGTGCCCCAGAGGGAATGAACAGACCAGGTAATCATCAAGTGATCCATTTCATCTTCAACTGGAAACCTCAAGGCCCCCAACACTTTCACACTTGGATATGTAAGGTAAAGCAGCTAAATCCAAATAAAGGTACCTTAATAAAAGTAGCCTCGTTTTCAAAGAGATAGGGCACCTGCTGCTCCCATTAGAGAGTTAAGGGTTCTTATCAGTACCTTTTGGAGGGAAAAAAGACACTTTTAATTAGGCTCTGCTAATGAACGTGGGTGCCTGGCTTTAGAGACCCAAGTATGAAAATTTCAGCCTAATGAATTAAATCTGGCAGCGTCTCTGGGAGGCCCGGTGGGATATAAAAATATCATCCCACATACATGTGAACACAAAGGCTCAGACCCCACACTGTGGCCACTTTCAACTGTGCCACTCATGAAAAAGCCACCCTAAAAAGCTGGCCCTGGAAGGATCACCTCAGTTTAAGCAGCTGATTTAAAGGCCTTTCAAGCTAATGAGTGTCTTTCTACTGGCTTCAATGTTCTTCAGAAGAAGCCTTCAGTGACATATAGTAATCCACCTCTCTCTTATATAGCACTTTTCATCCCTAGATCACAAAGCACTTTAACAAAGGAGGTCAATATCATTATCCCCATTTTACAGATAGGGAAACTGAGGAACAAAGATGGGACATGAGTAGCCCAAAGTCCCCCAGCAGAAGAGCTGGGAATAGAACCCAGGTCTCAAGTCCCCTTCCAGAGCACTATCTAATAAGCCACACTGCCTCCCCAGAATCATCTTTGCACCTCTCTCTCCCTGAATTGTGCTTAGCTTTCTTGGGTTGCAGCTGAGTAGCTCAGCCACTGAATAACTATCAACTATCTCCTGCTACTGCTTCTCTTCCTCAGATCTCACAGACAGGAGACTATGATATCATAGGCAGAGGGAAGGATGTGCCATGGGAATTCAGGGGATTTCATGTGTAAATGAATTCCTGAACAAAGATCCTGCAGTCATGCAAACGTTGCTGGCAATAAACAATAAAACAGGAGAAGGAATATGGTTTATAATCAGAATAGTCTCTACAGTTTTCCATAAAGTATCAGCCCCTCTTTAAGCATGTCATTTGTAAGCAAAGAGCCTAAAATCTAAATAATGCATTAAAAAAAGGAGCAATATAACTTAAGGATTATAATGCACTTCAAAATAACTTAAAATTCATGTATTTTATAACAGCCTCTGAGTGGGAATAGTTTTAATTGCTATTGCACATTCAGCAAAGGCAGCACAAGAGTACAACGTATTCTTTTTGTAGGTCTACATAAACAGAAGTTATAAATCTTTATTTTTAAGTTTATCATCAAAAGTATTGTGTGTGTATATCTACCTAAACAGAATGTATATATGTGTATATAGAGAATTTGTGTGATAGAGAGAGATAGAGAGAATGAACAGATATTTCCAATGAATTGTAACCATTTTAAAATGAGTTTTAAACTACTAAATCCCATCTCGCGGTGTCCCCAAAGTCACTGATATGAATAGGTTACACATAAAATAGAAAATGTCACTGTACTCTGGGTTAGTTATATAAACATGAAAAGTGGATCGTCATTGAATATTTCAGAAACACATTAAGAGAAATAAAACCACTTTGGGTCAGGGAGGTGCCTATTAATAGTGTCACATTAAACATTACTAGGTTTATGGTTTTTACTATAAGGCACACTCACATAGCAATAGCATGCAACTTCTCCCAGCTTTGAGCAATGTGGATATAACATGTCTCATGCAGTTCTGAGCCACATGGTACAGTAAATGTATTTCAAGGAGCTATCTGAGGGTGTCATTCTTCAAAAAAAATGCTCCAGCACACCATAGAAGGAATGATTATTGCCCACAGGTCAGCTAGCTTTACAACATTGTGCCTTTCATTGATATTGGATTGTGTATCTAAGGGGACTTGGCAAGTTAATGATCTAGAAATGCAGGTCATATTTCAAAACAGAAAAGAAACAAAGCTTTTCTACTGGGGACATTTTAGCAGAGTATAAAGAAATCATGGAGTCAGATGTAAAAGATGGTTGCATGGCTTGAACTAGCAGAACTTTGGCCTCTTTAGCTCAGTAGATAGTTTGGAGAGCACATCGTGTACAACTCACCTCTCTCTGATTGCTTTTTTCCTTTCTGTATTTATTAATGCACAAGTATTATTATCATCATCATAATTACAGCCATGCCAAAAGGCCCTCATGTGCCAAGCACTGTACAAACACACTGTAAAAGCAGCTCTGCCATGAAGATTTTATCCTCTAAACATACAGGACAAAGGATGGGAGAAAGGGAGAGAACATACCACCAAAGATTGGGAACTGAGTCACAGAGACATTAAGTGACTTATCCATGGTCACATATGAAGCCTGTGGCAGAGCTACGCATTACGGGCCTGATCCAGCTGCCTTTGAAGCCAGTGCAAAGACTCCCATGGGAGCAGAAGCAGGCCATAAATACTGATCTCTGAGTCCCAACCCAGTTCCTTAGCCATAACACCATTCTTCCTTCTCCCTAAGCCCTGACTACTTGGGAGACCTAGGTTCTGTTCCCTGTTCCAGCACAGATTTACTCTGTGTCACTTAGTCTCTCTGTGCCCTCAGTTCCCCCTCTGTAAAATGGCAATAACAACACTTCCCTACCATTCAGGGACTCTGCGAGGATAAATACAATAAAGACTGTGATGTGCTCAGATATGACAGTAATGGGAACTATGCAAGTACCTAAAACGGACAGATAATTTTAGGCATTTTAAAAATATATATATAAACCTTTCTGCGATAATTTAGTGCTGGTGAAAGGTGTGGCATTGCAGCTCTTGAGATGGAAGCTCTCAGTTCATCTCCAGAATAGGAACTGCCTGGGCAAAATTGCCTCATACCACCTGTCAAGCACCTCAAGAAAGCACCTCTCTGGCCCAATCACTGACACTGCCCAGTAGTGTCTGTTTATGCGATATGAACTGAATAAAGTTCCCTCTATCTCCCCTTGGGGCATAAAGCATTAACTAGTCTAGCCTGCACGATACATGCGCAATTCTTAACTGCATCCAGGTTGACTGCTACTAAGGAACCAACTCTGCTTGAAATGTTATTGAAATATCTGACAGTGGGAAGGAGGAAAGCCTGTCATAAAGCAATAAAGAGCCATCCAGAATTGGTTTGCCTTTTCTCCTTCCCTGTTGTCCTGCTGCTTCATGCTAATTGCAAGTACAGAAAATATTTGGCCTCTGGGACAGATTCTATTTCCCATGACACAGATGGAGTTACTGGGGATTTACAGTGGTGTAACCGAAAGCAGAATCTGGCCCTTCTTCTCCAGCTGCTCTGCACACTGTGCTGTTTTAATGTCACTTTAACTGGAAAAAAAAATAAAACCCTAATAGGTGACAAAGTAAGATACCACCGTGTGCTTGTTTCTACCCCTACTCAGTGACCTAAATACCTTAAACACATTTGATAGGTTGGGCCAGGAACATTGCTTCTTCTGGTGCTAGGGCTCCTGCTGGAAAGCAATGACTCGGCTAACATGCTTCCCCCACCCTCCTGCTGTAGATAGCCTTGGACCCCTAAGCTATTTGCTCTCAAGCTTTAACCTCTTGCCTGGCTAGGTGTGTTTGGAAGTTAAGGCTTTCATCCTGCAATCTTATCCATGTGGATGAACCCTAACCCTTACATTGAAGGGGTCTGCTCATCCAGATCAGATCAGATTGCATCACGGGATACACAATACTCATTGATAACAATGAGAGTCAGTGGCAGGATTGCTAAATGTTGATCCAAGATATAAGGCAGCCTTTGAGTCACTAATTAATGATACACGTCCCAGACACTGTCACTTGATTTAATTGCACTTTTGTATTTTTACGTGAATGCAGCAAGAGGACTACAGCATGGGATTTTCCAACACTCAGCGGTAGCCTCAGTCTGCCCACATCAAAGCCAATGGGTGCAAAGTCAGGCTCATGTGGAGCCATTCTGAAAATCCCATCCTACCTGTGTGAACAATCTTGCTATATTTCCTAATTTTTCTTGTGGGGTGTGGCTACGTGTGTGCACCTCAATCTGTCTGCACAGAAGTCAGTACAGGATCAGGCCCATTGTTTACAAATACCCCAAAACCTGGCATAAGAAGGGAGAGCTATTGCAGCATTCTGTTGTGTCTCTTGCAAACAGCATGCGTCCTGCTTACGCCATGCATGTCAGCATCACTTCACACCATTTTAATTGCATCTGGCATTGAAACCAGGTCCATCTGTCCCGTCCCTCCCCCCGCCCCGAGCTTTGCAGAGTTAAATGATGCAATGAGAGAGTTAAATTCTAAACAGTGACAGAGGAAGAAACAAAGTGGCTTAGGAAAGAGGGAAAAGGGGGTTGTTTTCAGCTGTGATTTGAAATGAGAGCATGCTAAGGATGCCGAGGGATACATGACAACTCTTTTAGATGGCAGGAGCTGCAGAGTTGAAGGTTCTTGTTAGTTTATAATGATTTAACTTATTATATAGCACTGTCATCTGAGGCTCTCAGAGAGAGAGAAGCACAGAGGCAGTAGGAAATCCATGGATGTGACTTGAATTTCTAAGAGAATAGGGAGGATTAAGGCTGAGGTGACATGATCTCATTTTCCTGTACTGGGGTGCATTGATGTCTGCAGATCTGGGGAGGCCATCAAGTGCAGTGTTGCCAACACACGTGATTTATCACAACTCTTACAATATTTGGTGATTTTCTTAAAACCCTAGATCCTGGAGTCATGAGACTGCCTGGGAATCTGCTACTATTGCTGATGTGAAGTGCTTCAGTGTAGCTTATGCACTTCTATACTGATACACCTGCGATTACACTAACTACAGCTTTTAGCGGTATAAATATGTCTGCAAAAAATCAGATCCCTAATTGACATACCTGTAGTGAGTAAAACTTTTAAGAATAGACCATGAAAACATAGAAGTAGATTTCTAGCTCTCCTTATTGCGGAAAAAGCTTGAAAATGGGACAGAAGTGACCCTACCAGCTGAAAAACCAGACAACGAATAAAAATTACCAACCTTCATTTGATTTTATTTTTTAAATCTCACACTCTTTAAAAGCCAATCTGGTGATTTTGGTGGAGGCTGACTCATGATTTTTGAATGCTTAGGATTGGCAATAGTGCAGCTATGCTGGTCTCCAGACTGTCAACAGCAGCTTCAGCATGCAGTGCACACCATGCCAGTGTCTGAACTCAATAAATAGGGCTGTTCAGGGGTAGGCATGCAACTTTCAATTCCAAAGAAATGCATTGGATAGAGCTTCTCGGACATATGGGGTTGACAGAGATTTTGCTTAAAAAAAAAAATCGCATGGGACTGTCCTTCCTTTATAGGCACATTTGGTATTCAAGATGTACTGCAAATTTCTTTAACATCTACTCCTTAGAATGCTATGGCAATGGCTTTTATTTTTAATTGATATTCTCTCCTCTTCCCTATGCCTTTTAAAAACACCTCCTGGATATTTATTGCAAAGAAAGTCAGCATCAGTCTAGACACTGTACAGTAGCCATAGCAGCATGCATAGTAAAGCAGTCTCCCAAAACCAGGGGAGTTTTAGGCTCCCTGTTATATGCAAGAGCCATCAGGGTAGAAAGTGGTAGGGCCTAGATGCAGCACAGGTGGTGTTTTGTGATGCTGCATTGTGCTTTTCTGGAGTAGCACGGCTGATGTGCAGAACTTGCGAATGCTGCAGTTAGTGACACACTCTGAACTGGCTTACATGCCATCAGCCACCATCTGGATAGAAAGCCGTTTAAGTGCAACCACGATAGATAGCAAGCTGGCCTGCAAGGAATGGGCATTGCAAATCCTAGATTGCCTAGTCAGCTGTGCCACCAGGCTGAACTGTGATGCAGTTACACTGTTAGCATTTCATTTTCATGCAAGGAATAATTTGCACTTCTTAGAAAGCTGTCGGGCTATTGAACACTCATGCAAAATAGCAAGATCTGGATCAGTTGTGAAACTTCTGTGTGATGAATAATTTTAGAAATACTCTCCCACATCTGTTACTTCTACTCTAGAGTGGGGGAGAACTATGCTATGGCAACCAGATTATGCTAGAGTGACTGAAGAGATTAAGTTGGCAAGGCCTCTGACCCTCGCACCCCAAACTTGGCGTCAGAGCCAACCCTGGTAGTGGGGTGAGGTGCTAAGCAGTCTGGAAGGTGATATTCTTCCAGAGAGATGCTAAAGTGGGGTGCTTTCTGTCCATCTTGGTCAGTTGTACAGAATAAAATGATAATAATGCTTCACACTTAGATAACACCTGTCATCTGAGCCTCTCTATAGGCAAAGATCTTTACAAAAGTGAGGCCTCAATCTCACAATCTTTACTTGCTGGCGAAGACATCAACCAAGCAGCTTCTATCAAGACAGCAGGATGTGGCCCATAGATGTTGTTATACTTTTATGAATAGGTCAGTTTGAGCATGAGTGACTTGGACAGGGAGTCTGAGCTGGAAATCGAATGCAAATCTCCTGACTCTTCATCCTTTGCTCGATCAGCCTTGTGGCCTCCCAGAAGTTCAGGGTACACTAGTGATATTAGCCGGGGGATTGGAAGAATAAAGAACAGAGCTGGCTTCTGAGACTTTCACCATCTGAGCTCAAGCGGGTTCCCACTTTGAAGGACAATCCCCAATGTAACATGTGACTGCCGATGTCCGAGCGCCTTCATAGCCAGATTTTCACAAGAGCTCTGCTCCCTTTTAGGCACCTCGGTGAAGTGACCAGATTTTCAGTAGTGCTCAGTAGCTCCTATCGCTCTAAGTCAGAGGTGCTGGGTATTGAGCATTTACAGGGCCTCTCTAACCTGCTACAGTTACCTCAAATTATTGCCCTCGAGCTAGCCTTGCTGTAGGGAGAGCCACCACGCTGCTGAATGGCACCTGACACGCACAGCAGCCTGAGAGCAGCACAGAGTGGCTGGATTAGCTCAGTGACTGGATTAGCATCTGAGGAGTTATTGTAGCTCAGGCTAATGCATGCCCACTGCATTGCTTACCTGGGCATCAGGAGCACGTCAGCTTCCATCCACTCCCAGACAGGACAGCTAGCTCGAGCTTACAGCATCACTTCACTAGAGTTTAGAGATTGCTGTGTGTTGACAGGAATTTGGCTTGGGGCAAAACTCGCCTTACAGTTTGAATTTACGCTATGTTGAAGATGAGTCCGTTAAAATCTGGCCTTGGTTGGGTTTATTCATAGAAAAATGGAGAAGAGACTGAAAGGGTTCACAAGAGAGAGTGAGATGGTCTGGTAATTCGTAGTATGATGGTAACACCCAACGGAGATCAGAATCTCACTGTGCTATACAGACATACAAGAAACAGCCTCTATCCTCAGGAGTTTACAGTCTAAACAAAGGAGGGAGAAATAGAAATATGGAAAGGTGAAGTGACCCACTCAAGGTCACACAGAAGGTCAGTGGCAGAACTGGGATTAGCATCCATGTGACCAGTCCACCCCCCAGTGACTGGACCACACAGCCTTTCACAGTAAAGCCCTTGTCTAGGGGTGGGAAGTGGGTCATGGGGAAATAGATGCATACAGGAAAAAACTGCATCCAAGATGCCCCTGTATACTGTTTATGAGGAGAAGGGGGTAGTAAAGAGCTTGTGTTGGTTATTTAAAAGTAATACTACAATTTTTAAATTAACAGTAAAGAAATGGGAGAATTCCAATCTAGCAAATACACATTGATATGGTACTTTATCCAGTTTATACATGGCTTTTACCCTGGCAAGTGTTCATTTTAAAATCCCTAGAAGTTTTGCCTGAGTGAAGAATGAATAAGGCCTCAAGCCAGAATCTGAGAAAACACTGAAACATGTTCTTATGGCTCTCTTTTCAAAAAAAGCACTTAAGCATGTGCTTAATTTTGAGATCATGCTTAAATTTCAGCAAAATCAATGGGATTTAAGCTCATGCCCAAAAGGCACACGTATGCACTCTCCTTGAACAAAAGTGCTTTCTGAATCCAGGCCTGATTAAGGGCTTTCAAAATGAGGCCTGTTTATTCCTCCTAGTTTGCCATTTATGGGCTCCATCCTACAAACCCTTGCTTCCATATGTAGTCTCTCCTCTTCTGAATCATCCCGTTCAGGTCAATGAGATCACATCAATGACTAAAGACAACTCACGCTACCAATAAGACTTATCAAGATCTCATCCTACTTCATCTCTGGCATTGATAAAACCAGAAAAGTATTTGGAGAAAAACGTTCCCTGCATTTGTCAAGAGTTTCTCACTATGTTTTGGGATTCTTCTTTATCTCAGTGTTTCTCAGTATTGCTCCTTATCACCATTCCTTATTTCCTGTTCCCTTTTAGACTTCATATGTATTATACATCTCCCCTCCCCCATTGGCCTTGTCTGAATCCCTCCCACAGTTAACTCTCAGACATTTAGGAAACTTAGAACCAAGATATGTCTTCAAAGATGTAAATCTGAAATAACATCATTGAACTCAGCAGATGCCCTCCAGATTTACACTGATGAAACTGAAATTAGAATCTGGCCCACAATTTAAAACTTCCAGTTTGCAGACATATACAATTGAATTCAAATTATTTGACTGTTCTATAGACATTACCATCAAATGACTGTAAGGCTTGTGGCGTGGTAGAAAAAAGAGACAAACATTGCTATAGTAATGTTTTGCTCAAAACTGGGTCTTCTACATTATCAAAGTCAAAGGGTAAGTTTTTAAAAAGGATTCAGCATTGCATAAATCTACTTCTGCTGGTATTCAAAGGGAATGGAGTTAAGTCAATGGGGAGCACCAGCCAAAGTTTTGGTACATCTGTGTTTTACTGGTGCCTCCTTAACATCTTGGGTCAAGCAAAGGTAATAACATCTGAAGACAGGAGAGCATCAATACCATATCCATTTAAATCTGCAGATGGAATTTAGGGAGACAGGATATAGTTACCTAACATGAACTTTGGCCCAAATCCTGCTAGCAAACTGCCGTACTCTTATGGAAATTTCCATGTGATCTTTAACTTTTTTTTATTGAAGTGCATATATAAAAAAAACGAGAGGCCAACACTGCAATTTGATGTCTCAGCCAAAGGATGCGCATTCTAACACGAAAATGCTCCCAGCCCCCAGCATTATGCCATGGCATTGATTCAGTACTGACTCAGAGGGAAGTGTGCCTCACACTTTGAGTCACTAAAGCACGGTGGGTTTTCTCAGAGGTCTCCCTTTCAAGTATTGGGCTGGTCTGAACCTCCTTAGTTTGCAGGATCCCAACAAGATCACAGCCCCAGGAGGTATTTCTTAAAAAACGAAGTAAAAAAGCTCCTGTACAAAGTTCTCCAGAGCAGAGTTTCTGCTTTGGCATCTAAAACAACTGTATTAGCATCCCATTGTTCTTCCTTCCACCTTCCTTAATTTCTCAGACTTCCTTCCCGTTGCATTGTGTGTGTCATTTTAGCTGTGAGATTGTGGTTAGCCTCCTTTTGGGGCATCTACTTCCCTATTTCCATCTTGTGGGTTTGCCTTTTCAGCAAAGTTGCAAGTGCTTTCCTACATATCCCTCATAATAAACAGATGCTTCCACAAGAAGTGGGATGGAACCCTTTGGACGAAAATAAGGACTTGATCTGCATGTACCTAGGTTCTTTGCATTCTTACACAAGTCTGTGGGGAAGAGAGAGGAGAGTCTCACATGCACAAGGAGTACAGTATAAGTAGGTTCAAAAAAGAACTAGATTAGTTCATGGAGGTTAGATCCATCTATAGCTACTAGCCAAGATAGTCAGGAACGCAACTCCAGGTTCAGGGCAACCCTAAATGTCTGACTGCCAGAAGACAGGGGTTGATCAATCCATAATTACCCTGTTCTGTACATTCCCCCTGGAGCTCTGGTATGGGCCACTGTTGGAGACAGAAAACTGGGCAAGCTGGACCATGGTCTGACCCAGTAAGGCGGCGCTTGTGTTCTTACGATCAGGCCAAACGTACGCATCTTAATTTACCAATGTCCTGCATTTAGATCCTCAGTTATGCTCCCTTTCAAGGTACTAATCTGTCTATTATGTTTCACCCATTACATTATTTCTGTCTAACAGCACATACAACATCTAAACATCTACAAATACATTAGGATGGCCTGTTTGTAAATGGGATCCCTAGTCTCCAGTTACTTTGTATCTCGTTGGGTTCAATCTACATTATAGACAAACATGCCCATCCCAAAGAGTGGGGAACTTTAATATTATATTTTGGTGCTCGTACATTTTGTAAACTTCCTGGCAAAGTTTGGTCTTTGTTTTGTTTCTGCAAAGACAGGGCGAACGTTGAAACGTTTTCACTTGAGATGGCTTGAGCCAAAGTCCTCGATTCAAACCCCATGACTCCAATCTGTGGGGAAGTTTGGATCTGGATCAGAATTTTGTGTCACTGGGCTCATTTCTAACTTCAGACTACCCTGTTGTTTTCAGCCTCTAACTATTCACATTGTTGATCTCTTCTCTCCATTGATTTCTTCTTAGCTGAGCTGGGAAGACCCTCCCCATAACTGGTTTGTTAGTCTCTGTGGAATGAAGGTGAACTCTCAGCATGACACATGGTGGGGTGAGGTTAGGAGGAATTAGCCCACAGTGTCTCCCACTGCTGCTGGTGGAAGTAACACACCAAAACCTCGATGCATCACATCGAGAATTCACCCCAGGAAGTTACTAAAGCAGCAGCTTTTAAACTTGCAGTTCCTGGTGTAACTCTGTGCAACCGACTTCATAGAACAGCATCTGTCTGACAAATTGAGCAACTGTACCGCCCCCAAGTTTCCTGTTTTGAAACCCTGAGATGCTGGAAAATGTTAACAGCAACACTTGAAAATGCTACTTGTTGCATTTATTTTTTTCTCTTCAAGACCTCTGATATACAAAAACTCCATTCAGAAAGAGAAACTTGGGGCTACACTAGGAAGTGGCCATGGGGGTGATGGTGCTGGGGGGGCGGAGGGGGGGCGGGGAGAGTGTCTCTTTCTCCCGGAACTCTCTGGGCAAGATTGCAGTCTCAGTCACTGTATTTAGCAAAATCTGCTTCTCTCTAGGTTTTAGGTTGAGCCTAGGACCAGAGGTCAGGAGATCTCTCTCTTTCACTCTTCCAGGACTCACTGTGCGATTCTGGACAAGTCACTACCTCTCTGAGTCTTACTCCCCCCATCTATAAAATGGAGATAACTGCCTCAGGCAATACAAGTGGGGCATGCTGCATCATAGTTCTATTTGTGTTCTTGTAGTATCTCATGACCCCGATCAGAGAGTGGGGCCCTATTTCACTAGGCATGATACACACCTCTAACAAAAAGTCAGTCTCTGGCCCAACGAGCCTACAGTCCGCGTATCAGATGGGAAACTGCAGATGAACGCAGAGAAAGAGAGACAAGAGCACAAAGTAACAGAGACGCAATTATGGTTAGCACGTTCAGTAGCAGCTGCCATAACCAGCAAGCCCACCCATCTCCTCACTCTGAGAAGCTTCATAATAGATCCATGATCTGTCAGAAAGCTACCTATGATGGGATCCTGCTCTAGCAACAAAAGGCCCTTGCTATAAGGGACAGAGATGGTGCAAATCTCTGTTCCATTCCAGCTCATTTCTGTACGGGGAATACAGGAGTAAGAGAGAAAGCATCACATTTGTCTTCAAACCCTGTGAAGGAACTTTATTTCCAATCAATATGACAACCACTTCCTTTTCTGGCTATCGCTGTCACTACAGATGGTACATTTGAGCACATTTAAACCTCTAATTTGTCTCCTTGTAAAGACATTGTCTTCCTGGTTAGCTAAAACTGTATTAGTATTTGTGGGGAAAAAAATCGATCTCTCACACTGTGGAGAAAAAAATTGAATAGCAAAAGTTTGCTAAAGTCTCAGCTGCAGTGCTAAATACTAGATGGTGTTTAAAGCCACTATTCCATCAAATACGATATGTATAGTAAGAGTTCTAGTTCTACTGACTACCCCCCTGCCCAGAGAGGAATAACATTGGATTCACTCCATTATTACAACCTGTACATCTGAAAGCACTTGTACCATCAAATATAACCGCATGATGAGTCTTACTAAAATTCAGATTCCTGTAAATGAGTTAACAGAGGTAGGCATTACCAAATTTCTCTTATAGTACACATTTAATGTCACTTATGAATGTTAAACTATTGATATATCTAGCATTCCTTTTCTCGGTGCCTGCCTGAGAACCTTTGGCAGTTCAGCCACAACTAGCCTAAGTATTGTCAACTTGCACGATTTTTTCATGAGTCTTGATATGTAAGGTGTTTCTTAAAGCCCAACACCTAAAGTCACATTATTTCCAGAGAATTTCAACTTTCATTAAAAAAATAGTGGTAGTTACTGCTGGCCTCATGATTGCAAAGAAAAGCTTGGGAAAAAATGTCAACTCAAAAAACCAAAAACCCAGAAAACAAAAAGAATCCAAAACTTATTTAATAAAACAAAACACTTGAAGTCAACAATGCTGCATTGTAAAGGCCCCTTGTTGTGGTGTTAGCATTACAGTGTCCTTCACAGCCCTAGCCTAGCTCAGAACCCTGGTGTGCTAGCTGCTGCACAATCTAGATAGACTGGGAGAATGGAAGGGTTGTTTCCTCCATTTTAGAGGCATTAAGAGGAACAGGGGTACATGGAGATTTTGATGGAGCTATGCCATTGTACAACAGTTGAGAAATTTTCTCTAAATAACTTGTCCAAGAGCACACAAGGAGTGTGTGGTAGAGCTGGGAACTGAATCCAGATCTTCTAAGGTCCAGGCCTCTACTCATCCAGAGGCCCACACTGTCGTTTTGTTTTAAACAAGATAATTTTTTTAATGAACGTCTATCTCTTTACAAACATAAAATGGCTGCTAGATTACTCTAATTTTGCAGAATGCTTTTTTTTTTTAAGCTGTACTTCCCTCTTTGGGGTTTGATTTAACAAGCTGGCAAAGCAAAGAATTAAGGGGATGTCTTGGTGCACATGTGTTAAAGAAGAAAAACATCCTGTAGCACATATGTCTTCTGCCTTCAAGATGTTATGTAACTAAAAAAATTTTTTTTTAAATACTAATAAAAAAATAGAGCGCATGCGCGCGCGTGCACACACACACACACACACAGAGTCCCCAACTCTTCTGCACTTAAAACAAAAATAGTCACATGGCAGGATTGCATTTCGGGCAGCTGGATCACCCCCTCAAGAAAACATCAGTTATGGCAACTATAAATTCACAACGTGAACAGCATGCTTACCAATCCTGTGTCTGGTTGGGTTTCCCACTTTCCTCTCTTTTCTATTAATTGCCTTTGGTATTAATGAGTACTGAGATATGGCAGCCACTGCTCAGGGAAAAGGAAGAGAAAAAAACGCAATCTTACTGTGTTGTCATGTACGTTCTATAAATATTTATTTGACCTAGGGGATAAAATCTTCCAGTCTATCTGCAGCCTGTGCAGCCACTCTGCAATAATGTTCATTTGAAAGTTCCTGTATTTCAGACAGAGGGGGATCTCTGCAGAGCTGTGGCCTGTTTATGGTATTTGCTGACCTAAATTTGGGAGATTTTCCCAAATTGTGTGTGTATTTTTAATGGGTCTCATGATTTAGCAGCAGAAAATATACCCCAGCCTTGTGACTGCTGTAGCGGCAACTAGAGTCATTTTGCCAAACACCAGGGAGGAGTGTGGGTCCCACATTTTGTGTTAAAAGTAGCAGCAAAATAAGCTAGGATAATATTTAAGTGACTGACACAAAGCCCACTGAAGGGAGTGAAATTTACTTGTCTGATCAAAACAGTATGTTACGGCATGGCAGTTACTTGCCTGCAGTAACACCTATGTAGTTTAGTTCTTAAAATGCATGCAGAAGAGGAAAATCTAGCAGGAACTTGTTCCTCTCCTACCCCTAGCACCGAATAGGAACTGAATCCTTAGTGATTTCTGTGTGCACTCAGCCTATTTACAGTGGTTAGATCATCCAAACAGGCAACAGAAACAACATCATGTGATTTAGGTGACCAATCACACACAGCGAATTCTGAATATTGACTAGTCAAAGGATCAATCTCTTCAAACTGTTTGCAAAAACCCATCATGCCCATATATGTCTGGGGAAAAACTAGGAGGTGTTTGAAAAATTATTCAGGAATTTTAGCATTTTCCCCCATCAAATAATTAAGAAATTAGACTGCCTGAAAGAATCAGGGACAGATATTTCACTTTCAGACTTACTCTTGAATGCACAACTATTTACTGAATGCACCATTTAGTCAGACAAATGTGTCCATTTTCCCACCTTTGCTAGTAAAAACTATTTGGTGAACAATTCTAAAAAATGAATATTAATTAAAAAACAAACAAACAAAAAAACCTTGAAGGACAATTTGAAACAGAAGAAAAGGCCCAAATCCAGCAAATTAATTGTTTGCAAAGGATACACAATGATTCTCCTTTACTCACTGGTCATCACCAGGTTTGAACTCAGGGACTTCTGAACCAAACTAAGACCTCTGCCACTTAAAGTAAAGGAATACTGCTATTATCTGTCAGCAGTAGTAGGTGGTTATGGCTGTAGGTGGAGAAACCACTAGGGAGGACACAGCATACAGTTTACAAGCACGTTCCAATCTGTTCTACTGCTGAGCTTAATCTTGAAAAGGTCTGTATCCTGTTATAAGTCCCCTGAGCCAGCAGCGTTGTATTTTCTATTCTTTGACCATAAACCACAGCAGGCTGGAAAGTTAAACTTTTAATATGGATATATATTTAAAAGAAAAAAGAAAAATATTTTATAATCACAACAAAAACACTCCACTTCATAGCACTCTTCTTTTAAACAGCCCCATTTGGCATAAATTATGACTCCATAATTCTTACCCTGCCATGTCAGGCAGCTTCAAACCAAATCTCATGTTGAAAAGAGCCAGATTTTTCCATCATATTTAATGCAGTTTCCAACAAATTTAGGCAGCTAAATATTTTATGGACCACAGATTTAGGGGCTACTTAAAATGATTAATTCTTCCCCCTGAGGAGCTTTGTTCACAGATAAGAAGTTTGTGCAGGCATGAGACACCATCATAAAATAGGAGATTTAGTTTTTCCCCTGTACTGATGCTTATGCTCATTCACAAATCCCTCAGTGCTTGCGTGGGCTGATGGCTTCATTGTAGCTGGCTCAGAAGTAGAGAATATTGGTAGCATATTTGTGCTTGTGTCCACAGGCATACACAGTGAACCAAGCTCTTTTTGACAAACATGCAGCTCGCAGTATCACCGAGGGCAAAATGTGACCCTCTTCTCACAATTTTAGAAGTGGATAGTTATGGGGAAATTCATGAAGCTCTATATAGCATCCAGTGGGGACAGTTTAATTATATCCTAAACATCAATTTTGGATAAGCAATAAACTCTCTGGAACTGTAGGTTCAAATCCCACTGGGGTTTACCCAGCCCTTCATCTTTCTGAGCTCTGTGTATTTTAATAGGGGGTGAGGGGCGGTGTTCAGGAGGAGAGGTTAAGACAGGAAGTCTTCACTGTTCTGCAGTACCTAAAGGGCTAGAGTGGAGTGGAGGAGACAGGGGTGTTTATTTAAATAAGTGAACTGAGAAATGATAACCAAGTCAATAGGTTTGAGCATGTGTTTAAGTCCTTTGCTGGAGCAGGGCTGGCACCTTGCAGGACTGACCCCTAAATAGACAAGAGAGACAAAAGATGGGAGATAGGGATGATTACTATCCCCATTTCACAGATGGGGAACTGAGACACAGAAATTAAAGTGACTATGCCAACGTCACAAGAGGGAATCTGTGGCAGAGCAAGAAATTGAGCACAGATCTGCACTCCAGTTTAGTGCCTTACCACAACACCGTCCTTCCTCTGGATTTGAACATCCCGTCCCCACCCCCAGTTTTGGATATTTGTCCTTTTCTGGCTCAGGAAATACAGTCACTTTTATTGTTCTATAAAACGCAAAGCAGGCAGAATTTGTTCTCCATCGAGAAAGACACATTGCTGTTCCAAAAATAGCAGTTTCTCCTTTTTCCTTTTCCATTGTGCAGTTTCATTCTGCAGATGAAAAGGCCATTTCCACAAGTACACGTTAGCTCCTAATTTGTTACCCTGCAAGTTACCGCCCCATTGATAGCAAATGCATGCTCTCTTTTAAACAGGGCTCCAGTAAGAAAGCAGAGCAATTAGCGAGAGGAGAAAAGATTTCAATATACTGTTACTGAGACTGAAGTTTCTCTTTATGGTTAATGCATCATTCCCTTAAAGTCATTTCCCTTGAAGTAAATGGGTTTTGGCCATTATGCTTTATATTTATTGACATGTATCTCCAAGCTGAATTGACATCCCCCCGTTACTGTTTTCTCCACCATGAAAATTACAGGAAGCCAAAATCCTTTTACAGTAATGAGTTAAGTTGCATAGTACACAGGGCTATATGCTTCTCCATTAAACAGCTGTTGGCTGAAATGGGTATTCTGTGCTGTTTATTATTAACTGTGAAGGTGTTATTCAGCTGTCCCTGTGCAGCAATACCATTTATGCTGTAGCCCTGCCACATCTCACAAGCTCAGGGTGGAGAGTTTGGCTGGGAGACTTCCTAGGAAGATTTGGGTGCTGTTTTACTGGTGATTTAGAAGTGGGTGCTCTTCCTTTTGATTTGATACCAAATCGCTGCCTTAGCAAGGTTTTAATGGGCATGCAGATGATTGGAGAGTCCAAAGATTTATGATGGTTGATGATCTTATGGCACTCTCAGACGAGATGTTAGAGGTTAACAAATTCCAGCTTTCCCACTTTTAGTCCCCTCTGTAATTTCCTTTGGATGCAGTATCCTCCTCACGTCCTGCTCCGAACAGTTGTACTGTGTCCTTATTAAACACGTGCTCCTATCTCACCTCAGAGGTGGCTGCATGTGGTGGTGGATGAAGTGACTCCTGGTGTTAAGTCTGTTAAAAGCCACAAGGCTCAAAGGATTGGTAATGCTCTGTGAAGCCTTTTCACATGTAGATCTCCAGGCTGAGTCCAGCTCCAGTTAGTAACGATCTGAAATTATCATCTGATGGCTGCTTGGTGACCTGTCAGAATTGAGGTGGGCTCAGTCAAGGTCCTATCCTGAAGTAGCCATTTCACAAAACCACTCAATTGAAACCGGCCTCCACATCAGACAAGAAATTTCAGCCCCTAATAAGGTGACTTGACTATGGAGTTCAGTGATTTTCAGAGGGGATGAACACAGTCCACCGGCTCCCACAGCAGGTGGTCAGCAGATGTAAAAATCAGGTGATTTATTTAGGTGACTGCATATAAATGTACATATCTAACTGTCAGCACTCAGCTTTGAAGATGTCGGCCTGAGTGCTAACGGATCTGCGGAGACTAAGCACCCTGAGGAATGTTCTTTCCATGTCTGAGTTGATGGCTAACGAACAGGGCATTTGGGGGGAATTCTTTACTGTCCCTGTTTTGTGGTGACACAGAGGGCATCAGTCTGAATCACAGTTACCTTTCCCTTGCACTAAATAACTTGAAAAGAAACAGTTTCTCTGTCTCAAATGCCATGACAAAAATTTACCTTACGCATTATTTCCTTCCTTGTACTGAAAATTAAACTGGTCTGTGGGGGTGAAAGTGGGGGCAGAGGGATGCTCCCTGACAGAACTGGAGAGGTGGGAGGGAGAAAAGGCATTTACCTTCTGAAGTTGCTCATCCACAAGGGCGCATTTAGCCCAGACTAACATTTTTCTAACGTCCTTCTGGGTCTCTTGAGTACAAAAGGCAGCAGAGAGAGAGAGAGCTGCTGTCTATTCTAACAGAGCTTTATTGTACCACTCGTTCCAAGAAAACATTCATAGGTTCATGAAGAGAATGAGGCAAGGGGGGTGGGTGGCAGCACCCTATGTCCTGCTACAAAATGCGTGATGCCTGGAACTATCTGCTCTGGGGTCTGGAGAGAGTAGATCAGAGATGTGAGCCAGCTTGTCAGCCCACACTATGCACTGGAGAAATTTCTCATTTCAAAGCAAGTGGGGCTTTGCAGGAAGTAAATTTTTAATGTAAATGGAGATTTGCTGCTATGGATGTAACAGAACTTAAATGCCTTAGATGCACCAGGTCTATGGTGTGGAAAGTGAAGTTTCAACAGCATTTTAAAGGGTGTAAACCAGTGGTTAACCTTTTCAGACAACTGTACCCCTCTCAGGAGTCTGATTTGTCTTGCGTACCCCAAGTTTCACCTCACTTAAAAATGACTTGCTTACAAAATCAAACAAAAATACAAAAGCATCACACCACAGTGTTACTGTACAATGGCTGACCTTCTCATTCATACCACAGAATTATAAAATAAATCAACTGGAATATACATATTGTACTTTCATTTCAGTGTGTGGTATAGAGAGCAGTACAAACAAGTCATTGTCTGTATGAAATTTTAGTCTGTACTGACTTCGCTAGAGCTTTTAATGTAGCCTGTTGTAAAACTAGGCCAATATCTAGATGAGTTGATGTACCCCTGAAGACGTCTGTGTCCCCCCAGGGGTACTTGTACTCCTAGTTGAGAACCACTAATGTAAACAAGCAAGGAGAAAGGGGAGAGGAGTTTGGTTGGTCTGGGGCAGTTTGACTGGAAGTGAGTGGAAGAAACAGAGCTAAGGAAACTCTAGGGCCAGAAATTTAGGTGGTATAAATGGGCAAAGCGTCATTGAAGTTAATGGGAATATAGCGTTTACACCAGCGGAGGACTGGCACCCCCCAGGCTCTGCATCCCCAGGGCTTAGAGAACTGTGGAATAGTCTTCCAAAGAAAGCAATGGAAGCTTCACTGAGTCATTTAGAGCTACGCTAGACAAAGTGCATCTAGGTAGAACACACCAAGGACATGATGATGCTGTGCAACGTTATGTCCTAATAGGAGGCGTGAGCTGGGAATGTCCCAGTGTTCCACTGATTGCAATGGAATGCTGGCAGATAAGGGCAGCACAAACATTGAGTAGGAAGTGTTTTCATAATCACACATTTGCAACACTGCCCTTTCTGCGTCAGTGTCTTTTGCCTTCCTCTTAATTTCTCAAAATGAGGCACGTATTTGTGGGGAGAAGCAACTGAATAGATGGAATGTAGCCGACCCAGTGGTTTGAGTCTCTCTCATTCAGGCACGTCCATGCTAGTGTATTAGGAAGACTTGGCACTTGTGCAGCGCTATTCCTGCAGAGATATCAGAGTGCTTTCAAAAATTTTAACTAAGGATAGATAGGGAAACTGAGGCATAGCAAATCTTCACAGGGAGCTATTGGCAGAACTAAGAGTACAATGCTGGAGAGCACGGACTCCACTTCCCTGCTCTAAACACTAGACTAATTCCCTCCCAGAGCCGTGAACCCAGAAGTGCTGACTCCAGGCCCTTTGCTCTCATTTCAAACCAGTATGTCCTCCAACCCAACTGTACATTCTCTCAGAAGATAATAATGCGGGATAATCTTATTGATTCTATCAGCTCAGCCTACATGTACTGTCAGCGGTCAGCTTAAAGATGTCAGGAAGTCTTCACTTTACAATAAGCCATAACATAATATTTAACAAGTTTGAGGCCACCAGCTAGCAGCTGAATAGAGCTTTTCCTGTCAAAAAAATTTTACTGCGTAGAGTTCTGAGACAGATTATACCCGTCATAGAAGAGTACAAAGGCAGCTCGTTAGACCAGTTTAACAGCTGGCAAATAAACCAGCCACTTCCTGTGTTGGTCCCAGCCCCCTGTTCCTGGACCTGTTGAAAAGGTGAGGGCAGCAAGCAGAATTGTTACCTTCACAGAAGCTGTACATGTAGCTGAATGCTTCTGCTGCTTGATCCTGGGAAAGATGCCACTGTATATATATGATTGATTGTTCAAGGCTTCAAAGCCCTGAATTTCAAGTATGTAGACTCTCTGCTGGAACCACTGGGGTTCACGTCTCAGTCCCCTTTGTCCTGATAAGACAGTTACATAGGGTCCTATGATATGGCATTTTGGAGGCGCCCTTAGAAATTGAGGCAGTCTCTGCTGCACACGGCACTTTTAGTAAGAGCCGTGGTTTTGTCCCAGTGCCCTGCATCAAACTTTCTCCTTCTCCATGATGTTGTAAAGCAGGCAGTGTGCTGTGCAACACATGCCAGACTGGATCAGACGAATGGCGTATCTAGGTCTAGTATCCTGTCTCCAACTGTGTGGTGGAACCAGTTACTTCAGAGAAAGACACCCTGAAGTAGGAGTTATGGGATAACCTACTCCCCAGGGAAGTTTCCTCCTGACCACCAATTATGAAAGGTCATATTATGCCCTAAAACATGAGGTTTCTACCCTTTCCAAAGTTGTTCTTCATGTTTTAATATACATAATTATATCTATATAAACAGCTAATCCTTTTTTGAATCCTAATGAGTTCTTGACCTCATCAACGTACTGTAGCAATGAATTCTGTAGACTAATTGACCACCCCAGGTATAGCTGCTTTTCAGTGCACTATATCGATATCTGGGGAAACATTTTTTGGATAAACAGGTGCTACCCAGCATTAAATTGCAGTGTGTTGATTTCCTCCTGTATTTTCCTCACTGCTCAGCAACAGAACACTTCGGTACATTTTTATTTATTCTTTCTTAGAATAACAGGGAATATTTATATACTTAAAAGGGAAAAATCAGGACAGAAACGTGATCAATTTAACAGGGGCTGCACACATTTAGCAGTTTTTCAGTAGGTTATTCCAGGCTGAAAATATTTGCTTTGTGCCCCCTGGTGGTGGTTGCTTTTCTCTGCTCCTCTTTAAGATGAATGAGATGGCTGTATTTTCATATGCATCCACTTTGATTTTCATGCTGATCAAAAGGCCAATAAGTAGGTCATTTTAAAATCTTGTTAGCAATAGATCTGAAACAAAGGGGCTTATCTATCATGAAGCACACCAAGTGAAAGAGAAAGAAAACAGACACTGCACGCTGTCTTGTGTAAACTGATCAAGCAACATTTTATTTTATTTAGTCTGTAATAAGGTGCATTTAGAATAGACCCAGATTCCATGTACGTTCACATTTAGATAAGTTCAGCTTACAAATGGTGCTGATATGACATGTAAAGTGCCATGGGCCAGCTAAGAGGTTGAGCAGGGAGCAGGAAGACATTTTTGTAAGCAGTGAGAAACCATATTCCCTGTGTTTGTAAATAAAATACTGCAGCCCTTTCACAATGAAAGCCTGAAGAGAGAATATACCTTCTAAGTAGGGTATGCCTGCAATGAGGCAATATGTGAATGCCATGTTGCCAACCGTTCACCTTCCAAAATCATGGGCCAGTCCTAGAAAGTCACAAGATTGGTTAAAAACAATGATGAGGTTTTTTTTTTTTCAAGTTTGGAGTTCTTTGTGTGACTCCTAGTTTTTAAGCCTTTGGGGTGTGCTCGGGTCACTTTTTCAAACTTTTCTGTGCAACCATGAGCACTAGAAACAGGTTTCTTAAAATGAAAACTAAGATTCTCACATAATCATGCATCTCCAGAAGCCAGGGCTTCAAGTACGACATTAAATATCACAAAGCTGATGATAAAATTGGAAGATCTGGCAGTCAGCACTGTGACTGGCTTTAGATGGTCTCAGCAGGGCATATCTCTGCCCATGCTCTAACCTTGTTGACTTGCAGAAAAAGCTACTCCACTGCTCTTTGCCCCACTGACTGTTCTTGGTGCCACAGCTGACATTAACTGCACCGCTCAGGTTAACTAAAGGCCAGAGTCTCACTCAAGCCCTCATTCAAGCCGAACAATGGTGCCACTGCTCGGAGGAATGGAGTCCTCTCTTGTAGGAATCCAGTTCACCTGACGAGAGGAAGTAGTGGGTAGGAAGGAGCAAAAGTTCAGCCTGGAAGCGTTGGCTGGACCTGCATCAGCTGAGCAGATGCCCATGTTTGGATGGTCCTTGCCACTACCACCTTGAATAGGGGCATGGTGCAGTGGGTGGGGCATCAGTTCAGGGCAGATGTCTATGGCTCTGGACTGCCTTAATCTACCCGTGCTTTACTCCATAAATAGTCTCATTGAGTTAAATTGGAGCATTCATAGAGGAAGGTATTATTCAATGGGAGTTAGGACATCAGACTCCAGCCCTTAGTTATTGCCTCTGTCTGCAAATCCAGAACCACAATTACCAGGGTTTCTGATGGCTGCAGAGTCCAGTTCAAGCAGCAGATGTTACTATCTACTTTCTGTCTACCAGTTAATACTAACAATGGAATATTCTTTTCCTCCCCTCCTCAGACAAAAAGCACTGGCATCCACTGGCGGAAGAAGTGTCCAAGCAGCATGTGACTGGTTGGTATGAAGTAATAAATAATTTTTAAAAGGGGATAAGATTTATTTACCATATTTTACAGATTGTAATGTGAAATGTTATTTATGGAGGCTCCATGTTATTGTTTGTTGATATCACGGCAGTAGGGGACACTAGCAAGATCAATGTCTCATTGTGCTAGGCACCGTAAGACACATGGTCAGAGACAGTCTGCGCCCCAAAATGTTGACCATCTCAATAGGCAAGGTCAACTTAGGTGAGAGAAAGGAAATTTTATCGCCCCCACTTCACAGTTGTGAAACAGAGCAAGTTTGAGCTCTTAATTTTCAAAAGTAACAAAGGTTTTTGGGTGCCTCGGTTTTGAGTGTCCACACTGAGAACAAGTTAAAGGCTATGATTTTCAGAGAGTACTGCAACTTCTGCCTTCTGGAAATCAGGCCCCTTTAATTATGAAGCACTTAACACAAGGTCACCCAAAGAGCCTATGGCAGAACCAAAGAGTGAACCCAAGTCTATTGAGTCCCAGTCCAGGGTCTTAACTGAAAGAACACATTTCCTCCCTACTTAGTAATAATAACTGGGCCACACTGGACATATAGACAGCAGAATTGTACCTTTCCATGCCTGGTCCCTGGGAGATCAGTGGCCCCCAGGCTAGTAACATATGGGGAGTGGGGAAGAACTCAAATTTTGCTTCTTTCTGCTACAAAAATATGAGTCTTTTTATTTAATCTCTTACTCAAGGTTTCTTCTGTTTCTTAAATAGCCACCTCTTCCCTCCTCTCTCTCAGGTTGTTCTCTCATGTGGGGGACCCATTCCTTGATGACCCCCTGCCTCGGGAATATGTTCTCTATCTGCGCCCCACCGGTCCCTTGGCTCAGAAGCTTTCTGATTTCTGGCAGCAGTCAAAGCAGATCTGTGGGAAGAACAAGGCTCACAACATCTTCCCACACATTACTCTTTGCCAGTTCTTCATGGTGAGCCAGTGCTTCTTATTCAATTGTCCTGGGCATCTTGTTTGGCAGCAACCATTACCAGGTTCAGGCAGGTTGAGTTATATATTTCTCCTGTCATCGTAAAATGCTGTGTGCTCGAGGGAATTCAGGGAATATTATTACTGGGTTTGCTTAACGCACACCAGGCGGGGAGGCAAAATGGTTGTTAAACAAGTCCATTCCAAGCCACCACTATCTTAAAAGAATAATATCACTGGAGACTGGGCCACTGAAATCCTCTGAAAAATATGTTTGCTCATTTTTCATTAGGGTTTTAGGAGATAGTGTCCTGCTGGAAACCAATGATGCATTGCACTTCTATACGGTGTTTTATCCAGATATCTTTTTAAGCATAATTAAGCTTCGCAGTTCCCCCTGTTGAAGCAAAGAAGTGTCACTCTACACATTTTACAGCTGGGGAAACAATCACAGAGGGGTGACGTGACTTTCCCATGGTCACACAGTGAATGAATGGCAGAGCTCAGGAAAGAATTCATGAGTCCCTTGTACTAAATCAGTATCAGTCACAGACCAGCGCCAGTATGGTCTTCATGATTGTCACATGCGTCGCTAACATTCTCATCACCACAGCATCACTAGGTAAAATATACACAGATGCTCCTCCTGGAGTCCAGTGTTTGATTCTTAGGGCAGCCATATCACAATCTTATTCTTTGCTTGGCTGGTCTTTCCCCAAAGAAAATCAAAACCATAACCACTTCTAATCTCCCCAGCTCTCCTTCGGTACCAGTGTGGAATAACCCCTATTTAAATGTGCTAATAGCTCAAAACTCAAATCCTTCTGGCTAACCATGGACATATTAACCATAAAAGAGATTACCGAACAAACATCTTTAGCCTGCTTCATGTATCTTCATGATAAACACCAGCTACCCAATAGAGCAAGGTCCTTTCTACAATAAGCATGGACTCAGAATTATAAAGGAGTTGGAGAATTGTTGGCTGACAACAAACAATCCACATGAAGTGCACCTTAAAAAATATGTTAGCCAAAAACATTTTGTGGCTAACACATACAAATGGTGAATTCCTTGATTTATCCTACTGACTATACCATGCAAGAAAAAAGGGAGAAGATGCTAAACATTTCTTTTTGCTCTGACAGGTGGGACAATATCTGGCATCTTATGTGCAGAACATCCAGTTCTGTTTTTGCATTTCGTTCAGAACAAAATTCTAAAGAGATATTGTTGGACACCTGGGTGATTGCTTAAAGCTGGACTCGCCCCACATAGCAAATATTGGAGTTGTGACAGTTTCAATGCAAACTTGTCTTGGATAGTCTTTGAATGTCAAAATATGGCCATGTTTTGGAAAAAAGTGTTTGGTGCTCTAAGGCAACCAGGGTAGAGGTTTCCCCCATCTCAAGCCTCTGTGTTTTGAGTATTCTTGGAGATCCACCTTGTTTGAGTAATGCCAGGAAATGGATTGCTGCAGCACTTAGTGGCTAAAAGAGTCATTTGATGGAAAGGGAAATCTGCTATCTCCTGCCCCACCCACGCATTCTTTGACTGGCTGACTGAGCTAACCTAAAAAAACCCTAAACACTAACCCATAGAGGCACAAGCGCCAACAATGAATGGAGCTCTTCAGAGCTTTACAGAGAGACTCCAGCTAGATTGGGCTTCTGGTGGTTCTTTTTTGGGGGAAGGGTGCAGGGAATGTTAGGGAATTATTTATCTTATAAACACTCAGGAGTATTTATCTATGAATATTTCATACTGTGTTAATGTTAAAGCTGTACTCCTGCTGTGTTTTCTTTGTCATTGTGTTTGACTAGATAAGAATGGCTATGGTAAAAGTTCTGAAAAATAAAATAGAAGAGCAAGACACCTGACATATCTCTTCTAGAAATCATAAGAAAGAGATCGGGGATTAGGTCTTCCTCCTAGAGAGTCGCTAACTTTGAAAGGCTACTAAGTTGATGGGCATGTTGGAAACAAGATAATCACTGGTGCAGGCCTGGCTTGACCTGAGTAATTAGATATGGATGAGGCTTTATTTCTTAGGAGACAAGATTAGAGAGGTAAATGGATCAGCAGTCTGGAAACAGAATGTCTAAAATAAAGGGGAACACCCAGGGAACCATTTACAATGGACAAGGTAACAATGGATAAGATAAGCCTGGAACCTAAGCTGAGGTAAAGAGTAAGCTGTGTATGGACAGTGCATGCCGTCCTGGGATTGGTTCCTATAAAGTGACCAAGCCAATCCCAAAACGTGTAATGTAATGTATAGTAAATGCAATGTAATGGTAAACATATGTAAAGGAAGAGGTTTTCCCTGTAATTTTAGATGTTTGGTAAGCCTACGCCAACCCCCTATTTTTGAATCTAATCAACTCAACATAGCTTTGCTGTATGCCAAATAAAGGAGCCTGAGTGACAAGATGAGAGATGAGCTGAGTTCTTGGGGAACCAAATGGAAAAGGTCTCAGGGGAACCCCAATAACTAGGCCACGCAACAAATGCAACAGGAGACTGAATATCTCTGAAGTTGGTTAGCCAAAACATTTGAATGCAAATCCATGGAAGAGTTTTTGTTGTTTTCACCCAACTCTTGCTTCTTTCATTTTGTTGGAGGTGTATGCTAGTTCTTTACATTCTTCTACTTTGATGAAAGTCCAAGGTGTAAAACCATTCAGGTCCATCACCCTGAACCATTCCTTTCTTCTCTGAGTACACTCCAAGGGTATACATGGTCCTGCTGAATGAATTCCTGACCCCTAAGGAACATTTGTCCTGCTTCCATTGGCAGTGTGAAGACAGCAAGATTGATGCCCTCAATGAAGCCCTGCAGGCAACAGTGATGCGATGGAAATGCAAATTCCCTGCTCCCCTGCCTTTAGAACTCTACACGTCTTCGAACTTCATTGGGCTTTTCGTCAAGGAGGACAGCGCTGAGGTCCTCAAGAAGTTTGCGGCGGACTTTGCTACAGAAGCTGCATCTAAAGTGGGTGAGTACCAGGAAAGAAATGTCAAAGGCAGCTATAGGGGCTCCAAGTGTTGTAGCTTGACTAGTGCCAAATATTCCTGGTATGTCGTAGTAAAATGCACCCACTGTGCTACCAAAGTCTTGCCAGAAGGTTCTGATAGAAACTTCAGATGGGCTGTTTGGGAATCAGAGTCCAATCCTTGAGGGAGAAATACCCACACCACAACTGGCCTCCTTGTTAGCAGTCTAGACTGAGTGGAGAAGAGAGACTGGACTGTTTTCCCTCAGAAGTAGTCTTTTCCAAATCAGGGTTGAGGCACTTTTAGTGGGGCAGTGTCACTCCCTGCACAGTATCCCTTCTGTGGTAAATAGAAAGGGCCAGAGTCTCAGCTGGTGTAAACTGGTAAAACTCCACCCAAGTCACCAGCTGAGGATCTGACACTAAATAAATTCATTTGATTCCCAAGACTGGTCCTCACACTAAATGTACCCTCCCCAAAACATGCTCTTCTTACAATTGCATTCCCCTTCTGTCAAGAAATTTCATTCATTCAGGATAATAAAGGATGCCCTTTTAAGTAAGTGATCATTAAAACGAATAGCTGATTTTTTCCAGTGAATAACTGTAGTGTAATCCAAGATGCCAGAGACTAGGATATATGCTTTATTTAGCCTATCACTTATCCTGTAATGGCTGTTTCAAAGGGCATCGTTTTCATAGCAGCACACTAACCGTCGTCTTTGGTAGGCTTGACATTTTATAATGACTAGCCAATGACAAAACACTAGGCTAACAGAAGGCACACTGAGAAAGATGTTTTTTTTAATGCTGTCCATAGAAAAGCAGTGACATCTAGTAGCTAGAGCATGAGTTGGGAGTAAGGACTCCTGAATTCTATTCTCGACTCTGAGGGGAGAGATGTAAGGAATACCCTCCCCAAAACAGGAAGGTAATTAGTCCAGTGACATCAGTAAGACTACTTGTGCTTAAAGTTAGTCAGGCGCCCAAGTGTCTTGCTGAATCAGGAGCCTAGTTAGTGTCTGTGTTATCTACCCTCCTGGCACCTTCTGTGCAATTGTATTGCCCAGTTTGGTGCATGGTCTGGGAAGGTGGGAATGTTGCCTTCTTTGAAGTATTCAGCCTTGGTCACTGTCAGAGATAGGACACTAGATGGCCCATTGTTCTGCTTTGCTTTAGTGATTCCTATGTTCTTAGGTGCCCCAGAGAGCATTTCAGATGCAAAAGTTTTGATGCCATTCAGAAATAGGGCTTTCAAGCTCAGGGAAGTAATGTTGGATTTTTAAGCAAGGCTCCAGGGCTAGGAGGACAAGAGAGGAATACCTCACCAGGTGTTCTGGGGTTTCAGTGCCTCCTCACAGAACCTATTGTTTTCAATTCAAAGAGCACATCACATTTGCTCTGAAGTGTTATCTCCTGGAAGGGAAGTTGACATTTGACAGTTC
Organism: Gopherus evgoodei; assembly: GCF_007399415.2. Classification (NCBI taxonomy): domain Eukaryota; kingdom Metazoa; phylum Chordata; order Testudines; family Testudinidae; genus Gopherus; species Gopherus evgoodei. The sequence continues at coordinate 13,498,415 of NC_044340.1, read as the reverse complement.
TTTAACTTTTCAAACAGATATTTTGTCTCTGAGGCTAGAATTTCCTGCTCAGCTCACTACCTCAAGCTGCGCTGGCACAAGCTTTTTCCCCACCAAGGACAGAAAGTGCATTTAGTTTTCTTACAGCATTTCCGCTTCCCGGAAGTAAGCCCAGCTGTATGTGAAGATGTGTAAAATACCTCAACAACCAAAGGGAAACCCCTTTCAGCCTTTGTACATCCAGAGGAAATTCACCACATCGTGTTGGGGACCAGATTCTCTGGCCTGCTTACCATCACTTAGCTAATGCAAAGGCAGAGGAAACCTGCCCTAATCCTCTGCTGGAGTGTCCCATGGCATATGGGAGTGGCCAGCAGGCACAGAACCAGCAAAACAGACTCTGGGACCTTCTTGCCCTGGTGCAGGGAGCATGACAGGGGAATAGAGTGGGAGTGGCCACAGCTCAATGTGCTCTGGCAATCCCAGGCCACTATACAGCCCCTGAGGGAACAGCCACAAGGTTGAAGCAGAGCATTAGAGAGCTGTAACCAGCACCCCACCATCCCACCCTCCCACCCCTGCTGCACCCAGCATAAACTGGACACAGCAAAAGATGCTCCTAGATTTTCATAGGCTTACATCACCTGGGTTAAAATATATCAGAACAGCAGTTCCGTACATATGGGGTAGGGGGAGGGATTAGAACTTCTCACTCTCAGGAGTATGTTGCCGCTGGTCCAGCACCCCATAGTGGCAGGTAGTAGAGCTGCAAGCCCCCATCCAGAAATCAGAACAGCCGCCATTTAGGTGCTACAGTTAAACCGGGTCACCCGGGGGGAGTGGGCAAGTGGGGCAATTTGCCCCGGGGCCACACGAGCCACTCCGGGTTTTTGGCAGCACTTCAGCCACGGGCCCTTCACTCACTCTGGGTCTTCGGCGGCGGGTCCTTCAGTGCAGCGGAAGACTTGGAGCGAGTAAAGGGCCCGACGCTGAAGTGCTGCCGAAGCCTTGGAGTGCCGCCCGATGAGTACAAGTGCCGCAAGTGGCAGAAAGATTAAAAAAAAACAAAACGTGATCAGCAGCACTTAGGCTGCTTTGCCACTGCCGCTTCCGCTTCATTCTTCGGCGGCAGTTCGGCGGCAGGTCCTTCCCTCCGAGAGGGACCTGCCACTGAATTGCTGCCGAAGACCCGGCCCTGCCTCAGGCCCCCTGAATCTTCTGGGCAGCCCTGTAATTAAAACAACAACAACAAAGTAGATATTCTTGGCCTTCTAGAATGCAGGCTGTTCTGAGTTGCCTTGTAGAATGCAGGCTGTCCTGAGTCCCCAGGAGTTTCACCTGACAGTGACCTAGAGACACACTCACTTTCAGGAGATGGAGGAAATGGCTGTAAGCGTTAAACACCTGCTTTTTTTTTTTTTTTTGAGCATGCTAACGCAACAAGAATGGCTGCCCTCACTGCTTCTAGTCCAATTAGAAAAAGGAACAAGCAACAACAATCTCAAGGCAGCCTGTTCCCATAAGATTTGTTCCCTTTAGACCAAATATTCCTCTGAGCTAATTCTTAAGGGTGCATTGCTAGCACACTGCTATGTCGCATACCCACATTCGATGTCCCAGGCCCTTTTCAGAGATCACACCTATAATGTGTCCTTTTTTGCTGAATAAGAGAGATTCAAATGGGTTGGGCAAGCACCTGATATTTTGGGTTTGGAACCAAGTCTCCAAATGTCTGTCGTTTTGTCTGTCCCTATTTTTTAGATGTGGTTTAATCAGGAAAAATAAGTTATTTTTACAATTTATTCCAGTTTGAACAGTTCTGTTTATTATGATTTATATAAAACATAAGAATGGCCAGACTGGGTCAGACCAAAGGTCCATCTAGCCTAGTATCCTATCTGCCAAAAGTTGCCAATGCCAGGTGCCCCAGAGAGAATGAACCACCAGGTAATCATCAAGTGATCCATCCTCTGTCGCTCAATCCCAGTTTCTGGCATTTCCTCATTTCTTCACCTGTGTGTTCACCTCTTTTAATCCCTTCATTATGTAGGTTCTCTCAGTAGCTTCACCTCTTATCCTGGGAGTACCCGTCGACTCACCTCAAACTCTGTTTGACTCATTTTAAAATACTTCAGCACTGTGGGTGAAGCCCTGACCTCACTGAAGTCTATGGCAAAAATTCCTATTGACTTCAGTGAAGCCAGGACGTCAAGCTGTGTTAATCTGAATATTTCAACTTCAGTGTGAACTAACATTCCCCCAGGTTTGTGTTCTCCACTTGTGAGAGGAAAAAAGGTACAGAGCAGGTGGTTGTGGGGGGTGGAAATGTAATGGATGCATAAGATGAAAGACAGAACAGACAGAAAATACAGAGTGGAGAGACCAGGAAAGAAAGATATCTAGTGTGGGGAAATTAAAAAGAAAAAACAAACCACTGACTGTTTTTCAGAAGTATTGAGCACCCATGTCAGAGGCAGCCAAATAGGAGTTTGAGAGTGCTCATCACCTTTGAGCATCAGACCTGCACCATATGCAGGAGCTCTCTCTGACCAGCCTATTTTTGGAGAGATCGTCAACCCCTTAGGTAGGGGGAAAGGCTGCCCTTTGAAAAACGTCATTTTCTAGCTAATCAAAACAGCCTTGCAAACCCAAACGGTTTTAAAATGTCAGGAATTCCTCTCTCTCAATCAAAAATATTAGTTTTCTGAACTCAAAATTGAGATTTAAAAGTTTGGCAAGTATTTCAAGTGTGAACCTGGGACCTCCCCAGCTAAAAGCATGAGCCTCTGTAGTTTGAGCCAAAGGACTGCTAAACCCTGGAGCTACAGGCAGTCACAGATTCGTCATCTCTGTACATCAGGCACACAGACTGGGGAAGCGTAACGCAGACTCAACAGGCAGTGGGTTATACAAGATTTCATGAAGCACCCCATCCTCCCTAGTACCAAATGCTCCTTTAATCTAGTTCCTAAGGGTCAGATTCAGGTCAATGGTGCATTACCAGTGTGCGGCGCTATAGGTTTGATTTCAAAGATCAGACTGCCATTTATCTTTGCTTTGCTAACTGAAAGGTTTTGCTCAATTTTTCTGCACTAATGGGGTGAATGCCTTTGAAAATGGAGCAAAAGTCTGCTGTTCGGTGTGACAGTTGCTTGCTGTTGATCACATCTTTCTCATTTCAGATGTACATGTAGAACCCCATAAGAAACAGCTGCACGTGACATTGGCCTACCACTTCCAAACCAGCCACTTGCCCACGCTGGAGAAATTAGCACAGAATATCGACGTCAAGCTAGGATGCGACTGGGTCGCTGCGATCTTCTCTCGAGATATAAGATTTGCTAACCACGAGGTAATTTTTGGAGTTCATCATAATTTTAAAAAAAGCAATCAAATATAATTGAAGTTGGCTGCTGTTGATTTGTATCTCAGCATTGTTGCAAAGCTCCAAACTGAGATCGGGCCCTGCTTGGCTACAAAGGCACATCCTCGGCCCTGTCCCAAGGTGTTTACAGAGATTCAGCCTGTTCCCCAAGGCATCTGTGGCAGAGCCAGAATCCAGATATACTCTTGGAATTTAAGGCCAAAAGGGAGGACCAAATTGTCCAGTCTGACCTATTGTACATCACAGACCACCAGCACCACCCAGTACCTGCACACTAATTCCCACAGCTGAAATTAGACCAAAGTATCACAACCCACAGAAAACTAGATTACTGTGTGCCACAGGGAGAGAACAAAGTATATGCCCAGCACTCACAGCGATTGCAGTAAGAGTAGCAAACGCTCAGCAACTCTGAACATCAGGTACTTTTTTTAGGTGTGCAGCTTTAGGCATCCCAAGCATGGAAGTTTTGGCTTTGGGATATTAAGGGACGGCGACTAGTTTCCATCTTCCTCTGAAGATGCTGGCCACTGCCAGAAACAGGATACTAGAATCAACAGTCAGCTCTGGGCATGACAAGTCACATTTCCTTACAGAGAACAAGGTACATAAAAAGGACAGAGTTGCTCATTAGACGTTTGCTCTGCGATGAAAGTTGCTAGTGCAAAAGTCAGATAACAAGCCTTTTGTTCAAGTGGAGGATGGCGGTGGGAATTTACAAGGAAAGTTACTGATCAACATTTGACTCCACTTCAGTTAGCGAAGAAGGTTACTTGCCATTCTATCTCATGACCTACAATACATTCTAGCTCCCAGCTAGCAGAAGGGAACAGCACAATCGCATTCAAAGTAATGTTTTTCCCCCCATAAAAACATTTTTTGTTCAGTTTTACAGGGCTTTTTGCCCTTCTGTAAACATGTAACAAAACAAAAGAAAAATCATTTAAATCCCGTCCATGCTCTCTTGAACATTACAGGTTATATTTGTACACTCACCCCCCAATACATGCACCTGTGTGCACATCTAATACACAAACAAGCATGAACACACAAAATGGGATATATATTTTCATCACGTCACAGTGCAACAGACAGAAGCAGAATTCTAATTACTCGCTACTTCTCTGCCTACTTTGAAACCCGAGCCCATTCATCTTAAGAAATAATTGTAAAATGAGATCGTTTAGGCAGTACACTCCTCATTGTCTTTACATTTTGTTTTCTTAATGTCCTCATAAAGAGCAGAATACCATGAGTTCAAATGTATTAGCCCAGCGACAAAGGGTCATTGCCTCACTTTCAAAGCCATTAAAGAGTGAGGAAGAAAAATGCTTTTTTAACCAGAAAGTAAACACATAGAAGAAGATCCTTGGAAACCTTGTGTGTGTAAATACCAAGTCCCCAGTTCAACTGTAGACCAAAGCACGTGTTTAACTTTTAAGCACTTCAGCAGGCCCAAGTCAACAGGATGCTTCAAGTTAAGCACGTGCTTAAATTTTTTACTGAATTGGAGAACAAGGAAGGGGAGGGATTATTTAGGATGGCACAAGAAGCACCATGACTAGGAGCAAGGGGATGAAAGGGGCAAATGGAAACCGAATACTGAAAACTTCACAACAATGAGGATTGAATACTTTCCGATGGGATGTGGCAGACAGCAGATTCTAAAGATGTTTTCTGTAGATTTATAAGGCCAGAAGGGACCATTGTAATCTTCTGACCTCCTGTTAAAAACTAGACTGGATAAGGCACTAGGACTAGGTAATACAATGCAGAAAGCTGAGACTGCAGCAGTTGGAATGTGGGACTGGGTGATCTCACAAGGCTCTTCCCTCTTTAATGCCTATCGTTTATTTCTATATTCTCCTTTGCTCTCTCTTTTACTGGTGTAAGAAGGGTTAATTATCTAGTTGGGAAAAGGTAGTAGGCAGCAGGGGAGAGGCATATGCGAGTTCATTCCCTCAGCCTTCTCGCATGGCCCAGGATTCTCTAATGCCCTTCTCACATGCTTTCTCTTTCTCCTCCATCTCCCCAGACACTGCAAGTGATCTATCCCTACATCCCACAGAATGACGATGAGCTTGAGCTGGTTCCAGGGGATTTCATTTTTATGTCCCCGGTGGAGCAAACCAGCACCAGCGAGGGGTGGATTTATGGCACTTCCCTAGCGACCGGCTGTTCTGGGCTGTTGCCTGAGAATTACATCACGAAGGCAGACGAGTGTGGGACCTGGGTGTTTCATGGGTAAGCAATGCTCAGGTCGGTTTCTGGCCGCAGGAAGCGACAGTGGAATTCAGCTAGTGCAAATAGTACAGTAGACAAGGTCTCTCTTTGTCACTGATGTTGGAAGGAACATACAGCCACAGAAACACTCACCTGAACAAAAGGAAAGGCAGGCTCTATTCCCTCTTCATGGGACCAGCAACTCAACATAACTACTCAGGGTGTTCCAGCAACGTTATTCAAAGGGTTACCACCAACTATTACAGGGCCAGAGGTAGATGGCAGCCGTAAAGGCACATCCTTGCAATTAGAGGGGTGGGGAATTATCAAGTGTGCTGTCCCATAAAGAAGTTCTCAGTGGCAAGACCAGGAGAATGAGCCATAGTGTTCCTTGTAGCTCCCTTTGTAATGGAATGATACAGAGCGCGCATTCCATCTCTCTTGGAAGGTTAGCACCATCGTGTGTGATGCCTGAGTACGAGGACCAAGAGTTGGGTTAGATTTCCCAAGGTATTTAGGCAGATAGCTGCCTAGTGGGATTAACTCCCATTGAAACCAATGCCTGTCTGCATCTTTAGGCGCCTAAATACATTGGAAAATCTGGCCCTTTGTGATGAGTCCTTGCATGGCAACACAAGATGAGGGAGGGGAGAAAAGGAAAGCATCTTCCTGCCACTATCCCCCTGGCAGGGCATTGCACCTGCAGAATCCAAGCCACAATCTGGCCTCCAACCTTTAAATTTTTGATGGGGGAAGTTGCAACATTTTTGGGAGGAAGTTGCAAACCAAGTGTAGGCATGCCTTATTTAAAACTTCAATGGACACACAAGTCTTTTGGGGAAAGACGAGTAGGGTGGGAGAGTTAACAAGCCAGTGCTGGCCAGGGTGTTAGCACAAGAGAGCCAGTAACAAGAAACTGACTAGGAACAAAAGAGGAAACTGACCAAAGAAATCTCCAAGTTGATTGAAATGCAAGAATCAAAACAACAGCAAGGTTCCTGATGCTTTTTGTTTGTTTTTTCACCCTTTCAGTTTTAGTCACATACGGTACAGTTAGAAACAGGTATATGCCCAATGGCTAGTTTCATTTTGCAGCTTTGAACTGACATATCAATGCAAATGACTACTACACCTTGCACACAGGACCTGAATTCCCCCAAACCCAAAGGCCACATTCTCTCAGATGGGCACCAACATACAACTGCAAAACAGAAGGGTTCATATTTTGCAAGTGTCTGTCATGTTGCTCTAATCCGTACTTTACCAAGTTCTCCCCATGAGACAAGGGCTGCTGACACATGGTTTCCGCATTTCAGTAAGATGGGGCAAACCTTTCTAGATCTCTGTGCAGGTATTTACATGGTATCCCCCCATCCCTCTAATATCACCATACCTCCCAAGTAGTTATGAAGTCATCTTCACAACACCCCCATGAGTGGAGGAAACATCTCTGGTAATCAAGCCACAGAGCAGTGAGGTGATTTGACCAAGGTTAATCAGAAAGTCGGTGTCCGAGGTGAGAATGTCGCACACAGTCTAGTGCCCTAACAAGACCATCCTTTCTCCACTAATGACTGCAATGGGTTTATCATCTGCGTTTGCACACTGACACTATTCTATAGCAAGCTGGCCTATTTTATTCTGAAATCTACATTTTTCCTCAAGGTTCCTGGAGGAGTTTTGAGCCTGGGCACCATACATTAAAAAAAAATATTATTATATTACAGTAACTAAAAGGGAAGCAAACAATTGGCAATTCCAGCAGTTCTTTGTCTCCAGAAAAGAGAAGAAAGGAAATGCCCCTTTCCCTGATTACCATTAAAGAATATAAATAATGAATCAAAGCAGGCAATATGGAGCATTTATCAAAAACATTCTTACTTACTCAGAAACAGACCGATTTTACATAACAGATTCCCACAGTGCATATTAGGTAATAAAGTGCCATTTAGAAGAAAGCAAACTTAGGACAAGTTAAGCTCAACTCCCAAACTGCAGCCTAATGCAATGTACAGCAGACTGGATTTTCATAACAATTGGAAAGGCTCTAAGCATTCAGACTATCTTTTCAGGCACACAGGCCCTGGGTTTCAGCATTGCCAATGAAAGTGAACATAGATAGAAATACTCACGGCAATACTTGGGAAAAAATGGCAACCCAGTTCATTGAGTTATGATCCATGCGTCAGGCATTCAGAGGCGCTCAGGTTCCAAGGGGTTTGAAACAGGTGGCATGTTGATGGAATTGGGGCTCACGCCAAGAATACTGGGCAGTCCTGGAGCTGGATAAAAGTGATAATGGCAGTGAATATTTTCCTGCTGATCACAATAAACATACTTCGTGGTCATATAGCCTGTACTATCCCATATGGATGCCGAAGCACCTTCAACAAATTCCTTGTACACACCATCGGTGAAAAGTAGCCATTGCTAAGGTGTTGGCCAACATCCTGGTAGATAGCCAGCTGCACCACACAGCAATCAGGAGAGGACAAATTTTAACCTAGGACATCGAAGCAAGCAAATAGGATCTTTAGTGTCCAGGCATAACCTGACTTTTGAAGGTCTCCTCTGAAAGACCCTTCCCTCTTTTCCTCCCCTCCCTTACTCTGCCAATATAGTCAATGACAAAAGCTAGAAGAGACTGATGCAGCTCTGCAGGACTTGCATTTTATTAATTATTATTAATTAATGTATTTATATCATGGTAGTGCATCGGAGCCCTTGTCACAGACCAGGACCCCATTGTCCTAGGTGCTGTACAAGCACAGAACAAAAAGGTGGTCCCCTGCCCCAAAGAGCTCACAATCTTCTATAGAGTCCACTGCAGAGTTCCGTAGAACACTAGGCCATCCCTTCTGCCTAAGGACAGCAGGCCTGGCTAGTTTGCCTAACAAAGTGCAATAGGATGTGCTTACAGCAGGCCAGCTGGGCTGTGTAATGGGAGGCTCCATGGATGGAAGCTTCTCCATGCCCAAAGGCTGCAGAATGACAGTGGGATCACTTCTCAGCTGCCAGGGCAGCAATTCCTGAGGACCTCTCTCCCCCATGGTTGGGGACCCCTTCTCCCCCCACAGCCCTGTAAAATTGTGGCATGTCCACGGGCAGTGGGTATCGAAGGTCAGGGGAGGCTAAGCCTCCTTAAACCCAGGCTGCGGCCCGACCCACGTTGTTCCCTGGAGCCCCGCCCTCACTCCCTCTCTCTCCTGAAGCCGACGGGGGCTGAGCTCCAGCTGGTGGCCTGGAACTTGGGGCAGGGCCGATGCTCCCACACGAGTTTTACACCAAGGTCACACCAGCGACTTTGGGAGTGACGGCCAATTTTACACTAGCATAAAGGAGATGGTGAAGTAATGAGGATGCTCACCCAGGATTCAAAAAACCCAGGCTCAATGCCTTGTTCCGCCGACATCCCGTGTGACCCTGGGCAAACCACTTAGTCTTTATGTGTCTCACTTCCCTTATCTGTACAATGAAGATAATAGCACTTCCGCACCTTACAGGAGGCAAATGCATTCAAACTTAGGCGGTGGCAATGCTCAGATACAACAGGAGCCATATAAGAACCGAAGAAATAACAGAATCGGGCTCCTTTGGTTTTGCTTTAACATGTTTTGCTGGTGTGCCCCCCAGAGTAAGGAATGTAGAAGAAAGCTTGGAGTTTGCAATAAATGTAACTTAATGGCTGTTCTGTTACCGACACCACAGCATGTCTGAATCACACAGAGGAGGACAACATAGGAAATAAGGACCACATGTGCTGTGAATTGGTCTAGCTCAACAGACCTCAGTGAAGCTACCCTGATTTACACCAGCTCAGGGTCTGGCCATAAGTACTGCCATAACAAAGTGCTTCCCATCCTGACTTATTTAAAGACTTAGGTCCTTTCCTTCTAACAGTGCTATTGTGCTGTAACAACTTGGAACCAATTTAAGCCACACCCCAAAAGAATAACTGGTCCCAAATCCTTTCTGGAGGAGAGCTGTCTGCAGGCTATTCCCTAAGCACCAGTCCGTCTCTGTGAATTACTGCACTGCCAACTCAGAGGCAGTCCCTGCCCGCAGCAGCGTCTGGAGACTGGAAGGGAAGTGGGAAACCCAGCAGAGCTAGTTATAGGCAGCTTCCCCACAGGAGCCACAAAACCAGACACTCAGCACTGTGGGTCTCTTTCATATGTGAACTTAAAGGGACAGGACTGTAGAAACCCGCCCATTGTCGTTCTGTGGACTCAGACCAGCTCAAGGGGAGGCTGCTGAAGCTGGAGGCTTTGGTAGGTGCTTGAGCTGCTTGGCTGGAGAGGTTTATCTTGTTTGCAGAGGCAGAAGTACTCTCCTCCCCCAGCCTCATACCAGAAGCTCTTGCAAATTGCTGCATTAGATAATACACGGCTGCCTATTTCTGCTCTCGCTTATAGGGCCAAAGCCACTCCTGACTTCCTTCAACAAGCCAGATTTGGCACAAGGTCCAGGAGGATAGAGAAGAAATCCTCAATTCCCAAGCCACACTCAGTCACCACTTGGGCTTCAGTAGCCCCTTGCACTCCTGCAGTCCCATTCTACAGCTTGCAATGGCTGGTGGATAAACTCGTTGTTGCTCCGATCTCCTCTAAACTCCAGTGAGTGGGGACATTCAAGGAACACTCCCTTTCCCCTCCCACCTCCTCCAAAAGCCTGTAGGGGATTTACTTTCAGCAAAACTGGTAGACACCCCTTTGGCCAGCCTTTCCTCAGATCCTGCACCGTCCTTCCATGGCTATATAGGAAAGGGCACACTTTGCCTCCATGGAAGACTCAACACTGCTGGCAGCAACGTTGTGGGGAAGGCAAGGAGAATAATTGCCTCACCCAGAACACAATGGATATTTTTATCTAGGATCTTCCAAATAATGAGCTATATGTGGAAGATAACTAACGTGAATGGCCTTGAGTGGTTTCTATTTTCGAGTCACCAGCAGAGCAAGGGAGACAGTGGCAAAGTCAGATTTATGGCACTTCTCCAGCTACAAGATATTGGAGGTTGCAGAGAGGTTCGCTTCTGCCTCATCGCAATTCTGCCCCTTTCCTAGCATCCATGAATGGATGCAACTATGTTGCATGAACTTTAAGGAGGGATAGGGATAGGGATATTCATGTCAGTTTCAGGGCAACTGCACTTGTATTCCCACTCTGTGGTCCACTCAACACATGCCACCGAGGCTTCACCTCTCTTAGGCAGAGACCTGCGTCTCTCTCCCTCCTGACTAGGATGTTAAGGCTGCACAGTTCCTTACCTATATTGTGATATTCCCAGCAAGCCAGACTGCTTAAACAGGCCAGTGTCTGTGCTTTGCTTTCTCTCTCAAAGTTATGAACAGCATAATTGCCAGCAATTATAAGTCACAATACAATTCTTTCTAGGCAAGCAGATTAATTTTTAAGATGAAAGCATCACAAAGAAAACTTTTAGAAAACCAGTATAAGAATCTACACACATGCTAAAAAGTTTTCCAGGGGTCATGCCTTCCTGAGCCTTGGGCTCTGGTAGGTGTCAGTCTTTCAAAACCCACAACTAGATTTTTCCCCTCTTTACTAGTTGATAACGGTCTCAGATTCTGAGGACCTCGACTGGGCAGTTCAGCCATTTCTTTATGTGATGGGGGCCTTTGATCTCCAACCTCCAGAAACAGCTCATTAGCGGACAATGACTCAGCTCCGCAGGGCATAGCTTCAAAAGTCTGCGTTTTTGCACAACTGGAGATAAGGAACTTTTGTTAACCTTTCCCTAGGTATTTCTGAGGAAATCCAATTCATACTTATTGTCCCCAAGGTCCATTCTTGTCTGGCACATTTTCAATATAGTCCTTTGAACTCTCCCAAGACTCACATCACATCCCCCTCTCCTGTCCAGAGAGGTTACATACAATCCCAGCCCACCATAATACAGAAACTTTGCATTTAATACAATTGACCCTGAAGATACTTAAACTTAATTCATAAGGTCTCTCACGGATATTGCAAGATTATTGCCTTATCTGTCACAATTCAGAGCCAAACTTTTGGTTCAGATTATCATCATTAAGATAGGGGCCAGTTGCAAAATTGGATCTGGCTTTCAACCCCATGCATGGTGTGACCTTCCTGAGCTTATCTGTATGCCACTGCCTTGCATATCTGTAAGTCTCTAAAAAAAAAAAAAAAAAAAAAAAAAAAAAAAAAAAAGCCCTTCTGCCATGCTGCTTAGAAATTGAATATTATTCTTCCATCTTCCCTAATCTCTGTCTCATTATCTCTCCACTCTTCAACTGTGAGCTCCTGAGAGCAGGGACAATTCCTTGTGTATTTGGAAAGTACCCAACACTTGGTGGGAGCTACTGTAAATTATAGTAATAATAATAATAATCCCTGCCTTCCTCCTGGCAAGTTCCAGAGTGTTCTGAGCTGGGATTTCTACTTCAAGTATCAGAGAAGTAGCTGTGTTAGTCTGTATCCGCAAAAAGAATAGGAGTACTTGTCTCCAAGGTGCCACAAGTACTCCTATTCTTACTTCAAGTATGAAGAGTGTGTGAAGGAGAAGGCAGTCTCATGACAGTCTCAAGACTCCACCCCAGAACAGCTCCCTGGCTTCAGTTGCTCAGGGTGTGCAGAGGGGCCTTTCGGTGGGCTATGAGGATGCTGTGATTCTGGACAGAGAAAGAATCTATAGACAATAGAATCATTCACCACGCTCACCATCTTAATATCTGGGCTCCTTCCAGTCCCACATTGCAGCCCACGCTCCTCTTGTTAAGGGGTTTCTTGGGGGCACCCAAGTGTAGTGTCCTGCCTGTAACCCTATACATTGCCCCATTTATTTTTCTCATAAGGTAAGGGCGCATTAGCACCAAGGACATGATACTTTTTATTGCTTGTTGGCCGCAATGATATGATCCGCTGGCAGATCGCCTACTGGCAAACACAGGCAGCCTATTTTCTTTCACTGATAGAAACTAGTGAAAAACCCCTCGGAGCAAGTCAAGAGTCTTCTCCTGACATATTTAAAGCAATTAATCCAAGTGCAAAGAGAAGGTGGCTATTTCCGTGTCAAAGCAAATGACGGCACACATTAGCCTACGAGTTATTCTTAACGACTAAGAAAATGCACAACGCAGCAAGATTCACTGCAATCAATAGAGGGTTGGTTGAATTTTTGTAATTGCCTGTTTTAGTTTACTCCCGAGGATGTTGGCCTAAGCCCTTGAACATCTCGCTTCAATGGCTTTATTCTGAGTGTGCCTCATTTGATTAGCATATTTAATGAAAAAGAAAAAGGAAGTGATCTAGTATCTAAGTTTGCACCATATCTTGTAAGTAGGGAGATAGACTCTCTTAAGGAGAGTGCAGAATTCATCCCTTTTCTCTCATGCCAGTTGTAAAACTGATGTAAACTCTATTGACTTAAATGCAGTCACTGACAATTTACGCTGGTATAATTCAGATGAGAATCATGTCTAAGATCTCGGCTACTGTTATTGTTTACATGTTATCCTTTTGCTTGCAAGTATCAAAATTGGATATTCCAGTGATATTCATTATATCCATCTGTAATGGCCCCTTAAAAGCAGCCTGATGCACTGGCCAATTAGTGTCTATATCATATGATTTCAGGATTGTCACTCTGCCTGCGTGCCACACTGAAGCCTAGAACATTGAGTCAGTGTGAAGCGATGGAAACAGCTACAAACGTGGCTGGGAGATCTTTCTGCTTAGAATATCACCATGTTTAATCATGACCAGGAGTCGTGATCTGTTACCATCCAAAGTTAAAGTTCTCAGCCACTTTGACTTTACGAATTATACCCGTGCAGCTACAGTAAGACACATATCCATGCCATGTCACGGCCTAGATCATTGTGATATCAGAAGTAACTCAACCAATTACCACTCTTAATCTACAGCTAATTTGCATGCAACAATTTCATTGGTTGTATAAGGAAGACTGCACACATGGTAGATTACTTGGCCCAACTGCCACACCCATGTGACCACATGGGTTAACATGATACACTGCAGTAGCACCTAAGGGTCATGACCAGGTTGGGCCCCATTGTGCTAGGGATTCTGTAATCATATAGTAAACGACAGCTCATGCCCCAAAGTTTGGGGCTTAGGACCCATTTGAAAGACCTGTTGCGACCTGGTAAACAGCTTTAGTACAAAAAAATGTGAGTTACTAATTATTTCTTACCCACGATATATGTTACCCACATTAATGCCACAAGCATTAAATAAGTACAGCATGCCGATCATGTGGTGGTGGCTACAGCTCCTGTCCCATGGGGTGGCTCGATATAGCTCCCCACTCTGGACATTGTGGTGTCTAGGGTTGCAGTGCCACTCGCTCAAGTTTGGCCTGGCCAGCCCCCTTTTATGAGAGAGGGTCGGCTGGGTCAAACCTGAGTGGAGCCGCAATCCCATGCACCAGGTCTCAACGCCCAGAGCAGGGAGCTGAGCCCAGCCAGATCCACGGGACCGGAGCCACAGGAGATGCTGCTGTTAGGGGAGTGTGACATGGGCTCTGCAATAGCTCCCCCACAGGGCCTCCAGCCACCCTTTGACAGAAACCAATTTCCTCACTGGACCTCCCATGCAGCCCTTGGGAACATTCTGTTGACCCAGTTTGGGGCGGCGACCTATGGGTTAAGAAACCCCGTCTCTAATGAACTGTAGATTTCTTTGGGGCTGTCCTTACTCTGCACATGTACAGCACCAAGCACATACTGGAATACAAATAATAATAAAACCACTTATTGCCCTGTCTCAGGCTCTGGGAACATCCTGCACAACTCTGAGGACAAGAAGTCATAGGAACATTTTCTAAGCACGCGTCTCTTTATTTGTGGCAGATCTTACTCGATTCTGAGTACCAGTTCTTCCCCATCCCCTCTAACCTTCAATGACGGAGCTCTGGAAAGAAGACAGCAAGAAGATCAAGGCCCTGGGGACACAGGGCCACTCACGATCATCTGCCAGACAATGCACGTAAGGATTCATGACACTGTGAATAACACAGCTAAATACAACCAAATTGTTGTAATATTAACTAGTAATACAATCAGTATACTAGTTAATATTACTAGTTAATTAGTAATTAGTTACATTAATTAGTGATTTTTAATTAGGGCACCTAGAGCCTTGGGTAGACCTCTTTATATTATTTAAATTTACATTAACATTCATAAATAGGGAATGTCCCCATCATACCAGCTTTACATCCCTTGCAACTGAGCAATTGCTGGTTCAATGCATATTAAGGACTAAGGCAGTGGTTCTCTCAACCTGTTTTATACTGTGATCCCATTTAACAGCAGCAAATAGTTTCAGGACTTTCCACTTTCCATGTAGCCCAGGGGTGGGCAAACTTTTTGGCCCAATGGCCACATCTGGGTGGGTAAATTGTATGCAGGGCCATGAATGTAGGGCTGGGGCAGGGGGTTGGGGTGCGGGAGGGAGTGGGGGGTGTAGGAGGGGGTGCAATGTGCAGAAAGGGTCTCAGGGCAAGGGGTTGGGGTGCAGGAAGAGTGTAGGGTTCAGGAGGGGGCACAGAGCAGGAGGTTGGGGTACAGAGTGCTGCAGGGGTCTCAGGGCAGGGGATTGGGGTTCAGAAGGGGTGCAGCATGGGGCTCAAGGCAGGGGGCTAGCAGGCTCAGGGCAGGGGTTGGGGTGCAGGAGAGGTTTGGGCTCTGGCCCGGCGCCGCTTACTTCAAGTGGCTCCAGGGTGGCAGCAGTGTGCAGCGGGGCTAAGGCAGGCTCCTTGCCTGCCCTGGCCCTTCACCACTCCCAGAAGTGGCCAGCATGTCCGGCAGCAGCTCCTGGAGGTGGAGTGGGGCAGGTGGCTCCGCCGCACACTGCCCTCACCTGCAGGTACCACCCTCGAAGCTTCCATTGGCCGCGGTTCCCCATTCCCAACCAATGCGAGCTGCAGGGGGTGGTGCCAGCTGGCGAGGGCAGCGCACGGAGTCTTCTGCAAGGACATGGTGCTGACCATTTCTGGGAGCAGTGCAGGGCCTGCTGTGCCACGGGGCTAGCAATCCCGCAAGCCGGATTGAAAGCCCTGACAGGCCAGATCTGGGTGCCCTCCCCCTGATCTAGCCACACACCAGGAATGTGGTCACGTCCCTCAGACTTCTTTGCCACCCCGAGATTGGGAAATCAAATAAAAGCAGGGTGGTCCTGGAGGTGAATTGTATAGAAAACATGGCAAGGCAGGAGTCACAGCCTATTTCAAAATATAGGTGGGCTTGCCCACAAGGACTCTGTGACCTAAGGACTGGTAACAGACTAGGAAGTCATTTGCTACTAAGCTGTCTGTTGGAATCCAGCCTAGCGCTGGAAAGCCGTTAGCACACGGGTATGTCTACACTGCATTTAAAAACCAAGGCTGGCCTGTGCCAGCTGATATTGGGCTCAGGCTGAGGGACTGTTTAACTTTGGTGTAGACATTCAGGCCTGGGCTGGAGCCCGGGCTCTCAGACCCTCTGAGATGGGAGGGTCCCAGAGTTCAGGCTGAAGCCCAATCCTGAATGTCTACACCACAATTAAACAACCCCTTACCTGAGCCCGAGACAGCTGGCCCAGACCAGCTGCCAGTGTCTAACAGCAGTGTAGACATACCCTTAGTGCTCAGCAGAAGGGTCCCCACAGACAGTGTGCAGCATGCTGCAGCACTATAAATATATGTCCCAGCTTGCTGGCTTCCAAGACAAGCCCTTAGAATTAGATGGCTGTTTGCTGGTATATATTGAATGAGTTGCTTTCGGCCCTGCTCCCAGTGGACAGCTTTCCATGGCACAAAGCTGCCACCAGTGTTGACAGAAATGCAAAGAACTGAATGCAGGGAAGAGGGAGGCAGAAACTGAACTGTGGAGATGGTCAGGAAGGAGACACATGGGGTAATGTGGGGGGAATCTTGCACTACCACTGCCTGTGCTATACGTGTTCTGTGAATGAAATGTCTCTCTCTCTCCAAAGATGTCAATGAAGCAGCATGTTTATTTTAAAATATTCAGAAGCATCCCTCACCCCTCCCAGTAGCTAAAGGGTCACCCTGTCAAGACCAGGGGGGCCTAAACGTTAGATTGACCAGCTTTGCAATTGGTTTGTAGTATCCGCACACAACATTGTATCATCTTCCCATTCTGCCTGTCTGCTCTTTTTTTGCCAGAGTAATGAAACTTAAGAAGCTTTCACTGTGCTAGTGAAACGCACTCCCCATACTTGGCACTGGAATCTAGTCTCACTTAGGTACATCAGGCACTGTTAAAGTAAACCCAGGTGAACAGGTTCTGCATGGTTTTAATGGCAAATCTCCAGCAGCTAGTTTCACACCAACAGCTCATTCTCTACATCTGATTTGACTGTGCTGTGCTGGGGAGCTCAGGTTACAATTCTCTGCTGGCTTTAAGGGGACATTACAGATCCCAAGCTCTGAAGATAACATCTGTCCCCAGAATACCTATGGAACAAGGATACATAAGGCCTTCTTCTTTCACGTACACCACATTTACACTAATATAGCTCACCTCAACTGATCACTCTCATTAAAGTGTGTATGGTAACACCCATTGTTTCATGTTCTCTGTGTATATATCTTCTTACTGTATTTTCCACTACATGCATCTGATGAAGTGGGCTGTAGCCCACAAAAGCTTATGTGGAAATAAATGTGTTAGTCTCTAAAGGTGCCACAAGTACTTCTGTTCTTTTTGCGGCTACGAAGACTAATGTGGCTGCTACTCTGAAAACTGATATAAATGATTTACTTCAGTGAAGTGACCAATGCCCCTTGTTCATACTAGGATTAATTCAAGAGTCAGGTCCTTACTCTTAAATAAATTGGAACTAAGAAAAAGGCACTTGGATTCTGACCATGGCCAAACTTCCTGTCACTTTGCTTTCAGCCCCTGAGAGTAACCAGCCAGCCAGGGCTTCAAAAACGATGTCTTTTTGTCTGCCGGCATGGGGAGAGAATGGATGTTGTGTTTGGAAAGTACTGGTTGTCCCAGTGTTTTGATGCCAAAGGTGAGTCAGTTGCTGCAGGATCGATTAATCCCTAGCTTTTGGGGTAGAGTGGGGGTAACCGCACAAGAAAAGTTTAAGTGAATTGTCTCCTGGGCAAACTCCGCTGGAACGTAACTCATAGTGGAAGGCTGACTGAGATACTATTTTAACAGCACTCTGAAGTGGTTAGGGACCGTGTGAAATACTAACAGATCTGTTTCTTTTCTGCAGTCTTGAATTAGGCCTTTGATTAAGTAGCATTGTATCATAGTGGGGTTAGGCACACAGTAGAGCTAACCCATCCACATCCATATTAATCTGTGGCTGCAGCCACTGCAAACTACCAAGCTGGGGTGGAGATGTGGTGGATGAATACCATGCTTGACCACATTGATCTGCCCTGCAGGTGGGGTGGGAAATCATCTGAATAAAAGACCTCATTGAAACAATAAAACCTCTCCATAATCATTCTTATTTGTAAGCTAAAGCCATTCCTACACCAGGGATTTGCCCTGATTCTAGCCATTGGCAATCCACCCGTGGGGGCCCAGTGCAAACTCTTAGGGCATGTCTACACTTACCTCTGGAGCGATCAATCTAGCAGGGGTCAATTTATCACATCTAGTGAATGCGCGATAAATCGACCGCTGAGCGCTCTCCCATCAACTCTGGTACTCCACCGGAGCAAGAAGCATAGGCGAGTCGACAGGGGAGCGTCAGCAGTCGATCTACCACAGTGGAGACACCGCGGTAAGTAGCTCTAAGTATGTTGACTTCAGTTATGCTATTTTCATAGCTGAAGTTGTGTAACTTAGACTGATTTAGCTCCACCCAGCCACAACCAGTGTAGACCAGGCCTAAGTGCAGATAGACAAAGCCACTCTTTGCACTGGTAGCTCTTAATCCTAACTGAAACCAGGGTAAATGGCATGAGAGCACATCACGGCTTAGAACGGTTTGCCTTGTCTACGCTAGGATTTGCAGCAATGCCATTAGGTGGTGAGTGATGGCTAAAATTGAGGCAACTCCTCAATATAGACAAAGCCTTAGTATTCCTGATGGTAATTAGTTATCCACAGTAATTCCAGGAATAGTTAGTACTTGAGGTGGTTGGGATTTTTTCCAATTAATTTTTTCTTTCCATCAGAACATGTCGATTCATTGAAACCAATCCTGTTTGCGGGAAAGGGTCAGCTCTACCTTTTGAAAAAAGTTTGGAAAAAAACTTGAAAATGTCAAAACCTCCCGTTCCTGACATTTTTGAAACAACAAAAAAATCATCTCCATTTTTTGGTTTCAAATTACTTTTCATGTAGAAAATTTAACAAAATATAGTTAAAAATATTAAAATTTAAAAAGGTCCAAAATAAAATCCAACATTTTGGCCCAAACTGAAATTGTTCTCAGATTGCCACGGAAATCCTGAAAATGTTCATGAAATAGTTCTCCTGATTCGGAACAAGAAAAATTTTGAATTCTGAAAAGATTTCCCACAATGTGAAAATCCTTTCCTGCTCAGTTCTGGTTAACATCTGTTGTGTGCAAGTTGTTGTGAATGAAGAACAGGGATGGCTCCAGGCACCAGCACACCAAGCGCGTGCCTGGGGCGGCCTGCCGGTCGCCGTGAGTCAGGCTGCCTTTGATGGCATGCCTGCAGGAGATCTGCCGGTCCCGTGGTTTCGGCGGCAGGCACGCTGAAGGCGCGGGACCAGCAGATCTCCCGCAGACATGCCGCCGATTCCATGTTACCAGCAGACCTCCCACAGGCATGCTGCCAAAAGCTGCCTGACTGCCGTGCTTGGGGCAGCAAAATACATAGAGTCGCCCCTGATGAAGGGTTGTAATGGGCATGATACTGAATGCTTTTCTCAGTCATCCACTAATTCCAGTACCTGCTTCTAAACTTTCCCCTAACAGGAAGGTATATGCGAACAAACCTGAATATGCCTCACAGCTTACCTCAAAGAAGTGGTGGTTTCAGGGATTATGAAAAAGATGCACCAATCACCGTGTTTGGTTGCACACAAGCAAGACTTGTTGGTAAGCTCTCGTTGGCTGAGACAATAGTTTACGCAAGAAGCATTTATATCTCCTCCCACACGCACCAGAAAAGAAAGAGCAAGTGCAGTATGGAAAAATTCAATCAGGTGCCAGAAGCTAAAAGAATTTAGACACGTCGAGAGCCTTCAGAAAGTTTCTTCAATTTAATTAGAAAAGAACTTCCTTTAAAGTCAGCCTGGCCCCATTCAGCTGCCACTGCGGCAGGAAGAACAATGCACAAAATCAAAGCAATTAGGCGTGCAGCTGTGTTGCACATAAAAGTGCCCTGTAAATTTGCCACACTGTGGAAGATTGTTGATAATGATGGTAGTAAAAGTATTACAGTTAACATGACAGTTGCTGTATGCAAAATATGTTCCTGACTTGATTTTGACAAGCTTAATTTTTTATCTG
Source organism: Gopherus evgoodei (assembly GCF_007399415.2). Lineage (NCBI taxonomy): Eukaryota > Metazoa > Chordata > Testudines > Testudinidae > Gopherus > Gopherus evgoodei. The sequence continues at coordinate 13,478,359 of NC_044340.1, read as the reverse complement.
TAGTTTGCAGCACAAACATGGTTTTATCTCCCCAGTGGGGTTTCATATTTACACTATCAAGTATAGTTCAAGTCAAATCAGGCATCTCCCTCATTCTGTTCTTGACTTGTTTCATAAGGGGAATATGTAGCCTTCTACCACTCTACTTTATAGAGTGAGAGTAAGTTATTTGCTGAGTTCAGAAACAACCCCTGAAAACGTTACAGATTTTGGTTCATCCAACTGGAGACACCTTTAAGGATCTGATTTTCAGAGCATTTTCTGAACATCAGGCCTCTTTAAAGTGTCTCATGTTGGGAACCTTAAGATTACTGCACACTTTGAAAAAAGTAGGCCTTTTAAATAAAACCGGGTCAGGATGTAATAGCAGCATGGTCAAACTGCAGGGGCAGTTCTCAAGGAAGGTCAGTAAAACCTGGGCTCATAATACACACAACAGAATGGCTAATTCGGAAGCAATGAGAACACTTCACTGGCATCGTTCACTGGGGTCAGTATGTGTGAAATGTATACATGACCAACAGTAACCTACATAAAAGAGCTCGTTAGCACTGTTACAGCATGCCTGCCATCTATAGGCAAAAGCTCTGTTCTGCACAAATGCTAACATGACCTTAAAGAATCCCAGAGCTATCATTTCAAACAGTCCTCTGACCTGCTTAGTAAAACAGCAGCTCTCAATCAAGAGGCGAAAGATTTTCACAAATGCATCGCCTTCAGCTGTGCACTCCACTTTCCTCACAGGTTCAAAAACCAGTTAAACATATGTACAGTTATAATTAAACATTTAACAAGATTAATAACCCTTGTATTCTCCCTCCCTTTGTCTGCCCTATTTAAATTATAAGCTTTTTATAGGGCAGGGACCACCTCTTACTATGTGAATGTACATATACAGCACCTTGCACAATGCATTCCCAATCTCATTTGGGTCCCTGAGGTAATCATAATGTTGGGCCTGATTCTCTTACTTCCACTGGTTTTACACCAGCTTAACTAAAGTAGACCATGGAGTCATGGTAATTTACACCAGATGAGGCTCTCAGCTACTGAGTTAAGTAGAGTTATTCCTGATTTAGTTGAGTATAAATGAAATGAGACTCAAGCCTGTTATATTTTTCCCATGCACAAAGAGAAAATCTATGTTTTCAGTGTAAGATGGCAATCTAAAATAGAGAAATCTACTAGAACAAATAAGAATCAAGTCTCCAGGAGAGAGCACAGTATTGGTGTGTCTGTCCTGAAACAGGCTACAGCCATTCTGAGCACAAAATGGCTGCCGTCTCTCTGTACACTGACTGAGTTCTTAGAAACTGAAAAAGACAGTGCACAGAAAAAGGTACCACAGTTTCACAGTTGTCTGTGCCACAAAGCATAGTATACTACTGAAATAAAATCTGATGGATAAATAGGTCTACAAAAAAATAACCAATCCAATCGGAGAACTTCATTAGCTTCCTGCTATGTTACAACTACCTTGAAGCATGCATGCTGCAATTACTGTGATGTCTACTATAATGTTTGTATCAGTGATGCTGAACTTTTGCTTGCAGGTGAAGCCTTGCTGGAAAGTAACACTGTTATTGAACATGTCTACTGTTCCCCGTCGCTGCGCTGCATACAGACAGCACACAATATTCTCAAAGGTAAGAAGCAGACAAGGGGGAGAGTCTGGATTTTTCCTGTTTTCCGGGGAAGCCAGCAATGAAAAACCCATTTGTTTAATGGAAGGCCTCAAAAATAGCAATCCTCTTCCCTGCACTATCCAAGTTAAGTTACAAGGAACACGGATCGTCATGCTTTGGCGTATGAAGCCACTGCCAGCTGAGGCAGGAAATGGGTTTTCTTTCCTCTCCTCCATTGTATAGCATTGCACAATAGTCAGGCACAATATGAGGCTTCTGCTGAAGTCAGTATACCAGCTAGATTGATCAGTGGCCTGTTTTCATATGGCAGTTCCTCTGTCCATGCACCCTGATCAGCGGCAGCTCTAGGCATTTTGCCGCCCCAAGCACGACAGGTAGGCTGCCTTCGGGAAGCCGCAGGATCAGCGGACTCTCCACAGGCACACCTGCGGGAGGTCCGCCGAAGCCACGGGACCAGCGGACTCTCCAAAGGCAAACCTGCAAGAGGTCCGCCGAAACCGCGGGACCAGCAGACCCTCCATAGGCAAGCCGCCGAAGGCAGCCTGCCTGCCGCCCCCACAGTGCTGGCAGAGCACCCCCTGCGGCTTGCCGCCCCAAGCATGCGCTTGGCGTGCTGGGGCCTGGAGCCACCCCTCTCCCTGATTTACATTACATTCTCAGTCTAACAGAGTCCAATGCCCTAGAGCAGTGGTTCTCAACCAGAGGTACATGTACCCTGGGGGTACACAGAGACCTTCCCGGGGATACATCAACTCATCTAGATATTTGCCTAGTTTTACAACAGGCTACATAAAAAGCACTAGCAAAGTCAGTACTTGGTTTTACAGTTCTATATACTGAACGCTGAAATGTAAGTACAATATTTATATTCAAATTGATTTATTTTATAATGATATGGTAAAAATGAGAAAGTCAGCAAATTTTCAGTAACACTGCAATGTGACGCTTTTGTATTTTAGCTCTGATTTTGTAAGCAAGTAGTTTTTAAGTGAGGTGAAATTTGGGCGTATGCAAGACAAATCAGACGCCTGAAAGGGGGTACAGTAGTCGAGAAAGGTTGAGAGCCACTGCCCTAGATCATGTGTGAGCTATTGAGTACATAGCAGTGTATAGAGTATTACAGGGCATATTCCTGAGGGACAGGGGTTATGGGCAACATTCATGGGTATATGCTTTTCAACTAAACAAAGTCCTGAGCAAATAATTGCCTTCCCTTGATTATACTCCTAGTAGGCGTAGATTGTGCATGAGTGCTCTGGGTAAGTCTGAGATTGGGGGCATATTGCTTGGAGTGTGAACTCCTCAGGGCAGGTTCTGTCTCTTTGTTACATGTTTGAACAGATGCCTACCACGCCAGGGCCCTGGTCTCTAGGTGCTACATAATATTAACACTGCCTTTGTAGTTTATATGTGAGCTGGGAGTGGAGGGGCTATTACCCATTTCCAGGTGCCAAAACGTATGATTTTTAAATCTTTTGTATGGTGTGCTATATGTATAAGTTCAGTGTTCAGTACATCCTTTTTAACTTCACCATCCCAATGCAAACACTCTGTGATGCAGGGAAATGTGAGCTCCTGCTGTTGGTTCTGCAGCTATTAACTAATGCTAATGTCTTTCACTGGAAAACATGCTGATGCCATCAAGAAAGATGCTGCTGCACAGACTGCGCTGGGAAGCAAAGGCTAACATGTTAGCTCCCTTGGCCAATGGTAGCGTAAGGTGTGCATGGAGCTGCCATCATCTTCTCTTCAGAATCATCAGCATGCTTATCAGCTCTGCACCCTTCGACCATTTGGAATGTACAATCTGAAGAGGGCTCCATACAAAATACAGAGTTATGTCTAGAAGAGGGACACTTCTTTACTTCTGTTCACTTACGTGACACATGCACATACCTGCCATTCATATATATGGTAAACTAGCTACATGCACAAGCAAATACTGGAGTTGTGCACATCTGGCCCTGAGCCTCAACCCGTAGAAGAACTTGTTGATTTCTAATCAAAATACCACCAATAAAAAAAGAAAAACCCCCAATCCTAAATCCCTTGTCCCCAGTCCCATCCCTTGCTTCCAGGGATCCCCCCACCCCTCCACACACACATCTTTTTTTTTCTCTTTCAGGTTTGCAACAAGAAAATAACCTAAAGATTCGAGTAGAGCCGGGCTTATTTGAGTGGACAAAATGGGTCTCTGGTACCACATTACCTGCCTGGATACCTGCAGTGGATTTAGCTGCAGCCAATCTGTGTGTTGATACAACCTACAGGTAGCAGAACTTAGCATGTCACTCTCACAGAGTTTCCTTAGCAATGAATAATTTGAATTTAATGCATATGAGAGAAAGGAACGAAACACCAGGGACCCAAACCTAAGCTCTGGCTGAGCTGTTGGCTTCCTTTGTACTGTCCCTGGGGCTGCTGGGAGCTTATTGAGTTCCCAGCCTAAATTAGAGCAGGCTCAGGTCTGCTCTAATTTGCATTAGCTAGTAATGGTGCCCTAGAAGCCACGGCTCACCAGAGAATTGCTGCACTCTAGGTATGTTCTTGATAAACTGTGCCCCCTGAGCTAAGGTTCCCCCATTCCCATGGAATCCTCATATGCCCCATTAGTGCAGCTGAGCAATGCAAAATGGGGGATTTCATGGGCCAGGGTGTAACCTTGCATTTTTTTTTAACCATGTTTCAAAGTTTTGGGATCTGGACTCTGGATCTGAACTCTGCAGTCCAGGCTTATCTCTGCTTCAAAAGGTAATAAAAGAGCTAGTTGAGCTGAGTCAGTTCTCTGCGGTGGACATTTATAGCCTGGGCTAACTCGTGACCTCAGTCACACCCAGCTACCCTACTGATGCATATTTTGGATATGGATTTGGGTTTCTGATTGCATGGTTGGGGCCCTTAATTATACACTTGGCAACATGCTGAGGAACATGTTAGCATCCACCAGTAATTTCAAGGCATCCTTGTCCTCTTTCCACTTCTAGTGTTGTCATCATTTTCCCGACTCAGATAGCCCAGCCCTATCTAGCCAGCTAGCACCAATCACTCACTCTTTCATCCTAGCCATCTCTCCACGGGACTCTGGTCTCAAGACTCCTGCCTTTGTCCACCCCTATGATGCCTCCATTTTAGGGCCAGGCTCCTCCAGGAGCTAAACCAATTTACACTAGCCGAAGGTCTGGCCCTTAATGTTCAATTTTCCTCTGGTATTTGTCCTTCCTTCCTGGACTACTATTTCATTGTGGCTGGGAAGACAGCCAAAGTCCACAAGAATTGTAAGTTAATGGTTAATCAACACGAGAAGCTCCTGCTGTGGCCCCCCTCCTTTTTATTCATTCTCACATTTGACATTGCCAGGTACAAAGTGCCCATATAAGTCTTCAGTTTCCCTTCCGAAAAGCTCATGTTCCCTAAAGTGAGCATTAAATGTCACTAGAACAAATGCAGAACACACTTTTTTTTTTAAACTTTCAATATTATTGCAAATGAAACTCTTATTGGAGAAGGCTCCTGTCTCTCATGACCCTCTCCTGTAAGTAGCAGGAGACAAAGCTTTAAAGCCAACTCCAGTTTCCTTTTTTTAACTGTATGTGTACACAATATCGCTGAGTGGTAATACTGCTTAATAGTAAGCACTGATCGTTGCGCCTTCCATCAGAGGATCTCAGACATTGACTGCTGAACCCTCGCAAATGCTCCTCTGAGTGAAGTATTCTCCATGAGAGGTGGAATGAGGGGTTTTGTCTCCCCACCCAGTGAAAACATTTCAGCAAGTTTTTTTAAAAATAATTGTTTTCATCAGAATTTTTGAGGTTTTCATCTAAAATCCTGAAAACCAACATCATTTCTACTTTTCAGCAACCAAAAGCTGAACATTTTCAGTTTCAAATTTTTCAGTTGCCAGACTGAAAATATTTTAGTATTGGAGTTTTCAGCAAAAACTCAGAAATTACTGATGAAACCAGAAATGTTTTCATTAAAATTTTCATTTAATTGAAAAACCATTTCCCCCTCAAATAAACATTTTGATGGAAAGTTTCTGATCATTTCTAATCAGAGGAAACTGACACACCCTTTTTAAAAATTGGCACAACATGAGTTTTTCTTTCAGTCTTCTGGAACTTCCCCAGTGCTCCAAGACTTATTGAAAAATCAAAAATTGACGGTCCAGTGAGCTCCTCAACCAGCTCTTTTAAAACCCCTTTGGTGCCAACAGCTTCTGCTGTCAAATACTATTGCATTTAGCATCAAGTTCTCAGCAATTGCTAACCACAGCTCCATCTCACACCAAGGGAGTTGCTGCTTGAAATGTAAGGATGCTGACTGATACACAGTGCCTGTCTCTGTTGTAAACAGCTGGAAGGCATACAGAGAGGCTAAATAAAACAGCTTGGTAGGAATAGTCCCACATATCGCACACGGAATTAAGGAATAGACAAGATGACCTCCTGGGTTTTCCCTGCTTCCAAATCTATGATTCATTTATGCTATGGGTATGTCTACACTACCCGCAGATCGGCAGGTAGCGATCAATCCAGCAGGGATCAATTTATCGCGTCTAGTGTAGAAGCGATAAATCGACCCTCGAGCGCTCTCCCGTGAACTCCTGTACTCCACCACCATGAGAGGCGCAGGCAGAGTTGATGGGTGAGTGGCAACAGTCAATTCACCACAGTGAAGACACCATGGTAAGTCGATCTAAGTACGTCTACTTCAGCTACGTTATTCACGTAGCTAAGTTATGTAATTTAGATCGACCCCCCTCCCAACCCCAGTGAAGCCTAAACAACTTCTGAAAAATTCCATACAGCAATAGATTCTAGGGAAAGGTCATCTGGTCAGCTCTCAGTCACATTGGTGAAATGTCAGAATTATTGTGAATTCTCATCAACAGTAAACCATCTGTTTTAGAGAGAAAGGAAGGATCTTAAACACAAACTAAAAGGTCTCAGATAAAATCATTCCCACCTTATAAATAATGTAACACAGGAAATTCTAACACATGGGGGTTTGGTGACAACTTATTTTGCAGCTGCTTTTTGTGGTTTGTGATATCATCAGAAACTCTGAATCCATTTATTACACCAGAGTTACTCTATTTTAGGATGACCTAGTAGAAATAAGCAACCAAAGAAAAACAAACAAACAAACAAAACAGCCTTTCAATCCTTTCATGCCTAATTATACCATATAGTTGCTTATATTTTGTCCTCCCTGCCTACAAATTACCTTTTCAGGTCTGTGGAAATATACAGTCATTGTGCATATTGCATCTAAACAGAGATACTTACACTGCACTTATTCCAGAAAGGGTATCATCACATTGTTAGCACTAAGCAAAGCAGCGGGACCACAGGAAAATAGCCAGTTCAGGAACCACAAAGTTTCTGGGAAGACTATAAAGTATGTTCTCCTAGCCAAAAAGGAAACCTGCTCTTGTGTGGTCTGATGGTTAAACTAGAGGACTGGGTGAATGCCTGGAGCCCTAGCCTCTTGCTGTCGGAGATGACTAATTCCCTCTGACACCAATGGGAGTTTCCTCATATCCTGGGATGGAATTAGGAGACAGGGCTTTTCCTTGTGTCCCAGGGACAGGAATAGGGCCATCTGTTCCCCTACCCTCCCCCCAAGCTCCCCCAATGGCTTGCCTCCAATACCACTCCCACTGAATTCATTGGCCAAAATCACGCTGGGCAAGTCACTTAACCACTCTGGCCTTGTTGCACTGAGCTGGTCTTAAACATTTCCCACCAGTGCAGTACCGTACTTTTCTAAGGCAGCAGCAGCCCCTGGTGTTTTTACCACCACGTCATCTGATCCTGCTCTGAGCAGGTCTAGACAACACTGTGATTAATAACACCAGTGCCTCATCTATACTAGAGTTCCCACCATTGCTACCACTAGCAGAGCTGTACTGGTGGGAAATTTGAAGAAATAACTCAGTGAAAACATAGTCTGTTTCATTTTACCCACCTCTAAAACAGGGGCAATATCACTCACAAACTTCACGTGGGTGCTGGGGAGTTTAATTAATTGCTTTGAGATTCTCTGATCAAAGGACCTATCGAAGTGCGAAGTGTTGTTATTATTACTATTACACGTGACTGAAAGTGTAACATGCTTGTATAAGTATGCTGCTTTCCATCTCTAGTGACTGGTGTACATAGAAGGAAATCGTTTACTACTGGTACCAGCTAATGGAATTACTCCTATAGCTCAAGAGATGGAGATCTGTATTTGGGTGCCTAAAGTCCGAGGTTCAAAGCCCACTGATAACCTATGGAAGTGCTTCTTACACAAACAACAAGGTCTAGGGGGTTGAGTTATTTAGAAGGATTAGATAAACAACAGAGATTTCTTGTTTAACACACGGGCACTGGCGTGCATGTTTTCAACCAGTGTGTACAGGGTCTAAGTAACTTGCATTTAAAATCTCTCCTCTTGAAAACTTATTGTGTTCGTTTTTCTGTCCGTAGACCTCATATACCAGTCAGCAAGTTAGTGGTTTCAGAGTCTTACGACACATACATAAGTAGAAGCTATCAAGTAACAAAAGAAATCATAAGTGAATGCAAAGGCAAAGGTAAGTGGTTCTGCACCATGATACAAAGGGATCTAATGCCTCAATAGTGATCCAAAACCACAGATAGGCACTCTAGAACTGAATAACAATGGCTAGTCGCTGTCACTGTCTCTGTCAAAACCCCATGTCTGAATCCTCTCAGCCCACAGACATTGGGGATTCAAGACCTGGGTGAAACTGTAGTTCAGGCTCGTTTCTAGGTAAAATATTCTGTCGTCTATTATTACCAGGTTTGTCCATAACCAGAACCAGTGGTCATGAGACTCTATTCTTTTAGGGGCCCTACAACCTATGCAAGCTTTGCACATTTCCCCTGTCTTCTCTGGCTACAGAACAACTCCACTCCAGGCCATTTCCTCCCTCCCATCCCCACCACCAGGACCAGAAGGAGAGTCTTTGTTTGGCTTAGTATGGATGCCTTAGGCTGGTCATCGCTACTGCACAGGCTTGTTTTGCACCTGAACAAAACCAAAAAAAATATTTTCAGATAAAATGTTCAAATCAATTACGGTGAATAGAAACTGAACATTAAAAGCGTTGAGATGGGATATTTCTAGAACCCCAGCTGTTTTACTTGTTTGTTTTTACGGATACTTCCGCAAGTTTTTTTTAGAAATAATTTCCCCAAAAAAGCAGGTAGAAGAACCCAGGGTGAAAACACTGGCCTCCAAAAAAGCTGACAATTTGTGCATGCCCAACTTGAGTCTCCTTAAAAGGGACCTGATTTTCAGAGGGTAGGTATTGAAGATCTTTCTGAAAATCAAGATCCTTTAAGATACCTCAGGTTGGACACTCACAAACTGAGACACTCAGAATCACTAATCACGTTTGAAAATCTTGTCCTTAACCTATCTGCCTGTTTCTCCATCTGTTAAATAAGAATATAAGAACGGCCATACTGGGTCAGACCAAAGGTCCATCTAGCCCAGTATCCTGTCTTCCAACAATGGTCAATTCCAAGCGCTTCGGAGGGAATGAATACAACAGGTAATCATCAAGTGATCCATCCCGTCACCCATTCCCAGCTTCTGGCAAACAGAGGCTAGGGATACCATCCCTGCCCATCCCAGCTAATAGCCATTGATGGACCTATCCTCTACTCTATGAACTTATCTAGTTCTTTTCTGAACCCTGTTATAGTCTTGGCCTTCACAACATCCTCTGGCAAGCAGTTTCACAGGCTGACTGTGCATTGTGTGAAAAAATACTTCCTTTTATTTTAAACCTACTGCCTATTAATTTCATTTGGTAACCCTTAGTTCTTGCATTATGAGGGTAATACACATCTCACATGGATATTTGAAGCATAATGAGTTAAGGTTTATAAAGTATTTTTAGAAGATGGAAAGAATTGAGTGTGATTCTTGGATTACTATAGCATTGTTTACTTTCACCTTGTTTGATTCAGCAAAGTTATTCTATCAAATAGAGCTGGTTGAGCATTTTTGAAAATCTGGAATTTTGTGAGGAAAAACAGCAGCATGAAAATGTTTCTACCAGCTCTACTACTGAATAGAATTCCTGAAAAGATGCGTGAACACAAAACAATTTCTGTTGTTTTTCAGTCATTCTCATGAATTTCTTTGAGAATTTTACAACTAGCCATATGTTGAGTTAAAAAAAATCACTCTAAAATAAAATACACTCTGTCTAACACTTAAGAACTGAAAAACCAATGGTCAGCACTGACATGGCCAAATTTGAATTTAGGGAGGAGAAACAATAAAACCCCACTTAATGCTAAAGGCCTGGTCCTAGAGGTGCTTTCAGTCAAACACAGTACTGTTAAAATAATCTTATTACTTGGTGTAGCAAGCACTATGCTCAGGATAAGGATTTGCAGATTTGAGCCCCAGATTATATTCAGATTTGTAGATTTTAAAGCCGTAAGGGACCATTATTGTGATCATCCCATCTGACCTCCTACATAACACAAACGAGAGAATTTCACTCACTGATTCCTGCATCAAGTCTAATAACTTGTGATTAAACTGGCACATATCTTTTAGAAAGCCAGCCAGTTGCATCTGAGGGCTTGTCTACACTTAAAATGCTACATTGGCACAGCTGTGCCACTGTAGCAGTTCAGTGTACACACTACCTATGCCAATGGGAGGGATTCTCCCATTGGCATAGGTTATCCACCTCCCCAAGAGGCAGTAGCTAGGTCAACGGAAGAATTCTTCCATCTATCTTGCGCTGGCTATCTGGGGACTTAGGTTGATTCAATTACGCTTCTCAAGGGTATGGATTTTTCACACAACTTAGTTATGCCAACCTAATATAGACCAGACCTTCAAAACTTCAAGTCACAGAGAATCAACCATATCCCTTAGTAAACTGTTCCAATGATTAATTATCCTCATTTACAAAAAAAACCCTGTGCCTTATTTCCAGTTGGAATTAGGAATACAGGCATTATATTCAAACCTGGGTGCCTAACATTAGCTCCCAAATCCATACCTATCCATGTAAATAAAAGTGGCGTGGTTTTCAGAAGTGCTCACACTGAAATCAATGAGGGTGTTGGCACCTCTGTTAATCAGGGAGATTTTATTTAGGTCATTGAATAAACTTTAAGCTTTGTGAAGAACACAAGAATTTTGGTGAAAAGATTTTGCCTGCTTTGAAATTTTTGATTTTTCAAATGATACAAATATATTTGTTTCAATTTGCTTTGTGGGGGGAAAAAAATGTCAGCAAAAGTTTTTTTCAATTAAAATAAAATGTTTCATTTCATTTGAAATTTTTCAAATGTTGGCCCTACTTCTGGCCAACATTTTCAAACTCAGATTGCCTATTGGTTGCCCAAAAACCAACAAATGGCACAAAGAATTTTCAACTAGTTCTAGCCATAAGCACTTTGAAGATTAAAGAGTGCTAGAAGTATTATTCATAAGCAATATTTTCTCACATATATCAACTGTGTTGTTTTGTATAAAATTAACCCCATCTTTAAAAGGCTCAAACTGATAGGTTTTGCCTTGGACAGTTGTCACTGTATAGAGCTTTTTTCCCTAAATCCTAAACAATCAGTATTTATTCATTTTATTGCAGGAAATAACATTTTGATAGTGGCTCATGCCTCTTCTCTGGAGGCCTGTACTTGTCAGCTCCAGGGCCTCTCGCCTCAGAATTCCAAGGACTTTGTACAGATGGTCAGAAAGGTAATTACCTCTGGGTAAAGCTCTTCAGATTAAAAAAAAAAATTAAAATCTTCTTACAAGCCAGAGGAGACTTTGTTCCTAGTGTCTGATAATTCAGTCCATTGTTTGAGCTTTGCAAGCTTCAGAAATCATGTGAGTAGAGAAGATTGGTTTAAGAGGCTTATCTTACAAGTCCCTTTCGCAACAGATAACAGGGGAGTGAGCATACAAAAGAGCTGCATTTTTCAACTGCACTTTTATGCTTTTGGGGTGGTGGCACCTTATGGTCCCCCTTCTTATGCACCTTGTTATAGTCAGGAAAGTGATTTGAAAAATGTCACTGTCGGCATCCAGATTTATTCCCTTTCCTTGACTTCATGTCAGAAGATAGTGTTGTCTATGTGCCAAGCCTGCAAACACAACCAGGCAGCTGGAAATCCATCTGCTCTCTTTCTTTTTCTCGTATCATCACCTTTTATTACACAAGCTGACCCTTGTGTTGATAAGTGAGCCAGAATAGAATTCAGATCATTCTCCCATAGTGGTACTGACTCTTTATAGTGTTAAGCCAGCCAACAAGACCTGGACATAAACACATACAGAGCTAGGTGCTGTATGTTATTTAGCAGAGATAGTAAAGTTGGAGTCTGGCCCTCAAATATTTTATATTCACAGTGAAATGCTTTAAAAAGCATATCTGAATTAGAGATGAACAAATAACTGATTTTTCAGTCTGGTGGGTCAGATCAATTTGACATGGAAATGTATCAGTTTTTGTTGCTAAAATGAAACACCAAAAATTTTTATTTTTATTTCTTTTCACATTAAGCAAAATATTTAGTTCAGCCTGAAACAAAATACCTTTTTGTTTTTGTTTTGAGAATTTTTTTTTTACCCTTTTTTGTTGACTATTTGCTGCATTTTACCCAAATCCATGCATTTTTAGGGCGATCCACTGCTGCATTTTTGAGATAATAAATTATTACCTCTGAAAACATTTACCCAGCTCTAGTCTGAGTGTTACTCCTGAATCCTGCTGTGTCTCAGATTAAAAGTATCTTCTGAATTTGATGTGAAAAGTTCAAAAGAGCTCAAATAATTTAGGAACACAAGTCCCATTGACTTGGCTCTTTTGAAAACTTCACCCTTGCTCCAGATCTATTCCTTTTCATTGCCTTTCCGTATTTTAATATTTCCTGACAGATTCCATACTTGGGGTTCTGTTCCTGTGAAGAATTGGGAGAGACAGGTATTTGGCAACTAACAGACCCCCCCATCCTCCCGCTCACACATGGACCAACTGGAGGCTTTAACTGGCGAGAGACCTTACTACAAGAATAGGCAAAGCTAAACTTACAAACAAACAAAAAATGGCCTTTCTAAGCATTGGAGAATGTGTCTCATTTCTTGTGTTTAATGACAGTGGAAAAAATATTCATAACATTTTAGGTGAATCATTCACAAAAACATTCTACCATATCACCAATAGAGTCACATTTGTGCAAAAAGTTCTTATATGTAAAACTAGGCGAATATAAGAAAGGGCTTAATTGATGGAAGAATATAACTATACATCCAGGCTTCTGCACTGCAGGAAATGTCTATGTTATCTAAGGTTACATAGCCTGGATATATTTTTCATCTTGAACTGAACTCAGACAATATCGCCTTCTGCACCATGTTAGTGACAACTAGGACTGTGTGAAAATTGTGAATTTTGGGTCTTTTTCATTTGCAAACTTTTGCAGAACAAATATTTGCTATTTTGTTCTGGACTATGTCGACATCTTCCCCATTACTCCCAAATTCTGCTAAATATCACTTTCGTGGTCCCCTGAAATAGAAACATTTAATGTGTTCCATATGATATCCTGTCTCATCTCCAGGAGGAAGGGAGTTCTCTATTCCAATTATAGACTAGCATCAAACTATTCCTTTTCATTACCATATTAGATACGTACATATTACACAGGTGGGTACGTTGCAGATGCCTAAGGTAGACTGAAGCACATGACATTGATCTGCATCAGAACATGATTTTGAACTTCAAAGCTGTCAGAGGTGAAGTTCTCACATGAAAAGTAGGATTATTTTTCAGTGAAGAACTGGAGCAGTTTTGCTAAATGGAAATGAAAAGAGTACTCCAAATTTGAAGGTTTTCTGGTTTTCTTGGCTGAAATTCACAGCTATGCAGAGGACCAGCTTAAAACCCTGTGTATCACTCAAATACTATTTAAGACCTTTCAACATAGTTTTATATGATACATAGGCCTTTTGCTGATTTCTCTACACAGAGGTGAATTTCACCCTTTGTGAATATTTCTCACAGCCCCAGTGATGTTCTACAGTAATCAGCCTTCATCGAGGATAATGACAAGGTTGAAAGGATATGCTAATCATTTAGATTTAAGGTGGAGGTGTTGTTTTTGTGGGGGATTTTGGTTTTTGTTTGTTTTTCCCCTTTGTTTTTTGTGGTTTTTTTTTACATTTTAAAGTGCCATCTATCACATACAGAAACCAGAGCTGAGAAAGAATACACTGTGATGAAAAAAGCAACACAGTGAACCCAAGGAGCTGTTAGTTATGAGGTGATTTGTTTCATATTGAGCTAAAATCTCAATCCCATTAAAGTCATGAGGAATTGCTGTAGTAGATCAGACCCAATGGTCCTTTTAGTCCAGCATACTCTCTTTGACAGTGGCCAGTATCAGCTGCTTCAGAGAAAGATGCAAGAAAGCCTGCAATGAGCAGTTATAGGATAACCTGCCTCCAGGAAAGTGCCTTCCTGACCCACAACAGAAGGATGTTGGCATACGCCCTGAAGCATGAAGGTTCCAAAACTATTTTGTAAAAATATTTACTATTTTAGGCCCCAATTCAGGAAAACACTAAAGCACATGCTCATCTTGAAGAAAATGGGAGTTAAGCACTGTCCTGAATAGAGTTGTTTTTCTGGCCATAATACAAAATATTCTTGTGATCCATATAAACGTGCAGATTTGGGCGGGGTATGGGAGGAATAATCCTGTTAAATGTTAGGCCTGTCAACAGCAGAATTCCCATTGACTTCCGTGGGATTGGGATTTGACCACACAATCAGTATATCACAGTGACCTAAAATAAGAACCTAATCTTTCATATGTGATGCAGGTAAAAGGCCCACCAAATTCAATGGGAATTTCACCCATGTGGCAACGGCAGGAGTAAAATTTAAGGGTTTTAAGTTCAGCATGGTCTAGAACAATTTTAACTAGTTTATGATGTGGACCTTGCCAATGAATATACAGCAGATTCCGTACAGAATTTAAATCAACAAACAGCTCAACTTGTGCAATATGACCATAACCGTAGTCTATTATTTGTACATTTACAATATATGTAATACATAGTAGGACATCAATAAATGCATTATTATACCAGGGATGTATACTGAAAAGTCAGGGAGATAACTTATGCGATGACAGAAAGAAACTGCCTCAGTATCTAAACTGCATCAGTATCTGTGCAGTTATATTGCTGTCACTTTTTTATTTTAATTATAATTTAAACTATTTTTAGCGTGTACAGACATTCTGAAGAGTGTTTTTTGCTTGTTTTCCTCCATGCTTACTTACCACAAACCTGCAAAGGAATTTATTTAATTGAATGAATAAACAGACAATCAAACCAAAAATAATTTGGGTTTCACTGTATATTTAAATTCCATTGATAACTTACTGTTTTGTGCTGCATGCTTTCAAGAGGTTGGGTAACATATGCAATATGATGAGAAGCTATCCAGATTTGACCATTGTTAAGCAGCGTTTCAGGAATTTGTTTAGACAGTAGCTGGTAATAGGTATGGAACAAAACCTGTATGCATAGACTGTTGAATATTGTAGTAATTGATCTTTGCATAGAGTTAGTATTTTAACAAAAAGTGTTCTGTTTGAGAAGGGAAAAAAGGGTTAAAACATTCTCTTCTTAATAAAGTATATTTTTGGATGTTTGGGAAAGTATTTTGGCAATTGTTATCTGATCTCACATTTGAGTTTCAGGTGTCAGGAATCGCAGAAAAAAAATCTTATTTTCTTCCAGTATTTCATTGTCTAATAAGGGTTTTGCATTAAGGAAACTGGTGCTGATAAGGTTCTTTGTTAAAAATGCATCTTACATTATTTAAATGCATTGCACTGGGAAAACCCTAGGTATTTTATTTAAATGCATCACACTGGGAAAACCCTAGATATTTTTTAATGTTTTTAATTAGAATGTTAAAAAAAAAAGCATCACTGCCTATATTTTGCTACGTTTCTGCTCATTAATGTGTGTTTAATGGTAGTCTATTTTTACATCATTTTTCATTTTCTATTTGATTTGATCAAGTGTTTCAGTAGGGCTCAATGGATGCCTCCCTGATTTCTTGGACCCTGACTCCAGTATATCTTTGCCTTTACCTAAATGTTTTGCCTATAGTTCCTCCCTTAAGTGGAACTGTTTGGGTTGCAACAGTCGTAGACCCTGATCTTGCAAGCTAAGGTGACCAGATGTCCCGATATTAGCTTTGTCTTATATATGCAACTATACCACCTCCCCACCCTCAGAAAAAAACATCCCACTTGCTAGCTGATCACCCTACTGCGAGCTCACACATGCAGGCATGCCCCTTGCCCTATACAGAGCCCACTGAAGTATATTAAACCTTGCATAGAACACTTTAGTCTCTGCCAGACAGGATGTGCACAGTTCCCAGTGATTTCAGCACTTTGTCCATTGTGCATCGGATGTGTTGATGTAGACATCAGGTGCCACATTTTCATGAGTTTCCCTCACTATCAATGCACTGGTAGCTACAGTCGATTGCTTAAGTTCTGCAAGTAGTTATTGGGCTGGGTCCTCATCCAGTGTAAATGGATTTAACTCCATTGAAATCAATGGAGCTATGTCCATTTACATCAGTGAAAGATGTGGCCCATTATTTCTGGAATATGATGTTTTCCATTACATGGAATCTGAGCCAATCTAGAATAAATGGCCAACTGATGGCTAGAAAGCATTTCTTTCTTTTTTCCTGTGGAGTTACTTTCTTTCTTTATTATTATTATATTATAATATATATAATTATATTATAATAAATAATAAATAAATAATAATAATAATAGTAAACTGATAATCTATTATAACCAAAGAGTGAGTTATTTTAAAATAGCTCTGAGAAGAAAAAAAACCACACCACTTTGCAAAACAAAACCAAAACAAACAAACAAAAAAAAGGAGAAATGATTCCACAGTGGTAGTATCCTAGTATATCATTTTTATCAACAGACCTGGCTCCTACAGGTTTTAATAACAGAAGGACTTAGATGTTGAAATCTGTGTACTGCGTGCATCTATTTTTAAAGAAGCTTTGGGGATCTAGCTGGGCATAGCATTATTATTAACAGCCTTTCCACTAAACTAGCTGTTAGCATACTATAATGATATTTTTCATTTTAATTGCATAGAACTGTTAGGAGCTAAGGGCCTGATGCAAAACTCACTGAAGCCACTGGAAAGACGTCTAATGACTTCAGGGCTTGGGATCAGGTGACACAAGACATGCCCCTGCTAAGTGCTGTGTGCTCTCAACTGCCATTGAGTTCAGTGGAAGCTGAGGACACTTTACACATCTGGATTGGCCCTCTGGCCCTGATTCAGGAAAACATTTAAGCATGTGTTTAAATCCTATTGACTTCAATGGACATTAAGCAGGTACTTAAGAACATTCCTGAACAGGGATGCACCCCTGAATTGGGGACCAAATGAAGATGAAGTCAGAGTAGTTCAGGTCTGTTTTATTGTGAAAAAGAAAACCTCTTGTGCAGTGAATTGAGGCATTTGCTGTGAGACCTACCTGCATTACTACATGCGTATATCATTTAAAAACAGTGATGAATTGCTCCTTTGAATTTACACTAAATAATGAACATAAACATAGATGAACTGCAGGTCATTTCAGCATCCTGTAGAGCAGTGGCAAACTCTATACACACTACTGTGAACTTTGATAGCACCCAGAATTTGCATTTAAATTGCAGTCCTGTAGATGAAGAAGATAGGAGGAAAATCTCAGTAGCTCATGTGTGGGGTATGGGGAAAACTTAACATCTGCTTAAGTTAACATTCATTTTAACAAGAGAGATGTAGGATATTTGAGTCAGGCAGTTGCCAAATAATTTTCACATTTAAACACAGGACTGAAAATTGATTTGCAGTACTTCAATATTTAAAACATATAAGTCAGTAGGAAAATTACTGATTATAATGGAAAGTCTAGTGGTAACAAAAATTGAGCCTAAATGTAGAGGAAATCATTTCATTCTTAAATACATAGGAAATTATGCGAAGAGCAGGCACATTTAAAGTGAATAATCAAACTGTAAATGCAATTGACTGCATAGACTCTAATATGCCACTTAGTTGTCACTGCTGCCTCAAATACCTGAACACGTTTATTGATTGAATATTTATGAAATATACACGTAAGAGAATAAAAAATATATGACCAGATCCTTTTATTAACTTGTTTTGTTGCCACTAAGAAAGTACTTTCTGAAGTTTCTCTCTGTGGACAGTTTTAAAAACTTGATGTTATCAATGAGTGCATTTTTTTTTCATTTTTAAGTTGTGGTATTGTTACATTTACTATGTTTTCAGTGTGATCAGATTGTATTTATTTGAGAAAAAGTTTGACGTTTTAAAAAAATTGTATTGCCAAAAAAAATCGCTGTAATTACCTGTGACATTTGTATTTGTTTTATTTTATTTTTTTAATCTTCTATTTCAAGTGTTAACAACTGTTGAAACAACCATGCCATTTTAATTTGCTTGTTACATTAAATGGATTTCTCAAAAGTTAAACCAAGCGACTCACAGATGATTTAATAAGGATGAAATGCATCCAGAGCAATTCCTTCCTATTTACAGTTTTCCTCTCAAATACATACGTAGTCCACCCAGCAAGGAGTGAGTCTGAAAGCAAGTATTCAGGTAAAGCATATGGGTGAAGTGTATTCCCCTGTGGGGAGAGCAGAGGGCTTTGGTGGGATTTGCTGTTCCTCTGCCATAGGTCAACTTCACCCTGCATGAATAATTTAGATCAGCATTTCTCTGACTTTTCAGGTTGGCAATCTCTTTTTCTAAGACAAGCATTCCTGAGCCCCTTACATTTACTATAAAAGGGAGAGTAAAAAATGTATCAGTGATAACAGTGATACGCCTAAATCAATGACACATACTCCCAGTTTGTTTTCAAAGGACTGAGAGAACTTTGAACGGAAAGGGCTTGATTTGCTTTAGATTGTAATAAATTTTTCAACCCCTCATGCCTCATCTGAATGCCTTTTGTGATCTCATCTTGACCTTTCTTTCTTTGGTTGCCTTGCCACTCATTGATGAAACAATGAGTATGACAGTTACATGCTTACTTCAGGGAGGACGGGGAATTGATTGCTAGGGTTCTGTAGGGGTGAAATTCACCCCTGTGCAGAGAACGGGCACAAAGTTTACTTAAGTTCAGTTTTGATGGCCCACTGCACATAAATTAATCTCACCCTTTGTGGGAGCTTTGCATCAGTATGGAGGGCTCCATCATTTGGGGCGCAGTCCAGCTTCCATTGATTTCAGTGGGATTTGGATCCCCTTTGCACCCACAGTTACTTCAGGAGGAGATCTGAGTGTGCAGGATTGGAATTACCAGTTCTAAACTCAGGAGATCCCTTACTTCACAGGCTGCATCTCCTTTCTTTCTATGATTTCCCCCCCTCCCATGTTAATTTTATCACCCACATCCAGTCACACCCTTGGTTGATCAATTGCATTAATAAAAGAAGCTGCTTTACCAGAAAATGGAATGCTTAGCCGTAACTTTAATTAGCTGGTCCAGAAGTTTGAGCGATAAAAATGCATAACATATTTACGATTAATTGGTTCATCCTGCATATCCAAATGTGTTCCCTACGAATGTGTGCACTCTATTCTAATCCAACTGGCTGCCTCATTAACAATGCCCTTTTCAACTGAAAAACCCACCCAGAGACATTTACTTGGGCTCCTATCTCCCTGGATAACAGACATAGCTTGTTGGTTGAATTCACCAACAATAAAAGCAAACCCCACTTGGTACTCACACACGGCTCCTTCCACAGGAGTAGCTGACCTGGGGACAGAATGCACCTCAGCTTCCAAAGCACCCAAGAGATGTAGAGCAATATGCAGGATTAGGTTCTGGCTCCTCAAAGTTTTCCTTGGGCCACCCTGCTACACCTGAGACTTGACAAATACATCAGACCCTCACGGAGCATTTTGGGGGCACCTCATAGTTTTTAATATGTCTAGCCTCACTATGGCCCTGTGAGGCAGGGCAGTGCTATTATCCCCATTGGACACATAGGGACCTGAGACTCAGATACACTAAGGGGCAGATTTTTTGAAGCTATTTAGGCACCTGAAGATTCAGAAAGGTGCCTGCTGGTATTTTCAGAAGCTCACCATTTTGAAAAAGCTTTGAATTGGAGAGCTTTTGAAAATCCCACTAGGCACCCACCTTCCCCTTCCGGCACCTACATAGAATTCAAAATCTGGACCTAAATCCCAACATCACACAGGGAGCCTGAGGCAGAATAGGGAATTGAAACCAGCTCTCCTGAGCCCTCATCTCCAGACTATCCTTCCTCCACAAGTGCACCCCCTGTCTTTAAGTGGTTTCCATCATATACAGGTTTTATAGTTTCTCAGCACCCCCGCTATACACATTCGTCCAGCACC
The DNA here is from genome assembly GCF_007399415.2 of Gopherus evgoodei. Classification (NCBI taxonomy): domain Eukaryota; kingdom Metazoa; phylum Chordata; order Testudines; family Testudinidae; genus Gopherus; species Gopherus evgoodei. The sequence goes on along the minus strand of NC_044340.1, from coordinate 13,458,200 downwards.
CCTGTCTCTCAGGACTCTATATTTCTTTTTGTCATTGTCTCACTCCCCTGCTATGCTCCTTTTCCCACAGAGCATAAGTGGAATGAAACCTCTATGACATTTGAGTCTAAGTGGGCATAGAGTCATAGCATCTAGCACCTGTCAACCACAATTTAATAATTTTAGAACACACATGGGGTCATGCAGCTTTCTCCCTAGTGGTCACGGCAGAGGAAACAACCCAGCGAGAAGGCAAGTGGGAGCAGCAGAAAAAGAAGAGGGAGGCAGTGACCTAAACACTGATGAAGTCATGGTAACCCCACTCCCCAGCCCGTTGAAAAGGAACCGACTGCAAGTCTGCGCTTCTAAAGCGAAGAGGAAGTTTGTGCAGCATAGCAGACCAAGACAGGCTATGTTTACATCCCACAACATGACTTTCACCACCGTGCTCTGTATCATGGCTTTGTTACCACTCCAAGGTAAGTGACATTGTTTAACTGCCTGTCTTAAAAGCTCTTAAACGGAATTATTTTGTTTACAGGACTTCACTGCATCACATGCCAGAGGACTTTTTATTATTAAGTGCATTGCACTATTGCCACCAAGCTTTTCAACAGGATCTTCTGTACCTAAGGGCCACTCAGTTCCAATTAACTGTTAAACCCCATGACAATCATTTGTCTTATAAGCCTTGGAAACAGTGTAGATGACAGAGAGCCAGGAATTGCTGGATTCTCATCCTTGTTCTGATCCTGACTCACAAAATAGCCTTACATGACTTACATCTCTCTACCTCTGTTTGACCATCTGTAAAATAGGGCTAATGGCAGCTACCTTGCAGGTGTGCTGGAAAGTAATCTAGCCTTGTTAATGTTTAGAGAGTGCTTTGAAAACAGAGTTCGCGATATAAACACTCAGTATTATTATTCCTGCTACAGGATGTTGCCCTGTCCACATATGCTGCTAACCTGCACCTCATCACTCACACACATCAGCATGTGTGCAAGGATTACCTGTGGACATGGCAAATAATGACCAGATTTAAACAAACAAAGGCCCATGCAAGTCAATAATTCACACTGAAGGACCCTTACAGGTTCCATTCCTGATGCTTACATGATTTTTGCACTGCCTGCAGTATGAACTCAAAAGGATAGTCTCTCCCCACTACTTTACAAAGATTTAAGAGAAGAAATTGCAGTAAGGTCTCATTTCCTGAGACTTTGGTAACAGTGCAAAATATACTACTAGATGAGTGCATTGTGAATCCGAGTCCAGATTAAAGTAAATAGACAAAGTACACTTTACATTACATCATCCCTGGGATGGGGTATATCATTATTGCTTTGTTAACTAAGTGGACACCTTTACAACTGGTCATTTTAATCTTAAATTAAATGGATATGGTTATTTTGGTATTTGCAGTGTTCCATATACTTACTCTAGGGAAAACCCAGGGAATACAAGTATCAGAATACAGGGAATACAGCGAATCCTGAGATCACAGTATTAAATTATCATCTAAGGCAATTGACCAGCTTTGGGGGCCAACCACTGTACTCTAATTTGCAAAAATCCTGTTGTGCATACAATAAGCTTCCCAGATGTCAGTGTAAATTAGGAAGGTTCTTCTGTACAATCAAACCAGTCATAGGCAGTGCCCCATGTATTCTGCAGTTATTAAATTTGCCACAAAATTCACTCCTTGCTGCAGAATTGCGCTCCAGAATCTCACTGCTCATTTCTTTGTTAATGATATTTCTAGTCTGATGGTTGTAAAAATAATGTTGAAAACATGAACTGAGTTGTAAACCATTGCAGTGATTTCTGTATGAATCTGCAGACAGTCTGAAACAATAGCTCAGAGATGTGAGCTGCTCCATTCATTCCAGTCCTGCTGCCTCTTGCTCTCCAGTTTTCCCCAGGAGGAAGGATGGATTGTACTACAGTGCACACTCTCTGCGTTATTCCATAGAAGTGGGAAACAGGGTGGTCATGGAGATAGAGCTTGTGGCCAGCTTGTAGCCAGGCAGCTGGCCTAGGAATATACACTGGGCTTCCCAAAGGTGTAGCTGCCAAGACCCAGGTGGCTGGGGGTATAAGCCATTGAAACTGGCTACCAGATTCACCCCTTGCCATCCTCAAAAGTAATCAACAAATTTTACATCAATAAATCCATGCAGTTCTGAGCCACAGCTGAGTGAGTTTGCATGAGGGTTGGAAGGGGGATGGGAATGAAGGGCATTTCATGGTGCCTGAATAAATTCACATTACCCCAGCATTGGGGGCTGCTGTGAAATTTGGTCCCAGTGTGCCTATAGATTTTACTTTAATAAGGTAACTTGATTCCCAACACCTCTATGGAGCATGGTGCAATTCTGATGGGGTAAGGCTGTCAGAGACTCCCCAGCAGCCAGTTCATTAAGAACACCCACCAGAAGAGTTCCATAGGTGGAAGCAAATAAGATAACACTGCCTCAGGCAGCATTAACACAGGCTGAAATATTCATGGTTCAGCGAGTGGCAGAGGATGACGGAACAACGTGCAGACACTACCATCACCTTCCCACCACCCCCTTTCTTCTGCCTGCAGATCCAAATACCCATGGATGGGTTTCCATGGGGCTGGGTGAAGAGAGAACAATGCTGCAGAAAGAGCCTCTCACCCCCTGCAGCCACACTCTCCGTTATGCCACTGGGGTTTCGGTCTTCCTCGCCCCATTCATGGAGGTAGAGGAGATATGATCTGGTTGCTGGTTACTCAAAGGAACACTCTGAGGAGATACTGTGCAGAATGTGAATGATCTGCGATGCCCAGTCATCTGAAAACCCAAATAATACCATTGTTCACTTCCATTTAGAGACAGGCCTCAGTCATTGTCTGTGGTTGAGGAGCACTTGGGACAACTCGAGGGAGGGAAGCTGGCCAAATCTCCACTCCTCCCTGCAATCCTAAACTGGCTGTGCTCTGGGTTGCTCCCACAGAGTAATTCAGCACAGCCTAGAGGCTTCTCTAATTTCCTCCAGGAACCAATGGCTCAGTGGGTCATTAGAGCAACTGGGGATCAATGGAGCACAGAAATAACCCTGATTTCATCCCCTACACTGTCCATAGGGAGTGGAGCAAGATAAGTATCTCCCTATATTACCTCAAGTATTAGGCAGTATCAGATGATTATCTCCCTATATTATGATGACCCTTTTGGACCACTGTGCTGGAGGAAGAGGGCAACACTGCCCCCGGACAGGGAGGGAAATTCGGCCCATGAGTCATGGCTGGTGGATATCCCACTGTCTCAGATGGAAAGTCTGTGTGTGTTTAGTTCTGGGGTTTAGACTCTTTTTTGTAAACATGCTTTCCTATTTAGAGTCTGGTTTCTCTCACTTCAAAGAGTGTGAGCTGACAGACCCCCCCCCCACGCCAATGTCAGTGACAGGAAATAGTAAAGATGCAGAAAGGCCTTGTGGAAAACCACAGACAAGGCTACCTCAGCTACACTAACAAGATGAACCTGGTAACGCACTTCTTTATAGATGGAACTATAGAGGGCTCACAAAAGGAATGTTTTCTTTTGCCACCAGGTCCGTGGCAACCACTTCTAAGCGTCATGAAACCTGTGTCATGGAGTGTGGGGGAATCAGGGCCCTGCACCCCCTACTTCCTGCGACTCATCATGACTCTCAGCCAGCCAGTAAAACAGAAGGTTTATTAGACGACAGGAACACGGTCCCAAGCAGGGCTTGTAGGTACAACCAGAACCCCTCAGCCAGGTCCCTCTGGGGGGCAAGGATCTTAGATCCCAGACTGGGGGTTCCCTGCCTCTTCCCAGTCAGCCCCAAACTGAAAACGAACAAAAAAAACCTCCAGCAGGCTCTATCCCCCTCCTTCTATGATTCTCTTCCCCTCTCTCTTTGTCCAGTTTCCCGTGCAAAGGTGTCGACCCGCCCCACCTCCCTTCCTGGCTCAGGTTACAGACGCAGGTACTATCCCTCACCTAAAGTCATCCCCTGCTCTCCCATCCCCCATGCAGACAGTCCCAATAAAACTAAACGACATTCCCAGGTCAATCCACCCTGCTCCCTACTGCGTCACATCCTGAGAAACTAGCTTATTGTTATTTCCCTCATACAATGGATCCTTCTTTGTTTCAAAAACAATTTAATACTGGGAGATGGAGATGGTACCAAATGTAAACAAATATAAGGCTGAGCCACTTAAATAGAACGTAGATTGCCAGTAAAGAAACGGGTATGGGAGAAACATCAACCGAATCAACTTCTTCCTCAACCATAATTTCTCACATCACTTTCATTGGGGGTAATTTTGGTCTCTGTGCCCTGCAGAAGTGTTACAATGGCTAACGGAAAGCACAACATATTCATGGTTGTCACTATCTGCTTGTCTCCTACAAAGGCGTCCATAAAGCGGCCCTGGTCATTATAGTTAGGAAGATAAATTCGGCAGCAAAAAATCACATCTGTTGAATGACATGAACTGAATGATTTGCCAATGTGTCATTATGGTGCTGAATAAAGGATTGACCACTGAATCGGAAAGAATTAGAATTTACAAACTCATCCCAATTTATAGATTCTGTGGCCACAAGGGACCATAGTGACCTCTTGCACACAGGTCAAAGACTTCCCTGAATTTATTACGGCTTCAAGTTCAGTTGCTGTGTTTGAACTGGAGCATCATCACAGGTCTCCCCTCACTTACACTTGTGAGAATCAGGAGTAACTCCACTGAAGTCAACGGAATTTCACTGGGGTAAAACAATGTAAGCACAAGAAGAATCAGCCCCACAGTTTCTTTTTATGATCAATGACTAATAGGGCTGTTAAGAGAGGACAAATAACTGATTTGTATTGAATGAGTCACTCCTTCATACAAAAGGACAACCTCTGAGCTTCCTGGTTCTGGCCAGGGTAGACAGCAAAATGCTCAAGTACCATTAGAGTTTGCAGCTTTATGGACCCTATAGATCAGACAGTGAGGGTCACATTGATACCAACAACTGAAGCCTTGGGTGTGTCTCCAGATCAATTTACAGTGAGCTATCCTGGGGACGAAGTTTGCCTTCCATGAGAGCTCCCAGCTATGCTGCTAACCATTTCCCTCTGAACTCCCGGGGTGGGAGATGAGTAAGGACATGGAGGGAGACGTGGCTACAGACCTCCATGTCTATCACCTTCCCTACAGCGAGCCCAGTCGTGCTGTCACTGAACTCAATAAAAACCCTCCTGTTGACTTTAGGAGCAAAGAACCTAAGATTGCCATTTTTGGTTCTTTTAAAAAAATAAAATGCTTCCTATTTGTGCAACCAAGGCAGACTCATTGCCCCAAAAGTTCAGCGCTCCCACATTCTGGCAACCAACTTGCTGTAGGCAGCTACTTTAAAAAGAAAAACTGATTGAAAAATGAATTCCCTTAACTGCCTATTTACTTAGCTCTGACACAGTTGCTGCTGTTCGTAATTTCTCCAACGCATGTTTGTTTGGAGGAGACCAAAAATAATTTAAGGCCATAAAACATTTTCACAAAGTGCATCAAATATCTCAGCGTGATCAATTCTGGCTGGGAAGAGGAACATACTTTATTGCTCCACTGTAAAATGAGCTGGGAGAATGGAATTTCTTTTTAGTTACATATGTTAGGCCGGATCCTGACTTTAATGGAGTGCCGTACCAATTTACTGCAGCTGAAGATCTAGACTGGGGTGGCAAACTATGGCCTGCGAGCCACATCAGGCCCGTGGAACCGTCCTGCCCGGCTCCCAAGTTCCTGGCCCAGGAGGCTTCCCCCGGCCCCTCCCCCGCTGTTCCCCCTTGCCCACAGCCTCAGCTCACTCTGCTGCCAGCACAATGTTCTGTGCGGCGGGGTTGTGAGCTCCTGGGGCTGCACAGCTGCACAGCCCGGCCTGACACGGTGCTCTGTGCTGTGTGGCGGCATGGCTGGCTCCAGCCGAGCAGCGCGGTAAGGGAGCAGGGAGCGGGGGGGTTGGATAGAGGGCAGGGGAGTTTGGGGTGGTGGTCAGGGGTCAGGAAGAGAACAGGGGGTTGAATGGGGGCAGGAGTCCTGGAGAGGCAGTCAGGAAGGGAGGGGGTTGGATGGGGTGGCGGGGGGCAGTCGGGGCAGGGGATCCAGGGGCAGTCAGGGGACAGGAAGAAGGGGTGGTTGGATGGGGCATGGGTCCCTGCGGGGGTGTCAAGAATGAGAGGAGGGGTTGCATGGGGCAGCGTGGGTCCGGGGGCAGTCAGGGAACAGGGAGTGGGTGTGTGTGGATGGGGCACGAGTCCCAGAGGGGCCGTCAGAGAACGGGGGGTTTGGATGGGACAGGAGTCCCAGGGAGGTCAGATAGGAGGTGGGGGCTGGGCCATGACCCCCTCCCCTAACTGGCCCTCCATACAATTTACAAAACCCGATGCGGCCCTCAGGGCAAAAAGTTTGCCTGCCCCTGATCTAGACAGTTGAATAAAAAACAGTTGATTTTTAGAGATGCTGAGCACCCACAATTACTGTTAATTTCAGCTTGAGTTGTGAGAGCTCACCACTTCTGAAAATCAGGCACAATGACACATAATTGCAAGATAGCACTTTGACCTTTGAGTCATTTGTTCAAATCTGGCCCAGGCTGGTAACTAAAAACCACTGTGTGTTTAAATGCAAGGAGCACTTATTCACTGAATCCACCTATTTCTGGCTCTTCGATGGCTTGTGTGAAATAAATTGAGGGTCCAGATGTGGTGGGCAGGTGTGCAACATCACACCACCACCATCACAAGTGTTGGGAGTCTCAGCAGAGCTTCTATCCAACAGGTCATAGCGCTGAACCCTCTTCTCATCCATAGAGGGACTTCAGGCCATCTATGGGAAGGCTGTGGAAATGGCCGTGGGATTAAGGCTGCAGGCTAAGACTCTGAAGACTTGAGTTCGGTTCTGAGTTCTTCCACAGACATTGAGGCCAAGATCCTCAAAGGTATTTAGGAAATTGATTTCAGTGGAACTTAGGCACCTAAATACCTTTGAATCTGGACCTGAGTGTCTTTGTGCCTTAGCACCCAACCTTCAAAATGAGGATAATAGCACTTCCTTGCCTTACAGTGATGCTGAGAGGATAAATATATTAATAACTGTGAGGTGCGCAGATACCTATGGCAGATGAAGACCACAGAGGTACCAAAATTAGATAGAGCGGCAACTTCACAGTACAGGGAAGCATGAGATGCCATTATCTATCCTGTCCTTGTTCTGGGGATAGAGGAGTTCAGTCCTTAGGTCTGTGGAGCTAGCGCCTCTTGTTGGCATGAGATTCACTCTCGGGGCTTGTCTAGGGGGAAATTTACGAGTATAGTGGACACTTATTCTAGAACAAGAGTGTCTACATGGAGAGTTATACTGGTATAAATGTACAATTATATCAGTAGAGTTATGCTGCTAAATTTCCCCTCGCAGAAAAGCCTTTTTCAAAAATGAATGCTCTCAGTTTGCCTCACATCTCATTTCACAACTGTTTTTCTCTGGCAGGGGATTTTCAAGAGGTTCACACTGAAAGTGTCACTGTGGAGGAGGGGCAGGATTTAAGCCTACAGTGTGATTTTACCAGAGACCACGAATCTGCCTTGGAGTGGTCAAACCCTCGGGGGTTTGTTATTTTTCTAAAAAGCCACCGAGGTAAGTGTCAAAACCTGCACCCATGTTACTTTCCATTTGGTAGGAGAGGGGTCAGTCATCGGTGGTCTTTCCAATCTCCCACCTACTGTAAAAGATGACTCACATACAGGCCCACCATTTAGAGCTCTTGTACATTCAGTTGCTTTCCTACAGGAAGCTGATTAAATGGAAACCCCACCAGAGTGGCTTGTAAATGGGGCCTCAGGCAATAAATTGTATTTACAACTAACACCAGCTCAAAAACCCACCACAGACTGAAAGGACTTATGCACGTTGCAGATTGTGTCTGATTTAGCTGAGAAAGAAGGTTCAAAGTGTACCTTGCTTAGAATCTGCATTAGTTTTAACTTATTAAAAAAGCACCTGTTCTGATAAGAAGCCGGTGAGTGCTATACCACGGAGACAGCTAACTGATGCGAACACACCCATGTTTACTGCTCCCTTGTCCTCCACCCCACACCTATCTGTCCCTCATGCCATCTTGTCACTCCTAGATTGTGAGCTCTGTGGGGCAGGGACTGTCTTTGTCTTACAGAGCATAGCATAGTGGACCTTGATCACTCTTAGGGCTGCTAGGTGCACTAAAAACAACGGGGATTTTTCAAAGGTTATCCGGCACCCAACTCCCATTGAAATTCAGCATGAACTGAGTCCCCAACATCTAATGGGTCCCTTTGAGAATTTCAGCTCTAATCATCATCAATATGATTGCTGAGTGGATAACTGCAAAATTTACTGAATAAATAATATGACAACTACATTTGCCAGATAATTTATTCAATAAATTTTGCAAACATTTCCAAATGGAATACATAATGAACTTTTTAAATATTGATATCATTATTATTATTATTTGCCCAGCTCCTAAATCACATATATGCTTTTGAAAATTTTGTCCAATTCAATTTGCCAATCTCAAAAAGGTGTAATAGTAGGTTAGGATGGAAGATCGTACCAGGAGTCTATAAACCCAAATCTTTAGCTGGTGTCAATCTAAATGACTTTACTGAAGTTAGTGAAACTACACCGATATTGTCAGGTCTGCTGGAAAAATTTGTGTAGCGGGGGTGCTGAGAGCCACTGAACCAAACTGTAAACCCTGGATATAATGGAAACCACTTAAGCCAGGGGGTGTGGCAGCCCCCCTAGTTCTAGCACCTGGGGATATTGCGCCAATTGAGGATTCGACTCACAGTCTATTCCTCTGCAAAGACATGTGATAATCTCCTTACGGGGTGTAGAATATTAAAGTGATATTAAACACAAGGATTAGTGTTTGTAAAGTACTTGATATGGCTGAAACACCGTATTTTTGCTTTTTTTTCCATGTTAGTGGAGAAACAAAATTTTATGCCATATGTGGGCATTTGCGTTCTCAATCTTATCACCATAAGTCTCTGTTCAAAGAAGCAATGTGACACACAGCTTAACAAATCATTTTCTTATTCCATATGGCAAAAAACTAAATGAGTAACCATCTAGCTTACACACAACAGTGATTTGAAAATTATTTTTCTTTCATATTTAGTCCTTTCCAGAAACTAAAAGACCTGTGATCCCATCACTCGCCTAAATATTTTTAAAGGCTTAAAAAGCCTCAGCTAAAATTAAAAAAAAGAAGTTTCTGAGGTCCTTTAGTCTCTCCCAGTGGATGGCCTATTTCCTCAATTTCAGTTCACTTTAAAGGCAGGCTTTTACTTTCTGTGCTGTGATTGCAGTGAGCAAAGGCGACACTGGAGGAAGAGGGGGCGCAAAAAGTGTCACGTGCCTCTCCCCAGACAACTGAGGGTGGGGCACACTCAGCAGGAAACTGCAGTGGCAAAAGGAGCAGAACATGGGACCACCACTCTCAGGAGCCAGAGCCCACACACCAGCAGCTCCTCCAGCATGGCTGTACCGGTACCGCCCCCAGCCCTGTCCTCCGATGGGGCTGTACAGACCACAGGAGACACAACTGCGTGGAAGGCCTGAAATTGGCACCCTGCACAGCAGGAGGACAGAGACCTCCCACCCGTAACATGGGATGGAGAGGAGACAGGGACAGCATGGGGGCCCAGGCTGGGGGCAGAGAGGAGTCACATGGAGAGGATCACGTGTCCCCCTTTAGTTGTTGCCCCCTTTGTGTCCCCTCCATGAGTCACCAGCAGGAGAGCTGATCTGACCTGCTTGACTCAATCCCAAGATTCCCATGGGTCACACAGGGGCAAGAGTTTAGGAGTGTCTAGGAAGCCCAAAGAGATATTAATCTGCTGAGAGATCTGGATATTCTAGGAAGATGTCGCATTAGAGGGCAACTAATTAGGCAAAACTAGATTTAGAGGATCAGACAACTCATTAATACTTCAAGCTTTATGGACGTGGAGCATTACAAAATTCAACCCCCTTTTGCAGATTGGGAAACAGGCCTATCACAGTGAGATGGTGCATAAAGTCACACTGTGAGTCTGTCTCTGAGAGGGGAATAGATCCCTGCTCTCTGGAGTCCTAACCCTGGTCCTACATGCACTGGATCATGGTGCTGCCTCTTTGTAATCCTCCAAATATTTGCTGACATTTACCTGCCTCAGGACCCAAATTCCATTAGTATCCTGAGTGCCCCCACAAACCAATATCAATGCATTTAGTCTCACAACCCTCCCCTGGAAGGCAAGGAAGTCTAAGATGAGGCAGTGTGGTGTAGTGAATGGGGCACTAACCTGGTTCTATTCCCAGTTCTGCCTGCTGCATGGCCTTGGGCAAAGCACTTCAGCTCTCTGTGCCTCTATTTACCCTTCCATCCTTTGTCTGTCTTATTTCTTTAAACTTTAAACTCACTGGAGCAGAGATATCTCCTACTGTGTGCCTGTACAGCAACTAGTACAATAAGGCCCCAGTCTAGGCTGGGGGCCTCTAAGTACTACTGCAATATGAATAATTAACATCAGCCATATTTGACAGATGGGAAACTGAGGCAAAGAGATTTGCACAAAGTCACACAGGAAGTCTGTGGCAGAGCCAGGGACTGAACTGTAGTTTCCTGAGTGCAAGAAGAATGTTTTACCCACAAGACCCACCTGCCTCTCAAACCAAACTTCTTTCTGAGCTTTGAAACACACAGGAAATGTTATGACCTCCCTTCCCCCCCCATACGCACTATTTTAAATTTATTGATATATATCTCTATTTCCCAGATCCAACTAGGAATTATTAGCACTAGAATTGTTCATTAAACACTGAGAGCGAATGAACAAAAAAGAACGTCATTCACACCTGATGAACAAAGCCAATCTCATCTGTTATCACTTTGGTTACCCATGTCACTCATATGTACCAATGCAATTACTATGCCATTCTTTTTTCACTTACAGGTTTAAAAGATCACAGATACAAGCTTATCCACTATTCCACAAACAAATTATCTATCAGCCTCTCTAATGTCACAGTACAGGATGAAGGCACTTACACATGCTTCTACTATGACATACCAGTCAAAACCAAGAAAGTGAATGTTACTGTCTTAGGTGAGTTCCATTAGAGAAGCTAAATTTCCATAGGTTTCTAATAAAATCCAAGCTCCTCCTACACTTTTATTTCTAAATGAAGGCTATCCCATTTTACTGTATTCTTTTGTAATATGTTTAAGAGGCCGTGTTGTAGTAACTAAGGCCCTAAAGTTATGAGTTATTACTATTCAAGAATTGCCCACATATCAAGACCTTTTAGAAATGATAGAACAGAGGGCTAAGAGAATAAAAATCCAATGCCTAACAGCTAGATTTATTCAACAGGCTGAGGAAATGCAGAATTGTGGGAGCCTTTCACAAGAGCGTACTGATGGCACTGCTAATAAGAGCTCCCCTGTTCCTTGTTTGTGAATGAATTAAAAATTAAATGCATATCAAAAGTGAAAATATTATAAAATATGCCAAATAGAGTTGTCAAATAGGGAACTCAATGAAATCTAATTGTATTATTCAAATGTGCATAAGAGGGAAATCAACTATAAGTGGTACAGTATTGGGCAAAATATTATCAACTTTAATGACAGGGTTTACCTCATGGGCAATGCTTTTAGGAAAGAAAGAGACTGTGGTCATATTGATTTGTTTTTACTTTAAGTGATAAACTGAGGAAGTCAGGCTAATGCTTGCAATCAAACATGCTTATGCTACCAAGTTAGTGAAATATGCTTGTGCTAAAAGAGGCAGTGAATAAAAGGAACTGAAATCAAATGCATCCGACAAAGTGGGTATTCACCCATGAAAGCTTATGCTCCAATATGTCTGTTAGTCTATAAGGTGCCACAGGACTCTCTACTGCTTTTACAGATCCAGACTAACAAGGCTACCCCTCTGATACTTGCAATCAAAAGTATGTTTATAAGGACACTTGACCACAGGGCTGAATATCCAGAAATGTAACTATTTGATTCATAATGCAAAGACTCAGCTCAGCATACATACCAAGATGTCACCATTGTTGTTAAAAAGAACAAAACCAGAAGATTTATACAGGTCTGCTAGCCTGCTGAAGAACAAGAGTTCTTGAAGGGACATTGTATTGTATAACTGACTGTTAAAATAATTTTGAAAAGCATCAAAGACTATGGAGGGACTCTGTATACATTATATAAACCTTAAACTGAACATTTCAGCAACTAGCTAAGTGTTGATAGAGAAGCTGCAACCTGAGTAAGCATAACTGCAAAGTAGGCCAAGGGATACAACACAAAGAGGCCCATGAAAAGCGGTATGGTTGCTAAATTGGTGGCTCAAGCAAACCAGCTGGTGCTCAAGGTATGTCCCAAAATGGATGCACCAACAGTTATGACCTAACTTATTTCAGATAAGCTGGAGTGAGAAAATGGGAGAAGGCTGAATGGTGAGAGAGGACAACTTTCATTTTGGCTGGATATTTAGAATCTTGAGAAGTATGGGTCACCATCTGATTGAGCCACACCCAGAACCTCCAAGAAGAGGAACAAAGTTGGACCACCCAGCAAAAATAGGATAAAACAGCCTGTCTCCTTCAGCACATCGCCTCCTGAAAGCCAAGGACACCTAGAAGGAGGAAGAACTGAGTTCCTGTGCTGGCCACCTGAGAGTCCTCTTAGTTGTCACCTGTCTCTTTCTATTTTCCAGCAACTCAGGTTACCCACTAGCACACCAGGAAAAGACTACAGTCATGTCCATCCTTTGCTCCGCCTATTTATACATGGCCAGCTCCTGCTGTGGAGATATCTGAGCTGAAAGCTAACAGCTAAGTAAAGATCTGTTGATAAGAAACACAGAGACTTTATTCTGGGCCACAATGCAATAAATTTACCACTTCTTAAACCTGGACACCTAGTAGTAAAGAAGAGTACATGCTCCCATGTGCTTTAAAGATGTTCACGGAGTTGCAATGTGTTTCGTTATTTTGTAATAGGTTCCAGTCAAGATTGTTATAACATAGATTTGAAACGGAACAAATTACTGTTACCTAAGATTGCAGACTGCTGCATATGTGTCTACCACAGTTAATGGTTTCATAATGCTTTTCAAGTTTTCAGTGTATACAGACATACAATGAGATCAAGTCTTCAAGCTTCTTGAACAGCACTCAGTCTCTACAGTTTGTCACAAATGCAGAGTTTATGTTACTTAGGAGTGTTACCCAGATCCTGGGGCTAATATAATTTGTGATGAAGTAGGTTAAAAGCATTGACTACTATAGATCCATTCATTGGAAGGAGACTTTGGTGAATTGATATGTAAGTAATTAACCAAATTACCTTGTAATCTATCTTTGTATTGTTTTTCCTCTGTTGTGTTCGCAACACTGGAGTTGATAACCAATTGGCATAAGTAAGTCCCTCTTCTGAGGGACTCAGTCAAAATCTAAACAAGGTCACATTCCCAAGATAGAGATTGAGTATAAGAGTTATTCTCTATTGTGGTTATGTAGTTTGAGTCTGAAAACGTAAAGAGTTATATGAACCCATTTTCTAGTTTGTTAGCCAAATCATAGTTCAATGCTATTTTTTGTTGCTTTTTATAAGAACATAAGGACGGCCATACTGGGTCAGACCAAAGGTCCATCTAGCCCAGTATCCTGTCTTCCGACAGTGGCCAATGCCAGGTACCCCAGAGGTAATGAACAGACCAGGTAAACATCAAGTGATCCATCCCGTCACCCATTCCCAGATTCTCGAAAACAGAGGCTGGGGACACCATCCTTGCCCATCCTGGCTAATAGCCACTGATGGACCTATTCTCCATGAACTTATCTAGTTCCTTTTGAACCCTGTTATAGTCTTGGCCTTCACAACATCCATGGCAAAGAGTTCCACAGACTGACTGTGTTGTGTGAAAAAAATACTTCCTTTTGTTTGTTTTAAACTTGCCTATTTATTTAATTGGGTGACCCCCTAGTTCTTGTGTTATGAGAAGGAGTAAATAACATTTCCTTATTTACTTTCTCCACACCAGTCATGATTTTATAGACCTCAATCATATCCCCAATTAGTCATGTCTTTTCCAAGCTGAAAAGTCCCAGTCTTATTAATCTCTCCTCATATGACAGCCGTTCCATACCCCTAATCATTTTTGTTGCTCTTTCCGCAACCTTTTCCAATTCCAATATACCTTTTCTGAGATGGGGCAACCACATCTGCACACAGTATTCAAGATGTGGATGCACCATGGATTTATACAGAGGCAATACGATATTTTGTCTTATTATCTATCCCTTTCGTTATCCCTTTCCCAACATTCTGTTCATTTTTTTGACTGCCACTGCACATTGAATGCTTTCAGAGAACTATCCACAGTGACTTCAAGATCTTTTTCTTGAGTGATAACAGCTAATTTAGACTGTCATCATTTTATATGTATAGTTGGGATTACATTTTCCAATGTGCATTACTTTGCATTTATCAACATTGAATTTCATCTGCCATTTTGTTGCCCAGTCACCCAGTTTTGATGATCCTTTTGCAGCTCTTCACAGTCTGCCTGGGACTTTACTATCTTGAGTAGTTTTGTATCATCTGCACATTTTGCCACCTCACTGTTTACCCCTTTTTCCAGATCATTTATGAATATGTTGAATAGGGACTGGGCCCAGTACAGACTCATGGGGGACACCACTATTTACCTCTCTCCATTCTGAAAACTGACCATTTATTCCTACCCTTTGTTTCCTATCTTTTAACCAGTTACGGATCCATGAGAGGATCTTCCCTCTTATCCCATGACAGCTTACTTTGCTTAAGAGCCTTTGGATAGGGACCTTGTCAAAGGCTTTCTGAAAATCTAAGTACATTATATCCACTGGATCCGCAACATTCTTGTTGACCTCCTCAAATACTATACTAATGGTTTCTGTTAAGTGACTACAGCTCTATGCAATTAAATTCAACTTGAATCCTTTTCTTTAGTGAAGCAGTTGAAAGTTTTTTAAAGGTAATAGATATGGCTAATCAATTAAGCAGTTGCTTAATTAATACATATTTTATACCCTATCTTTCTTACAGTGTATTGGAGAGATAGAAGGGGCAATACCATGAAGTGATAACATCTGTGAAGGATATAAAATAGAGAAGGAGGAAGGCAGCCAGTGGAAAGAAGGATAAATTCCTTTTGGGCATTTACAGATAACTGCATTACTTGATTAGAAAAGATTAGTGTTTCTTAAGCTTTCTGGGCCCTTGTACTAGCTTGCCAGAATACCTTTGGGCTTCACAAAACACTGGGGCACTGGTTTCTCCTACTTAATGTGTGATTGACTGCAAAGCTGCACTGTGGAGCAGCCTCCCTTCCATCATAGGCTAGAGCTGCAGAAATGAACAGGGAGCTGTGAACGACAGTGGCCAACAGAGAAAGTCACCAGTAAGATAGGGGAAGGGAGCCTAGAGTATTAGTCTTAAAAGTCTGAAGTACAGTGAGTAAAAAAAGTATCCTAAATGCAGCTCAGTGTGGATGGTCGGCCAAATTCTCTGCCCCTTCTCTCTGCCCTTGGGCAGTGCAGCATGGAATCTGGCCCTTGCTTCTTTGCTGGGGAGGTTCTAGTGTGGAGGTGATCCCAGTGACTACAGACACAGCATACCACCATCCCTGCTACACTTCATCCCCAGCACAGGGAAAAGAAAATGTCTGGGGGAGAAAGAGGCCTAGTCACAATACACTGTGCTCTAGCAATGCTCAGCTGGGGAACACTCTCTTGGAAACTGTTACCAGCTGGTGCAAGTAAGGACCACCTCCATAGGCTGCTCTAACCAGAGATGGGGCCAGGGAAGGAATCAGGCAGACATCCAGTTTTTAGGGTTAGGGGCTGCATCTTCATATGCAATTGTATAGTGTCAAGCAATATGAAGCCCTGATCCTGGCTGGGGCCTTGAGGTGCGCCCTTATTTGAAAGAAATAATATGGGGTGATGTACATGCAACCACTCATAAAACAGATTGCACAAGACTGTAAGAGCCTAATCTCATCATGTATCGCTTTGTTACAGCTGCTCCCTCCAAGCCACAGTTGGAAGTATCAGATATTAGAACCAAAGGCAAAGAAGAAAAGATTGTACTGAGCTGCTTAACCAAGGGAAGTAAGCCCCCTCCTCAGATTACATGGCTGCTAAATAATGGGCTGGAAGTCTATGGTGAGTTTTAAATGGCCACTGAGTAGTGTTTGTTTGTTTGTTGGGAATATTCTTATCAGCCATTAGTGTACTGTACAAATACCACTGAACCAGCACTGGTCCAGTTTGGAAAGGTCTCAGCACCTGGGGACGGGAGGCCTGAGAACTGGATACAAGTGCTAAATTCTGGGGATACCTCTTTTTAAAGGGAGGGAGTTGACTCAGGACAGCTAACAGTGGCACAATTTTCACAGCACAGACGTAGTAGTTAATCTTCAAACTGCCTCTTTGACTAACTCCATTTTCTAGGTGGGGAAGCTGAGGAACAGATGTTGAGAGCCAGATTCTGAATCCCCTTTTCATACTGAATATAGCACTTACCCATGCCAGTAGTTCCACTGCTTATTGAAGGTTGCACTATCTGTCCTTGAGTGATTTGCTCAAGCCCAAACAGCAACCCCATAAAAGCCAACATTGGTTCCTGGCACTCAACCCACCAGCTGCCTCGCAATATCAGTTAATGAAGATACATCTTCCCTGGTAGAGCTCTGAGCACATGTATCTAAAGGGAGAGTAAGGAGCTAATTTGATTTTTACTTGTGTGGTTTAAACAACCATTGTAAATATAATACAATAACCACCTTGCTAGCAGGAGCAGCAACGCCCGCAAGAGGAAATGCAGGTCACTGTCAGTACATGGGGGCTAGCTATGAAAGAATAGGTGTTAATGGTTTCCTCTCTTACTTTACTTGTTATTTTGGATCATGAAGTGAAAATTGTATTTGTATTTTGGGTCATGAAGCAAAGCTTGCAAGTGTTCACCTCTAATCTTGGTAAAATGTTTTCTGAATTCCCTAATTTTAAAGGAAGTTTGGGGGATTAAGAGTTGTGCAGCCTATCTAGAAAGTAATAAAGATGTAGATTATATGGACAATGTCACACCATGCAACCCAGAGAGGTCTTTTATATCTTGCATAACTGCTGCATTATTTCAAAGTAATGTATCTTGCTGAATTTGTTAATCTGATTATGCATTTGTGCATGCAATACTGAGGCCTGGAGTATTTAAAAACAGCAGCTTACCTATGTGCTCTCTTGGCAGTTCTGATCTTTATGTAATAAGGGTGGGCCCCAAGCTGGAGCATTTTATACCTGATGCAATTTGCCCTTTGACCTTAAGTCCGATGGGCATCAGAGAAATGTAGTTGTCTAACTAAGGATTCATATTTGTTCCAGGGTTTTTTGCTTGATACCTGAATAGAGTTTTATAAGGCAGGATTTGATATTAAAGAGTGATGATGAATTCTCTCATCTATTTGCAATACATGCAAATTAAATGGATTATAGTTTTGAAGGGAAAAAATGTAATTTTGTTGGGTGATAAATTATCTCCTTCTTTAAAGAAGGCTAGAACCGAGGAATTTCTCCGATTGAAAAGTATAAATATCACCAGAGTTAAGAGGGACGGCTAGTTCTAGGAAGAGATTCTAAGCTAAAAGTATTCATGATCACTTGTCTTATCAATTGACAGATACTGTGAATAGATTTCAAGACATTAATGCTTACCATAGAAAATGCCATTTGAGATTGTGAAAAATTTGAAAAGAACTGATTTAGCACAGACATTGAGAATTTAGTCATTTATTCTTTTACATCATTAACTACATCCTTGTTTTTCCACATAGCATTGTTAATAAAGAGGTAACATCATCTAATAGACTGAGCAGTGAACTGGGGGTCAGGAATGCTTGTGTCCTCAATCTGGCTGTCCCATTCATTTACTAGATGACTTTAGACTTTAATCTCTTTGTGTCTCTTTCCCCTGCTATAAAATAAGGATGATGAAAGTGACATCACAGAGTTGATGGAAGGATTAATACAATGCTTTAAAAAGTAAAACTGCTGTATCAGGGATTATCATATGTGCAAATATTGGGCATGCATAGTATATATTTATTTGTAGATTTAACAACTGCGATCTGTGTGAATATGGTAACAAAGCTATCTGGCAACTTCACTGCAGTGACAATCCTGCACTCAGATCTCCATGTTGACTGCAGAACCAAAACTCAGATCCTTGTCCTGCTTCAAAGTTATAGGCCCTTATGTCTTGAGTTTAAAGCCCTTTAGCAGTGTATGGCTATGACCCAGCTGATTCCGTTCAGGAGAGATCAGAGGTGCTCATGCAGTCACGCTACCCATAATGGTGTGGAACTTATGCTTATAGTGAACTCTGCTAGAGTGAAGTAGAACAGAACTCCTATGTTTTTTTCAGTGCATGATAGTGTGTAGATTGGAACTAAGCAATTCTGACAAAAACATGACTTTGCTCTACGTGGGCTCTGCTGTGATCCATTTACACAATGGAAACACTTTTTTGCTCAGCATTCATGGGGTGCTTTAGCAGACCAAAAGTAAAGCAGATTTGTGACTGGAAGGTTTTTCATTAAATTGCTTTTGACGGTTAAGCACTTAAATGTTTTCTTCAAATGGCTACATAGGTGACATCAAACACCAATTTGAACACGATGGAAAGAAGTGCAACACAACCAGCAGTCTCATAGTCCATGCATACAACGGAGATTCAACAGCCAGTTGTGTCATTCGTCATGAAACCCTACGAGGGGGGAAACTGATAGCATCTTTCCAGTTTGAAAATTTCAGTAAGAACAGCTTTTATTTAAGCATTGGTTGTTTGGTGGTGATTCCTTTCAACATTTGAGCTTGAAGAATAATACTGCTTTCTTGTATAGTGACTTTCATCAATAGATCTCAAAGCATTTTGCAGCAAACATCAGTATTATCATCCCCTTTCACTGGTAGGGAAACTGAGGCACAGAGTAACAAAGTCACTCAACAAACCAGTAATAAAGCTAGGAGTTGAACCTAAGTCTCTTGAGTCCTAAAACAGGGCCCCCATGCACTAGCCCACACTGAATTACTCTATTATTTCTCATATAGATATAGATGCATAACTGAACGTGTGATCTACCATTCAGAGAACAAGGTCTCTTCAGTGTCTGGTTTTGGAAGACCGTACTCTCCAGTGGTTACAGAAGGGACTTGGAGCTGGATTCCTAGGTTCTCCTACCATCTCTGCCTCTTACTCACAGTGAACCTGATCCAAAGCCCGCTAAAGTCAGTGGGAGTCCTGGGTTCCTGCGTTACATTGGAACATTCACTTCTGCTCCTTAAATATCAGAGGGGTAGCTGTGTTAGTCTGTATCCACAAAAACAACAAGGAGTCCGGTGGCACCTTAAAGACTAACAGATTTATTTGGGCATAAGCTTTTGTGGGTACAAAACCTTATGCCCAAATAAATCTGTTAGTCTGTAAGGTGCCACCAGACTTCTGCTCCTTGTACCTCTGTTTACCATCTGTAAAATGGGCCTAATACTTACCTACCTTCCATACATACTGTTGGATTCAGTTAATGCTTGTAAAGTGCTTGGAGAGCTTCAGATGCAAGAAACTAGGGAAATTCAAAGTATTATTATTTTTTATTATTAATTATTGTTTTCTAGTGACTACTACAGGCTCAGCTCCAAATGTGTTAGAAGTAAGCACGAGGACCTCTGAGCATCCTCAGCATTATATGGGTAGGTACAATATTAAAAAGCCACTGACTGAAAAACAATTTTTTTTCTTCATATCGTTAAAGAGAGAACCTTGATAAATGCATTGGTTGTTCCATTAGAATCCCGAAAAGCTACCCTGAAATCTATAATACAGACATCACCTGTGAGCATATCTCTAGCAACAAGTATCCAACAGGAAGTTTTTTCTTCTCAGACAACTGTTGGTAGGTTCCATACTTTAAACTCTTTTCATTGTTGTAAATTAAATGATATAAATTGTAGAGTAGTGCTGAATTAAGGTAATCTGGGGTTTAGTGAGGAAAGGTTCAATATCATGGTCAAACTGCTTGGCCAATGTTATTTTTTGTGTGTCCACATGATTAAAAATAATTTTATATGATTTATTTCACAAAAGTGCTTTTGCCCAGAATATGGGCTGCAAAAGAATACTCAGGGATAGTACAGAATACTACTTGCATTGTGTTCAGAATTGGGTTCTTCTTTTCCAGTGATTGCTACAGAGTCCAATCCAAATGCTAACACCATCTTCTCTCAAAATCCTCTGCACTCTACTGGTAAGAATTTTAAATTCACTTTTTGTTTTTCATATTTTGGGGAGGGGGTGGAATGGGTAGCTAGCCCCATATCAAAAGCTAAAGCCAAATCTCTCTGGAGACTGGGAAATTTCACATCTGGATTCCATCTTTCTGGGTTGGGTTTATTTCTAAAATATGTTTTCCGATTTTCATGTCTTGTTTAGTGAATATTCCTTTAGGATCCAGCCAACCAAACTTTCCTACCACTGTGCCTGAGAGGCCATCTAGTACCAGCTTACCAGCAATACCTACCCAGCAGCGGGAACTACCAGCCAACACAACTAATTGTAAGTACATTTTTTTCTTAATGACATTAAAGCAATTTGTTAAACTATCACATGTAAAGCAGATGGAAATGCTGCTGAGAACAAATTTATATTCCAGCTGTTATGATTCTTGAAACACAAAACACAATAGTTGTTACACACAGGTGAGCACTTTAGAATTGCATCCATCATAGAGAAAGACTGCCCTCTCTACTTGTCTCTTTGTAGTGAAGACAAACATATGGAGACACATGGGGGCAGATCCTCAGGTGGTGTCAATTGTCATAGCTCCATCAATGCGTGCTATGATTGTATTAATACCTATCCCTATGGAGTCAAGTATCAGAAGGGTAGCCGTGTTAGTCTGGATCTGTAAAAGCAGCAAAGAATCCTGTGGCACCTTACAGACTCTGTTAGTCTATAAGGTGCCACAGGATTCTTTGCTGCTATCCCTATGGATGCACTAGGTGGCACTGTGCCACAGGCTGACAGAAAATAAGCCTGGTCAACACACTTTAAGGCTTAAACTGTAAAGTTATTCAGGTGATAACAGCAGGATTGTACCCAGATATAAAGAAGGCAGGAGGAGCTTCATTACCACTATATGAATTGTTTGACAGTGACAGACTTTCCAACCTTTAAAGGGGTCTCTTTGGCTGTGTGTAGTTACTTTATGGAAGAAATTTGGAACTGGAAATTAGTCAACTTTTATTTTTATTTTTTACACCAGTGCAATTTGGCCCAGATCCTCAAAAGTATTCAGCTGCCTAACTCCCATTAATTTCATAGACGTTTAGGCATCTAAACATCTTAGAGAATCCTGGCCTTTGAAAATCTTCCACTGTATGTGTAATGTCAGATCGACACAGCAAATAGAGCAATTCTGTTTTACAAACATGAGTTTAATTTATACTCTGAATGTACAGTTATCTTTGTGTATAAGAAAAAAAACAATTTCTCTTTTCATTTCTACAGCATCAGAAGTAACACGAACAGTAAATGAGCATATTTCTAGTACAGAAGCACCAGCAACAAGTAGTGAACCAGCCACTCAGAATGCGAACAGCACCATTGGTACGTGTTCTAATTAATGTCCTTGTAAGCTAAGCGGCCATGTGAGTTAGTGAACAGGGCTAGGAGGCAGGGACACCCCAGTCCTAATCTGGGATCTACCACTGACTTATTGCATTATCTTGGGCAAGTCATTTAAGGGCTCCACTGAGACTTTTCAAAGCTGCTTCAGGAATTTCCATGTCCAGTTCCCACCAGGCATCCAAATGCCCTCATGATTTAGAAAACCTCAGCCTCTAATTCTGGTTCCCATATTGTAAAATGGGGATCATTAATGTTCACCTGCCTGTTGGCAGTGTTTGAGACTCAGCTACAGCAGGTATTGTACAATGCTTTGAAGGTGGAAAAGTCTAAATATTGTTATAATTAATATTAGCTAAAGAATGCAATGTCTTGTCTTCAGCAGGAGTTTACATGAGTCAGGAGTGAGGAAGAACTCAGACTCATAGACTTTAAGGTCAGAAAGGACCATTATGATTTTCTAATCTGACCTCCTGCACAAAGCAGGCCACAGAATCTCACCCATCCACTCCTGTAACAAACCCCCTGAAATATGTCTGAGTTATTGAAGTCTTCGACTTGTGGTTTAAAGACTTCAAAGTGCAAAGAATCCTCCAGCAAGTGACCTGTGCCCCACGCTGCAGAGGAAGGTGAAAAAAACCCCAGGACCTCTGCCAATCTGCCCTGGAGGAAAATTCCTTCCCGACCTCAAATATGGCGATCAGCTAAACCCTGAGCATGTGGGCAAGACTCACCAGCCAGAGTCTAGGGTGACCAGATGTCTTGATTTTATAGGGACAGTCTTACTATTTGGATCTTTTTCTTATTTAGGCACCTATGATCCCCCACCCCCATCCTGATTTTTCACACTTGCTGTCTAGGCACCCTAAACCAGACACCCATGAAAGGGTGGGATCTGAGTTACTACAAATAATTCTATCTAGTGTCCCATCACAGGCCATTGGGCATATTTACCACTAATAGTCAAAGATCAATTAATTGCCAGAATTAGGCTATCCCATCATACCATCCCCTCCATAAACTTATCAAGCTTAGTCTTGAAGCCAGATATGTCTTTTGCCTCCACTGCTCCCCTTGGAAGGCTATTCCAGAACTTCACTCCTATGATGATTAGAAACTTTCATCTAATTTCAAGTCTAAACTTCCTGATGGCCAGTTTATATCCATTTGTTCTGAGTAAGAACATCGAGGTTTGGCCCTAAGGCACTCCTGAAAAGTCCAGCCTTAAATTGCATTTATTAGAACTGTAGCTAAGAGTTTCCATAAAACACATTGTCGGAGTTCAGAAATACTGACTTAGTAAGGCAGACTTTTTGTTGAGTCTGTCCATAGTTTGGGTCTGATCAGATTACTGAAAGGGATAAAGAAGTCAAAATATTTTCTACTTGTATTTCTACAGAGCCAAAAAGAACTTTGAACGTCACAGAAGAAACATCTGTGACAGATGTACCAGCAATAAGCAATGAACAATCAATTCAAAACTCCAACATCACCACTGGTAAATTCCTTAATGATGGAATAACATGGTAATTTAATGAACTGAACATGGGGCTGGGAGCCAGGAACTCAAATTCTAAACTAATTTGTAACACTGGATCACAGTGTAACATTGGCCAACTCCCTTAACTTGCTGTTTTTCAGTTTCCTCAACTGTAAAACAGAACAACACTTGCAGACCTATGAAGAGCTATATTGAGGCTTAATTTCTTGATCCTTCTACACTTTGGCAAGGATAGAAACCCTAAATTTTATAATTAAGCCCACCTAAAGAATACAGAGCCATATCTTCAACTCACGTAAATCAACATAGCTCCATTGAAATCACTGTTACTATCCCAATTTACACCAGCTGAGAATCTGGCCCATATATTTTTCCTTGGAATCATTAAATGTTGAATTAATACAGCAAAATATAAATAATCTGGGTGACTGTGATTGAGCTAATCAGAGAAACACTTTTCATTTTTACAGGATCTGAAATGACATTAAATGTGACTGTTGCAGAAGAAACCTCTGTGACAGAAGAACCATCAATAAGCCATGAAGAAACAACTGTGAATTGTAATGCCACCATCAGTAAGTTCTTGTTAATACTAAACATGAAATGGGCCTTCCTGAGGTCAGCCTGGTTCCCAGCAGCCAAGTGTCTACATCACCAAACCCACAATGAAGGACATTATAGGGTTGCCCTTGTTAAGAATCTCATAGGGCCCATGAAGACCAAAAACAATATTAGCATCTAGAGACATTGGGCTAAATTCTCTGCTGGTCCACTGCCTTCAGTGGAGTTTTTCCCATTTTTACACAAGCAGAAAATTTGTCCTGGCTCCTCCATGTCAATGATGGGGACGTTTACATTGCCGTTTCCTGTGTATTTCTTCTCTAATAGACCACTAAACTCAATGAAAAGACTACAGTGGATTTTGGCTCAGAGCCTGAAACCAGTCTCCAGTATTGTCAATTTCCCCCTTTTTGTGACTAGTATGTTCTCAAACACAAACTTGAAGAACAAACTAATCATTAGGCTTAAAAATGATCTCACATGATCAACATTGTCTGCTCCTTTATTTCTGATGAACAGGCCTCGGCATTCCTAACCTATCATGTTGCAATCTCTATAATTGACAGTCCTCCTCTTATTAGCTAAACATCACAGGTAGTAGCTACCTAACTATATTGAAAATATTTCTTTTATAGAAACAGATCTTAATTCTGAAGGCATCAGACAAAGGCAAACAAGTGTTTTGTTGCCAGTCCTGGTAGCGGTTCTCATTTTTGTGATGCTCATCATAGTCCTGCTCTTCCTGAGGAAGCTACAAAAAGCACACGGAGCCTGGAAGAGAGGTGAGTGATCACACAATCTAAATCTCCAGTAATGTCTATGTTTAGGATGGGTGTGAGGGACGGAATAGTTGAGGGGACTAGTAACAGAATACGGGATCCTTGCATGTCTAGGTCATTGGTTAAAATCAAGCCTGTGTCAGTGGTGATAGAAAGTTATTACAAACCGCTGTTCAGGATCCAAGAGGAAATGATTGGTGGTCTCAGGCCAAATCTCAATGGACAAGAGTCTTTATCACAAAAGCCACCACCAATGATTGGCACTAATCAGCTCCTTTTTGGCAGTCCAACTACTGAATGGACATGAGGACTGAATTGCCCTCTTACCACTGATATTCTTCTAGTTCAGTATTTGGTCATGCGGGGATAGTGGGGTGGGCAAATGTATGAAAAAAGCTGCAGCTTCTTATTTGCATTTGTCTTCTGCACAGAAAATGACACTTCAGAGCAGACACTGGAGAGTTACAAATCCAGGTCCAATGAAGAAAATCCAGCCCCTGAAAAGAATGGACAAGGTAAGCTACCACCATGACCCCAGGCCATTGAAGAGCCCATTGAAGTCAGAGTTTTGCTACTGATTTCAATCCAACTAGGTTCAAGCCAACCTCATTGTTTAGGAAAGATTTGCAAACTGCAAATCTTAAGCTTCAATCATAAAGTTTAGTCAAACCTCCTTAATAGGCCCAATGCCCACTGCAGACACATGACCATTTTAACCATCTCTCGCATTCACCATAACTGGGAAACCCATCACAGATTACATTGATGCTTAAAGCTTTTGACTGTGATTTTTCAAAGCAGTCTAACGGTTCATTGTACAAATCCCATTGGAATTCAGAGAGCGGGGTGCCTAACTCCCATATGTCTTTAAAAATTGCAGCCTTTATTTGGTTTTTATTAGATGTTTTTGGTAGTTACATGTTCACAAATATTAAAAATGAGACATGCTCACCTCTAAACTCATCATTAGTTATTTGGGGGTGATGAGATGTGGAAGATAAGGGAGGCAAGGAGATAAGACCTTGCCTTTTCCAAAACATTGCAGGCGATAAAATTCTGAAAAGCAGAGGCTACCCAAATTTCAAGACCCTAAGAACTTCCTTGGCAACTTGCCGTAAACCTAAGGGGCACAACTTCTCTAAGGATGTGATGGATACTCCATGACGTGCAGTCTTTAAGTCAAGACTGGTGTCTTTCTAAAGAGTATGCTACAGCTCAAACAGAAGTCATGGGCTCAATGCAGAAATTATTGGGTAAGGTTCCTTGTCTCATGTTTTGCAGGAAATGAGACTAGATGATTGTAATGCTCTTCCTGGCATTAAGATGCATGAATATTTACAGAAATGCATATCAAATATGCACACGTAATACTTGGTGGGACTTGTACCTTTGTTAGAGTAACAAATTGCTTGTTTGCTGATTTCATCAGCAAAACACACCTGCACTTTATCAGCTTTGTCCTCACTCTGTAGTTAGAGGAAGAGTCAGCTGTGGGCTGCATTTTAAAACTCTGTGGGACACCTTGCTGTAAAGTGTATTCTTATTGTACCATTGGAATCCATATAAACACATGCAGCTTTTTGGCTAAAAAGTCAGACTAGTCAAAAAAGGGAGGGCAAACACTTCTTTTAAAAAATGAATTTTATTTCAAATATCAATCTTACATTTGACAAATTTTCATCATCTCTATAACTGGTAGAAAAATGAGGGAGGGAAAAAAATCAAACATTTGTCAAAATCTTTTCCCCTTTTTTTTTTTCAAAATTCCAAGTATTT
This sequence comes from Gopherus evgoodei, assembly GCF_007399415.2. Taxonomy (NCBI): domain Eukaryota; kingdom Metazoa; phylum Chordata; order Testudines; family Testudinidae; genus Gopherus; species Gopherus evgoodei. Next base: position 13,431,801 of record NC_044340.1, on the reverse strand, counting down.
CAACCAGCATTAGTAGAAAAAAACTATTTTCTTGACCACAAGTTCAATCACTTTTAAAAATTGCTAGTGCTCCTGTCACTGTAATATCTATACACCATCTCTTTTGGATTTATCAGTAATGTTGTAGCAAGAATAAATTTCTATCAAAATAACCCCCTCAGTCTATTCAAAGACATCAACAAATGTGCATTTGTCTTCCAGTTGCCAATGAGAAGCCTACTATGCAATACGTAACTGAAGGATATGCAGGAACAATAAAGTCAAATTCAGAAGAAAGATATGTTTCAACATTTGAGAAACATCTGGCATATGGAAAAGAAACTGATGTATAGAAGGCAGGAAGCGTTGGCAACATTATACTATGTACAGAGTCAATATGGTGTGTTCTCATATTTATAGTGTGACTAATCTGATGGTACATAAAACTGTCACTGTGACATATCAACATCACAGCAGGATTTCAAACAGAGGAAGAAATGCCTGATAAAATGGCTGGTCTCAACCTGGATTCTAGTCTGGGTCACCGTGTTGACATTAAAAAGAGAGGTAGCTGGAAGAGATGCTCATGGCAATTTATTAGCAATGCATGCATTGCTATTAGCTATTTAATCAGCAGATTTAATTCATGGGTTTCATAAATGGATCAGACATAGAACAGACCAAGTCATTTCAGCAGTGAGGGTCCTGATAATGGAATGCAGAACCAGCTGTCATAATACGAGATACAAAATTACGGAGAGGTTCATGCAACAGTTCTGCAGCCTCCTGAGACGCATTGTCTAATTATGGCATGGGGAGGCAGGAATGTCTGAGAAAGCACTTTAAGCTAATATTTTTGAACTTGGGTGCCCAAAGTTATTTGATTTAAACCAATATTTATTTAATGAAATAAAAACATTGTGATTTTAGAGGTGCAGAGCAACCTGCAGTTATTGTTGACTTCAAACACTTCTGAGTGAAGTCTCAAATTTATTTAAGCATATTGCTCTTCTAGAAAACATCCAAGAGCTATTAATAATTTGACAAAAGATTGGTCAGTATGCAAATTAAAGTCAAGTATAAAGCTTAAAAGTGTTTCCTAAAACACTTCCCTGCCTCACAAGACAGTTGTGAGAATTAACTAGTTGTTTTGTAAAGTGCTTGACCATGACACCTTCTACTACTAGCCCTGTCTCCACAGTCATTTGCCTTTTGAAATCTTCCATAAATGTTGCTAAGGGCATGATCTGCAGACAATGGGGTGACACAGGCATGGCTGAGGGTACAATTTGGCCTTCAGATCTATATTAGTGGCAGAGCTGTCAGGACCCAGGATGAGTTTGTAGGGCTGTTTGAAAAAACAATTTTCACTTGCAGACTGAGCGAATCTGATATGAAAACCAATGAGACACAATGACTACAGAACCCCACACTGTCACGCTTAGTAACTTCTTAGCACAGAATCACACTTAGTGAGAATTGCGGATCTGAATTAAGTCCAGGCTATGAAATTAGGATTTAAGGTAATTTTTAAAAGGATATTGCACTCAGTTTACTCATGTCAGATGGTAGCACTTCTCATCACAGGCAATGAGAGGAAAACAGACTTTTGACTAGCCGTAGATGTCACTGCCATTACTGTTAGTGGTAATATGGTTTTGGTGCTGGAAGATGACTTCATGTTTGACACAAAACCTGTGTGGACTCCACTGTAAAACACTTCTAGTTTCCAGCAAGATTTAATATTGGTTTAACAATAAGACCTGAATTGTTTAATATTTAAACAAAACCATGAAAGAGCATATACAACTGATTGTTTCTAAATTTGGTTTGTAAAATGCTCTGTAATGGTGAAGCCAGGTGTTTGGGGAAAAAAGTTTCATAACTAATAATAAAATTTCAAATCCTGATCTTCCAGTTCCATTGGCACACAGTACTCCTTTAACTTCAAGGACAGTTCTATGTGTGGAAAAGACTGAAAGATCAGACATTGTTGGTACTGAGGCCTTTGGAACAGCAATCTATTTTAAGTATTCTTAGTTCCTTTACATGTTTAAAATTTCAAGTGAATGCGCTTTATCTGGTTTGTCATTACTGTAAAAATGTTTATTTAAAGTAGAGTAGCACTTTAGGCATTTAGACACCACAGTTCTGATGAAGACCATATGAGAGCCTAAATAGATACAGTCTGCACATTCCATGTTTTTGTCAAGGAAGATTAAGGATATTTTTAATTCAAGTTTTGTTTCTGGCTGCAGTGGTTGGTGTATCAGTTTTGTACTACTTCTTCTGGCTTGTAGCAGACATGCTTACAGCAAGCTTTGTAGTACTGCTCAAAATTCTGCCATTTTATTAGTTCATGGTTTTCATTGGTGAACCTTTTGGTTGCCTTTCTTAAGATCAGTTGGCTGTTCAAAGTGACTTTTTTTTTAAATAAACCAAACTTAAGTGTTAATGTACAAACTTAATGTCTGTCTTCTTTTTAAAGAACAGTTTGGTATTGCCACAGTACATACATACCAATAAAACAGGTACGGTGATAAGCATACAGAAAAAGGGAAAAAAAGTACTCACTCAGTAATAATAGGGGGAACACTCCCCTACCACATCCTACAACCAATAAACCAAGACAAATCCATCAAGAAACATTGATTTTGCACTATTCTCAGATGAAAAGTATTTGATTTCTTCACCTCTGGATCATCTTCAACATATTGAACAAATAAGTGCCAAGTAGCTATGTAGCTGGCATACAAGTTATTTTTAGCATTCAGCAGTTTTAAAATGGCTCATACATCTCACACTTTAATAATCCAATTGTTTAAGGACGCAGGCTCTAGACTACTCCATTATGTTGCAATAACCAATCAAGTAGTCAGCAATGGATGTATTAATAAATGATTATATTTGGGCTTGTGTGAACTTAATAAAAGTAGGGGGACAATTAAAATATAATTTTTAAGCATCAACACTGTACAAGACAAAGAAAGGCATGGCCTCTGCCTCAGAGCTTGCAATTTTAGGAAACACTAATACACATATTTAACTTTACTTACGTGAGAACCGTTTACCTCAATAAAACTATTTACATAACTAAAGTTAAGCATGTGAGTGACCTAAAAAAGCAACAGATGACCCCAGAGAATGGTGCTACTTCAGAGCCATTGTTGTTATCTTTGATATAAAGGGTGGGTTATGTAGTAACATGACATATAACAAAACTAAATCTAGATCATTCATCCAAAAGCTTGACTCTAAATCACTGACAGCACCAACACCTTAGGTGTCCACAATACCATTAGGTCCATGCAGTGAAAGTAAATTGTAACATGCATATAGTACCACATCATTCTAATTACATGCACTATAAGCATCAGCAGATTTGAACTAATGGGCCCACTAATCTAACCCAACAACATAATCTCCTATTACAGATCACATCTGAAGTAATGGTAATTTACCATATTCTTAATGGGGTTTTGATCTTGTTGAAATGTAATTCTATTTTTACAATACTTTACCATCTACGAGATGAGCCTTTTCTACTGTTTCCTGTATTCCATTCATATGCAAATTTGCCGTCATTAATGATTAGGCCTGTTGTTGTGTTGTGGGGCCAGGGGGTGGTGGGTTGCTACATTTGAAAATAATAAGCCTATACTCTGTAAAACCGAAGGCTCCAGAAGCATATCTAGCCTGTTATGCCTTTAAATCCTGCTAAATATTTCACACACAAAGAATACTAACTTTAACCATTAGTTTTAATCAGGTTCTATGAATCTGATTCTGGTCTTGCAGCACTTGTAAGTCAGGAGTAACTAAACTTAAACCTGGTGTGAAAACAACTTTAGGCCTGATGGTCTCCTATTCATTTGAAGAACATGGCAACCTGAGGACCCCCAACAAGAAAAATTGTCATGTTGATCCTAATATTTGAGGTCTATTTCACCCCAGGTCAATGAATGATACCTAGCTCCTATGTAGCACTTTGCATGACAAGATCTCAATGTGCTCTACCAATGTCCCCATTGGACAGAGGTAGGTTTGATACCAGAATGACACCGATCAGGTGGCAGGAGCAGGGGACAAGGGCAGAGAGGGTGGTGCAGGGCTTGAAGGGGTTTACATTTTATTAGGATGACCAGATGTCCTGATTTTTTAGGGACAGTCCCGATTTTTGGGATAGGTTGCTCTTACCCCACACCCTCATCCCGATTTTTCACACTTGCTGTCTGGTCATCCTACATTTTATATGGGCTTCTCCCCTTTCTTCTCTTCCCCAAACCCCATCAACTCTTTTCCCCTTCCCTGTCCCCCCAACTCCCTCTGTCCTGCACTACAGTCCCCACCCCATGCTTAGCACTGGGCTCCTGGAGAGCTCACCCAGGCTGGAATGTACCACTCAGACAGGCGGGGGACGCTTTAGGAAGGACTGTCCCATTCTCCTGCCCCCCATCCCCGACATCCCGTCTCTCCCGAAGCCGGTTGGTAGGTGCAATGGTAGGCGGGGTTTTGCGTATGTGTACCGCCGCCATGGTGACATTACGCTAGCAGCGCAGCCGGGGGTGCGGAGAGCCGGTTCGGGAATAGCTCGTTGCGCATACGTCGCTGGTGGGGAGGCTGCTCTGCAGGGTCAGGTGAAGGGGGGGCGACGAGGGGCACAGAGGATTGGGGGTGGGGAGAGAACTGGAGGGGGCAGGAAGGGTTTGGGGGGATTGGTTGAAAGCACTGGGAGAGGGGACGGGGTGGGATGAGGGGCAGAGAAGATGGGGGAGAGGATTTGGGGGGTGGGGGAGATGATTTGGGGGTGAAGTGAGGACTGGGGAGGGATAGAAGGGAGGGGCAGAGAGGATTTGGGGGTGGGGGAGAGGATGGGGGTGAAGTGAGGGGCAGAGAGATTTGGGGGGTGGGGGAGAGGATTTGGGGGTGAAGTGAGGACTGGGGAGGAATAGAAGGGAGGGGCAGAGAGGATTTGGGGGTGGGGGAGAGGATGGGGGGGTGAAGTGAGAGGACCAAGAGGATTTGGTGGGTGGGGGAAGTGGGCTGTGAGAGGGGAGAGAGGATGAGCACAGGATAAGAGGAGCAGAGTCCTGGGAGGAGAGAGTAGCAGGGTAGCACATATCTTCTGTTCAGTTTCTTGTTCTTTTCAGATTTGCTCATCACAGTATGTATTAACAAGTAATGAAAGGGTGGCGAGTGCTATTTTATGATGCGACACCACTGTCCAGGAGGGGGATTTAGGAAGGATTACAGACCCTCCTTAGAGGGGTTGCAAAACATCATCCAGAGGGCTGCAGCTGTTCATGCATTTCCCCACCATCACCACAACCATTGCATTCCCTTTCCCAGCCTGCCAGGAGTTCACATAACCTCTCTCCAGGTGTCTCCATGCAAAATGTCCCTGCACTCCACCCCAAATGACAAGATTCCTATAAGAATGGGTATTTCCTTAACTGTAAGGGATACTTTAGCTTGAGGCCCAAATAACAACACAACTCCTTGACCTTAAAATCTAAAATGCAGGTAGAAATTATGGCTAATGGAGGATTTTTTTTAAAATCAGTTTAGTTTATTTAATATGAACTAAAAAAAGCCACTCTTAAACCAAAATAACAATGTCCGCATAGGGTTTGCACCTGTTTAAGTAAAATCAGCTTAATTCACATCTTAAGTTAAATGATTGTTTTTTTGGACTTACCACCTCCTCTATGAATAGCTCTAGTATCTGCTTTTTCTGATACTAGTAGATTTTCTATACAGTGGCAGTAGATTCAAAAATCAAGTCAATTTCAAAGTTTCACTGCTGCCCACAATGTTCTGAACAGAAGCAGTAAAACTGACCAGATTTGTAAATTTCACTTTGCTTCTACTTTGAGAAAATAGGTACAGCAATATAAACAATGGAAATGGCTGTCTGAAATCTGTGGTTGAAAAGTGCTAATTATTAAAGTGCTGTCTCTTTGAGTATGCAATATACTTTACAAAGGTAAACCACTGTCATCCTCATTTCACAGATGAGGTAACTGAAGCACAAATAGGTGAAATAATTTGCCCAGCGACACACCGATTCAGTGGCAGAGCTAGCAGCAAAATCCAGGTCTCCCAATACATGCCCTATCCACTGGACCATCCTTGCTTTCATTAGTTTGCATTTGTAAGGTTGTCTTCACAACCGTAAGAGCTAGAAACTTTAAAAATGAATGCTTAATTTCTGTAGAAATTGATGGGTTAAATCCTGCAGCTCATCAAAGAAAGTTTCTTACTCATCACTGAGTGGGCGAATGGATATTTCAAGCTCTGCTTTATTTTAAAACTGAAGCATATCTATCATTTTAAAAACCTGTACACACTAGTCGATTCATTACTCCTTAGCCCACAGTGTACGCATGATCTCCCAACATAGATTGCTATTACATATAGTATGATCCACGCCAGAGAAAGAACAGTTATAGATATCCATCAGTATGTTAATAAAAGGCCTGATGAAGAGCAACAATTTTATGCCATAAGAAATGTTGCCTCTGGAAAACTAAAAATTGATGCAGTGACGTACCTGACACATGGCTTCCTATACTCATACATTAAAAATAAACTTATGTTATATAAATAATCATTTTTAATACAAACAGACTTTCTTCCTGTTGCATCAAGCACTCCCCTACTGCTGTAACCTATTACAAAAGAAAATGGCACTAAAATGTCAACAAATGTTTCCTATTTTCAGATGCTGACGCTGTGTTTTAACTCAGCCATTTGATCCCTTATGTATATAAAGTGATTGCACATGACTTGTCTGTTAACATATAAATATATTTTTTAAATTGTCAATATATTTTTTAAGTAATTATTCTTTGTCCTGGGCTTATATCTAGAGGGATATAGCTATAGATATCCAACAGGGTGTAAATAAGATCACTAATGTAGAACATATGATAGAACACCATCCCTTGGAATCTTGGAACTAAAATCTGTTGCCTTAACTTTAATAAATCTGTTTATACATATTATCAGGGAAATATTTTCAGGTTAAGTGAATTGTCACTGCCATTTTTTATCATGATTAAAGACCCTATTTTGCCATGCTTACTCATGCTGAGTAGTAATTTACTACACAGTTAGGCCTTAATCATGTGAGCACTTGACTCATGCTGAACTTTACTACTAGTAGTAGTCTCGGAATTTTAAATAGGACTATTAACAATAGTAAAGTTGACCAGATGTGTAAGCATTGGCATTATCGGGGCCTTAGTGTCATTGATTTCCTATTGAACAAAATACTAAGTGTGAGTGGCAGACACACTCCCTGAAGCATTTGTGAATACTGGAGTGCATCAGCTTTGCAGGATCAAATTCTGAGTGTGCCCACAATGCTACTGACTGTGTAAATAATTTGATAGCATTCATCTAAATATTTAACAAACATAATTGTTATTGACTTTCAGTGAACAAATTGTTTACATTTAGTCTCATATTTCCTAAATACAGGTCTTGTCTACACTGCAGCACAAAATATGGAATGAATTCTTCACATCTGAATCATATTTTTCCACTCTTTCCTTTCTACACATTTGCAACATGAATAATAGCTTATCTCAAAGAGTATTAATCCAGCCACATGATCATCATGCTAATTTAAAAGGACCATCTTTAAGTGACGGCATCTGGCATCCAAGTCTGCATGACTCTCAGGAGTCTGATTCTGAAAGCCTTACTCAAGAGATACAATATCAGTTAGAACTTCAAAAACGGATTTATGAAAATGAAGTACTGATAGGCCAGTCTTCTGATGAGCTGGAGAATGACAGTTTAGACGAAGATAGTCTGGAGGAGAAAAGTCTGAATGAATCAGAAGGAGCAAATTATGACAAAGTACAGTTTTCAAATGGAAAAGATCATGGAAAACATAATGAAAGGTAAGGAATATATTTGTAGTATATAGCTACGATAGGCTTGACTGTTCTTGTGCTAAGCCAATTAAATTGGCACAAAATCTGCATGTAGACCAGGCCTTAATGTGAATGTGAATTCAGGGCGATGTGTTTTTAAATGTATTTGTGCTGTACAACTTTGTTTTTTTAGAAGAGAAGGGAGAGCAACCATTCTTTGTTCACTGAGGGCTAGATTGTAGTTTGCACTGACTGCACTCCCATATAGGGAAGTAAGGGGAAGTCAGAACCTGCCTTACACCCCTATATAAGCTACCTAGACATTGGTTCTGGGAGTGCAAAAGTAAGTGGGTGCTTCATACCCACTTACTTGCCCTCGAAGTAGATGGGCAGGAGTGTGGGGAAATGAGCAAAGCATTGCCTCTGCTCATCCACGGTACCAGTCAGTACAGCTGTGCTGACGTAGAGGAGTGATATAAGTTTCTGCTGCTATAGGCCCAGTAAAAGAGACATCCATTCTTCTCTATGAGCTTTATCCAAAGCCCACTTAAGCCCGTGGAAGGAGTCCCACCAACTTGAATGGCCTTTGGCTCAAGCCTTAAAGCACTTACTATAATGGACTGGGTACTTGTTCAAAATGGATAGTTGGTGACTGTTGTCCTTTTCTATACACTTGATAGGATGGGGCATCATTCTAAATAATTTAAGAAATGCATGTTTCACTTTTACGTTCAGATAGTGATTTTTATCACTTCAGTTTGCTGCACTTATATTAGAAAACCCTTGTTTAAAACAGTGAAGAATCCTGTGGCACCTTATAGACTAACAGACGTTTAGGAGCATGAGCTTTCGTGGGTGAATACCCACTTCATCGGATGCATGTAGTGGAAATTTCCAGTGGCAGGTATATATAAGCAAGCAAGCTAGAGATAACAAGGTTAGTTCAATCAGGGAGGATGAGGCCCTGTTCCAGCAACTGAAGTGTGAAAACCAAGGGAGGAGAAACTGGTTTTGTAGTTGGCAAGCCATTTCCAGTCTCTGTTTAATCTGGAGCTGATGGTGTTTCTCTTTGAAAGAGAAACTGCTGAGCTTCAGTTCATCTGCAATTTTCACACCATCAGCAACAGGATTAAACAGAGACTGTGAATGGCTTGCCAACTACAAACCCAGTTTCTCCTCCCTTGGTTTTCACACTTCAGCTGCTGGAACAGGGCCTCATCCTCCCTGATTGAACTAACCTCGTTATCTCTAGCTTGCCTGCATATATATACCTGCCCCTGGAAATTTCCACTACATGCATCTGACGAAGTGGGTATTCACCCACGAAAGCTCATGCTCCTAAACGTCTGTTAGTCTATAAGGCGCCACAGGATTCTTCGCTACTTTTACAGATCCAGACTAACACGATTACCCCTCTGATATGTGTTTAAAACAATATTGAAAAACTGGAGGGTTGAATAGATGCATTTTTATCCGGTAACTATATAAATGCAAAATTAAAAATTCCAGCAGACTGTCATCCTCACACATTCTTACAAAAGTGTTAACTTTATACATAAAATAAAATTGAATATGCTGTCACATGCATAAAAGGTTTAATGCTGTATAAATTGGGAATAATTGTTGTGTTTAAGAGAATTAAATTAAACCTGAAGCAATAATAATGTGCCATTTCAATTTAACTGTCTACTTAAAATAAAGTGGCAAAGAAATGAAGGCTAAATGATTAATAGCGTGCTTTTATTCACCTCCTCAACAGGCAAAATGGCCAGTTACTGAACATTTTATTGCGAGTGCAAAGGATGTTAATTGTGCTAGAACCATGCTCTAATTTTAGTAATTTTTTGACTGAATACTATGCTGAATATGAGGCTCTTCATTAAATGGAAATTTGATTTTATTTTGTTTGAAGTTATCACAGTAAGTACTCAAATACAGTCCATTAACTGGAGCAAATATAGTATATGCATATGAAATCTCCTCTCTACAGCCATTACTAACCTAGGAATTTGAAGAGAAAACCCTGCATCTGTTGTCTGCTCATCAACAGAAGGGTTGAATACAGAGTTCATCTAACCTTTATATGAAATGGGGGGGGAGGAATAAGAGGTGTGTGTTTTGTCTACAGATGATTAGAGATGAAGGAGCTCTTCACGCTCGTTTTGTTCCAGTGTGGTGACCTGGACTACGTAATACAATCAAGCCGCTGTGCACACATTTCAACACAATAGGGCTCTTTGGAATCATATTTTGTTATTTGAGTGATTGTTTTTAGCAGATTACATATTTCTGTGCTTACGTTGCTTCAAAATAGGCATTTATTCTTGCATATGATTTACATTTATGAATAATAATGATGTTTCAAGACTGCTGTTGTTACTTCATTGGTATAAATTGTCAGGAATTGAAACACTAATCTCAAGTACAGAGTATGTCAGGTCACCGACACTTCTCTGAAACTAAAAGCATCAATATAGAACTAGATTCTGTTTGTTATTTAGATCACATTTTATATTTGTACATTTGTAATTAGTTTAGAAAGTGTTAATAAATGTTGAGTAGATGCTTTAAAATTTAATTGTTACAGATTTTAGAGAGTTCAGCAGGCCAATAGCTTGCTTATAACCATGGCTTGAAAGCAGGGCCCCAGGGTTTTTGCCACCCTAAGCGGCGTGGGGGAGAAAGCCTCGATCGCTTTGCCAAGAGGGACCCACCGCCAAAGAGCCGGACCTGCCGCTCCTTCCCCTTGGTCACCCCAAGCACCTGCTTGCTGCACTGGTGCCTGGAGCCGGCCCTGCTTGAAAGCCAGTAAGAGTTGGGTGCCTGACTTCTTAAGACACTGCGGAAAAACCCACTTTGTGGACAACTGTCTCTAAAATGTAATTCATATATGCCAGTTAAGATACTGCTGATCAACACTTTAGATTACTTCTCTCTCTCTCTTAAAATTTCTTTTCTGGTCTGGGCTTTTTCACATGGGTGCATGACATTGTAGTTGAGATGAAAGAGGAACAGAACTATCTGTATTCTACACAGATGACTTTTGGGAAAGCTCTATTAAAATAGCAAGGTACAGATCTTGGCATTGCATGGTAATGAATGGAGATAATACCATAAAATCTATAGGCTGTTCCCTCTTAGGTATCCAGTACTCATGAGGGACCAACGTTAATTGGAATAGCACTTTTCCTCAGAGAGCAGAGACCCTGGGGAGTGACTGGAATTTTATATGGAAGATAAACAGGAATTATAATTATAATTTATGCCCTTTTAAATGAAATTTTACTGGCCAATTGAAAAAAGTAGCTGTTGCATTTTTATAACTGCACTTTCTGGGAGTTCCTCCCCCTCCCTTTCCCCACTGTTAGTGCCATGATGAATTTATGTAAGGAAAATATTGTATTCCTTGGTCAGATTTGATAGTTTTATGCCTAATTAGCATTTAATGCTAATTAAAATTAAAGATGAAGAAAGTGCTCTTTGTGGATCTTTGGCTCAAGTTCAGTGTAACTCTTGGGGCCCTAATCCTAAAAATGGTCTCGTGCACGAAAAACTTTACACACGAATGGTCTCATTAAACTCAGTAGAACTGCTCACATGTGTCAGGGTATACATGCGTGTGGGCAAAGGCTGGAATATTAAATTGGTTAGATATAACTTATTCAAAGTGCTGAATGGTTTTTCTTTTTTTAAAAGATCAATATTTCTTTTCTGGTTTTCATAGCAAACAGCAACCTACAGACAGATACTGTAACCTAAGATACAATCCCAACTGGAAGAACAATAACGAGGGAACAAAATTTTCTGAAGTGAATAGAAGACACCACGTTGCAGAGAAAATCTCACAGGGCTCATCTTACCTCTCTTCCAAGGACGTCTTGGAGGAAAATAATCATCTGGTAGAAAGACAAAATGTATTTGATACAGAATTATTAAGCCTTGATGGTCAACCTGTTGGGATAAGCAGTGTACCTTTTAGATTGCATACAAAAGGAGAGCTATCAGCAGATGATTGTCAATACAAAGACAATTCCAGTACATACAGTGATGTTTTTTCTCCTCGATCTGTAGAAGTTCAGCAACAGAGAGCAAAAAAAGACTTTGTGGAAAAAAATAAACTTACTTTGGGATTAGCCACACCAAAACAGGATTCTTATCTTCATCTGCACAGTAGAAAGCGAGAGGAAGTTCATCAAGGGCAGGTGGGTAATGCATTTTATTTAGAACATCTCGCAGGTTATGAACTAAGTGGATGGGCCACTGATTAAAGGGGAACACCTACTAAATATCTTGGTTTTGCAGAGTGATTCCTGGATTTCCTGTCAATCACATGTTTCCCCATAGCACAAGTGATGAAAGAAACCATTTGGGCTGTGTATCTTCCCAGCCCTTGATAGGATGATAATGTTCTGTGGTGTTCATATTCCCAGTTGTAGCTTTTCAATGGCCCCAGTTGTGCTATGGTTTCTAGAAAGCTGGCTATGTCTCCTGCTGTCAGTGCAGAAGCCAAGCCTTACTCTTAGCATTCAATTGAACTGTAGGTAGGAATACTGCTCTGCTATCATACAGGTTCAGTGAGAGGAAGGCCAGGAAAGAGGTTCCTCATGCCATTTTCTCCAAGCTCATCTATGCAACAGAGGCCAGGACTTGAATTTTAGAGGCATCGCAATGGAGGACTCAAATTCATGCCCTGATTTGGGAAAAAAAACTTTTTTGTGCCAATGCTAATTGATTGCATTAGGTACATTAGCTTAAAAGCCTGTTCTTTGATGGTTACTGGGCTCAGGATTGTGTGTCTTGGGAGCAAGGGCTGTCAGCTGAGAATGCCCTGCGGTCAGTCTTGAAAAGCAAGTTCTGGGGACCAGTGATCACATTGCCCTAGACCTAGAGGATCATAATAGCTCTGACGGAACAGAAGGAGAAGGGTGGTCTCTTGGCTAACCAGCCCAGAGCTATTTGTAAGATTTCAACATTTTGCATGAAGTTATCTGAATAAACTCCCCCACCCTTTTAACTCATAACTGATCTTGATAAAATTTTCCTTCTTACTTGATTTGATTCTTCATCACATCTTATTAATTGATTCATTTTGTTCTGCACTGGAGTTGTTTGGCTTAGTTTACATGATTTTGTTAATTATGTGCTCTACTAATAGTGTACACACTTATCTCCTTATAGGTGGTAAACAGCAGTGTTGCAGCATGAAAGAAAAATTACTTCTAATGGTAGAACACAGTAGTTTTGAGAAAAATCAAAAAAACTGATCCTATTAACAATATAAAAAAGCTTGTATTTGCAACTTTCCGATTGCTCTGATCACAACAAAAAAAAAAACTACAATTTATATTGTGTGCAGCTTGAAAAAAATCAGAGAAAAGGATATAGATAGGGTGCAGTGTGGGTGGATGCATTTACACATTTACTCAGTGACATTTAGGCCCACATGTTTCCAAAAGTATCTGCTAACCCTGGAGGGGCCAGATTTTGTGTGGCCAAACAGACCCCTCAAGCTTGATTTTTCAGGTTTGCTCAGCATTTACAATTCTATTTTAAATCAGTTGAAGCTGCTGGCACTACAATCCCTTGGAGATTAAGGGCCTAGTTTTCTCAAGTTCTGTTCTCAAAATTGAACCAACCAGCATTAGGGGATACTTTTGAAAATGTTTGTTAAATGTACTGGACTATAATGCAATACAGCACTATCCATCTGTTACATAGTTTGAAGATTAGCAAGACAAGGTGGGTGAGGTAATATCTTTTATTGGACCAACTTCTGTTGGTGAGAAACAAGCCTGAAAGCTACACAGAGCCAGTAAAAGATATTACCTCACCCACCTTCTCTCTCTAATGTCCTGGATCAGACAGAGCTACAACTCAGAATAATGTGAAAATAGAAGTTACAACATAAAAAGTTACACTGTTGAGTTATACCACAGATTTCTGTGTAATTGACAAAGCTGGCTAGTGAGACCTTCCATTGTAAATTATGTACCATTCTACAAGGCTAATGAACAGCTGATGCAAACACTAGAGGGCACCTGCTGTATGTATTACAACAGCAGAACAGTGGACAATCTCTTTGCTAGAAGAGATATTAACAGCACTTGTTTTTCCATCTATAATTCAGTTGATGGCAAAAATTATTAATTTAGATTAAGGCTAATTAAAGTTTATGCTGATCTGTTATATACCATTTTGAAATTCTGAAGATATATTTGTAGGCTATGCCTAGCATTACATATTATTAGTAAGTAGTTTTGGTATTGTGGTAGCACCTGGAGGTACTAATCAGGGATTGGGACTTAATTGTGCTAGAGGCTGAATATTGGTGCAGAGACTGTATCTTGTTATATCAAAGAGCTTACAATCTAGAGTCCTGATCCTGCAATAATGTATGTGTGTGTGCACACACGCGAGCCATGTGCCCATGCAGACTCCCTTTGACTTCAGTGGGGCTCCATGGTTGAGTGCAGAATTGGAGCCCCTAAGTAACGGATTAGAGATAACAACAAGACAAGCACAAAGTAAATGAGACCACTACGATTAGGCTAATGAGCAGTCAGCATTCTTTTATTTATTGTCATGTTAAGCATTTTCTTTAGGAGATACATGGACTAGAAAGGTAGAGGTAATTAAAAATATCCACTTTCGGAACAAGACATTGTGGGCCAGGCTCTGTCCACAGTTAAAATAGTGATACAGTGGAATTACTCTGGATTAACATGGCAGTGACAGAGCAGAATCTGGCATTTTGTGTGTATTAACATATCACTGTGTACCCTAAAATGCAGGGGGGGAAAAAACAAACAGAAGAGAGAAAAAACCTATTCTGAAAAACACGTCCACCTGAAAAATGAAAGGTCCAAAAATGTCAAAGTAATTAATCCCAGATGGATTTAGTTTTTGAGGCCATGGCAGTTTAAGGAATTTGTTGATTTTATAACAGCAATGCCCAAAATGTGCCTGGTGCTTTCCAGACAGCCTTTGCCCTGGTGCAGGCACGTCCTAAACATTGCTTGTGTGGTTATTATGGGGATGTGAGATCCCTTCAGGTCGACCAGTAGGTTGAAAAGTACAGGATGAGAATGTATTGATGTATCTGAACTGAGTAGCTGAGCTGAGGTAATAATTAAAAAATTCTTGTTTAACTGAATGACTGGAGTTTGTGTGTCAAGTTGTTTTTTTTGGTTTTTTTTTTTAGTCTAGAGTTAAAAGTTTAGATAATCAGATATCAACTCAGGTACATTTGTGGCTTTGAGATCAAGGAGATGATGCAGAGATACTTATTTTCATTAGTTTAGATTTCAGAATAGGTGGAAAGAGAATTGGCTGTTATGAATTACAGTGATTTCTAGCCAAGTTGGGAGGGCCATATCACTTTCCAGTGGATCCTCACTGGCTAAATAAATGAACAAGTCTAACATTCTCTAAAGGAGGGGCATCCAGCCATCCTTGCTGTACCATGGAGCCTTTGAAGGGTTGAAAAAAATGTGAAGGAAATCCCTGAAAAGGGAAAAAACACTGATTAGATCAGGGGTCGGCAAGCTTTCAGAAGTGGTGTGTTAAGTCTTCATTTATTCACTCTAATTTAAGGTTTTGCGTGCCAGTAATACATTTTAACATTTTTAGAGGGCCACTTTTTATGTCTTTAATATATAACTAAACTATTGTTGTATGTAAAGTAGATAAGGTTTTCACAATGTTTAAGAAGCTTCATTTAAAATTAAATTAAATTCAGAGGCCACTGAAAATCAGTTTGTGAGCCACTTTTGGCATGCGTGCCATAGGTTGCCTACCCCTGGATTAGATTGTTAGTGTGAGTTAAGATGTATTTTTACAACAGAAGAAACAAAACCTTGATTATGTCTTCACTTATGCCTGTTTTACAACAGTGTAACTACATTGACTACACTGGAGTTACTCTTTATTTACTGTGGTGTACATTGGGCCCAAAGCCACAGAAGATAAGGCCCTTAATAATATAAGTATCAATGTTGTCAGCAGGCTAGGGAATCAGCGAACAATCAAAGGTGCCTCTCTAAAACATAATTCATCTTAAAGTTCTTCAAACTGAATTGGACAGTCAAGGCAGGTAAGTTAATCAGTTAACTGAGGTGACCAAATGAGAATAGTTAAGAAATGAATAATAGACATTATAGAATGATGAGGAGTATACAAAAAATAGCATCTCAGATATCTGTGTCAGCATCCAGAACACATGCTCTGGATGTTGTCTTTATAAACGGGATTATTTTCCACTTTACAGCAAGTTAGAATGGTTATAATTGTTAGCAACACAGCTAACAGCGAAGTATAGTGAATATAAAATGTTGCATTAAAATATAGAGCACTTTTCATGTAATTGCACAAATCAACTCTGTACAAACTTACTATGTTTGATACCAAACGATCCTTATTCCAAGTTACTGTAAGATTCACAGGCCATTCGATCTGTGGGCTATATCTACACCCAAACATACTACAAATGTGTGCTTATGGGCTGATATGTATGTTCATTAATTCACATAGCATTTTATAAAGCATCAACTTTTTTGTGGCACTGCCTGATTCT
Source organism: Gopherus evgoodei (assembly GCF_007399415.2). Classification (NCBI taxonomy): domain Eukaryota; kingdom Metazoa; phylum Chordata; order Testudines; family Testudinidae; genus Gopherus; species Gopherus evgoodei. The sequence goes on along the minus strand of NC_044340.1, from coordinate 13,415,364 downwards.
TTAAGAACCTGATGATGAGTTTCTTTGAGAGAGAGAGAGAGAGAAGTAGCTGCCCAGTCTAGCTCAGCTGTACTCAATATGAGTTGCTTTCCTCCCTACAAACCTCTTACTTCAAAGCGAGGAACATAATGTACAATTTTTTAATGGCTCTAGACCAAGGCACTCAGACTCTCTGTGCACTGCGCCTTACCTCAGTGTAAACACCTAATCAAGATTGCCTGCGCTTCAACAATAGCAGCCAAATGCAATTCGAGAAGCACAAGCCTTTGAAGTCCTCACTGCAAAGGCCGGTTTTCTAGTCTGGGATAATGACATGCCATGATTGCTGTCTTTGTTGTATCTTTTCAGTAGAGAAGCAATTATGGGCCTCAATTTAACAGAATAGACATTACACAGCTTATGATGCTCAAAATGCAATTTCATTTGATCATTTTCTCAATTTGATTGGTATTAATAGAATAGTTCACAAAAAAATGCTGGCAGAGGTTATGTCCTGTTCCTCTTTCAAAGAGATAATGTAGAAGTATGCTTTACCTGCCCAGTAAACTATCAGTGCAGTGAGTCAGTGGGTTCCACCAAAAACATCTTACCAGTGAAACAGCTGTGTTTCTCTGTCTGCTGTGGAGAAGAAAACCTATGAAGAGTCTTCTTAATTTGTTCATTTCTTTCTTGTAAGAAGAGCTGGTAGACCCTTTCATTACCATTTGCAGCAATATGCCTCACCTGAAATATCAGCAATCAGAGCTCCGCCCCACTAGTGTTAATTCATTTCTGTTCATACCAGCTGACACAGTTACCTGCTTAGACCTGGCTACAGCATATTACCTGTGTCAGCTGATCTCATACTATTCTCTGTGGATTATTGGTGGGATACAAAGCACTTGCTGTTAGTCCAGAGAGAGGCTGGCCTGATGGCAATAAGTCAGTATTCAGTTCTTAAGAAACTGTAGCTTGACTCATGCAGCTTCCTCAGGTGCTGAGTGTCTGCTGTGCATTCCTCTGTGATCTGTGGGAGCTGCACAGTCTTTCCAAAGAGCATATACGTGAGTGGTTTAGATATAAGCCCAGAGCGTTAAACTAGGCATTTCACTTGTACACAGCACCCTGGTATAACAGTCAAGTATTTTACCTGAGAACAACACCCATATGAATGCTTCCTAATTTCAAGTAACTTGCCCTATATACCAAGTTTGTGGATATCTAGTACTCACTTGGATCATTGGCCTTAGGCAGCTCCAGTGTAATCCAGATTGCCTACTCCAGATGGGACCCTGAACAAGTTTGGTGTAGTTGTCCCTTAACTGTGCTGTTTGGATTGCCATGCTGTTATAAGCACCCCAGCCACTACTGCTATATGGGCTCTTCTTCCAGCTAGGATGCTGATGGAAAAAGAGACAGTCATTAATGATCTGAGCTCAAGTTTGCATAGTTAGTAGTTCCACTGGTCACGGGCATCTTCTCCCTGTGGCCTTTCCCAAATTAACCACACCCACTTGTCAGTGGTGCTTAGTTATCCTTACTGCAGGCAATGGCTTAGTAGAGCAGCTAGGTGTATTGTCACAACAATGGTTGGGCTGGCTAGTTGCTCATTTCTTTGGGTCCTGTACTGTCATATTTAGTTATGGATGATGGAAAAAGGATGCAGTGTAAAAGCAAACCAGGACAATATCCAGCAGTAAAGAGGCAGAAATAATTATAATAGAAGATAAACAAGATAATTTTTTTAATATGGTATGTTTTGTTCTGCTGCCTGGATTGCTCCCTGCTCACACTCTGTGCATTTCCAATATGATACTGCAATGGCATCTATCCCAGTGTTGGCCAGAGCATCTGTTTTGCTTTTATAGGAGACAGTAGCTAGAGCTGGTTGAAAAATTTTCATTGACTCAGTTTTCCAGTCAGAAAAGGCTTAACTGTTGAAATCTCTCATTTCCTTTTTATGGCACCCTTAACAGCACCATGATGAGTGTGCTTTGCCCTGCTCTATGTACTTCGCCTGCTCTGCAAGTTTTGTATCACATATTTGGCTGAACCTGTTACTTGACTTGTAGTTCTGCAGTATTTATGGGGCTGCTCCATGTCTCTCGCACTTAATACTTGCTTCAGCTGTCGATCTTTCTCTGATTCCTGCTGTTTTGTGTGCAGACAGGCAGGTCTGTGTAGCTTCTTGTTCTCCACCCATTGCCTGCTTTGACAATCGGAATGCGTTCTTTGAAAATGTTGCCTCAATTTTGGGTGCTGAGCCCTTCTGAAAATTCTGGCCATAGCATTTGTGCTGGCTGATGTGGCCATATTGATGGTGGCCTTAAAAGCTATAGTAGACTATGATCACCGCTGAATAACTCCTCAGGTCTGATTTTCCACATGCACCCACTATGCCCACTGGTATGGGGGATGCTGTGTTCTGTGCTTTTGTTCATGAAGACAATGATTTGCATATAAGTAGTTTGCTGCCTACCGCTGGCTGATTACTGTTACTGCTTGGTATAAGCGGTGGAAGATTTATTTGTGCTCTGTGGCTGCACCCATTTCTTTTCTACTAACATACCATAAATACTCATTCATTAGCCTGTTCCTTTATAAGCCAATCCCCCAAGATGCTTAGGTAAAAATAGCAAAAACTCTATGACCCATTCATAAGCCAACCCTATATTTCAGGGGTTGGCAAACTCTGGCTCCTGGCCCATCAGGGTAAGCCGCTGGCGGGTTCGGATGTTTTGTTTACTTGGAGTGTCTGCAGGCATGGAGCTCCTCAGCTGGAGCCATTGGCTAGGAATGGCGAACCGCGGCCACAGGGAGCTGAGGGGCTCCATGCCTGCAGACGCTCCAAGTAAACAAAACCACAAGGTATTAGATATTCAATTCAATGATTCCATGGAGTGTAAAATCATTAAGTTTTGGTGTAGACTCATTTATAAGCTGATCCCTGCTCTTCAATGCATCACTTTTTTACCAAAAATATTCAGCTTATGAATGAGTATATACAGTTGTTTTGATTTATAGTGCTTTCTGTATTGGATGAATAACTATATTGGTCTAGACTTTACTATGGTGTATGTCCTCTCATGACCGTTTTAATGCAGTGCTCATTGTCTGCATGGCAGTGATGGATGCGTAGTTTGCTTTCTTCTGCCTGTATTAGAGGTATCTACCTTACATATATGGGACAGCTTGGTCATCTATTAGCTTTTGCTATGAGTAGGAGTCCCTACTGTATGCAACTTTCCTTCTCTCTGTTCTCTTTGAAAGTGCTCAGAATGTCATCCACAGCCTTTCCTATTAATGGACACGCTACCATGATCTCTATTAATACTGACTTGTTTGTAAACTCCTTTTGCCTGTGTTCCTGTTTGGCCCCATCTTTATCCTGCCATGAATAATGTAATGGTGCATTTTACTGTTTACATTTACTGGCATGTGGATTGTTGCTTGTTCAACCTTTCCCCCCCCATCCACAGATCTTTTATACTGTTCTTGGCCCCACTGAACTACCGCTGTGTATAAAGTCTAGTGGCTCTTAATATGTTTTTCTTCTTTAGGTTTCAGATGTTAAAACTGCTGATGAGAGGCTTATTCAGAATGCCATTGACTTTCAAAGCATGGCCATGGATCCTGAAGACAAATGGCTCCAGAGGTCACACCAATTAAAGGTTCGTTTTTGGGTGGAATATGAATCTGGTTTTGGGAATCTATAATGCAAATAATCATGTTCTTGATGTTTTTTCACCTCTAAATTTAATGTATGGCAGATTTGTTAATTTTTTCCCTTTCTTAATATTACTATTTCACAATTCTTTCAATGGTTTTCATCTGAGACTCTCTGAGCACTTACATGCATTGCTGTTAATCATTTACAGTGCACCTGCAGTGTGCTAAACTGCACATCAGTTATGCCTCCGACCTTTGTAAATGCATTCATCATTTTACAGATGGACAAACCAAAGTATAGAGAGAGATTAAGTTTTTCGCCCAAGGCCACATAACATGTTAGGAATCCTAGTTCCCAGTGCTATGCTCTAATAGACCATATTTTTGCAAGAGAAGTAGATAACTATAATTATATATATAAAGCTCTACCTCTCTAATACAAATATCAAAGTAATTAGTTGCTAAAGTAAAATAGGCTATAGAGATAAATATCTTCTTGTTCTACAAATCTTGTGCACTAAAATCCATCACATACATTAAGCATGGAAGAAATGGACTAGATGACCTCTTGAGGTCCCTTCCAGGCCTACATTTCTATGATTAAGTAGCGTATAGTATCTGCTTTCATAACTATTTATCCTACTCTGTAAATCCCATGACTACCTACTAACTGTCCAACTAGATAGGTAGCTAGCGGATTTATAGAGCAGGAAAGATAGTTATGAAAGCAGAAAAATTATGCTGCTTGATCCATATGATGGATTAAATCCACAATATACCTCCAAGTCTCAAGGAGTCCTGGATTTAAAAGGTCAAGTCTCTTTAGGATTATATGATGCTACTGGCCCATAAAACGAATACATCCAGTGCTCACTCTTTTTGGTGGGTTACCAGGGCTTCTTAATTTCATTGTTGCATTCCAAGTTCTTTGGGGAGGGAGGGTGCTGATCTCTATCAGGGGGATGTTTTAAGACAGAAAATGTTTACAGGTGGAGGGGGATGCACCTTAGGGTCTGTCAAGTTAGGTAGTTACCTAAAATTGATAAATCTAGTAGATGACTGACTGCCTTTCACACTAATGCAGTGAAATAATTACCTCTTGGAATAAGGCCAGAGTAGACCAGGTTTCATCACCGACAAAGCTATAAGCACTTCAGCAGTACCTGAGAAAGTAGAATCCAGCTAGAACAGATGTGAAAACTATTTATGGTAGCATCAATAATTAATTTAGTTTGCTGCTCAGACTATAGTCGAGAAGGAGTAAGGACCAAGAGATTCAGTTTATTCCTTTGCCCTTACAATAAAGAGCAATGCAGCTGTAATGTGGAAGATTGTAAGTGGAGTACAGTATTTGAAAGATATGTAATTAGGCATAAATAAGGAATGGAATCATCAGTTTAGGGTAAAAATAAACAAATTATGCTCTGAATAAGACCAAAAATAGTCTCAAACAGATATAAAGGCCAACAGCACCTGATTCTCTGCATCAGCAGAAAATTCTCCTAAAGTCCTGGCTGGGATGATTTAGTTGGTGTTGGTCCTGCTTTGAGCAGGGGGTTGGACTAGATGACCTCCTGAGGTCCCTTCCAACCCTGATATTCTGATTCTAAAGAGAATAAACATGCAGTAAAAAGAAACAAGAGTTAAGAAGTCCTAAAACAGAGTAGAAGGGGAAAGAAATCTGTCCCTAGTTAAGGGTTGGCATAGATCACTTCCCTGTTGGAATAAGAGGGGAACCAAGGACTCGAGTCACAATTCACTCCTTGGTCAGCTCCTGAGCCATCACAGTTATGTCCTATTTCTTGTCAGGGCAGACTGTATTGTTACAGTTTAGGGTCTAAAAATAATAACCAGAGCATAAGATAAGTGTTAATGTTCATTGATAACCTTAGCTGAGAATTCCCATTTGTATTTGATTGAGTTCTGTAACAATCTTGTTCCTTCCCAGTTGTTTTTACAAGTAGGGAAAAAAATTGTGATCTTGATTTAATTAATGAAGGTCTCTATTTGGCAATTTAGGAGAAGTGTAATGGTGACTTTCTCAAAGGGTGCTGGAGGCAAAGCAGTAGGGATCAGCACCTGAAGGATCTTCCTATGCAGCAATTTCTGCCCTGGAACAGACCACTTGCTATATATATATAGGTGGGACAAAACCGAGTCTGCAACAGTCTTATGGTACCGTGCTAAAGCCCTGCGGCCTGATTCTCCACTCCACTGCGCCAGTTTTATGCCAAGTTTCATAGATTTTTAAGGCCAGAAAGAACCATTAGATTATCTAGACAGTCCAACAACCTGTTTTTCACCGATACATGTAGTCCAGAAAGAGATCCAGTCTCAAACTGAGAAATTAGAGGGAATTCACTACTTCCCTTGATAGTTTGTTCCAATGGTTATTCATGTTCACAGTTAAATTGTGCCCTATTTCTTGCTTGAATTTGTCGGGCTTTAACTTTGTTATGCCTTTCTCCCCTATATTGAACCTGCAACCAAACTTGTTACTGACCTTATAAAAACCGAGATGTTCCAGGAACATGTTCATGTTTTGTTAGATGCTTTGTGAAGTTCTGGCTTGAGGCAAGAGCAAGGAAATGCCATGGGAAAAGGGGAGGGGAGAGTCTGGAGTTTTCCATGATTTGAAATCTTCCAGTTGAGACTGGACACCTTTTTGAAAGATCTGTTCCAGTTCAGCCAGTAGCCATTGAGCTGGATGCAGGAGCTACTGGGTGAGACTTCCCAGCTTGAGTGATGCAGGAGATCCCAGCAGTCCCCCCTGGGATATTTTTCCATAGGAAAGATGGGCTTTTCTCCATTTGTTGCATGTTCCAGGCTGCAGCATTCCCGAGTGAGGAGCTTCTGTCACTTTGGAGAGAGGTTCCCAAGCATTTCCTTGGCAGCTGGCACATGTCACCAGACAGAGACCCTGCACCAGCTCTGCTCAGCCAGCTGTTTATATCTGCTTCTTGGTGTTGAAACCAGTCTGTGAGGAAGCATTAAGTGCTAGACTATTGGACTGTCTGCCAAGATAATGCCACTTCAAGTCGACCAAGTTAGGCTCGTATAAAACTGATGTAACTGAGTGAAAAGTCAGGCTCTCCTGGTCTTTACAGGGTCATTGCCACCTGTTTTTACAGACTTTTTGTATGTTTAAAAGAGCTATAACATGGGTATGTCCCATCTACACAGGTAAGATCAAACATTGTGACAAGATATCCTGATATAGCAGAAATTGCTCTGCAGCTGGCTCATAGTATAGTGGCCAACTGGGTCTATGTGACTATGAAGGGCGAAGTGTAAATGTAGGGGGAAAACAAGATAAATATACATATTCTTCTTGCAAGCTTTTCTTCTCTTTTTTGTTTTTGTGTTTTCCTTCTCCTCAAACACTTTCCCTCACATGCAGGTGGCTATGAATCACAGGCTAAGCCCAGAATGTTTTTTTTTTTTTGACTCCTGAGGGATTTAAATACCTAGTTCCCATAAATTTAATGAGAATTTGAGATTCAAATTGCCTGGCCTCCTTTCAGAAAAATCTCTGCCCTACTTTCTGTATTAAGTTTATGCTGAAGTAGCTCAAACAGATTTGTTTGAATTTCCTGCTGTTCATTTAAGGCAAGAAGCTGTGCTCCTTAAGAGAGCAAACAGCAGTTTATGCTATTATTCATGGTCAAAGATGTTCTGTAGATTTCAAATTTCTTAGTAAGGGAAGAATTTTACAATGCTACTTGATCCATCTAAGTGGGAAAACAATGGCGTAGTCACAGTTTGTCCTTGGTTCATGCTGAGACCCTGAGACCCTTCCATAGGTGGCACCGTGGGTAAAAGCACTAATCATTATGAAAGAGGTCTAGCTAACGAATTATCATCTTGGCACCAGGAGTCAGGATTCCCCAGGGCTAAAGCTTTCACCAAAACATTCAGCTCTAGATGTGGACTTAATACCTACCATTAAGCAGTTACTCTGAGTGCATATGCTGTGTAGTGATTGCAAGTGTTGGTAACAAAAGAACCCTAGTGAGACTGGAGGATGAAATGGAGGATTTCAGTTCTGATGAAGATTAAATGGACTGAGAATGACTTTGTATATTACCTTTAAGGAAACCTATATCTTGCCTCAAAAGGAACAACACCTGGTGCCTTAACTGGGAAGATGATAAATCTTAAATAAACCCCAGATTTCAAGTATGTTGCTTTGGGTAGTGGGAGAAGTCTCACTGAATTTAAATTCCTGAATTGTTTGTTTGTTTGCTGGGATACATGTTCCAGGATTTACAAGCACATGAATACTTGGTTTAACAATTGAAACACTTTAAACCGTGCACATTGAGTTATTTCTTTGTCCACTGCAAACAAGCCTAAAAAATGCACCCTTTGAAAAGGTTGTGTGTAATCTAGACTGTGACTAGTGCTGTGAATATTAGCAGTAAGTAAAGGGTTGAATAACTGGAACTGAGACTACTACATGCAGACAATAACTCCAGGCAAGTCTCTTACTATATATATTGCTTTAACTTGCAATTCCAAAGACATTTAAGGACATATTTACACTAAATAAGTCACACTGGAAAAATACTTATTTCATCAATCTGGAGAGCTTTTGACCAATAATATGTCAGAGTAAAGCTCTGCCACTAGCTCCTTTTACAGTATTTTAATTTTTACTGTGTGGGAGAGGGAAATAATTGACTGCCTGTATTTTTATTTATTTCTACTAAAAAACAGACATTGCCATATAATTAAAATCATAAACAGCAATAGCAAATCAGAAGTTAACTCCTTCTGTCCACCTCCCATTTCCAAATCTAGCAACCAAACAACCAGTACACAGAGCCAAATTCTCTGCTGTTGTAAATTGGCACTCCTCTATTGAGGTCAATGAAAGTGTGCCAATTTACACCAGAAGAAAATCTGACTCCAAAATTGCTCAATTATACACTGGACCAGATCCACAGTTAGTATAAATTGAAGTAGCTCCAGTGAAGTTTACAGGTTTTCCACAGTTTACAGTAGCTGAAAATCTGGTCTACTATACATACAAGTGTAGTAAAGTAAAAACAAGACAGCACTTCAGCATATGGTTCACCTTAAGTACATGCTCAAGTCCCACTGACTTCTGTGGAATTTAAGCATATGCTTAAGTGCTGTTCTGAATTGGGGCCTAAGGTTTGTGCATGTAGAGAAGTCCCTGAATGAAAGATGGTGGTGCAGCAAAAGTATGTGTAAGTTTAGTATGTTTGTCTCTTCAAGATATCATTTAATATGCATGCAAAATGATCACCTGAGAGTTTCACAATACTCTTTTTAGGATCACCAAAATAAACGGCCCCAGGCAGACAGAACAAAATTAAATCGAGTGCTAAGAGAGAGATCTTTACCAGCAAATGATGTCCAGCATCCACCAGGAAGACTAGCAGAACCAAGACCTCAGTATCACACACATCGCAATGTATCAGAATTTGAGAACTTTCACATGGATTCGAACTCTTCTGAGGTGCTAGAACTTGAAAAAGATGACAATAATTCACTACATAGTTGGTTACCAACTAATCCCTTCGTTAATCCAATTACTCCTTTCATTAAGGCTAGTTCAGCAGCAGATTGGGAGACACACTCAAATATTATACAAAATAATTCAGATCTGGTAAACCTGAATCAGAAGCAAATCTCCATGAACTTGGCTTCATCTAGGCAGCATCTTGAACTAACAACGCATAAAAACACTACTGGGTTGAATTTATCTCCAGCATATATTAATGAAGAAAACAAGAAATATCAGCACAACTCCAGAAACAGACCTCCATATCATCAGCAACATTTACAGAATAGTTATGTTTTGGAGCCTCTTCCACCTGATGGGCACGCCATGGGGCACATGCTCCTAAACCAGAAAAGCATCATATCTACTTACAATGCTAATTTCCAAGAATCAGTAAAAGACCAAGTTTCAACTCAGAATCATAGAAAGCAATTTTATATAGACAAGAGCCATCACAACAACTCTGCTACCAACAGCTTGTGGTAAGGACCCATGTTTCAAAATGTTATTAGCATAATAGTACATGAGGCCAAGGAAGTCATATTAGAGAAGGCCAAGGAAGTGTTCAGAAAAAATCTGATACGTTCCACCACAGTAATTAATTCATAACGTATAGTTTGTTCATTAATGTTTGATTTAATAAACAGTTTAACACTATTTTTAAGCTTTGATCTTAGTGTGTTTGTACATGCAAGGACTACAAGATCAAGTTTAAGAATGGTAACTGAAAAACTGATATTAAAAGAGCAAAACAAAAAAACATTTAGTTGCATCATCCATAAACTGAGTCTAGAGGAGCCTGTTTGTACTCAACTTGTTTATACCAAAACTCAGTTTATGGCAAGGTGGAGTGAAAATCCCAAATTGCTTCAGTGCACTGCCGCTCATCTTTCAACACTTGCCTATACTGGTATTCTTCTTTAAAATCTTCCCCAGTTGCAGGCCCACCAGAAGTGGTCCTAGTGTATATAAGGTACAAGCAGCTGGTCGCATTTTTACCAATCCTGCACTTGCTCTGTTTATCAAATTCCCATCAAAGTCAAAGGTTTTGTGTGCCGAAGTTCTTAGAAGAATAAAATCTGAGACCGCTAGCATGAAAAAGGCATGAGAGGTTAAAACTATTTATATAGAGCTTGTGTGGATTGATGGTAATAAATGAAAAATCTACTTTCAATGAACGCAAAGGGCCTGATTTTCACCTACTTAAAAGGTCTGCTCCAAATCCCACTGAAATCAATGGATATCTTTTCATTGGCTTCAGTGAGCTTTGGATCAGGCCCAGACTTTGCCCCAATTGACTTCATGAAGTTATTCCTGGTATACATGGGTGTGTGAATGAGATCAGAATCAGTCACAAGTGGTCATGTTCACTTCTGATATCCTGAAAGCTTGCATGCGTAATTCAAAGAGTTGAAAATGTACCCAGCATACAATATCTAATGGTTTTCAAAATATGTTTGAATAGCAATGGCAATTTCAGTTTACAGATTGCTTATTGGGCCTTTGCATTGAGGTCTAAGTAAACACAATTTCCTTCTTTCATTTTGTTTTGTTTTAAAATTGAGGCCATCCCAGTCCAAACCGCTAGCAGGCCCTTCTCCAGCCACACAACTTATACAGACAATGGAACAACATCATCAAAAAATCTCTCATCTGGAAGACACTCACCTTGCTGAAAGGCAGTTCTCTGGCTTGTTTCCACCAGTAATCCCAAGGGTAGAAAGCGACACAGAGATTAATACAGAAAGAAGCGAAGGAAGCCAAGTGAAAATTAGTCGCAGCAACTCAGAAGGGTACCTGCTGCAAATGGAAAAGCAAAAACAGCTGAAAGAAAAAGGGACTGGGAAGGTAAGAAAATATGGGTGAGTTAGAAACCAATTTTATATTGCTGTTTCCTCCTCTGATTAAATTAGTACTTTGTGCTTGTTATCCATAGATCTCAAAGCGCTTTAAAAGGGGTATTATTCCCATTTTACAGAAAGGGAATTAATACTCCAAGAGGTTAAGTGACATGCCCAGCATCAAGCAACTCAGTGGCAGAAGCAGATATGGAAAAAGAAAATAACTAGTAGCTGACCTGACCTACTCACTCCCACACTTTATATTCCAAGGAGTTGAAGCAATTCACCACTGCATCTTTCCATTCCACTTTTCAGAGACGGTCACCTGCTAGAACACGTGGGGCACTGTTGATCCTTTAAGTTAGTCCTGTGCTAAAAAGGTTGAGAAAGGAGCCATTTGTATAGGACAGCAGGTAGTCAGGCCTCAAGTCTGAATAAGTTGTTATCCTTGTCATGCCCATTTACCAGTCAGATCAAATCTCTTGGTTTCCAAGGGAATTCAAACTGAACAACATTAAAAGTTACAGGATTTGTGAAGCTAATGTTATAAACATTATTCCAGGTCTTCTGACAATCCCATTCTGATCACTTATTAAAACTGAGCTCTTTGTCTCTTCTGTGTGTCCAAATTTCATACTGTAACCATTTAACGCCGATGTAATGGAACAGTATAAAGATATCCTTGTACACCCATGACAAATTAAATGTTTAAGAAGTTAGCTGGTCTGCACTGAGAAATGCAGCTAAGCTGGAATAATTATTCATGTGCTTCATCTAGGAGGCAGTTTGTGTATTGCTGCTTGACTGCCTCTAAGAAGGGTTAGCTGGATTAAGATAGTAACTACAGGGCAGATTTCCTTCCTTTTCCATTCCCTGTGTTCAAGCCATTGTTTTTTGTCCTTTTTTCCCCCCAATAACTTTCTCACAATTAAACGTCTGAAGAATTTTGTGGAGAATTGGATTGTTTATGTCTCACAGTACAACCCAGCTTCTCACATTAAACAGAAGTCCATACAAACACACCAAGGTCAAATTTAATTCACACATGTTTTGGCTTTGAAAATATAATGGAAATTACTACAGCTGCTTGAGAAAAACCTGGATTAATTCCATACAGCTAAATGGTTAACTCCTTGTATTAGCTTTAGTTTAAAAAACAATTATATAATTGTCCATTAAAAAAAGATTTCAGATACTTGACTCAAAACAAAAGTCTAATATTTCTAATAGAATATAGATTTCATTTGTTTGCCAGTTGGGTCTGACTTAAAACATCATCTGAAGAAAGTACTTCTTTGCTGGTAGAAATTCTTTTGGCATTTCTGTAGCCACTCCATTATTAGAATTACTACAGCAGAAGGCCAGAAAGAAAATAAAGCAAACCAGAGTCTGGATTATTAAGCATTTTCACTGGCACACTTTTAAAATTTTGCCCAGCTATAGAAGTTAATTGAGTCTGTTTGGAACAGATGTAACTTGATCCAGGAATGCCCAGCCCTCCCCAGACAAGCCAGAAAAGCACCTTATCCTGGAGCTAACATAGTGGATGGTTAGAAATGGATTAAGATTAAATTCTGGTTCCCCATACAAACAACTAAAAAAAGGGTTTTGCACGGGGGATCAGCACAGAGCAGAAGAGAAATGAAAGTGCTCCCAAGCAGGAGGGTGGGTGCAGTGCCCTTGTGTGGGCTTAGTTGAGGCCATTGCAACAAAAACATAGTATGTGATTCCACTAGCAATGACCTTCCTTTTTGCCTGCTCCAGCCAATTCACTTGTAAAGGTTTTGTTCCATACTAGTACTGTTAATTTTTAACCTTTTCAGGTGAATGATTGCTTCCAACTAAAAAGGGTGAAGGGGTGCTGCTCACAACACTGTCACGTGGCCAAATGAGGTTCCATATAGCAGTATTATTGGGAAAAAGTAAAGTTTGCAATCCCTAGTTATTAGGAACTGGGTTCAAAGTCAACCTAATTAGAAGGTTCTCATGTGACTTATGGCATTTCTGAGAATGGAAGTATAAGGGCACTCAAAGATGCAAGAAGAATTTGACTAGCCTCATGGGAAAACAGTGTCTAATTGTCGTGCACCACCAGGTTAATATTGTAAAGGAGTAGACTCATAGACTCATAGACTCCAGGACTGGAAGGGACCTCGAGAGGTCATCGAGTCCAGTCCCCTGCCCTCATGGCAGGACCAAATATTGTCTAGACCATCCCTGATAGACATTTATCTAACCTTCTCTTAAATATCTCCAGAGATGGAGATTCCACAACTTCCCTAGGCAATCTATTCCAGTGTTTAACTACCCTGACAATTAGGAACTTTTTCCTAATATCCAACCTAAATCTCCCTTGCTGCAGTTTAAGCCCATTGCTTCTTGTTCTATCATTGGAGGCTAAGGTGAACAAGTTTTCTCCCTCCTCCTGATGACACCCTTTTAGATACCTGAAAACTGCTATCATGTCCCCTCTCAGTCTTCTCTTTTCCAAACTAAACAAACCCAATTCCTTCAGCCTTCCTTCATAGATCATGTTCTCAAGACCTTTAATCATTCTCGTTGCTCTTCTCTGGACCCTCTCCAATTTCTCCACATCTTTCTTGAAATGCGGTACCCAGAACTGGACACAATACTCCAGCTGAGGCCTGACCAGCGCAGAGTAAAGCGGAAGAATGACTTCTCGTGTCTTGTTTACAACACACCTGTTAATGCATCCCAGAATCACATTTGCTTTTTTTGCAACAGTATCACACTGTTGACTCATATTAAACTTGTGGTCCACTATGACCCCTAGATCTCTTTCTGCCATTCTAAAATGACATACAGAGTCATTTTAGAAACTATTCCATATTGTTTTCATAAGATAAAGGGAATCTCTGACAACAGAGCACTTTGTTGATTGGATTTATGAGCTGTGGGATTTTTTCCAAGAAGTTTATTAATTTAAAGCTACCTGACCAGATTCTTCTCCGTTACGTCAGTGTAAATTAGGGGCAGCACTGATGACTTGAATGTAAATCAGGAATAATTTAACTTGTGTAACTGAGATCAGAATTACACTTAGTCTACCCAAACCATCTTCTAGAGCCTCTACCTTCGTCCCCAGGTCTTCCTCCCCTTCTGGGTGAAATCCTGACTCCACTGACTCTGGCCATTGATTTCAGTGAGTCCAGGATTCCACCTTGTGCCTTCTCTCCCCCCGCCGTCACTGACTTTGCTATCCCAGGCACAAGGGCTTTAGTTAGTTACCAGGAGAAGGATACATATGAACTTCTCTTTTATTACCGAAAACAGGGTGTTTTCTGTAGTTTTGCTACAGGGCTTTGTTCAAAAGTTCTGTTAATGTAATAACTGCCAAATGCATTGTCATTTTAAGCTGTTTAACAGAATTCAGCTCATGAAGTGCAAGACTGGCAAATTACAAAGTGGCAGGGGTTTGCCTGTTAGTCATTCAAATGCCTACATAATATGAGAAATTTTTAAAGGAATATTATCACAGGAAATAAATTACATTCATTCAACCTTAAGTTTGCTCACTTTACTCATAAAGCAAGTGCCAAAGTTAAGGTTGAGCATGCAACCCAAATTCTGCCCATTTTGTGCATATCCATTACACACCATCTTTAATTATGTGATCATATGCTGTAGTACAAGCGGAAATTATTCATGCACCTTAAATACACAAGCATTCATGTGAATGCTTTACATTTCAATAAACTGTCTTTATTTTCAAACTGTTTTCTGTACTCCCTGGCAAAAACTTTCAAAAAGGCAAACCCATTTTTCTCCTGTTCTGTGATTATACCTGGGAATGTAGTTTATAGTAGGACATACCTGCTGAGGGTAAAGACACCTTTAAGACTTTTGCATTACTGAGGGGGACTTTTGCCCTCTATGCCAACAGTTAAAGGAAGATGTATTTGATTCTGTCTTAGCCTTCTAGGCCAAGAAACTACATGAACCTGGATGTGAAGCTTGGAGGCCTTGGACCTGACTATGAAGCAGTCAGAGAGAAAGTAAGTGTCACAAATAGCATTTTGCCTGCCTTTTTTGTCTCAAAGTTATGCCAAGTAACCTGATGTAGAATGCACTGGAGATGAAAGCACAGTTGACAAAGTAATTTAAAACTCCCTAGTAGGTTATGCCCTTAACTCAAGCTAAATATTAAATTCCAAAGAGGACCGTCCTTCTGAGTGTTAGGAAAGCAATTAGTACATAGATGGGCATTACCATCAAATAAACAATAAAGATAATGTTCTGGTCAGGCATCTGTTAACCACGCCATTCATGAGTCCAACTAAGACAATAAAACAAAACAAAACGCTCAGATCTCTTGTACCAGTTAGGTTAAGAAGTAGCCCGTTTTTTTTTCCATGTGCATCTCTCTTGCCAGGTGCCCTCTCTGATCCATATAAACAATATTGATGCAGGTCCATGGCCACCTAGCACATCTTGCCTATCATTAGGCTGCACCCCATCGCTCTCTGGAATTTTTTATAGAACACTCAAACTTCCAGCCACCTGTGCTAAAAGAGACTCTCCTTAGCAATACAGGGTTTGTTACACAGCTGAACAATTCTGCTCATCCGTTAGCACTCATTCACACTAGCCAGTTCATTGCAAAACTATGTATAAATATGTGCTAGATTTCAAGACTTGGTTTTCACAAAACCCACAGGTAATTTTTATAGATTCATAAGTCGGAAGGGACCACTGTCATCATCTAGTCAGATATCATGCATAATATAGGATAGGATTTCCCTGAATTAATTATTCATTCAAGTGGTTGAACAAGAATATCTCAGTTAGAAAACCCATCACAACCACTGATAAGTCGTTCTAGTGGCTAATTACTCTCATTTAAATATATATACCTTATTTCTAGTCTCAATTTGTCTAGCTTTCAATCATTGGATTAACTTTCAGTCATTAGAGCTTGTTATATCTTTGTCTGCTAGATTACAGAACCCTTTACTATCAAACTAAGGCATGTTTTCCAATCCTTTAATTATTCTTGGGGCTCTTCTCTGAACTCTCTCCAATTTTTCATCAGCCTTCTTGAATGGTGGACACCAGACCTGGACACTATATTCCAGTAGCTGTTACACCAGTGCCAAATACAGAGGTCATATAATCTCCATATTCCTACTCAATATTCCTCTGTTTCTAAATCCAAGAGTCACATGAGCCCTTTATAGCCACAGCGTTGCGCTGGGAGCTGATCATCAGTTGATGGGCCACCGTGAACCCCAAGTCTTTTTTTCAGAGTCCCAGTTTCGCAAGATAGAGACCTCCATCCTGTAAATATGGCCTACATTCTTTGTTTCTAGATATGACCTTTCATTCAGCTATATTAATACATGTATTGATTGCACCTAGCTTGGCAAAAGAGCCAGATTATTCTGTAACAGCAACCCATCCTCTTCATTATTTACCACTCCCCCAATCTTTGTGTTTTCTGAAAACTTTATCAGTAATGACTTTATTTTCTTCCTAGTCATTACAAAAATATTAAATAGCATAGAATGAAGAACAAATCTTGAGGGACCTCATCAAAAATCATCAAATTGATGATTCTCCATTTACAGTTAGATTGAGACCTAACCCCACTTCAATAGGTGCCACTGATTTTGTATCATTCTAGTTTCTTAATCAAAATGTCATGTGGTACCAAGACATCTACATTTATTATACCACTATATTGTAGTAGCACATCCTCACCTCGTGGGCGCCCCTTTGTCTCTGGTAGCAGAGTTGCATGGAGTCCTTTTCTGTCTCCTCTGCCTTGGCTGTCTTTTGGACCTGCAGCAGCCTCTCTCAGTCTGTGTCTTCTCCTGACTCTCCCTCTGGGTGTTCTGTGGCTTGGCCTTCCAACCAAGTCACAAAAAATGTAAACCCCTGCCAGGGCAGCACGAGCAAGTCCAAATAAAAGTCCACACAAATCTTCAAAGTAACAGCCCTTCCGCCCCTCTCGGGCTTCACTTGTTAACTCTACCTCAGGCCTACCCCACCAGGAGCCTCAACTGCTAGTGTAGTTTGCTCCTCTGCTGTTTCCTGTCTATTAAACCCTATCCCAGGCCTTCTCTCCACCAGAGAGACCTGTCTTCTAGGCAGTCTCTCTTGACATGAGTTCCCTCAGTCTGCTTGTTAGGCCTAGCTCTGCCTCCTCTGGCCAGGAGGCAATTAGTCAATCGCCCCTCCCAGGTGCAGAGCATGACTAATTGGGTTTCTTTCCCTGGCCTTGCAGATGATGGAGATTATGCCCCATCACATACTTTTATCAACTCAGTTTGTAATCTCATTAAAAAAAGAAAACAAGTCAGTTTGAGAAGATCTATTTTCCATAACCCTGTGCTGAGTAACATTAATTATATTATCCATCTAAACCAGGGATCTCAAACTCAAATGACCATGAGGGCCACATGAGGACTAGTACATTGGTCCAAGGGCTGCATCACTCTCTCTCTCTCTCTCTCTCTCTCTCTCTCACACACACACACACACACACACACACACACACACACACACACACACACACACACGTGCTCCCGGCCCTGCCCCCACTCTACCCCTTTCATGAGTCCCTGCCCCTGCCCCACCTCTTCCCACTGCTTCCCCTCTATTCCAACCCCTTCCCCAAATCCCCGCCCCACCTCTTCGCTGCATCCTCCCCTGAGCGTGCGGCTTCCCGCTCCTCCCTCCTGGAAAGAACAGCTGTTTGGCAGCGGGAAGCACTTGGAAGTAGGCAGAGGAGAGGGGATGTGGCGCACTGGGAGGGATTGGGAGCGGCAGGTGAGGGGAGCTTGGCGGCCACAGGAAATAACTTGGGGTGGGGGCACAGGAAGCTTGCCGGGCCGCGTGTTTGAGACCCCTGATCTAAACTCTTTATTACAGTCCCATATCAGCTATTCCATTACATTGTGGAGGATCTATGTCCGACTGACAGCCTACCATTACCAAGGACATCTATTTTACCTTTTTTTAAAATATTGCCACAACAAAAGTGTTCTTCCAGTGCTCTGGATCTTCTCCAGTGTGCTAAGACTTGTTCACTACCAACATTAATAGTCCAAATTTCCTTTGATATCATGGATATCTGTCCAGAAAACTCATGCATGCACATAAAAACATAGAAGTGTATAATAGAAGGAGGGACAATTATATCTCTGATAGATTCATTCCTCTAGTTTTGTAGCTCCCAGAAGCAGGTATCCATTAAAGGAATTTTCAGCAGGTGAGTATACAACTGAAGGCAAGTCCAAACTGCTTTGTTCTTCCTGTGGTAGTTGAAATGTACAGGAATGACTTTAACATGATTGAGCTGCACTGTCATTCACAGTCCAGAAGACAGTCTTATTGAACCTTGGAAGAGAAAATGAAAGTAAATACAGTAAAGTAAGTGCAACAGGGAAGTAGCTGAATGCACATTACTCACTATTAAGCAAACCTCTGATCTTACTGTGCCAAAGAGGAGATGATTGTCAGAGAAAGAGTCTGAATGAAAAATATCATTTGACCTCTTCACTGCCAGTGACTTTACTAGTTACATTAAGCAGATATACATCTCACGTGCTGCAGAACATATCCTGCGTGCTCTTGCACCTCACTGATAAGACAACAACTATTTATATTTATATAGCATCCTTCACAGAAATATCGCAGAGCATTGCGTAGCGAAAATGATAAAATCAGCAGCCCTTTGACAGTTTAAAAGCTACAGTGATTTCTTCAGCCTTACAGTAAATGAGATAGATTGGTCATCTCAAATCTATATCAATAGAGAGAGGTGCATTGCTACAAAATGGCCTTCGTCCATACAGCAGAGGGTTCTGTCTCTTTTTAACACTTTGGCAACATTTGTATAGCTTGTCATGCCAATAAAGTGTTATTAAATTACAATGGGGGGAAAAATGAATGTTGACACCAGCGCCTAACTGGGGCAAACTAAAATACCATGCTGAGCCTGAGAGTAACAAATGATTGGAAACAGAGACAGAAAATGAGTTAAATAAATGGACTACAGTTATTCAAGGCTTTAAATGCAGTAGAAGGACTTTAAAAATCAATGCAAAACTGCACAGGTAGCTAGTGCAACCATTTTAGAATGGAAGTAATATGCTGAAACAGGTATGTGGTAATAAAGAGGCAAGCTGCTCCATTTTCAAGTAGCTGCATCCTCGATATAACAAAGGAGGAGCTCTTGAAAATAAAGAATTACAGTTCTCTAACCTTGAAAAACTAGATTTTTAAGAAGTTCTTGCTGAGCAATGATTAGTGGCATTTTAAACAGCCTCACGGGCGTAAATGGGAAAGTCCAGCAGTAAAGCGGTTAATAAACTGGTCCCTCAAAACCTTAAATAACCATTAAATATTTCACTTGCCAGACTGAAAAGTTAAATAAGCAAAAGGAATATGCAAAGCAAGTTAAGGAATACAACATGAAGAACGTTGCTACTGCACAGAAATCACCAGCAAAACCTCCGATCAAGTCATCATTATCAAGACATAAGGTCAGACTGGAAAGCATCTCATTAGATGGGGCTAGAACTCTCATTAAAGTGAGAGGAAGAGGGCTTGAGAGACTGGACTCTGCATGTGTCCATGGACCTCCGAGAACCATGGAAAGTGAATTCCTAGAAAAAATTTGGGTTGGATGCCAAAAGAGGTCTCCCATTGCCATTTTTATAGTCTTTTAAAACAATCCCAGACACTTCTAATACAGAGAGTTCCTCAAGATCACTTACCTATTAATTATTTTTGTACATTCCTCATTGTATTCCTTCTCTTGTCAAGAAATTTATCAGCCTTCAAACTAACCGGAATGAAATTGGAAAGGGACTCCACTTACATCAGTCTAAGCTTTGATTTTAAAGTCTTCAAAGTATCTCAACATCTTATCATTTTAGACCTTTTGTAATGTACATTTTGGGGAAGGGAGGGGGGGTCTATTATAGAATAAATCTCTGGTTTCTGAAACCTGCCACATTTAGGCTATGAGGAACTCACTGCCACAAGGTATCACTGAGCACAAGAGCGCAACAGGAATCAAAAAAACAGAATTGATATTTATAAAGGCTTGTGAGAATATACAAAATTATAATAGTAAATACTATTTTTGTTATAAAAAGTTTTGGAAGGGATATAAACCTGCATGCTTCAAGGCATAAGGCAACGTCTAACTCAGGGATCAGCAACCTTTGGCATGCAGTCCGTCAGGGAAAGTCACTGGTGGGCCAGGATGGTTTGTTTACCTGCAGCATCCACAGGTTTGGCCGATTGCAGCTCCCACTAGCTGCAGTTTACTGTCCTAGGCCAATGGCGGCTGCAGGAAATGGCACGGGCCAAGGGATGTGCTGGCCGCTGTGGAGTTTCTTGCACCCGCCTTTAAAGCATCTGGTACTGGTCACTTCAAGATATGGAATTATTCCATCATTAATCTGATCTAATATGAAAATTCTTATGTTCTCCTGCCATTTTAAAAGTGTTGTTCTGATTTTGTTGTTAATTTCAAACTTCTTTCAATCTTTATATTATTAGGCTCTGGAATATGCTAAGAAGATTCCTAAACCAAAACCTTTCTCAGCAAAACAATCAGTTGAAGAACCAAAAGAGGAAAGAACTCCAGCACATACTTTAAAAGGACAGAATTTACCTCAGATTTCGTCACTGAAAACTCTGCAAAACAGGCATGAAATAGAGAAGCAAGTTGTGGATGCTTTCAAAACCCTTCACATTTTATAATAAGTTTGAAATTATTAGGGAGCTGTAGAGGGTAGACAGTATCTGAACTGTTTACATGGTGCATTAAATTATGTATGTTTCCCAGATACAGAATTTCAGGACTCCACTACTTAAATAAGAGCCTCTACCATCAAAAAAAAATTGATTTCAAAAGGTGAAATATTTTCAGATCAACTGTGCTTATTTTAGTCTAATTTTACTATAGCCAAATTATTATTTTTTAAAACATAATCTTTATTTTAGAATAGAATTATTTTTATTCTATTTTTTCCTTCCTTGGAATATCCTGATTCAGTTGCTGCCTCTTTCTGAGCAGTTATCCAGAAAGAGTGTCGAGTGGATTTTGGTGCCTACAGGGTTCAGTAGGAGTTTTGTGAATTGCAGCAGAACCTAAACATGGGACTTTGATGCCTAAACACATTTGCAAATCTAGCTCTGTATGTCCTATTAGTCTTTCCCAAAATGCTCGTTCTTTTTATGCTGTGAAATCAACCTACAGCTACTTACTAAAACATTTTTTATATTTTACATAATAAACTTTTAAAAGTATTTCCATCAAACCTAAAAACCATCTGAGTAACTCTGTGGATGTGTCTATCATTATTTCTCTTAATATAACTTGAACTGAAATGAAAACAAGACCATTTCCATGATGCTCACTGAGCCATTGACCAAAGAGACATGAATTAATGATAAAATATTTTAGCTCTGGCCCACGTTTCCATGACTGGGAGTAGACAGGTGTCAGAGATATTAGCAGCAATATATGATTAAAGAGCACCTTGTGTGTATATGGTGCTTTCCAAACACATAAGCCCTAGACCCTGCTCCAAAGCAGCTGACTGCTGGTTTTAGACAGATAAGTACAATACAATGGTAAAATAAGAGAGACCAAAGATGGCAGAGGAAGATCTGCACAGAAGGCTTCATTTACAGAGAAGGTAGACAGGTTTCAGAGTGGTAGCCGTGTTAGTCTGTATCAGCAAAAACAACGAGGAATCCTTGTGGCATCTTAGAGACTAACAACACATTTATTTGGGCATAAGCTTTTGTGGGCTAAAGCCCACTTCATCAGATGCCTGGAGAGGAAAATACAGTAGGAAGATATATATAGCAGTACATGAAAAGATGGGGGTTGCCTTACCCAGTGCAGGGGGTCGAGACAAATCAGTTAAAGTGGGCTATTATCAACAGGATGAAAAATCACTTTTGTAGTGGTAATCAGGGGGGCTCATTTCAAACAGTTCAGAAGGTAGAGAGAGCAGTGGGGCTTGCTACATCAGCAGTGGGATCCAAAACCTCCTAAAATCAATGGAAATACTCTCTCTGCCTTAAATGGGCCGGGGGGTGGGAAGCCATTCCAAATATAGTGGCATCACGAATAAAGCCATAAAGCTGAGAGTGGGAGAAGGTGACAAAGGAAGCAACTGAGAGGATTTGTAGGAGCACAGAGTGAGTAGCAGGAAAGAGAGTTGGGATGTAGAGCAAGGCAAAAAATGTGAGGACTTTTGAAGGTGAAGACAGAGAGCTTGAACTGGATGCGATAAAAGAAAAAAAGCCAGATTCAGCATTGTCCCATGGTCAGGGCACTGGACTAGGGTTGGTCACTTGATTTCTGTTTACAGTTCTGCCCTGGACATGCTGTGTGACCTTGAACAAGTCACTTCACCTCTCTGTACATGGGTACTGCCCCTGCTACCCCCACTCAGATCCCCTGGATATGTATTCAGATGGCTAGCGCAAGCTGCTGCCTGTTCCCAGCTATCTCACTATTTTTAGCACACTAGCTCAAGCAGAGCTAGACTGTGCATATCTGTTTGAGCTGGGAAGCACAGTCCCAGCTGCAGTATAGATCTGCCCTAAATATATGTAAAGTGCCAAGCACAGTGGGGTCTGATTTCTTTGGAGCCCTTATATGCTACATAAGAAAAATAAACTAGTTAAGAGATGTAAGGAGGGAAAGACGTGGTCAGAATGATGGAAAAGGAAAATGTAATCAAGTCTTGTAAGGAAAAAAGACAGAAGTCTGACCCAGTCCCAGCAGTTAAGCCAGAGCTGATTCTTTCATGTTTTATATAATGTAGTAATCTCTAATTTTTCGCCCAACAATTTTACAGGTTTGGGACCTTAACAAGTTTTTAATTTAAATACTTGTGCCGGATTTAATTTAAAAGTAAACCGGTACATCTTAAATTAAAAAGGGGGGAAAAGACAACCACCTCATTGTATTACCTTAATATCCGCAACATTTTCTTTCTTTAAAACAAACAAAGAGGAAGCTGTTGGCAGATTGTTCAGGAACGAAGCCAAACTAAAACGCTCCCAATAATGAAGAAAGTAAAACATGAACCAAACACAGGCCATCAATAGTGATACAATAATTAATTACGCAATTGTTTCTTCCTTATTGGTTCATGATTCATTGTCACAACATCACAGCAAGCCCACGAGTTTAGAGCCTCATCTAGGGCAGGAAAATGCAGACAAGTAATGGCTCTTCATCTAGACAATCTGTTATTAGCTAGAAGTAGTCTGAAGATACACTGAGAAACTGAGCAGAACACTGAGGCTAATCAAGAATTACACTTTTGATAGGAAACAGCCTTTAACAGATTAAGTGTAAGATAATAAACAGATGTGATTCTTATGATGGTTCTGCTTCTTTAACTGCGTAAACGAAGAATTAAATCCACAGATGAAACATGATAAGGAAACGCACAGAAAAGGAGTGTTGGAGAACACATACTAAACATCTTTTTGAAAGTAGGCAATTTCTGCAGGTTCTTGTTGACTCTTGGGTTTGTTTTCATCATACATTGTCTGCATAATAGATATAGAATCCTGGTCCTGACTCCATAGTTATGATTGCATCCAGGTTCCATCATAAGCCCCACCCCCAATATATTTAACTGTGAATATTTGGCCTGAAAATTGCCTGATTTACTCTCCGGGCAAAGGAGAATTTTCCTGACAAGTTTCCAAAGAAAAAACAAAAATTCAAAAATAACCTGGATTTGAAATTTTGACCAGTATCTTAAATTCCTTTGGATCCTACTAGCCCCAAAATGCCTAGTTACTACTCCTTCATACTTTCTGTGCAGTTAAATCGCCTTGAAAACAAATGTGTGGGTTCACTTTAAAAGAAAACAAGTTGTCGTTAAGGCAAGTCATTTAGAATAGCTGGATCTAATCAAAATGATTATACTGTATGTGTTGGAGCCGAGGTCCATAGAATCCTCTGGCCTAAGCAAAGTTTGGTCTTGTTGAAGGTATGCAGTTAAAGGATTAATTGGGGAATACAGCCCAGAGAGTGAATGTGAAAGGCTTAAGTCTCTGTGGATGTACTGACTTTTCTGTAAAAGGTAAATATGGAAATTAGTTCTGAGAAATATTTTTAGTCTTCTAATGGGTTAATTCAGGACTTTTGAATAGTTAGATGCAAACTCCTACTAAGAGTTGAAGGTAATGTCACAAGTTAGCAGGAAGACCATTTTGCTTAATAAAGGCAGGCCATTGAAAGACTTCAGTTGACTTCTGTGGGCTTTGAATCCCACTCTAAATTATTGAAATCACTCCATGCTGTCAAACACTGGGAAACAAATAGCTCCTAGAATTGATAAGGAGCTAAGCATCAGTGCCATATGTCATTGGAAAGGTTGCTTTCCCTAGATTTGAAATGAAACCTTGATTACTTGGGCCTTGATTCAGCAAAGCACTTAAGCATGTGCTTAAAAGCTTTGCTGAATGATTACCTTAAAACAGGGAGACTTACAATCATTTTGGTCTATTTACCATAAATAATATGGAATCACTGGAAACGTGCATGAGAAAATTCTCTACGTAGAGGTCTGGTTCAGGTTATGTGCAAAACATTTTGCACTTAAAAGTACAGCAGCAGGCAACTGTTTTGCAGCTTTCAGTGGATCCAGGACAAAAATTGTCCCTTCTTGGATTTTGGATTTGCTCCCTCTTACCTTTTGGCCCTTCAGCTCTGTTTATCCTCAGAAGTCACATTACACAGACAGTTCCATACCATGCCAGTTAGAATTGCTGTCCTAATTATATTTTTTAAATAAAAGGGTAACACTTGGAAGCATTTCTGGGGAAGGCCATAAACTTGTTGCCTCCGCTTAAAAGTGATAATCCCCCTTTAATACAAACCTGAAGCATCTATTTTTAATTGAACTTTTAGATGAATATCAAAGAGCTATTTATGCGTATCTAATATTTTAATTAGCGTATATTCTCAATTTAACCCATTAAATCCCCTTTGATGATCTCCATGTTTAGTGCTTAGCCCCAGATGCTAGAGATAATGAATACTGGACCTTTTGATTTAATGAGAACTTCTGCCTTTCTAGCCTGTCTCCCTTTGTATCCTGTTTTTCCCCTCTGCGCTATAGAATTCAGTTAATTGAAGGAGTCTCTCACCAGCACATATTAAGGAGTCGAAATTAGCATCCCTTTTCTGATTAGAAAATGCAAGCAGACATTTTCCCTTTGATCTCAGGATTGAGTTGAAGTAGGCAACAGCCCCCTGAAAATGAGCTGATGGCCTTATTATTAGGCTAAAATGCAGATGCGTCCATGTGTTGCAAAATGCTTAATGTCTTAATTGATCACCTTCTTCACTGTTTGTCATCCTGGTACCTTTTATAGATCATGTAAACTCGGGGGGGGGGGGCGCGTGTTTTGGTTTTTTTTTTAAATAGTGACCTTTTAAGGAACATTAAAGGGCACCCACCAATTTCCCTGCACCCCCAATACTAAAATTTTATCAATAAGCCCTGTAATTAATAGGATGCTTCCCCACGGCAAAACAATAAATAGTCGCATGAACATGATCCTCTTGCAGACCATTTGCAAAGGATTGTATTTTCCCCAAGGTGAAATTTGAAGAGGTAATTTTCAGTGTGTGCGCAAAGGAAGTCTTTTGATCTGCTTTGATAGTCATGCAAATTCTTTTTGCACCGAACAGATAACAAGGGACTGCACAAGTAAGTGATGAGCATCCATCTGCTCAAAAGCAAAGGCCAAAACTTAATGTAATTCAAATGAGAAAAAGACAAAGAATTGAATAAGAAATTGGCTTGAAGTTTGCATTAAGCATTTGGGACCACATTAATGTTGACTTAGGCCCTTACTTTCATAATGAAATCAATGGGACTATATGGCTATGCATAGAGTAAAGTGTTACTCACATGAGTATGGGTGGTAGAATCAGGCCTTCAAACAATTAACCACGATGCATCCGAGATTGTGCCTCCTCTGGCTCTGTAGAGTAGTGGCGGGAAATGTTAGAGCAGCATACCTCCTCTGCAACTTCCTCCAGGCTACCTTCATCAGAGTACATTGTCAAGCTGGATCCCTTCCCTCCATGAGCCAGAGCTGTTGTGTGTGGCTACAGTCACCTAATGGTGGTAAAGTCAGCAACATGCCCTGAAACAACTTGTGGCGAGCTAGGACGCTTAGCCAGGTGGTAGGTGTCACCTTGCTGAGGTGGGGATACCTCAATGATATTTACATTAAGGATATCTAAAGAATCTCTCTTTCCCCCCCCCCCCCGCAAAAAAAGTAACATACTAAATCTATTTTTATTTCTTGAAGATATAATTGGTTTTATGCAAATATTATATGGATGTAAATATCTGGAGTTCTCTTATATGTAATTATTCTTCCTACTGTGTCTTTTCTTGGTTTCCTCTCAAAAACTCTCTTTTTTGGGTCATCCTCCCTCTCCCCAGATGGGTTTGATTTTTATAGTCAAAAAATATTGTGCTGTGAGGCTGAAAACGTGCCTGAAAAATGAATGTCATTAGCATGTGGATTTTTCACCACTGGAGATCGTGTATTTAACCAAAGAGACGATAAGTTCTGTTTTCCAAAAAATCCCATCTAACAGCCACATTCATCCCTGGCATGCTCAGTGGAGTAGTCAGATTGCCAGCGAACTCAGTGGAATTACAGTACGTAAACCCATGATTGGGGCTCCTAGGCTGTATGCAAATACAAATAATAAATAATATTCATTTGGCCTCATGTTTATACTTCATCGTATCTGAAAATTGGCACACAGATCTAAATTGAATACGGCCTCCCTGCACAACCGTTGCACATGATGGTGAGACAAAAATGCAAACGCTTCAGCAGAGTAGGAAAATTCATTTCACAAGGAAATAATGAAACATACAAATTCATGCCTGTCTTGAACGGAATTACACTGGGGTGGATTTGACTCAGATTGGATGTTTTTAGAAAACAAAGCAAACCATTATCCCTTGAGTATAATAAGTGAACTCCAGTAGAGAGTAATGCCTTTACTGGCCTGTGGTTACAGGCTTACGTCAGTGGTGTTATACCAGTGAAAAACTTGGACCAGTGCCTTAAAGATCTTCCACCACTTCCCTTTGGAAACAAATTCTGCAATAGATGTGATCACCAGAGGGAATTATTTCCTAATACTCAACATAAATACTCCTGGCACAAGAATAAATGAGTATGTGTATAGAGGGTGAGATACGGCAGTTGATTTGGCTAGAGAAGCGGCTTCTGTGAACATGGAGTGGTATAGAGGGACAATAAATGCAACATCAAGCTCTACTGATAACAGCTGGCAAGAATGAGTTAAAGAAGCTAGCCTTACAGAAGAGAGCTGTTTTGAATGGAAGTGCTACTGAGCCAAAAACATGGATACAGCAGATGCTATAAAACTACCCAACAGCTCATGCAATCACTGATTGTAAGTGCAGAGAGGGCAGCTGCAAGTAATGCCATATGGTTAGTTTTCCACGTACCATGAGGATCACTTAAATCAATTTGCCTTGCCTCAATACTTATGGCAAAGCCAGCATAACGCATTGCAATGGAGAATTCAGTCCCCTTGGCAGTAGCAAAGCAACCACTAAGTAGCATTAGTGATAGATGGCAAAGTATAATAAAACATAGAGTTCAAGTGTC
Source organism: Gopherus evgoodei (assembly GCF_007399415.2). Taxonomy (NCBI): domain Eukaryota; kingdom Metazoa; phylum Chordata; order Testudines; family Testudinidae; genus Gopherus; species Gopherus evgoodei. Next base: position 13,387,644 of record NC_044340.1, on the reverse strand, counting down.
ATGCATTGGTCACAAAAATGAGGAGGTTAGTTCAGCAGAAATTAAAAAGGGACAGTGCCAAAAGTGAAATCCCTGCAAGGTGCATGGAAACTTTTTAAAGACACCATAATAGAGGCTCAACTTAAATGTATACCCCAAATTAAAAAACATAGTAAGAGAACCAAAAACATGCCAGGGTGGCTAAACAACAAAGGAAAAGAAGCAGTGAGAGGCAAAAAGGCATCCTTTAAAACGTGGAAGTTAAATCCTAGTGAGGAAAATAGAACGCAGCATAAAAGCTGGCAAGTGAAATATAAAAATATAATTAGGAAGGCCAAAAAAGATTTTGAAGAACATCTAGCCAAAGACTCAAAGTCATAGCAAAAAACTTTTAAGAACATCAGAAGCAGGAAGACTGCTCAACAGCCAGTGGGGCCACGGGATGATTGAGATGCTGAAGGAGCACTCAAGGATGATAAGGCCATTGTGGAGAAACTAAATGAATGCTTTGCATCAGTCTTCCTGGCTGAGGATGTGAAGGAGATTTCCAAACCTGAGCCTTTCTTTTTTAGGTGACAAATCTGAGGAATTGTCCCAGACTGAGGTGTCATTTGAGGAGGTTTTAGAACAAATTGATAAACTAAACAGTCATTAATTAGTCACCAGGACCAGATGGTATCACCCAAGAGTTCTGAAGGAACCCAAATGTGAAATTGCAGAACTACTAACAGTAGTCTGTAACCTATCATTTAAATCAGCTTCTGTACCCAGTGACTGGAGGATAGCTAATGTGATGCTGTTTTTAAAAAGGGCTCCTTAGGGGATCCCAGCAATTACAGCCTGACTTCAGAACCGGGCAAACTGTTTGAAAATATAGTAAAGAAAAAATTGTAAGACTCATAGATGAACATAATTTGTTGGGGATGAGTCAACATGGTTTTTGTAAAAGGAAATCATGCCTCACCAATCTACTAGAATTCTTTGAGGAGTCAACAAACATGTGAACAAGGGGGAATCCAGTGGATATAGTGTACTTATATTTTCAGAAAGCCTTTGACAAGGTCTCTCACCAAAGGCTCTTAAGCAAAGTAAGCTGTCATGGGATAAGAGGTATGGTCCTCTCATGGATCAGTAACTGGTTAAAAGATAGGAAACAAAGGGTAGGAATAAATAGTTTTCAGAATGGAGAGAGGTAAATAGAGGTGTCCCCCAGGAGTCTGTACTGGGATCAGTCCTATTCAACATAAATGATCTGGAAAAGGGGGTAAACAGTGAGGTAGCAAAATTTGCAGATGATACAAAACTACTCAAGATAGTTAAGTCCCAGGCAGACTGTGAAGAGCTACAAAAGGACTCTCAAAACTGGGTGACTGGGCAACAAAATGGCAGATGAAATTCAGTGCTGATAAATGCAAAGTAATGCACATTGGAAAGCATAATCCCAACTATACATATAAAGTGAGGGTGTCTAAATTAGCTGTTACCACTCAAGAAAGAGATCTTGGAGTCATTGTGGAGAGTTCTCCGACAACATCCACTCAATGTGCAGGAGCAGTCAAAAAAGTGAACAAAATGTTGGGAATCATTAGGAAAGGGATAGATAAGACAGAAAATATCATATTGACTCTATATAAATCCATGGCACGCCCACATCTTGAATATGTGGTCATGTGCAGATGTGGTCACTCCATCTCAAAAAAGATATATTGGAATTGGAAAAGTTTCAGAAAAGGGCAACAAAAATTATTAGGAGTATGGAATGGCTTCCATATAAGGAGAGATTAATAATACTGGGACTTTTCAACTTGGAAAAGAGACAACTAAGTGGGGATGTGATTCAGGTCTATAAAATCATGACTTTTGTGAAGAAAGTAAATAAGGTGCCAGTCCTCTGAGGGCGTTGTGGACCAATGCCAATCCACCCTTGGTGCCGGGGAGATAGACCACAATGTCCCTGGTGCTGGGTGTGTTCCCGCCAGACTTGGTGCCAAGGAATGATGTCACGGAGATAGAGATTGGGAACGGTGCCAGACGCAGTGTCAATCCGGCCACTGGAAGTGCCGCATCATGGCAGGTTTGCCTCTGGACAGTACCAGTATCAAAGGTACCAGAGGCTTGCCCCTAATAACTGGGGGCTGAGCTGTAGTCATCTCTATGACATCTTTTGCAGCTTGAAAAACACCTCCACCTGGCACTGCCCTGCCAGAGAGTCACTGCGTGCTGGACTTGAAGATGCCTTCTGGAGCGCTGGAGTCCACAGCAGCGACTCCTGCTGTCTGAGAGATGGGTCCTTCCTCAGGTGCAGCGAAGCATCCCCTGGCAATCCCACAGCTCTCTGAGGAGAGCACCCTCCCTCAGTCTTTTTCTGTCACTTGTGGGACACCGGGGAAGTAGAGCGGTACCTGGCCGCTGCTCTCTGTTGTGGTGCTGGGGATCGCCGGTGACGAGGGTGTCTCGTACTAAAGTCCTTCCTAGGCCCTGAGTCATGCCAGAGCGCTCTGCACAGAAGCACTCGGGCCTAAGCCTTGGTGGACTGAAGCTGCTGGACAAAGTGCAGATTCCAGCAGCTGCTTCAAACAGAAATCCGGCTCCTTTTTTGTCCTAGGTTTAAAAGCCCTTCAGATTTCGCAGCGCTCAGTCTGATGCACCTCCCCCAGACACCTCAGGCAAGAGTCATGGGGGTCACTATTTGGCATGGGAGTGCGGGAAGGGGTAAGGGGATAGGGAAAGATCCCACTCACAAACAGCTATACCAACTATAACTGTAACTATACTAACAACTAACAGCTACAAAACAAGAAAACAAGACGACCCAGGTAACTACACTAAGGGAGCACTTACAAAGCAAGCAAGTCATAGTTCCAATGGCCGCCACAGACGGTAAGAAGGAACTGAAGGGGGGTCGGGTTGGCAGGGTCATATATTGAGCGCCAAGAAGGCGCCACTCCAGGGAGGTCCCCAGCCAACCCAACAGGAGCTGCTAAGGGAAAAAGTTTCCAATGATTGTGCAAACAGCGCGCCCACACACCTGATTGGAATCGACGTGAACAAGCACTTAAAGAAGAACTAGGTGTTCTAGGCAGCAGGTTTACAATAAAAGGAAGTATTTTTTCACACAATGCACAGCCAACCTGTGGAACTCCTTGCCAGAGGATGTTGCGAAGGCCAAGACTATAAAAGGGTTCAAAAAAGAACTAGATGAATTCATGGAGTATAGGTCTATCAATGGCTATTAGCCAGGATGGGCAGGGATGATGTCCCTAACCTCTGTTTGCCAGAAGCTGGGAATGGGCGACAGGGGATAGATCACTTGATGATTACCTGTTCTGTTCATTCCCTCTGAAACACCTGGTATTGGCTACTGTCGGAAGACAGGGTACTGGCTAGATGGACCTTTGGCTGTTTTTATGTTCTTTTGTGATACAGAAATATAAAGACAGAGAATAAAAACCAGGAGTCTATCTTTAGACTATCTTTAGATAGAATATCTCCATCTTAAGCAGGTAGAACCAGAACAGTTAGTTATTCACCCTTACATAATTTTTTAAATCCATTTATATTAATAATTTGAATTATTTCAGTTGTGACTGTTCCCAGCACCATCCCTTCATTCCCTCCGCCACCACCCTTGCTTGATATCTCCAATTCAATTCAAGTCTCTCTTTCTTTAAATACACCACATATCTTTGTGTCTTCTCCTTTTCCCATAAAATGAGTGTTCCCACTCGGGTATTTGTGTACAGTAATTAAATTCCTCCTTGACCTTCTGTTTTCAAAGCTGCACATGTTAAGCTTTTGAACCCATTCCTCACAGTAAGGAGCAAGGCCTGGCTTTGTTGGGCACTACCCTAAATGATTTTCTGATCAACTCCTTTTTTTATGGCTTTGTTGCTCCAGATTCTCTATACTCTTCTTTTGTATTCAGGTTCTTATATTGCACTCAACACTGGGGTATCTGAGTGCTTTTCGAGGCCTCTGGACAAGATTTTTGCTAGTGGCTGTTTCACATGACATTTATTGGCTGACTATTTAGGAGCATAACATCAGCATCAGGCAGAAGAGGAGTAATTTGTTCTATCATTTGTGCCCTGCAGATATACAGTAAACATTCTTATTGCAGTCAGAGGGGTTTTAGAACTCTTGCTGATGTGGGATTCTGTTTGACATGTGCCTTTACCTAGCTAAGTGTTTCAACCTTTTCAATCCCATACCCAAGTTAGCACAGATAAGAGCTTTGGGGATCAACTTTCTTTCTGACAATAAAGACTGGCAGTGTGGTCATGATGCCCTGAAGCCTGCTTGCGACCATCATAGGCATGAGGGCTCATGATCTAGCTGACTCGCTCAGTTCTTTGGCTTCAAACATATACCTTCAGAGAAGTAAGCCTGGGGTAACTCTTCTCAAAAGAAGACTTACTTTCCAGCTTTGTGTTAATATTGGAGGCCAGGGGATCATGAAAAGCATTTTTTTAGAATCTGGGCAGGGGCCAAGGGAAGATGATTAGCTCAGGGCATTGCAAACAGGATACAAAGCCATCAACCCTAACTTATATCACTGACTCAAATGAAATCCAAATTAGCAATGACCAATAGTTGTTAACACTGAAGGCTTTAGATAACCTACCTAAAAAGGAGTTGATGTTTTCAGTCCAGTAGAAAAATATCCCATGTTGATCACAACATATCAGAATCAACAAATGAATCAGAGGTCAGTGACAACGTTTCATGCTTTTTCTTGTGCAAGGACTAAAGTTATAAAAGACAAACATCAATTAGGACCACAATCAAACAGGAGAGGCACCAAAACACAGAAGTCCTTTAAAAACTGTAGTGACTCTAGCATTAAACATTTCAAGGCAATCTGCTACATATTATCCATTGGGTTGTTACAGAAGTTTCTTAAGATAGAAAAGATATGCCAGGAAATCAAAGAATTTTTATTGTACCAGTACCACAATCAAAGTGAGATGCTGGCATGTGCCAGCAATAAGAGCATCAGCCTTTGCCATTAAGTTTTTCCAAAAACTGGACATTGTGTAGCAGGAGGGGGGTATAGCAGAATAAGCAACCTCACCCAGATGAAAGGTGCATTTTGCCTTATAACAATACTGGAAGACAAAAAAGATTTGGCTTGGTACTCTAAGAATCAGGACTGAAGACTCCAGGCTGAATTAAAGAATCTGCTTTCCAGGAAGTTATACTCTTCCTAGCATAAATTTGTTATGATTTTCCTAGTATGAATTCTTCTTTCCCCTTTTTTGGTCTTGTTTCTTCTTCCTTTCCTGCTGTCAATAGTAATTTGCTTTTGTTACCCCTCTAACCAACTTACACTGTTCAAGGCTTCAAAAGCTCCATCTATTACATGTTTGTAAGACACCATGCACAACAATGCCCACTGCATGCATAATAGACTCTCTGGAGCCATGGGTTCATATCCCAGCAAGGCTTTACTAAGTCCTTCAGCCTTCCATGGTACATAATAGTTCATCTATTTTAGTGCAGCAGGAGAGGTTAGGGGGAAAGAATTCCAATGAGATCCTGTCTCTTCTGTATGGACAGGAAAGATTCTATGGCATGTACACAAATGTGAGGTTTTGCTCTAGGCTCTGCAGTCAACATTTCCTCTACTGTTCTGCAGGTTCGGTCAATCCTCCTAACCCAAAGATGGCTGAATTTCAGTGGCTAGCATGTGTAAATTGCGTCATAGAATCATAGGACTGGAAGTGACCTCGAGAGGTCATCTAGTCCAGTCTCCTGCTCTCATGGCATCAGGATCATTCCAAGTGACAAACACTCTATAAAAACAAAGTGGGACCTTACATTGTGTGACAGGTTGCTGGGTGGACCCAGTGTGTATTTCTAATTTTTTGTTGTAGGGCTTCTTTAATTGCATTCTGTTCTAACTAGTCTGGATACAGGTAGCTATAGCATTTATCCCTCATGCCACTTCAATAACATTTAAAATATTTAAGACAGAAATTTTGAATCACATTGTGGCACTTCATAAAATTGTGCTTTGTAGCTATACTCAGAGGACCACAACTAGCTGCTACCACTCAAGAACTATCTTGGCGTTATTGTGGATAATTCTCTGAAAACATCTGCTCTATAGGGAGCCACAGTCAAAAAAAGCTAACAGAATGTTAGGAGCCATTAGGAAAGGGATAGATAATACTGGAAATATCACAATGCTACTATATAAATCCATGGTACTCTGACATCCTGAATACGACGTGATGTTTGATTGCCCCATCTCACAAAAGATTATTAGAATTAGAAAAGGTACAGAGAAGGGAAAAAAAAATGATTAAGGTCTGGAAGAGGTTCCATACAAGGAGAGATTAAACACACTGGGACTGTTCAGTTTAGAAAAGAGATGACTACGGGGGAGTATGATGGAGGTATATAAAATCATGAATGGTGTGGAGAAAATGAATGGAGAATATTATATACCCCTTAATATAACCCAAAAAAACAGTGGGTCATCTAATGAAATTAATAGGCAGCAGATTTAAAACAAACAAAAGGAAGTATTTCTTCATACAACGCACAGTCAACCTATGGAACACATTGCAAGGAGGTGTGTGACGGCCCAAAGTATAACCGGTTCAAAAAATAGTAAGATACATTCATGGAGAATAGGTCCATCCATGGTTATTAGCCAAGATGGTCAGGGATGCAACCCCATGCTCCCTACTCTTCTGACTTCCAGATGCTGGGACTGGATGAGAGGTGATGGATCACTCAATAATTGCCCTGCTCTGTTCATTTCCCTCTGAAGCACCCGGCAGTGTTGAAAAACAGGATACTGGGCTAGATTGGTCTGACCCAGGATGGCCATGCTTGTGTTCACCCTTTCTCACCTTTCTAGCTTTTGCACATGCCAGCTGGACTTTTTAAAAGGCAAAATGCCATTCTTCTCCTGCCCCAGTGAAAAGCTCCTAGCCCATTTATTGCAGTAGAGTCAAGGTGTTCCTTTCCATCACATTACTGCGTAGGAACAGAGCATCCCAAGAGAGCCCAAGCCCTTTGAGCAAGCACACACTATCCTCCAAAGGCTTTTTATAGCTGCTGACCAGTGTACGAAAGGAATAACTTAGCCCAGAACTGGAACCAGCCCTTTAAACCCTGCCCTCTGGATAGCATTATAAAAGGGGCTTTGCCAAGCATCGCCCTTTCTTAAAGGCCCCGCAGGTTAAAAGTAACACCTCCCCCAGCTCTTACGGTGAAGTTCTCTCATTACTCCCACACAGGGAAAGAAGGTTCTAAGTATTCTGTGGTATTGTCCACCTTTCCCACGCAGGTAAGTGATGAATCCTTCCAATCCCAAACACCCCTTTCCTTATGAGTAATGCTACTTTAATTTGATAGCTACCTGTGAGACGTCCTATTCTGGAATAAGTCACTTTATTCCAAAATAATCAATGCCCTCACAAAGCATACTAATTAGTCACCAATGAGTAACTTTATTCCAGAATAGTGTCTACAGCGGGGAGACACTGGAATAGCTTATTCCACAATAGCTATTCTGCTCAATTTCCCCCATATAGACAAACCCTAAGTGGCTGGAACAATGTTATTTAGACAGTCCCATAAATATACCTTGTGCTTTACAGACAAAGCCTAACGTCCCTGTTGCGAGTCTGCATTGTCAGCCAAGTCATCTCCAGCACTTCAGAAAGTCTCTTCTAGTTCCAGCAGGTGCAGTGTGAAAGGTATTGTCCTAAGCTGAGTCAGGGGAAAAGATTAGGAGCAGCCTGAAGGCAAACCAGAAATAAGCCATTCTTGAAGCAAAATAAGAGCATGTACACAAAAAAGTTGTACTTGTTTAATTAAACCGGTTTAAGCTTGTATGAAAACAAGACCAAACAGAGACTGCAGTGCAAACTAGTATATGTCTCTTTTGGGTTACAGCACCCCATGTTCACAAGGCTTTATTCACTACCTCAGTGCTCCTTATTCAGGTGCACCTGCTCTCCCATTAACACCTCATTAGGGCACACACCTGCAGAGCCTTTAGTTCAACTTGCTGCATTGTAGCCATTAATTCTCTGTGTTATATTCATGAGCACGTCAGAGAGGACCTGGTGCTTTAAAAGTCTTCTCAAGTCACCTGGTAAAACATCATCACAGCTACCAGTCATTGTCAGTAGATTTAGCTGTCAGGATGAGGTCCAAAGCATTTGTGCAGTTTCAGCTTCCCTCTCTCCTCTCCAGATAGTCCTGCCAAGTCAAAGCACATGAGCAGAGGGTGCTGTAAAAGAAGCTTACACATTGCCTCTGCTTTACCTACTTCACTCTCGAGGGCTATCCATCTCGCATCTTTCACCAATAACCTAGGGTCACGTCAGGGCTGAGTCTACAGAAGATTTGCGCTACTGGCCAGCCATATTTCAGGTATTATGATGCTACAACTGGATGTTCATAGCAGGCTGCAACCTTCTCCCTGCTGAAACTTTAAATTACTTCCATCCAGGCTGACTACAAAGCCTTTCAAACAGAACTTGAGTAAAACCATTCACCACAAATACCCTTTTCTCCACTGGGGGATGCAAGTTTTTCCCCACAACGCTTGTCCAGTTTGCAGTCAGAGTCAAAACAATTCAGTCTCATTTCCGCTGACCCAAGAAAGTTGGCAGGACATGCTCTTCCTACCACTGTCGCTGTCCATTATGAAGTACAAGGTACATTATAAGCTACCCTCCTTCCCAGAACTTGTCCTGATTGGATGAGAGAGAGGAACTCTGCCCTACTCTGTAATACAAGCCTCCTGCTCCCCAGCTTTAAAGAGAATGGCAGAGTTTTTCCAGACATCACCTGTTATCCTAGACCATTTCCCTTCTCTCAGCATCTACCTCTGTCATCCCCTGGGTGTCTTTGTCTGTCCCAGGACTTCTGAAGTTTGGTAACTCCACAACTTCTCTCTCTGGCTTTCAAAGCCCAGTAAACCCCATTACAGTACCCAAGCTATAATTCAGGTTGTAGTGGTACTAGAAACCTTTCTTGGTTTATAAATATCTCTGGGAATGGACTATTTCCACCATGTGTTATACGGCACCATGATCACTGTTGGGCTCACAGAAATATGTGTAATACCTCATATTTTTGCCCTCCTCAGTATCATCTTGGTACCCCCACACTACAAGGAAAGACTAGCCATGCAGGCTTCTCCTGGAGTCAATGGAAGCTGCAGGAGCTTTTCACCTTTGTCAATCAGACTATGAGGCTTGGAGGTTTATGTGGCAGGAGGGAGAATATTACTAGGCTTCATTTTTGCCACACTGGTTATATTTGGTCTGTGGACCTGCACTAGGAGCTGGCTTTCCTTTCCATTTGATTGCATTTATTTATTTATCTGGAAAGGTGCGCAGGGTCGAGGAAAGATTAGGATATTTTGTAAATCATACATGTGGTTTAAGGGTGTCATGCATGCCTGTGCAAAGACACAGCACAAGAGCTAGACATTGCTTGAATCCAATTTACACCCTATTTTGGGTGCCTTAATTGTTCATGGACCTTGTTCTCAGATGAATTTCTTCACTAGGTGACGCGCTTCTACAGAGTGAGATAATGTCGGAGGAAGACTGGGACCAAATTATTGCTATATGCTGAAGTGAAGTTGACTATCTAGCCTCAACTTCCTCCATAGGGGATGGGTTGCACAACACTAATCATGCAATTTCATTAGCATTATAGTCCTGTGCATTGTATTGAGATTATACCCTGGGTTTACCTATTATTTTTTGTGGCATATGTAGGTACCTTTATGTGTGAAGGACCAAATTCCAGCATGGGCAGAAAAGTGATTCTCAGGAGGTGGAGCATTGTCTACTACAAACCAAGCCCCTTACCTAAGCAAAACAACAGCTGCTCCACTGACCATCTGCAAGAGGAGCCACAGCAGGACATGATGAGGTGGAGCCTAGGGTGTGTTTTGCATGTTTATGTGCACACGTCCACTACCTATACTCACACCCAGAGCTTATTCCTGCTATGGGTAAGAATCATCTGTATACAGTGGCAGGGGCTGGTGCCTGCAAGCATACAAGCTCATATAGACTCAGCTATTGCAGTACAGATGTGCACTATCTTTGGAGGCATTTGCCTTGATGAGCTTGAAAGTGATAACACAGCACATGATAGTCCCTACACTGTTTATTCAAAGCAGGGTATCTGACAATGCCAGTCCAAGGGCAAGGTGAGTAACATCACACTTCAAGAGGAATTGACGTTTTGCAAATAGCCAGTATAAATATAATTCTTAATCCGATAGTGCTCTCAACTTCTGTATTCCCTGCAACTTCTGTGCTTCCTGTCGCATTTCCCATAATAATTCACCCTGCATTTTTTCCTGCCATGCACTCTGTATGCATACTCCACATAAGAGCATTTACTACATGCCTTTGTTTCCAAGAATTGGGAAAAGATCATTAGGAAACATAATACTGTGCCTTTTCTGTTCATACAGGAACAAAAGCAATCCTCACTGCAAGTGACAACCATACCCACAAATGTAAAGAATTCAGATTTTTTAATGTCACTCAGAGTAATGTACATTTTAAGTGGTCCCTTGTGTATATTTGCTTCTGAATTCTCTCTTTTTTTCCCCTCTATTTCATAAAATTATTTGCTGCTAAATCATGGTACTCATACACCATGAATATCTGTGTCTGAATAAAGAACACTGTGATTTTGAGAACAGCTGCAAATAAAGACATTGGTATATGCCTTCTTTTTACTGGTGACATTAGTTGTGAAATCTGGTCTCTGTAACACTCTTTTATACAGCATTTGTTAGGAGTTAATGTTATCACCAAAAATGCTAATCAGAATCTTAATATTAAAACATTATCATATATCTCCTTGTTAGTATTAATTTTAATAACTAGTCTGTATGAGATGGCTGTTTTACTCACACTTTTATTAAATGTTGATGAAAGACATACCAACTAAAAAAAGACTTCTACAGCCTACAAGATACAAATATAAGAAAACTATCAAATTAAATATCAAATGCACTAAAATAAGAGAAATTAAATATACTGTCCTTCCTTGTGCTTTGGTTTAGGTATTGCTAGGGTAAGTGATCATGGATGGATCTATAATGAAGGTTTTCATCTAGCTGATATCTCATTGTATTGACACTATTCAATGACTTGTTATAGCTAGAATGGATTTCCAGGGTGATTTTCTAAAGAACAATTATATATTCTTGGAATGTTGGTGGGTCTTATCGTTTGAACTATAATCTTTAAGGAGCTGCATAATTTTGTAGCAAAATATTGTGATTGAAAGTCACTAAAGAAAACAGTTTTCTCTGAAGTGTTTTTAAACACAGTCCAAAAACACACATTCATTATCAGGAAGTTTTTCACGTGTGATCTTTATTATTCTAATTATACTGCAAACCCACAAAAGGGAAGGAAACATACAAGTTTAAATAAGTCATATTTTGCAGATGAATAGGGGGCACTTTTTAAATTTTTGCAACAAAACTGCATGTCCTACAGTCCAAAAACCAAAAGTGCTAAGGACACCCAACAACCAAATCAACTCTTAATAAAAAAAATGTTTAAATTACAAAATACCCTAAAGAGACACTGCAATGGAATTTGGAGTGTTTGCACAGAAATGGTTTAAACTACAACATTGAAGAAGACTTAAGAAATCAATCTTTCCTTATATTTCTTGGAACAAAAGCTTGCATTCAACATCACATGTCTGTCAACAAGCATTGTGTCTTTCCTTCTTGTCTGTACCTTATACCAGGAAATGTTTTGTTAACTGGAAATTCAAGATCTTTCCCTGTAATGTAAACAAATAAAAAGCAAGCCTGAGGCATCGTTTAAAACTGTTATATACAACTCTGCAATGCAGAGATGGATTTGCAGTTTAATAGCTTGATATGTTTCAGGCTATCAGCCGAAGGTGTAGATATAAAACCGCTGGAGAGTTGTGAACTGCGGAATGATGGAATTCATACAGCATGCACTCGCAGTGAAACGTGAGTCAGACTTTCAACTAGTTTATGAACATACTCCGTTAAAAACAAAAATATTATAAAACTGATTCACATCAGGAAACGATTCATTAATCATACTTAGGATGTAGGTAAGCTATTAAAATTATATAAGATCAATTTTACTACATAAATTCGATTCATTTTTTTCTGGATGTCTTAAGAAAAATCAAGTTTGTTAGCAATGCTTCTTTCCCCCTTTACAAGCTTGGAATTATATATAATGTATTTTTCTTACCTGCTTCTTTGGAGAAACTTTATGCAATTCCGTGTTTAAATATATGCATTCGCTGGAGTGTGTCTGATTTTAAATGGTAACTTACAGTAATATTAAGAGATATTGTCTGGATACACCATTCATTGTCATTGCATTGTGACTAAGCAAGCTTCTGTCTCACTCGAGTGGATGTATTCCTGATATTTAACTCTCAACACCAGTGTACTGAAATCATGTACTGTGAATAAATTTGATGTTACAATAGGGAAAGCTTTGCTAATGGATAAATGTTATCCATGCATTTCGAACGAGTCCGGAAAATTGTAATATAGGGCCGTGATTTTACTATCTTTATATTCAGTTTTCAAAGCAAATGTCAAATCTGTACTTGTCTTTGAACGAAATTAGAAGTACCTCCCATTTATACAACGTGTTTGCGGGACACACAAACTATCTGCCAAACAACAGAAGGCTGGTTATAGTTTTGTTCACATTAGAAAATGTGGTGATCGTGTTTAAACTCCGTGTCCAAAACAATCGTGACTAGCTGACTCTCTTGTCCTTGTCTATGCTGACAGCCTCGTGTTAGCTAGCTCGGTTGTTTTTAAGTCGTGCTTAAACACGATCAAACTCTCATGCTTAGTTGTGCTAGCTCAAAGGGGACGCAAAAGTCGATAGCAGTTAACAAGCGTGAGCTGAATTAGAAATAACCAAGCCGGACAGATTCTACTGGCAACCAATGATATAAACGGGACTGCTCGCGCTACAATTATGTTTACATCGAATCCAATACATTTCTTTCCCAGACTGTACAAACAGATCCTTTCAAGCGTGGCCTTAAAATATTCTCTGGCTCTAGCACTAGCTGGGTCTACTAGGGACTGCTCGGGCGTGGGACAAGCTTTTTCAGCGACGAGTCAGACCGAGATCACGTCTGCCTTGGTGATTGGGCAGAGGAGTCATGGCTCTTAGCACTGCGCCGGCAAAACCAGATCAGGGGCCTCCAGTCACCCGAGCCCTTCGTCTTGTGGGGAGGGGAACGAACATGTCTATATTAGATGCGGGGTGGCGCAAAGATCCCCATCCTCGATGATGTCCACCTCATCTTCGTTCTCCTCCAGCAGGAAGGCGGGCGTCTGGCTGGCCTTGCGGGGGTCCGAGCTGGCTTTGTCGATCAGTTCAGGCTCGCTCGAGCTCTGCTCCAGGCACTCCTCCCCTCTGGGGTTCTTCGGGTCGTCCTGGGTTTTCCTCAGTTGCTTTTTGTGCTTCATTCTTCTGTTCTGGAACCACGTTTTTACCTGTGAGAGAAAGGGGAGGAACGCATGTCATTCGCATGTGCCCCAGCTCCCCAGGGGGCACCGTCACCCCAGTGCATTGCATGAGCACACACGTCAGTAGCATGTGTCCCAGCTCCCCAGGGGGCACCGTCACCCCAGTGCATTGCCTGAGCACACACGTCAGTAGCATGTGCCCTAGCTCCCCAGGGGGCACCGTCACCCCAGTGCATTGCATGAGCACACACGTCAGTAGCATGTGCCCTAGCTCCCCAGGGGGCACCGTCACCCCAGTGCATTGCATGAGCACACACGTCAGTAGCATGTGCCTAGCTCCCCAGGGGGCACCGTCACCCCAGTACATTGCATGAGCACACACGTCAGTAGCATGTGCCCTAGCTCCCCAGGGGGCACCGTCACCCAGTGCATTGCATGAGCACACATATCAGTAGCGTGCACCCCAGTTTCACAAGTTATCATTATCATGCTACCCGACCTCAGACGGAGGTCCCTTATCCCAGGATGTCCCCTCGGAACACAGCTGAAGGGCACCACGGGGATGGGAGCTGCTCCCTGCTTCCCCTCGGGCATTTCCCCAGCTCTTTGGGCCACCGCAGAGCACGGGGAGCAGAGCCGGGGGCAAGCCCCAGGATCCCTTCCCTGGTGGGGTTCTCCATTCCCCGGGTGCTGCCCAGCGGCCACGGGAACCTCCCTCCCCCTCCATGCTGGACACCTGGGTCTCTGAGAGGCTGAGGGCGGCGGCCAGCTCCACGCGCTCCGGGGTGGACAGGTAGCGCTGCATCTCGAACCTCTTCTCCAGGCCGGAGAGCTGCGAGTCGGAGAAGACGGTGCGGGCTTTGCGGCGGCGGCAGTGCTTGCCGGGCAGCTCGGCGTGCGGGTGGTGCTGGAAGAGGGTGGGCACGGGCATGCCTGCAGCGCGGGGCACAGGGGAGAGAGGCCGTGGGACGGGGCGGGGGCCGAGGCTGGAAAGCCGGGGTCCTCTCCCCCTTTCCCAGCCCCACCTGGAGAGAAAGGAGCTCCCCACCCACCTGTCTGGACAGGGCACCGCTCAGCCTTGTGTGTGTGGCCCGGGAGGTGTCCCTGGGCTCGCAGACCCCGCACCTAGGTAAGTCACCGTGGCCAGGCGACTGCAGCACCCACCCTACATTCGGATCCTACTGGTTTCGTCTTGGGGTGAGGGGCATATTCTGTCCCAGGCGGACATTTCCCTCCCGCACACAAAGAGTAAAGCAGGAGGCTGTTTAGAATCTGGTACAGCTGTTCTCCTGGGCAGTTACTTGGCATTAACTCATTCCACAGACATCGCTCAGCTCGAGAAATGTTACATAGAAGGGTCTCCCCCGCTTTTTTGTGTTGTATTCCTTTTACACTTTCATTGGTGCGTGTGTGTAAGTTTAAAAAAAAAATAGGTGTCATGACCATGGTGGGTATTTACAAATGTTGCTACCGGTGAAATTTTGGTCTGGTTGCAATTCAGGGGTCTAGAATAAAGACAATGATAATTTAAATAATATTATATATAAACACACCTGTGTATACACGTACTATAATTATACAAACATAAATGCACACATAAAACGTGAGTGTGTAATATAGAATTCCACAAAGGTGTGTAATTGTGTGTATACTCCACACAAACACACACAGAATAATTTTAAATATATACACTCGATACAAACATGGGCACACTCATTTTGGGTATGTAATTGTATATTACACACATACAAATACAGAGAAATTTGGGTATGTAATCATATTACACGTGTGTATTAGGTTAAGTGTGTCTATCTGTTTAACGGGTGAACTTAATCGGTTTTTGCTTATTTTAGGAAACCAGCTCCGGATGATACGTTGGGGTCTAGATTATGAAACCCATCGCTTTGCAATAATATAATGAGGGTCGGTTGTCCCCTCGTCACCGTCCCACCCCATGTATAACAGTGGAAAAGCAACATACTCAAACTCAGTTTAAAAGAAAAGTAGTGTGCTGAATTTAAAAAGGGGAAGGATTAGCGCACTGAATTTAGTTTCTCTTTATCTCTATTCCGAATACTACACAAATTTTTCACTACATGCGTTTCCGTTCAAATTATTTCTATTGATGGTAGCTAATAATAAATCCACCCCTCGCTTTCCATTTGAGCATTCGATTTCTTTGTGATTTATTCATCAACCGCTCTCTGTTAGATACTCCGAAGGGTCCACTTTTTTAAAGCCAAAGGTAAGGATTTTGATTTTGATTTTATTAGACAACTGGTGCAGATTGTTCTCCCTCTTCTCTGCAATTTTATACTGGATTGATCTTCTTGTTCTGTGCCTATTTTAATCGGGCGCATTTTTGAAAATCGAAATTCACTACCAGCTACTAGGGAGGCACAGAAAATATTTACCACCTGTGCTGCGAAGATCAGAAAGAAGTGACCATCTGACTGACTGGATATGGGAAAGGCCAGGCCGTAACCTAATTTAACTTTTTTAAAAGGCCAAATAATCTTTTAGAGTACACAGCCTAAGAAATAAGGAATTTTATGCTCGAAAACTACGCAGATAAATTCCTCTGAACTTTTTGGTACTAAATAGTAAGTGTCCGCTCTTTGAAAGATGCATGCTGTAAAAGTGGGTCAGTGATGGATACACAGATCTGTGGATGCAGCTTCGATCGGATTTCTGCGGGCTTTTTTTTTTTTTTTTTTTTTTAAAGCACAGAACATTTGAACCCTAAGAAAAGATTCTCTGGAAAAAGTGAGTAAGTAAACTGTGATTTCTGCTCAGAGAGAGGGAGGTTAGACACCAGCCTCTGACAGCAGAAGAAGAACTGCAACGTGCAAATTATTTTTGATATTCAATATATTCCTACATCTATAGGCAATGGCTAAATCCGCTGGTGCTGTTGATGAAGGGCAGGGAATAAACTAAACTAATAAAGTCTGATTATTATAATGATTCCCCCAGACTGTAGCATCGGCAGGCGTGTAAAATCTGCCTTGATGTATAACAGGTGCCATTCCTTGAATGATGAAGCGTGACCCTTGCTAGGAGATGAAATCCCCCAGGTCTGAAGTGCTGGGCGCTAACACTGGGTTCGCCTGTCAATACACTCCCCTTCTTCTAAAGCCGAAACAAACACAAAGAAAACGGGACACCCAACTTACCCGAGGTGGTTAAGAAGTATGGATGGTGATGCTCCGGCTTGTGGAGCGCATGGTGCGGATGGGGCGCCAGGAGGGTGGGTGTGGGCATCAGAGGGTATCCATAGTCCAGGAGAGGAACCCTGGAAGCTAAGGGGCTGGAGAAGTGCTCTGGAGGGACCTCTCTCAAGGACTTGGGCTTGTGGAGCAAAATGTCTTCGATGAAGAAGGAGGTCGGCCTTGGCGCGGAGACGGGATGCACCGGGGAGGTGAAGTGGAGGTTCATTTCCCCCAGTGGTGGGAACCGCGCTGGAAGACGGGGCGCGCGTGGGGGATGGCCTCTGATTTCAGACCCGCTGGCTGAACACCCGCAGATGGCAGGAACCAGAAGAGAAGATCAAGGTGGCTTCGGGCGGCTTGGAGGAGATTTGTGAAGAGAGGGGGCTCTGCCGCGAGCCAATCGCGCACCAGCAGGGCGGAGGGAAAAGGGTTTCTCATTTCCCTATGGCACCCAAATTAATGGAGAGGTTGAAAGGAAGGGGGCGCTGGCCAAGGTACTGAATCGGTCCATTAAAGGTCCGTAATAAGGCTGGTGCGAAGCCATTGGGATACTTAGTTACGCAAGAAGGGGGTATGGAAAATGTGCTCCTAGCTGATGGAGATCCTGAAGCAGACAGAGCCCTAGGATCCCAAGAATAGAGAGAGAAAGTCACCTCGAAAATGTAGGTGCTGCAGGGTCAGACAAATGTCCGCAGCGCGCCATCACTGGCTTATTAAATATAGGCAGGCACGTTTCCTTGGCTCTGCACCCGTATGTGGGTGCATACGCAAAAGGAGGGATATACGTGTGCACACAGCGCCTAGCACACGCCGCCATGAGCCCAGATTTGGGCCTCTGACCCCGCCTCAATACAAGCCATCACTCAGGATGTTCCAAACTGAAAGAAAAGGGCCAGAGCCCCCGCTCTGGTGTAAGCCAGAGTTAACTTTAAGAGCTTGCTTGGGGTCAGTGGAGCGACATAATGTGCAGCCACGGAGGAGCTAGCAACAAGAATGGGAGTAGAACGAATATTTCCATGTGTCGATGACTTTAGTTTATGTCAAAGCCATAAGTCTTTATTCTGCGTGAATGACTTTTAGAGCTGGCTGAAATGTTGCCACTTTTCAAAATTTGACTCAAAAAGGACAAAAGAAGTTTTGGTGGCATTGTCCATCATCGTTGCTGCCCTTTTCCAACCAGTTCTACTTAAATTTTACTTTTCCACCGTTGGCTGTGATCCTATATACAGCCGCATCCCCGCCATTCCTAAATATTATCCTACTGGGGGGGGGGGGTTGTTCCAATTTTACCCCCTTCTGTTTGTCTTTTTTTTTCTTTCTAATCTGTAGCATTATTTTTCCGGAGTCAATTTGCTAAAATTAGGGTGATACACCACATCATAGCCGAGATAATTTGGGCTCGCATCTCGGAAAATTGCTCTAATTATTGATGTTAAACTCGGGGAAATTAGAAGAAGGCACTTCTCCTTCATCTCCTGATTTTCAGCTCTAATTTGTTGAAATCGAGTTGTCATCACAATTCCAATCACTAGTGTTAATAGTAAAAGTGTTTTAATAGAGCCAGAATTCTCGCAACCCATGCTATTAGATAATTAGGAAAAAGATGTTAGGAAGGCAAGTGCTAATCCTTGGGTACACGGACTGCATTTCCATCTGATCCAGCAGGTAGAACAAATTAATTACCAGAATCAATTAGCCCTAAAAGTACAGTTCTCCAGGAAGTGTGAGCCATGTCTTCCATATGTATGAGCTAGTAAACGGCAAATAGATGGAGAAACCTTTAAAAGAATAGAAATGGCAATCATGATATTTTAATGAACCTGGAACTGGGAGCACAGGAGTTTTCAAATGTTACTTTTACATGCACGTGTAGAGAGGCCGCATGCCATCCGTTTGATTCTAATTGTATCTTACAGACAGCTAGCCAGAATGTTGATGTTAGTTTTTAAATAGAGAGTTTTAAATGACGTTATGCCTCCTGCATTGTTTTGGTTTATTTTGAGCCACATCTTGCATTCATTTATCAGGCAAAACTCTATATACAAATATATACATTCTAGATAGATAGCCAGATCCACATTTATTTTGTGTGTATGTTTATATTATTCATACCCACACACACACACACACACACACATATAAATACACACACACACACAGAGTTTAAGTAGATATGGCAGAGAACACAACCACGCACATAGTGTATGTTCATATAACAGACACAAATATTATAAAAGTGTATGCACATAACATGCGCAAACATCTTTGTTATACACACAATACATACAAACATTTATAGACGTGTATAGACATAATAACAAGGTGTCCAAGCAAGGGCTCTAGTATTTAAAAGCATAAATAAATAATAAACTGTCTGGGTATGTGTGTGTTTGCCTAGTTTGCGGTGATATTTGTTTAGCTCTTGGGATATACCCATCTCCGGTTACATAGAGGTACGGATTACTTTATCATACACTTTTTCTATCCCTGTCACCAGAAATTGGCTCTGGTAGGTTTCTCTTAGCCCTTATCAGCAGGATTCTTCTCCTCCCCAGAAAGAATCTGCTCTGGGATCCTCCCATCAAAGGCCAATTTCTGCATCAACTCAGGATTTTGGATGGGGCTTTAAAAACACAAGAAGCTAACAACTTTCTCTTAGGAGCAAATGGGAAAGCAAACGAATTAATAGTGATGAAAGGGGTGTAATGTCCAACTTGTTAATGGAGGCAGCGCAGCCAGGGAGACGTAAGCTGCTTGACTAGCCATTTCATCAGATGAAATGACTTCTCGGGGAGTGCTGGCGCGCCTGCTTTAGCCATCAGCGATATTTCTTTTTTAAAGAAGATTCAAAGATTAAAGAAATGTTACTTCTGCCAGCTTGGGCTGCAGCCCCAGGACTAAACCAACAGCTTAATAGTAACGACAGGTAGCTGGTTCCATTCAGCGCACGGAACATTCCCCTCCCACTTATTTAAAAGCAAAAATGGGGTTAGACTGGGAGGGGGGGGGGAATGCCGCAATTTCTTGATGTAGCCTCTGGAAGATTGCAGATACCCAGCGCAGCCAAGGAGCGGACTAAATTGCAATAATTCAACGGCTATGTAAAGGTGCCCTTGCTGGAAAATAAAGCTAAGGGACGGCGAAGACGAACAAGTAGCATTTTTCAAGAGCGTGTAAGGCAGTTTCTTTCTTAAATTAAGCATTTACCTTGTTTTCTTGGCGTCAAGAAGGGGGCATTAGACCCTTCCCGCTACAAATTGAGATTTTGGGGGAGCTAGAAATGTTCTCCCTTTGAGCCCAGCATTACCGTCAGGACGGAAAGATGGGCTCTGAAAGGGGTCTCTGCTTCTTGCAGTCCAAGATGCAGTGCGTAGGTTCTGATTTGTTTTACCCTGTAGTTCATTCATCTGGATTCCCCTCCACTCTAGGGGTTTTCCCCTAGAATCTGACTGCCACCGCGGGGCGAAAACAAAGCTTTTTTCCATCTTTCCTCTCCCTAGGGCCTTTCCTCTTCTCGACCCACCTTTAAAGCTCATCTCTTTTCCTTTTTCTCTCTAAGCTCTGCAACTGGAACATTCCTCTAACTAACAAATTCTAAGCCACAATACAATTATAGCGCCCTGCAGGTTTTCTGACCCTACCTACGCAGGAGTCAGCTTGATTGTAAGTTAAACATTCACCGCTAAGAGTGAGAGGGCACCTGAAGGTGTGAATCAACACACATTACTAACTTCAGTCTGGTCCCTCTTTCCCTAATGTCCTAGCTTGTCCTAGAGCCAGAGGAACTAAGGTCTTCACGCTGCCTGTTTTCGCTGTTTATCCAAAGGAGCGCTGGGTAGATACAGCAGTTTTCTTACACACTAACAGGCAGTTTGGGTCTATAACGAGATGTCTCCTGCCACCTACTGTGCCCAATCCCACCTGAGGGTGAGGTTTCCCCCATCGCATTTCATGTGATGTTTTGCGACACACTACGCAAAGCTTTGGGGAAACCGAGGCTTTGCATTACTGATTGGTCCCTATATTTCATTGGAGTTCAGCTATACAACAAGAGAGGGAAGATGATAGCATATGACAGAGAAACAGCCCTTCTACCATGCTTCCAAAGGAGACCGATTTCCTCTGCAGTTTTGAAAGACATCTTCTTGAAGAGACCTCAGATGCGAACTGACAGACAAACCCGCAATGGCATCTAATAGGCCTGCAGTTCATAATCCTTCCTGTTATGTGCTCACAGTCTGTGGAGGACTTGAATGAAATCAGAGTGAGAGAAAGATATGCAAGCTTGCCAGAAAAGCAGATCAAAGATTGCTACAAGGACCCGATCTTTTCTTTAGGCAAAATATATAATGCCGGATCAGGCCCACAAAAGCAGAATTGTCTTATTTTATGCCTTATCTGGGTTTGATTTTTAGGCCTGGTGTACACTACGCGTTTATACCGAATTTAGCAGCGTTAAACCGATTTAACTCTGCACCCGTCCACACAACAAAGCCCTTTATATCGATATAAAGGGCTCTTAAAACCAGTTTCTGTACTCCTCCCCGACGAGAGGAGTAGCACTGAAATCGGTATTGCCATGTCGGATTAGGGTTAGTGTGGCCACAATTCGATGGTATTGGCCTCTGGGCAGTATCCCACAGTGCACCATTGTGACCGCTCTGGAAAGTGGTCTGAACTCGGATGTGCTGGCCAGGTAGACACGAAAAGCCCTGCAAACTTTTGAATTTCATTTCCTGCTTGCCCAGCGTGGAGCGCTGATCAGCACGGGTGGCGATGCAGTCCCAAATCCAAAAAGACTTCCAGCATGGACCGTATGGGAGATACTGGATCTGAGTGCTGTATGGGGAGACAAATCTGTTCTATCAGAGCTCCGTTCCAGAAGACGAAATGCCAAAGCATTTGAAAAAATCTCCAGGCTATGATAGACAGACGCCACAGCAGGGACTCAACACGGTGCTGTGTGACAACCGTAAAGGAAATCCAAAGAATCAAATGAACACTCATGGAGGGAGGGAAGGGGGACTGAGGACTCGAGCTATCCCACAGTTCCTGCAGTCTCCGAAAAGCATTTGCATTCTTGGCTGAGCTCCCAATGCCTGAAGGGTGAAAAACATTGTCGCCAGTGGTTCAGGGAATATGTCGTCAATTTACCACCCCCCCCCGCCTCAAAGAAAAGGGAAAAAAATCATTTCTCGCCTCTTTTCAATGTCACCGTATGTCTACTGGATGCTGCTGGTAGACAGGATGCTGCAGCGCTAAACAGCAGCATCCTCTTCCATCCCCTCCCCCGTGGCAGACAGTACAGTTCAAAATGACTGATAGCCATCCTCATCATCATCCTGTGAGTGCTCCTGGCTGGCCTTGGTGAGGTCGGCCGGGGGTGCCTGGGAAAAAATGGGAGTGACTCCCGGTCATTCCTTTCTTTAAGCTTTGTGTCCTGAAGATTCACTCCTGGCAGATGGTGCAATAACGCTGGTAACCATCCTCATCTTAGCAGCTGGAGGCTGAGCTCCTCTTCCCCCCACCCTTTCATGTCTAATGGAGATTCTGGACTATCATAGCAGCAGGAGGCTGTGCTCCTCTCCCCCGCACCCTTTAATGAGTAATGGATATGTCCTGCCTGGAATATCATAGCAGCTGGAGGTGCCTCCCCTCATTTTATCTCACTAAAAACTCAGTGTTTCTTATTCCTGCATTCTTTATTACTTCATCACACAAATGGGGGGATAACTGCCATGGTAGCCCAGGAAGGGTGTGGGAGGAGGGAAGCAACAGGTGAGGTTGTTGCAGGGGCACCTCCTAGAATGGCATGCAACTCAACATTTCTGCGGGATATCTGGGGCTTTGACCCGAAGCGACTGTGCTCTCTGGTACTCTAGTAGACTTGCCCCATATTCTAGGCAGGACTGACTCTATTTTTAGACAAAAAAAACAAGGGCATGACCTGTGAAGTCATTCACATTTTTGTCCATGCGCCCCCAGCCGACCCCAGAAAGGCCAGCCAGGAACACCCATGACAGCAGCAGACGGTGCAATAGGGCTGGTAACTGTCTCTGCTACCTTGCAAAGGCAAATGAATGCTGCTGTGTAGCACTGCAGTACCGCGTCTGTCAGCAGCATCCAATACACATATGGTGACAGTGAAAAAAGGCTAAACGGGCTCCATGGTTACCATGCTATGGTGTCTGCCAGGGCAATCCAGAGAAAAAGGGCACAAAATGATTGTCTGCCGTTGCTTTCATGGAGGAAGGATTGAGTGACGACGTTTACCCGAATCCCCCGTGACACTGTTTTTGCTCCATCATGCATTGGGATCTCAACCCAGAATTCCAATGGGCGGGGGAGACTGCGGGAACTATGGGATAGCTAAGGGATAGCTACCCACAATGCAACTCTCTGGAAATCGAAGCTAGCCTCGGTACATGGATGCACACAGCTAAATTAATGTGCTTAGTGTGGCCGCGTGCACTTGACTTTATACAATATGTTTTTAAAAAATGGTTTATGTAAAAGCGGAATAATCTCATAGTGTAGACATACCCTTAGAGCCACTGAAAGCCTGTTGGAGTTGTGAGAGGGCTCAGCACTTCTGAGGACTCAAATTATATGAGGTGATCGATATTTTCTCTTGGAGCTACCCTGCTCCACACTTCCACATCGAAGAAGGCTGAAAACCCCCTTCCAAATGAACAGATCATCTCAACCTGCCACTTTCAATGTCTGTAGTTCTTCAAAATAAGATTATCACAAGCCTTGAGACTCCTTTCAGATTACTGCAGAGCTGAGTTTGGCCTTTTTCTGCCACTAAAATGAAGCAATTTCTGCAGCACTAGAAGGTTTAAACCCATAGACTTTTCTTATAATTATATAAGTTTATACATGGAGCCAATTGGAATCTGCAGCCATTTCTTGCACAGATTTAATAGCAGCAAACACATTCCCTCTGGCAGTGACTGGTGGAGGTCTTGCAATGAGAAGATGTCTAATTCATATTTGGAAATGCAAGAGGTTCTGTGCACACAAGGCAGCTGCATTTTCTAATCTTTCGAGAGATTAGAAATTTAATTGTGATTTATAATATTGGGCCAGGTTCATCGCTGATATAAGTACACTGATTTTACTGGGTTGATTTTAGCAGGATTACATCAGGGATATATTTGACTGGTTTCTATATAATTCCACCTGTAGACACTTATCTACCTCTGTATTGTGTGGGAAGAGGAAAGGTAGCATCAGATGCAAGTCCCTTTTTGCCTTTAAATAATTAATACACTAAAAAATGAAGGGTAAAATGAATAGCAAAACCTCACTTTAAAAGATGCACCTTAACTCAGTATGACAAAGACCCAGACACAAACCGAATGCAGAAGACGTCTAAAGCCTAAGGGCACCAGCCCTAGTTCAGTTTAGGTAGCGACATAGGTAACAAGCAGAGACTTTTTACACAAATCATGGTTTAAATAGTGGATGTTCCGCTGCATGTTGTGCTCCTATCAGAACAGGTTATAGAATATCAGGGTTGGAAGGGACCGCAGGAGGTCATCTAGTCCAACCCCCTGCTCAAAGCAGGACCAGTCCCCGAATCTGTAAATGGCCCCCTCCAGGACTGAACTTAGAGCCCTGGGTTTAGCAGGCCAATGTTTATTTCAGTCTCAGAATACACAGGCATTGGCAGTGAGGAACACTTCACTTATCATTAGAGCAGTTACGAACTTGAAGCTTGTTTAATTTGTACCCTTTAACTTTATGTTCAAACTTCCATAGGCTTTGAAGCCTTTTCCAGCTGTTAACACCTTCAATCCCACCCTCCTAAGAAGCCTTATCCTGTGTTCCTTTCACACCCCAAATTCCTATTGGCTTCAATGGGAGCTTGAGGTACACAAGGGAAGTAGGATTGGGTTCCAGAGCTGCGTCTGAAAGAAACATGGATGGGATTTAGCTTCCAAGAGTTGATGGGGCCCTGCTCCCTGGTGGGTTCTTAGGCACTAAGATAGTCCAAATACTAATGACACTAAACTATGGAGTGGGTCAGGTTCTCAGCTGGAGTACACAAGTGTTGTTCCAATCAAGTAACTCTATTTCAAGTCAATGGAGATGGAGTGAGACACCAGCCCAATTATTTTTAGGACTATATTTGGGGGCTACAGTGAGTTTTTCATGTCCATGCTGGGCCAAATTAAGGCAGTCTGAGGTCTTATGTACAACTCACATTGTCCCTCCCAGTGCCACACATACCATGCAGCACGTCTCGTGGGGTGGCATGGTATGTGTGACACTGGGAGGGACAATGTGACAATGGGGCAGTTCACTCTTCTTGAAGCTATTGTTTCAGGCTATCAACAACATGTTTTGGGTTTTTTTGCACCTGTGAGGGCTAGATTTTTTAGGCAGATTTTCTCATTTCATCATGCATCTTCAGAAGCTGAGGTCTTAGGCATGGGTTTATATGGCCTGTGCATTCATCCAGCTCTGTGTCCATATTCAGACCTTGGCGTCTACACTGAAATTTTGCCTCTTACTCCAGTTTTGGATGGGTATCCTGGATGAGTCCTGTAAAGGTGAAGGTTTACGTGGTCTGGTTTTGTTTTTAAATGAAAATGTTAATGATGGGGGGTGGACAGTTAAGCTCAACTCTTCCCAAGAAAATGCAAACTTTGGCAATTATCTAAAATCCGGTCTCCAATGTTTGGTTTTTCAGCTGGGTCCCTTGGCCACATCCCTCATTCCAGTACCCAGCAGGAACATTTGATTTTTGAAAGAGTCTGAAATTGGGCAGCTTAGATGGTTCCTTGGAACCTGTTTTTCAATTAGTTTCCTTGTTCATTTGGTTACATACTAATTCTTCTTCTATAGCCAGTCCTGCACATGGGCATTACTCACACCCTTGAGACCTAGGTCATTATTTCATCTAACACCATCTGTACTTTGGGCTCCTGGTTAATCCCTTACTCTTATATAAATCTATGCTCACTGCTGTGGACACTGCTTTGCTGTTGTCTTAGCACCTTTACTTTTATTCATTTTCTTTTATTCCAGGAGAGGAACAGTCATCTGTACCACTCAACATTTTTATCCCTTTTTCTTTTTTGGTTTATTAATCAGGCCTTCCCTCATTTCTCTACTTTGACAATGTATGCACCTTTTACAGCTTTGCTTTTAGCCTTCAGGGCTGGATAAACCCTCTTCTCCCTCTCTTTTTCATTCCACTTTTGTTTCTTACATAGGATTCCAATGTTCTTTTGTGCTTTTTCTCTGCTTTGTCATATACCTTCTGCAGCTCCAAGGCCCTCCTGGAAACCTCCTGTGGCAATTTTGCTTAGCGAATGCTTCGACTACAAAGACAGTGCTGCTGATTTCACTTACCCCAGTGTAAATCAGCTAAAAATCACTGGGGATGCATCAGGTTTTAAAAGAGGGGAACATTCTAATTCTCCTTCAATTTGTTTTCTGACTTTTCTTTCTACTGCTTAAAATCTGTCATTATGAAACCCTGAAAAAAATTAAAGCCACATCATTCATAAATGTCAAGATCACCTACTGTGACTTCCTGAATAACCCAAGCCAGAGAATTTCACCTATTCCTGAATCAAATACATACACAAAGATTTTTAAAATGAATACTCTGAGTTTACATACAAACTTATCTAAAAATCTGAAACTGTTTTACCAATAAGAGTGGAATATTATTATCCTTCATTTGATGGAGGAGAAAACTAAGCTATTGAAGGTTAAAATGATTTGCCTGAGTTACCTAGCAAGTCAGTGGAAGAGCTATGAGTAGAGCACAGGTTTTTCTAACTCCTAGTTCTATGCTATAACCATTGGACAACACTGCCTTTAAATAATATAGAATAGTGGCTCTCAACCTTTCTAGACAACTGTACCCCTTTCAGGAGTCTGATTTGTCTTGCGTAACCCCGAGTTTCATGTCACTTAAACTACTTCCTTACAAAATTAGACGTCAAAATACAAAAGCATCACAGCACGCTACTACTGAACATTTGCTTATTTTCTTTTTTACCACATAATTATCAAATAAATCAATTGGAATATAAATATTGTACTTACATTTCAGTGTATACTATATAGAGCAGTATTAACAAGTCGTACAAAATTTTTGTTTGTACTGACTCTGCTAGTGCTTTTTATGTAGCTTGTTGTAAAACTAGGCCCATAGCTAGATGAGGTGATGTACCCCCTGGAAGACCTCTGAGTACCCCTAGGGGTACCTGTACCCCTGGTTGAGAACCATTGATATAGAAAATGTGCATGTTTGTAGGGGCAGATGATAAAGCAGCTCCCCTTTGGAGTATTTCCAACATGCCACCACATTAAATATCCCCAAGGTTTCCAGGAAACACTATTGTACTGTGAGTAGTCCCAATGAAATGAATGGAACTATTTATGGCAGGAAGCGGGACACAACCTAGCATGTGTTTGTAGGTTTGAACCCTAATTTAGTCTCATTGTTACCTTGTATTCCGTTGTTGGTCTGTCTGTATCCATCTGTTGCTTCTTGTCTTTAATTGCAAGCTCTTTGCAGCCGAGAGAGTCTTTTGGTTCGGCGTTTGTACAGCTTCTAGCACAGTGTGATCCTGGTCCATAGCTAAGGCTCGCAAATGCAACAATAATACAAATAATAACCACCTCTAGTCAAACAGGCAGCTAGGCAACCAGTCTCAGTGTACAAGCTCAGTTTTCTGCTCTACAGTTTAAATGTACCATCTCTTGTATCATCTTCATGATTATATAATTATCTTAGACCTTAGTGCATCCTGTGCTTCGCTGCACATTCAGCTGCCCACATTTGCCATCCTTGACTGTCAACTGTCCTCCTCTCCAAATCTTCCCATTTCATGTGGAGGTACTTGATGTCATTCAGAACTGTTCAGTTCCATGTTATTAGCAATCTTCCTCTCTTTC
This sequence comes from Gopherus evgoodei, assembly GCF_007399415.2. Lineage (NCBI taxonomy): Eukaryota > Metazoa > Chordata > Testudines > Testudinidae > Gopherus > Gopherus evgoodei. The sequence goes on along the minus strand of NC_044340.1, from coordinate 13,360,020 downwards.
TTGTTGTGTTTTCTGACTTCCACCCAAGGGCGGTATTTGGTAAGTGTTCTTTTTCCATTCTCAGCACATATCCCAGCCATTGATGTCTTCTTTTGTAGATTATTTGTGAGAGGGTGCCTTGTCCAGTAATTTTTCTGACTTCTTCATTCATCTTCCTATCTTTTTCTATGTTATTCCCAATATTCTTCTCAGATATTTGTAATGAAGAGCATCCAGCTTTTGCATCTCTTTCTTGGTAAGTTTCCTTATCTCACTGCTGTATGTTGTGATGGCGGGAACAATTGCTTTGTATATGTTCAGTTTTGTCTTGAGGGAGATGGTTTTGAGTTACCAGATGTTTTTGAGATTTCCAAATGCAACGTTTGCCTTCCTGATTCTTATTTCCTCAGAACTAGTAACATCTTGGCTGATGGTACTTCCAAGGTACATAGAACTGTCCACCTTCTCTAGTTTCTCTTCTTCAATTTTGATTTCTGTCTCTATGGTCCCCATTAACATGGCTTTACATTTCTTTGCATTGTATATAATACATACATTCAAATACCACCTATTATATACCATTTTGTACAATGTGTGTACTCATTGAGTGTAGAACTCAAATTGATACAGTCTTAGATTTCAACTTATATGGCAAATCATTTATGGGCAAATCATTAAACTTTTTTTCTTTCATGTCTGCTTCAACCAGACTGTAAAACTAGTTGGACCTAGTTTACCAAAAAGATAACCTTTTTGATGATCAAAGGGAGAGAATGATTCCATTACTTGCATTAGTCTGAGTTGTCAGTACCATGGCCTTCAGAATAAAGGGAGAAATGTATTTTAGAAAGATCTGAGTAACACACTTTACTCATAACATTTTTGTATTATATTGCTTCTTGACTGTTTCAGCTTACTCTGTATCTGGGCACTTTATTTTAAGCACTCCAGAAGTGGATGACAATCCTGGGGGAAAGGTAAAATGTATCTGACATCAAGCAAATGCATCTTCAGATACTGCTTTTCTAGTGGAAGTTATGTTTGGAAATGACATTTTGTATATTGCCGAAGATGAGGTATTCAAATGGGGAAATGATGTAAGATAATGTTCCCTAACATTAAAAACAGTCTGTGATCTTGGCAGATATCCTTATAATAAAAACTATGACTATTTTAATATTCTAGGAATTCTAAACAAATAATATGTTATAGTAAAACAATAGGTAAAATTTACATGATTTCCCCACACATTAAAAATCAAACAACCTCAAATTATTGAGCATAGAAAAATTGGTTCAATTTGTCTGTTTTTCATAGTGCCAATTCCCTTTTTAATTTACTGTGGGACACCCAAAAAGGACAGAATTTGCCCTTATAATTTTAGGGTTTGATCCAAAGTGGATAGAAAGACTGCCACTGACTTTGGATTAAGCCCTATATATGAAGGAATGTGGTCTGAAATTTGAAGCAAGGGATAGGAATCCGGTTTTGTTGATGTTCCATGAAAGTCAGTATCTGTTAGTTAGAACAACAGACAGAAAGAACTTCTGGGTTCAATTTCCAATTCTACCACTCACATGTTGTATGGTTTTGGGGGCAACACCCAACCCAGCACTTTTCAGGAGTAGCCTCTGATTTTGGGTTAAGATCTGTGCACTTTATTCATGTAAAACTTCCTTTGACTTCAGTGAGTAAGTGAAAGGAGCAAGATTATTAAGATTTAATCCATAAGAAGGCAATATAGTGGTGGTTATATTTTCTCTCAGCTAAGTGAAGCCTGAGCTAAACCCAATTGTCTTAAGAAGCAAATGCACCTCATAACATGGAAATGAATTTAGTGCTTCCATACAGCCGTATAGCATATCTGAATGGAAAAAAAAAACAGATTGGTTGATATGTAGCAACAACTGTAGAGCATGCAGTGGTGTGTAAGCTGGAAGGTGTGTGGAAATAGCTAGAAAAACGTTAGTCACCCATTTGCCCCTACCTTGCTAAAATTTGCCCTCTTCCTCCCACAGCAGTGTTTAGCTACTATGTTGATCCATATACCAAAAAGAGAACAACAAAAAATCATTGTCAAAGATTTTTATAACAGGGACAATGATTTATTATTTAATTATGGTAACATCCAGAGGTCCCAGATCAGAGTCCAAGTGTGCTAGGCACTGTACATGCATATAATCAACAAGAGTAAAGCTTGCACACTAATTAGAGACACTTCAGATATGTACAGCACGCAACAGAAATGGTGATGGGGTAAATGGGAAGTCAAGGTTACCAGAACTACTCCTTATTAGAGACTATTATTTTGTCTATTTGAGTTGAATACACATTTCTTTTCTCCAACTCGAGACTGCTTGGAAAGTTCACCTACCCAGCTCACAAAGAACTTGTACATATGGAAGGAAATCATGATGCCTAATTATGGTGAAGGAGACCCTATAAACAAATTAGATATGCAGTATGGCAAAGTCCTATAGAATTAATAAGAATGACAGAGTAGGGTTCCATAAAAATTAGTTTAATTAAAAAAAAACTCTCTCAAACAAACTACAAAATGTAATGAAAGAATATTATAATTTTCCTGCATGTTTTTTTTTTAATTTCCAGGTAAATTTTACTACTTAGTACTTACCTCCCTGCTATAGAATTCTATACATTGGCTTAACAAATTATTTAAAAAGGAAATCAATCTCTATAAAATGCTATAGGATTTTCCCATTCAGGAGAACTCTTGTAAAATACACATGCAGAATATACTGAACTAATAGGTTGTGGTTTTTGTTGTTGTTTTGTGTTTTTTTTTAAGAGAAAGGAAACATTAGAAGAAACCTGGCTATAATAAAAGCGTATAAGGGCTCCAGAAACATCGGATATCTGGGTGAATTTGATTGTGTTTTTTTTTAACTTTCCACTTACTTGGTATGTGTTTAGCATTAATTATATATTTTCCTATTCTATAAATAGATTATCCATGTAGTTTACAGTGTTAAATGTTATAATCATCCTACTGTAACAGTAGGATCTAAATTATAATGGACATACCTATGATCTCCAAAATCCTGCTCCTTTTTGCTGTTGACTTCACTGGGGACCAGGTTTGCCTCTGTATCCATCTTTGCAAATTAGTTTGCTCTGTTTTTTTAACATGAAGATTATCCATACAAAAATCACACAGGTCTAGAGCCATAGGTATCCGTGCAGGAACACAGCAGTAAAATAGTAAGAAACATATCAGAACCAGTGGCCTGAAATTTAGCTTTAGATATTTCAGAATTTTCATAGCCATGTACATTTTTAACTGGGTCTCTATTTAAAAAAAAAAAAAAAAGGATATTTTCTTTGTGTCCAACTGAGATCAACCCCTGTGTTCCATAATAAATAAGCTGAGAATGGAGGATTTTCCAGTTTATGTCCTCTTGTAAATGTAATTTCCCTCCCCCCACACACATTAAATTCATTTAGCCTAGTGCATTTTTAATAGACATTATTCATCTATTACCTTAATGAGCTTGTGTTGAAAGCATATTGCCTACCAATTTTAACAAAAGCATCCTAATGTTGTAGCTTTTTTTCCTTTCTCCTTCCAAGGCAACTGCCTGGATGAGGAAAGAAAAAACTGCAGAGACAGATAAGGTTTTTATTCTGTGTCACAACACTACATTAAGAATAAAACCTTCCACTTAAACACTTAAATGAAAACATTGAGAAACTAATTTACCATTTGTAACTACATGATTTAAGTAGAAGCAGCTTTAATTTTCTTCCCATTTTCCACATATTCAATGTGAGCCCACATTAGATTTCACTGGCTCAAATCACAACACTTAAAGCCACTTTCATTTTCTTTTTGATTAAATAATTGAAATTCCTGTCACTGCCTGCACTTTACTAGCACACAAATTTTGTATATAAAGATAAATTCTCTTTCTTTCTCCCTTCCCTGGCTGTGTCTGTTTTTGACTTAATCTTAAAAGCAGGCAAGGTTTGGTTTATTGATGGTTCCATAAAATGGATCAGTACTCCATTCACCTATTTCGTGGAATTATACTGCACCCATTAAGTGATTGTTTGGAGGAATTATGGAAACCCATCTTCTCTAATTTAGCTGTCATCATTCTAGGGTTATTGCTATCTAATACTAAAAGGACAGGAAGCCTTGTGTGCCATTTCCTCTCTCCCACATACACATCCATTAAGGCCGAAAGCCTCGATTTTTATTTAAGTATTTGTTTCAATTAGGGTAACAAGTTTTATTAATGTTCCCTAATAAGTTAGTCTGGCAAAATTCTAGACACTTTACACTAGAGTAAGTGAATGGCATGGTCAATAAGAAACATCAGTTTGCACTTCCTGTAATGAACAGTTGAACTCTAATGCTACTTGTAGTTTAAATGAGAAATACCTGAAAGAATCGTCCATTATGTTTGTTTCTAAAACAGCTTGCAGGTAAGATGGCTGCAAAAACATTTCTTTCTATTGTGTATATCACATTAAAAAGCAGGAAATTTAGGACACTTTAAAAATGTGCCCTAAAGCCCACTGGCTGCTGCGCAGGTTGAACGGGTTGCTTTTATTTCTCTGGCCTGCCAACTGTTTTCAAATCTCAGCTAAAAGATTTATTTTTTTCCCTTGTCTCAACCTCATTATGGAACCTGATGCTGGAGAGGAAATGACTACTAAAAGATGGAAAGGATGGTCTTGTGCTTAGGATGCTCAACTAACTCTCAGGCACTCTGAGATCAGTTCCTAGCTCTCCCATTGACTCCTTTGAGGATCTGGGTCTAAATGATGTAGGAGGATAACAGGATGCCGGGCGCCGGGAAGGGCAACGGCCCAACCCGCGAATAAGTTCTATAAACTATATACACTAACTACTAATTACTATACAACTCTAACTGTATTATTAAACTATTTACAACTACAACTATTGACAGTAACGAAGGAGAGCTAGGGACGTGGAGGACAGCAAGCCGCACTCCACAGTTCCAGCAACCGACACGGCGGTAAGAAGGAACTGAGGAGCGGGCGGGCCGGCAGGGGTATATATCAAGCGCCATGGCGGCGCCACTCTAGGGGGCGACCTGCCGGCCCACTGGAGTTGCTAGGGTAAAAAGTTTCCAGCAAACGTGCACACGCGGCGCGCACACCTAACTGGAATGGATATGAGCAATCACTCGAAGAAGAACTGATGTGACTTGGGAAGATCCTATACCTAGTTCAGTGGCAGATGAGCAAAATTTAAGAGGCTCCTCCATAGGATCAACGTGGTTCATTTCAGAAGCCAATAGCCCAGTTAGTGGGCATAACTCCAGTGACATCAATAGTGTTGTGTCCACTTAACTGGAGGTGAATTTGCCCCAGTGCAAGCCTTCTGCCCAGCCAATGACCATGATCAAGAGTTGGATCTTGGAAACCACTGGCATTGCATAAGAACAACTTTATTGAACCTACAAACATATGAAAACTATGACTACATAGTCTTATGGCTATAGTTTACATCAACTATTTACATATGTACAGATCTTTTACACAACACTATCATAACAGGCACAGCCAAGTAAGCTTTGCATGCTCCAGAGTTTATTCCACAAAGGGAGGAATCATATTCTTATTAGTGATCAGGGATGCAACAAATTGTATGGCATAGGCAGGGTTCCAACAATATAACACCTTGCACATCTGTAATCACCTTCCCATTAAATACCTTAAATAACACCACATAAGTGAACAAGGCCTCTTTCACAACCATTCTGTGAAGTAGGACACTTACAGATGGCGAACAGAGAGGTTACATTACTTGCCCAAAGTCACAGTCAGCCATAAAACCAGTGTCCCAATTCCCAGTTCATTGCTGTAACCACAAGCAAACATCCTCTACAGACTGTGTTGGTCACCTCTGTTTCACCCATTTGAAGACCCATGGAAGTAATTATAGAGGAGATCTGGATCTTGCAAGATCCAGAGTTTGGACCCGTGTGTTTTCCCTAACCAACAAACAAGCATACACTTTGTTTGCCTTCCATAGCTGCCTTGTCACAGTGCTGCTGCCAGCTCTCCCTGGCCATGGATGTGCAGTTCACAAACCTTTAAGACATACATCATCCATGTCAACAGCTACCATGTGGGAGAGTATGATGAGCAAAAATAGCTTTTCATTTTCTGCAGCAATCCCCAAGCACATAGCAAGAACCAGAAGGACAATTTGAGTTTTCCTTACAATACCTTTTAATTGGTACTAAAAGAAAATAAAGTTTAGACATTCCTGGTCTGAATTGGGATTAGGTTGTGTGGGTGTCACCGCTGATATGGTGTTGAATAAAATACGTGCTTGAAAAAATGATACAAGTCACAAAGAATACCAACTCCAATTAGAAATGTAGAGTCTGATTAAATATGGTGATATTATAAAATGGCTTAATACCTAGAGTGCAATGATTGACCAATAGACATTGCAACCATGCAAATCTTTTGTAACTGCATAGATGAGAATTCATTTGTCTAATTGCAGGGCTGATACTTCTCCCAGTGACATATATAAATGCTGAGTCACCCTTGCTCTCACTTCTTAAATATCAGCATTTCTAATACTATTGGAAGATATAACCTATAAAAAGGCTTGGAAGGTTTCGATTTTTATCAGTAAATGTAGATTTCTCCATGAACACACAAACTGACAGAAAGACTTCCGTCAATAATAATTGAAACCTATGGATAAGCAATGTAAGAAAAATGCTGCTTTAGAACTTCTTAGAGCTTGATTTAAAGATATTTAATTAGCATATTTTGACGTGATGTGGACAATTATTGTTTTAATGGTTATAAAGCTTTAATTTTTTGAATCTCAACATCTACGGTCATTAAATAACTATCCTGGGACACACACACACTAATTTCCCAAAATGGTGAAAATGCAAATGGACACAAATCTTTAAAAATGCTTAAAATAAATATTTATATTATCCATCAAAAATTATTTAAAAAATAAAAATCATATTCTGCCAAGTTTACTTATAAACAGATCTTATTTGCCCTTTGGCATAAAACCTGGCATGAGCTGGGAACTTCAAAGAACAGACATGCCCTAGCATAGTGGGGCTCTGATCCATGAGTAAGACTCTAGATGCTAGTGCAGTACAAATATATAATAAACAACAGATATTTAAGTAAGTTAAGATTATTAAATCAATTATTCATCTTAACTGAGATTTAATTAAATAAGAAATCCCAAAGAAAGGGCTGGAAGGTCCTGGGGTGAAATCCTGGCCCTGTTGAACTCAATGGAATACCTTCCATTGACTTAAATGGGGCAAGGATTTCATCCATTTGTTGCTGATTACAGGAGGGATGCAAGCGCCATATATGTTATACCTATATACTGTGAGACAGATCCTCAGCTGCTGTAGAGCTGCATAATTCTACTAAATCTGATGGTGTTACACTGATTCGCACTAGTTGAGCATTTAGCTCACAATCGTTAGCTGAATTTTTCTGTGAAAACTTTTCTTTGAAAGTGTTGTTTTTTAATGAATGGGGAAAGTATAAATAGAAATTTTTGCCTCAGTTTGAAAAATGGCTTAAATTTTCACATTGTCCCCTGCCCTGCAACATACTGCCACATTTGTGTTAATTACTTATCTTTTTATCCCCCTCAACTTTTCTCACAAGTAAAAAAAAGTGAGAAAAAGTGGGTTTTTCCTCTCACGCTCTCTGTTTTTTCCAGTGGGGGGAAAAAAAGAGAAAGCAAGAGGAGTGAGTGAGATTACCCCCTGTCATGGAGTCCCCGGGCGATGCTCTGGAACTGCTCCCCACCAAGCCAGTCAGGACTTTGGGGAGCCTCCTCTCCCTTGGAGCAGACTTGTTCAGGGCAAGAAGCTCACACGTCTTCACCTCCTGGGTCTCTCCTTGGAGCATTCAGCATCCTCTGCCCCTACGTGCGCTTCCCACAGCGAGCCCGCTCCAGCGGGGTCCTGGGGAAGCCACAGGGTCCTGCACCCCCACTTTGCAGTCAGACGTGACTCTCAGCCAGCCAGTAAAACAGAGGTTTATTCGATGACAAGAACAGGGTCTAAAACAAAGCTTGTAGGTACCACAAACCGGACCCCTCGGCAGGATCCATTCTGGGGGTCAGTGAGCCAGACCCCCACGTCTTCCCCCAGCCAGCTCCAGACTAACTACCCCTTCCAGCCCCTCCTCTCTACTCGGCTCCTTTCCTGGGCCAGCAGGTCACCTGATCTCTTTGTCTCCAACACCTTTAGTTGGCACCTTTGCAGGGAAGGGGCCCAGGCCATCAGTTGCTAGGAGACAGAGTGCCAGGTATTTAGGTGCACTGGCCCTTTGCTCTTCAGCAATCACATGCCCTTATCCCACCACCTAGATACTTAAGAACTGCATAGGGGACACTGAGGCACCAACACAGTATTCAGAGGAAACATTAAGAACATTCCTAGTTCATCACACCCCCACTCCCTCAAGGCATTTTAAACAAATAGAACATTTATAAATAATTTTGAGGTTTTTTCATTACAATTGTCATGAAAAATAACATTTTTCTAATGTAAAGTTTCATTGTCATCAACCTGCCCCCCATCAACCTGCCCCCCATTTTTTTGGCAAAAAAAAATTCATGGAATTTTTTTGCAAACTAGTTCACCTACATTTTTTTTTCTGCATCATCTTAGCCATGAGTCTTCACAAAATGTTTAGCATTAGGTTGCCAGCATTAAGGGCTGATATCCTCTACTTGGGCACTGAAAACTCACATCTCCCATTTTACCACATCCCTTTGTGAGCTTCAAAAATATTCTCTTCACATTACTTTTAACTAGAACTGGGCAAAACTCAGCATTTCCATTCCATGGGAAATTCCCACATTTTGAAATCGGCCTTCATCTCAGATCAGAATGAAAAATTGAAATTTAAGTTTCTTGCAAAATGAAAATGATCAAGTATTTTGTTTTGGAAACACCAAAATGAAACTTACAGAAATGAAACGTTTCATTTGGACCTTACTGTTTTAGCTTGTGATATATTATATTATAATGTAACATAAGTCAACATGATAAAATTAAAATGAAATGTTTCAACCTTTTTTAAATGAAACAGTTTAGTAGTTTCTTAACAGAAAATTTGACATAGTGAATACATTTCCATCAAATGTACTGATTTTGTCAAATTGGCATTTTCCAAGGGAAAACTGTTTCCGTCGGGGGAAAAAAGCTGACCACCTCAATTTTTAATCTTTCCAGAACTCATGGCTGGTTTCCTCGTGAACAAGTTAATACAATCTGTTAGCTGCAGCCTTTATTTCTGAAAGGGAAACCAAAAAACAAAAGAGAAATATCTTTGGAATAAGCCCTTTCTTCCCCCCCTTAACTATTCACCCTAGAGGACATTGTTCATGTATAATAACTGCACACGTTGGAATCAATTAGGCAACTCATAATAAAGCAGATGCTGCTATTGTGAAAACGATGTTGTGAAAGTATGGACTTAGGAAGGCCCTCAGTTCAGACTGGGCTAAGCAGATATGATGCTAATTGAGTTCTTGCTGGTAATTTTTCACCCCTAAATGCACAAGAAAGAGAGGAATCTTAGAGTCTCATCTGTTTAGCTTGTGAACAGGCAAATGTTTTCAAGCTCAATAAATGAGCAATCTAATCCACCGGGATGTTAGCAGGGGACTTCTCTTTTTTTTAAAAAAAGTATAGTAAAAAATGTGAATGGTCCCCCGTTCACAGATCAGGGGAGATAATCAGATGGGCTATTTTATCTATGCTCAGATCAAGCGAGCTGTGAAAATTCAGAGGTTTCTGAAGGGTGCAGTTTTCCCTCATTTGGAGACCAGAAAACTCATAACGCAGTGATCGCAATGATATTGTTAAATTAATATAAAGCAATTGTGCTGGAATTAAGGGGCTTGATTTGCCTCTTACCTACACCAATGTAGCCCCATTGATTTTGGTGGTGTTACTTCTGATTTACATTGAGGACCAGGGGCCCAGGTCCTCAAAGAGAATTAGGCACTTAATTCCCATTGGAATCAGTGGGGGCAAAATGTCAAAATTCTTTTGAGGTGCTGAGCCAAGGTGTTTCAAATGAGGATGGAAGAATGACTTTGTAGAACAGGCACTCTCATACCAGGATCAAGGGGTTATTGTGGATCACAGGTTGCAAATGAGACAACAATGTGAAGCAGTTGTGAAAAAGGCGAATACACCGGCATGTATTCGCTGGGGTGTCGTATGTAAGACATGGGAGGTAATTGTTACGCTCTACTAAGCACTGGTGAGACCTCAGTTGGAGAAGTCTGTCCAGTTCTGGGCACCACACTTCAGGAAAGATGTGGACATACCAGGGACAGTCCAGGGGAGGCTAGTTAGTTCTGGAATAGGCTTCCAAGGGAGGTTGTGGAATCCCCATCCTTGGAGGTTTTTAAGAACAGGGTGGATAAACACCTGTCAGGGATGGTCTAGGTTTACTTGGTCCTGTCTGAGCACAGGGGACTAGGCTTGATATCTTCTCAAGATCCCTTCTAGTCCTACATTTCTATGACTCTATAACTGTGATAAGGAATGTGGAATAAATGCCTATTTAGACACGTAAGATAGCACTGCTTATTATAACATAATAATGGTGCCACTACTGAACACGGTCATATCCATTGGAAATCCTACATCACCACCAAAAATATCTCACTCAGTTGCTAAGTTTCCAATTTATGTATTCCTTTTGATAATTTTCAATAATACATAGAAGAGGTTCCATAAATATTTTAATGGCCCCAGAATTAGCCAGAGTAGTGGTCTGAACAATAGGTTTAGAAGCACATCCCCTTCGTGCAAGAAATGAGCAAATGTTGAGCAATGAAGCAGTAAGGAAAGCATTAGTTGGCTGAAGGACAATCAGAGGGGAGTGTGGAACAGGTGCAGTACCTGGAAGAAGAATGAGGCGCATGCAGAGAAAAGAGGCATTAGATGAAGGAATTAATGGGAAGAAAGTAGGGATATTCAATCAATTGCAGAGTGGAGGGAATCAACCCACATGGTCTAGTCTAGCCTGATTGTCTTTCATTCTATCAAGATGAGAATGAAATTCAGGATCTCTCAGTGACGCTGGTGTAACTTCATAACTGAGTGGGATTACCAGATTACAGCATCGTAACTGAGATCAGAATTTGGTTTGTAGACATTACAGTTAATAAATGTTAATAAACCATTGAAATGTATCCACCATGCCAAAGCCATCTACCTAAAAAGAAGTAAAATGCCAGTGTGTAAATCTGTCTTTAATCTGGCCTAATGGGGATTATTTCCATCCTCCCTATTAGCTGCCTCTAGACCCTTATCTATCTCTGGTCCTCCTTATCTCTAACCCTGGATCAAGCCCCCTACTCACCAAAATGGCCAGTCATTTGACATCATGTTCCCTGAAAGAACCTCCTTCCCTGATCTGTCAGTTTCCAAGATCCCTTTCTCCAGCCAACTCCTTCCAAGTTTCCCACCTGCCTCCTAAGAAAAGTGTCAAACTGAGACATTGGTAAGTAGAAAATTTGCAGTGTGAAGGACCATATTCTTTTCTTGCACACTCAGTGTGCCATTCAGATTTCCAAAACCCAGATCCTCAAAGGTGCCTCAATCCCATTGAAATCAGTGAAGTTAGGTGCCTAAATCCCTTTGTAGATTGGGTCCTGGGTGGCCTAGAACCCCAAGAGCCCTATACCTCAGAATCGCAGAGTAGAAAAAAGAGAGAGTTCAGAGCATAACCTCGGTGCTGTTCATACCCCACAGATTTAAATGGGGATATCTCATGTCCTTGAACAGAGTCCTTCCCTTTCATTGTTGCCCACACATCACAAATGATTTCTCCACCTTGTATTTATCAATGAGCAATTAAGTTTCCTCAAGTAACCCTATGCCAAAGAGGCCCTTTAAAATTAAAATATTTTCCATTTTATTTTGCTAGCTGCTAAATGATAGTGGGGGAAAATTAGGTTAATTACTTCTATCCTAATTAGACTCTTACAATAACCCATAATTACAGCCATATTTATTACCTTTGTGTTGGACACTTTAACCTGTTGTGGTTTGTAATTAGCATGTGTATATCTGGTGAGCCTATCCTAATGTCTCCTAGCTCTTGGTGCTACTAGTCTTTGATTGTAAGTATGGCAACAAACCCTCAGTACTTTATGTGATAATTGGTGTAATTTATGAAACACCCTAATGAATGGTAACAAAACTATTACACAAGCTGGATTTCGTTTTAACCCACTTGTTGACTCTAGCTATATTTTCTTGCAGATAAACAGCAGCAAACAGTTAAGTGGCAGCATTTTTAGTAAGAATGGTCATTTTGGAGATTTAGGGCTTAACCTGGGTTCTGTTCCTGGCTCTGCTTCTGGCCTGCTGGGGGACTTTGGGCAAGAATCAGAACAAGCAGTAATGGTCTCAAGTTGCAGTCGGGGAGGTTTAGGTTGGATATTAGGGGAAAAAACTGTTTCACTAGGAAGGAGGTAAAGCCCTGGAATGGGTTATCTAGGGAGGTGGTGGAATCTCCTTGGGGTTTTTTTTTTTGTTTTTTTTTTTTAAAGGTCTGGCTTTACAAAGCCCTGGCTGGGATGATTTAGTTGGGGTTGGTCCTGCTTTGAGCAGGGGATTGGACTAGATGACCTCCTGAGGTCCCTTCCAACCCTGATATTCTATGATTCTAAGTCACGTTATAGCTCTGTGCCTCCTTTTCCCCATGTGTAAAATGGGACTAATGATACTGACCTCTTTTGTAAAGTGACTTGACATCTATGTATGAAAAGTGCTAGTTAAGAGCTGTATATTTTTATTCATTCTAAGAAGTGCTGAACACGCACAATTCCCTCTGACCCCACTGAGCCTGCTCCTGCTCCCATTGAAGTGAACAAGAAGCACGGGCCCTTTCCCACAGCTCAGGAATGTTCCACACAGGTCAGGAAGCGTGTGCACACAGAAATGGACTTGTTACCATCCATTTGGACCTTCTCATTATAAATAGGCTCTAAGGCCTCTAAGTAAAGGAAACAAAATAATACACCCAGAAAAAACTAGAGAGGTGCTTTAACTGAACTCCTGGTTCCAAATATCTTGAAATTTGGGGAGGTTTTTGAAATCAAAACCTAGATGTTTACAATAAGTTGAACTAAACCTTAGCATCCAACCCCCCCAGACTTTGAGGATGCTGAAATCCAGACCTTTAAACTTCAGGAGATGTTGTGGGGTAGGAATACAACTGATATAGGAGACATGGGGATGGTATTGCCAATGCAAAGTGAACTGCTTTTGACTGAAATGTCTATGGGGATATACAGACAACACAGATACATTAAAGGAAAAAACTTTAGCATGGTCTCACAACTACATTTAACAACACCACTGAGGTCTGACAAACAAGATGCCTATGTTTATAGGGGTGGGGTGCTGGTGGTTGTGCACACAAGCGGGATGGGACTACACCCCTAAAGCTGTGTGAACCTTCCTTCCTTAGAAATAACTAAAACCAGGGGAATTTTTTTGCACATCTGAGCAAGACCCACTCCAAGATCACAGTGAACCAAGGCCATTTGTGGTTTGAGGGGGAAACCAAGCAAAATTTGGGATTTTAAGCTAAATCTTGCTTTGAGATCTTGGATCTGGAACTTCAGAGTGTACCTCGGGGAGTGCAAACTACAGACAAAGAAAGGTTATGGGAACCAGAATGGATGTGGGGCTTTGTTCATCTTTGTATATTTCATGCAGCAGATGCTGCAGGCACTTTGCATAGACTTTAAACATTAAACACTTCTGATAAGATCTTGTGGCAGTTTTAAACCATTGCTTGATTTCAGTCAGGGTTGAGGGTATTTGGCACCTTCCAGAATTGGGCCCAGCATTTAGGAAATAGAAAATATATGCTGGGTGTAAGTAAGAGGGAATATCTTACTCTCTGATGCTTTGTCAGAAAATCTTCTTGACAATGAACAGCAACTGAAAACTAAATGTTGACTTTGAATAATCAAATCCTCATGAACTGAAGCTCACCCCGTACAGAGGCCTATGTACCACTTAAATGCATATAACTGACAATACCTACTTGCCCCTTTGAAACAAGGTCCCAGTGATATATCACATTGGCCTTCTGCACAAGAGTGCATTTCACCTTTGGATTTCACCCAAGCAGGTAAAGAAGCCATCACTGAGAAGGAATAAAGATTTTTTTGATTAAGGTTCAAAGACAGATACTTAATTTATCCTTACACACACACACACACACACACACACACACACAGCCCTAAACCAAAATCCCAGAACTGAATGCCAAATCCAGAACCATTTCCACAGTTTGGACATCTCTCCCCATCTCCCTCTCTCACACACACTGGATGAATAAAATAAAATCACATCAATCAACATCTTCATCCAAGCCCTGGGAAAGCTCAGATCCAAAGCGGAGCCTACAAACTTTGGGATATTCAGATCTGGGATCTTCAGTTGGCCTAATTAGATCCCTAAAGTTCTAATTCAGATTTTGAATCCAGGGTTCTGGTTGTGACACATTTCTGCACCTTATAGCAACTGAACAGAGGTCAGTCACAAAGTCTTTTGTATTTGGCACTCCAAGTTTACTACGGTAGTAGTGTCTAGCTGCTCTCAGGGTCCCATTGTGGTAGGTGCTGTACATATACCATATAGAGACAACCCTGCCACCAAGAACTTACAAGACAGACATAGGGTGAGAGGGGAAAATGGAGGCACAGAAAGATGTAGTGACTTGCTCAGGGCACACAGCAGCTCAATGGCAAAGCTGGGAATAGATTTCCTGACTCCCATTCCAGCGTCCTACCCACTAAGAATTGATAACTCCAGAGGTTGGTTTGGTAATGGGACAGAGACTTCCATCTCAAGGCCTTATGGGGCAGAATAGTGACCTACACTGCCACCACCAGATAGCTGCTCAGCAATCAGTGTTGCCAATCCCCAGCATTCAAATATCATGAGTCAAAATCATGTGATTGGCCAAAATCATTATTTTTCTTTTTAAAAGTCAGATTCTTTGTCTTTGCCTTTCGGTTTCTAAGCCATCCGTGTTCATTGGGTCACATTTCCAGGATTCTCTCCACAAACATGAAGTCTAGAGACTTTTTATTAAAAACAAACAAAAAGCTGCGTTTCACATTTAATCACAAGACTCTGTTGGTTTTCTTGAAGCCTAAGCACCTAAACACAGAGAGACTAGCAAGAGTTGACAACAACTGTTGGCCTATCTGAAATGAATTTAGTGATCTCAGTCTAGCTCTCACAGGAGCCTCCACATCATCCTTCTACCACAATCAGTGCCCTTGGGGTCTGTCTAGTGAGGAAGCCAAGGACTCAGTGGGCCCTAGTCACTAAAAATTTTCTTATGTCTAAGAGGCAGCCTCTCTAGCTCAAGAATGAGGCATAAGGCATGAGGAAGGGCATGGAAACAAGCATTACTGTGTCCTGTACTGAGCCAGTTCTGTGGCTAATGAGAGGGCTTCAATCTCCACAGCTCATAATGTACTTCAGTTCCCCATCTGTAAAACAGGTTCTTCCCTACCTCATGCAGCTGTAAGGATGAAAAAATATTAAGCATCCACTGACTCCTTGGGCTCCCGAGGGCAGAGCGTGCTGCTGCCCCCTCTGGATCCTTGCTTTGCCCCACACCTCCCATCTGTGTTTTTCATTCTCTCTTCACCACAATCAGTTGGGTTCTGGTACCCCTCCCTCAGATAAGGGGGTGGCCCTTTTGTTCATCCAGTGGGCTCTACCTACCATTCCAGGGTTTAAAGAGTCTGACACCTTATAAAAGCATCAAATTCACTCACACTAAGACGTTGTCTTCACTGACACAGTGATTTTTTTTTAAACACCAAGATAACAATCATGCAATGATCATGGCACAGTAAGGTCCTAAGTGGAGACATGGTATTTGTAGTGTACACCATGAGGTCAGCATTATACCCTCACTCACAGTTGCTCTCGCCTAGTTTACCCCACAGTAAAACTTCAATGCTTTGTCTCCACTATGTTTTCACAGTGGGATAGCTAATGCACATTAGTTATTGCAGGGTAAAAAACACATCTCTTTTTTCTTTTGGTCAGTGAAGATATAGCCTATGAGTTAAAGCATAAACCTTTTAATTTTAATCCTTTGAAGACACAGTCCTAGATGTGTCCAACCATCTCAACCCACAGCCATTGAGTGGAAACAAATCAGTATGACACTGTTTGTTAGTTTTGGGTGAGATTATTGTAGGAGAAATGCAAACAAGTTTGGCCCCATCATTGAAACAAGGCTGCCTTCATGAAAACAGGTAAATGAAGGAGAAAGAAAGCAAAGAAAGTTGATAAATCACGTAATTTCAGTCCTATGAATTAAGGAGTACCCAACAGTCCACACATGTGAGGCCATTCAAAGACAATTTATCACTTGTGATCACAGAAACAAAATGAAGCTGTTACAACCTTTTAAAAGCTTTCTTGAAACAAACTAAAAATATCCATTGCTGACAGATGCAAGCTATCAATAAGGAATTTAAGAACTCAGTATGAAGAGTGGAAAGAGTGCAAAGTCTTGATAAACATCTCAAATTGGATCTTACTCAGCAGGCAACAACTAGTTTATAGTGGTAATTGTAAAGGGCATTTTACATTGAATCAATTAAATGAAAATCTTTTAAAGCCTTTTTAAAAAGGGACCTTTTTAAGTTAACAGGTGATTTTAATTGGAACCAGGGGAGTTGCATCATGGGTTGCTTTTTTTTTTAAGCATTCAATATGGGTGGAAAAATCAATACATTTCCATCAGCATTTGAACTCCTGGCGTCTTGCAAGTTGAATGTTGAAACTAAACAAAAACTACAGTTTGTTCTAGTTTTGTAGTACCTTCACAAGTAATGAAATATATTCCGTCATGACTGTTTGCCATCAAGAGACACACATTCCCAACAGAAGTATTTTTAAAAGATTCATATGAGGTAGAATTTGTTAAGACAAAACCATATTTTTACCAATAAATTCTATAGAGGGTTTATGTTTTAGTCAGAACAAAGAACCTTGGCTGAAACCTACTAATATAAATAGGAATATGAGCGATAATTTACATTAGAGTAAGATACTAGAGAGTCCAAATTGATACTACCATAAGCAACAAGTGCATCAGAATAGCAGCTTTCATCTCTAAGTTCCTTGCAGAAGAATAACACATGCAGTGCACCCTTCTCTGGGGGCAGAAAGACAACTGCATTCAGCTGGACAATTGGTCCATAGGACAACCAGCTAAGGACTCCAGGGCAAATCCCTATCTTAAAAACAAACAAACAAAACTATCCACAGGATCTTCGGGATCTGACTTTCGGGGTTGCTAAACACTCATAGTTCCCACTGACTTCAGTTAGAATGGTGGGTGCTCAACATTTCTGAAAATCAGACCCTATTTCCATGCAAAGCAGCAGGAGATGGCATAGAGTCATCAGGTATCTATCAGGAAGTAAGCAAGAAAGAGATAGAGACAGAGAATAGAAGTTCTATGAGACACTGGGTCCGGTCTCTTCCACTGCGTTTTGATGCAACAGATAAATAAAAGTCTTCTACTGAAACCCGGTATGCTCTACTTACTTGCAAGTACTACACGGAACCTCGATGTTTAGGTCTCACCACCCCAGGTCCCCAGTGAAATGCATAAATTATCTACTTCAAAATAAGACCAAAACAATGATTGCAAACCTGATGCTTAACCCTCCGAGCGATCCTTTCACATTGTTGATGTGATGAGTACAGCAGAGAAGGTCCTAAATGTTACTGATGACCTCCCTTTGGATTTATCAGAATGGTTAAACTAAAACTCAGCTATTTGACCAAAAAACCCTACAGCTGTGATTGTGCTCTGTCTTGCACCGCCCATGAATGTAAATACGTCCATTAGAGCAGCAACCAAACAGCCAGTGTCAGAGGCAGGCTACTGCTGCAGAGCAGACAGCTGACTTGCTATGGAGCCAGCATGCTCCACCCCTAGCTGGGTAGAAGTGGGGAGTAGAGGTCCACCTTGCTCTCTAGCACCCCCTGTGGCCAAATGAAGGAGTATTACAAGCACTGGAGGATATCACATGCAACTGCTGCTTATTGGAAAGCCAGCCCTTTACTATGGGAGAAAGGGTCAAAGGAAAACGACAAACTCTCAGGGGAACAGAGGAGAGGGCAGAAAGACATTCTGACTGCAGTCCACCTCAGTCTGCATGTAGATCCAATGAGCAGTATCTGCATTCTCCAGAAAAGCTTATAGTGATGGTAGGGATTGTAGTTCAGACTTGAAACCCTCTGTTGCTGCCTAAAATGTATTGGCTTGTGAGTGAGCAAGCAATGCTGCCCTCTATTGGTGGAATCAGAACTGTGCCAAAGACATCCGCCCAGCAGTGGCTGGAGAATAAATGTCCTAATACCGCGTGACTGCTATGGGAGGATTCTCTTTCAACTAAAGTGGTAGAGATCAGTGTTTTTTAAACCAAAAGCCCAAAGCAGAGCTGGCTACTTATTCATTGCAACTAATTTATCAGGCAGCCTTCAGAATATTTTTCTTCAAATAGTTCATTCCTGCCTAGTTTTTGCCTTATTCAGATAAAGTCATAGGAGAGTGAATATTAGATGGTGTGGATAATTTATGCAGCGAGTTCTGTCAATCATCAGATCATAATATTTTTCCATTACTCAGACAGCTTTAGCTTTCAATTCCATCCCCTACATGTCGCAAATTTGCTGTTCAACTAGCAACTATGTTATTTGTGTACATGCAGTCAATGGATTATAGTCAAACTTGGATTATGGCACAAGTTACCCCAGGATTAGTTAAAACAGGGGTTCTCAAACTGATGGGTCCCGAAGTTATTACATGGGGGGTTGTGGGTTGTCACCCTCCACCCTAAACCCTGCTTTGCCTCCAGCATTTAAAATGGTGTTAAATATATTAAAAAGTGTTTTTAGTGTGTAAGGGGGATTGCACTCAGAGGCTTGCTGCGTGAAAGGGGTCACCAGTACAAAAGTCTGAGAATCCCTGAGTTAAAAGTATGTGGGTCCTAGTGCAATCATAAGCATTCAGTAATTTCAATGCTGTCAGCTGTGGACAGATCTCTATGCTAGTATGCTCTGTTAGACTCTGTGACTTCACCAGTTCCTCCTTGATCAATAGTAACAGCACTTGGGGGTTAGGGTTCTTACTTGTATTGTGTGTCCTATGACTCCAATGCTTGCTTAAGGGAATCTATCCTGGGTGTGTCCTGTTACTACACTGGTATTCAAGCACCACAATCAAAGGAAATAGTGAACAAATGTTCATATTACAAGGAAACAATTTGGAGCAAAGGGGAAAATAATCGGGCTGTTCAAAGACCTGCTTTGCACTATTGCATTGCCAGCTCTTGTGATGTTATTGAGTGTCTCACAAGAGATGATGCTTTTTTTAAGCGTCTGCTCCTGGAGCCACGTGTTTAGGTGAAAATCTCAACTTTCAAAGAAGAGGAAGTTTGTACCCTCCAGGTTGTGGATAAAAGCTTGAAAATATTTCCTGAATGAACATAAAGTTTCAAATAAAGGCAATGAAAAAAGAACCTAAAATGTATTATTTTTTAAAATCTCATTATTTGGGGGAAGGGGTTGATATGCTGTTATCAATACTGGAATTATGAAAGGTATATCCCCAGGATATTGCAGTGACATTGTCCATCTTGCAGTTTTCCAGCAGTTTCACTTTTTCCTCCACCCTTTGAACTTCCATGTAAGCATAAGGAGTGGGGAGGGAGAAAAATAAATCTTGCCTTGAATTTATCTGATCCTTAATTAGCCCTCTACCCACTTTCTTGGAAGTGCTTTGCCACCAGCAAAAGTTAATGCTTCTGTGAATGTGAAATCAACTCATCTTCTGCCTTCTCTTCTCAATTAAGCAATGACATATTTTAAAATATGTGAGTAGCACTTTGCATTTATCTAAGATAGCCCTGGTTAACTGAAAGCCAGCTCACAAAACTTCAGTTCTGCCCTCTGGGAGCTGAGCCATGACTCCCCAGCCAGTGCCTCCTTGTTTTGCTCTACTCATTATACAGCGGTTGCCACCTCTTATGGAGCTGGTTGGGCCTTAAGAAACCAGCCAGAAGCCTCTACAATCAGGGTAACTTGCCTAGCAGGTATTAAAGTCTCCAATCCGCTGTCAGGCAACCCTGTTCACCTGCCTAAGGTACTTACACAGCTTCCATTACCTTTGCAGCTGAGTCCCTCACAATTTGTAATGTATTTATCCTCACAACACTCTGGGTAGGGAGGTCAGTGCTATTTGCAGATGGGGAACAGAGGCACACAGAGACCGAGTGAGATGTCCAGTGTCACCCTGGATATCTGTAGCAGAGTAGAGAATTAGCCCAGGTACCCTAACCACTGGATCATCCTTCCCTCTCTAATCATAGATGGTTATTAATTTGTTTGGGTGTCCCCACTGTAGTTCCTTTCATCTAATGATCTCAAAGCATTTTACAAACCAACGGTTAATTATCCCTTCCCACAAAATAGGTAAATACATTTATCACGTTCCCAGTGTACAGGCGGGGAAACTGAGGCACAAGCAGGCCCAGCATCTTGTCAAAGACAAAACTCCAGGAGTCCAGAGACAAGTCTCCCACGGCCCATGCTCCTTGCATAGCAGTGATGTGCTTTTGTTGTGCACTAAGTGATTAGACTGGGGCTTTGCTTAATGTGAAGTTATGGAGGGGGAGGGCCAATCAAAGTCAAAACTCCACTTCTTCTACAGCCCTATTTGAAGAGTAAGTGTTCTGCATTTTTTTCCATGCCTGAGACAATCTAGACAAATAGGCTTTTAAATTAAGCAGTGATTGGGAATATAAGTGAGTGCATTTAAGCTCATAAGAGATGGAAAGATCCTAATGGCTGAAATATTTGTCATATCACAAATAAGCTGGCTGTATCAGGAGCCACTAATATAACTAATTTTTACCAAGTCCTTTGCTGCTCTGTGATAGAAAATGAGGTCAGTGCAGGTTGAGGCAGCACAAAATGAGCAGCTGTCTGAAGGCAGTAGAGAATACTGATAAACGACTCTACAGAGCTGTATTACCTTCCCGCAGAAAACAGGAATCATGTTGTTAAAATTAAGATATAGTCTGTTCAATGCGTCCAGGGTTTTTAATGTAAAAACGCAAATGAATACTTTTGTTTTCAACAAAACTTGAATACAAATGCACTCCAAGATGGTTTATCCTGTCTGCCATCTGATAATACCGTGGACCAGATTTTGCTTTGTCCCTTCCAGGTAAATCCACCAGCTGCAATGGAATTCCTTTGGATTTACAGAGGTGGAACTGACTGCAGAGTTTGGCCCTGAATGTAGTTGATAATAATACTTTGCACTTTTATAGCACCTTCCATTTCTCTGTTTGCCTTCCATCTGGGGATCTCAAATGTCCAAGAATTAAGCCTTGGTCAGCGAAGGATCCTTATCCCCATTTTACAGATGGGGAAGCGGAGACACATAGGACTTATGGAGAGCCTGAGCCTAGTCAATGGGAAAAAAATGCCCAAAGTTACAGAGGTAGCTCATGGCAAATAACTGGGGTCTCATGACTCTGGTGCCTTCATCAAGAGACCCTCTTTCCTCTGCTGTTCTCTGGCTTGATTCCCTGTTGTCCTGAATCATGTGCAGACATTTACACCTATGCAGAGTGGATGTAAAATGCTACCATTCTAATTCAGTACCACTGACACCCACTTTGCCCTGGGGGACAAAGTGGATACAAATTACAGGGCAGGAAAGAGTCAATTCCAGCGTCTAAAGTACGGTAATATGCCACATATCTTATCTCTGCAGTTATTTCAAGTATCTAGATCCCAGGATGGATGGCTCCTAGGATGAGTTGTTATAAATGTACATAAAATTAACAAGTTAGAGAGGGTGTTATATTGATCAAGGTAGGTTTATAATTATAAGCACTTCGCATCTGTAAATCTCTATTGGCTTAACAAAGGTGAGTCGCCAGTATCTCCATTTCCCAGATAAGTGAAACTGAGGCACAGAGAAAAGAAGTATCTCACCCAAGTGCACACAGAATCAGAATCAAGGCTGGGAATAGAACCTAGGCCTCCTGGCTTCCAGCCCAGGTCCATGGCCACTGTGCAAAGCTGCCTCCCCTCCAGAAAGCCACAAGTTTAAATTAAATACTTAACAGGTGAGGGACTGGATGAATCTCTTCACCTATTGATGACCTCCAACCTAAGGCTCCAGTTGGGCAATCTGATCCCTGGATCTAGAATCTTATGGAGTGAAGCCAGTGGGTCTCCACACAGACTTAAGTGTCTGCCCAGATCAAACTACAGAATCTAGGTGGGCAGAGGTTGAGACACGGAACATTAAGATGCTCTTTGGGAAAGGAGTTAACCTGGGAGAGACCACTGTTACATCACATTGAAATCAATGGGTCTTCTCACAGGTTAGGTCTGCCCTGCAAATGTTTGCTAACACTGGTGTGTCAGTCAGGGGTGTGAACCTTGACTGGCATAGCTGGACCAGCAAGAGCCCCTCGAGCAGACACAGTTATACTGGCAAGACTCTGTTTTACTAGTATTGTTTATTTTGCTCAGGAACTTGAGAGGGAGAGGGGCAGGAATAAGCTTTGCTAGTACAAACAGTCCACGAGGGGAGAACTTTGCTGGTATAATACGTTGGGGTTTAGCTGTACTGGCCAAGTGCTCCTAGCAAAGACCTGGCCATCATGTATGATACCATCAAACATGAGTAAGTGGGTAGACTCTAGCATGCAGGCCAAGCAGAACTGTGAACTCCCTGGGGCAGGGACATCTGTTTGTTCTGTGTTTGCACAGCACCTAGCACCGAGGCTCCTAGCCTTCAGAGCAACACAAATAATCATCACGGTTGCATTTAAAGAGACTGATTCTGCTCTCACTCGGCCCTGCGAAACCAGAGAATAACTCCATTGAAGGCAACGATGGCCCAAGAGAGGGAAGAATTGGGCGAGGTGCACTCTGTAATACTTCAGGGTAATCTCCTAGAGCAGGAGCTTGCCTTGCCACACGTCAGCAACAATTGAACTGTGTTATCTATTGTTCCCATCCCATGCAATAATCAAATACCATTCTGCACATTTCTCCCATAATAAACTGACCAAGAACCTTGGCAGAGGAAGGGCGATTGTTCAGAAGCATCAGACAGTTTAAGAAAGCAAAATCGACATGGATTAATAATAAACCTCAAACTCACTACATTTCCTAACTGGAGTGATAGATGGGTTCATATTTGATAACCATTAAATGGTTTAATGAAATAATTATAACTCCCACTCCCAAGCCCCGGAACGATCAATAACTATGAGCTCTAAGCAACAGCATGTTCCAAGTTCTGCCATTTTCACAGTGCTCCCCAGCAGGCAGAGTGTGTGACTGTAAATGCGATTGACACTAAAGTCGCATTAAAACATTCCCATCAAGGGCAATAATAGATTAAAAGCTACTGAGGCACTGCAGTTGGCCAGTCAATATTCTTTATTTTCTGCATCACCCCCAATTTTACCACCCTCCCGGACGCTATTAGCACGAGTCGATTTGCTGTCAATGACCAGCTCAGGCAAAGAAACATTAATGCATGCTCACAAAGGCGGTACGCGTGGCATTATCACTTCACTCGCTTTCAAATTACACCCTAATGCCGTCGCCAGGCAGCTTGTGACATGTTAACACTATATGCGATTTGTTGGTATTGGGCTAAATATTTCATGTCTAAAGATTTCATCAGAGATTTGATGACAGAAATAAACTACCGCCCGGTGGGAAATCATTCCGAATAATAGAATTAGGCATTGTTGGGAAATCAATGAAGAAGGGACGGTGACAGGGGAGAAAGAAGGATAAGAACAAGCTTGGAGGAAGGTTGCTGTTTTTCCCCCCATCCTTAGTGGTAAAGAGCTGCTGAGTACCCATTTGTCTGCCAATTAAAGGCCTTATTAATAAATCACATTGAAGGAGCAGAAATTAGAATTCAGAGACTTGTTTGTTTATGCTCCAGGTGCAGGGGTTAGTTGCTCTGTGGTTGTTTCTAAGAACTGCCTCCCCAGTGCAAACAGTCCACCATGCTGTGTGAAATGCAGTGGGTTAGTGAGGGTTTTATCCTCTGCTGAGTCTAAGAAAAATAATCTTTAAAAATATAGACGCATTTGAGAAAATCTGCAGCAGTTCTGCATTTCCTTTTAAAGGACTTTTGTGCTGGCGAAAGACTCTTGGAAACGGAACTCCTCTATTGACCCAAAAGAGAAGGACAAGTTGAGCAACATCAGCAAAATACCACTGCCCCACCAGGTGCCTCAGTCCTGATCAGCAGGAAACGCTGCCAGGATGAGAGGTTAGTAAGTCCACAAGCTGCAGACAGAAGCACTGTGCAGACACTGCTGTGCATTAAATGAGTGCGCTGCAGATGACACAGTTACTGTCTAGGTCACACAGACACACCTGGAGAGGCAGGGCTAGTACAACTCTGGTCCTTCAGCTCCCAAAACACAGGTGCGGAAGAATAACACAGTCTTCGCTCTTAGGTTGGTTGCAACAGGTCAGAGGCAGTTTATTCTCAAGCAATATTGCAAAGGGGGGGAGAAGAGTGCACAACGGCCGGTCTCCCCAAAAGATAAACAATTAAAGCAAAATTTATACCTTTTGTTACATACAGTAGTGATCAACAACTGCATTTTGTTTATACATATTCCTTCCTGATTTCTTACTTTTCTCAGCAGTTCTTGCTATAGTCTGTGTTCTGTTCTTATCTAACACAAGGTCAAAACATTCTCTCTTACAGTTCTTTTCCACTCGCCCAGGCCCTGCCTGGAAGTCTCGCCGTTTTAGCCATTAGAGTTAGCCTGACTCTTGCTCTTCCTAGAAGACTAAGATGTCTGCGCTTTATTACCTACTTCCACACTGGACTATCCTATGGGAGCTAAAACAAAGCCCTGCTGTAGTACAATCCCTAGAGTATGCTACTGGTCATCCAGATACACCCAGGCCTTGAAACTGTAACTAGGATAGACACAGGCAGACCCGTGCCCCCACACAGAGCTAAAATGATTTCAATAGGGCTCCTGCTCCACATGGACATAGGAGACTGTCTGGGCCGATTCAGCTACTAACTCAAGACTAAAGCTGGTATATAGGGGAGAAATTCAGACTCTTTGCCCTCTGCACAGAGATGGGCACAGTGACCTTTATCATTTGCCAACCAGGAACTTAACAGAAACCGCTAAACTCATTTTCACACAGGCCCCCAAGAAGTCATTGACCTGGGCCAGGTATACAGGGTGAACTAGGAGGCAAAGATTCTAGCATTAATCCTAGCCTCCTGAACCATCCAATGCCACTGCACTGCAGTCAAGTTGCAACACACACCATTAACAAATACTCCCAACTGATTTAGCTGGAGCAAAATGATCACGCAGGCAATTGTTCTATTGGCATAATACCTGCTCAGCAAGGGGTAGCTCACAAATACTCCCCTTCTTGTTGAGGCATAGCACTAAACTGGTTGCTTGTATCTCCTAATCTGGCTACATTTCTTCTGTTAAAATAACAAACTGAGTAATGCTGATTTCAACTCAGAGCTGTGGCTCATGTTCTATACACTATCCTCAGATTATGCTGCCACTTACTTCATATGCCAAGCAGAAACCTCTTGCTCTTCCTTTCTTTTTTCATACTTTCCTTCTCCAGGATTTCTTCCTCTTTTCCTTCCCTTTCAAATCTCCACAGAGACTTTTGCTGTTTAGATACTGCATGAACCTCACTTTACTTACAACAGCACCTGGACAGTGGGCTGGGAAGGGCCAGCAGTTTTTTTCTCCATTGCAGGGAATTCTGGGACAGCTGGGTAACAGTTACGGGCATAGCAGCCCACAAGGCTGGGTTCTGTAAGGGGGTGGGTTAGTGTAAGATCAACCTCTAAGAAGGGGTGATTCAGTTCCACAGATAAACCCATGACAGTGAAATCTGAAGGGTGCTTGGCACCTTAACCAAGGCTCTGTATGTGCACATAATTTAAGCTGGTTCTACATAGAAAAGGGTCAGATGCCAGAATCATGGGGAAGGTCAAATCCACAGCTGAACTTCACAGCTAACTCCTGGTGCTCCAACGACTTCCTCACAATCAAACATCAAGCCACAGGCAGAGCACAGAAGAGGACCCATGTGCTCAGGTTCCCAATCTCATGCTCTAAACACTAAAGAACTCCCCCTCTTTCTGTCCTTTTGCCCTGCTTTCAGCAGAAAGACACCATTTGATCATGAGTAGTTTCTTACAACAAAATACATGCCCCACTGCCATCCCTCTTCTTCTAGGGGCTACCAACCACTACTCTGTGGAGTCCCATAGCACATACAAAGGTTTCTCCCTCTCTCTCTCTGGTATGGACTGGCAGGAGATGCTCGATGAGTTTGAGTGGAGTGTTTAAAGAGCTTAAAGCTATTAGAGAGCAAAGAGGCACTGTGGTTAAGGCAAGAGAGTCAGAGTTCAATTCCTGGTTCTGTCAGACACCCTGTGTAGTCCTGGGTAAGTCAGTTAGGCTGGAGTTTCCAAAGGTGCTAAGGGAGTTAGGTATCCAAATTGGGTGTCTAACTCCCTTAGGCTCCTTTGAAAATCCCAGACTTAATCTCTCTGTGCTTCCTTTCCCCATGTGTAAAGAGGGGACAATAATACTTCCTTTGGCTGTCTTATTTATTTATATTGTAAGTTCATTGAGACTAAGACTTACAGCCCCTAGCACAATGGGCTATTATCAGTGATACTATTATCAGTGATACTGATAATAAATACACAGTGATACTATT
Organism: Gopherus evgoodei; assembly: GCF_007399415.2. Lineage (NCBI taxonomy): Eukaryota > Metazoa > Chordata > Testudines > Testudinidae > Gopherus > Gopherus evgoodei. The sequence continues at coordinate 13,333,144 of NC_044340.1, read as the reverse complement.
ATAAATAATAAATACAGTGATACAATTATCAGTGATACTGATAATAAATACACACAAAGTGCACACCATGTATGATACCACCCAAGAACTGTTATGTCAAATAGCTAGACACTACGAGGCAGTAATATAAGTCCTTGCTGGTCTGTAGGCAATGACACCCCATGCCCTACAAAACAAACCAGCACTTTTCCTCCGTCGGTCTCAAAACACGTTGCAAAGGAAGGTAAGTTTCATTATCCCCTGATTCAGCAGCTGGATCTGCTCAGGCAAATCCATGTGCTCACAGAAGTAATGTGCCAAAAGCCTCATAGCAAACCCATGGGCTTATACCTTAATCACTGCAGCATGCTATCTTATAGTCAGTATATACATGCAAGGGGGAAGAGAGGGTTTTTTTCAGATGAGACCAGGATTTCAGATGGATAAGCCAGCTCCTAACTAAGAGGGGTCAGGAGTAAACTTTCCCCGCAGGCAGGTTATCCCATAAATGTGGTTTCTTACATCTTCCTCTGAAGCACTTGGTACTGGCTACTTTCAGAGACAGGTTACTGAGCTGGATGACCCCAAGTCAATGAGATAAAGATATACCTAAGGGAAAGCTGGTCCAGTTGCCAAAAAGCCACAGTAGGACATGACCCACACTTTCCTTTGCTAGACTGTTACTCTTGCTGGTTTTTGTCTTGCATGAGGCTGCAGTGCAAATCTATCAGGCATAACTGTACATGAGAATTCTTCCCTCAGCAGTCAACCCACCAAGCCAAGATACTTTGGCAGTAGCCTTTTGCTGTGTGCTGAATGTTCCAGTAGGAAGCTGGTCCAATGTGCATCTTAATGGGACAGAGTCACCATAGATTTGTACATTGTTCAGAGTTTGATGAGTATTATTATACAACTAATGCAGCCTAATGACTTCAGGAGATACAAACCCTACAAGGCTTTCCAGAGAGATGAAATCCAGATAGTTTATTCTAACTCTTAAATAAACAAGGAATTAACTTCCTGCCCTTTCTAAGCAGGCAGTAATTGAAGCTTGTGATTTATGTGGCATGCTCTCCTTGCAAGGCAGTTAGAGATGGGGCATAATTGGCCAAAGGGAAAATAGTTATTTCACAAGTCCTAGAAGATGGACAGCCAGTGATCAAACAATTGTGATAACCACTTGGCCATAAATTTGTCAGTTACAAGGGGAAAGCACTTGAATATGCTATTTATCTTGTGGGGCCTCTTGCCTTTTTCATCAACTGGTCTCACTCTCAATCAGAACAACAAAATATTGCTGTTTTCTGTGCTCTTTTTATTTATTGGTTTTGTTTGTACCATCCCATTTCCCAAGAAAAACAGGATCCTTCAAGATGCATGAGTTTTATGTCATTAGCTGCTCTCTGCATTTCTTCCCCAGCTTCCTGCACCATTAGGCCATGTGAGATCTACCTGGTCAACAGCTCTGGTTTCCAATTGACAACATAGAAATTGATATCAAGGAACAGAATGGCCCTTCAAGTCAGGTAGGCTGTCTGTGACAATAGTCTATGCCAGATACTTCAAAGAAGGGTATCACCCCACTGTACAAGCTGTATCACACTGTGCAACACTATACCATGGAAATAGAACAGTAATTCTTCCTTAGCATCTCCCTTGTCTCTGACTTCTTCTCTGATATCTTCTTCAGTCACCCACACATCCTCTTATAGTCTGTTCCTTTTAGGACAAAGGCTCCAAGCCTGGTTTTCAATATGTCCTTTTGTCCTTGTAAAAACACGGGATTGAAATTCTTAACCTGTTACTTTAGTCCTTGAGAGCTGTATAAACTCTAGTTTGAGTGCTCATGTGACCTCTAACCCAGCCAATAGCCCATCTCTCTTAAAATGCACCTCTCTCGTTACTATTGGTTTTAAATTTGTGGCCTGTAAACTCTTTGGGGCCAGGACAGTATCATGGCGCAAGGACATTCTGTGTTTGCAGGGTGTCTGGTGCAATGGAGCTTTGATCCTGACTGGGATCTCAAGGAGCTACATTCACAGAGATATTTAATAATGATCACAGTTAAATCACACCCTGGGATAGTATCCTGGCCTTGTTAATCTTCAGCTGTGCCCTGCTCGCTAAAACAGTGTTAGCCCTAACTGAGAATCTGAAAAACTGTCCCCCATTAACTGAAGCACTGCTTCTCTTAATCTGCACCCATACAATTAAATATCTGGTTTGCTGTGAGGTGCAGTCTGCATAGGATGACCAGATAGCAAGTGTGAAAAATCGGGATGCTGCTGAATGGCAACAGGTGCCTATATAAGACAAAACCCCAAATACTGGGACAGTTCATATAAAATCAGGACATCTGGTTACCCTAACCCTGCAATGCTACAACTCTTGTGCTGAGATCTCTCTGAATAAAATATTTCTGCTGGATTTAATCTACACTCCTAAAAATGAGAAAACAGTCAGTGAGTTTCTGAGTCAATTTAATAAATTAACAACTGCTGACACCTGGTGGACAACACAAGTAATGTGTCTGTCCTGAGCCAGAGATGCATTTACTGCTGGCATCCTACAGCTAACCGCTTTACTAATTCCTATCTAAATGCTAAAAGTTAATATTATTTGCAGGGTTTACTGCTTAGTCTTATTTCATAGCCAAGCATAATTCATTTCACTTCTCTCCAGGCAGAAAATAATATGTTGCTGTTAATTATTTGTCTTATGATGTTTAGGGTATTCACTGAGCTAGGCATTGTCCTAAAAGACAGTTCTACCACTGAGAACTTATATTTTTAAGTAGACAAAGGGTGGGAAAGGAAACCAAAGCACAGAGACATGAAGTGACTTGCTCAAGGTCATAGCCTGTCAATAATAATAGCTCACCTAACTTTTACATAGCATCTTTCCTCAGCTCTCCAAGCGCTTTACCAAAGAGGTCACTATCATTATCTCAGTTTTACAGATCAGGAAACTGAGGCATAAGGCTGGGAAATGATTTGCCCGAGGTCATCCAGCAGGCCAGTAGCAGAGCTAGGAATAGAACCCAGGTCTTCTGACTCAGTGCCCTAGACACGGGAGCATGTTGTGTCTGCTTGGGTATAAATAATTAGTACTTTCTGTGTTCAAAGCACAGAACAAACATTATGTAGTATTTTAACCCTCTCCAAAGGGTAGGTGTTAATTTCTCCATCTTATAGATGGAAAAATTGAGGAATAAAGAGGTAAAGTGACTTGTTCAAGTAGTCAGTAGTGGACCTGGAATTAGCACTCGGGAAATCTGCCCATGTACTCAGGATGCTACTCAACCCTCTTTAATTTATACCATCGCTGGACCTCCTCTTATGCCAATACTAACCCTTGCTTATGTGAAAGTAGAATGAATTATATTGTAAAAATAAGAATGGATTAAAGAAATGTTGTATGTACCTTTAAGCAGAAATAAATGTTGAAATACAAGTGCCAGGAAAAGAAACATTAGGCATAAACAAGGGTGCTAATGGCAAAACATTAACAGAAGATCGGTAATAGTTAGTAAGGAAACAAGATATGCATGCCTAGCCCAGGTAAACTTATCAGATTCTGCTTCCTTTGTTATCTTGTTAAGTGCTCGCCCTTTTATCTGTATAAATAAGATAGTTTGTGTCTTGCATGGTGCTCACATTATCTGGGTATTAGCAGAGTGCTTTGCTAATAAAACAGAGTGGTCTGACAAATTGTGAGTCCTGAGTCTAACTTTGATACCTAGAACCTAAAAACTGACTCTTGACTAGTAAGTGACCCCTCTGAAAAATTAACTATGCCTATGCAACAGGAACTCTTCAATCATCAGTATGACTGATTGAAATCCACTATTATGGATGGAAACTCAAATCAACCACTAATACCACCAAAACCAATCCTGGCATGATTTAACTTTATTCTCAATCTGAGCTCAAGACGACAGAAGTCAAACAATCCAGTGTAGTTAAGAAAAGATTTTCAGGCTCAAAGGTAAGGTGTTTATTTTTTATTTCTGAGAATTACAGGGTGGGAGTGAGGTAAGCAAAGCTGAATTCTGTTTCACTACTGTGGCTAACACATTTAAGGGAGTGCAGCCACTCCCTTCGTTCTTGGGCAAGGAGTGTATGTTGTGAGGACATAGATGGCACATGTGCCCCCAAAAGATACCGGTGGACCAAGTTTCCAGACCTGTGCATATCCATACCCTGAATGGGGATTCACCCAAACAATACCTGAAGAACCTGTGTTTTCCACAACTGTGTTGCCCAGATTAGTGGGCCACCAGACTCAAATGACCCAGGAGAGTCCCTTGTCTAGGGCTGGAAATATTACTGAGATATTGCCTTTCAATGGATAGTATGTAGAACAAAGCAACCTCAGAGAGGAGCCCGCAGTCATAGCCTCAAAAGCCTACACTGTTGTGCGTAAGGGGAAAGGTCAATTTACAATAATAAAGCTGGAAAGCATAGGCCAGCTGGAAACCAAATTTCATCTAGGAGGTTACACTGTTGGAACAGGCCCAGGAAACTATGCAGTTATGTATCTTCATATGACACCTTGGTTTATGGCAAAGACAAAAGAGAGTCAATCCTTCTGAGAAATGCAGCCATCTCTACTTCAGTGAACCAGAGAAGCCATTGTTTCTCAGCTGCTTGAAATCCAGAGACCCTGTTAATCCTCAGCATGGGTTACATCGTGAGAAGTAGGTGCTTTCCCTGCTGCCTTGCCCACATCCCTTATCCTAAGCCAAACAATCCATATCCTGCAGAGTGCTGACAATACATCCAGATCCCCATACATGCTCTTAAAAATACTCATCTACTTTCCTTCTAGTATTACTCATACCAGCTCACTAACATGAGTCCATTTGGATGACAGGCAAACTTTTCCTCCTTCAACCAACAGCCTGTTCACAATGGCAGCAGGGTGGGTGGCACCAGAAAGGGATACACTGAAATTGTAGCAGAAGGTATAATTTTTATTTGATCCCTACGGTCTGGCAAAACTCACAACAGGAGGAATTGTAAATATGGCCAATTCAGAGGCTCCTTGGCATTTTTGGTTCCTTTTCAGTAACCCTGTGCAGAACTTTGTCTTCTAAATGCTTCACAAACCAACCTCCTCCCCTCCCCTGGCAATGGCAGGAGCTAAACTCTTAGAAGTGATTCACCTAAGGCCCCAGAAGATCGGTATCAAAACTTGGATTAGAATTTCAGAAGGTCCTAGCTCCAAATCCTCTCTTTAGAGCACTACATAATTTGAGATTAAGGAATCCTTACCTTGTTTAACTGACCTTCCAGAAAACTGATTCCTGCCCACAGATTAGCAACTAAATTGTAAAATCTGCTCTACCTTGGGATGCGTATCTGCTCAATGATTTTAGACTAATTCCAGTTGGCCCATGTATTGTTAAATTACGCAGCCTACAAAGCCAACCTTCAGCCACTTATTCTGTTCTGCTATATAGAACCACTTCCCTCCCTGCTGTGCTCTCACTTACTCCTTTATGAAAAAGGCTGCTGGGTGCTTTAGAGTTATTTTAAGTGAAGAAAATCTGTGTCTAATGGCCTAGCAACTCACTCCTTAGCAACAAAACCTCTTCTGGGCAGAAGCATCAATGGAAAACCAGGAACAAAAAAGGTCTTGTAAATCCCAAGAGCACCCATGAAAGGAGGTGCCAATGGGCATTCATGCAACAGGACTTGCAGAGTTTAAGTTAGAATGGGGGGCTAGTCCCGTCTCAACTTTAGCAAGACTAGACAGCAAGATGTTTTGCTCCATTTCCCCATCTGCTGACACTGAGAATGGGCATTACTGCCCCTTAGCGCCATGTGTTAACTGGTTGGAGGAACTACTGAAACCAGGTCTGCACTGAAGAATGTTAAGTCAATCCAGCTGTACAACCCTGGAGGGTGCAAAAAAAAAAAAATCCATACCTGAATGATGCAGTTAAGCCAACCTCAATCCTATCAGAGACAGTGGTACAGTGAAGGTAGGTAGGTAGGTAAAGCTACAGCAATACTTTTGGTAGCTGTAGCGTGGCTACATACAGCTGTCAAAGTAGAGATGATCTCCACCCCACTATTTCTTCACCTTTCATGCTGCAACCCTAAACAACTAAGCTAAATTTGATTCTGTATTATGGGGAGCTAGTCATACCCATTTAGTCCAGCTGTTGAAGAAATTTGAAGCCATGATTAGATGCTCTAAAATTCAGGCTCCTTTGTCTATATTAAGTTTCAGCAAGATCAGGCCACTTTGATTCCAACACCACTTAAACAAAGCTTTAATGCTTGCTAAAGTAACCATTACATCTCATGCTGCTAAGCATCTCCCTGTAGACAAGTCCTGTTGGAGTGACATTCCAGAGCCATAAACAAATTTGCTCTTTGGGTGAGGGTTGCATCGCAGCATCCACAGAGGAATATTTTGACTGTAGGCTAAATATAGTCATGGGTTTGCACTTATGCTCATGCCATTTTAGAGTTCATATGGGCTTCCTAGAACAGTGCAGGATATGTTCACTAACAGTGTTAGTTCCCCAATTCGGGGAAGTTCCTTTCATAGGAAAGTAGGAATCCTTTATAAGATTTTTGGTTTGGCCTTGGCTTAGTTGCTTTAAGGGAAGCTCTCAGCTTTAATAAGCATGTGCTGTCAAAGTTGATATCACCTCTGTAATTGAAACCATTAGTTTGACACCTTTGGCTAAGAGTTCAGTTAAGTTGCAGCATAGAAGTGTGCATTTCAATAGCTTTCTGAAGATGCTTCTTTAAAGCAAAGAGGTTTGGTATGACTTTTTATAGCTTCTATGGAAAAGGCAATACTCCCAACCCAGGCAGTTTGGCATATTACTAGTTTTACTGTAATATTAGACAGTGAGCCATCTTACATGTCACTTTCTGCCCCCCCTCATTTGCATGCCTTTGAGGTGTGGTTAAAAGTTAGAGTCTAAAGACACCTTGTGTGTAATTTTAGTGCCTTTTAAGGAAATGCTGACCTATAACTAACTGTTTTAAAACGCAAACAAGTTATCTAGCCCAAACAGTCCTTGCTTTAGCTTTTGGTAGAACAGACTAAAGTCTCTAGCCAGCTGCTATGCCTTATCAGTTTGCTTCCGGAAGTTTGTTGGAGTCAATATTAACATTTTCATCCTGCATCAAGCTACATATATAAAGTTACATTCAGGTCTGCCAACTTAGGGCTTGTCTACATCAGAAAGTTGCAGCGCTGGTGAGGGAGTTACAGTGCTGCAACTTTGAAGGTGTACACATCTACAGGGCATCACCAGCACTGCAACTCCCTGTTTGCAGCGCTGGCCGTACTCCCGTTTTGTCTCGGGTGTAGAGGATCCAGCGCTGGTGATCCAGCGCTGGTAATCCAATGTAAACACTTACCAGCGCTTTTCTTGACCTCCGTGGAAGGAGGAAGCCTCTGGTAATCAAGCTGATCTCCTTTCCCGGTTTGCTCTCTCGTTCCCGGAACCCCGAGCAAGCAGGTCTCCTTCCCTGCGGTTTGCAAGGTGGCTCCGGGAACGCGAGAGCAAACTGCGGCAAAGCTGGTCTCCTTCCCCGGTTTGCTCTCGCGTTCCCGGAACCCCCCTTGAAGCCGCCCAACAGCGCTGCAGTGTGGCCACATCTAACACCACTTGCAGCGCTGGTTGCTGTAAGTGTGGCCACTCTGCAGCGCTGGCCCTATACAGCTGTACTAATACAGCTGTAACAACCAGCGCTGCAAAATTTTAGATGTAGACATGGCCTTAGTGTCATGAAATTGCATCCTCACTCCTTTCTCCCCCAAGACACAGAACAATAAGAGCTAAATTCCATGCTCAAAAGCAGTGGATCTCAAACTTTTTAACTCAACCCCTTTCCCAAGGCAAGCCTTGGAGTGTGAGCCCCCCCCCATTAAACACTAATATATTTAACACCATTGTAAACACTGGAGGCAATCTGGGCTTGGGGTGGAGGTTCACATCTTGCTACCCCCAGGTTATACCCTCAGTTGGAGAAGCCCTGCTCAAAGCATAATCAGACCAAAAATGTTTGAGGCCAGAATACTGATCATTTGTAATAACTCTACCAGTCTAGTTGGTTTTTGCCAAGGTCAAGCGCTGAAGGAATTTGCAGCTTATGTCTGAGAACTAGACTTGAAGAAGCAATGCCCTTCTCATGTAATTGCTTTACAGTTAGTCAATTTCTTATGATAAACTACAAGTGCTTCTCTTTAATCAAGAGGGATAATCAAGAACAAGAGCCTTATGATGCCAATTAAATAAGTTTTATTCTTTAGGACATGAATTGCATTTGCACTTGTTTACAGTACTGATAAAGTGCAATGGTGTTCACCTTCTGGCTCCTGTACACATGTTCAAGTATTTAGAATGCTTAAAATGCCCAGAAACAATTTACACAGCAGCTCAAATATGGAATTTTTTTAGACTGCCACTGCACCCAGCCTTGAGTCCCTCCAATTCTAAGCAATATCCAGGTGTGGAATGCTGCTTCCAGTACATTTAATCCACCTCCTCAATGGTTGGTCCAGATGAGGCCCCCCCAGATGGGGCAGCTCCACCACCAGGGAATCCACCAGGCATGCCACCAGGCATCCCTCCTGCACTCTGGTACAGCTTGCTGATGATGGGGTTGCAAACCTTCTCCAGCTCCTTCTGTTGATGTTCAAACTCTTCTTTCTCAGCAGTCTGGAACAGAGAGCAATTTGTACACTTGCTGCAACTGTGGCCCTAGAGGGTCAGCTCAAGAATTTACCTAGGGTCGGGGTAAGAAGCCCCCTTAAGACAGACTGTACTTAAAGCAAGGCCTGTGCATGGGTAGGCTTGCACTATTACAGCCCATCTCTGCTTTCCTGGGTGAAAAGGATGGGGGGGAGTATGCTAATGTAGTCAGTCAAATGACTTCCAAGAGATTTGGAGTCTAGAACTAGGTGTAAACAAAAAAATTAAGGAAACCTATAGGTTAACAAACCACCGCTAAAGAGCTTGAGACACATGTAATGTGTGTTAATATCCTACAGAGCAGCCAGAGACATGGTCAGAACAGTCTTGGCAAGGAATTGCTGGTTGTTTACCAGTGCAGGAAGTGCACTCAGAAAGGGAAATATTCGACTCAACCCAGGGTTTAGCAGGCCAGTGCCCAAAACACTGAGCAATCCCTTTACCCATTCACAAAACCATTTCTTTTAGCCAATTTGTCAACTAGTCTGATCTGACACTATCTTCAAAAGGGAGGGAGACATCTTGTAGCACCAAGAGAAACACATTAAGGCAGTCTTTTAGAAAGACTTTTGGTCGCTCAGACATCCAAGGAAGGTACTTAAGCCAACATTTGTCTTTCGACTTCTGGTGGAAACTACGAATGGCATTGGAATCATTTTCATCATTGCGACCATTAGTGACCTCCTGCCACCCAACCTAGGCCAACAGCTACAGTTTCCCTGTAAAAACTAGGACCCTACCTTGGATTTTGGCACTGTTCTGTAGGCCATTACAACACACAAAAAAAACAAACACTAATTAGTGGCAGGTGACTTGCCAGTTTGTTGCTGCACACTGATGAAGTGTGTGCATTTTCAGGTTAAAATGAGTCAGGAAGCTTCACTGGAGCTTTACCTCAATTTTTTGATGAAATTCCTCTCATGGAGCTGTAGTTTTAAACATACCTGATTCTTGTCCAGCCAGTTGATAATTTCGTTACATTTGTCCAGGATTTTCTGTTTGTCTTCATCACTGATCTTGCCCTGGAGCTTCTCATCTTCAACAGTGGCCTTCATATTGAAAGCATAAGATTCTAGAGAATTCTTGGAAGACACCTTATCACGCTGTTTCTCATCTTCTGCTTTGTATTTCTCTGCTTCCTGGACCATGCGTTCAATGTCTTCCTTGCTTAAGCGACCTGGAAGATACAAGCAGTTAGTTGGACTACACTTGGTGTGTAAGCCACATTACTGAAAGAACTTTTCCACTCAAGTATTTTTAGGGTTCAAACTATCAAGCCATGGTTTTTTTGGAGTGTACAGTATGCAGAACAAATCAAAAAGTATAGTCCAATACTGCATCAGAATTCATTGTAATATGCAACAGTTTTAACATTTCCTATCAGGACAAATTGGTGACTGGGCAGCTGCTTTAGCTTGGGACACCCCAGCATGGTGGTAATTATGGGAAAGGAGCTGGAGTTGGTGGTTCTAGTACCACTAGAGCAGTAAGATTGCAATTTCATTCAATGAATCACTGGTATATGCACCTCCACCCACTTCAGGGGACATCATGCAGTCCTGCAACTACTGCAGCCACCTTACACCCCACGAAAGGGCTATGCACTGCCTACCTTTGTCATTGGTAATTGTGATCTTGTTCTCCTTGCCAGTGCTCTTGTCCACAGCAGACACATTAAGGATGCCATTGGCATCAATATCAAATGTTACTTCGATCTGAGGTACACCCCTTGGAGCTGGAGGGATGCCAGTCAGCTCAAACTTGCCCAGCAAGTTGTTGTCTTTTGTCATGGCTCTCTCCCCTTCGTAGACCTGGTGTTGGGGAGGAAAACAAGGGCCAACAAAAGCATTAGCATTTTGCTATATGAGGTTTTATCTGTGTTACATTAGAGCTAGTATTTTCAACTTTATTTTCCTAAGGATCAGGAAGTCAAATATGTCTTATGGTCGCTCAGACATCCAAGGAAGGTACTTTGAGCCAGCATGGGTCTTTCAACCTCTGGAGGAAACTACGAATGGCATTGGAATCATTTTCATCATTGCGGCCATAAGTTACTCCTTCACAGAAAGTATCAGAGGGGTAGCCGTGTTATCTCTAGCTTGCTTGCTAGTATTATAATATATACACACACACACACATATATACACACACACACACACACACACACATATATACACACACACACCTGGATATTTCCACTACATGCATCTGAGGAAATGGTATTCACCTACAAAAGCTCATGCTCCAAAATGTCTGTTAGTCTATAAGGTGCCACAGGATTCTTTGCTGCCTTCACAGAAAGGAACTCTCAAAACAGGGAAGAAATTCTTCAAACCCACCATGTCTTGATAGTCTACTCACTAACTCATCAGCAGATCAACTTCCACTGTAAGTACAGTACTAACTTACAAGAGTTGGAAGTTTAAACTGAAGTTACACTGGTTTTGCTGCAGGAGAGGCAGCAAATGCTATGAGTAGCAGCCCCTTAACCATCTGAAGATGGATTACTCCAATCCAGATACATACCTGAATAAGTACACCAGGCTGGTTGTCAGAGTAAGTGGTGAATGTCTGAGTCTGCTTGGTGGGGATTGTAGTGTTTCGCTTGATCAGGACTGTCATGACACCTCCAGCTGTTTCAATACCAAGAGATAGAGGAGTGACATCCAACAGCAGCAGATCTTGTACATTCTCAGACTTGTCCCCAGACAAGATGGCAGCCTGAACAGCTGAAGAGAGAAGTGGAGTCAAGACACTGCAACAAAAATACTGTCACTGGACAACAGGCATCTTAACTCGCTCAGACATCCAAGGAAGGTTTTAGCCATCATCAGTAAACTTCTGGTGGAAACTACGAACGGCTTTGGAAACACATTCATCAATGCGAGTCAAGTGCAAAGCTGTTATCCCATAGGATTTAAGAAACACATTTAGTGAATGCTGTTTCTATGTGATCTGTGGATCACAAGAGCATCAGTGACAAATCACCAACATTTAAGCGTAAGCTTGGGAGACTTACTAGCCATAGCTTGAATGTTGTGTTAGTCTTCTGCAGACATATATATATAGCCAAAACCCAGCATTACAAGCCAAAAAAATTATGGGGGGAATTAAGTTACCTGCACCATAAGCCACAGCTTCATCAGGATTGATGCTCTTGTTCAACTCTTTGCCATTGAAAAAATCCTGCAGCAGTTTCTGAATCTTGGGGATTCGGGTGGACCCACCAACCAGTACAATATCATGGATCTGTGATTTGTCTAGTTTGGCATCCCGCAGGGCCTTCTCTACAGGATCCAGGGTGCCACGGAACAGATCAGCATTTAACTCTTCAAAACGAGCTCTGGTAATTGAGGTGTAAAAATCAATGCCCTCATAGAGAGAGTCAATCTCAATACTGGCCTGAGTGCTAGAGGAGAGAGTACGCTTTGCACGTTCACAAGCTGTGCGGAGACGGCGAACTGCTCTCTTGTTCTCAGTAATATCCTTCTTGTGCTTACGCTTGAATTCAGCAATGAAATGGTTGACCATACGGTTATCAAAGTCCTCCCCACCCAAGTGGGTATCACCTGCAGTTGACTTTACTTCAAAGATGCCATCCTCAATAGTGAGGATTGAAACATCAAAAGTGCCACCACCAAGGTCAAAGATAAGGACATTCCTTTCAGCTCCAACCTGGAAAGAATAGAGAGTGTTTTGTTATGGATGTGTCACATCTCACCAGTACTGAGCTGACTAGGAACAATCTAGTATGCTGTTTAGCTGTGCTATATTACAGCTTGCTCACCTTCTTGTCCAAACCATAAGCAATAGCAGCAGCTGTTGGTTCATTGATGATCCGGAGCACATTGAGACCTGCAATGGTTCCAGCATCTTTTGTGGCCTGGCGCTGGGAGTCATTGAAATAGGCTGGTACTGTGACTACAGCGTTAGTAACAGTCTGTGGGCAGGAGAAAAAAGTCAATCAGCTGAAACCATCTACATGGTATATGAAATGAAGATCAAGTAAGGTTTGATACCATTAACCCCTTAAATTCTAGGAGAGCTGAGCTACTCCCTTTACTCAAGTCTCACCTTCCCAAGGTATGCTTCTGCAATCTCCTTCATCTTGGTCAATACCATGGAAGATATTTCCTCTGGGTAGAAGCTTTTGGTCTCTCCTTTGTACTCAACCTGGACTTTTGGCCTGCCAGCATCATTCACCACAGTGAAAGGCCAATGTTTCATGTCAGACTGGACAACAGCATCATCAAATCTACGACCTATCAGCCGCTTTGCATCTGAAAACAGTTTCTATTGTCAATAATTCTAATTCACTTTGTAATTCATCATTCTACAAAAACATGCTGAGATTAGATACAGGACATAACTGAAATGTTAAATCCAAATGAGGCAACTCCCCTCCCCAAATATCTAGCTGTTTTGGTCAGTGGAATTATGGAGATTGGCTTAAATCTGCTCATTCCATGGCTGCAATCTAGTATCAGGAAAAGTGAAAAAAAGTCTGCTTTAGGGGTAAATGGAGGTTGCATGATTTAGAGCAGTAGTTTTCAACCTTGGGATGTGCAGACCATCCTGGGATACATTGGACAGTCTGCAGACTACAGGTTGAAAAACCACTAATTTAGAGCCTTTACCTGTATACTAATTAAAATGGAACACTTGAACTCAATGAAAGATGAACACAATAAGCTTAGTATAATTATCTAGGATCATTTAGAACTATGAATGGAACTGAAGTCTAAATAACTTATGCCTCATGCCAATTTGAGCACCAACCTACAGCACAGGATGTGCTGTAAAAAAGGCATTTGTTCCTTCAGTTCCAGAAATATTCATTGAAAGCAACCAGGCATTGCTGCTTAAACTGGTGCCAACATGCAAACAATAGAGATGTGAGGACTCTAGCTCCTTCCATCTACTTCCAAATTAGAGAGCCCAATTTGGCATAAGGCTATACCACCTAAAAAGCTAAAGCACTAGTTTATGCTAGCCAAGCAACAATACATCAACTTTATTCAGTTTAATGTTCTCATCCCAGTTTTAAAGGGTTATGTCTACTTACCAAAGACAGTGTTAGTAGGATTCATTGCAACTTGGTTCTTTGCAGCATCACCAATCAACCTCTCTGTGTCAGTGAAAGCAACGTAACTTGGTGTGGTTCTGTTACCCTGATCATTGGCAATGATTTCCACCTTACCATGTTGGAAGACACCAACACAGGAATATGTGGTGCCAAGATCAATTCCAACTGCTGGTCCCTTAGACATTTTGCCTGTAAATGAGAACCTGTTTACTACACATGCAAAGACTTGTGTTAGCCCATATTTAACAAAAACTTCTAAATCAGGTATAAAACAAAAATCAGAACCCATGTATTCCTTGTAAAAACTAAAATCAACAGTAGCAAGATTTAAACTTCATGAGTTTAGTGGCTAATGTTTCTATTTGTTTAACCACAAACAGAAGTGTGGAGTGGAGTCTCACAGACTAGCTATGAGAACAAAGGCACAGGATACCATGTGGACTCAGATTGAAGCTAACAAAAAGTAATTTACGGGAAGAGAGAAAAATCCCTTACAAATTAGTAGCTAAGTGACTCATGAAGTCTACATTTCCAGCTAACCCTTAAGGTCACGTGGTCTTTTAGTAGGGTGGACAAAGCTACAGTCCATGCCTGGGGTACAGATTCCTGTATTACTTATTGCAATTTGAGCTATTTGGCCAACAAAAGCTGACGGGATGGGAAAACGTGGCAGCAACTTAATCCCATTTTGCAGTGCAAATGCCCCCCATGCGGGGTAGGAAAGGCTCATTCGGGCCACGTGGCTTAAGGAGGCGCACGTGGTGTCCATAGCGCACCACAGCAGCCTTCAGCCACGAGGCAACGCAGCGAGGAATGAGAGCGGGCGGGAGAGGATGGAGCGGGGGCCTGAAAGACCCCAACACGCATCGCTTCACGCAGCCCACGTGCGGGCCAGCCCCTCGGACTACATGTCCCAGCATGCCCCGCCGCACCACGTGGCAAGCAGGCAGCGAACTCTAGCGCCTGCGCTCTCGCCAGCCCCTGCGGAACCAGCCGCTGGAGCGGTATCACATGGACAGTTCTCCCCCCCGCCCCCCCCCCTCCAAAAACCCGCTAAACGCGGCGCTGGGCACGTGGGACAGGCAAAGGCTTACGCCAGCCGGAAGCCGCAGGCAGCCTCCCCCCCCCCCCCCCACCGCAAGGAGCCGAGCGGCGCAGCCCAGTCCGCTCCCCGGGCCCAGGGAGCCGGCAGCTGCTGCCAGAGCAGACACGCGAACACTTGGGAGGGGGGGGGCTGGGCCGCGAGCGCGCCAGTTGGCTGAGAAGCTCCGGGCCCCAATTCCTCCACCCCCCCCCCCGAAAACAGCGAACCGGGTGGAAACGAGGCCGCAATCCCCCTCCCCGCGAGCCCGGCCGGGCTACGGATCACGCCGCCCCCGCTCCAAAGGCGGCGAGCCCGCCCCGCATGCCTGGCTGGCTAACCGCGACTCCAGGCTCCCCTCGTACCTGTGCAGAGCGAGCTGGCTCGGGAAAAACCTGTAACGCCGGCGTGGTGATGCTGAATGAGACCGACTGCCGGCTCCACACACCCTTTATATACCCCTATCAGAACCTTCCAGAACTGACGCGCCCCTTTCCCGCCAGCCGGCCAATCCTGCCGCGCCTCTCCCCCTCCAGAGCCAATCGCGGCGAGCGGAGCACGCCCCCTCAGTGACGCACACAGGAAGGAGGCGGGCTTGCCGGCCGGCGTTCTCGAACCTTCATGCTGGGGCCCGGCTGGGGAAGGGGCCAGTCGCCGGACGGGGTGGCGCTGAGGGAAGGCGGGATCCAATCAGAGCTCCAGGCTGCCGCTTTATTTGCATAAAGGCAACTTGACGCCGGCCGGGGTGGAGAAGTCGGAAGGAAAGCTGGTAATTTAACCAATCGTATCACAGAGTGGCTGTATTTGCATATTTCGAAAGTGGGCGTGGGGAGGGAACAGACCAATCCGAGCGCGGAACTAACGGAGCTCGTTGCATATGCGGTAGTCGCGGGCGCGGAGGGAGAGCGGGGAAAGGAAACAAAATGGCGGTTTAGCTGGGGGAGGGGGGGAATCCAAAGGGGGCGCAATCAAGGTCGCGCGCACACACACAAAACAAATGGTTCACACACACACACACACACACTATACAAATGGTTCCCGCACCCTTTGACCCCACCAGAGGCAGGCAGCTGGGAAGAATTCTTCTGTCACAGAGTCCTGTCTACACCAGGGCATAGGTTGGCATAGCCATGTCTTGGGGGAGAGGGGGCTAAAGGTCTCACTTCTCTGAGTGATTTAGCTAGGTTGGCCTGAGTTTTAAGCATCCCCCGTTACAATCCAAAGCAGTACCACGTATGGGGTGGGGTAATGTGGCCTAGTGAATAAGGCGCTGGGCTGGAATTGGGGAGCTCTAGGTGCTCGTTCGGGTGTTGGCCAAGCCACATCACTGCTCAGTGCTGCAGTTTCCCCATCCCTAAAATAGGGGTAATGTTGCTCCTTGGTAAAGCGTATTGAGCTCTGCTGACAAAAACTAGTATATAAGCTATGTATTATTAAAGGCAAAAAAAACCTTTCCCACTGCCTGCTCATTCAATACTCTTCAAGGTCAAGTGTTTCCTGTCAACCTTTGAAAACAAGTATAGGCTCAGATTAGATATATTACCATTGGTTTGTTTTTGTTTTGTTTATTTTACTTTTAAATAGGGAATAGTCACAAAACAATTTCACGTTGAATAAGGGATTGCTAATGTGAAGAGATTGAGTAACACTGCTTCACAGAAAAGTGTGACCCGCTCCACCTCTCCATCACATATTTCGCACACCATATCAGAATAGAAGTATTGACACGGCAGATCAGCCATTGACTCATCTAACCTAGTATCCTGTCTTCTCCAGTGGCCAGGACACAGCTATTTAATTCCTGTGTATCCCACTGTGTAATATCATACCGTAGGCTTCTCCATAAAGGGATAATTCAGCTGTCTAAGTAGCACGGGTTGATTTCCAACAATGGCTAATGTATGATATTTTAATGGAGAGCATGCACTATTTGCATCTCACTGTGTAATACCAGAGCATACGGGAGGTAGTGTTGTCCAGTGGTTACAGCACCAGACTGGGGCTCAGGAGATCTGGTTTTTCTGTCTAGCTCTGCAACAGGCCTGCCAGGTGATCTCGGGCAAGTCACTGCATCTCATACCTCAATTTCCCAATCTGTAAAATGGGGGAAATGATATTGACCTCTTTTGTAAAGCACTCTGCAATCTAATGAAAAGCACTATAAATAATCTAACTATCATTATTATTGCTACAATGTGTTGGAATAGATTAATAGTCCATTTTGTCTGCTAGGCTATCTCCAATAGTGTGCAGTGCTGAATGCTTCAGAGGGGGCAAAACAAATGTGTCTACTTATTAAATCTTCTATTATAGAACATTAAAGTGTGCCACACCAGAACTTTCTGAGGTCTATTTTGTCTGATATTCTGCCTCAGACAGTGGCCAATTCTGGATGCTTTGGTGAAAGATGTAATCCTGTTCCCCTACATAATATACTTCACTATCTAATATACTATAGGATTTTCCATAGCAAAATAGGTCAGTGAGCCTATCAGGTATTCTATCACCAACAGTGGCCAGTGCTACATGATTCAGAGGAAGGCATAAAAGCCTCCACAACATAGTGCAATACAGTACCGCGGAGGATAATGGTAATTGTTTCCTAAACCTGCTGGTGATCATTTTATGTCCTGAAACAATTGACAGTACTTGCAATTTTTATCCTAGCAACTGCAAATGCTGTTCTTATTTATAATACGTCAGCTAATGCCTTTTGAAAAATGTACTTAGCTGTTTACTTCAGGGAACATCTCACAATATAATACATTTTTCTAGCAGTGAGGGTCAACCTGCAGCCTTCCTTTTTATCCTTTGGTGAGGGAGCAGGTGAAGATCCTCCAATTTCCCCCCATGCCCTAATTCCCTGCATCAGATCAATTCACCTCTCAGAGGAACACTGGCCCTATATTTGTCAGAAGGGGTTTCTTTAGGGTGATGCAGAGTTTTCTCCATTGAGGAAAATCTGGCCTCAATGGTATCTTTTCAATCCCACTTTTTAATCCTTTGTAAGCTTCTCTTGCCCATAATCAGTGCTAATGTACTGAAATAAACCAAGGGATAACAATGCAACAATCTCCACATTATTTATCTGAGTGGAAATATATATAGTAATCCACGGTCACATGCCACTCATAGTTCATGCTATCAAAATGAGTTGTTGCAGAAGAAGTGTCCCAGCAAAGAGGGTGCGTTTAAAATAGCAGCTAGGAAGGACATTTGTGGAAAATTGTATCTGTTTGCCTATAATATGCTTCTTTAGGAACCTTTGATACAAAACAAGCATATGGCCCATCACAAACCCTAAACAGTCATACTACCTGAGGCTAAAAGATTGTCAGATACCTGTGACCGAATGCACCCCTATAGTCACACCCTACACACCATTGTAATAATTGTTGTACAAAATATGCCTTGTGAGGTATCATTTGAAAACTAATAACTCGCTGGTCAATAACATGATGAAATATGTTTTACAACATTATATATGTGCAAAGTTATAAACATAAGCTGAAATTAGATCTGAAATATGTTTACCAGACAAGTGTGGGTAAACAAGTTCTTAAAGACAAAGGAGACAGGAACAAACAGATCTGCATCGTAGCAAACACCATGAAACCTCTTTCGGCACGAGATTCCTTATCTCCGTCCTCACAGCGGAACTAAATGGGTAACTCTCAATAAAATGCATTTCAAAGGGGACTGGACTATAAAAGTGGGGGACAAAAACACCTCAAGGTATCTCTCTTTATCCAGCTCTCTCTCATTCACCTAAGACGACAAAAGAAACTGACTTAAGGTTTTGGGAGCAGATTCTGGCCTAAGAATTTGGTCATATGGAGAGGGAGTTCACCTTGAACCAAATTTAGTTTGTTACAATTTAGTAGTAGGAAGCGTTTTATCTGTATTTCTCCATTTCTGACTTTACTGCTTGTACGTGCACTCACTTAAAACCTATCTCTTGGTAGTTAAATAAACTTGCTGTATTCTTTAATCAAAACTAATCCAGTGTTGTGGTTAAGCTGGGCGCTGTGGTAACTCTATTTAAAGTAGCAGACTGTTGGATACTGATCCCTTTAGCGCAGGCAAAGAACCTAAAATGTTCTGAACTGTCCAGGAGATGGACAGACAGCGTATACATTTTTTGGGAGAAATTCGATACTGGGAGTTTGTTGCAAATAGTAACCAAGGCTGCTGGAAGCCAGAGTGTGGCTGCTGTTGGCTGGCAGGCTTCTGGGTCAGAAGTGATGCTGGACTAGGGTTGTGGCTATACACAGACACGGTGTGATCTGCATGCTGGCAGGCTGTTTGTGAGTAGCACAAGTGGAACCTACAGCAGCAGAGCATTGTGAGGCATGTAGAACTGATGAATGAAATTGTTTTTAATTGTTCACTTTATTAATGTAACTTCATAAGTAAAGCTTTATGAATGAAACAACATTCATTCATCAAACTGGTTACCCCAATAACTGGCTAATTGACAGTAAAGATGTTTGTTAAGAACCATAGCTGTTCAGTCAGGCTATGTCCAGACTACCCGCCGTATCGGCGGGTTAAAATCGATTGCTCGGGGATCGATATATTGCATCTAATCTAGACGCGATATATCGATCCCCGAGCATGCTTATATCGATTCCGGAACTCCATCAACCCCAACGGAGTTCCGGAATCGACAGGGAGAGCTGTGAACATTGATCCCGCGCGGTGTGGACGGGTGAGTAATCCGATCTTAGATATTCGACTTCAGCTATGTTATTCACGTAGCTGAAGTTGCGTATCTAAGATCGATTTCTCCCCTGTAGTGTGGACCAGCCCTCAGTTGCCTTTGTAAGTTTCACTGACAATCCAGTTCCTGCTTAAATCATTGAGACTTGCACTGTTTCAGTATTGTAACTTCTGTTCACCATTTATTACGCTTGTCTATATTGTAACATCTGTTCACTGTTTGCCATATTGTAATTCAAACCCCATTTTAAAACGCTCATTCCATTTTGTAAAAGCTTCCTCCAACCTTCCTTTTTGCAGACCCTGCTGAAATCTTATTTGTTTAGTTTAGTTGTGTGACTGAGGTATGTATGGATGATGGAATCAACCTCCAGCCCCAGCCTGTCCTGATGAAATAGAGTTCAAACACCACCGGCTGAAGATGCAGACAAGAGTCCACCCTAAAAAGAAAAGGTACAATAGAAGAAAGATCAAAGCCAGGTCCCAGGCTGAAAGTCACGCCTGCAATTGACGGGTGATCAGTCACCAAACCCAGAGGCAGCATGACACAGCAAGATCTATAGACTCTGGATTCAAACTAAAGCCTAAAAAAAGGATGGGTGAGATGGAAGACTTTGGAGGGTAACATTCTGCTGTCAACATGGAAGGGCATCGGTGCAGGCCGAACAGAGACCCAGCTTGTCCTTGTGCCCAGCTTTCCTGGCCAGTTGGCCGCCACAAGCTATGAACCCAAGCTGCAAAATCAAGCCATGAACTCAAGCTATATCCAGGACTGGTAACTATGCAGCAGTTGCAGAACATCTGATGGGTGTGTGTGTGTATAGGTATTAGGTATAATGTGTGTGTATAAGGATTAAGATATTAGTTATTGGTCATAAATCAAATTGTTATCATAATAAATGTGGCATCTTTGTCTTGCCCCCTGAAAAGATCCTCTGTAGTTTTGTCTATATAACAGGCACCCCAGGCTGCCAGGCAAGGGAGATGCAGCCCCTCACTGATCTGGATTGCATCCCGAAATGTCATAATATCATAAACCAATTAGAGTCAGGCAAGCTCAGTATTACTGTGAATTGTTTAGATTCTTTAAATGAAGTAAAAATCCTCATATTAAAATCAATGGGAGTCTGCCTGAGTAGGAACTAGAGGTCTAGATTCTCTTCAGTCCCTGCATGGATATGCAGTGAGAGAGGGTTCAAACTGCTTTCCATCCATGTGCACAAGGGCAGGGTCAGAATTCTGTTTAATAGCATTTTTTTCTGCTCCATACTAGCTCCGACGCCCTCCCCTCACTCAGCTGTCTGAAAAGGTGAGGAGAGGCAAAGTGAGACAGAATCCTTCACCTCCATAGAGCTTGCTGAGTGTGGAGTAGAGAGCATACTTCACCCTCTCTGGGTACATACTCTAGGAGCCTGGCATTCCTGCTAAGGCCTCCAACCACATTGCAACCCCTCCAGCACATGGTGCAGAATTTTGCCTTGAATAAGAACCTCATGATTTGGCCAAATATAATTATTTTGTTAGTGTCTAGAGTTTTGTGAAGCTTCACTGATGGCAATGGATTGTCCTTGTTGCATTTAATTTTATCATTTGCAGTTTGGTAGGATCTAAGGCTTGGTCCACACCTAAAAGTTAGATTATCCTAGCTATGTCACTTAGAGCTGTGAAAAATGCCACACCCTGTTCACTGTGGTTAAGAGTATGCCAACTGCATATCTTTGCATAAAACATCCAAGCAAGCAGGAAAAGCCAGAATCTTTGCAATGGAAATCAGTTAGTTTTTGAGGGTTTTATTGTCATCCTGCATACAGTTTAGCAGATATCACTGAAATGTGATGTTCAGGTGTAAGGGTGAATTTCTGAGATTGTCTTTATTGTGAGCAGTATTTGTCCTCTGTCCCTACTCACAATATCTACCCTACCTTATTAGTTTGAAATTTACACCCTCAACCTAAATATCATCAGTGAAATCCTACCTCCATTGAAATCAATCGCAAAATTCATATTGATTTCAATGGGGCCAGGATTTCATTCCCTATTTATGTACTGTGTTTAATTCAGACTGTAAGGTCAGGGGCAGGAACTGTGATTTCCTCAGAATTTCTAAAGTATCAAACACTGTAAGTACAGAATAATTATGAGTTTCAAGTCACTCTTTTACCAATGCAAGGCTTTTGCTTGGTGTCTTGCTTGATTGTGTATAGTATAATAAAGCTCAGAAACTAGAGCATTTTTATTAGTTTAATTCAGCCGCAGACTTTTTCAGTGCAGCATCTTTGTTAAAAAACAAAACAAAACCAAAAAACCCCAAACAGTTTTATTAAATTGCTGATTCAAAGGAATCTATAATAAATATTTGTTTTTCTCTGTGTTGCTCAGACACAGGACCAGTACACCAATTATAGCAGGTACTAGAAGAGAGAAGTAAACTCAGTTTAGCCACTGAGAAACAAAATAAAACTACATAAGAATGTAAGCAATCACATTATAGCAATAATTGGTATACATCATAACAGTAAATGCTTTAAATACAATATTTTACAAAAAGTTTGGCTTATGGGTTAACTGAATTGTTTCCCTTCGAAAACTCCTGATTGTACCATGATGAACTCAGAAAATGTCCCTTTGAAAATGAAATGTTTATCATTCTTTGAAATAATCACTTCCTCACATTCCCTTTGTTTAGTTAGCTTTTTTCTTTTTGGTTTCATATTTAGCAATGAAGTTCAGTGCTGACTTCATTTAAACCTGTAAGATCATTGGTATCTGGTCTGAACAGCAGTTTCATGGCTTGTACTTTCCTAGTTTCAATAAAAGAATGGCAAGTTTGGCTGGGAATCTAGAGTATCAAGTAAAGGCTCAAAAAGAATATACAGTATCTTGTATCTAGATCAGCTCAGCCAACTCAACTTTTCAAATCCTTAACCTACATGCCCTGGTAATAAGCCTCTGGGTGCTCAGTTATAGATGTCTGTAATTAGGAAGTTAGTACAATAATTACTTTTATGAAATACATGTTCCCAGCAATGACTTAGAATTTACTTAGGGTATGCTGGGTAAAATTTTAGCCTTCTGTCATCATTTAAACAACAACTGGTGAGATTCATCTCTGCAGAGGGCCAACACAAAAGCTATGCACTACTTAAAAAGTCCTGCTTATCCCATTACATACTGGTTTAACTTACATCATTTTTTTTTACCAACTTCGGCCTGGTCTACATGAGACAATTAGATCGGCATAACTATGTCGCTCAGGGGTGTGAAAAATCTTTATCCGTGTGCGGAGTAATTAAGCCGACCTAAATCTCCGTGTAGACTGCACTAGGTCGATGGAAGAATTTAAGTGTTAATTAAACTGGTGCAAACCCCTGGATAAACACTCATTTTGGTTTAAGACTGGCTTATTTCAGTTTAGCTTCTACCTGCTCCTAATCAACTTCAGCTAAATCAATACAAACTAGATGTAATGTTGATTTATGTCTTTTGCACTGGTTTAACTGCATTGATTTTAAAGCATGTGCTTAGTTAAATGGGTGCAACCTCACTTGTAGACAAACCCCTAATTTCAACCACCTGTTATGAAGGGGTAGGTCAATGAGAAACATCTTTGCATTTTGGCTAGTATTGAAAAGATCATAAGTAAAACAATATCATGGCCAACACCATGCACTGCAGCATGAAAGCAGAAGATCTAACCAAAAGATGATATAATTTGAGGCTTTTGCAATGAGCTTTCAAGATTAGACTGTGTGACTCCAGACTATTCCCCTTGCACAACAATGCTGATACGTTGAACCTCTGAGAGTGGTAATATTGTAGTTTGGGTAAGGGAGGGAAGTGAATATTTTTGCATGTGAAGATTAGGCGGTTGGTTGCTGTTATTAGAAAGTGAAGTTCTCCAGAATACAGGCCATCTAAAAGTCCTCATGGATTCCCCCAAATGGCTATGAAACTCTATCTCTTGATAGAAGAAACATTCAGAGGTTTGTGTTTGATCTGGTTTTGGTGCCTCTGGGGGACATCACAAGCCATTATTTTCTGAAGTCTCTATCAATGAGTCTAAAATACTTTGCCTCTGTCAGAAAAGGAGGTTAACTTTAATCCCTCAAATTAAAGAATTACAGATTCATACTTGCTCAGTTCTCTGTACAGTACCAGTATGTTTCCAATGGACTTCTTCCATGGGATGGAGAAAACCCTCTCCCATTGGTAAGAGTAAAACTCAGTTACCATAATTATTAAATCCTGATTTTAGGAATACAGGAACATAGGATTTGCTGGATCAGACCAATGGTCCATCTGGTCCAGTGTCCTGTGCCTGACAGTGGCCAGTACTAAGTGCTTCCGAAGAAGATGCAATAAATATCATGCTGGGCAATTATGGAATAATCTACCCGGAGGGGAAGTTTATCCCTAAAGTTTGCAAGTTGAAGAATGAGAGTTTATATCCCCTATAAATATTTATCCTATCTAATATAATTTGTATGTTTCTTGTAAATGTCTAATACTTTTTGGAGTCATGCTATTTTCTTACCTCAGTAATTGAGGTAAGAAAATTGAGTTCCACAGGTGAATTAAGTATTGCATAACAAAAGTATTTGATTTCAAATTAGTTTTAATTTGCTTGTCTATTCCCTGTGTGGCCTCACAGCATGTTCCACCAATGCACCTCAGACCTTACTTGGAATATGCGAGACAATTCCACCACATTATTCATTCAGCTGTGGGACAGTTCACAAGGCTTCTGCAATACTGCTCATCCCAGACTTCTGCATCATCATCTCTGATACCAAGAAGGACACACTCCAAGTTCATCCTCCAGGGCTTCTTATGCTATTCAATCACTAGCCCTCACCTCACAAGGGACTTCCTTTATTTGGGATTCAGGGCCTGATTATGATCTCATATAGACTGATTTTACCTTTTTGTAGTACCTTTTGCTGATTTATACTGGTGTTAATAAGAGCAGGATCAGATTCCTTTACAGTGGGACCATGTCGATATTCACTCAGTCTTCAGTTTCCTCTTGCAATTACTGTACCTGCATCCCCTAACAATGAAAGTCCTTTCTTCAGCACAAAGGTTACTTCTGTCTGTTACATTACTGCTGCTTCTCAATACTGATTTGAGTTATCATTTACCATTTGGTTTCAGTTTTTGCCTCCTACAGTTATTTTGCTAAAAGGTGTAATGCAAAAATATGAAGCAGCTGACAATTCCCTTTGAAGGTGATCAGAGGACTATCTGCACCTAAGATACTGCCTCGGAGGACAAGAGAATGGCTCATTTATCAATTCCTCAAAAACCTGTACGAAAGATTGTTTCAAAACCCCACCGGAATATTTTACGTCTTGTGCCTCTGATGATCCCTTTTTTAAAAATCCTGAGATTTGTTTCCAGGCCCCAGAACATGACACTTAATTTTCACAGTGCTCAGCTGTCCAGATTTTCAGCTATATTTTCAGAGTACCCAACATTCCCTTTTTTAATATTAACTACAAAATAAAGCGCCCTTTTTTCTCCAACTTCAGAACTCTTTTAAAAAAAAAAATCAGTGTCTGACCCACAGTGTAGGAATATGCAGAAAGAGATGAAGTTAAGGGCTTCTTGTGGAGTGAATAATCAGAAATGGTTAAAAAAAAAAACTACCCAGGAAGATAAGCTAATCTAATTCTTCTTATATGGCTGGTGGCGTGTACAGTAGTTCTGGATGGCTGGAGTCTCAGAACTGCAGGTGAGCAGTCAAACGGTTTGGAAAGCCCGGCTCTGAGCAGGCAGCATGACTGGGGTGGCTCCCATTTTCACCAGGGTGGCATGGTTAACTTTCTTTGGATCAATTTCCCTTCCCTCTGTCTCCACCCGGCTGTACTGCGGAGGAGTTATATGAGGGGTGGCTTCCGTGGACAAAGTCCGTTGGCTGCGAGAGGCACTGTTGGCTGTCGATCTAGTTGAGGAGGAGCCTGAACGTGAGCTTCTGGAGCCAGAGGAAGAGGAGCCCGGTTTGACTAGATGGGCTTTTGGAGCCTCTGCATCTTCTCTGCAACCAAACATGAGAGATGGCAGAATTAAAATACCATGAGAACAGGACTAGTCATGCCCACAGATTATACCAGATTGAGTTGTCACTAAGATCAGGAGAGACTTCTTAAGAGTCTGTATCATTTGTAAAAGAGATAAATAGCCTAGTGGTTTGAGCAGGGTGCAGGGACTCCTGAATTCAATTCCATTTGACATCTGACTTCTTGTATGACACCGTGGCAGGTACCGTAAACTCTCTGTTTATCAGTTGACCTATCTGTAAAATGCATTTAACAACTCATACTTCACAAGGTTTTATCACTTAATTTTATCTGTAAAGGGCTTTGAGATCTCTGGACTTAGTGCAGAGGTTATGTGCAAAGAGTTCAGATACCGATGGCCTGATTCTGCAATCCCCACTCAACATGAATAAGTACTTACTGATGTGAGCAGGACCCAGTGGGGCCAGTCATGCAGTGCTAGTAGATGCTACTGGTGTAAGGGGTGCACAGTCAGACATGTAAAAAAGGAAGAAGATGAAGCAGAGTGAAGAGAGATGGGTAAAAAGATGATTTAGCAAGAGCTAGAAGCTGGGACTGAAACAAAAGGTGGAAGGGAAATGGAAAGCGAGGGGCTGACGCAGAGAAAACAGGCCAGGAATCAGTCTTTAGGCTGTGGCTTAGCAAAATAAGCAGCTTACTTCCATCATACAGACATTTTATTAGCTGTCCTGACCTCTCAAAGGGCAGAGAGCTCCACTGCTGAATGGATTGTAAAGACCCCTGCCTACTGTTAAATGGATGTCAAGTGAGGGCAAGCACTCCTTAATGAATAGAATTAAGGGTCAAAGCAAGTAAGGTGTTCTCCAAGGGCACAGCTTGCTGAAATGCATTTCCGGAGATTTCCTTTTCCAGGAATTTCTCTACTGAGAACTTTGGGCAAGTTCTAGTAGGTACTAACCTCTGCTGGCCTACACTCAGAATGAGTACATCAAACCTGTATCAGCAGTGGTTTTACATCAGCACTGGGTAGAACTTCAGTCTCCACTTTCATGCTGGGAGAATTCTTTCACTCGGTGGTAAAGCCAGAAGCAAGAAAGGCTGTTCATCACAGCCAGAGAGACTGCAAGAACATCCCAGTCCTACAGACAGGAACTGGGGTTGAAAACAAACCATTTGAACAGATAAGAATTTACAGGAAGTTTCATCTGAATTCAGTTTAGGAAAGGGATAAATAAAGGTTTAGGGAGGGGTGGAAACTGTGTGTGAGCGAATGAGTCAGAGAGTGAGTGGGTTGTACTTTATCTTAGATCTGCCCTTGGAACACAGCCTTTTATATCTCTGTATTTTATTTTCACTGCAAGATCTCCACAAAGTGGTCTAGAAGCTTCTTAATGACTATTTACATGCTGGTAGGTGTAAAGTCAAGCTGCTTAACAGAAGGTTCATAGAGATTTTAGCTTGTTACTTAACAGACAATGAAACTGTCTGTTAACTTAGATCATGCTGGGTATGTGTGAGCCTAAAGAGGGTGTAGGCAGAGGAGAGTTACCTGATTTCATTTGGGGCCTCCTCTTCTTCATACCTCTTCTTTTCTTTCCTCCTTATTGTCAGCCACACGCTCAGGAGGACCAGGGAGATTCCCGCCACCACCCCACACACTGCTCCGGCAACCATGCCAACACTTCGTGCATCTGTTATCCCAGAAAGCAAATGTGCGTGTTAATAGATTCTCCACAGAGTCACAAAGCCAGAATCCACCCCACATCCTATTCTCTTACTTCACTCGGGTTTCACGGAATCACAGAAATAGAAATGTAGGGCTGGAAAGGGTCTCGAGAGGTCATCTAGTCCAGCCCCCTTATGCTGAGGCAGGACCAAGTAAACCTAGACCATCTCTGGCAGGTGATTGTCCAACCTGTTCTTAAAATCCTCCAGTGATGGGACTTGCACAACCTCCTTGAAAGCCTGTTCCAGTACTTAACTATCCTAGTTAGAAAGTTTTTCCTAATATCTAATTAAATCGAACAATCAATGTGTAAGCATTATGGGATGTGAGTCAGGACAGAATTTATTTAATTAATCCAATTATTTAGGCCTTGCCTGCATGCAGGAGTTGCACCAAGTTAATTTACAGTGGTTTTTAAACCAATTCAGTTGAGTCAGTGCAAACCCCTGAGTGGTCATTCTTATTTTTAGTTGAGCTTAAACCTGTTCCTTTACTCTTGCCTACACACAGAGTTTGCTGGTTTAACTTAGGTCTGGTCTATACTATGATTTTAGGTCGAATTTAGTAGCGTTGCCTCGATTTAAGCCTGAACCCGTCCACACGACTTAAAGGGCTCTTTAAATCGATTTCTTTACTCCACCTCCGATGAGGGGATTAGCGCTGAAATTGGCCTTGCGGGGTCGAACTTGGGGTAGTGTGGATGCAATTTGACGGTATTGGCCTCCAGGAGCTATCCCAGAGTGCTCCATTGTGACCACTCTGGACCGCGCTCTCAACTCAGATGCACTGGCCAGGGAGGAAACAAATGAATACAAAACAAATCGGGTCTATTTCTTGTTTTGACCCACTCCATCTTTTACATCTTTAGGCTGGCAATAGATGGTGCAGTTTGACTGCTAGCCATCATCATCTCCTGGCTGCTTGCCAGAAGACGGTGCAGTAGGACTGCTAGCCATTGTATCTCCTGGGTGCTTGGCAGAAGATGGGAGTGACCTGGCTGAGTCACTCCCATGTCTGCCCAGGCACTCCTGACTGACCTTACCGAGGTCAGCTAAAAGAGCACCCAGGAGTATGACGATGATGGCTACCAGTTGTAATGCACTATCTGCTGCCAAAAGGCAGTGAGCTGCTGCTGTGTAGCAATGCAGTCCGATGTCTGCCAGCACCCAGGAGATATACAGAGACAGTGAGGTGATGCTGTGGTATGGCATCTGCACAGGTAAGCCAGGAAAAAAGGCGCCAAACAATTGCCGTTGCTTTTATGGAGGAGGCAGATGACAACATGTACCCCAAATCACCCGCGACACTGTTTTTGCCCCATCAGGCATTGGGATCTCAACCCAGAATTCCAATGGGTGGCGGAGACTGCAGGAACTGTGGGATAGCTACCCACAGCTACCCACATGCAACGCTCTGGAAGTCGATGCTAGCCTTGGTATTGTGGACGCAGTCCGCTGACTTAATGCACTTAGAGCATTTTGTGGGGGACGACGACACACAATCGACTGTATAAAAACGATTGCTAAAAAAATACTTCTGTAAATTCAACCTACTTTCATAGTGTAGACATAGCCTTAAAGTGAGATTTTAAACCAGTTTAATTAAATTGACGCAAAAGGCTGTGTGGACACACTTTTTTCAGTTAAACCAGGTTTAAATTTGGATTATTTTAAACTGATTAGGTATAGGTTTAAGCTACACCGAAATACACCACTCTTAAACTGCAGCATGTCCACACAGGGGGGTTTACTGATATAACTAGATTTGTTTAAAAAAATCACACCTTAAATTAAGCCATTGAAAATTTCTTGTATAAAAAAGCCCTTATATTTATAGAAATGCTAAAAATGTCACCTATCCCTATGCCCTGGGCATTCTTGATTTGTCTTAAAAAACACCCTAGGTGCAGTATTACAATTTATGATAACCAGTAAGCCAAACAGCTTGAAAACTCAAACCCTTCTCTCCTTTGAACAATCATCACCTTACAAATCGCCTCTTTTTCCCACGGCGCTCCCCCCCCCCACACACACACACTACAGGTGAGCCTTATCTTACACTGGGGTTACGTTCCGCTGTCAGCACGTAAAGTGACAATCGCGTAGAGTCAAAATTACATTGAGTGTAATGGCGGGCGGAATCGCCCGCACTACAGGTACAGTATTTCAATTGTTATTTTTCTCTTTTTTTGGTTTTGTTTTTGCCGATCACACAAAGCTGAATTTGTGCATGTTAAATCGCGTAAGATGAGACTCGCCTGTATTTTCAAATGTGCAGGGAAAAAGATGATCTTTGCATCATCAGATTCAGGCAATTTCAGACTGGGATGGGGATAAATTGCAAAACACAGGAAACGCTCAGACCAGGCCACTTTTGTATATTCCAGTGGTGTTCCAGCTCCAACCTCGCTGCTGATCTCACCTGTGAACTGGACCCACCGAGTTTTGAAAACCCAGGAAAAATGTGTTCTATGGATTGATTGATTTCTAAACATAGATCTTGGGACACACAATGCAGTGTGCTAGCCATAGCCTGGTATCCCATCCCTGTTCCAGGTGCACACACAACTCCAGCTGAGGTGGTTAACCAGTTCTGACATCCTAATCTCTGATCTTTATGCAGAAATTGTCAAACATGGATTAGAAATGAAATGCGGCAAATGTCATTTTTAATCAGCATGTTATTCTGTTTCACAGAAGGTCTTTTCAGGCTGTGTTTAGAGAGCTTCCTCTCTTAATTTGGACAGATGCTTAATTCTGGATTGGAATGGTATAGTTAATAGTCCTCTATTATACGGCCAGTAAATCTGTAAGTACATGTACTTCTGTACACCTGAATGCTCTGGAAGCGCAGTAATTCAGTATTATTCCCAGTGCTCTTCCAGTCTTTCCTTCTCAGAGGCAAAGGAAACCAGGTGACTGCACCTGAAGTATTTTTCTACAACCCTAGGTTATACCAGTAAATGTTATGCAAACCCATAAAGTCAATAATGAGTAAGGAAGAGCTACTTCAGATTATGCAAGTATTCAGGTTAAACCAAAGGTGTGGCATTTCTCCTGCACAGAAACAGAGCTTTTATCAGCACAGGAGACCCCTTGGAGGTATTGCCATTGTTAAAGCACCCTGGATACTCGCCACCCTCTGATACTCACACTGCACTGTCACCTGCACAACACAGTTCTCTTGTCCAGCCTCATTGGAGGCAGTGCATTGGTATAACCCTGTAACCATCTGTGTGAGATTCTTCATTATAACTTGCCCAGGGTTAGAAATGTCTGAAATGGAAACAAAAAACAAGCAAAACAAATAAATAAGTCATAAAAATTAGAGGAAATGTTATCCAGTGGATAGAGCACTGAACTTGGACAGAGAAGAGCTGTATTCTATTTCCAGCCCTGCCACTGACTTTCTGGGTAAGCTTGGGCAAGTTGCTTGACGTCTGTGTCTCTCTCTTTTTCCCTCCAACACTTTGTTTGTTGTACCTATTTAAGTTGTGGGCTCGTTGGGGCAGAGACTGTTTCTCACTATGTTTGTACAATACGGCTCCAATCTTGGGGTGGGGTTTCTATGTATTACGTTAATACAAATAAATAATGCCAACAATAAATAATTTGCATTTCAATGGTACCTATCATACAAAGATCTCAACCCACATTAAAAGCAACGAATTAGGCCTCAGAACACCCCTGAGAAGTATTGTTATCATTGATCATATTGTTGACATTCAACAAATAATAAAGTAATACTTTAAATAATACTAAATAATACTTTAAATAAATAAGTAAATAATACTTAGATTGTAAACTCCTTGGGGCAGGGACTGTCCTTTTGTTATGGATACCTATAGGGCCTACCACAGTGAGGCCCTGACTCATGACTGGCGCGCTTAGTCAATACTGCACCACTTCTACTCAATAGCCTCTATTGTAATGACAGGGAAATATGCTGAGAGCAATTCAGTGATTTGCCCAATATTACATCATCATTATCCAGTGACAGAGCTGGGAGTAGGGAGGAATAGAGGGTGGGCGACCTTTTTTTCCTTAGGGATGGCTCTTCCGTTTGTTGAAACACCATGAGAACTAGGACAGGGCCTGGGATGACTTACTGACTCGTGCCGTGGGTGGCAAGTGTCCGAGTTTTCCTTCCTTGTCACTTATGCGCTGCCACTGGTACGAGATGGGTGCTGTGCCGGAGGCAGAATTGCACTGTAAGGAGAGTTCCTTTCCTTCAAAAAGCTCGCCTTCCACCCAGCATTTGGGCTTGGAAGGTTTCTCTGGAAGAAACAGGTTGGGGGTTTGGATCAATAGTTAACTAAAAATCTGGTGTGAAATCCTGGCCTTTTTGAAGTCAATGGGAGCTTTGCCACAGACTTCAGTGGGTCCAGGATTTCATCCTTGGAAGCAAGCTAGAAACCTCACCTCCAACAACAATAACCACTGCGTTTAATAAGAGCTGAGCATTCCCCAGGGAAATAGGGCAGAACCTGCCAGCTGGATATCAAGTGGCAACACTTTCTATGGCTGTTCATAGCCAGAGGGCAAGAGGACACTGTTTCTAGCAGCTTCTGAAAGCTGCCTTTCCAAATTAGCCATTCTGGGGGGTGTCACAGAATATTGCTGCTGCTTGTTTCTTGGTGTCACTTCTGACCCTTTTACAGCAATGACTCTCACCACAGCCTGAGGACAGGGACTGAATGTGTCCCCTATGGGCCCAGAAGTAACATGACATGCCATCAGTGCCAGTTCCCGCCTTGGGATTTGCACTAGGGTAAAGGAGGCCAAAGCACCATCCTTGTCCCCTTTGGGAATCAGATACTGTCTGCCACCCATATGAATGTCTGGCACTCCTGGCAGAGTAAAGAAGGTAAGGTGCCTTGGCTTACTCCCCATAATTTCATCATGGAGCAGCTCAGTACATTGCAAACCTCTGTATCACATTCCACATTAAGTGCTCTTCATTCCCTGAATGCCCTGTGTTCCACCCTCTTCTCCTTCACTGATTCCTTCCTTCTGTCTGTCTGTCCTTCGTTTCCCTACTGTCTGCTGGAGGCCCTGCATCCCTATTATTTATTTTATTAACTGTATACTAAGCAAAAACCCAAACTGAAAGTCTTCAGTCAGGGAGGAAACAATGCCAGCATCTTGTTCCCATCAGACATCTGGCCAGTTCCTGGTACTGGGATCTGAACCCAGAGTTCTCTGCTCAAACCCTGTATGGGGTTATCACCAACTCAGCCACAATGGCACGCTAGCTTTTGTGATCAAATCAGAGATACAATTCAGAAAGAATGTTTTATGCTATCCTTCAGTTGGCTGCAGTAACTTCCAAACAGCACTTTAGGCCTCTTCCAGTCTCTGTCCTTCACTGGAAAATGCAAAGGCAACTGTGAAGCTTGAATGTGAAACCTGATCGTGAAATACTGGGAGCAATTCAGGTGCATTGGTACTGTGCTGAAGCAAAATCTGCCTCAAGGAACTGAGTGGGTTTTCTTTTGAAAAACAACAAAACGACCTTACCTAGAACAATCAGGGTAATGCGATACCACTCATACTGCCCGGCATTTTTAACTTTACACGTGTACTGCCCCGCATCACTTGGCTGCAGAGATACAATGTGTAAGGAGGCGTCTCCAGCTAGGAAATTGGAGGTGAAGGAAACACGACCTTTTTGCCCCTCATTCAGGTCATTATACACATTGCCTCCAGAGTAGGTGATAACCTAAAAGGCAGAGTTAGCCACCAATCAGTCAATCGGACCCATCACTGTACTGTACAGCTCAACCAAACAAACGAATCACAGGACACTCAGACTTGAAACCAGGTCAGCTTGCGAAATAGAATTTCTATCTAGCAATTACTTTGGTTATTAGTAATTATGGAGATGTTGGTAGTTATTCAGTTATGGTTGCACTGAGATTTTTTCCTGTACCCAGAGTTTAATCCCTCTAAAAACTCTGTCATGGTTCAGTTTAGAAAACCCTTGTCTATGCTGGGATTTCAATTACCAGTCTAGTTGCACTGGTATAAACCCCAAGTGTAGACATAGTTTATACTGGTGTAGTGTGATTTACATTGGTGCTGCTTACCCTTTTCACTGGTGCAAACAGCACTGCACTTCCATCCATTTACTGTAGGTACTTATACGCTCCCTTCCCCCCCCCAATTACAGGAGTATTACAGTTTTAACATATTTATCCTCTGTGAAATAGGGAAATGTTACCATCCCCATTTTAATGTATTTTTAAACTATTTTTTATTTGGGAAATTTTAATACCTTTACAAATCCTTGCCATGTCAATATCAGAAACAAGACAATCGTAAGAGTTAGCTTTTGTTTACAGAAACATTATTCAGGAATAGAGTCATCAGATCTTTCAGTTTAACATGATTTACCCTATTCCAGAGTGATCATCATTACAACACCTATGTTATTTCTAGTGATTTTATTAAGCTGAGTGAAATCTCAATATACACATTTACCTGACCAAGCATGTCTATGTTAGTGTTTAAAACAATTGGAAAGGTCAGCTAGCTTTACTGGCAGGTGAATGTACTTTATCTGAGTACTGAATAAAAGATAACCACTTTTCTATGTCTCTATCTGTTCTCTATCCATTTTGGTGGGTACCTAATTGGTGTGTTAATTTTTCCATAAGCACAGCTTCCCGTATGTTTTTTAACTATTTCTCTGTGTTGGACTGTTTTTTTCTTTTTCCAGTTAGAGGTTACAAGTAGCCAAAGCAGCTACTGGCAGATGAGAGATTCATTCCTCATTTCCTCCTCTGTGCCCATTTCCACTAGGAGGATTGCCAGTTCAGAGGCTGGTGTTGATATCAACCCACATGAATAAGTTCTCCCCCTCAATACAACAAGGAAACATGGCTTCTTCTTGGTGGACGCTAATTGTGGCTGAACAGAGACCTACCACTTTTTGGTCGGCTTTGGAATCATGCAGCAGCCACTCAATATCCAGGCTTCTTGGCTCCAGGAGGCCCAGACGGTGGTGACAGGGCAGAGTGACGTTTTCCTCAGCCACCCTCTTATACTCTGTTTGAGCCCCAGACATCCAAACTGAACAGGAAGCTGAAAGACAGAAACCGGTGGTCGGTGACCAAGAGGAAGGAAATATCTGTGAACTGACAGGTTCAGCTGGGGCTGATTTTGGGAACTGATTGCTTCATAGTAGCAAAGACAATGCAATACTTCTGCTTACTGGACACTTTGTATCTGATTAAAAGTGACACGTAAATTGACATCAGGTTAGATTCACCCCAGTATCTGAGCACAAAGAACAGATTACTTTGGTCTCCACTGAGCTGTCCATGCTAAATTCACATGAAGCTTGTTCCCCACGTAGAATCATAGAATATCAGGGTTGAAAGAGACCTCAGGAGGTCATCTAGTCCAACCCCCTGCTCAAAGCTGGACCAACACCAACTAAATCATCCCAGCCAGAGCTTTGTCAAACCTCTAAGGATGGAGATTCCACCACCTCCCTAGGTAACCCACTCCAGTGCTTCACCACCGTCCTAGTGAAACAGTGTTTCCTAATATCCAACCTAGACCTCCCCCACTGCAACTTGAGACCATTGCTTCTTGTTCTGTCATCTGCCACCACAGAGGACAGCCAAGCTCCATCCTCTGGAGCCCACCACAGTCCTCTGTGCACCCTCTCGGGCTTGAGAGTGCCTCCTTCTTTACTTCCTTCTTCTTTTACACTTCCATGACCCAGTAGCTTGCATTTCAGTGTGTAGCCTTCCAGCCTTTACATTAATGCCACTTCTGGCAGCCAGACTCGTCCTTGATGACTGATGTAATGGGAGACTCTCCCTAACCCCAGTGGATGAGTTCAGTGTGATTGCAGCACTGAAAGTAAGAGGTCAAGTTCGGGAAATAAAAGTCTGATATTCCGTAAAGCAGGCATGGCATAATTAGGTTAGTGAACTGGCCCTGGGCCCTGAGTGGCCTGAACAGTTTACCATTACAAAAAAAAATCCTAATTTGGACCACTAGAGGGAATCAGATCCTTACATGCATCTGACATCAAGAAAAAGGAAGACTGAGTGATGCCAGGCAAAGCATTATATTTACATGGACTGTGTTAATATTAGGGCTCTGTGAGTCATTGCGAAATTCACCTGTTTTGAGGGTTCCTTACAAACTCAAAATTAAGCCCAGTTTCATGGAACTGTTACTAAATCAGGCTCTGTTCCAAACAGATCTGGGCTACAGTAGGCTATGCACTGAACCATGCCCATCTCACAGCTTTAATTAGAAATTAGCCCTGAAATGCTAATTTGGATCTTGATCCAAACAGCTCCAAAGTTCTGGGATACTGGGAAAGTTCTGAGCATTTGCCTCAGGGTCATCTCTGGTTCAGGCATGAAATCAAGTGGAAAATGGCAGTTTTGATTGAATTTTCACAGGAGTTTTGAGATTCGTTTGAACATGTTTTTCAAAGTAAAATTCAGGCATGGCAAAAGATGTGCTGTTATGTGTGGGATCGCCACGTACCTGAAGGCAAACATTCAAGTTTCATGGTGTCTTAGTCTTTCACCTTGTTCCCAAGGGACAGCCGTCATTGTTGCTGCGAAGTAGCCACATGTTTAAAGGCACTTTAAGTGGACAGACATGAACACAGTATTGCCAAACTAAACATTCAAAAATGATAGGTTCCTAAAACAGGGTGACCAGATCACAAGTGTGAAAAATCAGGACACGAGGTGGAGGGTGGTGGGGATGGGGGTGGTGGGGATAATAGGCACCTATATAAGACAAAGCTCCACAATATCAGGACTGTCTGTATAACATCAGGACATCTGGTCACCCTACCCTAAAATTGTGAGATTGCCTTAAAATAATTAAATTTGTAACAAATAAAATATATGTGGGCTTCTTTTTGGGTATGGAGACTTTACAGTGCAGTCAGATCATATTTTCAAACTTCCATCTGCAAACATGAGGACTGGTAGGTTTTTTATTAATTATTTTTATTATTATTAGAGGAAAGCTCCTGTCATTTCTTGATTCCATGAGCTGGGGCTTTAAGTTAAAAAAACAAATGTTGTGAGACTGTGAAGAAAATCGCGAGAGTTGGCAAGCTGCGGGACCTGTATTCTCCACGCTAATGACTCTGCCTCAGAATTTACATTCAGAAAGGCTGAAAGGTTTTCTCCACCTTTAACCTCTCCTTTACATTTGTGTAAGGACAAGAGAGACACAACAAGAATGACACTTCCCTCGACTTCTCTTGCTTGCTCTCTCCCTCCCTTTGGGACAAACTTTACCCTCAGAAACATGCATGCTGGAGCCAGCATACCTGGGTCCTGTTCCTAGCTCTGCTCCTGAATTGCTGTTTGACCTTCACTCCCTGTGCCTCAGTTTATCTGTCTGTGTTGCTTAACTGATATTTGTCACATGCTTCGATTAAAAGGCACAGCTCAGGATATCTGTACAATGTAATAGTGATACAATAATGACATGGGAAGAAAGGGGCTGAATGGTTTAATGTGTGTTCTGAATTAACAGCATGCATAGCCTACAAAATCTCTGCTCCCTGGGTAAGAATCAGGATTTGTATGCCCAGTTGCACGCACACACACCTTATTTGCATTTTGCAGTTCCCCACCTTGTTTTCCTTACAAATAAAATTTTCTTACATGGCCAAAAGCATCCATGACAAATTATTACATCAGTCATTCACAGCCACACTGAAGGTGGCACCCAGCCAGAGCCTACTCCGCCCTCCTTTATACCCTGGCACTCCTTCAGCCTTTACTGCCACAGAGTTTAAGATGGGTGGATTCCTGCTATAAATTAATCTCCCCCACCCTGCTCTCTACAGGAATCAACAGGCCTGGGATGAGGCCCCACTCAGCCACGTTGGCTGGTTTCTCTAAAGGGAAAGCTAATTTAATTTCTGGCTGGATTCACTGATGCCAGAGCTTCTAGTGACCACAACTGAGATCAGTTTTTTCATATACCAAGTGCAATTAGTTATTCTTTCTAAAGATAAATGCTTGTTTTCTATTATGGCCTAAATCGCTGAATCCTCCGTAAATTAAGCCACTGACACTGACTAGGTCAGTGGTTCTCAACCAGGGGTACGTGTACTCCTGGTGGTACACAGAGGGTTTTCCAGGGGGTACCCCAACTCATCTAGCTATCTGCCTTTTTACAACAGGCTACATAAAAAGCACTAGCAAAGTCAGTATTAACTAAAATTTCATATAATGACTTGTTTATATTGCTCTATATACTATACACTAAAATGTAAGTACAATATTTATATTCCGGTTGATTTATTTTATAATTATATAGTAATAATGAGAAAGTCAGCAATTTTTCAGTAACAGTGTGCTCTGACACTTTTGTATTTTGTATTTTTTTTTTAATTTTGCAAGCAAGTAGTTTTTAAGTGAGGTGAAGCTTGGGGTACGCAAGACAAATCAGACTCCTGAAAGGGGCACAGTAGTCTGGAAAGGTTGAGAGCCACTGTTCTAGGTGATTAATCAATGAGCTTAATTAATCTGCCACTGCAGGGAGTGTTCACACACAGCAGTGACTAAACTTCCCAAGTCCTTTCTTTGCCATCAAACTGGGCTTCATGCATAACCTGGATTGGATTTCCTAGGGAGGCTGCATCTTCTTTGGGTGTCTCAAAGCCCTGGCCAGGAATATCTAGGTGAGATCACTGGGATACCACATTGTCCAAAATGCAACAATATTCTATCCTCTCTGGTTTGGGGCTGGGAGAGAGGGCATGGGAAAGAGCAAACATCAAGAAACACTCCAGAAAACTCAGAGTTGCTCCTAATTTTTTAAATAGAGGAATTAAAAAACAAAACAAAACACTTAATGGATATAAAAATCAGCTGGCTCTGCTTATGGGCAATTGCCTAAGGAAGCAAAACCATCCATAATTGTTTGTGTGGTTATCTGTGGGCTGGTAGGGATATAGACATTTGCTGGTTTGCAGAAGCAACAGATAGAGTACCCTAGAGCTGGTTCTGTGCATCATAGAGCCATAATATGTGTGCACAATGGGCTAGAGCAGTGGTGCTGCTCCGGCGGCACTCCTCCTGCCATGCACCTTGAAGGATCCTCTTGCACACCTCCGGGGGTGCACACACTCCACTTTGGAGACCACGGGACTAGAGCACCTTTCCACTCATCTCTAGGAAACCTTCCAGCCACAAGAGGGCAGAATCCACCCAAATAAGACATTATGACCTCTACTGGAGGTACACAACAGATGATTTTCCCCAAAGGTCAGTTCCTTAAGTTTCATCTACTAATAATGGAATGGCTACGTTAAGTCTCATCCTGGACTCCTCACCCCAGCAACACCCTCACTGACTCACAGTCCTCCATAGATCCTTAGCGTCATGTGATATATTTCAAAATTACGATAGTGTTCAGATTGTTCAAGTCTTTACTCACTCCTTACTCAAGCAAACTCCCACAGACAACAATGGGAGCTTTATTCTGCGCAAGGCCCATGATTCTGATCCTGTACAGCAATTCCTAGGTTGCATAAGCTTTGGCTCACTCTGGGCACATAGTCCTTAAAAATGAGCATCCTCCTTAGCCCTCAGGCTAGCTGAGGTGTCACTCAGCACATCATATAACAGAACACTCTGGGGAAACAGTTTTAATATTTAAACATTTATCTTCGTGCTAAAAGACAATGGACTTGGTCAACCTCACAGGCCCTGCAGACAAAAGAGACTTTTGCTTTTTAATCCCAGTCTAATATTTGTATTAAAACTACAGAAATGTTTTAAGCAATGCAAAAGCTCGCACACCTAAATGGTATATGGTGGACAGTGTAAAATGAAGTTTCAGTTCTCTTTAGCAACATGTTTTTTAAAAATATATGGGGCCAGATTCTGCAACCCTAAATCATGCTCACTCCTGAAGCAGTCCCTTCGATTCTAATTTCAAAATGACTAGTGATTTTGAGTGCCTCAATTTTTGGTACTCAGCTTGAGGCACTTTAAAGGGGGATGATTTTCAGAAAGTCAGGTGTCTCAGAGTACCATTCCCTCCCCACTGCAATGTGCACTGAAATCAGTGGGATTACTTAGGGTATGTCTACATCTAAAATTTTGCAGCGCTGGTTGTTACAGCTGTATTAGTACAGCTGTATAGGGCCAGCGCTGCAGAGTGGCCACACTTACAGCAACCAGCGCTGCAAGTGGTGTTAGATGTGGCCATACTGCAGCGCTGTTGGGCGGCTTCAAGGGGGGTTCGGGGAACACGAAAGCAAACCGGGGAAGGAGACCAGCTTCGCCGCGGTTTGCTCTCGCGTTCCCCGAACCCCCCTGCAAACCGCAGGGAAGGAGACCTGCTTGCTCGGGGTTCGGGGAACGCGAGAGCAAACCGGGGAAGGAGACCAGCTTCGCCGCGGTTTGCTCTCGCGTTCCCCGAACCCCCCTGCAAACCGCAGGGAAGGAGACCTGCTTGCACGGAGGTTCGGGGAACGCGAGAGCAAACCGGGGAAGGAGACCAGCTTTGCCGCGGTTTGCTCTCGCGTTCCCCGAACCCCTCTGCAAACCGCAGGGAAGGAGACCTGCTTGCTCGGGGTTCGGGGAACGCGAGAGCAAACCAGGGAAGGAGACCTGCTTGATTACCAGACGCTTCCTCAGGTATGCTGGGATACCTGCTTATTCCACGGAGGTCAAGAAAAGCGCTGGTAAGTGTCTACATTTGATTACCAGCGCTGGATCACCAGCGCTGGATCCTCTACACCTGAGACAAAACGGGAGTATGGCCAGCGCTGCAAACAGGGAGTTGCAGCGCTGGTGATGTCCTGCAGATGTGTACACCTCCTAAGTTGCAGCGCTGTAACCCCCTCACCAGCGCTGCAACTTTGTGATGTAGACAAGCCCTTAAGAAGTAAGGTACTACTCAGTGTGAGAAAGCCCTTAACTCCTTCACCAAAGATATATATACACATACATACATGGATGTATTTAAACGCACATACCATGTACATGAGCCAGCATACATTTCCATGCATTCTTTCATACAGATGTACAAGTTACACATGCAAAACCACATTTACTTATACATCTGAAACAGGTGCACACATATATAAATGCATGCACACATTCAACACACATGCAGGAACACATCATCAGATAATCACGCATGAACACACTCACAGCATACATACACAAAAAATGGGATTAGAAACTAACATATTTTGTCAACATTTCTATTTATAGGAAAATTCTAATACTAAAAGCTAAAGCGCTTCTGGACCTAAATCTTTTATTAGCTTCAGAGGAGAGGTTGAACCAGGGACTAATATTAAATATAAATTACACATTTAAAAAAATAAGTTTTGCTTCAATCATTTATGGACTACTGGAGAGAAAATGAATGGCCCAGAGAAATTTTAGTGCCTTCTGGATATGTGAAACACTTAGTGACACACTGAGAATCTGGTCCAAAATATCCCATCCATGATCATTTGAAAAATGAATTCTTAAAATTGGTTTTGAAAACTTGAAGTCATTTTGAGGCCTTTTTGTTTAATTTACAAGCATGTTCTTCAACTACACTTGTTATCACTTAGGGCTGGTCCACACTACGGGGGGGGGAAATCGATCTTAGATACGCAACTTCAGCTATGTGAATAACGTAGCTGAAGTCGAATATCTAAGATCGGATTACTCACCCGTCCTCACCGCGCGGGATCGATGTTCGCGGCTCTCCCTGTCGATTCCGCAACTCCGTTGGGGTTGATGGAGTTCCGGAATCGATATAAGCGCGCTCGGGGATCGATATATCACGTCTAGATGAGACGCAATATAGCGATCCCCGAGCAATCGATTTTAACCCGTCGATACGGCGGGTAGTCTGGATGTAGCCTTATTGTGGCTTAATCTGTGGGATAGGTTGCTAAGTCTCTTCCAGAAGGTTGACGTTAGTCTGTGAAGTAGACAGGTAACCTGCAATTTCCCAGTGACTGAAGCTAAACAAAGGCAGCTTGTGCTAGTATCAGGCAGATATCAACTTGGTTGGATGATTTGGGAGAGCAACAAGGCACTTAAGCACATGCTTAAATCCATCTGTGATGCTGGCACAAGGTCCCCATGCCTCACTTGGATACTGACAAACAGGTAGCTGGAATTAATCTGTCTTGTGTGTGTTAGTGTTGTTAAAATAGGTATTAGAATTATAAAAATGTGCTTAGTGTTTAGTCTTTACTGAATGTTTGTAAATTGCTGCATGCATTAATCTCACATATAAGATCTGTATCCCAGGAAGGTAGTATTTAAGGGTTTGCTTTTTAAGACTCTGTAACTATGTAAATCACAAGACAAAGGGACAACAACTAGTGTGAGATGCTGGCTTCCAATGAAAGGTGTTAGGCTCTGCCCAGCAGAGAAGGCCCATCAACACCAGATGACAAAACAAATTTGTTGATTGCTCACCCCCTCGCTCCCTTTGAAGAGGAGGCATGCAAGTGAATTCCTCTCATCAGCTAAGTTTAACGGGAAGCAGAACGGGAAAAGGAATAAAAATGCCTTAACAAGGAAGAACTGCTTCTTTATGCTGGACAAGGCAAGATTTTCTAACCATAAGCAAGAGATTCCCAGTGTGTAGCCTGGGTTAGCCCCAAGGGACATAAAGAGCTTGCTTATTATAGAAGCTTCTATTGCCTTTTGAAACTTACGGCTGTAACTCATTTGTGTGTGTATGTTACCTGCTTTAACCTTGTGAATAATTCTCATTTCCCTTTCGTAGTTAATACATCCTTAGATAGTTTATTAGAGGATTGGCTACAATTATTGTCTTTCGTGTAAGATCTAAGGCGTAACAGACCCGTTGTAAGTGACTGGTCCTTTGAGACTGGGAGTAAGTTTTGATTTTTGGTGCAAGTGACTCTCTATTGCCAAAGCAAGCTTGCCTAGGTGACAAAATAGATCAGATTACCAAGGGGACTGTCTGTGACTTCATGGATGATACAATGAGGATGCAAAGGCCGAGGAGAACTGTTTCGTTATAGAGCTATGATCCCATTATTCCACCCACTGGGCATTGCAATTAATATCTATGCTGCAAGCCCAGTCATTTCTAAGTACAAATATTGTGCAATTAAAAATAATAGGTTAGCACTTTACAAATGTACATTGTGTCAACACCCGCGTGGGACAGATATCATCACCTTAATTTTACATTTGGGTAAAATGAGGCACTGGGAGTTAAAATGACTGGTTCCAGAGCAATGAGTAGAAGCCAGGACTCTTGATTCCCAGTCCTGTGTGCTAACCAAGGCTGCCCAGGGGAGTGGGGGAAAGAAATAGGGAGGCCAAAGGGCCAGTTTGCCCTGCACCCCCATTTGAGAAGGCTCCCAAATGGAGTAAAGTTGCTATCTAGTAGGCGAAGTTGCAGTGCCACTTACTGAAATTTGACTCAGCAGCCCATCCTTCAGGCAGGAGGTGGACAAGCCAAACCTGATTGGCACTGCAACCCCACAGCCAGGTTGCAACACCCAGAGGTGAGTGTGGTGGGGGCTTGCTCTCCAGCAAAGACAATTTTTTGGAAGGGTGAGGGGCCCTCAGTTTCAGATTTTGCCCAGGGCCCCTAACAACCTCTGTGTAGCCCTGACATCAACCATTAGACCCTATCCCCTGCTTTTATGTTGTTTCCCATTGCCATTCATGATTCCAATCTTAACACTTCGCTACCCTCCACAGCATTTGAAGTCCGAAGAAATGTAAAGTGGTGTCCTTTTACACAAAGATGGCTATTTGACATTCTTTTCCACAAGTGGAGGAGGAGCTGGGGGTGGATGGAAGTCTCCTAAGGGAAATTAGCCTAGCCAAGATTATGTTGTGGGACAACTGCTTTT
Organism: Gopherus evgoodei; assembly: GCF_007399415.2. Lineage (NCBI taxonomy): Eukaryota > Metazoa > Chordata > Testudines > Testudinidae > Gopherus > Gopherus evgoodei. The sequence goes on along the minus strand of NC_044340.1, from coordinate 13,289,932 downwards.
TGTATTCCTTGGCCAGCAGCGGGATATGAGTCAGGGGTCACCTTCTCCCAAGAGCTTGAACGCGCCGAGTGAGCAAGATCCAGCCGTCAGTGCATGCTGCCTGCCGCCTGCCCCACTCGGCCTCTCTCTGATTTCAAGAATTTGGTTGCGAGGCGAAAGCGTCCCGAATAAAAAATGTGAGCTTGCAGTCAGCTCCCGCAGGGACAGCTGAGCTATGTCAAAACACAGAGGTCAGCAGATCCCACCCATACAAACGCAGCGCTGCAGAGGTCCTCTCTCTGATTGAAATCACATGTGCTTGGGACTGAGGCTTGAGAACAGGATTCGTGCACAGCAATGAAATAAAACTGAAGGAACATGCGTGTTGCGGTGTTTCCAAGTGATGATGTGAGGCTTTTGGAAGCAAAGCTGCCGAGGAGTTAATCAGGCCCCAGCAGAACAGAAAAATACAGTTTAATGAAGGAAAACATTCATTTTTAAAAGCTAACAGGGACTGAGAGGGAGGGCAGGTGGGCTAAAATCTGGCTGGTGCTATGCAGATTCCTACCAAAAGAAACACCACCAGCTGTGGGAATTGGTGCGGAGGGAGTTGGCCTCCCTTGTTCTAGCTCCTCCAAATATGTTTCAGAGGAACCACTCCTCAGGCGCTCTGTGACAAGAGCCAGGGAGGGGCATTATACGATGGGAGGGATGAAGATGTCAACGGAGGGCCTGGTCCACATATGCATACGCAAATGTGTCCAGCGGTACTACAGCCTCTTTGTGCTGCTCCTGCTCAGCTTCTCTTGTCTCTTGTAGGGCTAGACTGTGCAATTGTGCAGGGTACTTGTCTAAGTCGGAATGCAGATGCATACTCAGGTCTTTACCTTGCAAAAGGTTCCCACACCATGGGCCTCTTAGCCCCTTGCTGAATTCAATGGGATTGTGAAGTCCAGGGCATTATCACTGCACCAATGGCTATCTTTACTGGATCATTCAGAAGCCATTTCAGAAACATACATAATACCATTAGGGGATAAGAAGGTGATGGCATTTTGCTTTTCTTTATGTACCAATATCACCAAAACTATTATTATTTTAGTTGAATATATCTGCTTTGATTCTGGGTTTTATTACTACTTTTCAATGGGGAAGAGAACATGTGGGTTTTGCATGTAGCTCTTTTTGCTGTTTTAGTCCTTCTAAACACAGGACTCTGACAGGGTGGATTGGCTAGAAATGAATAGACAGTCCTGCCAAGTGGAAGTCATGGAGGGCAATGCATGAGAAAAAGGCAGGTAATCTGATATGAACAGTGTATAGCATCTAATGTTTCTTCTAAAGGTGGGGGACATAGGAGCTGCCATAACCAGAACAGATCAACGGTCCATCTAGTCTAGTAGCCTCTTCCTAACTGTAAATTCATTAAAACAAACAAAGTGCCAAAACCAAACACTTCATGGCACACACAGTTCTCCCCCTGGGAGAGGATGAGGGAGAAAATGAAGCACACGCAACAGATATTAGTATCATTGCTTGAGGCCCAACTGGAAGGTGCTTAGATGCTATGGTGATGAGGGAAATATCAGAACCTATTTAGAATAGAATCATATAGAATCTCCTCCACATTTAAAATGCACCAATCAATATGCTATGCTATGAATGGGAGTTATGGATGACATTTCCTGATTAGTGATCCAATTATGCCCTGAAAGCATAAGGGTTGATAGCTCTTTTAATATTTTCCTGGTTAAAATTACTGCAGATGCTATCTTTATTTCCATAAGGGTCTAATCCTTTTGTTATATTACTATTATTAGTACTGATGTATTTACTTCAATGAGATCCTGCTGCAGCAACTTCCATGGGCTAACAATTCTACATTTACTTTTAATTCCATCAGGTGCCTCTTGTTCCTACAATATGGAGTGGGTAAACACTCTCTATACTTCTTTTGACCATATATACCACTATCAGATCCTCTGTTACTCTTTTTTCCATACTAAATAGTTCTAGTAATTTATTAAAAAAAAAAATAGTAGTCCAAGGAATGATGCAATATTCTACAAAGGCTCGAAGGAACATAGTATTATGGTGCTTTCTAGAACAGTAGTACTCAGAAGCTCAACCAGAACTGGAACCCCATTGTGCTGGGGGGTCTACAAACATAACACGGAAAACAGTCTCTGTCCCAAAGATCTTACATTCAAATTTCTGAAAACAAAGGGTGAAATCCTGGCCCTAATGAAGCTTTGCCATTGACTTCAGTAGAGTCAGGATTTCATCTAGATTCTTGAGGCAGGATAGTGGAAAACAAGAAAGAAATTGGACTCTGATTTGGGTACGGGTTCTGTGGAGGCAAACAGTGTCTAGGCACTAGGATCGTTTTTTGGTTTTAACTTTCAAATTAATGTTTAGTGCTAGTAAAAGGTGTCAGGTTTATAGCCTTCGAGACCAAAACAAACAGAAGCAAGATGCTAGAGCTTCATCTTCCCATTTTAGAATGTTTACACAATGAAAGATATGAAGTCCTTTAGCCTGCTAGCTAAAAGTCCTGGTGTTTTATTGGTAAAAGAGTCAAGGTGTCTGCTCCTTTACAGTAACATAGTTCAGCTAAGCCGCTGAGTAATTCAGCTGGTTATTTCAGGCTGTGAGTTTCAGATTTTTGCAGAGAATCTGTTACTACGTATCCCAGATACATTAGGGCGCTGAAACACCCACGGCTGTCCCCTAGACATTCACACAGCCACTCTGGGTGCCCTACAAAGCTGTGCATTGAGGAAGAGAGAGAATGGGACAGATCTCCATGAAAATATGAGACATTTTGCTGGCTTTTCTTCATCAGATACCCCCGATTTAAAGCAAGGTTGAGAATATGAGAGGAAAGATGAGGATGAGGAAGGAGATAAGATACTTTGTATTTCTATAGGCTCTTCCATTTGAAGAAGACAAAGAATTGTACAAGCATGAATGTATTAAGCTTTAGCATCGTGCCAGTGAGGCAGATATTATTATACTTATTTAACAGATGGGAAAACAGAGTCACAGAGAGGTGAAGTGACTTGCCCAAAGCCATGGAGTGAATCAGTGTCAGATGCAGGAATAGAAACCAAGGGTGAAAGTCTGACTCCACTGAAGTCAGTGACAAAACTGTCATTGGCTTCAGTGGAGCCTGGATTTCATGCCAAGTGACCTGACTCTCAGCAGCCTGTGCTAAGCATTAGAGAACATATTGCCTCTCATTATTATTTATTGCGATTACATATTGTTTGTATTACAGGAGCACCTGGAGGCTGCCATCTGACAATAGGGTTCCATTGTGCTAAACACATAGAGTGAAATCCTGGCCCTACTGAAGTCATTGGAAGCTTTTCCATTCAATAGAATCAGCCTTTCACCCATAATCAGACAGCCACTGCCTTAAAAAATGTACAGTCCAAACAGAGAAGACAGACAAAGGGTGGGTCTCAGGGATCTTTAACAGGAGTAAATCTATGTCAAGTCAATGGAACTATGTGGATTTACACCAGCTGAGGATCTGGCTCAGGGTACATATTCTCCACTCGTTTACACCAATACAAGTCTATTGACTTCAGTGGAGATGCAGCTGAGTAGCTGTGCAAACCTCAGACTGGAGTCTTTACAGGGAATCTTATTTCAAAATGTAGAGACCTCCACTGCATGCCCACCTCATGCTCAAAGGGCAGTGGAGTGGCCAAAGACTGTGCTTTCGTCAACTGGAGGGTCCAAAGATGGAATGTGGAGGCTCAACTGAGATGTTCAGTTCTGAAAATTCAGGGCAAAGGAAGATTGGAAAGTTACATTTGGGAGGGTAATAAAAGAGTTGCTTCTGAACAAAGCACTATCAAGCCAATTTTTTGTTGTTGTTTTAGGCTCCAAAGCAAGACAAAAGTTCTCCAAAAAGAGCTGGCCTATGGCTCCATTTCCTCTGCTGTTTGTCTTCAAAGGATGGTGGATTTCATTTTTTAAAGACAAAGAAAAGCTATTCCAAAGTAAACTAAGTGCTTTATTGCATCTCTTTATTGCAGAAGCAATAAACCACAGTGAAGACTAATGCACTTCCAAGGTACAAGCTTCATACTTTCATGTTACCTTAGTGAAATGCTCAGTTATATTCCCATAATTGTGTGTTAACAGGGTATGACATTTCACTTATCCAGTACAAGCTTTGCTAATATGATGCAAAATGAATACCTAATACATTAGCACTCTGTCACTTTTCATATTCCCACCCACTCTCAAACATGCAGCCACAGTTTACTCTAGGGCAGAAAACAAACAGCAGAACCTCCCTGTTAGTTTTGTGAAAAAGATACATTAAATTCTGTGTGGCTCCAAGGGATCATTTTTTGAATGAGAGGTGTGGGGTTGTGGCTAAGTACAGGACTGGGTACCAGGAACTACTAAAGTCTAATCTGAGATTGGACTAGATTCCCTCTGTAGCCTTGTATCAATCACCTAACCTACTCTGTCTCAGTTTCCTCACCTTTAAAATGGGTCTAATAATACTCTCTCACTACACAGGGAAAGTGTGAGAATTAATTAATTAGTTTATGCTTGCAAAGCTTTTGGAAGATGGAATGTAAATGCTAAGGGTCTGATTCTCTTCTTGTTTTTCAGTAATGTCATTCCACTGTCTTCAGTGGAGTTTCTCCTGATTTACAAGACTATAAGTAAGAGGAGGAACAAGCCGTGAGTAAACTTATTAGTATTGTCTTATGCCATTCTCTGCATTCCTCCCAGGGTTTGGCCTAGCACAATGCCAGCTGCAAGCAATCCCTTAGGAATTTGGGTTGGAAATGAGACTACTATCTGCTCTCTTCATCCTTTCCCATGTTTTTTCCACTACCATGAGGACTTAAACAATTCTATATGCATAGCGCTGTCTCTCAAAAGACAAGAGGCAGAGTTCCATGCATCACACTCCATGAGTCACATCACCCGCCCAAGCAAAGCATGGAGTGTATTGGAATATATATATTGAAAGATCAGGAGGCATGTGGATATTGGAAAGCGGGCATCTTTGCTGTCCCCCCGGGCTCATTGAGGTACTGAATGCTAGTTTGTGTTACACTGAAAAAACACTCAGCTCATATTTCTGTAAAAGGCACTGTGTCCAGAAGAATCCCAAGGCTCTTTACAATCAGATTTAAACACTGAAGGTCAAATCCTACACACTTTGCTCATTCAAGCAATCCCACTGACTTCAAAAGAGCTACTCATAGGAGAAAGGCATACACTGTTTGGAAGGACTTTTCCCACCATGGAAGGGAAGCCACCTCTGAGGCAGAACACAGTAGCTGTTTTAACTGACATGTAGCAACATGGCACAATAGCTACCAGTGCCTTTGAAGTTCATAAAGGGACTGAAAATTCAGGATCAGAGAATACAAGAAGAATGTATTGCTAAGTGCTAAATGAAAAATATAATAATGCCAGACTTGGCCAAATTTTTTTCATACTGGCTTGCTACTGATTAGATATATTCTTAGTTTGAAATAACTGCCATGAAAGAACAGCTACAGTACATATTACACACACACACGCGCAAGCACACACACAGCAATGGTCTGGAAAGGATTCTATCCCCAACAAGATTGAAATTTATGATTTGAGGGTCAAATCCTCGGCTAATACAAACGAATGTGGCTGCCTTGACTTCAGTGGAACTATGCCAGTTTATGCCAGCTGAGGATCTGACAGTAAGTGTGCCAGGAGATGTGATCATATTTGGGCCAAGGAAAGTTTTCTGCAATATGTGTTATCAGCTACTGTTTTAGAACTTGAACAAGGTAATTCTAATCTAGGGTAACCAGATAGCAAGTGTGAAAAATGGGACATGGGGTGGGCGATAATCGACAGCTATATAAGAAAAAGCCCCAAATGTCAGGATTGGCTTTATAAAATCGGGATATCTGGTCACCCTATTCTAATCTCTATTTTTAAACATCCTCATCTTCCTCCCTATGCTAATGGACTAAAGGTATTGAATAGACTGTGCACCTGCACTGAATATAAACTGCTACATTGTTTCCTTGAATATGCAAGATGAATACTATAACAAATCTATGACCACTTAGGACTTGTTACCCCAGTGCTGCACACCACACTTAGTTGGAACTAAATAATGTTAACAATTTTTTGCACTAAACATTTTTTCATTGAAAAATGGCCTTTCTTCAAAAACAAAACTTTTCACAAAAAACTGTTGACATCATTGAAATTTTCTGTTTTAGTGAAATATTCCATGACCTTTTTAACTATGTTTATCAAATCATTTTTAATTGCTTTTGTTATTTACCAAATAACATGTTTTCTTACTCAAAACTGGGGGTTTTTGGTAAAGAAAATGGTTTGAAAACAATTTCAATAAAAAATTAGTTTAAAATATCTTGAAATTTTTTTTAAAAATGAAAATGGATCCATTTCAAACCCTGTGGAATAGAAACATCTTTGAAATTTTGAATTTTTCACCAAATCTTTCCCCCATTTTCAAAGCAGCTCTGTTTTGAACATCCTGATGGTGGAGAGGTTAAAAACTCAATCTCTTTCTCCAAAAGCACCACTTGAGTGAAAAAAGAATCTGCATTATCTACTAGCAGTATGGGGAACTGTCATATAGTAAAGCAGTTCTGATTGTATCCAGCAGAGGACAATAGTGCCACAGATAGAAACTATGTAATTCATTACCCTACCTTTTCCTCTATTTACTGTGCACAGTATTAACTGAATATTCTGTAACAAAAACTTCCCCCATCCCATTGCGACAGGGAAGGAGGGTCAAGATATCATTTCAAGCACATGGTGTAGCACTTAGTTAACCCACCCACCTGTTCAACCAAAACGGAAGGAGACTGCTTCTTGGTTTGGAGTTTGTTTTCTTGGAGACTAAAACAGACTTTTTCTGTGAAGCTCACAAAGGTTAAACCGCCTCAGCAAAAAAAAAAAAAAAAAACAACAAAAAACCACCCTCCGATTCATCTCCCACAATTAACACGTCCACCCGGTCACACACACAACTGATAAAACAATAACAGTAAATAGAACCTTGCTCTCTGGCTCCCATCTTGCTTTCTGTTGCTGCCTCTTTCCATTGTAAGCTCCTCAGGGCAGAAACTGCATCTTCTTCTCCATCCTGAGTAGCTCATTGTGGCCTTTTGTGAGGTCTAAATGCCCAGGTCCAAGACACAATGGTTCATTCACAGTCCTTATGCCATCATCGTTGAAAGGAGGAACGGTGCAGTAATTGGCATGCTTACCTGGGATTCAGCATCCCAGGGTTGCACAGACTATGTGACCTTGGGCCCAGCTCTTCATCTGTGTAGTGAGGGGTAACAGCACTTCTCTGTCTAATGGGTGTTGTGAGGATGACGGTGAGGGGAACCTAACTAAAACTGGATATTTGTATGGATACCAGGGATATCCAGAATTATCAAAATGGCAGCACATTTTGGAAGGAATATTAAACCTTGCGATTCAGGGCTTAAGCCTCTTCTGACTATTAGAGACCTATGTGGGGGACAGATTATGCCACGTCTGCCTATGCTGCAGGATTCTGAAGCCATCCTTTGAAGCGTTTGCTTATTTGGCATGTTCTGAAGTCCACAGGGCACTGTCCAACAGCAAAAGCTTCATGAGCCTAAGGCCATTGCTGAGGGAACATACGAGTGCCATGCCTGCCAAATATGCCTGTGACCTTTGCGTAAAAGAGGAATGCAGCACTGTTAGGCATGTTTCACAGTCAGGGCTACTGTAGGTATGGCTGAAGAAAGAGGCAAAGCCCTGTGCATGTGGGTATCAGTGTCCTGAGAGTAAGGAAATTCTGACTGAGAGCTACGGTACATCATTGAGCTCTGGTGAGCAAGCAGAGTTTCCAACATGCGGAACAGAGGAGGAAAAACACAAATATGGCATTTGGGCAACAATTGAGCGTATTTGCTAATTGGATCTGAAAAGGTCAGGCATGTTATCAAGGAACATACTGTAAAGGTCAGGTGGAGTCTATACAGCTAAGCCTAAGAGGAATGGGTAACTCTCGTTCATGTCCAGCTAACCTCTGCCACAGAGACTCTGAATTCTCACCTTCCCCTCATCGTATTGAAGGGGGCTGACCACAATATAGGCTTCAGCTTAAATAAAAGTGTCATTGAACTTTTCCCTTATCCTCATCCAGACCCTGGGAAGCCCCTACGGCAACATGACCAACCAACTCCCTCACATCACAAGTTGTTTGCATCAAGAGTGGCTTCAGCTACTGGCACAAGTGAGAGGTATGAGAAAATGATGTGACTGTGCAAGGAAGAGAAGAATGATGATCATTATTAATTAGGCTCTGTGTGATGAATTATTGTACACATTTGTATTTATTATCCTGCTTTTTGCATCTGCTGGATTTAAAATTGAACATTGAACTCGTATTTAATCTGCACTTTCTCTGACATATCCTAAACCCACTACTGGTTGCTCTAAGTACACTGGTCATTGGGTCCAGCAGAACAGTACTTGGTGCAGGACCTAAGAAGTTGGGGAGAAGTGTCTGCATACTTTACCTTTACGTTGTTCCTCGGCTCTTGGGGCAGCTCACTGGCAACACTTTTAGCACCCTAGTAGCTCACATTCACTGGAACTCCCAGGGAATGTCCTGAGCAAGGAGATAACAGAGCAAGTGCCTCCATGCAGATTCAGATCCCTATGGATTCATCATTCATGTGGTTTGGAGGCAGATCTGTAACCTGTTCAGAGGGGGAGGGACCAACCCTGCAGAGTAGTCAGAGTGACACTTTGTGAGAGGGAGCCTCAGAGTGTTCTCCTGATTAGCCCCTGCTTGCAGGGAGGGGTCTGGCCCTAAAGAAGAGCTTCATGGATCAGTGAAAAGAGGAACGGTTTGTAGCAGCAAGTTCAACTCCTGTCTAATCTACTGTTGGAATGGTTTGCATTCTCTTAGCTATAAGACTTGCATGCATTATGTAAGAGGTCAAACAAGATGCTCCCAGTGGCCCCTTCTGGCCTTCTAATCTATGAATCAAGGGTCTCAAAGTCCCAGCCCGCAGGCCATCTGTGGCCCGAGAACCTCCCCACTGAGGCCCACGGAGGAGAGATGCATGCAGCCACGCTGCCAGCAATGACTGCTGCAGGAACCGCCCCACACAGCTCCCATTGGCTGGGGGAGAGGGACAGAGATACCATCACTATTTGCTGGGCAGAGTCAGCCATGGAGGCTGCATTATTAGGTGTCGGGCCGGGTCAGCCATGGTGGCAGCGTCACTTTTTTCCACAATGAATATAAACAAGTCAAAGTACCGAACACAACTATCTGATGCACACCTTGCTGCAATCTTGAAGGTTTCAACTCCTCAGTCACTGAGGCCAAACAACAACAAACTGACAGAACTGAAGTGTTGCCAGGTTTCTGGCAAACACTAAAAACTCTCTGGCAGGCGAAGAATTGTATAAAGTTGTATGACAGTTTTATTATTTCTAAGAAATTCGAAATAAAAAATACAATATAAACATTTTCTTTTCTAAATACCATCTTCAGTGACATTGTTGGCTCACTGGGAGGATTTAAGGACTGGCACTGGCCCGAAGGTAAATTGAGTTTGAGACCCCTACTATGAATGAAAGACTTCTGGACCTGGCCCAAAGGATGGATTTTTGGCAAGTCTGTGCCACACTTTCCCCAGCTGTAAAGCAGATGATAATACTTACCTGTGTTAAGGGGTGAGGGCGTAAGGCTTAAATAATGAACAGTTGGCAAGAGCTCGGAGACCTTTGAGTGAAAAGTGTTATTAACCACACAGAAAAACATCTTTTCTTAAGCAACTTGCATCTGAGCCCTTTCCCTCGGTTCAGTAATGTAAGAGATAGATACCTATCTCTTCACAGAAGGAGCTCTTTGCAACCCTGCACAGCTCCAAACCAAGAAGAGATCATTTTCCAGAGGATACAAGTTTTCAGATATTCCACTGAACAACACCCCTCAAAATGCAGAGACAACCACCAGACACCCCCCCTCTCCCCCAGGCATTAGTCTCTTTGCAGGCGGTGAACCCCTGTCACTCAATATCTCCCTCATCTGTCACTGTGACACTGACCTGGGCTGCACTGGGATTACAGAGCAATGAAAAGCTCTGTTCGAAAATGCATTCCTGAAATCCCCAAGGAGCACAGTTTAAGCTCAGCTCTTATCACATGGGGAGAGAAACATGGGCCTGCAGGGAATAGCTGAAACTCTCCTGCCAGGGTATGACCTGGAGGGTAAGTGAACACAAGGGCTATGTGTTCTGGCCCTGGGTGAATGCAAATAAATCCAAGTGGCTTTTGGATGCAGGAAAACTCCAGGGCCTCTGTATTTGTCTATTTCTTGGTGTGGTTTTGCTTCAAGGAACCAGGGCTCCCAGGGGAGTTATTCTGGGCCAAGTTCACGTTCATGTCTCCCTGCAATATGTCAAGCACAAAGGAACTGAAATACCACGAGTAGAGCAAGGGGCAGATTCTATACTGCACCCTCTCAGAGACACAGCACAGAAGGTGCGACCCAACAGGAGGAGAGGCCTGGGCTGCTGTGGAGGTCAAAACAGGCTCTTGCATGTTACTGTAGCTACTGGGGGCTGCTCTCACTTACTGCAGGCTCCCCAGGGCTGCCTCTGGGCTTTGCTACAGCCCAGAATACCAGCAGCACTCAGCAGGATGAGCATGCTATCTCCGATCTATGATTTGTTCCCTGCCCGGGCATGCCCCCTTTGCTGCGACTGCTTACATTGACCCTATGCTGCTCCTGAATCAAGAGAATTCTCCTCCAACCCTCTGTGGCTCCTTGCCAGCCCCAACAGAGGAGCATATAAGTGATGAGGTCCAGAATTGGTCCCGTAGTGTCATTTTGTCTCCATCGATGGCTCTTTCTCATTGCAAAACAATGCCCTGCGGTAGGTCATACAGTGAGTCAGGGACAGAGCAGAGACTAGAATCAGGGACAGAGCAGAGCCAACTTCTTGATTTCCACTCCCTTTAACCCCGCAGCACGTCTCTCATCTTTCTTCACTGCAGTAACATCTGGCAAGAGCTTCTGTGTCTCTCCTATCACTGAGATGTTCCCTCACCTGGTACAGTTACTTTCCTTGAGACTACCAGGGTCCCACAGCTTGATTCTCGAGGCTCAGCTGCAGTGACATGAAAAATGCACACTCAGCTTCCAGACAGGGAGACTCTTTTAAGTGATTGGGTCCATTGTAATGTCTGGCAGCCATCTGTCAGATACATTTACACTAAAGTAAACCCCAGCTATTCCAGCATGTGTGGTCTAGTGAAGAGCTGAGCAAATAATTTATCTGATGAATTTAACCTCTTTTGCTGCTGACTGAATATCTGTGAGCAGGTCACCATTTCCTCCAATTCATTCATTCTTCTAAACAGTTTTTTGAATTTTTTACTGTGTGTCATTATGAAAAACCCAAAAATAGTGCTTAGTTTCGACTGGTCAGATGAATCATCTGGTGTTGTTTCCTGATTGGATGAGCTAGCAAGCAAACGTGCATGTGCATTTAAAATTAATTTGCCACCCATATTAACGTAGGTAACATTGAAATTCACTTTCAAGGTGCCAGAATAAAACCTCAGTGTCTGGAATGTTCATAGGAAGTGACGCAAACGGGGCAGTAGCCCACTCACAGCAAATTTCATTTAAAATAAAACAAATTATTTGCAGAACATTTTTGTCTTATTCAACATCTCTCTAGGAAGATGGAGCATAGGTTTAGGTGTTGGAACTCTTTGGTTAGATTTTTTGCTCTGCCACATACACTATGTGATGTTGCAGTCATTTAGGCCCATATGTTTAAAGAAGTGGCCACTAGAGTTGGTCAATTTTAAAAAAAATGAAAACAAGGACATTTTTCATTATTGTTGAAATTTTCAGTGGAAAACAATGACTTCCTGTGGAAACCGAAAAATGTTTTGGTCCAAAATTGCCAAAACCTAAAACATTTTTGTCTGAAAACCAAAATAAATTTGTTTTTTCAGTTTTGTTTTCCAATGAAAAATTGAATATTTTCAAAGGAAGCAGATATTTTTTCTGCAAAGGTTTTTGTTTAGCTGAAAAAATAATTTTCAGTCAAAACAAGGTTGGATAGAAATTTTTCCAAACAGCCCTAGCACGCACTAATTTTGACTGTCTAAATTGAAACACCTTGGGCTTTTTTCCCCCAGAGATCCTATGCACTCACATCTTCTCCATTGATTACAGTCTGAGGGCTTGTCTACACTGGCACTTTACAGCGCTGCAACTTTCTCGCTCAGGGCTGTGAAAAAACAACCCCCTGAGCACAGCAAGTTTCAGCGCTGTAAAGCGCCAGTGTAAACAGTGCACCAGTGCTGGGAGCACGCCCTTGTGGAGGTGTTTTTTTAGAGCACTGGGAGAGCTCTCCCCCGCACTCTGCCGTGACTACACAAGCCATGTTAAAGCACTACCGCGGCAGTGCTTTTGCATTGCCAGTATAGACCAGCCCTGAGTTGTGGGTACTCAGCACTGCTGGACACCAGGACCTAGGTGTTTCAAATTAAGGAGCCAAACTCTGGACTTTAACTGCTCCGTGCCTCAGTTTATCCACCCACAAAATGTGGATAATCAGAAATTATCTATTCCATGGCTGTTGGGAGGTGCTTTGAGATCTCTGAATAAGCAGCACCAGAGAAGTGTAAACCAGGAGAAAGTTTATTTGTATTGAGCTTCATTTTGAAAACTTTAATAGAAAATAAAGTTTTTCTGCCCTATTTATTCTTCTCATCATTGGCCTAGCCTAGAGATTTAAGGAAGCAACATCTGTGCAGTGGCATCCAACCAACAAGAGTCTCATGTTGCATAAGGAAAAGGAACAACCACTCAACTGGCTTGCTCAGCTCAAGCTGTCTTAAAATTACCCTCCCCCATACAGTGCCTCTGCTGTAAAACTTGTACATGTTGCACAATTCAAAAGAGAAAAACGTGGCACTTCCCTAGATCCTTCCATTCTGGGTCTCAATGTGCTTTTTACAGCCATTAGTTAAATGAGCTTCACAACCTCCCGATGAAGCTGGTTAAGTATCATTATTTCCAGCTTGCAGAGGGTGGGGCCAAATGCATCCATAGTTTAACTCCTGTGTGCCCTTAAACTCAGGATGAACAAGGCCCAGAGACATGGTGGGACTTGCCCACAGTCACAGTGAGTCAATATTAGAGCTGGGAATAGAACACAAAAGTCCTGGGGTGTAGTTCTCTTTCTGCAAAATACACTGATTTCAGCGGGAGTTCCTGGTCACCTGCAAAAGCAGAAGAGAGTGGTCATCCCTGTGCTATAACCGCTAGACAAGGCTTCCTCTAACCCACTGAAATAACCATGCAGGGTGGTCTCTGGGCTTAGCTGTGAAAATGCAGTTACATTAGCATGGCTTCCAGAGAGGCCGAGGGAACGTCTAAAGCAAATAGTTGTCCAGTGCTGGGGAACAGGCCACTGTGAAAGGCTATGTGCCCATTGTGCCGGCTCTTCCAATAAACAAGAGATGCACCCCACACAGCCCATGCTACCCACAGTAAGAGAAACAGCACAGCTCAGCATGGTGTTTCTTCATGTGGTTTGCAAACAGGCCAGGAAGTGAAGCCAGCCTGGAGCAGAGGCTGTGAGAAGGTGGCTGGCTTCTTGCCCAATGCATCATTTCGTTTTTTCTGAGGCCGCACGGAACCTCATATTGCTAAAAAAGGAAGTGGGGAAATGTTACATGCAAAAGCAGAAGATGCTGCCTCTCTCTTCTCCTCCCCTTTCAGAGGCAGCATTTCCTCAAGGCTGGCTCCAATCTAGGAGGAGCCAGCTGCCGTCATTCCCACCTGGCTCTCGTTCTGCAAAGGAAACAGTGTGCATGGTGGCCTGCCAAAAGCCGCTCCTGACATTCCCTGTACTCCTAGCTGCTATTAAATGACTTGGCTCTGAAGTGCAGGTGTCACATTGTGCTCTGTCCCCTCCAGCTGTTAGAGAAGATCCAGGCCCTTTGGTAGAAACGGTGCCAGTTTCTTTTGCACTCTGTGCTCTTGCTGTATTAACAGCCCAGGATGTGATGTCCCTGGCTTAACCTTGCACAACTGTTACGAAAGCTAAGCAGCCCGGATATACACTCTGCTTACGGCTGACCTTACCAGGATGATGAGGACAACACCACACTCATATTTTTCCTAGCATGTCAAAATAGGGAAGAAAGCTACTTCCACAGAAAGAGAAGAATGTTGCACAGCTGCTTCTGCACACAACAGGCAGAGCACAGGTAGTGGCATGGCAAACTCACCTACGCTGTCTCCCATCAGCCCTGTCCTGCAAGACCTCTCTCTAGGTGTCTCTATGATCCATTTAATCCATAATCTTCTTGCTGAGACCACGGCCTATGGGATCAATTAGTCCCACCTGAAATGACGGTTTTGCAATGCAGATGCCACTCCACCTGGAACTGGACTGAGATCAGCACACCCATTTCAACAACGCCAAAGAGCTGTTAGATAGGAACCAGCTTTCATCATTAATGACATGAGGCCAGGTTATTAGTGGGTATAAATCAGTGTAGCTCCATTGACCAAGCTATGTTAATCGACGCTCACTGAACATCTCCCTCTTGGTCTGGAGCAGAATGGCTACCTGAGGGTAGGTCTCCTATACTAAAACATCCAGTTTCAACAGAACCTCCGAAAACTTTCAGCGTTGCTCCCGATTTAGCTCCATGCTTCCCATTAAAGTCAGTGAAAGCGATTAGAGTTTATGGAGCCTTAATTAGCGTATCACAGGCACAGCTTGGCAGCATGTTTTCAAGAGTCAGGTGCTTCAGTAAGGGCGTTTCACTCACATAAAGCAGTGCGGGAAGTGCGTTTGTTTCCCAAAACCCTGGCAAACCAGGCAGCAATAAAGAAGTTCACATTATTTGGCACCTGTGTTACACATAGTTTAGCTGAGGATTTCAAGGCTCTTTACAGGCACCAGTTAATTAAATCTCAAAACTGCAATGGTGATGATATTTTACAAGTACATTAATAATATACTTGTCCTCAGCCTCTGAGTGAGCTAGTATCCTTATTTACAGATAGGAAAACTTGAGAAGTTAAGTGACATGCTCAAGGTTACATAGTCAATCAGCGACAGAGCCAGGAATAAAACTCAGGAATCCTGACTCCCATTTCCTTTGTCTGAACCTTCTGAAAGCAATCCTCCATGTAAATCAATAGGAGTGGCTAAATCCTATGTCAAGTATCAGAGGGGTAGCCATGTTAGTCTGGATCTGTAAAAGCAGCAAAGAGTCCTGTGGCACCTTATAGACTAACAGACGTTTTGGAGCATGAGCTTTCGTGGGTGAATGCATCCAACAAAGTGGGTATTCACCCACGAAAGCTCATGCTTCAATACGTCTGTTAGTCTATAAGGTGCCACATGACTCTCTGCTGCTTTTATAAATCCTATGTAACTCTTTGAAAATGAAAAGGTTCGTCCCTGGCAGCTCATGAGTAGGAGGGGAGAGCAAACTGATTATTTTAACCCTTCTGACTCATGGGACATGTGTCTTGTACCCGTTTTTCCCCACAGAAGCAATGGGTCGTCCCAGTCAAAGGCATTATGAGAAGAGCCTATGACAGTCCCTTTGAAGCAGTGAGCAGATTCCCCCAACATGTCTCAGGCTAAGGCTATGCTGTGCCGCTAGAAGGTGCGCAGTGTAGCCACTGTTTGTTGGCAGGAAAGTGCTCTCCTGCCAACAAAAAATGACCACCCCCAGCGAACAGCGTTTGCGTTGTCAGCAGGAGAGCGCTCACACCAGCGCTTGTCAGCGACAAAACATTTGTCTTTCAGGGGGTGTTTTTTAGCACCTCTGAAGGACAAAAGTTTTGTATTTCACTGGCCAGTGTAGACAAAGCGTAAATGCACTCAGCAGAGGTAACCCAGCAGTCTAGCCCAAGCCCTGGCTGCAATTCCAAATAGAAAGGCATCTTACATCCTGAAATAGCCCTCACTCTTCACCAGCCCCTCCCTACAGATGGTCTTAGAGACAGTGGGGTGGGAGAGAAGTTACATAACAGAGGCAGAAGAGGGTAGGAATGAATATTAGAACTTGCTAAAATTTGAACCCTGGAGCCTTGTGGATTCAGTCTCTAACATCCATCAAATATGATTAATTTTAATGTCACAACATTTTAATGTCAATTACTTTTAATGTCACTGCTTCTCATTCACTGATGCAGCCACGTTTCGTAGCTGGTAATAAATTCCCCTCACAGAATTTTTAGGTTAAAAGAAAAAAATAAAAGAGATACATAAACAATGGCCTGATGCCTCTCTGCTGTCCTAAGGCTCCTGACATGGTGAATCTGGCTGTGTTTCAAAGAGCGTTGCTGTGGAGGATTAAAGCACTGTATCTGAGGATATTGCGTTTAGGGTCAGATCACTCCTTAGTGAACTATGTTTCCATGTCTTGTTACTGACTATGGGACTAATTTGTCTGCTGGAACATGGTTTATCTGCTAAATACAGAGCTGTGTCTCAGTACTAGTAATTATTCTATATATTGTGGTATTGCCCAGGAGATCCAGCCATGGACCAGGACTTCATTGTGCTAGGTGCTGTACAAACAGAACAAAAAAGATTGTCCATGCCCCAAGGAGCTTACAATCTAAATCTAAGCCAAGAGACAATAGGTGGAGACAGACAGGAGAGCACAAGGAAGAGTTTGGCAAGATTTGTTTTTCTTCATTTTCAAAAACTGCTTCCAAATGGCACAATTAGGATCAGATCCTGTGCCACTGAAGTCAAAGTGAGTTTTGGCACTCTTTTAAATTCAGGGCTGCCCAGAGGATTCAGGGGCCCTGGGGTCTTCGTCGGGCCCTTGGGTGGTGGGTCCCGGGGCGGGAGGACCCCCCTGCCGCCGAATTGCTGCCGAAGATCCAGAGTGGAAGAAGCTCCGGGGGCCCGGGCCCCGTGAGAGTTTTCCAGGGCCTCTGGAGCAAGTGAAGGATCCTGCTCCAGGGGCCCCAAAAAACTCTCGTGGGGGCCCCTGCGGGGCCTGGGGCAAATTCCTACCCTTCTCCCCCCCCTCCCCCCCGGCGGCCCTGTTTAAATTAGAACAGGATCAGAGCTGTACAGCACTTGCAACTGCACGGTGCAATAAATCCGTGGTGCCAAGTCTTAGAGCCCGGGTCAATTGGATGGGGCTTGCGGGGCTAGGGCTGCAGGGCCAAAAATACTAGTTTAGACATTCCAGCTCAGGCTGGAGCATGGGCTCAGAAACCTAGCCCAAGTGGGAATGTCTACATTGCTATTTTTAGCCCTGCAGTCCGAACCAAAGTCAGTTGAGCCAGGTTTTAAGACTCAGTGCCCTGAATTTTTTTTGTAGTGGAGATGTACCGTTAGAGAACTCTATGTAACTATACCCACAGAGTGGGGAGTTAGACTTTTCAATGAATGCAGTTGTGCACAATATTTTGCATTCCCAATACTGGACACAAAATTGACACGTCACTAAAAATCAAGTTCCTTAGCAGAGCATTAGAGATTATGCCTAACTTTAAGCAAATGCTTAAGTCCCAATGGCTTCTTCATCACTCTCATTCTTTTTATTAGAAATTTGAAATAAATATGGCTAGACAACAAGGCAAAATATTAAATAACTGTTGATCAATACAGTTAAGAAGGTGTCACCCAATTGGAAGCTTCAGTGCTGGCAGTGAAGCAGAATCAGTTGGCTTTAGTACCTGGGTGAGCAATACTAACTAGTAGTGGTGAGATGATTCTCAAATTGGGGGAATTATCAGGTACTGGGCATGTGATTTAGTGTCCACTGGATATTGGAGTATTAGGAGACAAATACAGTAGGAAAAACAAGTGAGGCACATGGTAGAGGGGGCAGTGAAGGAGCTGACCAGTGAAAGGTTATTGTAAAAATATAAAGAAATCAGGGAGGTGCAAAATCATTTCACATAATTTTGACTGCACCTGAATATTGTGGGTTTGCAAACTAGATTTGAGCTCAAATGTTATGGGGTTTTCATCCCACTTGGCGGAGACTGAAAAGGAGCAGACTGAAAAAGACAATAAAATAAGAAGTGAGAATTGGAGCAAAGAATGGGTAGACTGCAAAACAGATACACAGAGAGGGAGGGAAAAGACCAGAGATGGAGAGAGAGGAGAAAAAAATCCAATGAAAATATAAATGCAGTATTTTAATGGACTAATTAGTGTGTATGTGCATCACTTCCCTGTACAGAACAGACTGTGCTCTCCTGTCTGTCTCAGGCCCTGTAGGGATAATTGTTAATTGAGTGTCCTTTAGCTCAAGTAGAGGCCTGTGGCCTTTGGAGCAGGAGGACTTGACTTTTAACTCTGCTATTGCAATGAGGTTTCTAGTTGCACTGATGTGCAGCACAGCAACAACCGTGAACTTTTAGGCAGCCACATGTTTGTTAGAGCCTATTATATGTAGGTGTTTATGGCACTTGCTTATGCCAGTCTAAATTGGGAGTGGGGGAAAATCAGGCTCTTCTATCCCTATAGCTTTAGACTGGCCACTCTACAGCCAGAAAATCATGATTATTTTAAAGCAATTGATTCAGCCTAGAAAAATCAAAGTAATGGGTTTAAAGGTTAGGAAAAAGCAATTCAGGAACTCCAGCCTAGGGTGACCAGACTGCAAGTGTGAAAAATCGGGACGGGGGTGGGGGCTAATAGGTGCCCATATAAGACAAAGCCCCAAATATCAGGACTGTCCCTATAAAATCGGGACATCTGATCACCCTACTCCAGCATATTTTGCAAATTTTAAAAATAGTGCGAGAGGCTCACAAAACCTCAAACCCTACGAGATCCCTAAAAAAAAAGAATAAAAAATAATCATTCAAATTTTTCCAACCCTCATAAAAAGGTTTGACACAAGTTATGTCCTTTCTTATTTCCTCTGAACTATAGTGCCCTGAACTCTAACTGTGTTGCACTATCAACTATCATGTGGAAAAGAAAGCAAGAAATTGACAGGAATATGACAGGGACATAATGGATCAAAACAGGAGAACAAGGAGACACTGAAAATTAAATGGCCCTTAAATTCAGAACAAACAAAGGGAACTACTTAGCTTGCACAGTGTGGCTGTGGCCTATGGAATAGACTGCCAGAGTTGGTCAGGGCCAGCGTAGATGGAATTTTAAAAGGCCTGGATAATTTTATGAGCAACATTCATAATTATTCAGGCTAAGGCTTAAGCAGCTCACTACAGGGATTAGGAGGGAACCATTTACTCCCTCTGCACCAATGCAGAACATTGCTTAGATGACTAGGTGCAGTGTGGTAGAAAGAAAGAAAGAAAGAAAGAAAGAAAGAAAGAAAGAAAGAAAGAAAGAAAGAAAGAAAAATTTGAGAGAAAGAAAAAAAGGAAAAAAAAACCAGACAGAAAATGAGAAAAAACAGAGAGAGAGAGAAAGAAGAAGAGAGAGAGGCATCAGGAATTAGCCACTGCCGGTTGCAGGGCACCAGACCTGATGAATCCACAGTCTGGAAGGGCAAGATTAGTTTAGTGGTAGAAAAGTCACAAAGGATACATCACTATGTAAATAAACAGAGCAGTTTGCTGACTGCAAATTATAGAGAGACTGTGGCTTTTGTTGCATTATATTTTCTTTGCTGCTTGCTTTGCTTTGTTTGATGGTGATAAGAGAAACGATTGTCCTATGTGAAATTCAGTTCTCTTCCTGGCAACGCTAATTCGGTATTCCTGCCTCTTTTACATTTCAAATGGACTCGTGCTGTTTTGTTATTGAATATTTATTTATTGGAGGAGCCATCATGAAGCATGGGCAGCTAAATTTAGACCAAATCCTTAGGAAGTGCTGAGCATCTGCATCTCTAGTGGAGGTCAGTGGGATTTAAGAGAGTTCAGCACCTTTCAGCATATGGTCCTGAGTAAGGACTTTGGATATGGCTCACAGAAAACAAGGATGCACACAGGAAAAGGCATATGAAATATTTGCAGATTTTACTATACAAAAGTAAAGCTACACAGTAACAAAAATCAAACATCAGAGGGGTAGCCATGTTAGTCTGGATCTGTAAAAAGCCACCCACGAAAGCTTGTGCTCCAGTACGTCTGTTAGTCTATAAGGTGCCACGGGACTCTTTGTCTCTTTTTAAAAATCAAACTGTTAAGGTCTTAAGGGGAATGAGGAAAGCACAAAAGAGACTGTAATATGCTGGCAGTGTTTTCCTAGAACACTCGTTTGCAGGTTCTGATCCTGCTGGGAAAGGGTTAATTAGGTTCTGCTGACCCATTGAGGCCTGTAGTACATTACCCCACCTGGATATAATGGAGATGGGAGTGGGACTATAGAGAGAAGATCTAGTCTGTGGGCTGAGTAGTCTTGAGGGAGGAACTTTGTTTCTTTTCTTTTTTAAATATATCCAAACCCCAGAAAAAGGGTGAGTCTGGACTCCACACACAAACACCCACTCAAAGAAGCCATTAGAGATGAGTTGAGTTAAAACACTGAATAACAATCTATATTTTTCTATGTGAATTTATCTATCTAGCTTAGGTTTGTAAAGAACATCTATCTCCATTTGAGCATTAATTAGTTACTGTAAAGCACTATGTACCTCCATAGAACTATGTTTCTGATTCAGTAATGAGCTTAAAATCAGTTAAGCCTGTGAATAGTACCAACATCAGTGTGAGTACTCACACTTACTATTACATATGTGCATAAGTGTCTTGCTGAATCTGGGCCCCAATCAATAAAATAAGGACAACAAATGAAAGGTAATAAAATTCATAGATTTTAAGGCAGGAATGGACCATTTTGATCATAGTCTGATCACCGCATCACACAGGCCATAGAATATCACCCAGTGATTCTTGCAGCAAGTCCAATAACTCGTGGTTGAATGAAAGTGTCACTTTTAATAATTCATTCATTTTTGATGTAGGGATTTCAAGTGATGGAGAATCCACCACCACCTCTGATGAAATGTTTCAATGGTTAATTACCCTCCCTGTTAAATTTTAAAACTTGATTTCCAGTTTGAATTTGTCAATGTTGACCTTCTAGCCAGGGGATGTTATTGTGACTTTGTCTGCTGATTAAAGACTCTCTGACATCAAAAGGAACAGGAGTACTCGTGGCACCTTAGAGACTCTGACACCAGACATCTAATTACCCCAGATGATTTAAAAACTTTTACTGTAGTATTTGAACCTATTTTTCTCACAATGACACAAACCAAGGACAATTGGTTCATGTCTTTGCACATTATACCCTGCTAAACACCTGTTGCGTCCTACACTGGTGGCAGGGATTGTCCTGAACTTGCCCTTCTTTCGCAAGGGGAGAGCTTTGTCATGGACTTGGCCTAGCTGTCAGTTGATATCAAGATCTGAGACTCATTCAAAACTAGGGGGAGTTTATATAACTGGGTGAGCTGTTTTTAATTCTCAGCCTCCTTTTAATAAATCAAGTCATTGCACAGCACCTTGCAATCTGGGGAAATCTCTGTCATGTCTTCCTTGCATCTGTGCAGGCCTGGACGCATCCGTGCTTATTAAAAAACATTTACTATAAATGGCAATCAGGTAAACTATAGCGAGCTGCCAAGAGACGTGAGACAGCACATTCTGATGAAGCTTTTATATACATCTGACAGCTAGTATAGCCCAGAGTCGCCTCCCAATCCCAAACAGTTTGCATTCCTTCCTCAAGCTAAATTCCACTCAGCTGCATTGTTTAAACAAGCCGAAAAGTAGCCACGCCAGTGGTTTAATGGAGGGACCTTTACTCTGACCCAGACTCTCTTCAGGCACAAACTCCAAAACAAAACACCATTTACCACACTGGGCTTGTTTATGTATGTTTTGCCATCATGAGTCAGGCAAAACAAGATGATCACTAGGCTTCAGGGGGATTCAGGAGACCAAACCATCCCAGTGAAACCTGAGGCTACGTGAAACTCAACACAAAGTTGAAACCCAGACTAAGTTCCTCCACAGGTTCATCAGCCTTTCTGCCTAACTCCTGCATCCGTCTTCTCTAGCACATATATCCATCCATCCAAAAATCTGGAAGGCTTGCCTAGGTTCAACTGACTTACATACCCAGCCATCTAGTGACACCTTTCTTGTGTGCCCATCACAAAGTATTCAGGTGCTGGTTTCAAAACTTGTCTTTCATTGAAATCATTAAAATTGGCACGTTACGTATTGTTATACAGACTCATACGTTGACCCTGTTATGTGCCACATTTGTCCCTTCCATGGAGAGTTTGAAATCACCTCTCTAGTGACCACTGGGGTATTGAGTCCCCCACTCTGTGACATCTCTCCACACAAAGCTCTTCCACTGTACACCTGAAAGAGATCCCTTAGATTATGGCTACACTGTGATAAAAGACCCACAGCGTGGCTAGGGCTGGCCTAGGTCAGCTGACTCGGGCTCATGGGTATTGTAGTGCTGACGTTCAGGCTCAGACTCAGCCTGGGCTCTGAGATCCTCCTGTCACACAGAGTCGCAGAGCCCAGGCTCCAGCCCAAGCCCAAAAGCCTACACTGCAATTTTGTAGCTCCACACCTCAAGCCTGCATCAGCTGACCCTGGCTCCGGGTTTGTTAATCTCAGTGTGGAGGTACCCTTAGAAATAGGTCCATAATTCTTTGAGCTGAGGAACTCACAACAATCCCTTTTGCAAGACTGATTCCTAACCAGATGCAGAGAGAGTTCTGTGTCTGTAATAGGCACTGCGTTAACAGCTCTTCACTCATGGGAAGAGGATTGGTGATGGTAGGCCACTGGAATTTTAGCAGCATGGGCAAGGCAAGACAAAAGACCCCCACTAGCTCAGGAACATGCAAAGGAAATGGACTGTTTGGCTCCAGGATGGCAGATCAAAGATTTTGAGTTTAGCAGGCTTCAGAGAGGGATTACACATTTATAGAGCTCAAATTCCAAAATTACACCGGATAGAATTTTTTTTAAAAGAAGAAGGCACAAGACTCTTGCTTCAGGTCATAATGCAACCAGTGACCCCATGGAGCTGGGAGGAGATATTCCCAATGAAAAGTCATGATGGGGTTCCCCATTCTTTCTTCTGATGGGGTTTATCACGTCTTCATCTGGTACTGGCTACTGTCAGAGGCAGAATAGTGGACTATCAGTCCAATCTGGTCTGGCAATTCCTAACTTCCTATTTCCATGAAACAAACACTTGTTTTAGGACTGCAAGCAGACTGACTTACTGACTAAATTTATTCTAGGAGAGGGGGTGAAATGCTTTTTAATTATGGGCTACTCTTGGCATTCCAAGCCATTGGTCAGACAGGGCACGAGGCAATCGTTGACAGCACTGTAGAGATGAGTCTAGAGGATGGGTGAATGTGGGTGGTATGTGCCAGAAAGGCAGGGAGGCTAAAAAGGCATATTTGTCATTTTCTGTACCAAATATACGATGGATTGTGAAACTCCACATACAGGGCACAATTGTGGAACAGCGCGTGTCTCTGCGTTTCTCACGGCAGTGTTTTTGCTCTTCATCAGGCCTCATCCAAAGCCCACTGCAGTCAATGGAAAGTATCCCCCCGACTCCTGAGAGCTTTAGGTCAGATATTAGGCCCTTTAACGGCACACGGCTAGAGCTTGCTGAGTAACTGTGCAGCAGCTCTGGCAGTGATGAGAATGAGCCAAACTGCACCCTCACTTAGCTGGGTATAATTCCACTGAAATCACCTGGGCTCTGTGTGGCTGCTAGTTACAACATCAGGCAGGATATAAGTTGCTATATGGAGTCCAGGAGTGTCTAGAGGCCCCTTTGTGCTAAATGGTGTACACAAAGGAAGAGACAGTCCTTGCCCAGAACAGCTTGCAGTCTAAGGTCCCAATCCTGCATTGTGTGGCATGTGAGCATAAGCCATGGACGACTTTAGGGTTCTGGGCAGGTATAGCAATCCACCCATGTACTGCTCAGCCAGGATCAAGGCCTAAAGAAATAAAACAGACAAAGGGTGGGAGAAAAGGAGTATGACTGTCCCTATATTACAGATAGTGAACTAAGACACAGACGTGACTTGCCCAAGGTCACCCTGGAAATCTATGGCAGAAGCAGCAACTGGACACAGATCTCCCAAGTCCCAGTCCAGTGCCTTAGACACAAGAGCATCCTTCCTCTTCGACTAGGTTAGAGGTCCAGAGTGTGTGTGTTACAGGGAGAGAGGCAGGAAGAAGGCAATCAACAGGACAGCGTGTGTGCAGTTTTCAGACTGGCCCCATTCACTGTCTGTCTCTGTACAGGAAGAGGTTCAGAAAGGTTTATGTATCCACTTAGGATCCATCCGATCCTGCAATGAGATGTGCACAGGCAGATCCCAGAGGCTCATTGGAGTCAATTATCAGAGGGGTAGCTGTGTTAGTCTGGATCTGTAAAAGCAGCAAAGAATCCTGTGGCACCTTATAGACTAACAGACGTTTTGGAGCATGAGCTTTCGTGGGTGAATACCCACTTCGTCAGTTGCATGTAGTGGAAATTTCCAGGGGCAGGTATATATATGCAGGCAAGCTAGAGATAATGAGGTGGTTCAATCATCGAGGATGAGGCCCTGTTCTAGCAGTTGAGGTGTGAAAACCAAGGGAGGAGAAACTGGTTTTGTAATTGGCAAGCCATTCACAGTCTTTGTTTAATCCTGAGCTGATGGTGTCAAATTTGCAGATGAACTGAAGTTCAGCAGTTTCTCTTTGAAGTCTGGTCCTGAAGTTTTTTTGCTGCAGGATGGCCACCTTAAGGTCTGCTATTGAGTGGCCAGAGAGGTTGAAGTGTTCTCCTACAGGTTTTTGTATATTGCCATTCCTAATATCTGATTTGTGTCCGTTTATCCTTTTCCGTAGCGACTGTCCAGTTTGGCCGATGTACATAGCAGAGGGGCATTGCTGGCATATGATGGCGTATATTACATTGGTGGGCGTGCAGGTGAATGAACCGGTGATGGTGTGGCTGATCTGGTTAGGTCCTGTGATGGTGTCACTGGTGTAGATATGTGGGCAGAGTTGGCATCGAGGTTTGTTGCATGGATTGGTTCCTGAGCTAGAGTTCCTATGGGGCGGTGTGCAGTTACTGGTGAGAATATGTTTCAGGTTGGCAGGTTGTCTGTGGGCGAGGACTGGCCTGCCACCCAAGGCCTGTGAAAGTGTGGGATCATTGTCCAGGATGGGTTGTAAATCCTTGATGATGCGTTGGAGGGGTTTTAGCTGGGGGCTGTATGTGATGGCCAGTGGAGTCCTGTTGGTTTCTTTCTTGGGTTTGTCTTGCAGTAGGAGGCTTCTGGGTACACGTCTGGCTCTGTTGATCTGTTTCCTTATTTCCTCGTGCGGGTATTGTAATTTTGAGAATGCTTGGTGGAGATTTTGTAGGTGTTGGTCTCTGTCTGAGGGGTTAGAGCAGATGTGGTATTCACCCACAAAAGCTCATGCTCCAAAACGTCTGTTAGTCTATAAGGTGCCACAGGATTCTTTGCTGCTTTTATTGGAGTCAATGCGACTCTCTGGGTATCTCGACACTGCACTGTGAACCAGGGTCTGTGGGACTTGAGCTTATGGATTTAATGTTTCTAAGCCTGCACTTGCGTGTCTGCATTGTATTGTAAACCTGGTTTTACAGTTGCTGGACCCGGGTCTCACAGCCGTGCTAACGCCTCCATACTGCGCTACGCAGCCCTTCTGACTCACGTCTGCTGCTTGAGCTGTGTCCACACTGCCAAATGACAGGCCTTGGGCCTGAGTTGCAGTGAGACTCAGGCTCTGACTCATCCTCCAGCAGGGTCCTAGGACCTCAGTGCTGAGTCTTTGCTGATCCAAATGAGACTGATTTGTGTATGTATGGAAGTTGGGGGGGGAGCCAAAACTCAAGTCAGACCCCAGTCTTAGTGTGCAGTGTAGACATAGCTTATGTGGATACAAGAGTCCCACTGTGAGTTTCTCTTTGTGAGGCTGGAGCCTTATTCTGTGGCTGTAGTGCCTGCTGGCAGTATATACTGGTGACATGACTTCTGCTCCTACTCACCTTATTTTCAACTCCATATTTACCCTCCCAGTTTATACCTTCCTTGTGTCTCCAGACCAGCAAGCTGAGCAGTAGAAAAATCACAATGGCTTCATTCATGCTGCAAAAATTATGTTCCCTTTGCCTGTAAATTAAAACGCCATCCAGAGAAAAGCACTCTATAAAAGCTAGGCACTATTATTCTTTTTTAAAAAATGGTGGGATGGGGGAGAAATCTCTATGAGGCAGAGACAGCAATGGCTCATTGGCACCAGACCGCACTCATATCCAAGTATGGTCCTCTTTAGCATCTAAAAACAATACCAAAGTGTGATTATCTGGGCCAGACAATTGGTGTCTCTATTTGCCACTTATATCCCACTTTCAGGATCCTGATTGTTTCATAAGACTCACTTGGGACAATTATAGGAGTTGGCATGATTATAAATCTTGCTTGAGATGCCCTGTTTAGTTAGTGATGAAACCAATTCCACTTTTCCCATCCGTTCTCTTAACCTGACATGACACCAGGACACTTCTATTTTTCTCTAAGCTAGAAACTGCCAGCTTTTGTGTGGGTTGGTGGGTGGGTTGTTGATGTGTTTTTTTCAGGGTTGTTAAATTCAAAACAACGTTTTCCTTCCAGAATAAAACATCTGGATTCTGTTTATTCTGCACCAAGGAGTCAAGATTCTGGGATCTAGAGGTTTTTTTTTCCCTTTATGAAGGACAGCTGAGAGTACATTTCTTGCAAAATGTGCAGAAGGGTGAAGTAAACAGCTTTGCAGCTTCTGTAGAATTCAATTTTTTTCCTATTAAATAATGAAGCAATACTCAGGCTCCATCAACAGAACACATTATGTGCCTAGTTACTAGGCTGATGGGTGTATTATACATTAGAATGATAGGCAAGAACTGCAAGTTCTTTGCAAAGGACATTAAACAGTAGCAACGCATACAGTGCTTTGCATTTATACAGCACTTTTCATCTGAGGGCCTCAAAGTACTTAACAAAGTTGAGTAAATTATTCCCCTTTGACAGATGGAGAAATTGAGGCATAGAGAGAATGAATGACTTGCCCAAGGTCACGTAATCACAAAAGGAGCTAAGAGTGGAGCCCTTGGTTTCTGACACACACTCCACCTCTCGTTCTAATAGCTAGACAATTCTGCCTTCTCTAATATATTATAATGACAATATCTAGCTCTTTTCATCCATGGAGCTACCAGTGCTTTAGAAAGGAGGAAAGTATCATTATCCCTGTTTTACAGCATGGGAAACTGAGGTAGAGAGAAAGTGACTTGCCCAGGTTCATCCAACAAACCAGTGGCAGAGTCAGGACTTGAATACAAGTCTCCTAAATCCCAGGGCAGTGCCCAATCCTCTAAGCCACACTCCCTGCCACCATGCATCCTAGAGAGACAAGGTGGGTGAAGGGTAGCGTAATAACTTTTATTGGACCAACTTATCTTGGTAGAAAAGACAAGCTTTCGAGCTACACAGAGCTGTTCTTCAGAGCTGGAAAAGGTAGCTAGTGACACAGACACAACTAAAAACAAGGTGGGACAGACTGTTAAGCATAAGGGGTTAACACAGATTGCAAGAAGCCACTTATAATGAAGCGGGCAATTAACACCTTTGGGTGTGTATTGTGACTGCAAACAGCATGGAGTTCTGAGACCTGCACTGTTTCTCAAATGCCTCAATTTCTAATCTGTACCTAACAAACTTTGCTTGCATACTACATTTTACCTGCTTTGTCGATTTATAATGCACATAGTGAGGAACATGAACCATGGCAGCTATTTATAATGAATGCAGAAGTAACATTTATCTGCTGCATGGATTCTTCCTGTGTGCACAACATGAACATTACCAATGGTGTGTGTTTACAAGGCATGTATAATAATTACCTGCTCAATTACAGTGGTTATAACACATGGCTGGTCAGTAAGCATGGCCCATTTCAGGACCACATGAGGCTCCTGCAGCAGAGGAATCATGCATGGGTTTGTTTCTAGTTTCTAATTATAATAGTGAAGGTAGTTTAGACAGGGAGAGAAATTAAGGCCCAATCCGGAGAGGCGCTGTCTTCATTCGGAGCTGAGACCTCATAGCATTGCCCCCAGGATTAGGACCCAATATTATGCATCTCAGCTCAGGGTATTTTCTCTTTTCCTTTATGCTATCAGTCTGCTTGTCACATCCTTGCTGAAAGGGATTCCTCACTTTAAGCCCCCTCTTGTTCGGTTAAGATGGCCTCTTTTGCTTGAGGATTATAGGCACTGACAGTGCTGACACAGAAGAATAAAACCCAGAGTGATTTAAAGCAATGAGGAGGGCTCGTCCCTCAAGTTCAGGAATGTGCAGCTAATAGATTCCTTTCCTCTTATGGCACTGATCCGTTCTGGGCCTGCCCTCGCAGGGGCTTCCAGCAAGTGGGAGTAATTCATGCTCCGATTGACTGTTTCATTTATTGAGTCTGCACTTTTAAATTATTTATCTAAAAACTTGTTATAGCCATAAATAATAACAGCAGCAATTGGATCTTATGTAGCATGTCTTCCTCTTGGAGCTCAAAATGCTTTCCAAAGGAGATTCAGGATCATCATGAACATTTTACAAATGGGGCTGGGGCACAGAGAGGTGAAGTGTCTTGACCAAGGTCCGTGAGAATACAGCTGGGAATGCAACCCAAGCCTCCTGCCCCTCAGTCCAGGTGCTACCCACTAGGTTATTCTGCCTTCCTTAGGGAGGGGCTATATTAAATGCAGTGTGGCCTAGTGGATGGAGGAGCAGACCAGACTGCAGGAAACCCTGGCTCAATTCCTGCTACCGGCATGTTGGGTGACCTAGGGCAAATCACTTCTCACCCTGTGCCTCAGTTTCCACATTTGTAAAATGGACATAATGATAGTGAACTCTTTCGTAAAGCACTTTGGGTATGTCTACACTGCAATAAAAACATCTGTAGCTGACCTTGGTCAGCTGAGCTACAGGGCTATAAAATTGCAGCGTTGATGTCTGGGCTCAGATTTGAGCCTGGACTTTGGGCCCCTCCCTCCTCATAGGGTCCCCGAACCTGGATGGTGATAATGCAGTTCTATAGCTATGCTGCAGGTGTTTTGTTGCAGCGTAGACATCCCCTTTGAGATCTAAAGCTCTATATAAAAGCTAGGCATTATTATTATTAATGCAATATAAATATTACATCATAATAATCTACATCTTCAGCGTCTCTCGGAAGCAAACTGGAAGCCAGCGTAGAATGTGGAACACTATTGTCAAGAGGTGAGTCATTGCCTACTGTACTAGTTCAGTGCTTTTGAAGTAGAGCGCATTGTTGGGAGGTTGCAAAAGCACAGATCATTGTGAAGAGGTTCACATGAAAGAGGAACAAGCAGAGCCTCAGGGCCAGTGGCAGGTGAAATGAGTCTGTGCATGCCACCAAAATCTCCTAAGAACCAAGGGGCCTGGTTTTCAGAAGTACTCAGCACCAGCCACTCCAGTTGAAGTCAATGGAAGCTGCCAGCACTCAGCATCTCTGAAAAATCAGGAGCAGTAATGGATCTAACATGACCGGCAGAGTGTAAACCATATGGGTAAAACACTCACATACAGCTCCAAGAGAAGTTACAGTTGCAGGCCTGTACCATTCTTTGAGATGTTAACCTCCTTTCTTAGCATCACTTCTAGAGAGTGAAGTTCTGGAATAGCCTTCTAAGGGGAGCAGTGGAGGCAAAAGACATATCTGGCTTTAAGACTAAGCTCGATAAGTTTATGGAAGGGATGATATGATGGGATAGCCTAATTTTGGCAATTAATTAATCTTTGACGATTAGGGGTAAATATGCCCAATGGCCTGTGATGGAATATTAGATGGGTGGGATCTGAGTTACTACAGAGAATTCTTTCCTGGGTGTCTGGCTGGTGAGTCTTGCGCACATGCTCAGGGTTTAGCTGATCGCCATATTTGGGGTCGGGAAGGAATTTTCCTCCAGGGCAAATTGGCAAAGGCCCCTGGGGGTTTTCGCCTTCCTCTGCTGTGTGGGGCACGGATCACTTGCTGGAGGATTCTCTGCACCTTGAAGTCTTTAAACCTCAAGTTGAGGACTTCAATGGCTCAGACATAGGTCAGGGGTTTGTTACAGGAGTGGGTGGGTGAGATTCTGTGGCCTGCATTGTGCAGGAAGTCAAACTAGAAGATCATAATGGTCCCTTCTGACCTTAAAGTCTATGAGTCTGTGTCAGTTGTTCTCAGTGTTCCAATGCATTTGATTCATGTAGGAGATTGTCTGGACTATAAAAATCTGTCTAACTTAGATTGTGAGCCCCTTGTGGCACACAAGGACTTTGTCCATTATCTGTACAGCACTGAGCACAAAGCTACTGCTCAACAAGCAACATGTAAAATAAATCTTTACAATAAACCAAAACAATTAACCACTTTCTACCTTATCCTGGCTGAGCCTAAGCAAGTTAGATTCCACGTCCTTGTCTCTCTCGGACACTGGGAAAGCAAGGATGCTTATGATTTAATTCATGTTTACATTACAGTAGCACCAAGGGGTGACCAGAAGTGACCCTGAAGTCATGCCTTTCAGAGAACACAGACAGGAACATACCTGTGTTGCATGTAATGACAACA
Source organism: Gopherus evgoodei (assembly GCF_007399415.2). Classification (NCBI taxonomy): domain Eukaryota; kingdom Metazoa; phylum Chordata; order Testudines; family Testudinidae; genus Gopherus; species Gopherus evgoodei. The sequence continues at coordinate 13,259,235 of NC_044340.1, read as the reverse complement.
AAAACTCTCCATTCAGGGAACTGCAGTGGGGCATAATTTTCTGTCTACACCTCATGCCCAACCCCCCCACTCAGGAACTGATCTGGGGTGGGTTCAATTCCATATCTGTCCCATGCAGAGACCCTGAAAGGACGTATTTGCCATTTTATAAAGATCCCTGACCAGTGCCATAACAAGGGCGAGGCAAGGGAAGCCCTTGCCTCGGGCGCGCAAAGCAGAGGGGCGCAGCTCTACTGCAATTGGCGGCACTTCGGTGGAAGCTCTATCGCTGCCATTTCTTCGGCGGCAATTTAGTGGCGGGTCCCTGAGTCCCTGTTGGAGGGAAGGGCCTGCCGCCAAATTGCCACCGCCGCTTCATTCATTCTTCGGCGGTGGGTCCTTCTCTCCGACAGGGACTCAGGGACCCGCCGCCGAATTGCCGCCGAAGAGCCTGGAGCTGGCCCTTGCCTCACACGCAAAAATTCCTTGTTATGGTTCTGTCCCTGACAGAGGTTCTTCCTCTCTGCCAGATCATCAATTAAAATTAAACCAAAAGATGTCTGTACGCCAGCAACTAGCAAGGGAAACTGGTGGCAAGCTCTTTTACAACAGCCAAACTCCACTCTCAGCAAAAGAAGTTCACTAATTCTTTATGTTCCCAAAAGCTGGATGTTAATACTCCAGAGCCTCAACACACCAGGTGCTTTCAGTTGGGGAGAGATTTTCCATCCCACTGACATGATACTGCTGGAGTCCAGAGAGGCAAACATCTGCAGGGAATATTCTGGACTCAACCAGGAGGCCTAATGCAGCCAAAACCGCAAGAGGAGACATGTATGCTGAGTGAAAAGAGCCTCGGCATGCCCGAAGCATGTCTCATCACAATGAAGGAAGCCAGCAGCTACTGAATAAGCCACTGCTTGTCCATGTAGACCAAGTTTTACGGTACATATGGCTGGAGAATCGGAAGTGACTGAGAGGACTGATTGGGCTGGGTGGGAGAGGGAGTGGGCAGGCAAAGGTTTTGTAATGCATAAGGTGTTTGGCTGAAAAGATGATGGAGGTTATTATTATTATTTGTCATGGCAGCACTTAGGAGCCCTAGTCAAGGACCAGGACCCCCATTAGGCTCTGTACAGACACCAAACAAAAGAACAATCCTTACCCCAAAGAGGCTACGCTTAGCAAGTGGGGCCTCTTCATGGAAACAGGGTTTAAAGTAAATGTAACTTTTACAATCTTGTGTTCGGTGCAAAGTTTCATCTATCAGTGTTCACAGGGGGACCCATATCATCCCCACCCAATAGGCCAGCCCTAGGCATTAGACATGGGCTCTTAGGAAGAGAGGAGCAGACAGTGTTCTGTTTTCTCCAGCACTCGATGTGGGGAAACCCAATGGGAATCTCACACTAGCTGAATGAGTTTTCTGGTCTCGGCTCTCCAGTCTTCCACTGAAGACTCAAGCAAGGCAATATGCACAAGCAAGAGCAGGGATTAGTCACAGGGCCTTAAACACAAATGACTAGAAGCAAATCAACAGGAGTTAAGCATCTAGCCTGCTTAAGAGCCTTTGAAATCCCCACTAGGCATCTCTCTGCACCTGTAGGCACCCAAATACCTTTGAACATCTGTTCCCAAGACTACAAGCCCCAACCTTTTTTTAAGCAGCAGCAGGCTATTAGAGGGGGCACATCATGCACCATGCCATGACGGTGATGAACCTCATCACACTGTGCAGCCAAGGAAGGGCTGGAGGCAGAAGTGCAGTGATTCTCAGGCCTTTCATAAGCACCCATTTTCATCTTCCACACAGACAGCAGGTCACCTCTCTGTTATGTCAGCAAAACCCGGTTTACTTCAGTGGAGTTGCAGCAGTAGCTTAACCGAAGGGAAAACGTAGCCCACTAGGAGCTTTTCTTTGTCAGAAACAGGTAGGTAGCTCACACAGATGACTTCCATTGGACACTGCTAACCAAGTTCGAATTCAAAGGATCCCACTGCCTGGGAAATGCAGCGAGACTGTCACTAAAAAATAAAAACTACCCCACATCGGCATTCCCTGCTCCTAAGGGTCGACGTTAAAGCTTCCTTTTGGGTGTCCAGTACAACCCACTGTGATGACCCACTAGTTTCTGCTGCTCGCTTAATAGTCTTCACCGTACACCTTACTAGGTACTTTGTGATAAGGTGTGTGTGTGGATTTTTTTCATTGAATCTATGCATCCAAAGAAGTGGGCTGTAGCCCACGAAAGCTTATGCTCAAATAAGTTTGTTAGTCTGTAAGGTGCCACAAGTAGTACTCCTGTTCTTTTTGCGTATACAGACTAACACGGCTGCTACTCTGAAACCTACCATTAAACTTGTTTCCAGAGACAGAAATCAGGACAACATGGGTAGGCAAACTTGAGCTAGCTTGGATCAAGCTAGCTTGCTAAAAATAGCAGGATAGTCATAGTGGCATGAGCTAGCCACCCGGCTACATACCAAGGGTCCCAGGTGGGATTGTTCTGGGGTGGCTAGCCCGTGCTGACATCCTGCCAATGCTCCTATAGCTAGTCAGCTAGTTTGATCACAGTGTAACTTGGGTATGCTTATACATGCTGCAATGCATGTCCTGACTCACTGCAGCACAGCCATACCCTTACAGAGGGTCCATCTCAGGACCACTGTTCTGTGGTTGCTTCAGCTATGGAAAAGTCAAAAAGGGCTTAGAACAGTCCATTGCCTTTAGTTGCTCTAGGAAGGAGCTCTAATAGGGGAGACAGATGATATTGGCATCTCGAGTAATTTATTTAACAGGCCAGTTAAATAAATCCTTCCACATGCATGAATGTTATCAGCTCCTCTCCCCACTCATGTTTCTCTCCTACTGGAGCCTTAGAGAGAGAAGTATATCCAAGCAGAGAGAGAAGAATATGAATCCAGCTGAAATTTACTTGAATTCAATTTAAAAAGCTGTACTGTTCTTGCTCTGTGGGGTTGTGGAGATCAGAGTAAGCATGCATTTGAAAAACGTTTTCAAAAATGTGACAAGCATTTTGGGGGCGGGGGCTCGATCTTCAGGGCCTCAACTTAAGACATGTTAAAGGGCCTGATTTTCCAAAAGCACTGAGCACCAGCCTTCTGGAAATCAAGCACATTTAAATTATATCAAATTGTATCCCTGTATCACTAGCTGCTTCTGAAAATCTTGGCCAATTGTGAAGTTCACCTTATTGTATGAGGCTTGGCAGCAAAAATTCAGCAGAGCTCCATGCTCCAGCAATCCCTCTGCTTTAGCAAAACCACCGCTGCAAACGAAGGAAGGGGAAAAGCTTCAACAGCTCAATCTGAGTAGTTTATCATCAGAAAGACTGAGAGGTAACTTGATTAGGGTGTATAAGTACCTTCACAGGAAGAATATTCCAGGTACTCAAGCGCTCTTCAGCCTAGCAGAGAAAGTGAGAAGAAGAACCAATCGGCTGGAAGTGGAACCCAGACAAACTCAAATTAGAAATAAGGCACTTTTTTTTTTTTTTTTTAAACAGTGAGAATGATCAATCACTAAGACTAAACTACTGAATGGTGGATTTTCTGTGTCTTGATATCTTCAAATGAAGACTGGGTGTCTTTCTGGAATATATGCTTTAATCTGACACCATTATTGGGTTCAATATAGGGGTAGCTGAGTGAAATTCTATGGCCTCCGATATACAGGCTATCAGATCCAGTGATCTGTTCCCTCCACGTCTACGTGCTACCCCATGGAGACCTGCTGAACTCTGGCTGCAAGCCAGTTTCGGAACTCCTATGACTGTGGGTACCCAGGAAGTACCGGGGAGGGGGGGTGTCCGCAGAGATGGATGCAGATCAAAGTGAGTTACAGTTAGGTTTCTTGAGATGCTGAGAGCCAGCAGTGTGAAAGAGCTCTTTGCAGGGTCTGGAACTGGCCAGAAACTGGGAGCTTTGGCAAAAAAGTACACTTAAAAATTAGTTTAGCATTAGGGATATCTTTTTTGTTCCAATCAGAACAAACCTCTTTCATTGATGTTAATGGGGGCTGAGCGTCCTCCTCAGCACCTTCAAAAATCAGAACATTGACCTATAGCCTTAAGGCTTTACAGGTTTTCCTATAAGGCCCTTACAGTCGGTCTGTCAAGTCATTTACAATGGTGACTGTAGCAGTGTGGCGACTGACTGTCCCTCAAGCACTCCCTTGTGTCCAACGGTGCCTCAGCAGTACTTTGCCTCTGTTCCTTCCCCCCTTGAGGGCCCTTTTAAGAACTCACTCAGGTCAAAAATAGTTCAGACAGTCCCCTCTTGGGTTCCAATATATTGAGAGCTCCTGTGCATAGAGACCATCTAGACCCCAAGCCCAATTCAGTGACTCTGGTTTAATTAACCCAAAATAAACATCACATATTCCTCATCCCAATAAGCCTTTACAGCCCCTCCCCTGTTTGGGCAGAGATCTCTGCCATGCCGTGCTGCCTGAAGAGCTTTCCCCCTGTTGACCCTGCAAGAGCCATCTTGCTCCCGAGAGCCTCTGCAAATATACCCACAGTCTCCTAGGCTTCCCCCATCCCTGCAGCTTCCTGCTCTTTTTATCTTGGAATCCTCTGATTCAATTCATGGCTCATCCTGTAATCAGGTCTGGATTAACTCCAGGCTCTCCAGCCCCTGAGTAAGCCACCCTGTTACAATGACCATCAGCAGGGTACCTGAACATGTCCTTGTGCCATTAACACCATCATATGTGGGCTCCGTACATCTTGGTTCCCATTTTATCTGTCAAGGTGATGAGAGGTGAGTACTCACAAGGCTAGGCTTGAGATCTTCTCCTGTTCCTAACTTATAAGTGCACAATGCATGCACCCCCATACCCCGTACTTGATATTAATTATTATTACAGTATTATTATTATTTGTGTTACTGTAGCACCTAGGAGCCCAGTAATGGAGCAGGATACCATTGTTCCAGGTGTTGTCCAAACACAGAACAAAAGATGGCCCCTGTCTGAAAGGGTTTGCAGTGTAAATTATACTTCCATGTATTTCCATCTGGTGTCACAATCCACCAGTTTCTTCTATTTAGATTTTGCTTGCTGCTTTCCCCCTCCCTCATCACTCACAAAATGGGGAGCAGGGAAATCCAACAATGATGCTGAGAAGAACTTGAAGTCAATAGAGAAAGAAAGAGAAGCCACCACTCCCTTTAGGTGGCTTTGCTTACTAATGGGTGTGCATTCACCACAGCCCTGCAATGGAAGCAACATGCCCAAGGCGTTACTAAATAGGGAAAAAGTAAGTAATTAGAGGAAGTACTACTGTGCATTACAGGATCATTAGTTCCAAAGCAAGTGACCTCAGAGTCCTCAACCTTTCTCGCACGAGGTCATTGTGAATCTGAAATAACTAACAGCTGCAGTATTATCACTTCTTCTATGGCTTTCAGTTCATTTACTTTGACATAAGAATACCCTGCATTTCTGCAGCACCTTTTCTACGGTGATTGCAAAGCATTTTTAAAACCATGATTTAAGCTTCACCCAGACAAATGCATATTATTCTCATTTCACAGGTGGGAGGCTGAGGCATACCGAGGCTGAAGCCTACACTTTCAATAGTGTCCACTAGCTGACACAGCTAGGGCCTGATCTAAAGCCCACTGAAGTCAGTGGGAGTCTCTCCAATTGGCTTTGGATCTGCTCCTCGGGCTTCATTTTCAGAGGTGCTGGCCCTAGATGACTCACGATGGCCACCTGAAAATAGAGGCACTCAAAATTAGTGGGTACTTTTAAAAATTGAGGCCTACATTTCTTGTCACACAGTAAGTAGCAGAACCAGAACCAGAATCCAGATATCCCAACTCCCAGCCTATTGCTTTAACCAACAGAAAATCCACCCACTTCCCTAAAATTCCACTTTGGGAAAGAAATATGGAAAATAGTGGGCTGCACCGAATGCAGAATTATGTGATATTGATCATCACAATGTCTTGTGAAAATCCACCTTGTATTGCCAAACAAGAGTTTCGAACAACCAAAGTAGGGATGGGTTTTCCACAAGGGTCAGTCCATACTGGAACAGGACTAATCAGTTCTGTATAGATATCCAGCCAGAAAGGAAGTGTTCAATAAAGCTGTTAATTCTTCATATGAAATGCTGAAAGTCATAGGCTATTAATGCTGGGCTCTCAGGAGAGCAGCGCCTCAATGCAACACCAGTGATGTGCACCTATAATGAAAACTAGACTTGTTCCAGCAGGCATAGAAGCTGAGAAAGCCGAGGAGGAAAAAAAAAAAAGCAAAAAAAAAAAGCATAGGCTTCAGTGCTGATGTCTGGCTAGATTTTGAAGGCCTTGGACGAATAATAATGGCAAAGCCACTGATCTGAAAGTGAATTTCTGAACTTTGATGACAAAAATATCTATGCACTCCACTGCTTGTGCTCAGTGTGCCAAATAATAATATCTTGCATTTATATATAGCTACTTCCATTCCACGGTACTTTACAGAAGAATAGATTTGATCAGATAGACACAGATACTGAAATCACTTCACCTTCCTCTGAGGTAGAAAAAATGGCTGCTTCACAGCGCACAGCAGTCTAGGACCGAAAACAAAGTGAGGGGTGCCACATCCATCTCTGGTAGGCATTTAGGTTACTAGCAAGTAATAAGCAGAACTGGACTTTGGCCGAGGCACTGTGCTATTACTAACAAACATTCTAAAACAAAAAGGAACTTTTTTACCAGCTCTAGTGGCAGGTCTCATCTTGCCACAGAGCTGATCCAAACACCTAGGCAGCAGGAATACAGTCTGCTTCATTGTTGATCCCCCAACTCGGAGACGTAGTTCTGCTGGGAATTGGCCTGTGGTACTCTGAAGTCACAATTAATTAATATGTCTGTCAAGTCAGAAAAGTGAAAACAGTTTTATGTTATGCAAAGATCTAGTGCACCAAAGCTGAAGAAGGGGTTTTATCACTTGGACCTTGATTCTGCTCTTACTTGAACTGGTGTATATTAAGAATAGCAATGGAATCAGAGGAGGGAAGTGGAGAATCTGGCCCTTTAAATCCAGAGGTGCCTAAACGCATCATTGACCCAATGCTGCATTGTCATCATCTGATATTACAGGTCAGAAAATGATGAGACGGTTGCATTACCAGGCTGAAGTAAAACATCCATCTCATTTTCCCCTGGGCAGGCCCCGATCAGTAGTGGCTCCTTCCACTCTGACCACATGATCCCTGGCCACTGAACCCGTTACTTGTGCTAGCCACAATTTAATGAGTTGAACTGGGACACATTTGGGAGGCATTGTTGCCTGCCACTGCCACTGGTGAGAGCAGCAGCTGCCTTCTGTTTCAAGGCTGCGAGGCGCAAGCCCTGAGGAATTATAATCAGTTACACATGCATCAGTCATTCCTCTTTCTTTCTCTCTCCGTCCGTTATTGGGGAGGCCTATTAAATGATACAATAGCAAGTGTCTCCTGAATTACAGTTGGGCCAAATTCTCTGCTGGCATATTTCCATTAAGGTCAATGGCGTTTCCCCAGCAGAGACATTGGTCTCCTGTTTCCAGCACATTCTCCCTCATTTCACTCTCTTTCTAAACGATAATAGTTATGCATTTCCACAGCCCCTTTCATATAAGCTTTGTGCAGCCTCTCTGAAGTGCATTCTTTCCCCCTTTTACATCTGGGGAAACTGAGGCACAGACAGGGAAAACGACTTGCCTTGTGTTACTAAGTATATCAGAGCCAGAATCAGGAACAGAACTCTTGATTCCCAGTGTTCTTCTGTTATTCAAAGATGCAATGGCTTTGACTCCAATTCTATTGGATTTACTCTGATGTAACTGAACTCAGAATCTACCCTGGTACTTCCCTTTCTGCAGTGGTCTGATAAATAAATGGTCCTTTGTTCAGAAAGCTTGATGTTGGAAAATCTGGCTTTGTTTCCCTCTTGTCCCTGGAATTGTGATTGGAAATAATTGGAAGTGTCACTGGAAGTAATCAGAAGTGACAGTCCCTGGGCTATGAGGCTTTTGCTTGAAGTCTAATGATCCCCCCCGCAAAACAAAACCTAAATTTAAACAATGAAGTCACAAAGTGATTTGCCTTCAAGGTTGAAAACCCTATGATTTTTTTTTTCTGAAATGGAAAAAAAAAAAAGCCTGACTGTGTTTTAGTTTGATATGCCAAGCTCTGTCTGGTATATGGAAGATCCCTCCTGCCTTCCGTGGTTTCCTAGCGCTCTGCATTCCTGTGCTAACAGATAGAGTTCATTTCTATATTAAACATTTCCATAGCTGCTGAAATTTTATTTAGTCTCTCTCTCTATATATATATATGTATATGTGTGTGTGTCTCTGTGTGTGTTTCTTCTCAACAGGCTGAGCTGTGAGACCCAGCTAGCACATATCTCATAAATATTCTGAGTACAGGAAAACCACCCCCTGCTGATATTTTTACTAAAGAGCAAATGGGGAAGGGAACTGAATGGTTCTTATCATGATGTTGATTTATATTAAGTAGCGCCTGAAGGACCCAACCAAGATTGGGGCCCCATTGTACTGCATGTTGTACAAACACATTGTAAAAAAGAGAGTCCCGGCCCCAAAAAAGGCACAGCCTTAATAGTCAAGAAAAGAGTACAGTGCACAAGCAGATGAGGAAAAGAGACACTATATGAGTTGGCCAAGGTCTGCAGGAGAGCTGGGAACTGAACCCATCTCTCCTGATGTACATTTTTTTTTTAATTAAAGGCCTCACTCTTTCCCCTTACTACAGGTTGATCCAAAGAAGAAGGATGTTTCAGTGGTTAAAACACCCATTTCAAGTCCCTGTTTGACCACAGTCTTCCTATAGTCCACTAGTGTGTCTATCTATCTGTGCTGGGGAACACCTTCCCAGCAGCTACAGAAACATACCCACAGGTGTGATTCCCAGGTCCTGTGGACATACTTGTGCTAGCTGTCATCAGGCTAACATGATAAAATAGTATTGTCGCTGTAGTGATGCAGGCTAACAGCTCCCAGTATATACCCACAGGATTCAGGTGGGTTTGTACTTGAGGTAGTTAGTACAGTGCTACAGTTACACTACTATTTTTAGCACACCAGATCAGCAAATATATATCAACATATGGGAATCACAGCCCTGGCTCATAGTGTAGCCACAATCTCTCTGTGCCTCAGTGCCTCATCTGTAACATGGGAATAATAGCACTCCCCTACCTCACAGGGGGTTTGTGAGGATAAATACAGGAAGACTTGAGGTGCTCAGATACGACAGTAAAGGGAGCATTATAAGTACTCTACATGGAGTGTTTAGACAGTCCCTGCCCAAATGTGGAGCAAAACAATAAAGGGAACAAACATATGGAGCCCCAAATTAATTTTCTTGTGGGGATTCTCTTAATAAAACTTTATTGTGTCATTCATGTAGTCAGAACAGTATCTAGTGGCAATGTGTCCATGTTATAAACCCCACCATCATTTTTTATATTAATTGTTGAGCAATTTTAGCAGGAAGCAAGGCCAAATCAGACTTCTCTTCCCCTTTGAAGTCATCCCTCCAGATAAGAGTTAATTCACATCAGTATGAAAAGCTTTTCTGCCTATTGTAATGATCCCCGTGCATTTATTTGTTGGCCTTTACTGATTCAGCTATCTGCAGCTGGGTGTATTTCAGGAGGTATTAGAACAGGACACAGCAGTGGTTGAAGTAGAAGATTTGGGAGTCAGGACTCTTGGGTTCTACATTCTCAGCTGTGCTGCTCAGTCACTGTGTGGTCTTGGGCAACGGTTTGTGCCTCACCTTAGCCGTCTCTAAAATAGGGCTAATAACACTTCTTCACCCCACAGAGAATTGTGAGGCAACATTAATTAGCTTGTACACTTGTAAAAGTCCTATTAGTTCCTTATTATGAAAGATCTATAGGAGTGGAAAGTAGCAGTTGTGTGGCACTGCTGTTAGAACAAAACCCGTCCTTTCCTCCTCCTCATTATTCTCTTTTAGCTATGCACACCTTTCATTCTGAGAAGGGCAGGCTCCCTCTGCAGATGCAGCTTGCCTGCCCACAAAATTTGCAGTGACCTTTTTCCACAGACAATTAAACTGCAGGCACAGACCTGAGTTCCTACCTCTCTCCCTAATCAATTGTTGGGACAAATCATCTGCAACCAAACACACTCTGATTTGTGCCCCAAATTCATTTTGTAGGCACACAAAAAAAGGGGGGACAATCTACATCTGAGAGAAAGGAAGCCAGGCTGGAAATGCACCCGTTAATGTGCAATGATCCTTGCAGGAGAGGGATTCTGGTATACACAAGTGAAGCCTTTGCGGTTTAGGACAGATAATGAGCTAGAAGAACATATGCGTTCCAGAAACAACCCGGCCTTTTCCTGGAAAGGAGGAAGGTGCAGATTAGGCTTTCAGAAGAGAACTTGTTTCATACCGCTGTCCAGTCATCATATTACCATCTGCAATATACTTTCCAAACATTAACCCATCTGTAAGGGAGAACTGACCTCTCTTTACATATTGGGAAACCGAGACACAGTGAGGCTAAGAGCCTACAAAAAACCTGAGAAGGGTTAGGCTGCTAGCATTCTGAGACCACTTCCTGTTATGCTGACCAATACTGTCTCATTGTTTACTTGTCTTCCCCCCATCCATCTGTCTGAATCCATCTGTTATTTCTTGTTTTATACTTAAATTGTAAGCTGGTTGGGGTAGGAACCGTTTTTTTTGTTCAGTGTTTGTACAGCACCTGGCATAATGGGATCCTGGTCCATGACTGGGGCTCTTAGGTGTTACAATAATACAAATAATAAGTGACTTTCCCAGGAAGAGTAAGCATCCAAACCAGCATTAAAATGCCTATCTTGGGGTCTTGTGCTCTTATCACCAGAGCTCTGCTCTGTCACAGCTACTATGCCAGCCAGTACTGTTAGGGCCCATAGGTATAAAAGGGAGGAGATGATAGCCAGGGTAAATGAGAGAAATAATACACTGTGTTCTCCTTTTTTCTGCTAATTCCCATTCCCATTGCTGGCAAGAAGCCCTTAGGGGACACTTTCAATTTATACCTTTGCCATTATTCATGATGTTACGTTTCCTGATCCCCCTCCCTTTGAGTCTTCCGAATATCTATTCATAACCATGTGCGGGGAGGGTCCCAGAGCCCTAGACCCATAAGCCTGTCTGAGCCTGAACAACTAAACTGGAGTTTTGCAGCCCGAGTTCCGCAAGCCCGAGTCAGCTGGCACGGGCCAGCCACGGGTATTTAATTGCAGTGCAGACGTACCCTTAGTGACCTGATTTCACCCAAGCCTCTTCACTGAGCCACTTGGAAACTAGCAATTTTCTAAAAATAGACGAAGAACCCGTCTGAAAAAGACCCATTCATCTTTGAGACAGGACGGGCGCCAAGTTTACACTGCAGCCAGAATGCCGCTGCTTCATAACACACGTGCCAGCACGCTCAAAACACACAGGGAGTCGCACACATAATACATACGCAGACACTTATGCATAAGTTCAAACACACACCAGTCATTCCTGCTTGCATGCACAGGATATAGCAATGGCCACCATCTTGGCTGACACACTGTGGACTGAATCAGAGACCTCCACAACTAAAAGCATTAACTGCTGCAGCTTGAACTACAAGGCCACTGCCAGTGCTATAACAGACACTTTTCCTCTGGGGATCAAGCACAGAGGCAGAATCTGAACATGAGCGCGCGTGAACACACACACACACCCACCCACCCACCCACCCCAGGAGCGGCTCTATGTGTTTTGCTGCCCCAAGCACAGCAGCCTTCAGCGGCATTTCTGCGGGTCCGCCAGTCATGCGGAGGATTTGGTGGTGGTTCTGCGGGTGATCAGCCGGTCCTGCGCCTTTGGTGTACTTGCTGCCAAATTGCCGCTGAAACCGCAGGACCAGCGGACCCCTCCCACAAAAATGTCGCCGAAGGCTGCCTGACTGCCGCCCTCAGAGCAACCAGCAGGCTGCCTCCCACGGCTTGCCGCCCCAGGCACACGCTTGCTGCGCTAGTGCCTGGAGCCACCCCTGATTGGGGCCAATCCTGCAGTCCTTACTCATGCATAATTCCAGTTAATTTTAACATCTTGTCCCTCCCACACACACTGAAAGCTTTATCCGGGTGCTTGTTTACATTCTCTCTTCCCCAGGGAATTTCTAAAGATTCAAACAATCCCCAAATTCCCAGGCTATCTGTCCTCCTTGTAAAACCCCTGTATTTGCCATGAGGGAAGCAGAGGTATTTGTTGCGATCATGAGGATAAACAGAAAGAGCTCTCCTTCCTTAGGAGCCAGTTGTGCAAGGAGGGACATTTCTGGGAAGCAGCACTGCAATTTCACAAGGCTTCTTTCCAAACAGAGCCAACACCCCACAAACAGATGACAGATTACACAAAGGAGACATACAAGCAAGGGCCTGTGGGGGCAGGGTGGGGGGGAGATGGGAAAATGCCAGTTGTTTTTCCATGGACAATTTAGAAAAGTTTTATTTTCTTTTCCTTTTAGTTTCCTGTGATTTTTTTTTACTTCTAGTAAAAATAATTTGGCATTTTAGTTTTTCCTCCTTTTCCAGTGGCAAAATGAAAATAAATAAATAAAAGAGAAAGAAAGGGTAAAAGACAATTTTTTTAAATATTTCTTTTTGTTGAAAATCTGAAAAATTTCATATGAAACAAAAATTTTCATTTAGAACACAAAGGACATTTTCTGTAAAACATATATAAATGGAGACTTTTGGACCAGTTCTACTCGATTTCTGACCAGTTATAAAAAGTTGTGGTGCCTTTCACAAGGAGTGTTAACACTGATGTCTAACCAGATTTCAACCAGACCTAAAAGTGGCAATTCTTCAACAAAAAAAACTTCAGAAACAGACTCCAATGTGAAACTGCAGAACTGGAACTGATTTGCAAACTGGACACCATCAGATTAGGCCTCAATAAAGACTGGGAGTGGCTGGTCATTACAAAACCTAAACCTAATTTTCCCCATACTAATTTCCCCCTATTGTTACTCACACCTTCTTATCATCTGTTGGAAATGGGCAGTGGTGGCTCTAGCTTTTCTGCCGCCCTAAGCACAGCAGTCAGGCAGCCTTCGGCGACTTGCCCGCAGGAGGTCCCTGGTCCCGTGGATTCAGCGGCTTGCCTGCAGGAAGTCTGCTGGTCCCATGGTTTCGGCGTACCTGCCGCTGAATTGCTACCGAACCCGCGGGACTGGCAGACCTCCTGCAGGCAAGACGCCGAAGGCTGCCTGACTGCTGCCTTTGCAGGGACCAGCAGGGCGCCCCCTGCGGCTTGCTGCCCCAGGCACACACTTGGAGTGCTGGTGCCTGGAGCCGTCGCTGGAAATGGGCCACTCTCATTACCATTACAAAAGTGATTTTTCCTCCCTTGGTATCCTACTGTTAATTGAATTGTCTCGTAAGACTGACCTCCCACTTGATAAGGCAACTCCTTTTGTCTGCTGTGTTTTATACCTACTACTGTATTTTCCTCTCCATGCATCTGATGAAGTGGGTTCTAGCCCACAAAAGCTTATGCCTAAATCAATTTGTTAGTCTCTAAGGTGCCACAAGGACTCCTCGTTGTTTTTAATTACATCAGCCACTTTGAATTGCCCCAGCAGTTTCAAATAGATAGGTTGCTTTTCTTCACTTACTTTTCTCATGTTCACATGCACTGCTGTGTACTGTTACATAGCTTCCAGGCCTCACTCTAAATGTAAACGCACATCATTGGTGCATGGAACAATTCTATGAGTTGGTAAATGTTTTCTTGTTTCCTTCAGGTTCTTTCCTGTAACATAAATATATATCTGTGGCTACTTCAGATTCATTCTTCTTATTATTGTGCTAGTGCTTAGCAGCTCCCGTCATGGACCAGCATCCCATTGCACTAGGCATTGAATAAACACAGAATAAAAAGATTCCCCCTGCCTCAAAGAGATTACCATCTAAGCAAAAGACAAGAGAGAACAGGTAGATAAAGACAGACAGATGTGGATGCACGAGGAAAGAGTGAGTCAATAATACTAATGCTTACCAATTATAACTTTTCAAAGGAACTCAATAAATAGAATATTCGTGGCACCACGACGTTACCCAAATATTTTAGTCAGTTAACTAATGAACTAGGAGATGAACAGTATAACAAACAAAAAAGAACTTTTTAATGAGGGCCCAGCAGTCAGATCTATTTAAGATCACATGATTTTCTCTACTGATCTTACATTTCTATAGCACTTTTCATCCAGAAGGATCCCAAAGCATTTTACAATACATATACAAATATAAGATGCATAACTTCCCCACCACATAATGCAGTAGCATGCTGGAGTGAAACACATCAGCATAACAATATAAGAGACATAGAGAATATTTTATCCTATTGGAACTTCTGGGGAAAATTGTAGGTAGGAAAAATGGAAGTACTCAGCTGGAATTTGACAATAACAACACTATAGCCTTGTGAGAAGTTCTGTGGCATCTTTAACAATACATAATGACAACTGTCATTTGATATTCTCTCTGAAAGATGTTGTCCCCAGGACCTCAGCATGCCAGGTCACCCTGCTGGTTCAGTACTATCTCCGACACCACTTTCTCTAGCACTAGGCCAGGGATCGGCAACCTTTGGGCCGGGCCGGTATGTTTCAGGTTCGGCCAACTGCGGTTCCCACTGGCTGTGGTTCACCGCTCCAGGCAAATGGGAGCTGCGGGAAGCTGCACGGGCTAAGGGATGTGCTGGACACTGCTTCCCGCAATCCCCATTAGCCTGGAGTGGCGAACTGCAGCCAGCGGGAGCCGCGATCGATCGAACCTGCAGACGCAGCAGGTAAACAAACTGGCCTGGCCCACCAGGGTGCTTACCCTGGTGGGCCGCTGGCCAAAGGTTGCTGATCCCTGGACTAGGCTTTCCTTTGATGATATCCCATCCAAATTTTGACCTAGTCTAGTTTATGAGATCTTCTAACTCACAACCTAGCGTGATGTAGGTTCAGGCCTGTGCTGTTGGATATCGAACAAATCCTAATTTATCAAACATGCAAAGATCACTGGGTTTGATTCTAAAGAAAGAAAAATATGTCAGCAAATAAGATAAACTAGGGAGTTGTTTTTTTTAAGAAGAACCGATGACCCTGCCATGTAGCGCACATATATTACAATGATGGGAGCATTAGCAATGTGTGGGATGAAGAGATCTAAAGCACAGACCAAACAGATCTAAAACACAGACCAAAACTATTCCCCATCCTGATTAAGTTTAGTTTCGAAGTAATGAGCCAAATCCAAAGCTGCTGTATGCTAGCATAGTTTTGCTGAAATCATAGGGGCTATGCTAATTTACACTAGCTGAGCATCTGGCACAGTATGTAGCTGAGAAAAAGAGATGACAGAGCCAGCGCAGAGTTTGGGGGTTACTTAATACCAAGTCCCCTTCCCTCTCTCTTAATTAATGTACCACTCTTTCCTGTGTCCATTAAAACTAGTAACAACTTCCCCCACTAGGAGCGGGATTAATAGCCTTTATGGCAGACCCCTGATCTGCTTTAGTATTATTAGGCTTGCAGTTCCTAAATGCATCAGAAAAGCCTCCACTTTATGCCAGAAGATGCATCCTGGCACTCTGGTGAGTGTATAAGACACTGCACATCCTCTGTCAGACTTGATCACTCCATTCTGGGACAGCTGTGCTCATGCCAACTGGCACTAGAGGGATTTTCACCATAACCTTTTCCCATACAGTGAGACTATAGTAGTCTTGGAGTTTGATTCACTAACCGTGGACCCTTGGGACAACACTGAAATACTTCCTTGATATCAGAGATTCAGTGGACAGAGCTCAACATAGTGCTATGAAAATTAGACCAGACACCAGAAAACCTTCTCTTTATTACACACAGTCAGTTTGTGGCATACATTGCCTCTAGAAACTGAAGTGCGATCTAATATGTCCCAGCCTTGTGCTCCTGCCAGGAGTTCCTGAGTATTAACTAGATCCTTTTCTTCCCCAAAATATTTCCAGGGGATTTTGTCCATTTTTTTTTCAAGTTTTCATCAGAAACTGATTTTAAATGGAGATATTTGGGGGACTGATTGCAGAAAACAAACCAAACACCCATGCACAGTTTGGGGGTTTTCAACAAAAACACACAAAAACTAAGATTTTTTTCACAAAACTCTTTATTTTCATTGATATTTTTCATGAGAGGGGGCCAGGTGGGGGAGGGCGGGGAATTCTTGACCAGCTTTATTTTTAACTTGTCTTTGTAAAGGATTCCCTGCATAACCTTGGTTGAGTTACTTACCTCCTGGCTGCTTCCCTAACTGTACAATAGGGATAACAATACTTACTGAGAATGTTGTGGGGATTAATTAGCACTCATAAAAAGCTTTGAAGATGCTAAAGGATAGTGAGTATTTGGAAGTCAGAGTCAAGATTCAGGCCAGGCCTTGGGAAGAACCTGTGTGGCAACTTCAGGCAACACTAACTGTATCAGTTGATCACGGAGCTAGAGAGAACCACAGGATCTGTTGGTGTCCAGCAGCCAAATAAAGAATTCTCTTTATATTCATTACAACCTAATCCTGTCTCTCTCACCCCCAATGTACCCCCAAAAGATACATACAGCAGTTGTTCTCAGGCTGTGACCCAAGGAGAGAGCAGACTGGTCACATGGTGCTGGCTCTTCTTTGCCTCCAGCTGGTCAGTCACATTAAAAGAAGCTATGAATACTTCCCTCAGATTAATTTTCCATGTAATAAATTGCTGTAGTTCTGAGAGGGAGGTTATCTCCACTATGCAGATCTATGAGGCAGTTTATCTACTGATTTGTAAGTACTCTTGCCAAACCATACAACGTTGCAGCAGCACTTAGGATATTAGGGTGGGTTACAGAAGCATCATGTCTCAGTCACGGCAAAAGGCAGGATGCTAGACTAGATGGATGAATTATCTGATCTGGTCAGGCAAATCTTATGTTCTTTTGGGTCTAGAACCCATCTGCAGTATCTCTGAAGCTAGACACAGCCAGTGTGGTTGCCAGCATCTGTTATGTATCTAGTATGGAGAACCTGGGAATATTTTTTAGCTTTGTGATTCACAAAACCTTTCCCAAGATAAAGGGGTCAAATTTAGCCCTAGTGTAAGTTAAGGTAGTTGCAGCCACTTACAGCAGTCCTGAATTTAACCCAAAGTGTCTAAAAATTGCATGTGCTGATGCATATTTTTACAAGCAATTTTTTTTAATGGAGATATTTTTCAATGGGATGACAGTTCTGGAACTGGTTGGAAAATGGAAGACAATTTTTGCAAAAAGCCTTCCCCCTTCCCCTCTTTTTCACTGAAATTTCATTTTGGCAGAATTTTTCCATTCAGCTCTAGTGAAATGTTTCTACCAGGTTCCCTTCAGATGGGTACATTGAAGGGTCTCATTCTGTTTTTATTCACACTATTGTAAATCCAAAGTCTTCTGAAGTCAGCCTAATTATACCAATGTGAAACTGGTATGATTTTTTTTAATCTGAAAAATTAGCAAAAAAACATTTTTCATCTTCCTCAAATTTTCTACAGTTGGGGGGAGGAGGCTTTTCACAGGAAAAAAACCAAAATCTCAAAACTGATTTTTTCACTTTTGGCACTAAACAATGCAGTCGTTTAAGCAAAACATTTTGGTTTTATTGAAAATATTTGCTCAGCTGGATGATTGTTTTCAGCTTTTAGTTGCCAAAAAGGTGAAAAAAATGAGTATTTAGGTTTTTAAGAAAAGTCATAAAAAATGGACATTTCCCACAAATATTTGCATTTTGACGACCCAGAAGCCATTTTTGTTTTTACTACAATTTGAAAGCAAACTTTCTACCAGCTCTAGTGTGATTGGGATTGGAATTCAAAGCCTCCAGAGCTAGAAACACTTCACATTTTCCTTCTACTTCTCTTTTTTCTGTTCCCTCCACCCACTCTCTGATTCATGCCTTTTGCTCATGCTCTGCCCCATACTTGGAAAAGTCTCTTACTTTATCTTTTAAGAGCACAACCTCCCTTCTTACCTCCCTTCTTCCAAGAGTCATTTGCTCCTGTTTCTCACCATTGACTCCCCTCCCATCCTTACCTGAACTGCTGGTTTATCTCCATTAGACTGTTTTGGGGCAGGGACCATCCCTCATCCTGTCCGTAAAGCACAGCATGTCTTAGCAGTGCCATAGACATGTTTAATAACAATGAAAACCAAGCTGTGCTTCGCTTCCCCTCGACTACCCTCCTCCCAGCCCTTGCTTGTGTCTTTCAAATGCTATCCCAAGGCTATTCCCTTTGTTTTAACAGTGAGAAGAGAAGTGGGCTGTTGGAGCTTCAAAAACACAGTTGCAAGTCGATTGTTTTTGGCTGCTGAATGAGACTCTCCAAGCCTTCCTATATCTGACTCTGATGTCCGGATCCCAAGAAGAGGAGCCGTGGTCCCTTCTTATTTTTCTCTGAAGCATATTATTAGTGAATGGTGCTGGACTTACAGTTCCTGAAGACTGAATTCCTCTATTTATCTACAGAGCAGGTACAGTGGGGGCAGAAGAGACAAAGGAGGTGCAGGACAATTTTGCGGCTCAGATGAGAGGACTAGGAGAACTGGGTTCTAGTCCCATCTCTGCTATGATCATGGGGAAGTCTCTTAACTTACCCCTCTGCCAGAATGAGGGTAACAATACTTCTAAGATTCACAAAGGGATGGTAAGGCTTAACTCATTCATGATTATTTAAAGCAGTGGTCCTCAACCTTTTTTGTCTGGCGGGCGCCAGATGACGGGCCACGGAGGACTGTGGTGGCGGACAGGCATCCGCTGAAATACCGCTGACAAATGGCATCATCCAGAGGCATCGCCGCTGAAATGCCGCCGAATTTCGTCGGCATTTCAGCGGATGCTCGTCCGCCGGCCAGTACCCCTGGCAGGCGCCATAGCACCCGCGGGCACTGCATTGGGGACCCCTGAAATAAACTATAAGTTCTTAGGGCAGGGACCATCTTTCACTGTAGGTAGAGCCCTGCAAATCTGCGGATATTCACGGCCAGTGTTCGCGGATTGGATGCAGATGCAAATGTATCCATGCAGGGCTCTAACTATGGATACATACAGCACTTAGCACCAGGGAGCGTCTAGAGGCTATTAGAACGCAAATAATCATCAGTTATTTGGGACTCTTGGATAAGGGTTGCTACAGCAATGCAAAGTATAAATGCAGCTAAGGCTTAATTCTGTCTTCCTGTCTGTCCCACATATGTAGCCATCTTAATAAGATTCAGTGGTTAAAGTGGGGGAAAAACTACTCTCATTGGCTGGGGCAAGGAGTGCTCTCCACACTTCCCCCTTCTTCTCATCTACTGCACTGACCTCCCCTGCTACCTGAATTAACTTTAACCACTAATAAAACTAGGCTAGGTAGTGCCAATATAGTGGTGGTTGTGTGGCAGACCCAGGTCTGACCCTTTTAAGAGGAGACTAGCTGTTGGTCTTTACCCCAGTCCCTTTGGAAGGCCATGTGCTTTCAGAGTCTCTCAAACACCCTCAGCGGGTGGAGACAGAAGGGAAGAGGCTAACGCGCAGAGGGGACATGCTCCTACTCGTGCTTCTGCTGCAGACTTTGCAGCGTCTCTGAGCTGCCTCCAGCAGTCTCTAGCACTCCAGCCCACCTCCCTGCAGAGAAAACCATACACTCGAGTGACGAAAACCTTTGTTCATAATTAATGTATGTAACAACTGATGGAGCGGGGAAAAATGAATGGAACACGAGTCGTGATTATTACTCAGCCAGCTCTACTGATGGTTCTGTGTCTCTTGGAGCCCTATTTAGAATGCTGACTAGACTCTGTTTTTCAGACCTATGAGCCTCAGCAGACAAGACCTTCCATTCCAGCATCTCCATCTTCCCGTCTTAAGCCACTGTGGTGGCTCTCTGACCTGCCCCTCAGAGTCTGTGGCACCTCGCGCTCCCCAGAGAGGAGGAGACCTTGCCCTCACACCCAACCTCAGTCTGCTGGCAGGGATCCAGCCACCACAGCCCACGTCCGGCCCTGACACAAGATTTCTTGTGGAGCTGTCTGCCTGTCAGTGCAATCTGGCAGGGGAATGGAGGCAGAGACTCACCTCATTGCACTGTGGAGCCTCTGGAGACCAGGAGCTGCTTCGGAGCCTGTCACTCAGGCGAGGTCCCTCAAATACTACAGGGCTGCAAATCCCTTCCTCCAGAGGTCTCCTCCTTAATAAACATCCCTCCTTCCAGTCTGCCTTTTCTTACCCCTTCCTCCTCCATTCATTCTTTCTCTCATCTTCCCTTCCTGTCTTCTGCCTCCCTCTTTCTTTTCACTCCTTATCATACTTTAATTCCTCTTATCCACTCCTCTCTCCCCAGTTTCTCTTTTACCCCTCATCCCTTTCCACCCTTCAGTCACCCCCTTTCTCTTCTCCCTCTCTTCTTTCTCCATCCCCTATTACTTTGTCTCACTCCCCCTCTTCTCTCTCCTCTGTCGCCTTCTCTCTCCCTTTCTCTACCTTCTTTTTCTCCTCCCTTTCCCATCTCTCTCCCCCACCTCCCTTCCACTTGCACTTTAACACATCTGTTTCTAATCTGTCTGCAGCCTCTACTGGAAACAATAAGCTCTTTTTATTTTTTTAACCTGAAATTAAAATTCCTGGATGAAACAAAATAAAGTTAAACAAATTTGACACCATCCCTGGAACAAAGACACTTTCTTCACCTTTATTTTGTCAAGAAGAGCCAAACCCCTAAGTAGTTCACGGCTTAAAACCGCTGCACCTTTTAAAAACAAAAATAACTCACACTATAATGACTAGGTTCGATCGATACATACGAAAGCAAAAGCAGGTTTAAAAATTCTCCCATTTCCCAACCTGGTAATAATTAAAACAAGAACAACAAAAACTCCAACAACAAAATTAAACCAGTAAGTCTTTGAACTCAACAGACTTTGCTACAAGTTTTTTTCTTTGCAAGAGCTTCTCCTTTGCTAGTCCCTGTGGCATTTTCTGTTGCTCAGAGAAAGCATATGCAAGTTTAATTTCCATAAAAAAAGCCCCACTCACCCAAAAAGAGGATGGAAAGTGCAGACATTCCGTCTCCAGGAGAGAGAGAGACTTTTCCTCCCTTTTTCTTCCTTTCTCCCAGGAATGGTAGGCAGACCTGCACAGAATTCAAAGGAACGCCTCTGGAATGCACTCAGCGTAATTGCATCCATGTGCCAGAAAAATAACCAACTTTGCTCTTTCTTGCTTTCTGCTATTCATCCCCTTTCCAGTTTCCATCCAGATTTGATAGCAGATTTTAGATCTCTCTGCCTGCTAATTCAGGCCCTTGAGTTTCTGGAAGAGAAAAGACAGAGGCAGTGCAGCAGGGAGAGACATCTATGGCTGTATGGAACAATTTTGCATGTCTGAAAAGAAAAGGAGAGAAGAGGAGAAAAAAATACACTGTGCACAATGTTAACCACATGGCTGCCTCCCAGGACAGCCCCTCCCTACCATCAACTGGGATTAGCATTGAAGGCCAGTCATGTGGGTGAGATGTACTTCTGGCAATAACGCAGCTCTACCTTCTGAGGGGAAACAACCAGAGTTCTCTGGTGTCAAAATAGTTAAGTTTGAAGATAGTCAAGATTCAGCCTGGAAATATTAGGCACTTGTCGCTCAAGGGCCAGAGACATAGACTCCCTTGGAAAAAATACATGCACTAGATAAATAGATAGACATCCACATACATACAAGTGTTATTGTCATCGGCAGCAGAGAAGCTGCAGAATTCACATTTATATCATCACTCAGGGGCATTCCCAGGGTGGTGTGATGGTGGTTTTTTTTTCCCTTTGAAAGCACAGTGTTAATTTCCTAAGGAGGAAAAAAAAAACCAAGCAAAACAAATGAAGAAAAATTGATTGATTTTGTGAGTTCCCCCCTTACTTTGATTGCCACACAGAGCAAACAGGACGGGCCTCTTAGAGCCTGATCCTGCAGATGGAGCTGCAGGGGCTTGCCTGGAGCCCCACTGATTTAAAGAGGGCTCTGCGTGAGGTGCAAGATGCTGCCCATGTGAAACACTTTGCAGGACCTGGCCCTTAGCTAACAGGGAGAGGGACAAATAGAAGGCAACCAGATATTGCAATGATAAAGGCCACAGAATGTATGTACATAGGTCTTTAGAAGGTCAGTCATCACCGTGGCAGCTGAGCATCTAGACAAACAGATGGTTTTTTCCCCTCGTTCTGATACCTAGATTTAAATTATTGTCTCGGTGGGGTCACAGCACTGTCAGTTGAAGCCCTGCTTAGCTGATGCTGCAGCCAGTTTTTCATTCATGTAATAAGACTATATCTCAGCAGCAGCAGCTGGAAACAGCCAGTAAAGGAGAATTTCATACTAAATACCCAGTCATTGTCCTCCACACCAGTATTCAATCTCCACTGATCTGACTGAATGAGAATATATCCATAGGTTGAAATCAGTCAGTTAGTCCCGTCTTACTATAATGCTTGGCTCTTGCATGTACGTTACCTGTCCTACAATGATCTCACTGCATGTCAGCTGTGCTCAGCCCTGCACAGGAAGCAACTAGAACATAACAGGATTGGGTTCAAATTACTTAAAGGAGACCTGGAAGAAAACAAAAAGTTGGACTTGTGCCTTTTCCTTCTGATCATAAAGACTGAAAGATTTTCAGCAAAACTGGCTGTTTTTCAGCCTTTTCCATCCCATTATCTCATGTTACAATGGAAACCATTTTTTTGTGATTCCCCTCTGCCATAAGTTTCAGGACTCCCCTGCCATCTGACTATAAGGAAAGAGAGGATGTTTATGATCGCCCTGATATCTGTTTGTGGTGCGCAGATGGGTGGGAACCCATGTATTCTAAAATTTGGTAGTGCGTAAAGTTTTCAAAAGTATTTAGATCCTTAGGAGCCAAAGTCTCACTAAGTCAGTGGGACTTTGGCTCCTAAGTCACTGAGGCACTTTTGAAATTTTATCCCTTGTCTATTCTGGAAGATCTCTCTTGTGGGAGGGAGATGAAGTTTTCTACTGTGCGGTAAGAGAAAGTGAGTGATAATCTCACTGCACTGACCACAATGATAATGTTTTATGTGTTTGTGTATATTCAGCAACTTTCATCCACAGCACGTTACACACATCAAGAAGTCACTTCTATCACCACTAAGATGCAGTTCCCTGGGGAAGTGGCCAGAAGAGTCAACACATTGCACCACAAGGAGGAGAGCAAAAATCTTGACCAACTGCATCAGGATAAACCGTCACTCTCATGAGCGATGCTATGAAGTTGGGTATCATGCTCTAGATGAGAGATGATGATGGTCCAGTGACTAATAACAGCAGCCTGGTGCTCAAGAAATCTGGACTCAATTTCCTGCTCTGTTGCAAACTTCCAGTATGACTTTGGACAAGTCATTTAGTCTGGCTGTGCCCCAGTCCCCTATTAGTAAAGTGGGGTTAATAGCACTTCCCAACCCCACATGGATGTTATGACAGTAAAAACGTTAATGATGATGATGTTCTCAGATACTTCAATAATGAGAGCCATGATTGTAAGATCTTGAGGTAGGGTAAATCTTTTTCATCTGTGTTTGTGCAGCATCTAGCACAATGGGATTCTGATCCATGATGGAGACTCCTAGTGCTACAGCGATACAAATAAATAATAAGTACTTTAGATTAATACTATATTACACTATAATATCAGGATACCAACTATCACTGTTTAACATTCTTGGGCATTCACATCTACATAGCAGAAGAGAACAGGCAATGCAGAGCACTTATTATCATTTAAAGTTATTTTAAAGTTTCACCCACCTGGAGGGCTGGATTATGCAACCATTCTGCTCCCAAACAGCCCTGGATTGGCTGCAAAGCAGGGCCCAGAATGAATTAAAGATCTCTTATCTTGATGTGAAGTGTACACTGTAAGCCATGCGGCTGTTGCCACGGGTTGTTCTCTTTCATTCTGAAATTTTGGTTTGGGTCAGACTGTGCCTCAGGCCTTTGTCTTCAGGTTTGGAAATTCCATGCCAAACTGCCTACAGAAATGTACCAAGATCAAAGGTGAATAGCTGAACACAGACCGATGAGTATTTCCCATGCATTTCTTTTGTTCCTCAGCTAATTGCCCCTGTGGCTCAGGGAACTTTTTTGAAGGTGATAGGGAGCCCTTTACTGCTATACCATAAGTATGGATCCAGCCCAGCTTAGTGGTAACTGAAGCTCTTTAGCACATCAGAGCTGCTCAACAGCCCCTAAGAGAGATCCCACCTGGACAGAGTTGAGGTACATCAATGAGGTAGAGAGTGAGTGTAGCTTACCTTGCTGCTGGACGTGTTCTTTGGAACAAAGGCATCTGTCTCCAGATGTGTCAGGCCATCACTTTCCACCGTCACTACTGGGCAGAAAATATAGCCTTTACACATTATTCTTCCGGTGCTTCAAGGACTTTTGTAACCTGGCTCTTCACTATGACAGAGGCTTTTTAAATATTTATTTCAGGACAGGAAATAGTTTGACAGGAAAATGTAGCTACTCTGATCTCAGCAGGTGCTGACACACACATGGGTTCTATCAGAGAAAAGTGATGGTGATTGATACCCAAGGTACAAAGAAACCTCCCTCTTCCCATTGCTTTGTTAACAGAAACAGCCCAATTTGACTCTCAGTTACATCTGGGTAACCCCTGCTGGTTTCACAGATGTAAACGCGAGCAGAATTTGGCTCATTGTTTACTATATGGCTGTTCTCCCTGTAACAATGACAAAAAAGGAGCTTTAAATGGCATATCCAACTAATGGAGACAAGTAGCAGAAGCCATCATAGCGGGCAAATGGAACAGTTGTTAAAAGGGAGTGGTGTCTGTCTCATCTACCCATTGAGTAGAAACTGGATTCTTCAGAACTTTCCCTCTCACACTTGGCCCAACAGGCTGCTGGTTCTCAAACAGCAACAAGGATGGATCTGAGAGAACAGCATTGATTTTCAGTGTCAGACATAAATCAATGGAGAAAAGTGCATTTAATCCCTTCCCTGGCTCTCCAGAATCCCAGGAGCAGTGAGCTTGTCTCTCCATATTACAGTTCTGACAAAAGATGGCCCGGTCTATGCCATGCGTACCCATAATGCTTCCTCACTTTAATAGAATCAAGCACCAGGAACCGAGAGAGAAAAGTGTTGTCACCCTGCACTTATTCCCCAGCATCCACTGAAATCTGCAGAGTGGGGACTAGCATGAGAGGTTATAGGGAGGGTGCAGGGAGAAAGCCATGCTTACAGAAACTCAGTCTATCATCTAAGCAAGCCATTCTACATCCTGTTGTCAAGCTATATTTCCTCTCTTCTCCATCCCCTCAGGAAACTTGTCTTGGGGTAAATAATGCTTTGGGGCTCAGTGAGGATTCCCGCTTTTGTGTTGGTTCCTGCTATTGACAGGACATCTCTGCTGCCTGCATAATGAGACAATTCCAAAGTGGTGACTTTTAAGATTGGGTTGGGCTGACTGAGACAGTCACAAGAAGTCCTGAATCAAGCCCATACACGCTGATTTTTCAGGATCTTGGCTGGTCTATTTAAGGGTAAGCAGGTGGTTTCTGCAGTGTAATGTCTTCTATTAAAAAGGCTGTTTTTTTCAGGAAAGATTGTGAATGATTTTCCTTTGGTCACACTCTGAAGTTCTAGTAGCATGAGAGATGTGGCCTGTAGGCTTATAAAAATCCATGAGGAGAGAAAGAGAGCAGAGAGAAAGAGAGAGGCCATTGCAAGTATCTAGAGCAGTAGACTTTAATTAAAATCCCTGTAAAAATCAATAGATTTGGATTGCAAAATTCCAGTAACAAAATTATAGTAATAATTACTCCTTCTCAAGGCACATCTTTAAGTATAAGAAAGTGTTTCCTAAAAACCTAGGCTCAGGGCAAAATTTGATACTGAGCCCCCACACTCCTTTAAAAAATTACTATCCAGGGGAGGCCTGGGGGTTTAAGAGTGAGCCCACCCCACATTCACCCTGTAGAGGCAGCTTCTGTCTTGTGGGGCTAGGGCTGGCTATCATGACAAAGGGGTCACTGGGTTAAATTTGAGTGAATGGCATTGCGACCTGGTGCACAGTGCTGCTGCACTGCTCAGGTTTGCATTAGGTCGCATCGCCACTCAGTTGGGGGCCTCTCTAAAATAGGAGGCCCTGTGCAAACAGCCCCTTTTTCCGCACCCCTCTCCCCCGGGGGCAGCCCTGCCTAGGCTAAGCTAAGATCTACCCTGCAGTGACTCCCAGCTGCAGGTGAATTTATGAAGGGTTGGAGACCGACTTTAGAATCCCTTGTCTGCACCCCTTTTAATTTCAGCCACTCAACCCCTTCCACCTTTGTACTTGTGACCCACACTAGGAGGATGAGTGCCTTTGGTCTGCAGAAGAGCTTGCTGTAGCTACTTGCCAGAAGAACTCTCCCTGCAGCTCAAACCATAGCAGGAGGGGGAGTTTTTAACTCTGAAAATCTCCCCTTCAAGCCCTGATGATAGTTGTATATAGATATACTTGTACCTTAAAACAAGTTTACCTTTCCTCCTGCCCTGGAGGAAACAAAGGGCTGCCACCCATGAACCACTCACCAAACTGGAATTAAAAAACCCCAAAACGACCACACACCAAAAAATGAAACTGTACCTTCTCTCCTCACAGGTCAGCTGCAGTGCTGCGTTTCTAGCACCAGGGGGAGCTGCTCCCAGGTATAAAAAGCAGGCTAAGGCACCCCTTCCCTTGACTGCAGGTGGAATGCAAAAGGGTTCAGAACTAGTTCTGAGTTAAAAGCTACCAACAGGTCTCTAGGCTTTTTGCTGACAAGCAGAGGGGAGGAAAACCAGCATTGCAGTATCTTTGCCAGTGGTGCTTGATACCTAGTGTCAATGGCAGCTTTTAATAGACTAAAAATGCTATTCACTAATCCCCTTAGCTCTGTCCCTGGTGTTTTCTAACCTCCAGTGCAAGCTTGCCCTGTTCCACCTGTATAAGCCACTCCCAGCCAAGCTAACCTAGCTCTCCTTTTCCTCCTTCTTCCTGTATCAGTCTTGTCTGGTTAGAACATGAGCTTTCTGGAGCAGTGACTGCTCCATACTATGTGTATGTACCGGGCTTGGCACAGCAGCGCTCTGGTCTTGAGCTGTGGCAGAGAGGAAGGATGGCCTTGGTAGAGCCTCACTCTAGGAGTTGAGGGCCCTGCTCTAGTATGGGCATCTTGAGCGCCCTTAGTGGAGTCACTTAGCCTCTCTGTGGTTGTCCGTTCCCTGTCTACAAGATGGGGATAATAGCACTTCTCCATCCCCTGGGGGGTTGTGAGATTCTCGGATGCTACTGTAAAGGAGGCTAGTACTTAAGACAAACATTTCAAGTAGGGGAATGTTGGTGCTTACATGAATGTCTGTCGGCTGGCAGGGGATTAAAATGCATTAAACCTAAATAAAGAGTTTGCCTTAAACTGCACTGTCACCAGGCAGGAGAAATAACTGGGTTGCCAGTCCCTTCCTTGCTGGGACACCTAACTGTGAAGCTCTAACTCTGTAAGTGTTTCCTTCAAGCAATACCAGGCAGGGAGTCCAAAGCAAATGCTTAACTATCCCTTCCAAGTGTGAAGAGGAGGACAGGGAGAAATCAGAGCACAGTACTTGTCTTGGATATGGCAAGGAAGAAAACATTCAAGCGCTGTAAGAAAAGCCTGAAGAGAAACAAAATTAGATAGAAGAAAAAACTATGGGAGTGGGGAAGCTAAATACATGGAAAAAGACAGGTAAAGGAGACACTGAAAGAGAGAAACATGGGGGTAGGGTAGAGAATGGAAGAAGAAAAGGGGTCAACTTAATGTAATGGTTTTAATATATTCTACAAAGTCTGACACAAACATCAGGCTCATTTAAAAGAAAATCTCAGAGTGCAAAGTGTGTATCTCATACACAACAAACCTTGTGAGCTGCTGCCTCTCTGCTTCTATTGACCCACTTCAATTGCTATTAATTTGAGACTGATAAATAAAAGCTTGAATCTAGAGTCTTACAATGCAATGCATATGATTGGTTATAAAATGCAGTAAACAGAGGCCAGTGAGAATGATCAAAATACAAATATGAGGGGAGGTGGGAGAGGATTTATCCAAAAAGAAGACAAACAGCTGGAGCCTAATTAATAGAACCCCAGCTGGGGAAGGGACTTAACCTATAAGAAGACCTTCCTCCTTTTTGGAACTCTTCTGAAACAAGAACAGCTCTTGCTCTGAAGCAGGTACGTTTCAACCAAAATGGACCTAAAAATAAAGGTAGTGCAGGAAAAAAGAAATGTGACAAAACTTCAGACAGAGTGTGCACCTTTTGTTCAGCCTGACTGCTAAGGGAGTAGGAAGAAGGGAAAAGACTTTAAACCTTTACTCAAGGAGACTGGGGCATTTCAGGCATCTTTCTCATGAGTAGTAAATATTTCTGGTTATTAGTATTACTGTGTGCTTAGGAGCTGATCCTGAAAGGGGCTCTGGGTGGCTGCAATACCCATATGTGTTTATGCAGGACTGGGGTTTGTGTACTAATATTAGCCTCCCAATAGCTGATATTTTATCTGAAACGGTGTTTAGCAATCTGTGATAATCAGTTGGGTGCAGTCTCAAACTTTTGGTTTAAACTGAAAACTAATGCAGTGCTACAAATGAGAAGAGAAATACAATGTTAAGTGTGCAGGACTTTATCAGTTCCCAGTTGCTACCGGAGGGGGATGTGCCAGGGTGATAAATTACCAAAGAAAATTACAAATGTAAAATTGGAATAATAATAATCCTTATAACGTGCATAGGGGATAGTGTGAGGATTGAGTCATTGTGGGGCAGTTTCATCTAGTGGATATGGCATAGACAAGAACTCAAAAGTCCTGGGATGACTTCATCCCTGAAATCTGCCCCAGTTCTCCCACTGACCGACCATGCTACCTTAGACAAATTACTTCCTGGTTCCCGTCCCTTGTCTTTGTACAGAGTTGAACAAAATGAGGCCTTAAACTCAGTTTGGCCTCTAGGTGCTACTCTAGTCCAAATAATAATTAGTTTGTTTTCAAAGTGCCTTGGAAATGTAAATTAGTGCTAAGTCCCAGGCTTCTCCAGTGATGGGAAAGATAGAGCTCCAAATCTGAAATTTACTGAAAAACTTGGGATCTAAAGAAAACTGTAACACAGTTTATTTATCACTTAATACTAGGGTCAGAATCAATGCCAATAATAGGATGCAAAACAGGCTTTGCTTATTTTATCAGGTTTTAAAAACATTTGTGCATTGTTTATAAATCAAACATCCAAAGATCTGTGCTACTCATTTGTGCATTAAGAATTGCCTTTTATTTTTGTTTTCTTCAGTACAATGGAAATAGGACAGGTTAGCTCAAGCTCTGTCTTGGTTATCTAAAGATCATTCACTTGTCAAGGGACAGTGTCAAGGTAAGTAGATCTAAAGCTTGACTTGATTTTAAATGTCTTAGGTTGGTATGAAAATTCCATTATGATATTTTAAGGCACAAATACTAAAGTCCTGTCTTCAGTGAAACTGTATGGAATATAAACACTGAGTCTGAACTTTGGGGTTTGGGCCTATATTTTTACTGCACATCAATCAAATGTTTTAATACTCTTTAAACATACATATGTAATATTAATACCACTCCTGAACAATCTGTTAATAATAAACCTGTATGTTCACCTCAACACAAATGAGCAACCCAATAGTAACGTGTCAGAATGTGGTGTTAGCATTTCTGTGTTATCCTATACTTCTCTTTATACAGCCCAGTGCTCCTATACAACCCTACAATAATAAACCAGTAGACTTAAGCCAGAACTCATGAGCATCTCTGTAGTAACAATCTAGTACTCACAAGCACTGGTACAGAAATAAAGCCTGTGTGCACAGCTTAGCATGGATGATGCAATGTAAAAGTTTTCGTTAGCAAGCGCGATTTCACATTCAGGCTTAGAAGGGTTTGTTTAAAAACACTGAGTTGAAAAGAAAAAGTTAGAAAAACGCCTGAAGAATTTCCTTTTAAATACATTTCTGAACACTCAGCAGTGAACTGGAAATGGCTCCAGTGGAAGCAAGCAGTGCCATCCAGACATGCCCAGACAGGGAGCCAGGCTCCAAGTCCCAAGCCATTGTTGGCTCTCATGTACTTTTCATTTATTCAGGCTCAGCAGGGGGAAAAAGTCATTTCTATGTGGAAACGGTCACTCTGTATTATTTCCACCTCCCTGCAGCCTCTTTTGTTCTCCTAAGGCAGTCACCAGTTTGTTAGCCATGGAGAGTGTTGCATGTAAGCATTTGGCACTAGGAGGGTACCTCCTATGACCCTAAAGACAAGGAGAGATTCGTACTGAACTGGAACAGGGAAGGAACAAGAACAAGAAAGGGATAAAATGGTTTGTCTCTTTTTGTGTATCAAGTCCAATGGATTCTTAACTACGTATCTCTTCATTACAGGGACTAGTATGCTTAAGTTTTTGTTAATGGTAGATGTGAGCTGCTGGTTTGCATCTAACTCAGTTGGATAGTGATCAAAAGTTGTTAGCATGATATAGTTGCTCAGTAGACCATGTGAAATGAATTTGGTTGGTCTCAGCCAAGTTCCTGCTGGGCATCTGTCTGCACAACTCAAACTGCCATTGGAATTGGCAGTCTCAGCAGAAGGTAAAGATTAAATGGTCAGTGGAGAGTTGAAGGCTCCATCATCTAGAACTGGTTCTTCCAGTTCAGGGTTCAAGCATGTTGTCAAATTGAGGTAGCAGGGCAGTGTGTTGTGAATGGTTGCCCATTTTGTGTATAGTTGGTGGCTAGGCAGCAGAGGGCTTCTATCTAGGGGGCTGTGCTTAGGATTCTTTGCTACAGGTATGTCTAAACTGCAGTAAAACACAGCTGGCCTGTGTGAACTGACTCCAGCTGGAGCCCAGAGAGGGACACTGTAATTTTATAACCCTGCAGTCTGAGGCCTGAGTCAGCGGCTGTGGGCAAGATGCAGGTGTTTTACTGCATGTAGACATATCCTTGCACTGAATATACTTAAATATACAGTGGAACAATTCAGAGAAACTTGCACGTTCTTTAAGGATAGTAAATAGAAAGAAATGAAATAGAAGCAGGGCTTTGGAGCTGTCCTCTGGCTCCACTCCAGCTCCAGGCAAAAACCTGCAGCTCCACTGCTCCAGAGCTGCTCTGCTCTGCTCTGGGCTCAGCTCTAAAGCCCTGAATAGAAGTATAGGGAGCAGTGCTATGTAATGGTTAGAGTAGGGTACTGGACCTCAGGACTCCTGGGTTCTATTCTGTCTAGCCTTTTCCACTGACTCACAATTTGACCTTGTAAGCTATTTAATCTCTTTGTGCATCTGTAAATAAGTGAGCATAATAATAGCACCTCCCTCCTGAGGGAAGGGGAAGGCAGTTACATTTAATATTTTTTTAAAAAGTGCTTTGACACCCTCATATCAAGGACACCATGTGTGCACACTTTTCCATTACATATGATCTTTTCTCCTCCATTTGTTGTGTTTAGACGTTTTTTTCTTCTCAGCAATCAGATTTGCTAACTTGAGTGGCTAGAATGACAAGATCACTTCATTAGGTATCCAGTGTTGTGCAGGAAACAAAGCCATTTGGACAGATTCCTTGTTTGCCAATGTCAAGCTGAGCATAACATTGCTCATAGAGTTGATTTTAGGAATTCTTCACAATAGCATTGATGTGGATGCTGGATAAAAAGAAGGGGAAAACATGAGCAAGTAAACAAGCCTTTGCAGTGGTTGCTCAATATTTAAATTTGCCATGTCCTAATAGCTGGCTTGACTTGTTACGGGATAACATTGGCATATTTTGTTCTACTGGTCGGAATTCTTAGAAGCCCAGATTGTTGCATTATTATGTTGTTCATGTTATTTCAAGTATCAGAGGGGTAGCCGTGTCAGTCTGGATCTGTAAAAGCAGCAAAGAGTCCTGTGGCACCTTATAGACTAACAGATGTATTGGAGCATGAGCTTTTGTGAGTGAATACCCACTTAGTTGGATGCATGTAGTGGAAATTTCCAGAGGCAGGTATAAATATGCAGGCAAGAATCAGGCTAGAGATAACAAGGTTAGTTCAATCAGAGAGGATGAGGCCCTCTTCTAGCAGTTTGGGAGTGAACACCAAGGGAGGAGAAACTGCTTTGGTAGTTGGCTAGCCATTCAGAGTCTTTGTTTAATCCTGAGCTAATGGTGTCAAATTTGCAGATGAACTGAAGTTCAGCAGTTTCTCTTTGAAGTCTGGTCCTGAAGTATTTTTGCTGAAGGATGGCTACCTTTAAATCTGTTGTTGTGTATCCAGGAAGACTGAAGTGTTCTCCTACAGGTTTTTGGTATATTGTCATTCCTAATATCTGATTTGTGTCCATTTATCCTTTTACGTAGGGACTGTCCAGTTTGGCCGATGTATGTAGCAGACGGGCATTGCTGGCACATGATGGTATATATTACATTGTTATTTCAGCTATTCTATCAATATCTTGCTGTATGTAACTGTTTTGACAGCCTCTGTACGTTGAGTGCATTATTATAAGGAAATCTAATTTATGAAACTATTCAAGTGCGTCCACATATTGTAGGGATGCAGTGGTTGTAAGCAAATGCTGACATTTTAATGGCAGTGGCTGAACCACCATATGTTTCCACTGCTGCTTAGATACCTGTGCATTATACGTTGACAAATGGGGGCGAGCTCCTATTGCTGAAGGTAGGAGTAATTGTTGCATCCTTTAGGGATAGCCCAGTTAGAGCTGGGTAAATAATGAAAATTAAAGTATAATACTTTATTTGAGCTATAATTCTACGTGCATTAACTATATTAATGTATTTGTGAATGGGAGCATAAGCACACTTATTAGAGAAAACAGCACACAATTAATTAAATGAATTTATTAAAATATTATTCAAACAACTCTAGCCACAATAATTCCTCACCTGCAAGTTCCACTCATTTCTCTTCACATGTTAAAATGAGTTGGGACACATCTGAGCTGCTTGCTTGTTAATGTCCCTTTGAAACATGTGGACTAAGGCTGGTGACAGATGCTGACCCTCCAGTTGGCTCGGGCGGTCTCCCCTTGAGAGACCCATGCAGAGACAAATTGCTCGCAGCCTCTTTTCTCCCCCCCCCATGAAGTAAGTGTCAAAAAAACCTGCAACAAAACAACCTGAAATTGACCATTTTCTTGCCTCAAAAGACAGGAATGGAGTATTTGGTGCTGGAGTGACAACCCTGAGGACTGAAGTCCTCTGTCATGTACAGTGCGAGGAACATGTCAGAGTGCACAAGCCATAAACTATTCCATGTACATGTACTTGCCTCATCAGCCCTAACCTACAGGGACCATCTCTAGTGACAAGGGATATTTTAGCATCTGTGCTCTCAGATGCTTGGTGGCCCTCTGGTTACACTGCCAGTAAGGGTGCCAGTTGGTTAATGTGAATGGGGACATGAGTCCACAGGGAACAGGACTGAGATCCACCAGCTGATTTCACCTGTCTGAAGCCACTGAATGGGCACCGAGGGTGAAATCCTATCTCCTTTGAAGTTAATGGGAATCTTGCCGTTGACCTCAGTTGGGCCCAGATTTCACTCCTGATGTTTAACAAGTAACGAACTACTTTTGGTTACTAGTACCCACCTGGGCTGTGTCAGAACCCAATGTGATAAAGGTGAAAGATTCAATGTTCTGTGACACATGTTGGCAGGACATTGCATTAGTCAAGCTACATCGCTGCGACATGTACATACAAGCTATGTCTGTACTAGAGAGCTTACAGGGGCATAACTGTAATGAGGCAACTGCACTGCTGTCAGATCTTGCATGTAGCCGCTTTATGCTGATGGGAGAGAGCTCTCCTGCTGACATAATTAAACCACCCCCCAATGAGCGCCGGTAGCCACGTTGGTGGGAGAAGCAGGCGCTTCTGTCTGTATAACTTGTGTCACTCAGAGGGGTGTTTTTTCACACCCTGGAACAGCGTAAATTATACCAGCAAAAGTGGTATTATAGACAAGCCCACGATGGCAGGGAAAATCATCTCCAAATAGAGAATATTTTTTTCCAGCAGAGCCATATCACAGAAAATTTTCATAAAAGTGCTGAGTTACCCACTCTCTGGAAATCTTGGGCCCTTTAAGTCAAGTTGGGCATCCAAAAATCACTGGTCATTGCTGAAATCTTTCCCCTGTAGGGCACTGGATTCTGACCTACTTAGGATTATTTAACTTTTAATAGCAACTGTGCAGTCTGCACGCGTGCTTGACTATTAGCACAGACTTGTGAACTTGCGTATGCACGGTCACACATCGTATAGACACTCAGGCGTACCCAAGCAGCGTGATCACTCCTCTATCTGATGCAGTTTGCTTGAGGAGAATGTCCTGTGAGGTATGTTTGAATAATGCCATTTAAGATAATCATTTGAAATACATTGCTAATTTAATCGGAGCTGTAAGTAGTGAAGGTTACAAGACCTGTTCTTTCAGCTTCTATTAAAATGTCAGTGTGGTCGCTGAAGTCGTAACGCTGCCTTTTCATGGTTAAGAGAAACTCAGGAGTGGGTTACTCCTTAGTGGCTAAACCTCTTCTGACAGTCCTGGTTGCACAAATCAAAACCATTTAAACCAAGTGGCCCAGGGGATGCTTTTGAAGAGTGATAGGAATCCTCCGTCGGAAAGAAGGGACCATGGCCATGGGAGCATAGAATGCCAACAGTGGATGCCCAGCTTCAAGTTCCGTTTACGTCCTGTCAGAAAAGGAAGAGCTATGAGTCTGCATAAAATTCAACCCCTTCTCCAGAGCAGCCCCATTTAAAAAAAAAATTGCAGTGGAGATGTTGTGGGTTTCTCACAAGTATTTCTTTAGCTGAAGCGTTTTGTTCTTTCCTTGACCTCCCTCCCCTCCCCCGCTTCAAACTCCTCTGTTCTCGCCTGATGAAGTCTGAGACATTTTCCACTAACAGTAAAGTTAGTTATGCATGAATGAATGGATAGCCTCAAAGAATCAGGCCCACAATTAAGAGGCTTCATTTGAGAATTGCTCTGACTGGGCCCTGGAGACCAATTGCTTTCTGTAGGAGCTAACTGTCTCTCAGAGGGAAATAGTTCATTCAAGCCAAACTCTTACTCCTCAGTCAGCAAAGACAGGGAGAAGAAGACTCATGCTTCTGCTTCTTTAATGAAATTATTTTTTTGTGCTGTCAGCCCTACCAGTTGAAGCTCTGACCTTTCAAATCTTGCAAGGGAAATCTAGATGCTACAGAAGGTGGTGATGGGGATTTAGTACTTATTCTTCTGA
Source organism: Gopherus evgoodei (assembly GCF_007399415.2). Taxonomy (NCBI): domain Eukaryota; kingdom Metazoa; phylum Chordata; order Testudines; family Testudinidae; genus Gopherus; species Gopherus evgoodei. The sequence goes on along the minus strand of NC_044340.1, from coordinate 13,223,799 downwards.
GTTAATCCCGAGTTAGCTTCTGGAGATGTAAAATCAGTATGCTGACCTCTTGTGTTCATTAAAGATCCCATGGCACATTTTGCAAAAGAGAGTGTTAACTTTCATGTCTTGACCAGGCTTCAGCCAAGCTGAATAAATTCCTGAGTACCTATATATCCCTCTGCTGTTTCAAATCAATATGCTACTCTTCTTCCCTTCCTTCCTGAGCTTCTATTCATTGTTGTGCAGCTGTTCAGCAGTAGCTGTGTTCCACTCCAGAGGTGGCTGCATTTTAGGAGTGGATGAAGGGATTGCCCTACAGCTTCAGATGTATTTCAGTTTGTTTTCCAAGTGCTTTGGAATCCTTTAGGACAGAAGGTGCTGTAGAAATAATGTAACATTATCCCCCATGTGCTTGACACAGGAAGCTTCATAAGTTCCCTGATCTCTAACTCCTTATTGAGGGTTAGAACAGCAAGAACTAAATGTTTCAGCTCCAGTGCATTAACATAGGATGGCATAGATATGTCAAGCTGAGCAGTCTAGCTGTCCACCAGCCACCTCATCTCCCTAGACTCGCTTCACACATGACCAAGATAAGGCAGTTAGGGTTAGTCTGTGCTGATGCAGGAAGTCATGCAGCTCCCCAGAGGAAATCAGTTCCTTGTCCAATAAAATTAACATTGGAGGGCTAATTCCATCTCTCTGCAGAGTGATTGATGAAATGAAGAGCTCTGGAGTTTTAAAAGGTTGCATTTGGCCTTCAGCTAATTGTAGCTGTGAAAAGCACTAATGGCCCCGAGAAACCAGGGGGAGGAGGTGAAGGGAAAACCCTTTAAATATCTACAGCTATTAAGGCATTTGGGGGTAGGAGAGAAATGTGTAGCAGCTTAGTAACAATTGAAGCATAGGCTGACCATGAAACGTGCTTGTAGGAAACAGTATGTGTGAGCTGAAGAGGGGAACCTTGTGCTGTAGCTGATGGGACCGTGTAAAGGGAATGGCAGCCTCGTCTATCCCCAGCCAGAATCAGATGTTAATTGGTACATGTACCCCCGTGAAAGAGCCTCTCCTTTCCCTTACATGCGCATAAAACAATCTCCTTCTCTTAAATCTTGGACACTTGACTTCTTCCTTTCCTCTAGCAAGGTACTAGAGAAGGAGAGTGGGAAAGCTTGGAAGGGCTTCTGTATTACTGAGGTGCGGGTAATTTATTGTGATTAGGGCACTTCAGACATTTCAGGTAGTTTCCTCGTTGGTGTCTGTCTATATAGATATAAGGAAAACATGCCCCCTATCACTGTAGTATCTGAGCACCTCATAAACCTCTCAAAACTCGGGGGAGATAGGGAAGTACTGTTATCCTATTTTATAGATGAGGAACTGAAGCATGGAGAGACTAAAGGCTTGTCTACACTGGCACATTCAGGAAAGTTAATCTGAATTAACTAAAGCTGTGAAAAACTCCATTTGCTTCAATAGAGACAGGATTTCACCCATGCTGAATAAGTAGTGTGCCCCATTCGCATTTTCTTATAACAGAACAAGGAGGATACAATGAAATTTAAAAGCAAAGAATTTAAAACAAATAAAAAGAAATACTTAAACAAAAAAACAAACATGTAATTAACCCGTGGCACTTATTGCTACAAGATTTATTGAGGTCATGAGCTTATCAGGGTTTGAAACAATGAACCTGCTCTTTTATTTGAGTGTGTGTCAGGGCACTACCAGGAAAGCCCTTAATCAGCCTCTGCCACCCCAGCCCATCAGGAGGAATGGATTGGGGCTGGGTAAATAGCCAGTGTTGGCCGGGGAACTGCCTGCACCTGCCAGCCTCATTAGCAGGAGCTAAAAGGCTGTAAGGAAGCAGAAGAAACTCTGGGGCAGAGACCAGGATGGCCTGGCCAGGCCAGGCTCGGCTTGGCTCAGCTCAGAGGGAGGAAAGAGCCCACTAGTTGGTTGCTTGTCAGGCCTGAGTGAGGCTAAGCCATATACATCACTTATAAATAGTGGAAAACTGGTGGTGGGAAGGGACACAAAATACAGAGCATGGGTGTTGCACGAGCTTGGAGTATCCCTGAGTCTTTAAGGAGTGGGGCCAAGGGGCCAGTCCTATGGGGTGTGACATGTGCCCCATTACAAAATAAAAAATGTATATAAGGGATACAAGCCCTCTGGTTTCGGGGTATAATCTGACCACTAGCTGCTTGAGGTTAGGAGAAACTTTCCCTCTGAGATGGTTATTTCATAATTGCCCATTATCCTGCGCAGTGGATTGGTTGGGGGCTTTTTTTTTTTTTTTGATGTCCTCCTTTAAAACTGGTCACTGTCAGAGAAAAGTTACTGTGCTAAGCGGTCCATTGGGTTGATCAAGTGTAGCTGTTCCTAGGTATCTAGTTTTCATAGTGGTTTTTTTTATTTTTATTTTTTAAGGCCAGAGGGCACCATTCTGATCATCTAGTTTGGTTTCTTGCCTAACACACGCCATAGAATTTCAACCAGTAGTAATTCCTGTATCAAGTCCAATAATGCCTGGTCAAAGGACAGAATGGTATGCATCTGGATTGGACCTGGGGTGTAGCTCTATCATTCTCTTCCTTGCCAACTTCCCAATTCTAAACAAGTCACTGTGGAATAGTCTGTTTTTGGCATTGTTTTCCCAATTTGCTTAGGAAAGACAGAATTGTCACCGTTCTGTCTCAGAAGAGCATTTACTGCAATTACCAAATGACAACCTGACATTTGGAAGCTAAAAATACGTGGAAAAGTTTCACAACTTGTAATTACATTAGTGAGACACAGACAGTTTTGGGTCGTACTAGGGGACTTAAGGGATAAACACCACTATATTTGAAAGAGATGAATTTTGCATTGTGATAATCACCATTCAGATCAATGCACAGAAGCATCCTGAGATGGGTTCAAGACTCTGGCTCCATTTGTTTGGAAGCATTTGGCAAGGGGGTACTGTGTTGTGATGGATTAAAGTCTGTAACCTTGGCAAGTGTCTTCAGGGAAGATGTAAATTAAAAAAGTTAGAACTGTGGTGGTAACCAAGTCTTGATGAGTGCTGTAAATGGTGATAATGTAATTGGGCCAAACACAATGGTAGTTTGCTTGAGTAAAGACCTCAGAATTTGTTCCATAGTGCGGAACACTCTGCTGGCAACTTCACCCAGATAAGAAACCATTGTCTTTATCTGCTCCGTATTAACTGGCAAGACAAGATCAGCAATGAGGATATTTGTAGCTGACCCAGCAACCACCTTCATCAGTGCTAGTCTGGTTTTAATTGCTTTCCTGGTACGGACATATTATTAAAATGGAAGGCCAAGGAATTATAAAGCACAGTTACCAAGGAATGCCAATACACAGCTGACAGTCACATGATTGCCAAAAGTTGCAGTAGTCTGGAAAGATGGCCAATGATGGACAGACTGAACATCCAGCCAGATCCTCTTAAGGATCTAACTAGAGATGGATCCCGGTGGCATTTAATGTGCAAGGAGCCTATATACATCCCTTGGAAATTTGCCAGGAAATTTGATGATACTTGCAGTGATAACACTGAGAGGATAATTGTACATTCATATTAACTACCCTGTGATGCTAACTTCAGAAAATCTCGTTATGTTGCGATCTCTGTGTGTGCTTATATAGCTCTCAGTGCCGGAGTACCTGAGCAGCATATGATGGTGGAAATCAACTTACTGGGCAAGTCTCAGGAAGTTGCATATTCAGGAGAGCAGCTTACACTCTGGTTAGAATCTCAAACCTCCATGACAGCTGGGTTGTAGATAATTACACGGTGAGGGAAAACTACCTTGTGACAAGAACTCTACTAAAGTGAAAATCATTCTGTGAGGATATCTACTGTGTCAGTTAGGGAGAGGAAGGTAAAAGCTTCTGGAGATAAGAGGTAACCATTATCGTAACTAATGTGTATAGTGTGTACCCAAGGTAGAGACTCATCTCACCACCTGCCCTTAGCATGAGGAAGCCTTATCTGTGTCTGCTGTGGCACAGGTCCCTGAAACCAGCAGCCTCCAGCCATGCAAGCACTGCCTTCCAGGCCCCTCTCTCTGTGTACAGGTTAGCGACAAACACAAAGCAACCCCTGAGTCCTCTGAGCCTCCTCTCTAGCATCGAGTCCCTTATCTACCAAACGTTCACAGAATTACCAGGCCTTTGTTCCCAAAGGAACAGCACACCACGGTTTATTGGTTATAACTCAGATGCAGCTCTGGTAAATAAGCAGCACTTAAATATATTTATAGTGAAAAGAAGAAGAAGTTTATTATGAAAGAACAGATTAAAATGATTGTGAGTAAAAATATTGGAAACAAATGGTTACATATAAAGCAAAATCATAACATGCTTAACAAGTTGCTCTCCTGTCTAAAGAAGCTTTGGTCACCAAAGTTCTCTCCAGTGGTTCCAATCAAGCCTTGTTGAGACCTCTCTTTGATGCAGCAAACTTGCTGTCTGTTTACTTCCAAAGTGACGGATGGCAGGGTGTCATCTTTGTTCCCCAATACACCAGAAGAATCCTTTGATATGCACCAAGATGAAGTTCCCCCCTCTCGCTGTTAACCTCTTTCTGTTACATTTCTCTCTGAAGTTTTCACATACAGTACCTTCATTAATATTCAGTTCTGACTGGTGTGAGAAGGCCCATTGTGAACCATATAACACTTAATTACAAATAAACAAATATTTCTTGCCTGAAGGAAAACCTGTCCCTTTATCATTGAGAAAGCATAGCCTACCCTCATCCTTCTCCAAAATGCCTGTCAAACAGATGTATCGCAGTGTGCCTGCTAAATCACCAAGTTTTGACTATTTTGGATCAAGCTGGGTGGGCATGTTCCAGAGTCTGAGTCTGCATAGATTATGCTCTTCCAGCTGTCCCTTCTTTCATAATAAAGGGGATTCAGCTCAAGTGGCCCTACTGTCTGCATTTGTGGTAGTATGGAATGGGAAGAGACGCAATCCCTCATGTGGTACATCCTTCAATGTAGTAAAGATGAAATCTCTAGAATCCTCCTCCTGGAATGTATACTGCATTGCATAGATCCTTTATCGAAAACTGTTGTAGTGTTAAAGTATCAGTGGAGACTAGTTCAGAAAAAGATTTGCTTTGCTTTGCCTTTTTGTTTCTATTGTGAGTGGGTAGGGCAGGACCCAATCACAGGATCCACCAATGTTTTCTTCAGACAAACAAACAAACAATTGTCACCAACAAAGAAGTAATCAGTGAAAATATTGGCTTTAGAATATGGATTTGCCTCCAAATCTGCCCTCAAAAATTCATGCTAATGCTGTATGCATTTCAAGAAAAATGTTCCTCCATATGGAATCATTTTACAGCTGATACTATGTTGCACAAGTAAGCAATTGCACATGTGTTTGTTTTCCCCCGGTGCTTTTGAAGAATCTAGTGCAGGCTCCTTCTGGGGTCAGGATACAGAACTTTCTGGACTATTGGTCTTGAGTCTCTCTGGCAAATCCCATAGTTCTTTTATAAATTATAATTTGTCAGACCGTATACCTATGAAAGATAAAACAGAACTTTAGTCTATTATCTTCATCTCGTTAGCAGGATAAAAATACCACCTCCTCTTCTCCATACATCTAATGAAAACATATATCACATCACTAGGATTTATAGATAGATAGATTTGGCAGTCTTTTCATATTTACTTGCACTCCGAGACCTAATGTGAGTCTCCCTCTGTTATTAATTCTTAGGCATGAATAATGTGTGCCTTTTATGATTTTCGTTACTCTGTGTTATGTTAAAGTGGTTTGGGTCATTGTCCTTAACTGTCACTGGCACATAGAGTCCTTGCCCCTTTTTGCAAACAATTAATTGGGAACTGGGGAAAAAAAAGTCAAACAAGACGGTCATATGATTTGCAAGACCTGAAGAAGACTTTTGTGTAAGGTCGAAAGTGTGTCTCTCTCTCCAACAGAGGTTGGTCCAATAAAAGATATCACCTTGCTCATCTTGTGTGTCTAATATCCTGGGACCTGCACGTCTACAACACTACTGCTTACATATGGTTTGCAAGTCAGGTATCTACCATAAAGTCTAGTTCTACCAGAAATGTAGGAATTGGAGAACAAAGCATAGAAGGACTTCATAAATAGTTTTTAGCTTTATTTTTTTAAACTTATGGCTGGGATTTAGATGTCCAGCATCCGCTGAATTTCAATGAGAATTGGAAGCCTAAGTTTCTTAGGCTCCTATGGAAGTCTTTGCCTACGTGTGCAAATCCATGTGCAGGAATAGTGGGGATCTGTTGGATTAGAAATGCAATTGCATTAATCTGTCTGAGAAGGTATCACTCAGGCCTGACCCAACTATACCTATAGCCATAGCATCTTGGACTGCATTCTTGTCATGGTTCATCAACCAAGCAGGATTCAGCATAGCCAGTACTTTGAGATTCTTCCAAGGCCTATACAAACTACTCCATGAAGTGGATTTGAGATTAAGATGTATGTTTGCGTTTGAGTCAGAATTGAAGGAAGGCTCCAGTATAGCATTAGTAGTGCTGTGCTGTGTTGTGTGGGGTTAGCATCTTTCAATGGAGCGAGAAACCCAAAGCTGTGGCTCCTTGTGCCCATGGCAGACTTCTGCAAGTCTGAGGGTTTAGCCCTAATGTCCCTTGCAAATTCTAAAACAGGTATTTAAATCCCTCTTACTTGAAATTGCCTTGTCGCTTCAATATAAAGCCCTATTCTTAACTTCCTGCCTCTAAGAAACTGCTATGCAGTGTTGGCAATGCAATTTTTTGTGGCTGCCATCATCACAGAGGTGATGGGGAGTGGTGATTTGTATAGTTTGCATGTATGTTGTTTGTAATTTCATTAAGAACATTGATGCTTGTCAAGAGATATATATAAATATTAGAGGGAGCATGAATCCAAATTCTATATCGGAATACCCACTGTGACAAAGTTCGTCCTCTACCTTGGGGGGTCCTGCGCTTATTGGCGGATTTGCTCACCTCAGTGATCTTCCCCTCTTGTGGAATCCACAGTCTGGGTCAGCTCCTCCTGTGTCTGATCAGGAGTTGGGAGGCTTGTGGGGGGAACCCGGGCCTGCCCTCTATTCCGGGTTCCAGCCCAGGGCCCTGTGGATCGCAGCTGTCTATAGTGCCTCCTGTAACAGCTGCATGACAGCTACAACTCCCTGGGCTACTTCCCCATAGCTTCCTCCAAACACCGTCTTTATCCTCACCACAGGACCTTCCTCCTGGTGTCTGATAATGCTTGTCCTCCTCAATCCTCCAGCAGCATACTCTCTCTCTCTCTCTCTCTCTCTCTCTCTCTCTCTCTCAGCTCCTTGCCCTCTTGCTCCCAGCTCCCCACAGATGCTCCTCCCCACCTGACTGGAGTGAGCTCCTTTTTAAACCCAGGTGCCCTGATTAGCCTGCCTTGATTGGCTGCAGGTGTTCTAATTAAAGTAGCTATCTCCACTGCCTTCTAGAAGTATCTTAATTGGCCCCAGGTGCCTTGATTAATCTGGAGCAACTGCCATTTGGTTACCAAGGTTTTGGTTTTTTTGTTTTTTTTGTTTTTTTTTTCCGGGGCTTCCATGGGAAGGGACCCTGGAAGAGGGAAGGTGTCACCTTCCGGTGCTGCCACGGCATCCCCAGCCGGCACCACAAACTGGGAGTCATCAGGGGGCAAGGCGGAAGACTCGACATCGGCGCCCCCCTTCCTGCTCTTCCGGGGGGCCTCCGAATCCGAAGGATGTAAGGTCACTAGTGGAGTCCCTCAAGGATCGGTTTTGGGACCGATCTTATTTAACCTTTTTATTACTGACCTTGGCACAAAGAGCGGGAATGTGCTAATAAAGTTTGCGGATGACACGAAGCTGGGGGGTATTGCTAACACGGAGAAGGACAGGGATACTATTCAGGAAGATCTGAACCACCTTGCAAACTGGAGTAATAGAAATAGGATGAAATACAATAGTGAAAAGTGCAAGGTTATGCATTTAGGAATTAATAATAATTTTGGATATACGTTGGGGGTGCATCAATTGGAAGCGACAGAGGAGGAGAAGGACCTTGGGGTACTGGTTGATAGCAGGATGACTATGAGTCGCCAATGTGATACGGCTGTTAAAAAAGCAAATGCGATTTTGGGATGCATCAGGCGGGGTATATCCTGCAAGGATAAGGAGGTGTTAGTACCGTTATACAAGGTGTTGGTGAGACCCCATCTGGAATACTGTGTGCAGTTCTGGTGTCCCATGTTCAAGAAGGATGAATTCAAACTGGAACAGGTTCAGAGACGGGCTACAAGGATGATCCGAGGAATGGAAAAACTGCCTTATGAAAGGAGACTCAAAGAGCTTGGCTTGTTTAGCCTGGCCAAAAGAAGGCTGCGGGGGGATATGCTTGCTCTATATAAATATATCAGAGGGGTTAACGTTAGGGAGGGAGAGGAATTATTTAAGTTTAGTACTAATGTAGGCACGAGGACGAATGGGTATAAACTGGATATTAGGAAGTTTAGACTTGAAATTAGACGAAGGTTTCTAACCATTAGGGGAGTGAAGTTCTGGAACAGCCTTCCGAGGGAAGTAGTGGGGGCAAAAGACTTTCCTGGCTTTAAGACAAAGCTTGATAAGTATATGGAGGGAATGTTATGATAGGATCGTTAATTTGGGCAATTGATCTTGGATTACCACCAGATAGGTCTGCTCAATGGTCTGCGGGGAGATGTTGGATGGAATGGGAACTGAGTTACTGCAGAGAATTCCTTCTTGGGTGCTGGCTGGTGACTCTTGCCCACATGCTCAGGGTTTAGCTGATCGCCATATTTGGGGTCGGGAAGGAATTTTCCTCCAGGGCGGATTGGCAGGGGCCCTGGAGGTTTTTCGCCTTCCCCTGCAGCATGGGGCACAGGTCGCTTGCTGGTGGTTTCTCTGCAGCTTGAGGTCTTCAAACCAATTTTGAGGATTTCAATAACTCGGTCCTGGGATAGGGGTTGTTATAAAATTGGATGGGTGGGGTTCTGTGGCCTGCCTTGTGCAGGAGGTCAGACTAGATGATCAGATTGGTCCCTTCTGACCTATGAGTCTATGAGTAACTCGAGCCTTCCGCTTGCCCCGCTTCCCCTGCACTAAGGACCAGCCCTCCATGGCATCATCCAGGGGCTGGTTACCAGGGTTCTAGGGATTTGTTTAGCCTGGGGCTAACATACCTGTTTCTCAATACTTTACTGTAGCCATCTGGCCTTGTCCCATCACACCACCTACAACAGACTGCCCTGCATAGCAAATTCTGTATAGGCTGGTGGTATGCCAGTCAACTAGGGTGGCATATTGTATCCTGAGCATAGACTGTGGTGGAAGGAGGGGTAGATTTCCAACAGTGTGAATAATAGAGTTGGATGATCTGTTTAATTCATGCTAGAGAACTTGAAGATGATGGATACTGAAATGAGAATATTTTATTGAGAACAAAGGAAGGGCCATAGTGCTGAGTTTGGCTCCAGGCAAAGGCACAATCCTTTATTCTGTGTAAAGAGAGAAATGCTGATATGTAAAAGCAGTGTCTTCAAGTTGGCAACTGAAAGCAATAGATCCTGCTTAATGAGAAACTTTGTCATATAGTGCTGTACAAAGGAGAGCATTGATACGTGGCAACATAAACCTGGATTGTGGGAAGACATTTCAGGAAATATTTACCTCAAAGTGTTTCAGGCATGTGAGGCAAACGACATGGTCTGTAAACTGTACTGAAGCTTCAGGTAGCATAGTAGTTATGAGGTATAAAATGAATTTATGTGATGGAAGGAAGGTCTTGTGGGTAACACACTGAAATTGCAGTTGTGAGATGTAGATTCATTTCCCAGGTCTGTCATGGACTTCTGGTGTGGCCTTGGCCAAATCATCTTTTAAAAAAAAACAAACCAAAAAAACAACCAACCCACCAGTGCCTCTGTTTCCCTATCTGTAAAATAGAGATAATGCTGCTTCTTTCCCTCACCCCTTTGATGGTTTGGATTGAAAGTACTTTGAGTCAGGGATTGTCTCTTCCTACATGTGTGCGAAGCACCTACCGCAGTGGGGCCCTGGTTTCAGTTGGGGCCTCTAGAAGCTACCATAATCCATATTTCACATTAATAAGGTGAGGAAGCATTGTCCAGAGATGAGCAGAGGAAGAGTATGTCACAATAATACCTGCACTGTATGCTGAGCTTGTTGATTTGGTGCCCCACCTTGGTGCACTTCCTCTCTCTATGCCTGAGCTGTAAAATGGGAATAGTCATACTATATTAACCACGGTAAAGAGCTTTGAGATCCTCAGAAGTAACGCAATATGTTAGGTGCAAAATCTTTTGATTATGGGTCCTGATTGGTCCACATTTGGTCTGAGCCATTGCATTGCTAAGCCCTTGTGCTGCCTTCCTCATGGTCCTCTATGCATTGTGCAACCTCCCTGAGCTTATCTGCATGTTAGCTCTTACCCCTTCCATATTAAGCTCCTCTTAAAGATGGACTTCTGCTGTGCCTACACTGAATGGAATCTACTTGTATATAAATTACTTATCATTGTTCACCTTCCCCTAACTTGTTACCTGTCTGTCTTTAGATTATGAGATTCCTGGAGCCAAGGGTGTTTGGAAAGAATAACACATGTGGGTGCAGCTGTAAATAAAACAGTAATACATGGGTAGATGTATAAAAGTGTATCCACGATGTTCCTGGAGATTCAGGGATGGTGGATTTAGTAATTCTGAAAAATGGTATTTTAAGAAAATACTAGATAGACAAAATCAGGTTTTGTACTTGATGTATTTTAATGTCTCGGAGTCTATAAAGAAGCTGATTTCTGTGGCCCCAATGAGAAGAGGATAGAGGCAGAAGGATCTTTTCCCCTGCATATAGAAATATTCATGAATATGTTCAGATTGCCGGGCTGGAATGAGAGTATCTATCAATAAATAAAGAGCATCAGTATCTTATGACATTAGTGAGGAGAGACTAACATCTCTTTGCTTTTATTTCCTTCTATTTTAGAACATTATGGCTATAATATTCAGCTCAAGCTGATGTTTTCAGCAAGTTTTCGAAGGTTTTAGTAAAAACCCCACTCCGCGTTGTGCTAAAGGAATCCATTAAGCTCAGTGGGAACGTTTGCAGTGTCCGTCCTCCCTTAGTTTCTTGATAGGGTGACTTAGTGCTGCAAAGAAAGTGGGCCTGCAGGTCTGTTTGTTTGTCTTAATTTCAGACAGGAGAGGGAATCAGTGAGATGCTAGGAATGTATGTTCCTCAGCAAGTGTGTGAAGAGAAATATGCCGTGTGAGCTGGTGGGACCAACTCACTGGTCACTGCATCAGAAGCTCCGATCTGCAGCAGAATTTCAGTCTCTTTATTGAGGAATGGGATTATTTTTCAAAACTAAACAGTCCCACACAAAGCAGATAAGCTGCATCCTGCTGCCTGGACTCTCCTAAAATCTCTTCCTCAGGAGGTGCCTCCAGCCAGGTCTTTGACATAGCTGGCATGGAGAACCCCTTTCAGCATGGCCAGCCCACAACATTTTGGCATTTGAGGCGGGGAGCTCAAATGAGAGTGCCAAACCTCCAGACGACCTGAGGTTCCCACAGTGCTAATTACTGCTAACTCCCATAACTCCTGAAAGGAAATAATTTTCAGAATTAAAACTATAAAAGGGAGTATCTGCCCCTTTCCTACCGAGAAAGTCAGCTGAACTGCTGTGTTAAGTGACATTGAAAATAGCAATCCCCAATGCAAGTAAATGTGTCTATTCTGATGCATCAGCTCTGTGGAGGAGGAGGAGGGGCTCAACAGACACGAGCTCCTGTTCTGAATGACTTTACCTGGAGGTGATCTCTTCCGCCAGGCTGACTTTGACATTAAAAATGGAAGAAGCCAGGGACATTTTCCACCCAAAGCTCAATGGAAAGTGGCAGGTGTCAGATTTTTGCAAATTTCTAACTGTAACTCAGAGGCTTCTGCTGACAGGGATTTGAAAGCTCCAACCTGGAAAAGCTCCAGCTTAAATTTTCACAACTAACTTTATTTTTTAAGGGGGAGAGGAGGAGGAGGAGGAGGAGTTTAAAGCTGGAATCTGAAATGAATGAGGCCAGAGACTTAGTAGGGGGAGGTCTCACTTGTGTGCTGCCTTAATCATGGTGAGTCTTTACCTGAGTTGAAGCTCATGTTATAGGGAGCAGGGCTTTCCTTCACCGTTAAACAGGAATGCAGGAAACTTGGAAGACCTTTCTGAAACACAAGCATGGTTGGGTCCCTCAGATAATTGCTCTTGAGTTACTTCATCCTATTCATAATATATTCTAGTTTATCTCAGTTAAGCTATATGTAATTTAATTCTTTGCACTCTTCTATAGGAGGCTGTATCTAATGGGGTCCCACAAGTGTCAGTCCTGAGTCCACTACTAGTCAACATTTTTATTAATGACTTGGATAATGGAGTAGAGTATGCTTATAAAATTTGCAGATGACACCAAGCTGGGAGGGGTGGCAAGCTCTTTAGAGGACAGGGTTAGGATTCAAAACGACCTTGACAAACTGGAGAATTGGCCTGAATTTAACAAGATGGAATTCAATAAAGCCAAGTGTAAAGTATTTCACTTAGGAAGGAAAAATCAAATGCATAACTACAAAATGGGGAATAAGGGCTAGGACAGGTGATAGTACTGCTGAAAACAATTGGGTTTATAGTGGATCAGCAATTGAATGTGTCAACGATCGGCTGTGAAAAAGGGATATATTAATAGGATCATCATATGTAAGAAATGGGAGGTAATTGTACTGCTGTACTCAGCAATGGTGAGGCCTCAGCTGGAATACTGTGTCCAGTTCTGATTGCCACGTTTTAAGAAAGATGTAGACAAATTGGAGACAGTCCACAGGAGAACATCAGAGCGGCCATAGTGGGTCGTACCAAAGGTCTATCTAGCCTGGTATCCTGTCTTCCAACAGTGGCCAGTTCCAGGTCATTCAGAGACAAGGAATGGAACAGGTAATCATCAAGTGATCCACCTCCTGTTGCCCATTCCCAGCTTCTGGCAAACAGAGGCTAAGGGACACAATCCCTGTCCATCGTGGCTAATTGCAACAAAAATGTTAAGATTTAGAAAACCTGACCTATGACGAAAGGTTTTAAAAAAAAAAAAAACAGCCACCAAGGGGAGACCTGATAAGTCTTCAAATATATTACTGGCTGTTATAAAGAGGACAGGGATAAATTGTCCTCCATGTCCACTGAAGGTAGGACAAGAAGTAATGGTCTTAATGTGCAGTGAGGAATGTTTAGGGTAGATATTAGGAAAAATGTTATAACTGTAAGGATAATTAAGCTCTGGAATAACTTCCAAGGGGAGTTGTAGAATCCCCATTAATGGAAGTTTTAAAATCAGTTTGGACAAACACCTATCCGAGATGGTTGAGGTTTACTTGGTCCTGTCACTGTGCAGAGGGCTGGACTTGATGACTTCTCGAGGTCCCTTCTGGCCATACATTTCTGTAATTCTATGTAGCACTCTGCCATCCGATCAGGCGCAGATGTGGCTGAAAAACTGAGCCCAAATGTAGTGTGTAGCTCTAGCCAGGATGGTTCACTATCTGCCTCCAAGGGATACATGAGGGATCTCTCTCTTTTTTACACTTGGTAACGCTTGCATAAGCTTGTCATGCCAATAAAATATATCAATTGAATTAACCCAAAGACTGGATCACAGGCAACCTAAAATCATAGCCAGTAGCAGCTGGACCTGAATTTATCATGCAGATAGCACAAGGTCTGAGTTCATTGCTCAAGTGGTGTGGTATTTGGACAGTAACCTAAGAGATCTGTGTTTTAATATTGATCTAGTTGAGACAGAATCCATTTGGGTATCTAAGTTCAATGCCCAGCTGAAGAGAGAATCTCTGCAGTAATCTGGTGTTTGCAGCCATGTCGCTCCTAGGATATGAGCGAGACAAGGTAAGGTAACACTCTTTACAAAAGGTAGTCCAATAAAAGATAATGCCTCATCCACCTTGTCTCTCTCAACTGTGCCTCACAGCAGGCAGGAGCATCTTCCTAGCCAGATACTTACACAAACCAGCTCCAAATAACAACCTGTTGTCCAGCCAGGAAGACGCCATGGTGGGCCATTAGAGTTAATGGAAAGACATTGAAACTGAGGGGATTTTCACACTCTGAATAAACATGAGTTACCATGGACTGAGACAGGAACAGAGGGGAAATGAGGGGCAGTCACTTGGCTGGGAGAAATGCTGGACTGGATCTTCCCTGTGACAAGGGGTATGCGGGGAAACTTTTCATAAGCTATAGGTAACTTGTATTGTATTTATTTACAATAGAAGTGTAAAGCTGAGGTTGCATCTTTTATTTTCTGTGTAACTTGCATATGTTTGCTTTTCTTTGCTATTTCATCTTTTTTTACCCTAGGCAGGTTTTTGTTGTGCAAATTGTGGCGTGTGTGTGCCAAAACAAACTGGTGTCTAAAGGGCCGGTTCTATGCTTTGGGGCGTGATGAACCAGAGGGGAAAACTCTTGAATGTTTTGGTAGTTAAGAACTCAAGGAGGACGGATTTGGGGACGCTCTAGTCTAGAAGGGCCGTTGGTATGACCCTGCTAGGAGTAACTAGGCTGGCTGAAGTCAGAGTGAGACCTTGTGCTTGAGGCCAGGCTACTGGTGTCAGGGCTCTGAACCAAAGATGTGTAGCATGAAGGCACCAAAGGTTACAGGGCAGGTGGTGACAGAACCCCTTATTGGTCTAGGTGATCCCCAAAATGTCACATGAAAAACAATCAGCTGTGTCTTCAGCTGCTGGAGTAAAGGTCTGTGTAATAACATAAGTAGTGTTTGCTCAATCGTTGTCTGCCTCTGGACAGGAATGGAATGGAACCCATGTATTTTCTGGCTAAATTAAGACTTGCAGTTCAGAATTATTAAAACAGCAGAAGAATGTTGGAAGGAAACAATTTGATTCAGTTAGGCTTCTGGAGAGAGAATGCCTGTTAATAAATGTCAGAGACTTTCTCTTCTTGATGCTCACTCTTGTCACAGGCATCTAAACTTTCCCAATTGCTCTAAAAAATTAGCTTACTAGGAAGAATGTTAAGACTGAGAGTCATTATAAACAAAAATGCTACTTTTTGCACTCAGATGACTAGTCTGCAGTTGTTTTGGGTTAGAAGTGTAGGAAGCTGCAGTATATTTTATAAAGGTTTGGTGTGCATCCTTTTCTTTCCTCTATATACATCAACTCTACTTCCTTCACATAGATTATTTTTTCCTTTTCCACTTCTTTATCTCCCTCCTCTTTTCCTTACTTTCTCCTATTTTCCTCTTCCTTCTCACTTTATCTGAAGATTCTGTATATCGGGCTTTGTCTTCTAGCTTGGAAGATCACCTAGTGATTATAAATACCTGTCTAAAATCTCTGGACTATAGCTGCTCAGAAACTGGAATTTTCATTTCATGGGAAATTCCAACATTTCAAAATTCGTTATTTCAAAAATTCCCATAAAACAAAAATTCTGATGTTTCAATTCTCAACCATCAAATTGTTCTGATAATGGCAAACATAATATGAAGAGTGTGTGTGTGTGTGTGTATTTATCAATGGTAAAAAGTCACAAAAAGCCATTTAAAAAAAAGTCTAAATGCATCATAACGAGAAAGTCAAAATGATTATGCAGAAATGTTTCATTCTGACTATTGTTTCAATTCATTGTGACTAACATAAGAAAGGCCATGCTGCATCAGATAATGGTCCACCTAACCCAGTATCCCATCTTCAACAGTGGCCAGTACTAGTGTATATATATATAATTGTTAAAATTAATATTTTTTTCACTTCTCCCTGCAGCTCTGGTACTGGCCACTGTTGAAGATGGGATACTGGGTTAGGTGGACCATTATCTGATGCAGCATGGCCTTTCTTATGTTAGTCACAATGAATTGAAACAATAGTCAGAATGAAACATTTCTGCATAATCATTTTGACTTTCTCGTTATGATGCATTTAGACTTTTTTTAATAGCTTTTTTGTGACTTTTTACCATTGATTAATTTTGTCAAAATAGGCAGGTTTCCATGAGATGTTTTTTGGAAATAAAGCATGTTCATCCAAATTTACACTTACTCTATAAATGCAGAATCAATCTTCTGAGAAGGAGATGGATGCTACAGGGATTCATGCTTTAAGAACAAAAGGGATGATTGTGCTCATTGGGCCTCACCTCCTGCATAATGCAGGCCTGAAATGTTCAGAAATAGAAAAGTACTGTACTTTCACATATACTTTGTGTCTGCTCATCAATGTTGTTTTCAACCATTTCTGCTGCACTGTATTCCCATAATCCAGTCTTCCTATACAGGTAATTATCTAACCTGAAAATAGAGATGGATTTAACGCAATGGAGCCACAGTAATCTGAGATGGAGAAGACCTGCTGGTTATGTAGCCCAGTCTGCACTTCAAATACAGGGCTGTTCCTTATGTGTTTTTATTCAATGTCCAATGCAGCTGCTACAACTCCCCAGGGAGACTATTCCACAGTATAAAAGATCTCAGGCTAGCACATTATTCATGATCTTCATATTTTTGCATGCGTGATTATGTGGCTTTAGATGGGATTATATGCATGCATGAATTTGTGTAATGGCATAATGTATGTGTTTTACTGTACTGTGGCTTTCTGACTTAAGCACTGTAAAATACGTGTATGTATTTTTGATTCATTTTCCTTACGTGCATATTTGTGTGTGTGATAGCACACTTTTATATTGTTGCAATATAATGTGTGATTATCTCTTCATTAATGTATATGGTTGTGTGTATGGTTGTGTCCATAAACTTTTGCATATGTATAAGTCTGTCTCTTTACATGTCTGAGTTTTCCTTCAGTGGGTATTTCTTCTACCTCTAAATTATTCACAACTGACCTTTAAAAAAGAATTGCTAGTTACTTGCATCTTTTGAGAAGATTTCAGTTAAGTTTCAACAGTGCATTGTGTGTCTGAGTTTGGGATTAAAGGCAAAATAACATTTCTGGAAGATAAATTCTAGCAAGCCAAGCCCTTCAATCTCAGCACAGGGGGAATGCTGGGTGGTCTGGCTCTGTCCTTGGGAAGCCAGTTTTGGCCTTTGCGAACAGACCTATTTCACTTTTTTCATTGCACTGTGTCAGTCTCCATACCCACAGAAAGGCAATGGGGTAGTTTACTAGCAAGTCTGAAATTAGGGGAAAGGGAGCTCTTTACACTGCTAATATGATAACTACGTAAGGAAGACTATTTATGGCGTTATTTACTGATTGAACAGGCTAGGTCCTGACCTGTAATCTGATTCTGGCTTGAGTTAGCATTAAATTTAATAACCAGCAAATTAATGTCCTTTCATTTGGGGGGGGATTTCCTTTTATTTTGGCCTCTAGTTTTCTGTGACATGTAGTTAGTTTTTTGGCACGTGGTTTTCTGCCCCCTTGGTTGGATGAGGGGCATTGTGATCACTTGAATTCTTGTGTCTCTGGTCATTTCATTTTGCTGATAGGCAATGCAATATTTAGCCTTGCAGAATCCTGCCCAGTTTTGTCTGAGATGCATTGGGGAGGAACGCAGAGGTGGTGACTGTTTGGTAGGTTCCAAAGTTATTGTGCTGCCAGGATTGGATGGGCAGGGAAGCATGCAGCAGGCATATCTTTCTGCAGCTACAGCTACTCCCAACTAGCACACATTGGATGCTGCAGCATACATGTTAGGAGCTTGACTATATGCTTTTGCTGGAAGACCTTGCTCTCCTGAAGTCATGATGTGGTGGGTGCATTAGCAGGGCCCCTGTTGAGTACTCCAGGAGAAAATCTCACCAACTGCTGCATGGGTTAAATGAGATGTGAAGGTAGAATATACTCTTTGCATTGTTTTATGCCTCACTTCTCATCCTATGCATGGCAGTATCTAGTCTAGGGTAGTCAGTGCCAGAGCTGAGACTAGAACCCAGGAGTCTGCATAGCTTTCTCTCTCCACCATTCTAACTTCGAGGGCACATGTCCCCTCATAATACTAACAGTTGTCAACAATGCCTTACGTTTACTTTGCACTTTTCATGTCAAAAGATTCTAACGTGCTCCTATATAAGGATCACTTCATCCACCACTGGAAAAAGATCCCTCTCTCTCTCCATCCACCCCTTTTTCCCCCCTACCACACTCATAGACTCATAGACTCATAGGTCAGAAGGGACCAATCTGATCATCTAGTCTGACCTCCTGCACAAGGCAGGCCACAGAACCCCACCCATCCAATTTTATAACAACCCCTATCCCAGGACCGAGTTATTGAAATCCTCAAAATTGGTTTGAAGACCTCAAGCTGCAGAGAAACCACCAGCAAGCGACCCGTGCCCCACACTGCAGGGGAAGGCGAAAAACCTCCAGGGTCCCTGCCAATCCGCCCTGGAGGAAAATTCCTTCCCGACCCCAAATATGGCGATCAGCTAAACCCTGAGCATGTGGGCAAGAGTCACCAGCCAGCACCCAAGAAGGAATTCTCTGCAGTAACTCAGTTCCCATTCCATCCAACATCTCCCCGCAGACCATTGAGCAGACCTATCTGGTGGTAATCCAAGATCAATTGCCCAAATTAACGATCCTATCATAACATCCCCTCCATATACTTATCAAGCTTTGTCTTAAAGCCAGGAAAGTCTTTTGCCCCCACTACTTCCCTCGGAAGGCTGTTCCAGAACTTCACTCCCCTAATGGTTAGAAACCTTCGTCTAATTTCAAGTCTAAACTTCCTAATATCCAGTTTATACCCATTCGTCCTCGTGCCTACATTATTACTAAACTTAAATAATTCCTCTCCCTCCCTAACATTAACCCCCCTGATATATTTATATAGAGCAAGCATATCCCCCCGCAACCTTCTTTTGGCCAGGCTAAACAAGCCAAGCTCTTTGAGTCTCCTTTCATAAGGCAGTTTTTCCATTCCTCGGATCATCCTTGTAGCCCGTCTCTGAACCTATTCCAGTTTGAATTCATCCTTCTTGAACATGGGACACCAGAACTGCACACAGTATTCCAGATGTGGTCTCACCAACACCTTGTATAATGGTACTAACACCTCCTTATCCTTGCAGGAAATACCCCGCCTGATGCATCCCAAAATCGCATTTGCTTTTTTAACAGCCGTATCACATTGGCGACTCATAGTCATCCTGCTATCAACCAGTACCCCAAGGGCCTTCTCCTCCTCCGTCGCTTCCTTTGGAGGCTGGTTCACAGAGCTGGAATTTTCAGAGAGCATTTTTTGTTTCCCCTCCCAGCCTGCTGTTGAAGTGGTTACTGAATCTTTTCCCGAACAGTTAGAGCATGAGTTGTATTTTTTTTCCTTTGTTTTTGTTGATTTGTTATTTAACTCAAAGAGCTATGAACAGTCTGACTAAAAGCCCCCTTTTTTTTAATTGGTCAGGTGTCACTTTATGGCTATGTGTGATGTCCTAATTCTACAATTTCTCCAGTTTGTCCATAAAGTTTTCCAGAAAAAATTAGTCGAGATCTGATTTTTTTTTAAAAACAAAACACTCCCCCACAACCATTAAAACAGCAAAACCCCTCTCAGGCTACCTTTATACAGGGCTGAAAGCAAGAAAAGGTGCAAACTTGATTCTTCATCTTCCCTTGAGAGTCAGTTTTAAGCTATACTTGTCATCTGTTTTCCACTTAACGTATGGAGGCTCCATCAATATGAGAGAGTTTGCATCAGTTTGACCTCTCCCTGCCCCATTTCCACAGCAGCTTTAGTGAGTTCAAGAAGCAATGCAGAGTAATTAGAGTTGGGATCAACAGTAGCCTTAATAGTGTTTGAATCTTTGCTGTTTCCCACAGTATGTGGGACTGGCTCAGCATCAAAGAGGAAATTTAAATATTTTTTTCTTTCATCCTTTGGTAAGGAACTCCTTGTGTTATCTCACAGATTCCATTTCTTGTTGCAATCTGATGGATTGTTTTTTGCCCCTCAGGAAATGAGAGAGGAGAAGAAAAATTGCTTGGAAAGTCAAAAACTGTTTCTGTTTTCCAGAATACAGAGAGACTAGTGAAAAGGTGCACAGCTCTTCATTTCCGCAGTACAAGCTGTGACGTGGCTTATAAAAACAGCCATACTGGATCAGATAAATGGTCCATCCAGCCCAGTATCCTTTCTTCTGACAGTGGCCAATGCCAGATGTGTCAGAGGGAGTGAATAGAACAGGGAAGTTATCAAGTGATCCATCCCACTTTTTGTCCACTCCTAGCTTCTGGCATTAGAAGCTCATCCAGAGCATGGGGTTGCATCCCTGGTCATCTTGTCTAATAGCAGTTGATGGACCTGTCCTCCATGAAATTATGAAATTCTCTCTTGAACCCAATTTTACTTTTTGCCTTCACAACATCCCCTGGAGGCAATTTCCACAGGCTGTTTGTGGGTATTGTGAAGTAGTCCTTCATGTTTTGTTTTAAACTGCTTCCTATCAGGAGCGGCTTTAGGGTTTTTGGCACCCTAGGCGGGATTCCTTCCGCACTCGTGGACTTCGGGGCACTTTAGTGGCGGGTCCCAGAGCGAGTGAAGGACCTGCCGCAGAATTGCCGCCGAAGACTGGGAGTGTGGAAGGCCCCCGTGCCGCCAAATTGCTGCCAAGGGTGGCAAAATGCAGCCCCCCCCCCCGCCAAATCCTGGCACCCTAGGCGACAGCCTAGGTCGCCTAAATGGAAGCGCCGGCCCTGCTGCCTATTAATTCCATTGGGTGACCCCTTTTTCTTGTGTTATGTGAAGGGGTAAATAACACTTTCACTTTCTCCACACCATTCATGATTTTATAGATCTCTATCATATCTCTCTCTTAGTGGTCATCTCTTTTCCAAACTGAGCAGTGCCAGTCTTTTTATAATCTCTCGTATGGAAGCTGTTCCATATTTCTAATCACTTTTGGTTGCCCTTCTCCACACCTTTTCCAGTTCTAATACACCTCTACCCTGATTTAACGCTGTCTTCGGGAGCCAAAATATCTTACCGCGTTATATGTGAAACTGTGTTATATTGAACTTGCTTTGATCCACCGGAGTGCGCAGCGCCCCCCCCCCCCGGCACGCTAATTTATCGTATTATATCCGAATTCGTGTTATATCGGGGTAGAGGGGTATATTTTTTGAGATGGGGCGACCAGAACTGCTCACGGTTAATCACTTGCACTGTAGAATCATGCTCTACATTTCTTTCAAAAGAATGTTATTGCACATGTAAGGTGCTGGATTCACAGTGTGGTGCAGCTCCTGGCCGGAGCGGGGCCGAGCCACGTGGCTGGCTTAAAATGGCTCGTGGGCTGGATGCGGCCCGAGGGCTGTAGCTTGCCCACCCCTGCCCTAGAAAGTAGTTTCTCTAGCAACTGTTTAAACAGAAGGCTGTTGACTTTGCCACTGAGAGCAGTGCCTCTTGTAATCTGCATTGGCGTCTAACTTCGAAGCTGGTATATGGACCTTTTGGGAGCCGTCAGTTGTTCACAGTAAATCTAGTAGCTGGGCATATCCCGTTGGGACATCTTTAGAAAGCTTATAAATGAAAAATATGAAGGTTTTCTGACAGACTTTCAAGTTGTTGCAGATAATGAAACAGATGCTTGCAGCATATTGTGGTTTTCAGAGTCTAACCACAAAAGAAAAGAAAAAAAGAAAATTCTCCTTCATGAATAATTCACAGACCATGTTCTGTTAAGATTAGCGCCTCTAACTGGGTGTATGTTGACTAGTGCTTTTCGTTTCCTGTAAATTCTGTGTGTGTGGAATGTGTGAATCACACATAGTGAGTATCAGATGCTAATTTCTCATTAACAGCAGAAACCTCTTATCTCACTTTGGGCTCAGAACCAGGTGCACCTTTAAGGAGAGGGAAGAATTCAAAGCAAAATTATGGGCATTTTGTGGGAGCTAACGAGACCTGATAGCTGTAGGAAGCAAGGTGGGACTGATGTATCTCTCTTTATCTTGGGGAACTGCACTGTAGCGGATTATTCTTGAAGCTAAGAGTCAAAAGATCTGGGGCTGCATCCTCTGGTGGGGTAAATTCTATGCTGATTTACACCAGCTGAGAATCTGGGCTCTAGTCCTGGTTTGCACACTGATTTTCTGTGTGGCCTGGGGATATATTCCTGTCTCCTAGTCCTAAATTCAATCTATTAGACCATGTGACCTCTAAGAACCTATCGAGACAACAGTGTAAACTTTTCACTTCATGTTGAAAATGTGCAAGTGCAGCCTTTAATCGTGCAGAAGTGGCTTTTTGACTTCAGTCATCTAGACAGCAGTGGATAGTATTGTATGTGAAAATTGGACCAGGAATTACAGAGAAAATTCATGAAATTTCATTGTGGTTGAAAATGCTTTTTAGGATGAGATTCTAGATCAGAATAGTAGTAATATCTTGCTCTTATCTAGCAATTTTCATCTGTAGAGCTCAAAGCTCTTTACATAGGAGGGATAAGCATCCTTATCTCCATTTTAAAGATGGGGAGACTGAGGTACGGAGAAATGAACTGACTTGCCCAAAATCACCCAGCAGCCAAATCAGGAATAGTCCCAGTCCAGTGCGCTATCCACCAGGTAATGCTGTCTAAAGAAGGACAATTGGATCTGTAGGTTTAAAATTGTTTTGTTTAGCATCTTGTGTATATTCCCAAATGTTTCAGAGTTAAATAGTGGAGAGTTGCAGGAAAAAGGGCTTTAGAGAAATGCTTTCCATCACATGAGAAGGTAATGGACAAGGACGGAAATGTCTCTCCTGGCAGGCAAAGAGAAAAGAAGACCCTGATGAAAAATGGAAATATCAAGGGAAATGGGGGTTAAACTAGTAGGTGAAGTCCAACTTTATACAACTCTTGTGGCCTGCAGCCCCTCTGGTTCTAGTGGTGGTCTCAGATTTCATTAGCTAAGTAGGTTACTTAACAGACTGAGTTGGCACGTGGATGGGAGAAGACCATGAGCAAGCGAGTATTCTGTAGGGAAAGGAAGGTTGGTCTTAAGGTTAAGGCACCGGACTAGGACTCAGGAGATCTGGGTTTGCTTTCTGCCTCTGCTACAGAATCTGTGTGTGACCTGGAGTAAATCACTTAAAATCTTCGTTCCTTTATGTGTAAAAGGAGAATATAATGACTTCCCTTTTGTCTGCTTAGGCTAAGCATTTCAGAGCAGGGACTGCCTCTTACTATGGGTCTATGGTGTATCTAGCACTCTGGGGCCTCCTGGCACAACGTAATGTGAATATGAAATAATAAAATAATGCTGTAGGAAGTGATGATATTTTGGGGGTCTTGAAGAATTGCATGCAGTTTCATTCATGAGTAGATTCTAGGAGGAAGTACTTTGTTATAGAATGCTGGATAAAAGGTACTCTACAAATAGAATGTATTTGTGGTGTTAGCATGAAGGCTGGTAGGAGACTTGCTCATAAAAATGTGAATTCAGCAGGTAGCCTCATTGCACATAATCTTTTTCCATATTCGTAAGCCACACTGTGAGACGAGAGCTCGATCACACTGGATTTTGGTCTGACTCCATATCATAAAGGTATTGAAAACTGCTTACTTAGGCATGGGTTGGCATGCCCCCTAGAGGATGTTCAGTGCAAGATTATTTCCATAAAATTAATGAAAAAACAAAGCAGTTAACCATTGTTTTAGGGCACACAATGAGCTCAGATCGTTTCCAAAAGCCTTGTTTATGAATGAGGGACTCCTATTTTTACAGAGCCAATCCTGCCTTTTATTGCAGCCAAAGAGAAAAGGTTCTTCCTATTTGTTTTTGTTTTGCTCATTCCATTTGGTATGAGAACAGAATCAGGCAAAACAGTAGTTAATCAGCTGTCTGTACCTTGGATCTGTGCCAGGGAGGGGCACTGACAAGACTTAGGATAAGGTTTATTCTGGCTATCAAGTGAAGAACTGGCACGTGAAACCTGTGCTAAGGCGACCTTCTATGACCAAGTTTCTTGGGGTATTTAATGTCTCAGAAGTTACCACTTCGTAAATGTAACGCCTGACGTGAAATTCGAGACAAATGGATTTTAGCTCAATCTTAGTGAGAGAGTTAAGCAAACATATTCAGTAGACCAGAACAGTCAAGTAGATCCACATGTCCCCCATGACACTTCCATTATTCACTTAAATGATTGCCCTTTAATGCTCTCCTCTAAGTCAGCACATTATGGTAAGAATGGGAATGAAAATTGAGTGATGGTTAAATGCTATTTAATCCAAAGCACGCAACAAACCTTACAAATTAGGGGCTAGATTCTATTCTTGCCCATATCCACAAAGCCCCTTGTGTAGTTTGGACTAACCTTGTACATTTTGGTTTTTTAACATACTAGGGCGTAGCTGGGTGGACCAAGTAGTCAAGAGAACTAGTTTTTTATTCCTAGCTCTGGCCATAACTTGCACTGTGACTGTGGGCAAGTCACTTCCCGTCTCTAGGCTGGTGTTTTCCCCATCTGTAAAATGGGGATGATACTGTGACCCTACTTTGTAAACCACTTCTAAGATTTATGGATAAGAACTAGGTGGTGGTAGTGTTGTTAGTGCAAAAGTTTAACACAGCACCCTTATCTGATGCTGTCAGAGTGCTTCCTTAATATAAACTCACAACAACCTTGTGAGGAACTAACATATCAATCCACTTTACAGGTGGGGAAACTGAGTCATAAGGAAGTGAAATGACTTGTTCGCAGCCATATAGTGAATTCGGAGTAGAACCCAGAAGTCGAGATTCCCAGTTGTCTTGTGTATGGACACCATACAACAACTGCTCTGAAAGACCCTTCCATTTGAAAAAGGTAAATTGGATTAGCATTGCTACCAGTTTCTTCAATTTCTGTTTTTCTGGTACATAGCAACTTTCAGAATGGTGAAAAGGTGTTAAGCTCTTGAGTGGAAGGTCTAATCTATTCAAAGTGTTAGGGTGACCAGACAGCAAGTATGAAAAATTGGGACGGAGTGGGAGGTAATAGGAGCCTATATAAGAAAAAGCCCCAAGTATCAGGACTTCCCTATAAAATCGGGACATCTGGTCACCCTACAGAGGGTATATTTGTTTGCAGGGGGAAGATAAACCATGCTAATAGAGTAGATGGGATTTGTAGAATGTTACTGTCTTGCATTACTCCACAGTTCAGATTTGGTGGCTAGGCTGTCACACATTCTCAGTCTGTTGCTTGTCTTTCCCCCAAATTATACTGATGGTTTTTCTTCTAACACCCCCCTCCCAAGTGAGTGAGACACTTGCTATTAGTCTGGGAAAAACATCCTTCTCATACTTCCTATTTTGCACAGTGAAGTAGAAAATGTCTCTTGGTTTCAGATTCTCCTCTGTCATGTTGATTACACCCTTCTGCGAAAAGGATGTGATGATCTTTAGCAGCAGAAAGCTGCGATTTTTTTGCATCTTTCATGTTCTGAAGTAAACATTAGGTGTTCATCATGCAAAGTACTTTCAAACAGAGTTAGGCCCAGTGCAGAATTTTGGTTCTGGATCCAAAGTGCCTAAAAGTTTAGGAATGTTTGGATCCACTTTTAGGGACATAGGAACTGCATCACTCTAAGTTAGGCCAGTGAAACATCTAGTTTAGTCTCAATTGCTGTTCTCATCAGATCAGGTTAGTAATCCATATAGCTCACCAGCTCAGGTCCACCAAGTCCAGCATTCTCTCTCTGACAGTGGCCGGTACCAGCTGTTTCAGAGGAAGGCGGAAGAATACTAATGTGCATATGGCAAAAGTTTCTTCTTAACATCGGACACAGGCATACCAGTGCTTCCTGCTTGAGGACCATCCATAATTTCTAAGCACGTGGGTTCCTAGTTTGCTGTATCTCTCCCCCGTCCCTCTATCTTAGTTTCTTCCTAAGTGGTTCTATTTCTGACTCTCTCTTTTTTGTTGGTATATTTGATGGGTTATGCAGTAGACCTGCCTCATGTAAAAAGTGCTCTTAGGCATCATTTATATGTCCTGCTCAGGCAAGTTAGCTCTCCGTAATCACTGTAATTTTCAAGTCTTAAGTTAAACCTCTAATTAGCTGCATGCCTCTCCAGGGCTTTGGAGAAAGTTTCAGATGGGTTTGAGGTATTTCTGATATGGTACAGAATGAGTTGAATCCTGGAGTTGCCATGGCAATGTCAGGGGGTCATGTTTCTATCAATTTTACCTTAGCCTCTCAGACCCCTGGGGCTAATGTGTCTCAGCTCAATTTTCTCATTAGTTACATGGGAGCATCCATATTGGAAGACAGATTTGGGCAGTACAGGTGTATCTAAACTATGCATATTAGCACACAGAAATAGCTGTTAGAATATCAGTGGAAGTGTAAAGGGAAGGGTCTTTCATCAAGTGTGAGCAAACTACAATTACACTCACTTTGGGGCCAATTTATTCTGCCAGAATGATGTATAGAAGCATTAATATAAATGAGAATCTGGCGCAATGGGTGTAAATTAAATGGAAGCAGCCAAGACTCTGGCCAATGATGCTCAATTCTACTTGAATGTTGCTTTGCTTCATTACTAGCAGAGAGGATGCTCTGAAGAATAAGAGACCATCTCCCATGTACAAAGCAACTGAGAACAGTCCTTTCTGGATGTGCTACATGGCATGTTGGTCCAATGGTTAGAGCTTGATTGAGATGCAAAAGACTGGTGTTTGATTCCCTAGTCCACCACAGACTGCCTGTGTCGCCTGGAGCAAGTCACTTAGTCTGTCTGCCTCAGTTTGCCATCTGTAAAAGAGGGGTATTTTCCTACCTCATGAGGACAACTCAACTCATTGCATAGTTGATTTTCCCCCATTCTTCAAACTGGTGAACTCACAATTTAAAGAGTGTCCCAATGTCAGGATGTGTTCTGTGTTGGCTATTCTTGATTAAAATGGAATATTAGTAATTTTACAATAGAGATACTTACAGTCACAAAAATTGAATCGAGATTGAAATTTCCCCAGCATGCAAATCTGTTTAGATCCTGGGTTTTGGTTGCTTCCATCATAGCTTTGGGAACTGGCTGCAAAGATAAGACTTTTAGCTATGGGACCTCAATCTTCCCCTAGAGTTCAGGGATGTTCCGATTTTGAATTTGGCTTCAGTCCAGCTTTCATCCAGTACCATGCATACTCTCGGTCACTACATAAAAAGGCAAACATTTCTCAGCAATCATTGTCATCAACTTTCAATATTTTCAAAGAAATAGGGTGCATAATTGTGGTTCTAAAGTGGCTTAAGAAAAAACTGAGATGGTCTGTCTTTAAATGAAAATGTAACAGAGGATGTGAAGAAGAGACTGAAAATGAGGTGGTCTACCAAAAGCATTGGATACTGAGGCATATGTCAAAACAAGTGAAATTGAGGAGGAAACTGTTTTGTTGATGCTGCTGTCATAGAAATCCATACAGGAGAGAGGATGTACAACAGTGTGAATGCTCTGGGGTGAGCAAGATAGACTCCGAATTATTAAAACCAAGGTACTGCCAGAGATGGATGTTAAATCTAGGGATGATACCAAACCAAGCCTCCAGAACTACTCCCCTTCAACCTCACATCAAGACCAAGTTTTACGGCTAATTAGTAGTAGGCGTTTTTGCAATACAAATACTACTATGAGCCACAGTTGTGGACCAGAGCCCCATTGTGCTAGGTGCTGTACAAACAGAACAAAAAGATGGTCCCTATCCTAAAGAGCTTACTTATCCCCCTACAGTCTGTGGAGAGAAAATCCTGAATCCAAACGCCCCCTGAGAAGTTGGGAGAAATCAAATCAGGAGTCAAGCTTTGCATCTTTAATTTCTTTAACCCCCTCATAATAAGTGGTAAAGAGGCTTGGTTTCTGTTTCGTGAAATGATGCCCTGTATTCACTGAGTTCTGTTCTTTTAGTAATCATGCCACCTGCTGGGTTTGCTCTTCAGTGCTGATAGAAGAAGTGTTCAGAAGAGAGACAACAGACAGAAATTCAGTTTGGGACTTACGAGCATGGCTGTTATAGGGCCCCATCTTCTTGTGGGGGCTTGTATCCTTTCTTCTTTAGTCAGCCCTCAAATATTCCCTTTATTCAGCAATAGTCAGTTTGCCATTCCAGCCCCATCTTATTCTTCAATATTCATCAGTTCTTGACCATGGTGGAGTTCTAGCTTGTCTGGAAGCTTGTCCTGTGGTTCCCAGGCTGCTCTGTAATTCACTTGTTGCTCTCTCTGTGGTATATAGCTCAAGAGGAGGACCTGGAAGACCAGTGGAGCGTGATTGAGCTCAGGACAGGTAGTGTTGGACTGATGGGAAGGGAATAAGGAAGTTGAGAGAACAGAGAGAAAGGAGGGAAAGCAAAATAATCTCTTCAAACAGGTGAAATATCCTGATCTGAGATAGAACTGAATCTGCATCAGTCAGCTGCTGTCTTTTCTCACCAGAAAGAGCAGCAGTGAAGTGGGTCTGAGGGGTATATTTACAGAGCGATAGATGCAAAGTCCCTTCAATTCCACCTTGTCTGAGTGGCTGGAAACTCCCTAGTTCAGTGGAGTTAACATTCACTTCTAATAGGATAAAGCTTTTATTGGTAGACTCAAAATTCAAGTGTGTAGTTTTAATATCAGAAGTCAGTACTTTTGAATTGTTGGACATTTCTGTCAAATATATGTCAGGGAACCAGACTGCTCATGATTGCTCCTTTACTGAAATTATTTAATAATTTCACTTACTCAATGCCCAGCTCCTGTCCTTTGAAGATTTCAAGTGGTGTGACTACCTCAATCAAGCCTGTGAGTGAAGTCTCACAGCCCTTTCACAGATGGGGTAAGTCTGAAGCACACACAAAGTGGCTTCTTCAGAGTCCTAGCATCAGGGGCCATTCTCTTACCATTGTGCTCACTGACTCTTTGGTATTGGTGAGGGGCCTTTAGAAGATTCAACCCTCTTATTTTCGGCACTGTGCTCTTAAAAGGACGAATGAATTGCAAAAAGCTCATCCAATAATAGATGGATTTGGTACAATGTCCTTTAAAGAGGCTTGGAGCATTTTTGCAAGTGAGGGGGTGGAGAGGAAGCAGAGGTTAAGGCTTGCAGCTTGAACAAAAAGAGCCTCTGTAATTATTTTATATTGTAATACCTTGTGACAGTGATGGGCAGAAGAAAACAATTGCGTTAATTGCTTTTTTGTGTTTTTGTTTCCTAAGCAATTGGAACAAGAATTTTTATAAGAGTGCAAATCCTAACTTGTTCTCATTCTTAATTATTTCTACTATGAAATAATGATTTTTTGATCCTGCCTATTTCATTTCCTGCTAATAATAGTTCTATAAAGGGACGCAGTGTGGCATTGTAGTAGAATATTGGACTGGAAGTCAGGATACCTGGCTTTGCTTTCTGGCTCTGCCACTGGCCTGCTGGATGACCCTGAGGAAGTCATGTCCCTTCCCTCTTCCTCAGTTTCCCCATCTGTAAAATAGGGATAATGATATTGACTTCCCTTTGCAAAGTACTTTGTGATCTTGATATAATGTCCTTTCGTTCCATTGGATGCATTTAAAAAAAGGGTGATGGGGGCTGAGGAAAAAATTCAAGAGCCTTCGGCAAAGGAGAAACAGAAATTTGAATCTGAGATTTGAAATGAGGGACCTTTGCTAAAGCAAGGATATTGAAAGGCATTCTAGATACCAAAAAGTATAGAGAAGGCTCTTTTGCTGACTTAATTAAGACTGCATGATCCCATACTGTCATGCGATTGTTGTGACTACTTATTTGCATTGTGGTGGCATCTGCAGGCCAACATCAAGGTTCCCAGCTGACCTGTGCACACTAGAGCTGGTTGGGAGTTTTCAGATGGAAAGCATTTTGTCATAAAATGCAGATTTGAACCCCAAATGTTTCATAGAAACATCTTGGGACTGACCAACTTTTGTTGAATCACAGGCAGGTTTCTGGTGGAATTCTTCTTGTCAGGCGTTCTCTGTGGAACCCTGCCTGCTTTGTTGGTGGGCAGCTGGGAAGCTCAGGAGGTCTGCAGCTCTGGGGTCACCCACTTTGCATGCTGCCCAGGGTTGGGTACCCAGGAGCTTCCAGGGTCAGTGCCGTCATATTGGTGTCTCCAAAATGAAAATGTCTTGGAATTTCTGGTTCACAGACTGTTTGGAAATGTCAGAATTTCCCTCAAAACAGAAATCCTGAATTTCAGCCGCCTCTAGTGCGCGCACACAAAAAAGGAGGGCTTCTGCTTGAAAGAGCCTACAGTCAGAGTCTAAGATGAGAGGCAGGAGGAAGTGGCTTCCACAAACAGACTTGGGGGAGCACATAGAAACAGTACAACATTTATGATTGGTATAGTAAGTAGCAGTTGCAGTGCGCTAAGGGTACCATTTTCAAAAGTACTTAAATAATGTAGGCTCCTAAGCCCCATTTTTGTAAGAGCCTAGGGGCCACTGAATCTGGCTGGGGCTGGTACCAACAGTAGAGAAGCTGCAGGAGCGTGGGCTTCAGCGCAGGCTATATATGCCTACTAGGGACCCTGGGTAATTCCTTAGGTGGCTATCCCACACAAATCCATGCAGCCATGGCATCGCTGATATTGATACCCAAGCTAGCTCCGGTGTGTCAATGTGTGTTACAATCAGCTCTCCATCCCTGATTGCGGTGGAGATGTACTTTTGGTCACTTAGGTGCTTTTAACTGCATTTAAGCACCAAGAACATGCTCAGTTGTAGAAGACACAAAATGAAGATGGTCTTTGCCCTGAAGAGCTGACAGTCCAAAAAAAAACCACACGTTTTTAATATTTTCTGTGGAATGATGCATTTTGTGCATTCACTAAATTTCCTAACAATTAAACTGTGTGGTGAACAAGAGACTTCATTTCAGCTGTAACTCTGTCTGTTTAATTTTCTAACCGTTTCCATAGACTCAATAAGATCTTATCCATGTTTCAGAGGACATCAGTGATTCCCTTCAGAAGGCAGGAAATAAGCAGAGGCCAAAATATTAAAGCTGCCACTGGAAAGCAATTTTGAATGGCTTAAATCTTCACAGCCTCATCTGCTACAAAGGAAAAAAGGATTTCAGTAAAGGCCAAGGTCTGAAGAGTTGCCAGGTGTCCAGTTTTCAACCGAATACCAGGTCGAAAAGGGACCCTCCTCTGCCTAGTGAAAATGAGTGAGCGATGGTGGGGTAGGGCCTTGGAGAAGGGGCGGGGCAAGAGTGTTTGTCTTTGTTTTGTCAGAAAGTGTCTGCTCCCTTTTCCCTCTGGAGGGCTGTCCTTCAGGTTGGAGGAGCCATGAGGAAAACCTGCATGGCCACTTATGCTGCTGTACCAGCTTTGTGGATAGGCCTGTTAGGGTACATCTACACTATGGGATTATTCCAATTTTACATAAACCGGTTTTGTAAAACAGATTGTATAAAGTCGAGTGCACGCGGCCACACTAAGCACATGAATTTGGTGGTGTGCGTATCGAGGCTAGCGTCGATATCTGGAGTGTTGCACTGTGGGCAGCTATCCCGTAGCTATCCCATAGTGTTCCCGCAGTTTCCCCCGCCCCTTGGAATTCTGGGTTGAGATCCCAGTGCCTGATGGTGCAAAAACAGTGTCGCGGGTGATTCTGGGTAAATGTCGTCACTCATTCCTTCCTCTGTGAAAGCAACAGCAGACAATCATTTCGCACTCTTTTTCCCTGGGCATGGCATGGCAAGCATGGAGCCCGTTTTGCCTTTTGTCACTGTCACCATATGTGTACTGGATGCCGCTGACAGAGGCGGTACTGCAGCGCTACACAGCAGCATTCATTTGCCTTTGCAAGATAGCAGACACAGTTATCAGTTGTTCTGTACCATCTGCCATGCCATTGTAAATTGGTGATGAGATGATGGTTATCAGTCATTCTGTACCGTCTGCTGGGGTCATGGATGCTCCTGGCTGAGGTCAGCCGGGGGTCATTCCCTCCTTTATGTTGTATCTAAAAACAGTATCAGTCCTGCCTAGAATATGGGCAAGTGTGCTAGAGAACCAGTGTACTAGAGAGCACAGCCGCTCCGTGTCAGATCTTGCAGAAATGATGAGCTGCATGCCATTCTAGGGGGTGCCCCTGCAACAACCCCACCCATTGCTTCCCTGCTT
This sequence comes from Gopherus evgoodei, assembly GCF_007399415.2. NCBI lineage: Eukaryota > Metazoa > Chordata > Testudines > Testudinidae > Gopherus > Gopherus evgoodei. Next base: position 13,191,628 of record NC_044340.1, on the reverse strand, counting down.
CCCCAACCCTCCTTGGCTACCATTGCAGTGTCCCCCCATTTCTGTGATGAAGTAATAAAGAATGCAAGAATAAGAAACACTGACTTGTTAGTGAGATAAAATGAGGGGGAAGCAGCCTCCAGCTGCTATTAGTCCAGGCAGAGATTAAACGGTGCAGGGGAGAGGAGCCCAGCATCCTGCTGCTATGATAGTCCAGGCAGTACAGAATCTTTTCTTTAGACATGAAAGGAAGCGGCTGATGGAGCTCAGCCCCCAGTTGCTATAATGAAGACGGTTACCAGCCGTTCTGTACCATCTACTGGGAATGAGCAGGAGTCATTCCTATTTTTACCCAGGCGTCCCTGGCCGCCCTCACCTGAGGCCAGCCAGGAGCACTCACGGGCTGATGATGATGGATAGCAGTCATATTGTACCGTCTGCCACCGAGGAGGGGAGGGGAGAGGATGCTGCTGTTCAGTGCCGCAGTATCACGTCTACCAGCAGCATGCAGTAGACATAGGGTGACATACAAAAAAGTCAAGAAACGATTTTTTTCCCTTTTCTTTCACTGGGGTAGAGGGGGGATAAATTGATGAGCTATACCCTGAACCACCCCGGACAATGTGTTTGACCCTACAAGCATTTGGAGCTCAGCCAAAAATGCAAATGCTTTTCAGAGACTGCTGGGACTGTGGGATAGCTGGAGTCCTCAGTACCCCGTTCCTCCATGAGCGTCCATTTGATTCTTTGGCTTTCTGTTATGCTTGTCACACAGCACTGTGCTGAGTCCCTGCTGTGGCCTCTGTCTGGAGATTTTTTCAAATGCTTTGGCATTTCGTCTTCTGGAACGGAGCTCTGATAGAACAGATTTGCCTCCCCATACAGCGATCAGATCCAGTATCTCCCGTATGGTCCATGCTGGAGCTCGTTTTGGATTTGGGACTGCATCGCCACCCGTGCTGATCAAAGCTGCACGCTGGGCAAACAGGAAATGAAATTCAAAAGTTCACGGGGCTTTTCCTGTCCACCTGACCAGTGCATCTGAGTTCAGATTGCTGTCTAGAGCGATCACAGTGGTGCACTGTGGGATACTGCCCGGAGGCCAATACCGTCAATTTGCGGCCACACTAACCCTAATCCGATATGGTAATACCGATTTCAGTGCTACTCCTCTCGCTGGGGAGGAGTACAGAAACCGGTTTAAAGAGCCCTTTATATCGATATTAAGAGCTGAAGATGTGCTATGTGCCAGAAGATGGAGCTATTGCTGAGCATTCAGGATAAAAAGCACTTGCTTTCCCCATTATTGTGGAACCTACTGAATGCACCCTGGTAATAAGGAGTTTGGATGCAGTTACAAGGGCGAAAGGGGTGAGCAGGCAGGACCAGTTGCTCCTTTATTCCCTCATGTCCTTCACCTCAATTAGTGTATTTAATGGCTAAGATAATGCTAAGCGGGGTCTCCAGTTGCCATCGCGGCAAAGAGGACTTTATTTCCAGGCAAACCAAACTGACACTGATACAGTAGTCTTGGTGGGAGCTCGCATCTCTCCTGATTGGGAAGAGGCCAGTGTGAATCACCTGTTGGATGAATATTGTATGATGTTGGGGCAGCACAAAGGGGGGATGCACCTGCTTTGGTTATGATCTGGCAACAGTTTGTCAAAATCTATCCGTTCAAGTCCAAGTGGATTATAATTTAAAAAGTGACTCCCCCAAAATCTTACTTCCACCCCCAATTCCTTGATCTTTCTTGTCCAGTCGCTTCAAATGGACTCTCCTTCCTATCACAGATCCCACCTAGGATGATGATTTTAATCAGCTCTCACAAGCTAAAGAGGGTCACTTCAGGTCAATACTTTCACAGATGAACTCTGGCCAAAATCTGCGGTACTACAGAAGTAATGACTCCCTCCCTCTGAGTCAGAACTGAACTTTGGTTCTGAGTGGTACAGTCAGGGAGGAGTTTGTTTAAATCTCCTACTGCTTCCCAGGGCTGATTCTTACCTTGCACCCTGGCAGATACCACCTGCCTCATCCTTGCTAATCCTTCTGGCAGAGAACTGGTTTATCTGGGCAGCTTCCTCTGGTCTGGACCCGCTGGATCCCCTTCGCTGTGACTGTGTCCCACCAGGTGCAGACTTCTGTTGCTGCTGCTGTTAGCTTGCCGATAGGCTGGCTCTGGGGAGATGATTGCTTCCTTTTTTAGCCCTACAGTGTTGGTCCATTGCATACACCCTATTATGCCTTAAAGGGAGTGAACCATTTGGCAGGTACACTGCAAAAACATGGATGTATATTTCGGGGGCGTGTGTGTATGTGTGTGTGTGTGTGTGTGTGTGTGTATATATATATATATAAATAAAATAAAATCACTTTTCAGCAGTCAGTGAACATTTGTTCTTTATGGAAGGAATGCTTATGTAAATAGAGAAGACAACTGCTTGAACTTTCAAAAGAAAGTGCTAGCTCTGTCGTTTGTTAGTACCTGTCCCTATTATTTTTTTCCACTGACAGAAAACTATTGGATGCCAGCAGAATCCATAAAAGGCTCCAGAAATGGTGCAATTAGCAGGATTTCATGCTATCATTTTCCTTTCAGATGAAATCTCTTTTTTTGTATAAAATTTATGCTGGGTAGGCTGGTATTTAACATATGAGGAAAGAAAAGCCACGCTGGAAGGTGCTTATTAAATGATGCTAATTAAAATCTCATCTCCATGTGTCGTCTATGCTCTTCTTTAGGACAAGGCCCTCTGTATATTGAAAATGAGTGCATGCAAATAAATGAATTGATGTATGCAAATATCTCCTTGTTATTGCTTTATGGAGAAAGTTTTAGAGGCATGTTAGTTTTAGGCCTTCAAAGCACATGTTTAAGTGCAAGAAGGTGCATGCAAGGGACATGGATACTGGTATGTGTGCAAGAAGCACAATTACGGATTTGCATGAGTTGGGGAGTAATTGCAAATCAATGTATCTGGCAATGTGTGTGAGGTGTAGCATAGATTGTGGGAAAGGCACCACTGAATTTGTGTGAAAGGGGAATATGGGTGGGTTTGAAATGTGAAGAGTGTGGATTTTTGTGCTAGAGAAGCATGGGTATGGATGTGCGCACAGAGGACATGGGCAAGGACTTCCTGGGAGCGGGGAGGGAGGTGTATCACTGCACAAACAAGATCTTGGTGTGAGAAGAAGTGATGATGATCACTTCATATGTGTCTACATATGTGTGCCTTATTGAACAATCAGAAATAGCTTTGTAGCTCTGAATGTGGTGGTGTCTACAGAGCTAGTCAGTTTCCTAACCAGCTCCCCCTTCTCACCAGTGACTGCCGGGATTTCAGTTTTTCAGAAGTAGGGAGTGAATGTACGGTTTAGTGCCTGAAGCGGAGGAATGGTAGGCCAGTTGGCTGAGCTCTGCTCCTCATTCCGCCACTGTGACTCACTGTGTGAACTTAAGGAAGAAGTCACTTAGAGCTCAAGTTTCAAAAATGACCTCTGAGTTGGGGTCTCTTTGTTTGGGGGTTGCTTGGATAGGAATATTTTAATAAAGCAGCTACAAAAATAAATAATTTTATTTGTATAGCAGTAGCACCAAAGAGCCCCATTCATGGACCAGGATCTCATTGTGCTAGGTGCTGTACAAACACAGAACAAAAGATGGGGTCCCCCCCACAAAGGGTTTAAAATCTACACAGTAACAAACTTTATAATAATGGTACAGTAAGACAGCCAACTGCTGGAGTGTTGTGAGGAACTCAGACCCTGCCACATCCTGCTCATCACAGCTCTGTGGTGGACCTTTGGGTGGAATTGCCAGGTTTAGAGAGAGAGAAGGGTTGAGATGGAGTGTTGGTGTTCCACCAAGTTTTGAGTGAAACACCTTCCCCCCCCACCCCCCCAGAAAAGGAAAGTGTAACCGAACCCATCACAGAGACCCCCTTGGGACCGTTACCTGACATGCTGGAATTACCTCTGAGCCTGTTTTCTCTGCCAGCTTGGGACTCTGGAACCCTGCCTTGTTGAGCCAGATATGCTAGTCTGCTGCAACACAGACCTAGGTCTAGTCCACACCCTCAAAGCTGCAGACTTGAACTAAAAACTGCTCATCAGGTTACCTGTTTCCAGCACTCAGACACCCAGCTCCCAATGTGAGCCAAACCCCAAATAAATCCATTTTACTCTGTTTAAAGTATATACAGGTTAAATTTATAAATTGTCTTCCCTCTATAACACTGAGAGAGAGAGATATGCACAGCTGTTTGCTTCTCCAGGTACTAATCACTTACTCTGGGTTTATTAATAAACAAACGTGATTTTATTAAGTATGCAAAATAGCATTTAAGTGCTTTCAAGTAAGAATAGAGCAAAGTAAGTTACTAAGCAAAAATATGCAAGTCTAAGCCTAATACATTAAGAAACTGATTAGAACATCTTTGAGGGCGAGATATTGCCTCTAATCTTCTTTCACAAACTAGACTCCTTCCTAGTGTGGGCCCAGTCCTTTCCTCTGGTGCAGTCTGTTAGATCCAGCAAACCATCTCAGGTGGTAAGCAGGCGTTTTCTCATGACTGGCAGCCCCCTTTGTCCTGCTCCACCCCCTTCTATATCTTTGGCATAAGCCGGGAATCTTTTGTCTGTGCTTGTCTCCACCCCCACCTCATCAATGGAAAAGTACAAGGATTAAGATGGGTTCCGGTATCCTGTGACATGGTCACACATCATTGTGAGACTCCTAGTCTCCATTCTTCCTAGGTTGGCCTACTCATATACAAGAAGGCTTTCAAGTAACTAAGGCCACTTACAACTGATTGTTTCTGGAGCACCCTTAATGGCTTCCACTTAATATGTTTACATCAGTCATACAAGTTGATCTTACTCTCCTCACTCCAGATCTAGAAATAATACATGCAAACAAATAGGATGAACACACTTAGTAAATTACAAGCCTCCTGATGACACCATACAAAGGGTATTTAGCGTAAAGCATATTTCAGTTGTCATATTCATAAGCATATTTCCATAAAGCATATGGAGTGCAATGTTACAGAAAGTTCCATTGTATTTATAGTGAAGGGCTACTGTACTGTCCACTGTGGCTTCTGAATGCTAGCTGAGCCCCCCGACTCCAGAGGAAGTCAGTGCGGGAGCTTTAGGTGCTCAGCACCTCTGAAAATCAGTGTCTCAATTTGGGCTCTCAAAATTAAGAGGCTCCGATAGAAATGTTGGCCTTCTTTGATTCGGTTTCTCTACCTAAGTCAAAGGGGTGCAGTTAGGCTATAACTGAAGATTGCAATGTACTTTGACAACTTCAGTTGAAAGATGCTGTGGAAGTGCAAATTGGTCATTTTTATTTATAAAGATATTTATAAAGACGTAGACCATAGACAGGATGTGAAAGACTTTGCCCAGAAATGCATGCTTGTATAGTACTCAGAGATGTTATTTATAGCACCATGATTGCATATGTCATGTGGGTTAGTGTCTCTCTTGTTGGATTTATAATCTCTTCTCCTCTGTTCTACCAGCTTCACTCTGGTGCTTAGTTCTGACTTCCTAGCCCTGTGTCTTCTCTGCTCAGCTGGCATCCCTGGAGACTAGAGGATTTGTAGTAATCTTTGCTCTGCTTTTCCTGAGCTTTTCAAGTGTGTAGTAATTTAAACCAACTTTCCAAAATGTTTTGATTTGAATACTTGCACAAGGTGCTCTTGATAGAGATGAAACCACAATTAATGAGTGCTCCTATGGAGGTACACCATGTACATTTTGCAAGAGAACAGAGAGCTGTACTGCCTCTGTGGATAGAGGGGCTAAAGCCCTGACCCAATGCCCATTGAAGTCAATGGGAGTCTTTTTTTTTTTTTTTTTTTTTGGCTTTATGAAAGTGGAGGAGGGTAGTGGTCAGTGCAAAAAGGGAGAGAAATAATGATTACCTTCCATTTCCACTGAGTCTTGCATTCAGCAGCAACCCCCTAGCACTGAATAGCCTGAGTTAAAATACAGGAGTGTAGGAATTGCTTTGCCCACAACTGAATTGCAGCTATCTTTGGGGTGCGATGTGGTAGCTGCATAGCTGCCCACAGGTACACCACACAACAGTTCAGAACAGGTTTGTTTCCCCGAGGCATTACTAGCATTACTAGCACCCACATCCCTCATTTTAAACTTGCAGGGGTCTTCCACTCAAGCCTTGATGGGTTAAATATTCCAAAAAAGAGCTTGATGCACGCTTGTGACAGCAGATAGTGCACTTCTCACTGTCTTGTGGATCAAGAGACCCTACCTTTCTCCGTCCTTGTCTCCCAGTCTTGGGCACTGGGGTATGTTGGCTTCATTAGAAGGGGTTTTCTTTCGGCACAGGTATATATTAACAAGTCTGGGGTTTGTTGCACCAGAAGTGTATTGAATCCAAAAGCATAATGCCCCAACAAGGCAAGATTATTGGGGCAAAGACAAGACACAGCTGAGAGTCTGGATAACAATAGCAAAGAAAGATCATCTAGGGGTAATTGGTACAAACCCTTTCTCTTCCTGAAAGACTGACACCCGCACCCTCTGCTGCAAGTGGGGATGGCTTGACCCAAGATTCTTGTGCTGTGAACCGTGGTTTTATTCGACCATCTCCAGGAGCCAGTGACCATAACCCTTAAAGAGCCAAAATAAGCATCATCCTGATAAATCCTGCTACATCATACTCTTAAGCTGGAAGCTCAGGGTTTCTTGCAACAGTGTTTCTCACAACAGTGTTTCTCAACCTTTTTAACATCAGGTACCAGCTTGCTGCCTTCCTAAATTGTCGGGGAAATCTCAGGGACCGGCAAGGAGGCTGCCACAGACCAGGGCCAGTCCATGGCGTGGTCGTTGAGAAACACTGGCCTACGAGATTTTGTTTGGCTACTAGAGTTCAGTTGAGTGGCTGTTGCCTCTGATTCACTTTTATACCTAGGGCAGGGGTCAGCAACCTTTCAGAAGTGGTGTGCTGAGTCTTCATTTATTCATTCTAGTTTAAGGTTTCACGTGCCAGTAATACATTTTTGCATTTTTAGAAGGTCTCTTTCTATAAGTCTATACTATATAACTAAACTATTGTATGTAAAGTAAATAAGGTTTTTAAAGTGTTTAAGGAGCTTAATTTAAAATTAAATTAAAATGCAGAGCCCCCCAGGCCAGTGGCTAGGACCAGGGCAGTGTGAGTGCCAATGAAAACCAGCTCTCGTGCTGCCTTTGGTGCAAGTGCCACGGGTTGCCTACCCTTGCTGTAGGGATTGGTCATGCAGACACCAACAGGCTGGCTGCATCCAGACAGCGCTCTCAACACAGCTAGGACAAAAATGAGTCACAGCAAGGAGTGCCACAGCAGGGCAAATTTCTGTCCCAGTAGTTGGAGATGTCTCTGCAGGGTACACAGCCCATGGAACTCTACAGCTTTAATGGTACTTTAACAAGGTCATTTCCTAAGGTTAAGATACCATCTGGCCCAAATGTGCCTCTTTGCTCTATTTATGGAATGTGAAAATATGATTGAAATGATGGGTTAATAAAAACGAACACAAAATCCTGGAATATCTTGTTTGGGTGTGATGGCTCCTATACATTGAAATAGAAGCAAGAACCACCCACCTACTCTTTGATTCTGGGCTTCGTGCTGAGACACCATGTGGACAATGACTGCAGTGAAATTTTTTCTTCCTTTGCTCAGCAGTCCAGGATATGGGGTATCCCATGAAACCACTGCACTTTATACCCCACTGACTGTCTGGAACCAGAGGTTCAGTTCCTCCAAACGTGGATTCACCAATTTTCCATACAATTTCTTTTTAACCAGGATCTTGAAATTAAAAGTTCTGTCTACACTGCATGGAAGATCCAATGTTCATAAGCTACAGGTCTTTTGCCTGGTATCTTTGGCTGCACTCTTTCTTACCTCTGCTCTGCATTATGCTGATTATCAGTTTGCTCGTGACATCACTCCGGAGATGGCAGTCTTTCCCTGGTAAAGTGGTTCCATGTGCATGTGTGAAAGAATTTTGGGGGATCTTCAAGGATGAAAGTCACACTGAAGGAAAAAAAAAAAAAAAAAAGTAAGATCGGTGGCTAGAAAGGGGAACTCCCAGGAATGCTGCCACTGCACTCAAGCGTTACACGGAGGACGTGTGTCAGCCTCGGGAATCGGAATACCGAAGTTGCACTTCCTGCGTGGGAGAGGAGAAGTGGGTGTGTCTGCCAGAATACTCCAGGGTCTGCAGTCACAGCCCTTCCTCGGAGGGCAGGAGATTTTTCTCTAAAGGCCAATTTTTCTTGCAAATGAATATCTGCCTCCTGTTATTTTTTAGCAAGAGGCTAATTTATGTATTTCAGCCTTTCAGTGGTTGTTACTGAATGAACTTTTCTAATCCATTCCCCTTCCCTCCCCTACTCCAAGAGATAAATTTACCACTACCTTGTGGGCTGTTTGTATAAGCTTACTTATAATGTGACTTGATCCTCAGAGCTCTGGTCGTCTCTTTCTAGAGATGAAAATAGTGAATAAACAGAAATTCAGTAAAAGAGAGGACCTCTCCCCAGCGGGTTGCAGAAAGATATTTAATAAAAGTGTGCGGCCACAAAAATTGACTCCAAGTCACTTGATGATGATAGCGTTTCCTGCCAGGAGAGCTCTTGTGTAGAAGAATCAACATGGAGTGAAAATGAGAAGCAAGGGTTTTGTGGAACAGTTCTCATTCATTGGATCAGCCTGTGTATTAGAGGGAGGTCTGCAGTTCTCTGACAGTCATTTCCTATGAGACTTAAAAATGAGGCCTCGATGAACTGTTGAAATTAAAAATCCCATGTCTGATTTTCAATCCAACTCCCACTTTAAGCTCCTTACACTGCCAGAACATTGTAAAAAGGACAAGGCTGAGTAAATAATGGATTTTATTTTATTTTTTTGATTCAGTGGCAGAACCAAAAAAATCTGATTTTTTTTTTTTAATTTTTTTTTTTTGTGCTTTGGGTCAACTCAAACCAGCAATTTTTGTTTTTGCTGCTAAAATAAACCACAACAAAAAATAATTTCAGGTCCAAATGTTCTCTGTAACAAAAATTGTTGATGTTTTGTTTTCATTTTATTTAATTTTAAAGGTATTTTTACTGTTAGTTTGTTAAATAAATCCAACTAAATTCCTAAATGAAAAGTCCAAACTCTTTCATTTGGAAAATATTGACCAAAATAATTTCACTGTTTAAAAAAACAAACAAGTATTTTTCTTTTTTTTAACTGAAACAATTTGCCACATTTGAACTGAATTCACAATTCATTCTTGCTGACCAGAAGCTGCATTTTTCAGCGAATAAACAATTACTGTGAAAAATTTTTGCGCAACTTTAAAAAGGGGCATTAGTATAAATGGGAATTGGTTCTTCCCATGTTGCTTCTTACAACAGGTACTTTGGGAATCTTGGATAACTCGCATGGTGGTTGCTGCATTTTGTCTTCTGCCTGCAGTTTGTTTGTTCATGAATATTGTGGTCCCCGTTCAGGGATCAGTGCCCCATTATGCTGAACATTGTATAAACACAGAGTAAAAGATAGTTTCTATCCAAGGAGAATTTACAATCCAGTTACAGTAGGGGTGTGTGTGTATATATAGGTGAACATTGCGATGGTCGGGAAATTGATAATGGTAAAATAGAGATATTTGCATAAAATTATTCTCAGGTAGATAGATTAATGCTGAGTTTCTCCCCAAAGGTGGCTTCTTTATAATGTTTCTTCATGTGATATAGTGTATTATTTTTGTAAAATGCTTATGTAGACCCTCTCTAAATGCTCACTTTTGGTATGTACATACCAAGCTGCAGTTACCTGATTCTTAACATTAAAATAAAAAAGCCACTTAACATCTGCTTTTTGCCCTTTACATGCTGGAGGCCTAGCATGGAGTCAGTTTTTTCCCCGCTAAGGTACTTCCAGGCTCATTAGAACACAGTGGAACAGTTTTTCCAGTGGAACAGAAATGAATTGTGAAATGATCCACCACTCACTCAGGAGGGCTCTTCATCAGAGAGGAAGGGAGAAGCCCACTAGCCATACAGAAAGGAATCATCAGCCGTCAGGGCTCTCTGCATTGTGGGTGGTGGGCTGATTGGGCTCTGTCATGTGACATTTACCCCCCTCCCTTTGGGCATTCAAGTAAATCCAGTCCCCAGTCCAATGAAATGAACCAAAGCATGATGGCTTCAGCCTGCATGTGTAATTGAGAAGATGAGATGAGACAGAGAGGAGCAAACCAGTTCAGAGAATATAAGAACAGGAATTGAACCTTGGTCCTGAATTTGGATGTGCAGCTTTGGTCAGAGGTTTTCAAGAGTTGGGTTAACTACCTCGTACAAAGAATGAGGAGTACGCGTGGCACCTTAGAGACTAACACATTTATTTCAGCATAAGCTTTCGTGGGCTTAAAACCCACTTCATCGGACACATGCAGTGGAAAATATAGTAGGAAGATGGCTATTATGAGCAGGGGAAAAAATATAATCAGGATGGCTCATTTCCAACAGTTGACAAAGTGTGAGTAACAACGGGGTGGGCGGATATTAGCATGGGGAAATAGTTCTTACTTTGTATAATGACCCATCCTCTCCCAGTCTTTATTCAAGCCTAATTTAATGGTGTGTAGTTTGCAAATTAATTCCAATTCTGCAGTTTCTCCTTAGTCTGTTTTTGAAGTTTTTTTGTTGGAGTATGGCGACTTCGAGATATGTAATTGAGTGACCAGGGGGTTGAAAATGGGCTATCCTGATTATCACTACAAAAGTGTTTTTTCCTCCTGCTGATAATAGCTCACCTTAGTTAATCTCGTTAAGTTGGCATGGCAGCACCCATTTTTTTTCACGTTCTCTGTGTGTGTATATAATCTTCCTACTGTAGTTTCCACTGCATGCATCTGATGAAGTGAGTTTTAACCCATGAAAGCTTATGCACAAATAAATGTTAGTCTCTAAAGTGCCACATGTACTCCTTGTTCTTTTTGCTGATACAGACTAACACAGCTACCACTCTCAAACCTACCCCTGTAAAGTTATTTTCCATTTCCACTACAGCTTCCTGGCTGCCCAGTTCCATCTGAGAATGGGAGGGTCAGAGCACTATAATGGAAGCAGCTTGTGCCAGACTTCCTGCCCAACTAGAAATGGGAAATGCCAGGAATCCCATGAAAGAATCTCTGTCTCCTGATTCCCCCTGAATTTTCTCCTTTACTGTCTGCATGCTGTTTTCTGAGGCCACATGTCTCTAGGACTGCCTTGAGCAGAAGATGTATGTAGTTTCTTATGGAGTTGTCCATGCTGTTGCTTGAGTCAGCAGTAATCAAAGAGATACACCTCTGAGGCAAATCCCCAGATCCAAACACCTCAAATTTTACCATTAGGGTCCAGCTTTTGTAGCTTGAGCCTCCCTCTCTAGTGGTAGGCAAGTCACTAAACATCAGACACAAGTAAAGAGCCTATTGTAGCATCCTTATCTCTCTGAGTCCCTGCCAAAATGAGAGGAGGGTAGGGGTTAACCTAGACCAGGTGACTGCAGGCCACCAGCGTGCCGCAGAGCAGAATGGTTCTTCACTATAAATGTTTACCAGTGGGAGGCAGTGTATCCAAGACTTCCATTTCACTAGTTTTCCCTCCTTCCAATCTCTGCTTGTTCGTGTATGTGCTGCTGAGAAGCCTGCTGTGTGAGCTGTGTCCCTGAGGTGTACACTAACCTCCTGCTCCTCTGCTGTCCCATGCCTCATGAGGGTAGCTTACTCCTAAATCAGAAATTTTTGCTTGCATGGTGATGGCATCTTGCATGCACTTTTGCGTGGGTGGAAATGAAGCAGTGAAGCATCACTCTGAGGCTGTGATTCTCCACAGTGTCCAACCACAGCTTGGGTATAAGAGGAAAGTGGCAGCTATTGGGAACCAGTCCCTGTTCTTAAGTGGCCTGGCCCTGGTGGAAGTTAGAATAGCAAGGAACTATACTAACTTATGCCACTGGTGTGTAATGTCTATAACAAAGCCCCAGCATGGCCCTGTGTCCCATCCACACCCTCAGACAACCCCTGACACTCCCCGTCCATCTCCTTAAGCAGAGGGTGAGGGTGGTGGTGACAGAGGAGTTTTCTCTAGTGAAAAAGGGAGTCTCCACTTCTTCTCTCCAGCTGTTTTAAGGCCATTTTACACTGCCTACATAAAGCATAGATTGGGCATAGTAGTATCTGGCCCAGAGTATAGCTGGAGGGAGGCGATTCCCAGGTCAAAGCTGACCTGAGATTCCTTTGATTGACGCTACTGAGAAACCCAGCATCATTTTATTATTGCAGCACATAGTGCTGCCTTACATCTGCATCTAGCTGTGAAAGGGACAATTAATCCTGCCCTTGGAAAAGGGGCTGAATTTTGATATTAATTTGGGGGTGTAGAGTGGGGTCATTAGAAGGAGTGGACTCTGGCGTGAGTATAGTGAGAAGATTTTATTGAGGACAGCCTCTCGCTGGGTTGCATTAGGTTACAATAATACACCCACTCTAGAGGCCGTATTATAATCTTAATGAGCTTATTTGCATCACAAATATTTGCAGACCATGAATCATTTGACAGAAGGAGTTTGAAACCCCTGATAATTTTCTGCAGCCTGTTGGTTAGCTTGGGTTCCAAGGGGAAAAAAAAACAAACCAGATGCTTTGGCCTGCTGTTCTTTGCTTTATTTTTAGTTCTCTTTCTGCCTCAGTAGAGGAAAGTCAGTGAGAAGAAATGTGATTATTGCTCAAGCAGTAACCTCTCCTCTACCTTTTGCCAAGGGAAAATGTAATATCTACATCATTAGCTCCATTCTCTTCCCAACCCAGGCTTAGTTATATTAGCAACTAGTGATCAGACGAATTTCAAAAGGTTCAGAACTGGTCAGTAATGGTTAAAACGAAGTACTTAGAGCCAGGATTCCCAAGTACTATTGTTAGCCCTGCCACTGAGTCCTTGGTGACCTGGGGCAAGCAACTTATTCTTTCTGGCCTAGTTGACACTAGCCTTTTTTCCTTTAAATACCCACCGTTGCATCTCCACCAGTGGTAATCACAATGGGAGCGCCAGTGTAGATGGAACACTGGTATTTTAAATGCAGGCAGAGCATGTGTAGGTGAGTAGGGTGGCTAAAACACCGATGGCCTGCCTACATTAGCACTTCTACTGGGAGAGCTGCAGTAACAGGAGAGGTACAGAATAAAGGCTTGGTGTAAACAAGGCCTGTGTGCCTCAGTTTCCCCATTCACAAAACAAGGAGCATACTTTCCCACCTTCATAAAGTCTCTGATCTATGGATCATCATATTTTGTTCTGTGTTAGTATAGCACCTAACACTGTGAGGTTCTGGTTCATGATGGGGGCTCCTAGACTCTACTGCAATACGAAAAGGCTACATGTTATACCTTATTTTTAGAGCGCATGTGGCCCTGCTTTCAGGGCTATCTTGGAGAGGGATTCCAGGGCAGTGACTATAGAAAACCAGGTGAAAGGGTTTTATGGATGGTATTTTGGGGTGACGTTGAATCCCTGTGGTCAGTGGATGGTAGTGTTGTCAACAGCGGTGTGACATGCTGTTTGAATAGCAAATCCTGTTAGAGGACAAAGAACTGTAACAAATGAAATGGAGGAAGTCCCCTCCCCCAATGATCTAAGGAGGATGCCGTGCTGCTGGAGACCATGCGACAACTCCCACCTCTGCTCATCTCTCTCCCCCGACCGTCTGCCTGCACGTTTCATTAAAAGGAAATTAATTTCTCTCGGAACTGAAGACAAAGGCAAACAAACGCTGACCAAAGTGACACATTACTTTTGCTTGTGAGTTTTCCCTCCAGATACCCATCTATTAAAAATTAATATGGGTGGAAAGATTTCCCATTGGATGAAAAGAGGAGAGGGAAGCTTTTTCGACTCCTTGTCCCAGTTCTAGGTGGCTACTCCTTTATTTCCCCATAAGAGTCCAGAAACGACACCCACTCTCAGGTTTCCTGCTCCCCAGCTGTTGTCTGTCTTGGGTGGATACCCGCATACCTCTCTCTTCGGAGTGGGTATTTCCAGACTGCACTGTTCCTTGTACGCTGTGTGTTTCCCAGCAAAGACAGGTTGCCTAAAGACACTGCTTGCTTTCTCTTCAGAGAGGGATAACAGATGTAATTACTGCTGCTGTAAGGTATCACAGAGCACTCAGTATGCAAACCTACTTTATTCTTAAGGTAAAAAGCATTGCAGAGAAAATATATTCAAAACAATAAAAGAACCTGCAAGCATACTCATAAGCTTTGCAGAGTTAAACCCAACACAGATTTCGGCAGGAACAGTTGTTTAAAGCATCAACCAAGGGCGATTCTTGTGGTTACAGGTTCATCACAGCCTCAGCTCAGAACAAGCACCTCGTTTTATGGGGCCTCAATCGGCCCAGTCCTTCCAACCCCACCCTAATGGGTTGGGGGCTTCTGTGAGACCAGGGACCTGCCCATTTGCTGGATCCGGAAGAAGGCCTTGAGCCAGTTTAAAACTAGGCTATTTATCCCCAAACCCTTTCTTTGTCTGTTGGTCCCTGAAGAATCCAGTTTGAACTAGTATATGCACACCTTTCCAGGGGGTGGTTTCTAAGGGTTGCTAATGGAGGAAGTACATAAGCATGTCTTGTTACAATAACACATACACAATTACATTTTTAATAAAACAGACCCCAAAAGTATAAAATTTTAATTCAAGGAGGTTTAACTTTATTCAGTAAAGTGAATCTTAATTCCATAAGGTTTGTTCAGGATATTCTCTATCTGCCATCAACCCATTACTCCCATGCTAGTATGGTAAGGGTCTGATGCAACAGGCAGCTCCAAAAATCTACCTGAGACTGGAAAAACATCTTCAGGGCCCAAGGGGCTTTCTCTGGGCAAGGTGTTCAGCAACAAAGGTTAGGTTAATGCATGTTAATGAAACCCGTCACAAAAACATCCACTATACACATAGAGAGCCTTTAAAACCAGAGTTTTTCTTAAATTCACAAAAAAAGACTAGAAATATTCATATACGGCAAGAATCCTTTGCTATTGGTGAGAGGGTCAAACAGGGACCTGCAAACTCTTCCAGCAGTGCCCTTGTCTAATTTGAATGGGCAACTGGCAGTTTCCTTTATGCTCCAAGAGGAATGGGGATTCTCCATTATGCTCTGTGGGATCTGCTAGGTGCTTAGTTCTTTGGAGAATCTAGCCCCTGTTGTGGGTGCTGAGCCCTTTGGAAATAACTGGCATTCACTAATATAAAAAAAAAAATCTTGGGCTCCAGGCTTGGAACTAGTTCCCCGGGGTAGTTCCCCCTTTGGTTAGCTTGCATATCTCTAAGGCCATTGGAATCCATGGCTGCAGCCAGCACTTAAATCCTGCCCCAAAGTTAGACTTAATGGGAATCACCTGTAGGAACACCAGCCTAAAGAAATCCAGGGAGCATTCCACAGTACTCCCAGAGCATGAGTTGGAATGCCTTAGAGCTCTCCTTCACCTCTCCTCAGGCTGTCAGGTGAATTAAGTTATTCTTTCAGCCCCCATTTTATTCTGTCTCCTCTTTTTTCAAGCAACAAGGCCATGCAGTCCCCAATAGCTCAAACAACCCATCTGCCCTCAGACTACTGTGTTTAATGCTCTAGAAGCCTCTGAGTGCTGGAAAGATTCTTCAGTGTAACCCAGGAGTCGTGTAGTTTATTATAAAAGGAGTCCCTCCCTCTTCTTCCTGGGATGCCAGGGGATCTTTGTACACTAGTTAAATGAGGGTTGTCAGGCCAAACTGTGCATCAGGGAAGTTTATTTATGTGCCCTCCCTTTAGGAGTTGGGCCTGATTTTGAGTTCTGGATCCCCATAGCACCACAACTCCATTTTATATTATTTTTATTATGGTGGCTCTTGTTGGCCCCCAACTGAGATCATGTTAGGCACTTGTACCTAGTGAGAGAGGAAGGGTGATTAAGTTACTGACCCAAGTTCAATTCCTTGTTCTACCACAGACTTCCAAAGTTCCCTGGCGCAAATTATCCATTCCGCATACTGCTTGAATGACCTCTGTATCCGAGTGCTTTCTGTTTATGCATTGAGTGCCATGACTAACTTCTATTTTGTGAGGTTCATTCTTTCTCGCCGCCTCTCTGTGCCTCAGTTTACCATCTGTAAAATGGAGGTTATGGAACTTCCCAATCTCAAAGGGCTGCTGTGAGGATAAATGTATTAGCAATTGTGAGGTGCTCGGATACTACAGTAATGGAGGCCAGATAAGCATCTTAGCTAGACAGACAGTCTCTGCCTCAAAGAGCTTGTAATCTAAATAGACACGACAGACGAAGGGGGAGAGCAAGGCAATATTATTGTTCTCACTGTACAAATGGAGAAGCTCAGAAAAATAAGAGACTTACTTTAGGTCAAACAGAGGGTCTGTGGCACAGCCAGGACTAGAACTCTTGATCTGTTGAGTCCCAATCTAGTGCCTTCACTGCAAGACTTTTATTTAGCATGCAGAGAATGCAACTTCGATTTTAAAATACACCCTTGTTGTTAAGGTACCTTGGAGAGATGTAATGTGTCCTCACGAAGAGACGTTTCACGTCCCTTGTTCCCGTTCCTAAGAGATAGTACAGGATGCTGCTCTCTGAACAATAATCAGTCTATTTCAATAGCTGTCTCAGTGTTTGGCGTTGTGGGTGTTACCATTCATATGCTAAACAGAGGTATTGCATTCTGTGCTTCAGGGATGTTATATAGACACTTGGTAATAACTGTACTGAGTTTGAATAAAGTCAGAATCTATCAATCTGCCAAGGAGATGGCTCTCTCTGAAGCCTGCAGCCTTTTTAATATTTTTTTTTTTTTTAGTAAATGTATTTAAGTGCAAACTGGTAACATTCATTGAACAAATGTGCAATGTACTTTCAGTACAGGATAATAAGCAGCCATAACAACTGCTCAGAAACCAAGGGTATGTCTACACTACAAAATTAGGTCCATTTTATAGAAGTCGATTTTTAGAAACTGATCTTATACAGTCGATTGTGTCTGTCCACACTAAGCGCATTAAGTCGGCGGAGTGCATCCTCACTACTGTGGCTAGCATCGACTTACAGAGTGGTGCACTATGGGTAGCTATCCCACAGTTCCCGCAGTCTCCGCTGCCCATTGGAATTCTGGGTTAAGCTCCCAATGCCTGATGGGGCAAAAACATTGTCGCATGTGGTTTTGGATACATGTCGTCAGGCTCCGCTCCCTCCCTCCCTTCCTCCCTGAAAGCAATGGCATACAATTGTTTCGTGCCTTTTTTCCTGGGTTACCCATGCAGATGCCATACCACGATAAGCATGGAGCCCGCTCAGCTCATCGTCACCATGTGTCTCCTGGGTACTACTGGCAGATGCGGTACAGCATTGCTATACAGCAGGAGTTCCTTGCCTTCGTGGAAGATGGTGCAGTAGGACTGATAGTCATTGTATGTCTCCTGGGTGCTCCTGGCAGACCTCAGTGAGGTTGATCAGAGGCACCTGGACAGATATGACTATTCTCCTCCTAGAGCACTGAATGGGAGCCAGAGACTCCAGGTCGTTCTCTTTTTTAAGTTTCGTCTCATGGAGATTCAGTCCTGCCTGGAATATCATGCGAGCTGGAGCCTTCTGCCTCAGGCTGCTCTCCCAGCCGGCAGCACCGCGTGGTTGCACCTACCCCAGCCTACCCCTTGCTCTCATGGCTCATGAAGCCTGGCCAGTAATAAGGAGCAGTTCAGCTATAGGCTGAGCAAGTGCAGAATGGTGGTAGAATGTGCCTTTGAATGTTTAAAAGCTCACTGGTGATGTCTGCAGACTAGGTCAGACCTCAGCGCAACCAACATTCCCATTGTTATTGCTGCTTGCTGTGTGCTCCATAATATCTGTGAGAGTAAGAGGGAGATGTTTATGGTGGGGTGGGAGGTTGAGGCAAATCTCCTGGTGTCCGATTTTGAGCAGCCAGACACCAGGGCAATTAAAAGAGCACAGCAAGGCTCGCTGCACATCAGAGAGGCTTTGAAAACCAGTTTCATGACTGGCCAGGCTTCAGAGTGACAGTTGTATGTGTTTCTCTTTGATGCAAACCCACCCCTTTGTTGATTTTAATTCTGTCAAAGCCAGCCACCCTCCCCCCTTTGAAATAAAGTAACTATTGGTTTGAAACCATGCATTCTTTCTTTATTAATTAAAAAAATGAGATAATGGACAAGGTAGCCCAGGTCGGGTGGGGGAGGAGGGAAGGACAAGGCCACATTGCTTATTGTAGCCACACTAAAAATCAAACTGTTTGAATGACAGCCTTCTGTTACTTTGGTCATCCTCTGGAGTGGAGTGGCTGGGTGCCCGGAGCCTCCCCCAGCCCCGCATTCTTGGGCATCTGGGTGAGGAGGCTATGGAACATGGGGAGGAGGTAGACGGTTATACAGTGGATCCAGCAGGGGTCTGTGCTCTTGTTGGATTTTCCTGCAGCTCCAACAGACGCTTCATCGTGTCCGTTTGCTCCCCCAACAGATGCTTCATCATGTCTGTTTGCTCCCCCATTAGCCTCACCATCGCGTCCTGCCTCCGCTCTTCACATTCACTTAATTCTTTCCTGGCCTCTGCCACTGAATGCCTCCATACATTAAGCTGTGCCCTATCAGTGCAGGTGGACTTCATGAGCTTGGAAAACATGCCATCACGAGTGCATTTTTCTCACCTTCTAATCTGTGATAACCTCAGGGACGGAGATGATGTGGGGGCATAGAAACATTCTAGACTCTACGATTCTGGGGCAACTGCATGGTCACCTGTGCTGCTGAGTTCGTCATGCTGACCAAACAGGAAATAAAATTCTAAAGTTCCCGGGGCGTTTCCTGTGCACCTGGTTAGTGCATCGGAGTTCTAATTGCTGTCCAGAGTGGTAACAATGAAGCACTCTGAGGTAGCTCCCGGAGGCCAATACTCTCAATTTGCGTCCACACTACCCCAAATTCGACCCAACAAGGTAGATTTTGGTGCTGCTGGGAGGAGTACAGAAGTTGATTTTAAGAGCCCTTTAAGTCGACGGAATGGTTGTGTGAATGCATTCATATTAAAATCAGTCTAATGCGGCTAAATTTGACCTAACCCTGTAGTGTAGACCAGGGCCAAGAGCAACTGGGTCCTAGCTCCCAAAATAACATTACTACCCAGTCTACCCACAGACAATAGGCTGTGATTTCAATTAATCATATTCAGAGGCCCTGATGTGGCAATGTATGCAAGCAGACCCCTGCTTGCATGGTCTTTCTGTCAATTCCACCCAAAGACTATGTCTACAGAGCTTAATTTGTGCAAGGGCTTGGCAGTTCATAGCCAAGCTGCATCAGTTATGAATGTAAAAAATTGCTTTAGCCCTGGCACCTCTTTCATTACAAATTAAGCACTGCATTGTCTACACACAAAAGCTGTACTGCTTGAACTATTGCACTATGGATGCAGTTATACTAGTATAAAGATGTTTTATAGTGGTATAGTTTATTCACCTAAGGGAAGGGAACTACTGCTGGACTGACAGAACCATCTTTTAACTGGTATAATTGTATCCATACTAAAGATTGTGCTAGTATAACTATATTGGTTTAAAAAAAAAAAGCACTGTATCCTGATGACCTATCTAGAGTGTATAAACTAACCTTACGTACAAGCTAAGATAATAACTGAACTAGTTGAAATTTTTCATATGAAAAATGGCCTTTTTTAAAAAATTACAAAATATTGAAGATTTTTTCTGTTTTTCAACAAAACAACTCTCAAATCTGATAAATTTAGGAAAAAATGTTTGTTTTTTTTGTTTTGTGGAAAATAATTACCATTTTCTGCCTACCTCTGTAATTCACATTTCACGGTAAGACAGTTGCACCTTCTCTTTCTCTCCTTTGGCTATGTAGTGATCACTCATGGGTTGTTGAGATCTTTCTGTCTTGCCAGTATAGAAAACTAGGAATTCATAATTTGAACTAATTTTCAATTAGCAATTTCTCCTTTTCTTCATAATATACCTTTTAAAAAGCTATTGAATGATCCCCTCGGTGCTCTGTCTTTGTGTTCGCTACTATATAAAATGGTGTGTTTTTACCCAGAGTTAGCTATTTCAATGTAAATCCTAGCAGAGACAAGGCATGGGTAGTCTTTACCTTGCTATAGCTAGGTCAATGCTATACCCCCCACATCTAACGTTTCCCTGGACTAGCTACATCAATGTAAAGGCTACCTGTGCTTCATCTATACTAGGACTTTATACTGAGAAATGCATCTTTTTTTTTCCCCAGTGAAGACACAGCCTTTAAAACCAGTCTCCTTACCAACACCAAACTTCGAGAGCCAATGCCGACTCCCTAAATTTGCTCCAGTTAAAAGTTCTGTAGATGCAATCTGTGTGAGCCACGTCCTTCGTCAGCAGAATTCAGAGCTCAGGGAGCATGCCCTTGTTATTTTAGGTTCAGTCCATTCTTTTATGCTCACAGTTAGCAATGAGCTTAACGGGGGTAATTGGACATGTCTTGAGCACCCATGCTGTGTGGAGCTGAAGTCTGTATTAGATCTGTAGGGTGACTCTACGACAGATGAATGTAGTTCTAACTGTATGAAACCCTAAAGGGACAGATTTTCACAAAGGATCAGCTCTCCAGTTCATAAAGAATCCTTCTTCCCATCTGTTCATTCTCTGTGCATACATACACCTAGACCTTCATCTTCTTTTTAAATGTTTTCTTTAAATTGTGCTTAGAAAAGAACAAAAAATAAAATCATGCAATGAATGAGATAATTAATAAAATGATTGTTATTACCAGTATTGGGACCAAACAATATAGGCTTAGACGTTCAACTGCCACAAATGTTAATTCTATTTGGGCATCTGGTCATTTGGTGGCTTTGAATATCTCAGCTGTAATATTTGTTTTGTGCTGTTAGGTTCCAGTTTTTACCTTTTATTATTAGAACCAAGGCCAGTCAACTAGCATTCTGCCTTTCCCTTGCCTCCTCATTTTTTTAAGGTGACATGTTTGGCTAAGTTCCCTCACTACCAACCACCCCATTCTGATCTCTAGTCAATATCAGAACTAGAAGTGCCAGAATTAGAAATGTATCCTGATCTGAACACCCCTGAACTTTGAAGTTCATTTTAGTTCCAGACTTAACAGCTCAAATCCATCATTGTGCTGAAATACCTCAAGAGCCTCTGTTGTTAGCTTATTTCCAGAACTTGGAAGCACCAGAAATCTTGCAAGATTTGCAGCCCAATTTTCAAAAACTTACAAGCTCCAGAGAATTTATGTAAACTTCAGAGACACACCCTATTAGTATTTATTATATAGTGTTTATTCAATGCCCAGAAGTAAATGCACTATAGATCCCTGCCCCAAGGAGTTTATGATCTAAGTGGATAATACAAAGGTGAAAAAGAAAAAGATGGAAGACTTTTCTTAATAATAAGCTTTGCACAACAGCCTATATTTTATCCTTCCAAAGGTCTTATCCGCATTACATTTTAATTTTGATATATAAAAATTTTGTTACTAAGTTTGTCTGCTTTTCCTTTGTATCTTTTCCGCTCCTCTACCCTTTGTCCATTTCACCCTCCCCTACAATATGGTTAGACTATTATGACTAGTAGTTAATCCTCTATTTATTCTCTTAGTGAAATCGACTCCGTTGGTTACCTTATTCTTTGTCACCTCACCATACAGTCAGCTGATTCCCCACACCTGCCACCAGATAAATGCCCTTTCCCACCCTGCAACAGATGAAACGTTCAGGAATGTTGATGGTACTGAATACTTAATCTCCTCCAAACTTGAACTCTGACCCTTTACCCCATCACTAACGTTCACACCTTCCTCCAGTCCTTAAACTGGTTTTCATGTGTTACGCATATGAAATATATATGTCAGAGCTTCCAGAACCAACTTTGAACCTTGAAGCCCTTGTGTTCTGGTAGCTAAACCAGAGGCAGGGATCTCACTTTCAATTTGATGTCACATCTGGCTCTTACTAGAAATTTCAGTGCAGCAATTGACACAGATGTATGGCCACAGACTTATTCATGTGAGTCAGCAGCATGAGGGGAAGGGCTGTATGCAGTGAGCTAAGAGAGCATGCATGCCCTGCTCAGTCTAAGAGCAGAGCTGAGTGGGATTCCTGAGCTGCAGCTGTATTCGCCTCTTGGCTCAGTTTGCTTTCAGAACAGCTGAGCTGCTGGCACTCTTGGGAAAGGGAAGTGGTGTTCAGTGATACACCTGTGTGCAAAGTTCCTGGGAACAGGGCACATGAAGAGAAAACCACTTCATAATCAACTTCCCACTGACTCCTCCAATCAAGCAGAAATAGACTTTCTTGTTCTGCATCCAGTGCAGTGTCTATTTCCTTCCCTTTATTCTGTATGCTTCTGAAATCAAACTTGATTTACTTTTGTGTCAGTGGAAATGTGAACTTTTGCACTGACCAAACTTGCATATAGGTCTAAATCCACTGAGTCTAATTTTCAGAGAAGGCTATTTGGGTGCCAAATTCTGTACTGGATAGGATCTCCAATCCCATCCAAAAATAGGCCATGAATTTTCAGTAAATAACAGCTGCTCAAGTATAATGAAAATTGTCTGAGTGAGACATCTCATAAGCCACCACTTGGGTGGCTCCAGCTCATGCAAATTTTTAGTAGAGCTGGTTGAAAATTTTCTGACAGAACTCTCAAAACATTTTGCAAGGATGTATTGAGTTTGGTTAAATTTTCAACAGGAGATTATCAAAACATTTTGTTTGACTTTATAGTTTCAATTTTACTGCATTTAAGTCAAAATGACAAAGGTGAAGCAAAACATTTGGAGCTTGTCAAAATGAAATATTTCAGAATATTGTATTTCACAAATAGTTCCAAGATTTTGACTTTATCCTGATTCAGGATTAAATGAAATTTCAAAATCTCAGAATTTGCCATGGAACAGAGATTCATTTTTTTTATGAGCTGTAGTTTTTAGCTTCCATTTTGTTAGCCATCCATGTTTTTAGGAATCTCTGCATTTCCAGCCAATGCCCTTTTTAGAAATTTGATCATGAGAATTGCTGAGCACCCACAGCTCCTGCTGAAGTCATTGAGAGTTGAGGGTGCTCTGCACCCATTGCCCTACCATACTTACTGCCCTTACTCACGTCTCAGAACAGTGATGTAAGCTTGGTACATGAAGGTAGAGGCTGTTTTGCATTAGTTTAGCACTTAGAGAGGAGCAGTACTTGCTTTCTCCCCTCTCTAGTGGAGACCTCACTCCCTTTGTTATTCTCTTAGTCTGTAGTAAAGGTCATTCTGACTGAGAATATCTGTTTGTTCTTTGTGCATGGAAAACACATAACACTTGGAAGCCAGGGGCACTGTGGACATGAACTCAGACAGGCTTGGAAGAGACTCCTAGGCCTGTACCAGAGTGCAGCAACATGTTAAAAGATTGCAATAAAATAAGCTCAAGCCCCTTCTTTTTTTTTCCCTTCCCACTTAGAGCTGTAATGTAAATGGCTGCCTCTGTGGTTATGACATTAGCCAGAGATCTGTATTACTCTTGCATTTATTATTAAACACCCTATCTTTGAGAGAAGCCCCGAGGCCAACATTTTCCTCAGTAGCTTTTATCTGTGGTATTTATTATTGTCTTCTCCTGTCCATCTGTCTCTAACATCATCATCTATCAACTTTAAGTTCCTCTTTGCCTTGGCTGCAATGTTTGCATACTTGGGGAGAGGGGGAATGAACACGAAAAATGCCACAAAACTCAGAAACTTCTCCCCTCTCCCCCCTTCGCTTTTCGTTCTCAATGCAAATCTCCAGCGGGCTGCTTCCTCTTTTTGGCTGGTGGCCTGAATTCTAACCCAGCTGGGCACAGCTCTTAACTCTGTCTTGACATTAACATCGCTATTTATACAGTGCCCTCAATGCACACAGCATTCTATAAAGGAATATTAATTGTATTCTTTAGAGATGGGATATGAGCTACCAAGTTGGTTTCTGAATCAGAATTTACACACAGCATAGGTGTGTTTAGTCCTTTGGAGTTTTGGTTCAGACTGTTATGTAGGTAGGAGTTGGCTGAAAAATTAGATGCAGATCTGAGTTCCCCAGCATTCAAAGAGGAATTGGAATTGGGCCTGTCTCGAATGATGATTTTTATTACTTGATGATATTCTAAACCAGGGATTGGCAAGCTTTGGCACGCAGCCCGTCAGGGAAATCCGCTGGCGAGCTGGGATGGTTTGTTTACCTGCAGCATCCGCAGGTTC
The DNA here is from genome assembly GCF_007399415.2 of Gopherus evgoodei. Lineage (NCBI taxonomy): Eukaryota > Metazoa > Chordata > Testudines > Testudinidae > Gopherus > Gopherus evgoodei. Next base: position 13,167,302 of record NC_044340.1, on the reverse strand, counting down.
GGCCGATCGCAGTTCCCACTGGCCGCGGTTCATCGTTCCAGGCCAATGGGGGCTGCAGGAAGTGGTGGCCAGCACATCCCTCAGCCTGTGCCGCCACTGAGGGATGTGCTGGCTGCCACTTCCCGCAGCCCCCATTGGCCTGGAATGGTGAACCGCGGCCAGTGGGAGCTGCAATCGGCCAAACCTGCAGACGCTGCAGGTAAACAAACCGTCCCGGCCCGGCAGCAAATTTCCCTGATGGGCTGCATGCCAAAGATTGCCGATCCCTTTTCTAAACTGTTCTGGCAGTTGAAGATCCCAGCCTTAACTTGGAAAGAAATCCTATTTTCCTTATGTGTGTTCTCTTTCATTCTTTATTGTTATTTGCCTTATAATAGTGCCCACAAACCACAGTCAGAATCAGGACCCAGTTTTCATAGACATTTACAAACATGCAGGTAGACACTGTTGCCAAAAGATATCAGATATTATGGTGGGTGGACCAGATATGCTAGACAGATCTAATTTAAAAGAAGATGTAACAGCTGAGTGGGAGGGAAGATAAAAGTAATGGATTACAGGGGTAACTATAGGCATAATTGTATGTGAATTTGCATGGTAGAGTGGTTATGGCCCTGCATTGGGAGTCAGGAGTTCAGAGTTCAGTTCCTGGCTTTACCACTGATCAGCTGTATGACCTTGTACAAGTCACTTTGCCTGTTTCTTCCTCAGTTTACACTCCCATCTTTTACCTGTCTTACTCATATTGTAAGGTGTTCAGGGTAGGGACTGTCGGTCAGTGTGTCTTTGTATAGTGCCTGACACCATGGGGCCCCTGATCTTGATTAAGGACCCTAAACACTAACATAATAAAAACAATAAAATGACCAATACAAGTTGATGATGGTTCCAAATCATTCACCATTTAAAAAAAATGAATAAAACCAGAATGCCTTTGTTGCTGAACCATCTACCCATCATGATGGTCTGTCTAGATAATACTTAGTCCTGCCATGAGTGCAGGGGACTAGTGGATGACCTCTCAAGATCCCTTCCAGTCCTATGATTCTATGATTTGGCTGCTTTCTTGTAGGCATTGCAGGAATTTGGAGAGGTGGGAAGTATTTTAACTGAATTTCATATTTTCAGCTTGAGTCCAGGATGACCTCTTTAACCCTCATGGATCAATAGGAGATGAAATGGTCCATATTTGACTTCAGGGTTTGATGGTAAATGAAAATCCACGACTTCATCAGACATGAAGGCTGAGAATTTGAAAGCTTTCTAAAAGATGTGGATGCTCAGTTCCCTTTCAAAATAATTTTAAATGCAAACTGTTTCAAAGGGGAAGGTTGGGAACTAATGAGCACATGAAAGTATCAGTAATCAAAAAGAGCCGAACTAGCCCAAGGGATGCGCTGGAGGTTGTGCGCATCCAAGCTTGTTTGGTAGATAGGCCTGTGTTTTTGTTCAGCTGCAACAATATTTTAAAATTATACCTTTTGGCCAGGGCTGAGAGCTGCAGGTCCAGGTGGTAGCTGCTCAGATTTCTCTAAATGCCGATATGAGAAGAAAATAAATAAAGGGAAATCATCAAATCTGAGATAGACCCTGAGATAGAAAGATGTTGCACCCGTTTCTTAAAAAGGCAACAGCTAATGCAGTTTGTTGGTAGGTTAAATGATTTCCCTTACCCCTTAGTCCTAATGCTCTGCTAATGATTGAGGTTGTCTGTAAACTGCAGGAAGGAAAAGTGCCGCTGATTCAATTCGGGTGGAAGTGACTATCCATCAAGAAAATCAAATAGGATTAAAGCTTGGATTCCCTTTGAAGTCTGAGCAGTAGTATCAATTTAAGAGACAAATTTAAAGTCAATTCAGTGCTCATGAGAGGTACTAGATTGGCAACCCCAGGGAGTTGAGTTCCTCCTTATCCACAGCACAGCTACAGCCTGGACAGTGGCAGTGGAATCTTCCCTTATACACTCTGCCTTACAGATATGCCTCCAGCCTGATCTTCAGGTTCTGTCCCGAGGGATGAGAGAGTACCTCAGTCTCTGTGGATTATTCAGTCATTGGCTTCACTGTACTGAAATTGTCAGAGGCCAAACGAGGTTCTGTAGGGAGACTTACCAACTGTGAATGGGCCACCAGCTTCTTTCTGAAAGGTCTATGAACAGCCCTCGTATGGTAAAAACTTTAGATTCCTAACAAGCTAAGTCAGATTGTAAAGAGGAGTGGGAGAGACAGCTTGTAGCTGAAAAACTTTGGTGTCTATTCCCAATCCCCTAGTCATGCCAGGCCTATGCACAGTAATACTTGGAGACAAGTTTTATTGTATCAAAGATTTAGGCCACAAACCTCTTTTCTATAAGAAGCTCAGTGGGGTTAAAGAGCTGAAACGTGCTGCTCATGAAAAGTGAAGTGAAGCAACTAAACGGGGAGACCTAGAGTGTGATTTTTTTCATATCGTCTTTGCATAAAGAAAATTTTCACAGATGAATTACTCTCTCTCTGCAGCTGAGTTCCAAGTTCTCTCCTGTTTGCTTCTTGGGCTATAGATTATTGAAACTGACATATGTTTCTGGTATTCGGTTATTCATTATCTATTTGACTCATCCTTTACAAGCTGACACTGAAGAAAGTAGGATGTCAATGGTGGGATGCTGTAGCTCACTGAAAGCAAATTTTGAAGTTGTAATTATGAGTAATTGACACCAGAAACAGCCAATTAGGGAACAGAAACAATGTCATGCGGTCTATGAAGCCAATTAAAACTAACTACCATAGCTCTAATTTTGAATTTCAAGTATGGAATCCTTCTGGTGAGCTGCTTGCAAATGAATTTTAGTCCATGAATTATTCATGAAAAATGTTTGATGAGTAGTTATGAATATTGAAGGAATTCATAAAAGCTGTTTTCAGACAATTTGCAATTAGAAGAGAAGCAAAATTAATCAGATACATCCTTCTGCTGTGAACTGTCTGCCTACTTTCAGTTTCAAACATAGAAGAAAGAATGAAGATGAAAAAGGAACAGTTACTCTGCTCAAAGCAGGGAGTGTAAGAGTGGAAGGAAAAGACCACTCCTGAACCTTCATAAACAAATCATCAGCGTAGGAACATGGCATGTGAGGAGCGGGAATATGGCACGTGAGGAGAAGGGAAGCTCACCATCAGGGCTGGCGATTCCATTAGGCGACCCTAAGCGGTCGCTTAGGGCACCAAGATTCAGGGGATGGCATTTTGTGCGCTCCCCACGGGGCTCACGGGAGCTTCCGGTTCTGCTCCGGTCATGCCGCCGAAGAAGGACCTTCTGCCAATGTACCACAGAAAACAGCGGCAGGCAATTGAGCAGCTCAATGACTGCCACTGTCGCCTGCGGCATTTCGGCAGAGGGTCCTTCTTCGGTGGCGAGACGGGAGCAGAACCAGAAGCTCCCATGCACCCCATGGGGAGTGCACAAAATGCTGCTTCCTGAATTCTGCCTAGGGCACCAGAAACCCTGGCACCGCTCTCACCATTGTAACCAAAGAAGTGGAAAGATATAAGATAGAAATGTGTGGAATCTCAGAGCTTCATTGGAAGGGTAGGGGTCATTTCATGATGATGGATGGATACACAGCATATATCCAGGATCCAAGAAAAGGAGAGGAAGGGGGGTTGCAATCAAATGTAATAAGAGATCATGATGGCAGAGTCCTCACTGAAGACGATGCTATTACTGCGCTAGTCTGTATGCCTCCCCCAAGCGACTCATATTCATAGATGCCTGAAGGACTGCGAAAGTGAGAGGCCCAACTCTCCACAGCAGCCCAACCTGCCTGGAGCCTCAAGGGAACCTTCCCTCACCACCAGTCCAACCCTCCCAGAGCCCCTGCCCTCCCCCCTGACCCCACTCCTTATCTTTGGATCAGGGTTCCATCCCTGCTTCCCGGATGCAGTTAGCCCTGGTACTGAGAGGAGCCAATCCCTTGGTTTCAGTAGCTGCAGGCAAGGGCCCATCTGACAACACACCTCATGACACAATGTTGGACCCAAATGCCAGCCAGGCTGCTGAGCACTTCTTTCCAGGTGGGTTTTAAAAATTAGGAAGGCAATGGCCTTGCCCCCTCTGGTTCTTAGGCTTATAATATAGGGTGACAGAAAAAAGAGTATGGAACTGGATCCATCAATCCTGCAAGAGGAAGTGGTGTGTGCTATTAAGAAAATGAAGCCTGGAAAAGCAGCAGGGGTAGAGAATATGCCAGCAGAATTGTTAAAAGCAATTGGTGGACTCCGTATTGGTCTTATGTGGAAAATTTGTAATGATGTACAGATGACTAGAAATTGGCTGGAGGACTGGATGAAGGGAATTTACTGCATTCTGTTATATCATACGATCTCCCTGATGTCGCATGGGTGAAAAGTTCTGCTCTGGGTAGGGGTGGTATGGAGAGTCATAGTAGTAGAGGACAGCCAGCAAGGAGGTGGACGGATAGTGTGTGGCAGATCAGTGGAAGGGCAGCTGTTGAGTGCTTGAAGTTAGTGATGGATTGTGAAGACTTCTGAAAATTCTGCTATGATGTCACCAATATTCAGATGTGAATAAGTGCATTTACTTATCTACTTGGGGAACAAAAGGGATGGACTAGATGACTTAAAATGACTAGGTCGCTATGTGTAGTTTACTGTGTTCTGTATTCCAGCTGCCTCATTCAACACCAGAAGTTGCTAGATTTCTGTTTGAGTTTGTTGCTGGCTATAAAATACCCCCCACCCCTGTGTTGGTATTCCTTATTGGTTGGCTTCCCCTCCAAATTACTGGAGGGTGGGGAGGAGAATGCCCCGCTGTATTTCCTATTGGGATGAACAAGCCAAACTGCATCTGCCTTCAGGATTTTCTGGCTTTCTTGTAGACCGATAAATGAAAAAGGACCCCCTCCTCTTCATCCCTCCCATTTAATTTTGAGACTTAGAATTGTAAAGCCTGAGCCACAGAGGGATTCCAGCTGGAAGAAAGCCGGTTACAGTGGTGAATGATTTAGATGTCATTGTACAGTGCATAGCTCCCAGCTGCTTTCCCTTCTCAGTTTGGGACAAAAATGAACATGTGTTTTTAACAGATTGTGTGTGAATGAAGCAAAAACACAGGATGATTGCAGGAGGCTGCACATCCAGCATAAAATGAACAAAGGACTAGAAGCCAGGAACCCTTGAATTCTAATTCCAGTTGTGCCATTGATTGAGCGTAGGGCCTTGGGAAAGCCACTGATCTCTCTCTGCCTTGATTTGCCCCATCTATAAAACTGGGATAATATTTATCTGCCTCAGTGGTTCGGTGAGAAATGTCTTAGTGCTTTGCAAATGTAGAGCTCTGTAGAACTGTTAAATATAACTATTAGAATTTGCATGGCGATAGCTGACTTCTTGTCTGCCGGGGAAATAGTGTTGTTACCCATTTGAACCTTTCTAGATACTGTACTTGAGTCAGAAATAGAACATCTGCTGGCAAAAATGAGTTGCAGATTCTTACTGGACAAACTTTTTTTGGAGGCATTGATTAGACAACTATCTTTCACAAGCTGCATTACCTTCCTTTGTAGCTGAGCTCCATCAACCCTTTCCCTCCCTTGATAACGGTACCTCTACTGCAACCCCCTCGGTGTCTTCATGGGGCTTTGAGATCAAATTCCCATGCTGCACAAAGAATGGATTAACTTTCTGCTAATTTTCTTCTGTGGGAAGTAAAATACTCCTGCTGGCTTTATCTGTCAAGCTTCTCTGTTCTTGGGGATGTCTTTGTGAGAATTAGAAGAGAAAATGAGCAAAAAATGGTCTCCGGTTTCATGGCAAATATTATCGTTAGGGCGTCCGCACTCTGCTCCTATTGAACTTCCCTCTGTTAAGTTTTTCTCATGCTCTCTCTCCATTCTAGGAAAGTTACTGTCTCATTCCCACCAGGCACAGTGAACACTGTTTAGTTTTGTTGGCTCAGATACTTGTATCCATGGCATTTCAATTCTATGGCTTCAAAGTCAGGAGAGCTGCCCTGGGAACCTAAGATAATGCCTGATGAACTTGATTTCTAAATAGGGCAGTTTTTGTTTCGCTGCGGATTCACTCCCTGGTTTCAACTGTCTTAAGATTTGGGTAACATATTAACATCATCTACGGAAGTGTACTTAACAATCCTGACAGATTTAGCTGTATGTATAACTCCAGTTATTGGTATGACTCAAATGGAATCATGACCCCTATGGTGTATCTAGGTAATTATAATGCACTCATCATGTGTTATCTGTGTGCAGTGATATGGGCTGAAAGATTATGTGAATGTGAAGGAAGATGGGAGGGGAAGAACATTTGTGGTATTGGGGGATCCTCTTCAAGGAACAGACCCCCATTTCCATCATTTTTCACTGTCAATCTCTGAAGATCTCTCATCCCCGTTTTAGCCTTTGCCCACTTCTCACCCTTTTGGGCTGGAGCTGCAGCCACCAGCCAGTGCTAACTCCCTTCTGCACCCAGTAAAGGCACACTCTGATTGGCCAGGCGGACCATAGATGAGGAAAAGGTGACCCTCCTGCCCTTTCAGAGGTGAAATACACCCGGTTCCCTTTTCTAGCAGGATACAGAACTTTTTCATTGGACTTACCCTGAGACTTCCCATTGGGAATGGCTGTATGTGGGGAGGCTTGTTTCAAGGACACAAAGTACAGAGGAGGTAGGAGGGCTGCTAAAGAAGTGCAATAGATTTATTTATATTTTACCTGATGTCAGCCACATCTGAAGTAACGTTTCTCTGACCATAGTCAATTTGTGGTGCACTCACTTTGGTTCTGAAAGTAAATGTTCCTGGGGTAATGTGTGGAGCTTTTTATTTCAGAGGTGACATTAAATCATCAGACCTTATGGCCCAGATACCAGGGCAAGGCTTATGTGAGCTGTGTCCCTGTAAATGCAGAGGAAAGAAGAGACTAATGTTTAAAGGTTGTCTCTTCCCATGCCAGCAGCCCTGTGGGCAGACAGGAGCTGCTGGTGAGCGCACTGATTGGGGAAGAAATAGTGAATTCAGTCTTGGCTAGGTTTTATTTTTACCCCATGTTGCAAGCTAGTGCTTTCTTGGCAGACACAGAATAATCAGGTACTGATTTCTGGGGAACTTTAAAGTCTCTGAAGGTATTTACTCCCCTTATAGCTCATTCAGGTAGGGGAAACTGATATGGGAAAATCCAGCGAATAGCAGTGTGTGGCAGCAAAGTGCTGGTCATCCTTTCACCAAAGGAAAGGGGGCTGAAGGAAAGCAATAATGGCACAGTGATCTCAGTGTTTTCATGTTCAGGCAAAGTACTGCTGCTAGTCAGCACAGAATGGATAATGCTTTTGATGCTTTGTCCTCTCCATTGCTGTCTTTCAGACAATGAGCTCAATGCAGGGCCGCCTGGGGGGGAGGGGGCAGGCAAGTGGGGCTATTTTCCCCAGGCCCCGGTCCCCGCAGGGTCCCCCTACGAGAGTTTTTTGGGGCCCCTGGAGTGGGGTCCTTCACTCGCTCCAGGGGCCCCGTAAAACTCTTGCGGGGCCTGGACCCCCAGAGCTTCTTCTACTCTGGGTCTTTGATGGCAATTCAGTGGCGGGGGGTCCTTCCGCTCTGGGGCGGAAGGACCCCCCGCCACCGAATTACCACCGAAGCGGGACCCGCCACTGAAGTGCCAGGTCTTTAGGGCACTTCGGCTGCGGGTCCTGGAGCAGAAGGTCTCCCCGCCGCTGAATTACTGCCAAAGCGGGGGCCTCCTGCTGCCGAAGACCCCAGGACCCTTGAATCTTGTGGGCGGCCCTGGCTCAATTCCTTCATTAATAAATACAAATATTTATTAATGAAGGAAAACTTGCAAAACTTTTTTGAGTTAAGTAAGTAGTAGCCAATACACATCACAGAAAGAGATTGACACTTGTTTAAGGCTGGATTTCACAGTGACTCAGTGGCAGACTTGGGAAGAGAACCTAGGAGTCCTGGCTCCACGCCTCCCTGCTCTAATCCTGTGAAGGACGAGATGGCATTAGCTTTCATCTTACACTGTACTCTCATGAGTAGATCTGATAGGAAGGGCATGACCATTTGGGGAATCTATGTACAATGTATGGATTCTGATTGATGTTATATGTATATTTATAGCTCTAACCCACAGCCATTTGCTAAGAGGGACAATGTCATGTATATCACACCCCAGATGTAGGATATAGGAGAAGTAAAAAGTCTATTTCCTGCCATACATGACACTTTCTGATGATGAAAAATTGGAGAGAAAATTAAGGAAACACAGATGTTTAATGCACAATCTAAAGATGATTCTGGAAGTTAGAGAAAACGTGTAGTTTGACTTCAGTAATGGCGGAGATGCTAGAAACACTAATTAGAGACAGAAGAATTGGATATTTTAGACTATTTTATCTGCTGTTACTAGTTGCTTAAGAACTGTCAGAGCTCCACTTAAAAATTGCATGGGAATTGTCAGGGTTCATTGCTTGTCTTATGATATCTTTCACAGTGTTGTCTGAAGATCAGCTTATGGGAAGGCCAGCTCTAATGTAATGAAAAGAGATCTACTGGCACAAGCAGGGATATATTTTCCTGCAGGTAGGCCCTATCTAGCTAGCTATCCATCCTAGGTACTTCTCTGGCTCCTGTTACTGGAGAATCTGAGCACCTTACCATCTGTAATACCTTTATCTTCACAACACCCTTGTGAAGTAGAAATAGGGAAGCACTGTTGTCCTTATTTAATATATAGCCTGTCTATGCCTCAGTTTCCTAAGTGACTTGGCCAAAGTCACACAAGGAATCTGTAGTACAGCAGGGATTTGAACCGCGGGTTTCCCAAGCTCCAGATTAGTGCCCTGATCACTGGACTGTCCTCCTTCGGCCTTCATGCTCAGACCCAGTCTTATTCTTAGTAAGTTAAATATTTTGAATTTTATAGAGGGCAAACCTCATAGCAAAATTTTGTTAAAATATCAGTCTAGAATACTGATTCCCTCTGTGATGGGAAAATATTTAATATTTCAATATCTGAGTGTGACAGGGTTGTGCTGAAAAATGTGGTTGAGAAGTTGGTTACAAATAATAGGCTTCAAATGGGCAAAGATCTTCACCTGTGGGAGACAGGAATGGGAAACAATCTGTTCCTGTTTCCCAGGATCAGAGCAGAGAGAGTGTGCAGTTGTAGATATGGTTCGTAAACGGCTCTTTTTATGCTGGGTTTATTATAACCGCACTGATGCCAGACGTCAGCCTTTTTTTTTTAGGAAGTGGGCACCAGTGAGATTTCTGGAAGCTGTGGATGAGGAAGTAAACCTCGTTCCTCTATCAGCATTGAGCTCACATTTCTGACGTGAAGGGGATGTTGTGGGGTTTGGGTTGAGGGCAGAGTAGCAGGAAGGTTATCAATGAACATCTGTTGTTATAAATCTATCTGGAACAAATAGCAGCATCAAGCCTCTAAAAAACCCATGATCATTGGCAAACACCCACCAAACCAATAATTAGTGTTGCAGTGGCACTTAATGACCCCAACCAGACTGGAGCCCTCTTGAGCCAGGTGCGGTACAGACCTATAATAAAGGACAGATCCAGACTGTTGAGAGTTTCAAAAATGGCTGGAGTATTATGCAGCCAATTTAAAATTAATGTGAATCTGGTGTCCCAGTCCCCCAGGAAGCTTTTGCAAATCACAGCCCACAATCTATAAATTAAGGCAAGGTGCAACAGGCGGGTAAACAAACAGATGGAGTGATTGGGGACGAAAGACAGGATAGCAGGAATATGAGCTTGTTTTTGCTGACACTAAGCGTGCACAAGTATCAGAGGGTAGCCGTGTTAGTCTGGATCTGTAAAAGCAGCAAAGAATCCTGTGGCACCTTATAGACTAACAGACGTTTTGGAGCATGAGCTTTCGTGGGTGAATACCCACTTCCTCAGATGCATGTCTGGTTGACATGCATCTGAGGTTGACATGCATCTGGTTGACATGCATCTGAGGAAGTGGGTATTCACCCACGAAAGCTCATGCTCCAAAACGTCTGTTAGTCTATAAGGTGCCACAGGATTCTTTGCTGCTTAAGCGTGCACAATTTGTAGGTGAGGAGATGGCTTTATGCTGAAAAAAATAGAACTCCCATTAACCTGCTCTATCTCTGTACCTGCCTATCTCCCGTATTTCACTCATCACCATACTATCTAAGCACTCTTCTCGTGTACCCATCATCTATCACCAGGCCTTTCATTACTTGCAAGCAATAAACACTTAACTCCCCCCCACCAATTAGTACATTCTGGCAGCAAATAAGAAAAACCCAACCCTTCCCGAACCAATCTGTTAAATGAAGCAAATGTTGTAAACACCTGAACGACTCCATAACTGGCTTCAACCACCTCCTCCTTCCCACCCGCACCCCAGAGTGCTAGATATAAATGATTCAGCTTTGTTGAACAGCACTGTTCAAATAATAGCCTCTCATACAGATGCCATCAGCTTTTGCTATAAGTTTGCACAGCAGAGCTGTTTAAAAAAAAACAAACCACCACCAGTCTTTGCCTGATTCCTTTAAAATCTCTCTTTATTTTCTTAGATTACATTACAAAACCCCACATCATCTGGGAGAGGAGATTTCCAGCGAGCTGTGCTGAGAGGATGCACTGGGAAGCACAGGGGAACGAAGACGTCCTTAAGAGAGCAGAGCTCCTGCCCGACAGCTGAGGGTTAACAAAATGAACAGCTCTTGTGCGGACAGAGTATGTTCTTGGCAGTGAGCAGTGATCTGTGTTACAGTATGTGAGAGCAGAAGTGTGGAGCAGCTCATTTCCATTCACTAGCTGGCAGGTTGAGCTTAAATCTTAGGATCCAGTGTCTGGCTGCAGCAAAGCATCCCCCTCCAAGCCTCATCTCTTCCTCTGGATAGGGGTCCTCTCCTCTTCGCAGAGCGGGATTTGACTCGGGGATGCTGCCATGAGGAGTTCACATCTGCAGCTTTGACAGGACTTCCCCCGACTGTCTGAATGAATGAGTGCCTTTCAGAGCAGAACCAGGTAAAACACTCAGCATTACTTTCAAATTCTTCCAGTCAGCCTTCTGAAAACAGGATGGGCCAAATGCAGCCCTGGTGTAACTCTGCTGCAGTCAGTGGGTTTGACACCAGGGATTGGATTTGCTCCACTGTCATGACACCAGGCAGATAACTCGCCAGGTTGGTCTCTTAACATGAGAAAAGTATAGCTTATTTTGTGGTAATCTGTAACACTGTTTGCTCTGAAGTGTCCTGGTGGAGTTCTATTGCCTTATACACTGTGCATATGGATCATCAAAGTTACAGCAAGTGACTAGTAAAGCTATTAACATGGACTGTAGAAAAGGTTGTGATGGAAAAGGTCTGCTTGTATTTTTGGAGGGGCTTGGTGGTTCTTCTCATCTGCTCTGATGTACAGTGTTAGGTGTCCTTGTCATAGGCCCCCTGTTAACATGCTACACAACATAATGATGGAATATGTATGTGAGTGTACATGGAATGTGCTACATTTTCATATACCAGCGTATCTCCTAACACAGCATATTTTGCAGTGCTCTTGAATGCTGTAAAACACTTTCTCCATCTCTTGGCTTGAATTTAAAAATCAAGCTCTCCTCCCTGGTGCTTGTGTCCCTTTTTTTGTGTTTCTTGTTTTTTGGCAGTTTTGCTCACAGAGCACAAATATTCAGCTTGGAGATTCAAGTATTTGCCTTGGAAGTGCTATGCTTAGTGTGGGATGGGACACCACTTGATGCAGCAAGGCGATCAGTTAGCCAATTCCTCTCACTGGAGCCTGGGCTCAGAAGCAATGAACAAGACATAAAACAATCTGACCACCCCTTTCATAGCTAGTTCTGTGCAGACACATGCCGTTGCTTTGCATTTTTGCCTCTGAAGCGATCAAAAAATTAAACGAGTAAATAACGATGATCTTCTTGTATTTTATGACAAGATTTAACACAGCAGGTGAACAGGATTCTCAAACCTCATGCCAGTACTCTGACACAGAGGCAGTTAAATAAGCAAGGATGTGGGCAGACATTCATTATTCTGTATGAATGGGACAAAAGGAGACTAAACTTAAACACTGCACTTACTGGATAAAATTTACAACAGTCTAATTTTACTAGGAATGATGCCTTTGCTAAAGGCCTATATGGCCCAGAAAAAAATAGGTTAATGTATTCTGAAATCCCTAAGCCTGCTGGTTGAAATTTTCTGAATTTCAGTGTTTTGACAACAGGAAGAAATTTAGATTAACCGTCGACAACAAGAAAAATGTCTAATTTTGAAGTTTTGATGAAGATTTTTAATGAAATTTCAAATTCTGAAAGAAAAAAACAAAAAAATTTGACTAATTTTTTTATGAAATGTTTTCTTTCTCTTCTCCCTGAACAACCTCCACTCCCTCAGAGATTCCATGGATGCTTCAAACCTTGCTCCTGATTATAAGAATTGCAGTCACCCAATCAGAGCAGGGAGAATATCCATGTGACTTTTGTGACTAATCATGGCTAACCTATTCATCTTATATTTTTTCTATCAAGTACTAAATATTTTCACCAAACAATTTTCAAATAACTCATAAATTAAAAAACAAAACAAAAACCAAAGCATTTTCCGAAATAAATACAAATAAAAATCATGGAGTTAATAAGAGGAAGTCATGACTGTAATGTTAACCTCCTGTGATTATTAACGTTTCCAAAAGAGAAAGAGGCTAAATTCAGGGGGTAAATGATTCTTGTGAAATTATTTACTCCACTTTTTAATATTTTATATACTCTATATAACCAGAAAGGCTGTTCAGATATGTGTCTCATTTTAAGTGAAACAAAACAAAGTTTTCAAGAGTTTAGATACATGGTTTCTCATTCTTTATTTTGCTCATATTTCTTACAGATACAGAAGGATAAAATAGGGGCTTGTGGATTTGGTCTTGCCAAACCCAGGAGTGATTTAGGTCTGGGGTCTGTTTATTCTTATCTATTTATTCCTTCCCTGCACTGCAAAATTCAGAACAAGGAATTTGGTGGCTGAGTGGTTTCATTTTTGGCCCAGCCATAGAAAGAACATGCTGCTTTCTTTTCAAGATTGATTTCTTATATCAGTATACAAATTTCTCCACCACTAGAATTAGTTATTAATTTCAGTCCACTCCCAGGAGCCGAGAGGTCAGGTAGGATTAAGGGACCTTAATTGGCTTATAAGCGCCGGAAGGAAGTACAATTAATAATAATACCTAGCTCTTAGGTAGTTGTTTTCATCAGTTGATCTCAAAGCCCTTCTCAATCTTCAATGCAGAACATCACATAATGGATGATCCCTAAAAGAACACGCAGGTGCCGGGGAGACACCCTCTTCAGATTCATTCCAGTCGTGCATGAAATCCTCATGCCTCAGATCCTGCTACTTGTCTAATCAAAGCACCCCTTAGTACAGCAGTTCCCTGGCTGTGTCATCTGTGGTCAATGGGAAGCTGGGTGGTCACATAGGTTTGGAGCTTTTCCTTGTGCCCAGCTGCTGACTTTAACTAGAAGGCAGCTGAAAATGCTTTTCCCAATACATTTTCATGTAAGCATTCGCAGTAGCTGCCTCTGGTCTTGCTGTGATCATGAAGGAAGGGGAGATATTCTGCATAATTGTGACTGGGAGGGGAGGTGTCCACAGGACAATCTCGCTATTAAGAGGTGGTCCTCACTATGGAAAACTTTGAGAATCCCTGCCTTAGCTCATAGCATCAATGCCAGGAGCAACATGTGCTGCTATCAACACTCATGGTGGCTAGATAGTGTCCTGGACAGAGAGAGGCTGTTAGGACAGTTCTCAGGGAGAAAGGAGTTACTGTGGGTCAATAAGTTAAGAGGAGACTGGGGGAAGTACATATGGCAGCAGTGAGATAAGCTAGGCAAATATTGCAAAAAGCATTTTCTAGGAATATCGCTTCAAATTGTAAACAAATTCATTTAGACTGTCTGTTCCTGCGAGCGAACTAACTGTTGGGAACATTTGTGGAAATGGAGACATTTAAGCAAATGCTGGGGATAATTCTTAGAAAAATACATTTAAAAAGAATTATTGTCCATAGGGCCTCACAAAGGAAAAAGGAAGCTGATTTTGTACACCAGATCAAGGAACAGAAACATACTGTGACTTGGATGACCAATCACAAAGCTCAAATGTCCACAGTGAGCTGCTCATTAATGAGCTACAGAGCTAAAAATTATTTAAGAACATAAGAACGGCCATACTGGGTTAGACCAAAGGTCCATCTAGCCCAGTATCCTGTCTTCTGACAGTGGCCAATGCCAGGTGCCCCAGAGGGAATGAACAGAATGGGTAGTTATCAAGTGATCCATCCCGTCACCCATTTCCAGCTTCTGGCACACAGAGGCTATGGCAGGGTGTGCAAACTATGGCCCGCGGGCTGCGTCTGGCCTGTCAGACGTTTTAATCCTGCCCTCGAGCTTCTGTCGGGGAGCAGGTTCGGGGGCTTGCCACGCTCCGTGCATGCCGTGGCTCCGTGCAGCTCTGGGAAGCAGTGGCATGTCCCCTCTCCAGCTCCTATGTGTAGGGGCATGCTGCAGCCAATGAGAGTTGCAGGGGTGATGGCTGAGGATGGGGCAGCATGAAGAGCCGCCTGGCTGCACCTCCGCATAGGAACCAGAGGGGAGACATGCCACTGCTTCTGGGAGGTGCATGAGGTAAGCGCTGCCTGGAGCCTGCCACCTACCAGCCGGAGGTCTCGCACACCCCGGCGCCCCAATCCCCTGCCCCAGCCCTGATCCCCCTCCCAGCCTCCAAATCCCTCGGTCCCAGCCCGGAGCACCCTCCTTTACTCCAAGCCCCTCCTCCCCAGCCACACTCCAGAGCCCACAATCCCAGCAGGAGAACCACCCCAACCCCCATTTTGTGAGCATTCGTGGCCCATCATATAATTTCCATAACCAGATGTGGCCCTCAAGCGAAAGTAGTCTGTGCACGCTGCCATAAGGCAGATCATGCATTAATCAAACAGAAAAAAGAGGCAGGACTTATCAAATGATTTGTTACATTTGATTTGTCTCCATCTCTAGTATACAGTAGTAAGGGCCTTGAAGAAACTCTGTCAGAGGCTGATATCTTAAATAAATGCCACCATCCGCAGCAGGAAATGCGTAGTCTTGAGTGCACTTGAAAGGATGCAAAACCTGATTAATTTACAGGGAATGTTTCTTGGTGTATATTTGGTCACACTTTATGCCAAGGTTACATTTATAAAATATAAAGGATTAATAATTGACTATGGTCCAGTAGCTGTTATAAGTGTATTAGAGACATGTTACAGTTGGTTATAAGCATGTCAGTGGAAGATATAGAGGGCTTTAAGCCATGACTATAAGGAACCTATTGAGCTGTTGTACTCTAACATCTGTAATAGTTAACCATTAATAAATGACTAATAGATGTTTTAATAAACCCTTTATGAGCCATTTATAAATGTGCCCTTAACATACATTATGACCGTATGTTCCATCTCACTCCTGTTGTGGGTGGGGGCTCTTAGCCAAGCTTATGTATTGTCTCTGTTCTTTAACTGAATCCTGATTATCTTGATCATGGGAACCAGTTTGTGGTGCACAGTGTGCTGGAATCTTTGGGTTTTAGTTTAAAAGAGTCTAGTGTGAGCAGTAGGATAAAACTGCCAATGGAGAAAGGCAGTCTAAAAAGACAGATAATTGCACTGTCTGAAGGGCATTGTTATAGCTACACACACATGGTGCGTTTGAGTTCTTTAGATGAAAAGATGTATAGATGGAAAGTATTACTGGATTCCATCACCCCCGCTTATATGCACTAACACCCTGCAGGAGTTGCACTTGAATGCATGTGCTCATGCATCATCCTTCTGTGCATCCTTCCACGTGCACAGTATTGTGCATATTGCTCTTCCGTGTGTGTCGCAGATGGAGTACACATTTCCCTCCCCCCATGCACTGTTACATCCAGGGCCGGTGCAACCCATAGGCGACCTAGGTGGTCACCTAGGGCGCTAGCATTTGGGGGGTGGCATTTTGGGTCCTTCGGTGGCAACCGCGGCGTCCAGATCTTCGGCCGCCCTGGTTGTCGTCAGCATTTAGGCAGAGGGATCTGGGGCAGGGGTGTGTGGGGAAGGCCACCTGCAGCAAGTAAGGGGGGTCATGGCAGGGGAACCGCTCCGCACTCCAGCTCACCTCTGCTCCGCCTCCTCCCCTGAGCACACTGCCCTGCTCTGCTTCTCTCCCTCTCAGGCTTGCGGCACCAAACAGCTGATTGGCACCACAAGCCTGGGAGATGGGAGAAGTGGAGCGGCAACGGCATGCTCAGGGAGAAGGCAGAGCAGAGGTGAGCTGGGGCAGGGAGCTGCTGCATGGCTCCAGAGCCGGGGGAAGCGGAGCCTCAGGGTGGAGGTGGGGAGTTGCCACGGGGTGGAGGAGGGGGGCAGAGAGCTGCAACAGGGCTCAGGGGATGGGGGTGCAAGTTGGAAGTTTCGCCTAGGGTGCGAAACATCCTTGCACCCGACTGGGTTATATCACACTTGTTCATCACATCTATACATGCACTCATATGCTCGCTGTGTGTATTGCACCTTCCCATAGTCAAGACATACAGCAGTGCCTGTCACATTGCCTTGTTTAAGGTCTTGTCAGCTCTTCTGGTCCAAACACCTGCTGTCATAGGATTAAGCTGTACACCAGTTTGTTATTAAACATTTTCTTCCCCTTGGATACTGGTAAAGGGCTTTCACTGAGAGCATTGTTTGTTTATTTTTGTAGTCAGTTTAAAAGCTCATTGAATGCAAATAAGAGAAGGCACTTCTTCACCAGTTCTTCACACCTTCTCTTGCATGGCTATAACCCAAATTGGCTTTATTTATTATTATATGTTTTGTAATGAACTTGGTCAGTCCTGTAATCTCTGAGACCAGCTACTTTTCTCCTGGTATATAAAAGACATCAGACACTAGGCACACCAAACTGGCAAAGAATCAAGTAAGAAATTGACTTTAGGCGCATGACCAGTAACTTATTATGCACATCTGCTGAACCTCATCACACTCAGTCTCTTGAATTAACGTGAAACTAAGTATATCCTTGGTCTTACATCCACTGACGTGAACTGGAGCCCGGGCATTCTCTTCACTGGAAGCAGGATCAGGCCCTATGGTTTTACATGTCAGAACGTGATCATTAAGCTCGGTGTTTTCCATAAGGATTTAAAGGTATTTAATGAGGAAGATGGGGTCTGGTGGTTAGGGCACTAGTCTAGGACTTGGGAGACCTGGATTCAAGTCAGTGCTCTGCCATAAATTTTCTGTGTGATGCTGGGCAAATCACTTAGTCTCTCAGAGCCTCAGTTTCCCATCTGTCAAATGGGGATTAAAGCACTGCCCTGCCTCACAGGGGCATTGTGATGATAAATACATAGAAGATTGTGGGTTACTCAAACACTGTGGCAATGGGGGCCACAGAAATACCTTAGGTAACTGGTTATTGACTGGAATGGTTATTGCATCAGATTAGCACTATAATCTCCCCCTTCCTTTAGTGTTGATACTTCTAGCAATATGATGTGTCTTCTCTTCCTTGTGGAAGCCTGATAGATTCTTCCCGCTTAAGATCACCAGTGGCTGACGCAAATATTTCATCTTGATTTACAGTTTTTTGTTTTGGTCTGGCTGCTGTGTCCTTCAGTTATCACTTCACCGTGCTTTGGATCGAAGGTGCTGTATGACAAAGAATGCAGTGCAAAATCATTTCATGCACACTGAATGTTACAGCGTGGTGTATTGCTGTGCAACTTGTCACTCTCATTGTTTCTGGTGTGGAGTTGTCATCCTTTCACCCCAGTTCTTTAGTCTCTAAATATTGGCCCACATTACAGTGCATCACATTTCCACAGCTGTGTAATAACTAATGATGTTATGCTTCCATACTGCAGCTGACCATCACATAATCCTTGTGCAGAGTTTCACCATTATTGCACTGCTATGCCATAGATGATCACCAGTATGTACTCATGTTGATGTCTCCCCATTATGCACCCACAGCATGGGTATTATTATTACACTCTCCCACTGTACTGTTGAACAGCACTGTGGCATATCTGATTCCTGCTGATCACTGGTGTCTTCTCTGTTATCGAGCAGGAGCGTTTCACTTCTGTTTCCTGGATGTATTGTACAGGCCCTTGTGTATCCCAGTCTTCCTAACCCCTTCTCGCACATAGCCCTTGGAGTTTAGCAGGATTCCTGTGAAGGAATCAGGCATTTATACAGACAGTAAAAATACGCAGAGCTCTAATAATAAAGATTAAAAAATAGCAAGAGTTTTGGAAAGGAGAGGGATATAAATACTCATGCTCCAGGGCATAAACCAACCTCTACTAGTGGAGGTCAGAAAGAAACTTTGCCTGTGCACAGGTTATTCCATAACTCTGTAATTCAGGGCTTCTTGTACCATTCTTTGAAGTAGCTGGTGCTAGCCATGATGAAGACAGTTCTGGACAAGATGGACAATTGGTCTGACGCAGTCTGGTAATTCTTACTGTTCCTCTTCTCTCTGTGCATCTCAGACGGATAAACTTCAATATAACACATGCACCTGGCTCCTGGGTAATCCTCCCCCATTGTTCTTTTTTTCTTCCCTTGGAGAGGGTTGAGTCACTTAGTGCCACTTGTTTCCTACACATGCTGCATCAGAGGGACTGGCAAATGGAAATGCCATTGTGAGATGCATATCTGATACGACTCCAACTGTCTTCCATCCCCAGTACACCCTGAGGGAGAAGCTAATACAAAAGAACAAGCTGTCTTTTTTCCTTTTGGTGTGACACTTGTTATTGTGACATATGACACAGTAGAAAGGCCAGAGACCCGCTAGCTGTGAGAACCTTACTGGCCTATTCTCCCCTTAAGCAATGCTGGAGCACGTTCGCAAGAGAATTATCAACCTGATCTGACAGGCCTGGTTTCCAAGCTAATTGTATACAATGTGGGACAGAACATGCATGGGAAGAGACACTTTTTCTTTAATACCTGAAGCCTGTCCTCTACAATTGAACTGTCCAGGTGGCTCAGAACCTTAAGTAGCTGGGGCACATCAGAGGGATATTTACTGTGGGTGACAGTGAACACAGCTGGATGGGGAAGTGAAACCAAAAGTCCCGTGTGCAACTTCAGGCTACAATGCTGATTAAATCTGAGACAGATGTGGAGCCCTCCATTCCTCTCCCCTCAACTACCTCTACATTTCCATTTCTAACTAGGTCATTTGCAGAAACCATGCCTATTTTGCAGAACCAGGTGATTGCAGTTTAACCACATGTTTTTTTCATCCCAGTTCCCCTTTCAGGAATCAGTGGCATTTTTTTAAAAGCAATTTTTATCTGAAAGGCTGCAGCAGGGTTCATTTTATGAAAGGAACTGGTGTCACTGCAAGTCTGGAATACAGACTTTCATTTGGTGATGGCATAGAAAGATTTGCCTCTGGAACTGTCTGTTAAATTTCCTTTATTAGCTCTATGGTGGGAAGACAAGAGATGAAAAGTGGCGTCAAACATTTAGAGACAACCTGCTTTAGAATTAAAAATTCATCAGTGAACAGCCTTGGAGTGTTGCTATGATTAAGAGTAAAAAAGCACAACATTCAGCTAATGATCCGTAGGTCAGCTGAGGCAGACTCTCAGAGATGGACTTTCCTTCAGGGGTTCATACAACCTTTCACCTAAATGATTCTTGACCTTTCCTCTTGCATGTCCTGAGTAAATTTCAAGCAGGGCTTGGTGAAACAGTGAAGAGCAAGGACTGCACTGAAAGGTGAAGGAGAGAGATGGGTAAACGAAAAGACAAGAACAGACTGATGGAAGGAGGACGAGGGAAAGTAACTTAGATTGTAAGCTTTTGGGGGCAGTGGACCATCTCTTTGTTCTGTTTGTACAGCACCTAGCGCTGCACAGTGGAGTAACTTGAGTTCCTAGGTACTACCCCTGTACAAATGATAATTGCACCTAAGAGGTGGAATGTGTTACAGAGGAGCAGGCAAGAGGAAAATGGAGAAAGGCGGATGAAAAGCAGGCAGAGATGAAGGAGGCAGAAACAGGAGTTGGGAAGGAAAACAGGGCATGACGACAGAAAATAAGGAGTATGGTAGGTGGAGGAGGATGACCTTGACTTTGGATTTTCTGGAGTGTTTTTCTTCTTTGCATCTTGTGCCTTAAGTGGTAATAGCAGAGATTAAGTGAGCTGGAGCCATAACAGACACAGCCTGCCTTATCACTAGGCTGCCTCGTTTAAATGACTGAGCGTATTCATTAGTTAGCTGGATCTATTTTTACATATTTACAAAACTTAATTTAAATAAATGACCTTGCATAAAGACTTTTTCATCAGGAGTGCACACGCAGCCACCCACACATCTAACCATGGGCGGGTGCAGCTCTAAGAGAACAGAGCTCGTGAAATGTAAAGTATCCCAAGGTTTCTGTTACCAGTGAGCATTCATATGGAATAAGATTTTTAAACAGGTATCTTTATTGCATCCTGAAAAGGGCTTTCATTGTATGGCAGAGAAGTCTGCTGAATTCCATTTCCTTTGAGGTATAGTGAGCTTGCTCAAAATATTCTGCTTCTCTGTAGGTTAGTACAAACTGGCTTTGCCTAAGGGCCTGTCTACATATGAAGTTATTCTGGAATAAGCGTGTACATGCATGGAGTTATTCAGGAATAGCTACTGGACTTGAAATTCACACCCTATATTAACCCAAATTAACTTTCAAGAGTAAATGAGCCCTAGGCAGCTGGTCCAGATGTGTCCAAGACATGCCTATGTTGCAGCTATGCGGGTGTGTGCTGAGCAGCAGAGTAAAGACCGTTCATTTTCTAAGAGAGGCCTGTAGGTTTCAGGATATATATGTTATCCATCCTGGCGGCTGTGTGCCCTGCTCCTGCTGGCCACCACTCCCTGATGAGGTAGGTGTGCGTGTGTGTGTTGTGCAGTGAGAGGCGCTGCATCTCTTTGGCACAAACACACTCCACAGTGCACATGGCACAGCGAGGTGGCAGTGGCCAGCAGCAATGGGGCACACGCAGCCATCCTCATGCCAACTCTGCAAAGTGTGAGGAGGGAGACAGCTGACACCGCAGTGACTGTTGTAGTCAGGTCCTGTCTGTTTCGGGTCTGGTTACAAGGCTCTAGGCCACTATCAGGCTCCCATGATAATGTAGGTGGGGTTCCCTTCTTCCTAATTCCACTCAGCTGGTGAGTGCAATCTGCTTCGTATTGGTTGCATTTGCTGTCTGAGGTGCAATTGTCAAGCTATTTGTGCATCTTGTTTGTAGGAGAGTGCTGTGTGAAGCATGTTTGCATGCCATTTTGTGTAGCCTGTGTCTGGGACAATGGTGTACAGCTAATATTCTATCATGTAGCATATCTCCCCTTCACAATGCAGGATCAAGCTGGACTGCCGGGGTGGGGGGGGGGAAGGGGAGGGGGGTTGCCCCAGGCCCCAGCTTGATTGGGCTCCCGAACTGAGTGGAGTTGCGACAATGGCCCATGTGGTCACAGCACCACTCAGATTTGGCCCAGCCGCACTTCTGTCACGACGGACGGTCAGCCAGGCCAACCCTGAATAGCACTGAGCCCCCATGTGCCAGATCACAATGCCACTCACTGAATTTTGACCTAGCGGCCCCCCTGTCATATCAACCAGGTTGCAGCTCCCAGACCTGTGGGACAGGAGCCAACCCACCATTGCAAAGTGAGTTCAGTGTGGGCTCGCTCTTCCTCCTCATGGTGGAGGTAGGGGTGGGCTTCAATTTCAGATTTTGCTCTAGGCCCCCCCCCCAAATCTTTGTGCAGGCTTGGAATCAAGCCCAGGATGTAGTGCAGGTAGAGGCGCTTGTGACATTGTAGAGCTTTTAACTGTTTTGGTGTGTGGCGTATTGATGTGTTTTGTGTAACGATGCTCATGCATGGCAGGGCTGCATATACTGCAGGCTGATGAACAGTTATGTTGGGCATCAGCAGCAGTTTGGATATATCATTAGCTTCACCTTCTAGGCTCTGATACTGTGAAGAGGGATGTCAGCAATGCTAAAAATAGGAGCTATGTGCCCAGTGAACAGATTCCGCAGGAAGAGAAACAACCAAGCTTTTACTCGGGTCAGAATATTTTTCTCCTAATGCTTCTGCCAGGGGATCGAAAACACTGACACATACACAGAGAAATTCTTCGAAGTGACGGAAACTACATGTAGACTCATTCCCTGTATGCTCAGAGATATGAGTAAACAGAGGATTTATAGGCAAACAGAAAGAGAAGGCAGCCAAATCTATTTTTAACACCTGACCCGTGTGTGTCTGCTGCCTGCTCCCTTCCTCCACTGGATTTCAGTTTCAGTCCAATCAGCTGCCCTGGCTTTGAAGTCAGAGCACCTTTCACCATGCTCTGATAAAGCTCTACATTTCTGCAGTGTTTGCCTGCTAGCTTCAAAGGCATTTAGAGTTTTAGGTGCAGGTCTGCAAATTCTGATTCCAGGAAAGAAACCAGAGACCCTGCTAGGGTTAGTCTTGATTAAGCCGTTGCCATTCAATAATAATACTTGGCCCTTGAAGCATCTTTCATCTGGGAATACTAGCAAGACTGCAAAAGAAGACATAGAAACAGATAGGGCAGTTGCAAACTTAACTCAATATATCAATGATGGCTTCAAAACCTTCAAAATTACTGGGGCTGTGTTTGTTGATTTATCGGCTACTTATGATGCTGAACTACCATGTGCTTTTGCTGAAATTGGCCAGAATTCTGAGAAATAGGAAGATGATCCAGGTCATCTCCTCCCTGCTAGAGAACCGATGTTTTTTTTTCAAGACAGATGGTCAGAAAAGTCAACCGCATATTCAACGGAATGGACTACCCCAAGGTTCAGTGCTATCACCTTTGCCGTTTGTTGTCTTCACAAATGACCAGCTGGAATTCCCCAACACATAAAGAATCATTTATGCAGGTGATCTCTGCATTGTCACCCAACTGGAAAGATTTGAGAACATTGAGCACATTCTAACTGGCTCCCTGAGTGTACTTGGATAATTGTATCACACAGGGTCCCTGAATGCCAACCCTTGCATGACACAAGTGTGCGGCTTTTACCTGAAACACTATCAGGCCAAGTGAAAACTCCAGATGTGATGAGATGGTACAATCTTTGAGCACTACGAATATCTGGTCTAGCTCAGGGTCAGATTAGAACAAAAACTAACTTTCAAAAAGCACATCATGAAGCTGAAAAAGAAAGTGAACTCCAGGTATTGTGTACTCCAATCTCTAGCCAACACAAAAAGGAGAGCTTGACCCCAAATGCCCCTAGCAACCCAGTTTCTCCCTTTGTTACTCAATTGTTGAGTGCTGGGCCCCAGTACAGTCACACTCAAGCCATACACGCAAAATTGATATTGAACTTAGTCAATCCTGCAGGATCATCATGAACCACGCTGTTGCTATTCTGCCATGAGGACTGCACCACCCTCAGTGAGATGGTGCAGTAAAAAGGAGAGAAAAAAACAGGTGCATGATCCAAGACACCCCCTGCATGGTCCTGGTCCACTACCCAAGAGGCTAATTCCAGAAAGAGCTTTGCCTCAAACTATCGCTGTGGAAGGCTTCAGAGTAACAAAATTATGGTCAATATCAATGATCTTGGAGAACCTGGTTCCTTCAGAACAACTCCCGCCAGGCACTTGAACTTGAACAAAATTATTGATGTACCCTACATCAAGAGAGAGCTGAAGTAACAAACGCTGGTGACAATCTGATCAAGTAGAAACTGAGAAATTACCCCCAAATGTGAACATGGAGAGGCTAGGAAAACACATGAACATTGCCTGATGCAATGCACTCTGTCAACATCCTGTCCTCATGAGGAACTGTTTGAGATAAGTGACAATACCAGGTCTAGAATGCAGTTTTCGTGCAACAAGCTATGATGATCACCATTAGACCATCTCAGTGATGGGATGAATTTGCTATTACAGATCCCAACAGCTTCCCATCAAAATGCCCCACTTTCTCATTCTTGGGAGAATGTTCTCTCGTTTTTGTAGAATTGAAAGGTTTGGACCATTGGAAATGAACCTCTAACATTTTTGAGGCACCTCCATCCATTGCTAACTTCACTGCCACCACAACCACTTCTTCAAAGTAAAATAGCCTAGTGGGAACAGAGTTATGTTCCCAGTTTGCAGTGTGTGCACTTTTATTTATACCTCCCTTCAGGTCATGTCTACTGTTGGGTCCTCAAGGAAACAGGGAGCCTTGTGTTTCAGTGCATTGCTTTGATTAAAAAACTACAACAAGAACGTACTTGACAAAACTGAACTTAGTTTCTCATTTGCAGTCGCTAAACTCTGTCTCCTTGTCTGTCTCGAGCCTGGTTCCTTTTTCCTCTGCATTTATTAGATACATGCAGTGTCCACAAGATGACACTGTGCCACATCCGTGCTAGAGAATTGAATTGCTGGGAACCGAAGAGATAGCATTGCAACAGTGCTGGGAATTGGTGTTATCTAGTGGATTTTACCCCATGGACTCTAGTCTGTGGGTAGGAATTGCACTGTTTTCTTAGTTACCTTTTCCAGTGATGCCAGCAGAGCCTCCTGTGTCAGTGGCTTAAGGGGGATTTCCAAAGGCCTTCTGCAAACCCAAGGGGGTTGTGGGACGAGGAGTCAAATTCCCACGTATTGTCAGCCATTTTGATGGCATTGTTATGTTGTGAGGGTTGGGCAAAACCTCACTGAAGCTGGTAGGCATAATTGCCACCCTTTATTCAAGATGAACGTAAGAAATGATCAAGCTCCTTTACAGAAGCATATAACTGAAACCATCACCCAAAACGTGGGCACACGGTAACCTTTGAGTAGAAGCTCAGCTGTGTGGCCCAAGGGGGTTTCCTTTGTGTGATATAGCAAGTACAGGGGCTGTGGCATTGATTGGTGGAGCTGTGTGTGAAAAAGAAACAGGAGAAACAGTGAGGAGGACACAGAGAAGGGGCAAAGAAGCTGCAGACACAACCAGAGAAGCTCTGGTAGCATGATACTAGGAAAAAAAGTGAATAGAGCTTTTGGGTAAAGTGCAGCCAGAAAGAGGCTTGGAATGGTGAACAAAGAAGCTGTCTCCTGTTGTTTGAGTCCTCCTGTGTTCAGGGAAACGGAACTTGGCATACTCTATGTAAATAAACAGGATTACATCAATCAGTTTCTCCTATAAAAAACAACCCACTAGACACCCTCTCCCCAAATTGACTAACTGCTTGGGTTAAAAATGGGTAACAGTATTTTTTTTAATTGGAGGTGCAGGTGCATGATCAGAGCTGCTGCTTAGCTCAGTCAGACAAATTTCTTTTGAAAATCTTGAAAACGAATCACTAAACATCTCAGATACCTTAGGGGAGACGATGGAGAATGCATGGCGGTATGTGTGGAGCGGCAGAGACTAACTGCTGGAGTGGATGGCTCTATGTGCTACTTCAAGATGGGTCTCAGTAGGTAAATCATTGCATTTGCCTCAGGACCAGGACCACGACCACAGAAGGTGTAGCTGAGTAGCTCAGGTTGAGCGGAGCAATAGTGGCTGAGGAACCTCGGAATGAGTGAGTAGACCTATTCTGTAGCTCAGCGGAAGCTGGCCTTGACATTTTGCAGATCTTATACTTCCATGCAACTTTGCTCATATATCTTGCCAGAAAGCTAGTGATTTTTTTCCAAGTACATTTAGTCTAACATGACTTGATAACCTCATTGCCTGATAATATACCACTGATAACTACAGCATATGATCTTGAACTTATCATGGGACAATATTCAGGGAGCTTAGAATAAAGGACAGCCTTGAATACAGACAAAAAACAAAGCGGAGAAGGAGTTGCAGGGAGAAGTGGTGGGATGGACAGCTCATATGAACTAGCAGTGTTTGGATTGGCAGCAACATAGCTCAAAGACCCCAAGAATATTCTGAAGGCTTTTACTAGCAATGAATAGATTAATTTGCTAGAAATAAAATCCAACCCAAACCCTCCTCCAAACTTAAATTGATTCAAACTTTTTTGAATCTCTCACAAAAAAAAAGTTTGGATAACATTTCCCCCTCTTCTGTCATTAATTTAGTTTTCAAGGAGGCCTCTGCACAGCCTAGTTCCTGCCAGGAATGGAAACAGAATACGGAAATGCTGTAAGAAAAGCTGCTGCCACTGCATTCCTGACCTGATCGAACGCAGGAAGGACAGGAAATCTCTCATGACAGAGCCAGTTGGCTTCAGATTTCCAGCCCAGCATAAAGAAGTTCAGATGCTTCGGAAAAAAATATCCAAAGTTTTTGGTGCTCTAATGCGCCAACCCATACATATTCAAGTTAATTCCTCACTAGATTGTACCCAACATAATATGATCTTCAGCATGTTTTGTTGTTTGTTTTCTTATCAGAAGGCTCATCTTAACCTCTCCAAAATTGTAGGTGTAGAGGACTGATAGGGAGATAGCTCTGCCTATTGTTGAAACCACAGGACGGGCAGGGATGATATTTGGGATCTCAGTTATATCACTAACTTTTCCACTATATGATCTTGGGCAAGGCCCTTCGTCTCTGCTCTGTCTTCCCCAGCTGTAAAATGCGAACAACTCCTACCTAAATTACAGGCATGTTACGGAGTTTAACTCATTAATGGTTCTAACCCAGGGTATTGGATGGAAAGAGCAACAGGAGTCCTTAGTATTAGCATATGGGAACTTTTTGTTAGATTAGTGTTGAACTCATTGGGTCAGTTTCAGGGACTTGTGAAAACTCGAGCTGATTGGGAATTTTTTGATAAATTGTTTTTCATCCAAAAAAAAAAAAAGCCAATTGATTGTTTTTTGTTTTATTTTTGCCTTTCCTCTTCATGATAGAAAAAATCAATAGAGAACATTAGTCTCTAGTCTGCTCTGCACATCTGTGCTTCCTGGCCTTTGCCGGAGTAAATGCAGAGATCCAGGCTTGTAAATGATCAAAATCTAAATCAAGTTTTTTGATGTATGTGAAAAAAAATTTAAGTTTTTCTTTTGGTTTGTGAATATTTTCAAAACTTTGACTTTCTATCCCAATTTGAGATGGGGTTAAAAAAAGGTCAAACTCTCTCTAAAACATTCATGGGTCAGAAAACCATTTCCTATTCAGCTCTGGTACAAATCTTTTCTGGAGATGTCTAGAATATGGATCATGTCCCTTTAAAATTTGGGTTTGTTCAGCAAACTTGCGGAGTTTTGTGCACTTTCCACTGCCAAATCATAAGCCCAGGCTTGCTGGAAGGGTAGCCCAGGATTAGGAATCACAGGTTTGGAGGTGGCTATGACAACAGCTGAGTTTTCCAGTGCATTTAAATGTTTAAATTTCCTGTTTAGGTGACTGACCTATGACTCAGAGGCAGTCCATGTTTAACACATAAATGGAGGGAAGTGGGGAAATACGTGAAAACAAACAAGTTTTCAATCAATGACTGTACAGGTCTATTAAGGGACCCCATGGAGCTTTGAATTGTTACACAACTTTAACCAGGTAATGACAGAGTTTTAAATCATATTAACAGCCACAGTTGGTCAGATCACTCTATTGCTCCTGATGCATGTTAGTATCTTCTCTCCGACTACCTCAGTAGTTAACAAAGGGTATGCCCAGACTGCAGTCATAGGGTATGATTGCAGCTCTAGCCGACATACCCAAACTAGCTTCAATATACCTAATTTGGGTCTCGGAATAGTGTAGGTGTGGCTGTGCAGGCTAGCTCCATGAGCTTTCTGGGTGCGTTTGTACAGGTCGTACTGAAGTTCATACTGCCATAGCTTCATTGCTCTGAGACCCGAGCTAGCTTGGGGATCTCTGCTGCAGCTGGAATCACACCTTGTTCACACCATGCTTGTGTTACAGGTGGGCAAACAGAGGCATAGAGAGGTTGAGATTTGCAAGCAGCCCCCCAGGGAGTCACTAGTGGATTCTATTCCAATCTCTGTGAGTTCTCTTGACTCCTAGTTCCCAGCTCTAACTACTAGGCACTATCCCTCTGTATATCTGTAAAATAATTTAAATGAAATGGAGCCAACATTGAGTTCTTCCAGGACATGAAGTTGAACAACAAAGAGCGTGAGAAGTTGATTCTCTCTTTTATAGGCCAGGGTTGTTACTCTTCCATCAAATCTAATAGTGCTAGGTTAGCTGAATTAGTACAAAGCCAGACAGCCCATCTTGTTGCACACAGAAACCAAGACAAAGCAGGCAGATTTATTTCTAATAAAGAAAGATTTTAAAGCGTGCTCATAACTCTTATTCATCTGAATATTCTGAACTGATGACAGCTTCATTCTTTGCCTAAGGTCTATAGACTCAGTGGTGGAAAACAGCACCGAAACAGGAATATTAGAGATGGATAAAGTCTTGTTCATGTGAGTGAAGTGTTGTTCTCTACATTGTTCCCTACATTCTGTTCTCCAATGCTTTGACTAGTCTATTCTTAAATCATGATTCAAGTAATACAGTTTCCAGAGCTTTCTTTAAGAATCAATTTCGGCACCTCTGCTAGGAAATCTTTAAAGATTGGTCTGAATCATCCTCCTGTATCTGATTACACATGAAGCTTAAAATTGAAGCCTGGATCTGGATTCAAATATGATGAATGACTCTGATCTTTATGGTGGCTGAACCAAATCCCAAGGTCAGAACGTTGTGGCTCAGAACCATCTCTACAAAATTTTCTCTGCTCACTGCCATCCCACTACTCCCTGCTTTGCCCCTGTGGAACTCCTTAAACAATTCCTCGCCCTGCTTGCATTTTATACCTTCTGAGTCATCACATTCTCCTTTTAGTTGTCGTCTAATCAAGATGTACATCTGTAAATCTTTTTCTCATTGGTCAGTCTCTCCAGACCCTTAATTATCTTTTGCTTGCTCTTCTCAGAATTCTTCCCAGTCTTCTAACATCCTTCTAGCTCTGTGGTGCACCCAGTAATTTCCCTCTCATGATTATAAGCATCTGGGTTCATAGTAGGATGCAAAAGGTGCAGTCTGCTGCATCAATTCAAGGGGATTTTTATAACCGGTTTCCTTATGAACGCCCATGTGACAGTTTCCACTTGGGCTCAGAGGTGGCTAGTTTTGGTGATTTGCTCCAAAATGAGTAAACAGTTCTTTGAGCACCCCCCGCCCCCGCCGCCCCCTTGGCTTTGCCTTCAACTTCTAGACTTCCTCTACAATCAATAGCGAACATTAGTCTCTGTTCTGATCTGCTGCTCTGCACATCTGTGCTTCCTGACCTTTGTCGAAGAAAGCACAAAGATCCAGGCTGGTAAGTTAAATAAATAAATCTTCAGGTTACATTATTTAAGAGACTGCCTAATGATTCCCTCAACCACCAAAACAGATTAGTATCATTATTCCCATTATACAAAATGGGGAAACTGAGGGACAGGGGAGGCTTAATGACAGGCCCAAATTCAAACTGAAATCCTGACCCTGCGCTGTGTTTATCTGTAAGTCTATCCTTCCCCTCTTTGAGCTATGCTCAGTGACACTGTGGAGAATATGGACTACAGCTGGGAATATAGATCTGAGTTCTCTGCTGTTGGAAAATTGATGTAGCTCTGTTAAGATCAGTGGAGCTGTGTCACTTTACTCCATTTGAGAATTAGGCCCACAGTGCTTTCCTTTTTAATCTCATCCCATGTGGCTGTTAAAAACACTGACCAGTTCTCTGGCTTTCTGTAGTTCCAACCCTTCCTCCATTGCCTCTTTTCATTGGTATTTCTGGAGACCAGGAACTGAATGGGATATAGGCCAACCTGTGTAAATGTTGTGAACTTTCACTGGGATGAAGAGAAAAAAAAGTGTGGGAGACAGTTAAGGGAAAAGCCTCATGGAGATGGAAATACAGATGTTGGCAGGAATAAGCAACTTCCTCTGGCTTGGGGCTACCTGCATAGCAAAGGAAGTTGCTTGGGTACAGATCCTCTGCTGGTGTGTATCACCATTGCTCCATTGACTTCATTGGAGTGATGGTGATTTACACCTGCTGAGGGTGATTTCCTCCTTTTTAATTTTTAAAAAAGATACAAGACTCTCCCCTTCCCATAATCCCTTCTCCACTGCAATCAGAGGTGTGATTGCAGCCCATGTAGGTGTACACAAGCCACCATTGATCTAGCTAGCTCTGACCACGATGGCAGTGCTTCTCGAGTATGTACCCAGCTTCCCAGTTGGGATTGTAAAGTCCTTTCTGCCACCTGCTATTGTTATCTGAGCTAGCGAGATCAACATTATGTTACAATACAGACTTCCCCTTTACGTTGGTGCCATGGGCTAGAATTTTCAGAAGGGCTCAGCAGCCCTACTGGGAACAATTGAGAATCCCAGTCCCACCTGGAGAGTAAAGGGTCCTGGCTACTAGGATCTGTCACAAGACTGGCCACCACTTTTGTGTGCCCAAATGGGAGCTGAATACTCTGGAAAACCTAGTCCCAGCTGTGGGGTTTTGAATATCTGGCTTTGCATGTCGGCCTAGGCTCCATGCTGTCTCTCTCTGTGAGCTTCTTCCAGAGTTGGGTTCTGTTGCTACACATGCATCTTTGCAGCAGGTTTCAGCAGCTGCTTTGTGTCCCACTCTAGGAGCCAATTGATTTAACTAAAGGAGAGATTTAGAAAACAGGAGTTTTATATTGTGAGTTACTTCCTCCCGCCAATCCTCACCTCTCCTTTATAAGGTGCAGAATTATAAGGGGTTTAAGATTGCCTCTCGTGCCAGCTTGTCATTTCTCCCAGCAGCATTTCCTTGATCTTTTCTGACTGTTATTACAGTAAATGACATTATGTTGGGTTATAATTTAAATGTCATATAATTATCGCTCAAACGATCTGTTTACCGGTGCCCTTCCAGTATCTGGAGATGTTGTCTCATCCTCCAGGGATGAACAGAAATTGAGATGAGGTCACCTGGGGCAAAGACTTGTAAGCCCTGCTGATGACAGGAGGATATTTTCTCCCTTTTGGGAATAACCCCTATTTAGACTTTGATCATTTAAGATTAGAGAGGCCATGAAAAGGCCAGGCATGAACAGGGCAATTTAATTCCTGGGGCAACTGCAAAGAAAAATGAATTTAGCTCTGTGTTTTCAGCTAGAATCTGGGAGTCAGAACTCCTTGTTCTTCTTCGAGTGCTGGCTCATACAGATTCCATTCTAGGTGTGTGCATGCCCATGTGCACAGTCATCAGAGATTTTTGCCTAAGTGGTATCTGAAAGGGAACCCACCCCTCCCTCGGTGGTGCATTGTCATTGTCATCTCCAGACGAAGGGATGGTGGGCCTCTCCAAAACGTGCAGGCCCCCTGATGACTTCCAGGAACACCAGACCCTTCTTAAAAGGATGGCTACCAATTTAAACTTGAAAATTGAGTAGCTCATGGAGGAGTCCAACAACCTCTTTAATGTTATATCTTCCACTACCCTAGCCTGGGTCACGCTCCCCATCTGCCCCATCCTTAAGCTTGCCAAATCGCTGTGGGAGACTCCCTCTTCTAAGAAGGCGGAAAATAAGGTATTGCGTCCCTGCAAAAGGGCTTGAATATTTGTGTACGCACCCTCCAGCAGCATCACTGCTCGTGTCTGCTGTGAACGAAAGGGACAGGCAGAGTCAAGTCAGTGGCGTGCCAAAAAATGAAGACACCAAGAGATTGGACTTGTTTGTCAGGAAAATTTATTCGATGGCAAGCCTGCAATTTCAGGGTGTCTAACCACCTGGCCTTGTTGGGCAGATACGGTTTTAATCTGTAGGGACTCCCATAGCAAATTCAAGGTCGCCCTCCCACATGATCGACCCCATGAGTTTGCCGCTTTAGTGGAAGAAGGCACAGTGGTGATGAGAGGGGCCCTGCAGATGGCCTGGGACACTACAGGCTCAGTGGCCAGGGCGATCACCTCTGCAGTGGTCATAAGGTGCAGTCCTCCAGGTTATCCCAGGAGATGCAGGCCACCATTCAAAACCTCCCGTTTGAGGGGGCAGGGCACTTCTCCAAGCTCACAGACTCAAGGCTCCATGGTCTTAAAGGCTCCTATGCCACTTTCTGCTCCTTGGGCCTTCATACCCCCTCAGCAGGCCAGGAAGCCATCCTATCCTCTGCCTCCCCAGGCTAGGTCCTGGGGGACTCCCCGGCTGAACACCTACAGGAGAAAGGTTAGAGACCAGGGGTCGAAACGGCGACACCAGTGGTTTTCCCATTCGTCAGCTCAGCCTGGCTCTTCCAGGAGCCAAGGAGGCTGGAGGCAGGCATTTTCAGGGTGCGCTCCATGACGGTGTCTGAGTCACATCCCAGGATCCATCCTCCTACTCTTTCCTCAACTGCCTGTGCCCCTTCTGGTCGGTCTGGTCATGGCTGACCTTGGACTATTGGGTGCTCCACATAATATCTTTGGGTTACAGCCTGCAGTTTGTCTTTTACAAACACAAGGTCCAGCTGTGGCCACACTCGGCTTTCTTGCCAAAGGTTCTCTCACAGTTTCATGCAGGCCATTACATTTACTTACCTGTCTTTTTTCCAAAGCTGCATAAGTCAGAGGAGAAGTGTAGGTTGCATCCCTAGATGGCAGGAGAGTGTTAGCGTTCTACATTGAAAGAATCAAGTCATTCTGGAAGTTGATGCAATTGTTCGTTGCGGTGGCTGACAGGATGAAAGGTCATCCAGTGTCTGCTCAAATAATTTCTTCTTGGATCACTGCCTGCATTCGCTGCCGCTACGATCAGGCAAAGGTGCCCCTCTGGTAATCATAACCCTCCATTCAACCAGGATGCAAGCCTCTTTGGCAGCTTTCCTAGCCCAAGGGCCTATCCAGGACATCTGTAGGGGGCCACCTGATCGTCTGTCTGCACATTCATGTCCCATTACACACTTACCCAGCGTGCCTGGGACAATGCTGGCTTTGGTAGAGCAGTGCTGCAAGCCACAAGACCATGAAATCCAAGCCCACTTCTGAGGATAGTGCTTGAGAGTCACCTAGAATGGAATGGACATGAGCAAGCACTCGAAGAATAAAAAATGGTTACCTATCTTTTTGTAACTATTGTTCTTCGAGATGTGTTGCTCATGTCCATTCCATTACCTGCCCTCCTGCCCCTCTGTTGGAGTTGCCAGCAAGAAGGAACTGAGAGGGCGTTGGTCCAGCAGCATCTAATATATCAGCGCGTGAGCGCGGCACTCAAGGGGGTGCCATATCCAACCGTACGGGTACCGCTCAGGCAAAAATCTCCGATGACTGTGCACGTGGGTGCGCACACACCTAGAATGGAATGGACATGAGCAACACATCTTGAAGAACAGTTACAAAAAGGTAGCAGATAGTGATTGGCTATGTGATCTTGTGCAAGTCACCTGAGCATCCTTTGCTTTAGTTTAGAGAGGAGGAAAGCTATAGCAGATAGTGCATCAAACTGCAACTCAGGTGATCTAGTTCCATTGCTGGGTCTTCCAAAGGCTTCTTGTGTGACCTTAAGCAGGTCACTTAGGGTGAAATTTTTCAAAGGTCCTAAGTCACTTAGGAGTCTGAGTCCTATCGCCTTTCAATGAGCGTAAACTACTAAGTGAATAGGTCACTTCTGAAAATGGGACTTGGACTCCTACATCACTTACCCACTTTTGATAATTTTACCCTAATGTTTTGTCTGCCTTTGTTACATCTTCTAAAATGGAAATAATGTGTCCTTTCTCCTGCCTTATCTATTCAGACTGCAAACTCTATTGTCTCTCACTGTGTGTCTTTGTGGCAGGAATTGTCTCTCACTATTGTACAGCGCCTAACATAATAGGGCCCTGATCTTGGCTGGGGCGTCTAGG
Organism: Gopherus evgoodei; assembly: GCF_007399415.2. NCBI lineage: Eukaryota > Metazoa > Chordata > Testudines > Testudinidae > Gopherus > Gopherus evgoodei. Next base: position 13,133,370 of record NC_044340.1, on the reverse strand, counting down.
CATTACTACTGTTAATAATAATTTAGTTTAACCAGATATAAAATGGATATAATATTGACCCATAGTGGTGGCCCTAAAACAAAACTCTCAGATCCAAACTGACTTAAGCTATAAGAAGGTCACAATCTAGATCCAAATTTTATTACTCAGGACTCCTCTCTAATACATTGTTGCACAGGTGGTGGTCTGGGAATTAACTCATCAGTGCTTGTAATTTATTTTGAGGTCTTTGAATGAAAGAGCCCAAGTATTCTTGTCTTTAATTTGAGCCTGAGCCCTAAAATGAACATGATCATGACAAAGCCCCTCATTATCACTTAATGAGTATAGAATGCCAATGGGATCCATATTCCTAAATTGCTCCCTTTTTCTGGGTGTGGGAGGGAGCATTTTTCCTAAGTCTACAGATAAAAATCTATACCTTGGTATAATAATGCTTCTATCTTCTGCTTCTTTTGAGCTCTAAGGTGGCCTCAGAACTGGGAGTCATATCTGTCATTCACAAAACATAAGGTAAAGAGGAATATTTTGTAGAATGGAAGGCACTGAAGCTTTTATTGGGGCACATGGATTTTAGAGCCTAGGCAATATAAATTTCCCTTGTTTCATAAGTATGTTACAGTATCTCATGTTGTAGTCAAATTATATCACATGTTCTTTTGTCCATCCACATATGTACAGCTGAGGATGATTCTGGTAAGACATTCAGCCTGAGATTTGCAAAGCTGCCTTAAGAGGATATACCCCACACGTAGCCCAGTGTTGTCCTGTCTTCCAGTATTAGCCTGTGCCAAATGCTTCAGAGGGAGCAAACAGAGCAGGGCAAATTATCAAGTGATCCATCCCCTGTTGTCCACTCCAAGCTTCTAGCAGTCAGAGATTTGGGGACACCCAGAGCCTGGGGGTTTGCTTTGAGGCTTTGAACAAAAAATCTCAGACTCAAAGCTTTTCAGAGCTTGTGAGGAAGTGGAGTTGGTTTGTTTGCTTTACAGAAGTGTGATGAGCTGGTCTGGATCATGTCACCAGGGACTCTAGAGGTCACCTTACTCCATCATCTTCATGAGCTGCTTATCCAGGAACAGAAAAGGCTTTCCAAAAGGCCTTTCCTTCAGATCCATTTTCTCATCCCATGTGTTACCTTTTCTCTATTTAGCTCCTCCCTGGGCATCCAGGTCCAAGCAGGAGATGGGAAAATAACTAATCACAGCAACCTAGCAAATCCATGTTAATAGTTTTACTACGTGCATGCTCAAAGATAAATGCTGCAGGTGTTTAAAAGTGAAAATATGTGTGGTAGAAGTTTCAATTGCAAGTGTAATAGTGCTCTGAGTAAAGCCTAGTCTACTCAAACACAAATGTGCTGCTTCCAAAATGCCATTAAATATGTTCATGTGGTCTTGACTGTCTGTCTACCGTCTGTGTGTTTTCCAGTACAGATCTTCTATAACTGGCTAATCATGATTGTGTTTTGCCAGTTTCCTCAGCACTCTCTGACCTTTTGCAGAATTCCCAAAAATATCCTTTTCTCTTAGGGCTTATCTGTACAGGCAAGTTTCTGCAGAGTAAAGCAGCTTTTTGTGCTCAAACTGCTGATGTGTACACACTGCCAAGTCACTTTGTGCACAGAAACTCCTCAGTTGCAGCGCTGCAAAAAAAACCCACCTCGACGAGAGTCATAAGGCTATTTGTGCAGAGGCTCCAGCGCTCTATGGCCAGTGTAGACACTTGGTTGCTTCTGTGCTGTAACTGGCCTCTGGAGCTGTCCCATAATGCCTCAAGTGACAGCTCTGCTCATTGCTTTGAACCCGGCTACCCTGGAGACATACACCCCTCTGTTTTTGACAGCTGTTGTGTGCTGTTCTGATCTGCTCTGGGATACAAAGCAAACTGTTAATGTGGAATGCTCATACTGTTGAACTCAGAGGCTGCGGGTGTGTGTGTGTGTGTGTGTGTGTGTGCGAGAGAGAGAGAGAGAGAGAGAGAGAGAACCCAGAGAGGGAGGCGGGGTCTGATGCCCGGTTTCCCTCACCCTCTGCCCCAGGACTGGTTGCTTCCTGCCGCTGTCTGAATTTACAAGACAGCATGCTGACATACTCTCTGTCCCCTAAAACACACTCTCTCTCCCTACATCCATACACACACACCCTCCCTGTCACACACTCTTCCCCCCATCACACTTCAATTGAAAAGCAGCTGGCAATGTAGTAGGATGCCCATGGAACAATGGGATTGGGAAACCTGCATCATGTGAAGCTGTGCCTGCCCCAGGAGGCATTGCAAAACCTTCCCAAAGCACCCTGCAGCGAGTTGCACAGTGGGATAGCTACCACAATGCACTGATGTCTTTGCCATTGCAACGGCTGCTATGTGGATGTGCTCCAGTGTCACAAGGAGCACAGTGTGGACACAGTGGTTTAATTCCAGCATTTTAATAAAAGTAGTATAACTTGTTGTGCAGAAACTTGCCAGTGTTGACATACCCTAAGGGATTTCATTCAGCAAGAGTATTCCTGCTTCCCTGGGGTGTTCCCATACAGTAATGATGCTTAACACAAACACTTGTGACAGCCTTTTTGGTTAAGGAAAGATCCCATGATAAAAAGGAGAGAAGTCTTTAAAGTGGAGCTATATCGAGGCCCATGAAAACAATAGCTGCAAATTAATAGCCCAGTCATGGATAGAAATTAATGCACTTACTTGAAGTGACTTGGCAAATGCATAATACAGGCAATTTAAATATAGTTGTTTACAAAAACTAACAAACTGGAACAATAATTCTCTTCAGCCATTACAATTAATCTCTCTGCAATGCAATTCTAGGTGAGCTTTTTTACATCAACCATTTTCTCCTGTTATCCTATATTGATTTACCATTTGGTTAAATTACTGCAAATCAGCAGATAGTGTCTCACTGCACGTATTTCTAAATCGCCTCTTCATGGAGCTAATGCGTCTGCATTCCATATTCGGGATATGACGCCAAGACGTTAAAGTGAACCCTTCCCTAGCTATTTATAATGTAATATTCCACCAAGTGATTCAGGTAAATAATTATAAAACACAAGGGTGGTCATCTTAGCGTATACGCAACGTGCCTCAGGTGGCACGTGACGAGGATTCATTGCTGCATTTGGTATCTTGGTTGGATTGTTAGCTTCCTTGGGCTGAGTATGGATGAGGAGTTCTCCATGCCCCTCAACACAAGGCTGAAGTACATGGGGAGACTGCCATAATCTAGACTTGTTGTGTTGGCTGTACCAGCACTGCTTCTGATAATGGGAGATGCAATGAGGGATAACTATACCACAGACCCCACCCTTGTTGTCAGGAGAATAATAGTGTATTCAGTCCAGTCACTACAGGCAAATACTGGGAAATTAAGAATGTCATGTATACAATGGTACAAAGTTTCAATTTTTAGCCCCCCAGTACCACAAGATAACAGACTTCAAATTTGCAACATGGGTAAAAAGTCTGTTACTAAAGCAGAATTTAATAATCTCCATCCTGGGACATCAGCAGGTATACATCTTTGGAGAAACAAAGGAGGTAAAATTCTATATTGAGTGGTGGAGACAAAAGAGAGAACTTTTCTTCATCTATTAGATTTTAAAAATTCTTGGCTATTTAAAATTGCTCAGAGGTTTGAATAAGTCTGGGGAAGATGGATTAGAAGGTAATGGACAGATAAGCAGAGTGCACGATAAATTCATTTATCAGATGAGTTCAGTGTATCCCATGGATTTATTACATCCTTGGGTGTTTGGGTGTATGTGTATATATATTTTTATAGGTATCTATATAATGTGTGTTTGGTAGCTGCATATTTCGAGTCTTATGTATATTTCTCAAGGGTCAGCAAAATTTAAATCACCAATCCTGTTAATAGACTGGGTGGAGGTTTGGAGCCCACATTACAAACTAAAGCTTAAAGATCACAAATACAAAACTCCACAGCTATCCCACCAGTGTTTTCTGCCCTTTGTACCCTCCCCAGTCTGTTCTGGCCAATAGCTATTATGGTGGTGATATGTGTCTGCTTTGAAGCAGCATCAGAATGCAAATTTCAGATAATCCACTGCAATAAGTGCCAAGTTATTTCGATATCCGGAATACATTGGCTTCGGAGCAAATGTGTTCATGTTTTGTGTTGTCTGGTATGTTTCTCTTAGTTCACCTGCATTTTACCCCCAAATGCTTCTTAACTGCTCTTCATTTAGGGACACAGAACTTTTTATGTAGTCGAGCTCTAAGGGCTTGATTTGTAGGGCTGCTGTTCATCACAACCCCACTGACTTCAGTTGCAGTGGTAGGTGCTTACCACTTCTCTGAATCAGGCCCCAGGTCCCTCCCTTCAGACACACACGTGCACTGAAATTAAATAGACTTACAAATTAAATAGACTCTCAAACTCTGCAGTGGTTGCCATTAAAGTCTTTATATTTTTGTCTTTGCAGGTAGATACAGGATTCTCTATGTGGGGAGTGCTGTGCATACATTAGCATTAGTAACCTAGACGTTAGTAAATTAGACATTCATAACTTGAAAGGCATTGGTAAAGGTTTGAATACGACCACTATAAAGAAATGTAGTGTGTGTCCACACAGCAACTACATATATACACTTAACAAACCACACACCAAAAAATCTCTTCATGCATTCAAGCAGGTACACTGTACAAATGCTTATAGTCACCCACATGCGTATGGAAGAGACTATATATACACATGAATATTTATAGAAGATACAAATGTATATGTATTTGTATCTTACAGCATATATTGGCACATACAAGTATATCCATTCATACACAAAATTACATGTTTATGGCGGGGCCGGGGACATGCATTAATCACGTGTTTAATGCAAGATATTAGAAAATATTTGCCTGAATGTCTGAATTTTCCCTAAAATGATTAACAAACTCATATAAAGTTATATTTGCACCATTAATGGTTTAGTATTAACAGGCAATATCATCACTCACCAGTAACTGTGTGATGCAAACATTCACACATGCATATTTACTTACACACATTGACATGCACGTATATGGCCTTATTGTATACATTCACCCATTCTGTGCATAGACAATGCACATACATCTTAGCTGTGGATGTCTGCTCCCTACCTCTGTAGAGATAGAGATGTGCATGCACACATGCTTACACACTATTCAAGTTGTAACCTCACCCTGCTTTAATTTTTCTGTCACAAAGGGTATGTCTAGCTGCAATAAAAGACATGCGGCCAAGCCATGGTTGGCCTGCATGAGCTTACTCGCGTTTCTGGGAGATCAGGCTGTAGGGCTATCCAATTGCAGTGCAGACATTCAGACTGTAGCCTGGATTCTGAGACCTCTGTGAGGCGGGAGGGTCTCAGCTGATCCAGCTTGGTGCTGGTTTTTTTTTTTTATCATGGTGTAAACATGTCTATAGGAACAGCTCTTTCTGTGAGAAATAGGCTTATTTTCCCTGGTAATGGCCTTCAGGGAGTCCTGAATGTGTTTAAAGTTATCAGCAATGCTTCTGTTCCTTGTCATTACACGAAGCATTGCTCAGCAGGTTCCATATAAACAGCTATTCACTCATTAAAATGGGACTTGAGACAGGGATGTAGCCTGAAATTTGAAAGTGATGCACACACCTTCTAATACATTACCACTTTCTGGCTGTATTATAGTCACTCTTTGCAGAGGCAGACACTACATATACTATGACTTCTGGTACAGAGGGGACAGTGACCTAGATCTACATATGTGCATGTTAATAAAAGACTTTATCAACAACAAAGGAAAAGTGCCACTAACAAGTAGACATGTTGTCCCCCTGGAAATGAAAAAACATGGGCTGTGGCCTCACACACTGAATCTACCCACCCACACTTGTCCTCTGCAGTGGAAACTGTCTGATGATGCTTTCTTCTGAATTGGCTTTTAAACAAAGTTTTTCACAAAGGCTAGGTGAGAAAATTCCTGTGTGATCCACAGTTTGCTGTTAATAAATGTAATAATTATCCCCCAACATATTTGTGGCCAAACTGCTGGCTCACCTTAAAACTGAAATGATGTCCTGTTCGATCACCAGTCCTTTTCCTTCAGCTGTGTCTCCTACCATGACACAGGGGGAATAAACCAGGGAAAGACCCCTATTCCCCCCAAAGATGCTCTTCCTGATTGACCCAAACATCTGAGTGAATGAAATGGTTGGCAGTAATACGACCAGGTCAAAATAGTTGTGTTAGGGTGAGTTAGCTTGACCTTACTTCTTGTGACCCTGTGTACAATTAGTCCAGGTTACAAATGAAAATCCTCTGTCTTTAAGACACTGCCAATTATAGAGAAAGAGACAAAACACCCACCACAGGGGTAACAGATCACATCTCCACTTTTCCTATTTCTCTGACTTTAGACTTCAGCTTAAACAAATTGCCCAGAAATTATGCTTACACTTGAAAGAAAAACACAGCTCTGTCAGGAAATGGATATAAAAGACACTTGCAACTAATGAGAGGTGTGAAAAATATTCCTTTAACTTCTCCGTAAATAACAGCAAACAGAGAAGCATAACAGCCAGAGAGCACTGAGTTTGCATCCCAGTTTCCGCCTGTAAATCATTAGTATCTCTCTCTTGTCGATTTGTATACTTGAGTGTCAGTCCAAGGCAATGCAGAACTTTGTCCTCTGTTGTAGGAGGAGGGTTATTACAGGAGGAGAGGGGACTGTTAAATTTGAGCACAACTTGGCAGTTTCCTTTATAGTGTCATGTGGCCATGCTTTTATGTCTCTTTGGTTCATATGTGTTTTCTAACCCCACCTCACTCCCTAATTTGGTTGTCTGAATGAAAATAAAGGCTGGTTTCTACCCAAAATCAATCCCTGGCATTTGCCCAAAACTCCAGCCTGGTGTCCTCCCTCTCCCTCAATAGTTTGTTTTAAAAATCCGGCCAAATTTGGTTCATCGCAAAACCTCAAAGCAGATGAAATTCCAGAATTTTGGTGGGCTCTAGTTCTAATGTAATAGTTTAGTTCCAGGGAACTAAAAATCCACTGCTGAATTTGTGTGGCTCTTAGCTCCTGTCTGCCCCTGAATTTGATTTGAAGTCCTGGGAATTCAAAGGGTACATTTTACAGTATTAGAAACAGCTCCTCCTCTGCTCTCTGAATAGAATGAAGGGTTTCGTGGTATTAGACTTCTGCTTTCAGTTAGAACAAAGGGGCTTGCACCTGTCTAAGGGTTTGTAAAAGAGGGACATTACTGAAGGAGATAGAGATGGGCTAAATAGGGAATTGCAGGAACAAGCCCATTGTGGAAGAAGGGGTTCTAAGAAAAGAGCCACTGGCACATGTAGAGCTAATTAAGAAGGGGAGGCAGAGGTGACAGGAGCACCAAGCAATGGAGGAAGTTGGGGAAATGTAAGAGGAAAAGGGGCCTCCTGTGAAAGATGAGTCACAGGCTGTAGGTCTGGGGTGGGCAAATTATGGCCTGGGGGCTGCATCCGGCCCTGCAGGTGTTTCAAACTGGCCCTCAAGCTTCCGCTGACTTGCTCCGCTCTGCACTGCTCCTGGAAGCAGCAGCATGTCCAGCTCCTACACGTAGGGGTAGCCAGGGGGCTCCACATGCTGCCCCCGCCCCAAGTGCTGCTCCCGCAGCTCCCACCGCCAATGGGAGCTGCAGGGGCAGCGCCTGTGGACGGGGCAGCACACTGAGCTGCCTGGCTGTGCCTCCGTATAGGAGCTGGAGGGGTGGGACATGCTGCGGCTTCCAGGAGATGCTTGGGGTATGTGCCACCTGGAGCCTGCACCCCTGGCCCCCTCCTGTGCCTGCTCCCGCCCTCTGAATCCCTTGTTCCCAGCCCGCAGCACCCTCCTGCACCCCAACCCCTCATCTCCAGCCCCCCTCAGAGCCCTCACCCCCCACACACATACCCCAACCCCCAATTTCGTGAGCATTCATGCAGGAGCGGCGCCAGGGTTTTTGGCGACCTAGGCGCAGGGCTGGCGGACGGTCCGCTGGTCCCGCAGCTCCGGTGGACCTCCCGCAGGCGTTCCTGCGGACGGTCCGCTGGTCCTGCGGCTCCGGTGGACCTGCTGCAGGTGTTCCTGTGGACGATCCGCTGGTCCTGCGGCTCCGGTGGACCTGCCGCAGGCGTGCCTGCGAATGCTCCACCGGAGCTGCGGGACCAGTGGACCCTCTGCAGGCACGCCTGTGGGAGGTCCACCAGAGCAGCCTGCCATTGTCCCAAATCCTGGCACCCTAGGCGACTGCCTAGGTCACCTAAATGGAAGCGCCGGCCCTGCATTCATGGCCCCACATACAATTTCTATACCCAGATATGGCTCTTGGGCCAAAAAGTTTGCCCATCCCTGCTGTAGATGCAGAACAGGTGAGTAGAAAGAGGAGAATGGCGTAGAAGACAGGAGATTTGTTCAAGGAAGGGACAGAACAGAACCAAGAAGTGAGGAGTTTTGAAATGACGTGGGAATGGTTGATTCAGGAGATTTGTTGCGCTGGTGGTGTGTGACAGAAGCATGACGTGGCAGAGTTTATGGGGATTGGATGGCAGAAAGGGGAGGTGTAGTGAGAATAACTTCCCTCAGGAGAAAACAACTTCTTCTCAGAGGGACCAAATAAAATTTAGAGGCAGATGTATGGAATTCCCTGTGTGCACTCTCCCTGTGGCCATGAGCTGCACTAGTGGGTTGACTGGCAATGGACATTTCCCAGGCTCAGGATTAAGGCTGGCTGAATGGATCTGTCCAAAACCACAGATGAACCCAAACTTCTCTCCCATTGAGAAGTGGGGAAGCACGAAGAACGTGTGAGCAACTGAGAGAGCCCCTGAACAAGAACTTTATGTCTGCTTTCTAGACACTGGGAGAATAGGCCCCTTTTCAAGTTGGTGACAAAGAAGCAAAATGAAGAAGATGGATGTTTTTCCATACAGATACTGAGTGGAAATAATTACGGTTCATAGTAATATTCTGCACTTCCAAATGACTGACTCAGCATCCCTTACGAATATTAATGAATTACCCTGGGGGGGAGATAATAATCCTATTTTACAGATGGTGACGGTCTATTTAAGTCATTGGAGTTGCTCCAGCTAATAATGTGGTCAAAAGAGATTAAGTGACTTGACCAAGGTCAAAAAATCCCCACTCCTAAAGTTTCACCCGAGCCTCAAACTAAACCTGACTTCAGAAAAGTTTCTTTAACACCCCCCTGCCCCAACTTTATTTTTAATGTTTGCATCACGGTCTGCACTTCTAGCCTGCACTTCCAGAAGAGGAAGTGCTAATATACTATCAGAAAGGCTGTTCTCACAGAATTTCTAACCCAGCACAAAAAGTCTACCAGAAAACTCTCCAGAGAGCTTGTTTCCAGGGGATTTCCAGCCCAGGTTTGTGGAACCAAGCTTCGTAGTCTGCAGATACACGTGCATTTTTGGATACGTCTCCTAAGGTTTGTGGCTTTGCCCATGACTAATTTTGACACCAGGTTATATTGAACCGCTGCCTAGATTCTATGGCAGCAAGATACATAAGAAATACGCATATAGGTAGATGCCTGAATATCACCAGTGTGCCTGTGGGAGTTTGAATCATTAGCAACAATTTAACTCCAGCGCTGGGAAAACTTGTGCCACTGGGTCTCACAACGCCCTTGGTGAAATAATGGCTGATGGTTTGATTGACAATCAGCTTGGTTTGCATGACACTAATTTCATATATTGAGATAATTATCTCAGTTTCTTCCCACACAAATCCCTTCCCTCCGCCTCTTCTGACACTCAAGGCTTGTTTCCATGGAGCTATTTCATCCATACCTTAGGAACACTTCCCCCTCCCCATCCCCTATAGACATATAACTTAAGAGGTTTCCGTGGAAACCTCTGAGAAGGGAGGGACTGAGACATCTTAAACTTCTGAGAGCTGAGTCTTAGCAGGCCCCATTTGTACGTGTATTCACATCACACACATGATTGTGTTTACAACGCTTACTAGTTTGTTCTAGGACAGTGGTTCTCAAACCTTTGTACTGGTGACCCCTTTGACACAGCAAGCCTCTGAGTGCGACCCCCTCCCCTTATAAATTCAAAACACTTTTTAATATATTTAACACCATTATAAAATCTGGAGGCAAAGCAGGGTTTGGGGTGGAGGCCGACAGCTCGCGACACTCCATATAATAACCTTGCAACCCCCTGAGGGGTCCTGACCCCCAGTTTGAGAACTCTTGTTCTAGGGTGTGTCAAATATGATGAAAGAGAAAGCCATGATAGCAGAAGTCCCTATTCTGATCCTGAATAAATGAAGATGAAATACTAAAAGATTCAGTTTAAGGAAATATCTGGAATGTAAGAAACTTATCACAGCATGTTGGGGATGCGAAACTGCACTGGAAAATTTATGGGAATAGGGTGTTCTTTTTGTGGTCTCCTCACACACATCCCTGCCAATCTACTTACATTATGATCAGGGGCGACTCCAGGCACCAGCACGCCAAGCGTGTGCCTGGGGCGGCAAGCCATGGTGGGCGCTTTGCCGGTCGCCGCGAGGGCGGCAGGCAGATTGCCTTTGGCAGCATGCCTGCAGAGGGTCCGCTGGTCCCACAGCTTCGGCGGACCTCCTACAGGCATGCCACCAAATCCACAGGATTGGGGACCTCCCACAGGCAAGCCGCCGAAGGCAGCCTGCCTGTCGTGCTAGGGGCGGCAAAATACCTAGAGCCGCCCCTGATCCTGATGGGCAGCAATCTTCCAAAGCTGGGCCCACTCATATCTCTGCTAATGTAACTCAGACCTGATCTGCAACACTCCCTACTGTTCCATCTCTGGGGCCTTGGAAAGATATTGTTAAATGTGTGTCAAAAATTATGCGATTTTTCTGCACTATACCCATAATTAGAACTAGGCTGGGACTTCCCATGCTATTTTCACTTGTGATCTGAGATGAAATCTGAATGTGAATTTCTAGAACTGAAAGCCAGATTCAGGACTAACTTGAAGTGAGCACATTCACACCTGACTGAGTAAGGGACTTTCAGAAGACAATTTAGTACACAGGTCCTTTTTGCTCTGCATAGGCATTAAAAGATATCTCATAAGATACTTTCCATGAGTGGGGGTTTATCCCAATGTCTCAGGCTTGGTCTACACCTAATGCTTAGGTTGGCTTACCTGTTTGGCTCAGCCATGTTGTTTGCGCCCCAGAGAGATGTAGTTAAGCCATCCTAAGTCCTGGTATAGACATGGCTTGGTCGACGGAATAAATCTTCCATCAATCTAATTACTGCCTCTTGATTTACTACAGGTGACAGACACTTGCTGTCTCTGTAGCAAGTGTTTGCATTACAGCAGCATATCTGCAACATGGCTGTAATGCTTGTAGTGTAGACATTTCCATAATAGTCAAAATGTCCCCTCTCAGCCCACAGTGGTACCTCATGATATTATAGTATGGTTGTAAAGAGCTTTGGGGTCCAACATTGTCAGTGTGTGACTCCTTCTCCACTCAGTGTCAATGAGACATTTAAAGAGATGCTGCCAAGTCATTTACCACCATAATTAAGCTTTCCCTATGACAGATATTTTACAATAGGGTTGTAAATGAAATATAAAGAGAAATAGTGCCATTTAAAATGTAAAAAATTACTTCTGGGGGGAGAGGAAAATTAAACCCACCCTCTTAATTACGAGAAGGCCAAACACAGCAGTGATGTGCAATCGCATGAGAACCAGGAAGCAGAGACCATTTCTGTGTTATAAGCTGAGTGAAGGTCAGAAAATGAACAAGCTGTGCAAATAGCAGAACCCAGATCTGAGGGTGATGGGCATGACATTAGAACCTAAACAGACAGGCAAGTAAACGACGCTGGTCAAAAAGTAGCACAAATGTTGTGGAAAAATTTGTGTCAATTAATTTTCACTCAAATTTCAACCAACTCTACTAAATAGTGGGAAAAAAAATTAGATTTTTAAAATTGATTAATACTGTAGGTGTAACAATAATCACTGAACTCCCTTTTGAGTCTTGTTTATGACAACAGGACAGGAATAAATTCTGTTTTTAAAATGCATGGACTGAATCCTGGAGGTCTGTACTCAAGTTTTTTAATTTTTATTTTTACTCAGACATTCAAGTTGATGGAAGTTTTACCTAGGTGTAAAGATTTCTGGATCTGGCCCTCTAACTTTCATCTTAAGCTAAATCCTTTCAGAGGCTCAGGCAAAGAAATGCTGTTGAGAAAACTTCTGAAGAACTGTCAGAAGGTTTTACTCTGGGTATATGTATTATTTCAGCAAAAAGAATCTGTTCCTCTGAGGTCTAGGAGGGAGGAGAAGTGGAACACCTTCACCTGTGACTCATAAACAGTGGCTGGGAAAGTTTTGTGAGGCTGGCTGAAATGCAGTGAGTGCATGGGGGAGGATTGTCAATTGTTGCACAAACGGGGGTTGTGATCTGAATGCTGGGAAATAAGGGCCTGGAGTTGATCTGTCTTATAAAATCACTTCTCTGTGAATTCTGGTGGTTCATCTTACCTAGAAGAACTCTTGAGTTGAAAATGACTTATAGTGGACTATTTCCCAGGGAGTAGTCCAGTTTTATTCATGTGTATCTCTGCTGTTGAGATCAGTGACAGTTGCTGCATTTCACAGTCTGAGCTTCGGTTCACCTCTGCACCCAAATTTTGTCATTAGAGACACTAAAACGTTTTGCATTTCCCAAGGACCTCTTATCTTGCTTGTCATAATGCACTAGTTCTTCCGAACATCTCAGGTTCTCAGTTCAAGTCCATCAATATTGCTCATTGTTCTTGGATTGGCACTTACTAGATTCAGGGCTTTGCACTGCATCTCTTAGCGTAGCCATATACACATGTAGCGCTCGCCTAAAGGTAAGTGGCCTGGTTTTCAAAGCTTCTGATTATATCTAGTTAGGTGTAGATAGCTACACCAGTTTGTGTGTGTAGGTTTGCTCCTTGGTAGTTCCTATAGCCTTGGGTCCAGAAACTACAGTTGCCAGGGTTCACCATGAAAACAGGGCATGCAAGGAGATAAGATAAAGGAAAAGGAAGAATAGGAATGTGAGCTCTGTTGAAGGAACGAGGGAGCGGAAAACTTACCTTTGTTATTATCTTGCTTCCCAAATATTCCTGACAGGGGTTCAGATACCAATTGCAGTTCCCTTTCATTTATTTCCATAATAAATACTATTAATAGTGCCTAGAGGCTAACTTTGAATAGGGGCCCATTGTGTTAGGTGCTGTACAAATATAGAATAAGAAACAATCCCTGCCCTGAAGATACAAGAAGACTGAACAATACAAGGGCTGCAAATGTTTTTAATTTGAGGATTTTTGTTTTGTTTGTTTTTTCCCCTGTTTAAATAATTTGTGTAAGTTTATGTTAGGAAGGGATTAACTAGGTGTAAAGCCGACAGAAGGCAGGAGACGAGAGGGGATTGGAACAAGCAGGCAGTCAACACAAGGGAGAGAATGTGCAGGGTAAAAACTGCAAAGTGGTAGCAATGTTGGCAGCCTGGTCAGTTTCATCATGAGTCTTGCCCTTTTGGGCGTTTACTCAAAGCCCTCAACTGCTGGAATTGTGTTGTACCAGAGAATCTTGCATTGTTTTTTTGTTGGTGGTGGTTTTTTTAAACGTGTCAAGCCTTCATGGCTGCAAGGAAAAGCCTGAAAACAGCAAAGACTCCAACATCAGAAGATGAAAAGAACCCTTCATTTATTATTTTTTTAAACCTCATGGTTTTTAAGCCAATCTCATGATTTATGAAAGGTTGGGATTGGCACTGCGGGGCTCCGATGACATAATCAGTATCCCTGATCTGTCCCTGTTTGAACTGTGTCTGTGCTGCTGTGCTGGTTTCAATCTCTGGAGAGCTCCTCCCTGCAGTTTCATTTCCAAAGGCCATGTGTTTGGGGGTAGGAGGGACACTACGTGTCTTCTAGTGCGCCTGCCAAAAGCTAGTGGGAGGGCATTCTGTTTGCACACATACACGCCTGCACAGACATGCATCAGTGTTGGTGTTTGTCAGCACAGATGGATGGGAAGAGTTTATCTGCAGAGACTCGTAGAAACAATGAGTGGCAGCTAGCAATAATTCCATGCCATGCAGAAATGTTTGCTGATAGTTGTGTGCATGTAGTATGTGTATGTAGGGGCATAGGTGACAATGTATTTGTGGAGGCATCTTTGCATAAGTGTGATCGGAGATCTGATTTTCTATATGTCTGGATAGTGCTTAAAGTTGCAAGGTGCGGTGTGAACTCAGGCTCATAAAAGCCAATGGGAGTTGGGGAACTCTGCTATGCAGGCATAGGCACCTGAACTGCATGCACAAATCCTGCATTTGCTACTTAGATCTGTGTTTGTGGGCAGTGGTGCTGGTCACATGGGCGACTGCAGGATTTGAATGGGTCATTTAGGAAGCCATTTTGAAACGGAACTCTAAGGGTGGGAGTGTGTGGGCTTGTCTTTGTATAATATATTGCTAGGCTGGAGATCGGGTGATATCTCTTTGGAACTGGTGAGTGTAGCAGATCCCCTACATTGAGATGAATATAAGAAGCAGTTAAGCTCCTTTTGAATAAGGCTACATCTACGCAGCAGCTGAGAGGTGTAATTCCCAGGTTGGATAGAGGTAAATGTGCTCACTCTTCTCAAGTTAGTATGCTAAAGCTAGCAATGAGGCCACAGCAGCTCTGGCTAGCAGCCTGAGTATGTATCCAGAGGTTGGTTGGGACTGTACTTTGGTGGTTAACTTGTTAACTTGTTAGCTGCGGTCCATGCTTCAGTGATGAGCTAGCGCATGTACATCTATCCACTCGGGCTGGGAATTGCACCTTGCAGCTGCTGTATTAGAGGTAAACTACGTTGGCTGAAACAATAGGAGCCATTGCCTAAAACACAGTTGAGCGACATGGGCAGAAGGGTTTTTACTGGGAGCCGAATGCAAACATGGAAGGCTGGCTATTGTTTTATTGGATCTGTCTGTACATCTGAGCAGACGCAGGCAGCAACAGCCAGAGAAGGCAGTGAGAAAACACCACAGACAGCAATGGAAACACTTGTAGCATTACCCTGAGAGAGAGTTTTTTGGGTAGAGTACTGGCTGGAAAAAGAGGCTTGAATAATTGAGCAAAGAAACCGTCTCCTGATTTTGATTCTTGTTGTGTTCAGGGAAACAGGATTTGGCACATTCCTCATAAATAAGCAGGACTGCATGAAAGAAACACCTGAGTCTATCTGTTTCTCCTCTTAACAACCCACAAGATCCCGAATATCGGCTACCTGCTTGGGTCAAAAGGGGTAACAATATAGGTACTGTGTGAATGCATAAAAATGATTTAAATAAATCAAAGGGCCCAAATCTGCCTTCACTTACACAGTGCAAATCTGGAGTAACTCCATTCAATAAATGAGCACAATTTGTCCTCAAGTTTGTACTAGTCTCTGTGCATGTGTGAGCAGTTCCATATATGCCATGAGGAGTGCACATATACACATGTATATCTAAGCACAAATTCTGCCCTGGGAGAGTGTACTTAGGGTCAAAGAGCTCATGGACCCAGTGAAATGTCCCTGGCCAGGAGTTTCCACTCCTCTTACGCGGAGGGGACTTGAATGACTAGTGATTTTGAGTGCTTGATTTTTGCGTTCCCAGTATGAGACACTTTACCAGACCTGTTTTTCAGAGACTGCTGAGCTCCTATTCTCTAGAAATCAGAACCCTTTTAAAGTGTCTCAGGTTGGGTATCCCAAAATCACTAGTCATTTTTTGACAATTTAGACCCAAGAAATTTATTTATATAATCTTTTCCCTCCCCACATCCACAGTTTGTCTTCGGCAGGCCTGAGGCTCCACCTTACAGCCTCTGAATTTCCTTCCGGTCCCTATGGCTGCTATTACTGCTGCAGCAGCTGCTGCTGGGAATCTCTTCTGTGCCTGCTGACAGACCGCAGTGCTATGAATTACTGCTGTTTCAGACAGATTAGGAGGCAGTGTTATTCATATAGACTGTCCGTTAGACTGCAGACTTATAGCCTGTCCTCCTGTTTGATATTGGTGTTTGGGGGGGATAGTGGGGAGGTAAGAGCCACAGAAGATCCTGCACACTCTCTCACACTTTATATAGCAGGATTTTCTATGATCTGGTAATCCTCCCACTCCATTTTTCCCTGCTTCCCACATACACACGTACATAGTGTGTCTCCCCTCCATCCTCACTGCTGCTCCCACAGGGGATGGGATGAATCCGATGTTGTGCTTTAAAGGTTTCCTTGATGAAGATAGCCACAGAAGACTGCCTATGCTTTCTGCCGTTCATTTAACCCCGTAAGTGCTGTACTGCCACATGCTTTTCATATTAGCTGTTTGTAACTCATGTTCCAGTGAGCACTGAAGACTTACGCTTATGCCAGATTAGTTCAAGACTATGTGGTTGGTTTTTTTAGTGATTTTGGCTAACATGAGAGATCTATGCAACTGCAAGAGTACGAGGGTGGATATAAACTAGTTTAATGCAGTGGGTTTGTGTGTGAGAATATGCATATAACAAAAACAGTTTCCTTGACCTCTTTCTCTATATCTTAAAGTTACATTAGCAATATGTGTAGAGGGTTGTTCATTGGGGTAATTGGAATATCAAGTTGCTGTGTAGAATAATGAGCAGGTTATTATATATGTGAACTTGGTTATATGGTTATCCTTTACAGAAGTGGTGTTCTGACAAATTAATGCAGTTAATATATTGTATACAGAAAATATATTTCTGTAATGGAATGGTAGTATGTGAGGACATTAATACAAGCTTTCTAATTCTTAAAAATAAGAGAAAATTATTATACCCTTGGGGATAAACGGGATGGTTTAGGGGAATATAAGCTTATCTTAAGTGCATATCCAACCTACGTCAGTGTTGATTTAAAAGTTAATAGCTCGTGGCTATTCAGTGTCCTGTTTGAAATGAATTGTCCAGTTCCTAAGATACCTAGCTCTTTATATAGCACTTTTTATCTTTTGATTCCCCAAATGCCTTACAAATGAGATAAGTATCACTTCTCATATTTTACAAGAAACTGAGGCAAAGGGACTTGACCAAGGTTACACAGCAGGCCAATGGCAGAGCCAAGAATATAGAACCCATTTCTCTGGAGTTCGGTGCCCTATCACTGTGCCTCTAATACAGATAGCCTGTGTTATCAAGGAGCATAAATAACATTAGTGACTAGCATAATATGAACACTGAGATTTGGGAAGTTCTGGTACAGACTCAAATGCTGTGGCAGGTTAGCCACTGGGCCAATGGGGCCTGTGCCCAGGGGCCCTGGCCAAGTTGAGGAACCCTGGAAAAATGAGTGCCCTGATCCACTCTGCCCGCCTGACACTCTTGCCAGGGAGAGGGGTCAGGGCGCGGGGGCTTGCCCTGTTCTCCTGCTGTGGAGCGGGAGTGGGGCTTGGGTGCTCCCTCCACTCTCTGGCATGAGTACCAAGTGAGCGGAGCAGGGCAAGCCCCTGCACTCCAGCCCCGATCCCTGGCAGGATCGTGGGGCGGATGGGGGAAGTCCCCGCATCCTGACTCCATTTCCCTGGCAAGAGCTCCAGGCGGGGGGAACTGAGGGTGGAAGGGGTAAGGAGGGGCCCCCACTTGCTCTGGCCCAGATATCCCCCAAAACTCCTAATCTATCTCTGCTCAAATGTCATCTCTGGCGTACCTGTCAGCCTTTGTAGGAAGTCTCCATACATAGCATAGGCCAATGACAAACAAGCTATTGAGCCTGAACTTCACTCTTAGAAGAAAAGCCTTCAAACCAAACTCCAGCTGTGTTGGTAGGAAGAACTGGGTGAATAGTTCATAATGAAAGCTTGTATTAATGTTGCCTCTTTCTCTGTTTGCAAATTTTCCTCAAACATATTATGCCTAATCCTATTTCCTGATCCGTGTATTGTTGGCAAACAGTTAGTTAGAGTATCATATTAGCAATTTGAGTTGTTTTGAATGGACCCAGAGGTCACACAACACATTTCTCTTCCTCTCACTGAATGGGTGTAATTCTTAGAATCCAGCTGGGAGTAAGAGTGCTCACAATTAGAAATTGACTTTTTGCAAATATTCTATAATGTTTGCTTACAACTTGCTGTTTTCAATATGCCTGTCAGGAAGCTCCATGTGCTAGGATATTTGTGGAAGGTGAGTGCAAAAGAGGTGCAAAGCAGCTCAATTAAATGGAATCAATTTCATCAAAACATATTAAAGAAAGTTTCTGGAAATGTTTTTTGTTTCTTGGTTTCCTCTATATTTGTCACCACTGTATTGAGGCAGCACTGGGAGAAACTAGCCATGTGGATAAATAGAAAATATAAGTTTTGAAATCTGTAAATCTAACACCTTTCAAGAGCATGAAACAGACTAAAATAAATTTTAATGGAAGGAAAGTAAAAAAGGAAACCACGGTAAACCTGCAATCTGGTTTACACCTTGGCTTGTTGCACAGTGTAAGTCTTCATGTAGACATGCTCTGATCTTGCCCTCGCAATATCCTAATGTTTTCAGCCATCTGTCCTTGAGTGGACTTTAATAGAAACATACATGCCTTCCTACACGCTGCCCTTCAGCATAGGGGCCACTCTGGTAGTACAGAGCCATAAAGGAATTGCAGCTAGTCCTGAGAGAAGTCTCCTGGAGTAGCAGCTTGACATAAGCAAATTTATACCACCCCCTGCCCAGGAGGCTTGGGCACAAAGTGGAATGTGTCTCACCCCACTGATATCTTAATCCAAACTCCTATAATGGCTGGGGATGTCTGGATTCAAGGTTTTGGTTCAGCCTGTTATAGAAGATCCAGAAATAAACTTCCCTGAAGTTTCGTCAGAGCAGCAAAATCTGAGCGCCCTCCATAGAAGGATTAATAGATGAATTAATCCCAGATGTAACTCCATTGAAGTCAATTTAGGGATTAATCTGGCCCATAGAGATAAACCTTAGTTTCCATTGAACTTTTTTTGGGAAAAAAACCATGTGTGGTACTTTCCATGCTTGTCTGGCTTTTTTACTTTGTCTCTAATTGGTAATTGCTAGTAATTAGATTGGGGTCAGCAACCTATGGCACGTGTGCCAAAGGTAGCATGCGAGCCGATTTTTGATGGCTGAGCCCACCGCTGCTTTGGGGTTTTGGCTGCTGGCTCCTGCCAGCTGGTGGGGTCCCACTGCCAGTCCCACTCAGCACTCGCTGCCGGCCTGGGTGAAGGAACCCCAGACTGGCAGCGGGCTGAGACCCCGGTTGGCAGGAGCCAGCAGCCAAAACCCCGGGGGGGGCAGGCTGAGCCGCTCAGCCCACCACCACTCGGGTTCCTGCTGCTTGCCCCTTGCCAGCTGGGGTCCCCGCTGCAGCCCCATTCACCTTGCTTCCAGTTGGAGTTCCAGCACAGGCCCCCTGTCAGGCAAGGTCCAGGCCTCCGGCCCTGCTCAGCCCTAGCAACCGCCAGCTCCACTCACCTCAGCTGCTGATCTGGGGTTCCAGCCGCTGACCTCCTGCCAGCTGGTTATCAACTGATCACTCAGAAGCCTGTGTGCAGCTTAAAGTATCCAAATACGTGCCAGACACTGGAAAACTCAGCAAGGAAAAGCAAAGGCAAGGATCACACTAAACTGATAAGATCTGCATTGTAATTTAATTTTAAATGAAGCTTCTGAAACATTTTGAAAAGCCTTGTTTACTTTGCATATAACAGTAGTTTGGTTATATAATATATAGACTTATAGAGAGACCTTCTAGAAACCATTAAAATTTATTACTGGCAGGCAAAGCCTTAAATTAGAGCATATAAATGAAGACTTGGCGCACCACTTCTGAAAGGTTGCTGACCCCTGAAATAGATGATTATGTATGAGGCTCTGTCATTATCATAACAACATGGCTGCAAAATAATGGGCTGGAGATAAAAAGCCACACAGTCTTGTTGCGTGACTATATTGCTCTAATACTTTTCATCCAGATGTAACTCTGGGTGAATAGAGGTAATGGGGCAATTAAAGAAAGAATAAAAGAGTTCTGAATATCCTCTTGAATGTTAAAATTATGTCACGGCAGTATTGGCACCCTTTTTATGGCAGGGATGTTAAGTGAAATTTAAGCAAATATTGGTGATAGTGAGTTTTGCATTTATATTCACAGGATTTATATCTGGACACCTGATTTTAAGCATTCTGCTCATGCAGTCAAGGAATAGATACAATACCATGTTACCTGTGCCTCAGATCAGCACAGTTCATATAGCGAATACTGTCATCAAATTGCCCTGGTTCCACCTAAAAAACAATAATTATTTGCAGAAGTTATTTTGCAGGGAGTTTTGAATAGTGAATGAATCTAAGAGCATCATAATCTGTTCACAGGCAATTTGTAAACAGAAAAATAAGCAAAATGTATTGAACAGGATCACAAAGCACTTTGCAAACTCTTCAGACAGGATCATTTCACCTGCCACATCTGGTGTGAAACACAGCAGTCTTAATTTTACAACTCCTCTCTAAGGTCCCAGTTGAACAGAGTGCCCCTATTCAGCAAAGCACATCAGCATGTGCTTTCTATCCCACTGAAACCAATGTTAAGTGACTTAAGACCCTGCTTTACAGAGGCGGATTTAAGTATGAGGTGAAGTGCTTTTCAGGATAAGAGCACCTCTAGGAGCACAGAGCCATAACACCACGCTGGAAGACTGGTGCAGTGATGACTCGATGGAAGTATGCTACCCTACTGAATCACCATGCCATGTTTTACAGAAGCTGGGGTTTTCCTACTCTCTTTTTCATAGATTCATAGACTCATAGCTTCATAGACTCTAGGACTGGAAGGGACCTCGAGAGGTCATCAAGTCCAGTCCCCTGCCCTCATGGCAGGACCAAATACTGTCTAGACCATCCCTGATAGACATTTATCTAACCTACTCTTAAATATCTCCAGAGATGGATATTCCACAACCTCCCTAGGCAATTTATTCCAGTGTTTAACTACCCTGACAGTTAAGAACTTTTTCCTAATGTCCAACCTAAATCTCCTTTGCTGCAATTTAAGCCCATTCTTTCTTGTTCTGTCATTAGAGGCTAAGGTGAACAAGTTTTCTCCCTCCTCCTGATGACACCCTTTTAGATACCTGAAAACTGCTATCATGTCCCCTCTCAGTCTTCTCTTTTCCAAACTAAATAAACCCAATTCTCTCAGCCTTCCTTCATAGGTCATGTTCTCAAGACCTTTAATCATTCTTGTTGCTCTTCTCTGGACCCTCTCCAATTTCTCCACATCTTTCTTGAAATGCGGTGCCCAGAACTGGACACAATACTCCAGTTGAGGCCTAACCAGCACAGAGTAGAGCGGAAGAATGACTTCTCGTGTCTTGCTCACAACACACCTGTTAATGCATCCCAGAATCACGTTTGCTTTTTTTGCAACAGTATCACACTGTTGACTCATATTTAGCTTGTGGTCCCCTATGACCCCTATTTTTCTCCAAGTACTAGTCAGCCTGACCCCTCTCAGCTCTGATGAGATAACCACTGAGGAGATAACAAGGAGTCCGGTGGCACCTTAAAGACTAACAGATTTATTTGCGCATAAGCTTTTGTCTTTAAGGTGCCACCGGACTCATTGTTGTTGTGGATACAGGCTAAGACGGCTACCCCCGATACTTTTACACTGAGGAGATGTGGTTGTAGAGACAGAGTTATTTACAGAAGCATCCTACAGTAAATTTAAGGGACTGTATGGGTGTGCAGTTCGTAACTATGAGAAATAGGTGCTTTGGCAGCATTAGTGCAAAGAAACAGTGAACTATTTATAAAGGAAAACTTTGCTATGTGGTCTAATCACAACCCCTACAGTTCAGTAAGTGTTTTCACCGTAATACGCTATTGTGTGTTATATGGAGAGGGAACTGATGTTCTGTTATAATAATACAGTAGATACATGCTTTGCATTTATAAATAATGCATTTGATTGGTAAGATATATAAATAACACGGAGTGCATAATTCATACCGAGACTTTTACAGGCTCATTTTCTATAGACTTCATGTGAAAGGCTAATTTATTTTCCTCCATTCTTGGATTCTAAACTCTATTTCAGTTGTCTTGTTCCTATAGGGCTGCATTGCTGTAAATTGCACATTTGGATTTAATAATGATTTATTGTTGCAGTTCCATCAGTACTTGTCTCTAGAGCTATCTTACTGGATACCATACAATAGCAGGAGCTAGTGAACAACTAGCAACAGACATTCAAACTCCAGCCAGGGCCGGCTTTAGCCATTTTGCCACCCCAAGCACAGCGGCATGCCGCGGGGGGCGCTCTGCCACTCGCCGGTCCCGCTGCTCTGGTGGACCTCCCGCAGGCATCCCTGCAGAGGGTCCGCTGGTCCCGCGGCTCCGGTGGATCTCACGCAGGCGTGCCTGCGGATGCTCCACCGGAGCTGCAGGACCAGCGAACCCTCTGCAGGCACACCTGCGGGAGGTCCATCTGAGCCGCCTGCCGCCCTCTTGGCAACCAGCAGAGTGCCCCCTGCGGCATGCCACTCCAAGCACATGCTTGTCATGCTGGGGCCTGGAGCCGGCCCTCACTCCAGCAAATGTATGTCTTCAAGCTTTCTGGTAAAAGTTGCTAGCTCTATATGGCTTGCATTAGGTTCATGCCAGAGGAAATGAAAGTTACTTCCTGCCCTGGAGAAATTTATGTAAGTGACAAAATCATTGGAAACGTATGTTACCAATGACATAGCTGTGTGTGTCCTGATTTCTTGCTGAATGCTAATCTGTGGCATGTGTATATATTGAGGAACATATTGCCAAATGAAGCTATTGCAAGTTTCTGAGACAGCAAGGAATTTGTGTTTGCAGATGGAGAGATCAGTGGAGTGTGTCTAGTGATGTTGGTGGAATCTATTATTAAATGAAAAAATTAGTGAACAGAGACAGGTCCTCATTAGACTTCCAATAGTTACCATGCTGTGCAGAACCCACTGCGCTGGAATAGTGAGTGGGACTGGGGAGGCTCTGGCTGCAATGGGATAAATTTCAAGTCTTCTCAGGGACACAATGCCAGTTTCATCTGATACTTGTCACGCCCTCTATTAAGATTTCTCCGTGTGGATCCTTCTGCTCCCACAGTTCTGCAGGATGTAGTTCCTCCGTGGAAGCACACCTGCCCCTGCTTTTTCTATTGGCAACCATGTTAAGTTGACACATTAGTCTCGAGATTTCAAACATGGATATCTTAGATGTGCCCACAAAGTTTGCACACTCAGCTCTGCATGGCAAATGAGCCATAGGATCCGATGGTCAAATTCACCGCTGGCATAACCAGAGACAACTCCATTTGACACAATGCCTGTGGAGAATTTGGTTCATTGATTCACTGAGTTAATCGTGATTGTGGGAAGTGAGCTGAGGATCACTGACTCATTTCACATAGGCCTCCAAACAGCCATAATGTGCTCTGTCATTGATTTTCAGCCAGATTTGAGCCTGTTAACTTAGAGAGACTCAGTCCAGGCCTCCATTACATTCAGCATTTTGATTCCAAGTCCTCATCTCAGTCTCCCTTTCCTCCTACTCCTCCTTGTGCTCTAAGAAGGAATAAGAGAAGTTCTCTGAAATGAGTCTTGTTTCTCCTTTTCCCTTATTGTGGGAGCTGAATGAAGTTCCTTAAATTTTTCGCACATGTTCAGTTCAGGAAGGTGTTTGCAATAGCATCTGCTGAGGACCAGTACATGTTCCTGCAGTGCCTGCTTCCCTGTACTTTGCTGCTTCCCTAATTACTGCAATTACCCAAGAGCTCACTTCATGCGGGAACTGCCAGCTAGCAATTATATCAGATGTGGATTCCCCAGTCCCAGGGGAAATTTTGGTAGCCACTTGTTCATTAAAACTACTGACGTGATCCTCCTGTAGCTAGAGGGATGCCTTGCCTCTGAGAGTGGGGCTTTAATTTCCCAGCTTCTATCTGAGTCTATTTAAGTGGTTTCCTTGGGGGAGATGCTGACAGGTTTTATTTAATTATTATTGTTTTATTCCCATGACAGAAGCCTTCTGGTTTTATCAAGCAGATTCTGCTGAGTTTTTGCTTCCTTGAGGGGGAGAGAACAAGGCTGTTGAGCCATCTGTCCAGCCCTCTGCCATGCTATAAAGTGCCCTATATTTAAGACTATGGGAGTAGATCCTTGTGATTTCTCTCTCAGCTGTTTGGAGAAGCGCATGCATACCTCAGGGTGACTTGATTGCTTAGACAGCTATGCTGTGTACACAGGCATGACTTGTCTGTGTATGTAAGTGTGAATATTTGGATTAACAGCAACAACTCTCGACCTTCCCATAGCATCCTTCATACGCAGATCTCAAAGTGTCTTACAAAAGTGCATAGGAATTGTCCCCATTTTGCAGATGGGGAAACTGTGGCACAGGGTGTGATTTTCAAAAACTTCTAAGTGACCTAGGAGCACGAGTCCATGAAAATTACATTCTGAAGTCACTTACGAGCTTTTGAAAATCCCACCTGATCAAAGTTACTCCGCAAGGCCTGGTCTACACTTAAAAACGTAGGTCGGCATAGCTATGGTGCTCACATCCATACCCCAAGTGAGGTAGCCATGTCAACCTGACCCCTGGTGTATACACAGGTCGGTCAACGGAAGAATGCTGCCATCCACCTAGCTACCCTTGCTCAGGGAGGTGGTGTCTTACAGCGATGGAAGCCTCCCCTCCCTTATGTCAGTTTTGTGTGTCTGCAGCACAGGGTAATGCCAGCATAGCTACAGTGCATAGCAATGCTGCTATAGTCCCCACAGTGCAGACGTAAAGTTAGAAGCAGAGTTAGGGAAACCAGGGGAGATTTGCAAAGGTTCCTAATTCCCAGCGAAAGTTAGTGCCTAACTGCCATTTGTGCATTTGAAGATCTCCCTCACATTCATCCTATCTTCAGTCCGATTCCCCTTCTCTAGCCACTAGACTGAAGTTCTAACTCTGTATGTGGTTTTCTGAAGCTAGTGCTGCTTTCTTAGGGTGACATAACTGGAGATGACAGCAGTCCCCTAGCCTGGGGTGAAAGGCCATGCCTGCTCTATGTGCTAGGGGTGGATTCCCCTGTTTGTGTATACATACTTGCAGAAGCTCAGTAAGACCTAGCAGGAGTATAAATGTAGTGTAGCTATAGTATTATAGATAGCTCAGGTAGCTGAGCCATGCCAAGAATAAAGCCTAGCCCTAGTGGGTACGTATTTGGCATGGCTCAGTTGTGCCTCAGTTGCTGCTGCCCATGTTATTGTGATGACACTACTATTTATACTTGTGCCAGCTAGTGTGAGCATGTGTACACAAACAGGGCCATCACCCCCATAGCCTGTAGTGTGGGCATAACAAAAGTGACAAGTACTGTTAGAGCTGAGGTCTTGGAGTCACGGCTTTTGCGTTCAGTTCCCACCAGTGAAGTATGTGACCATGAACAAGTCACTTATCTTCTCTGTGTCTTAGTTTTATTATCTCTAAGCCAGGGGTTAAAATATATCACATGGGAGGCTGTACAGCTTAATTCATTACTTTTAAATCTCATTGAGATACTAAGGTGAAGGTTGTTTTGTAAAGTGCAGATCCTTTTAAAGAACATCCTCATCATATCGTCTTTTCCAAAATCTTATCAAGTCCAGTCTTGAAACTAGTGAGGCTTTTTGCCCCCTTACTCTGATTTGAAGGCTGTTCCTGAACTTCACTTTTCTGATAGTTAAAAATCTCTATCTAATTTCAAGCTTAAACTTGGTGCCATTTGTTCTTGTGCCAGCATTGGCCCTTCACTTAAATAACTCCTCTCCCTCCCTGGTGCTTATTCCTTTGATGTGTTTATAAACCGCAGGCTGAACAAGACAAGCTCCTTAAATCTTCTCTCACAAGGTAGGTTCTCCATTCCGCTGATCGTCCTCCTAGCCCTTCTCTGCACCCGTTCCAGTTTGAATTAATTTTTGTTAAACATGAGAGACCACAGTTGTGCACATTATTCCAGATGAGGTCTCACCAGTGCCTTGTATAATGGTAATTACACTTCTCTATCTCTAGTGGAAATGGATCATCCTAGGATTGAATTAGCTTGTGGCTCATGCATTGTAGCACTTAATATCTTTATTATTACTGCTGCCCTGTTAGCAATGGGTGTGATCCTGTAATGTCTATTAATTGGGCAGTATCCTTTGAAATAGTTTGGGAGTCTTCTAGTTAGACTCCCTTCCTTTTATCGCAGAGACCACCAGATGCTAAGAGAACAGCAATATATGTATGTAGTTAGGTCTTGTGTGTTGTTACATAATTACTAAACATTTTATTAGGAACCCACCTGTGTGTGTATAGTTTCTCCATATTCTCAATATTGTTTAGAGATCAAAGACACAATGGATCCCAGCTCCTACTGGGGGAAGAGTGTGTGTGTGGGGGGACAGGGTTGAACCTATAACCATGTATTCTAATCTGGAGGCAAACAGAGCCGTGACTTTGGTAGAATCAGAGAAGAGAGAAAGACCCTTTGGGTTCCTCAGTGTGCAACCACGGGATGATTGCCTTCAAGACACTTTCTTGACACAAATATAAATGTTCACTATTTAAATAAAAAAATTTGCACATGAAGTCTTGTACAAGTACAGGTATATAGAGGTACTGGTTTATAATGCTGCCATCAGCATCTTTTTAATTATGCCTAATTATAAAACCCTTCAATTATTTTAGACCCAAATCTGTCTCTAATCCCAGTACATACAGACTCTCCCTCAGATTTAATTGCTAGACATTATTCACACTGGAGACATTGATTCCTGCAAAGCAGGTAATAACCAGCATTATTTGTATTAAAGAAATTAATCTCATGGCATGCTAAGCTTCTACCTCCTCTATCTTGTCGTGGCTTTTCTTTGCCTGATTTGAGATATTTGTTACCCATTTAAGAAGGTGTCATTGCACAGTTTGGTTCTGGGAAGTTGGTAGGCACTGAATGCTGATACGAAGGGACAGAAATGCCAGCTTTTATTTAGAACTTTTGTTTAGCATCACTGTTTTTGTTCATGTCAAACACTGGCTCAGTGGGGAGTCAGGGGAGCGTGACTCCATGCATTGCAGAATGAGTGGCAGGTATCTTTAGAATACATCAAAGGAGCTGAGACAGTTGTGGAATTGACTCCTGCAGGGGTTATTGACTCAGATGCTGATCCTGGGCTGGATAGTTTTTGACAAACAATTAGAAATGTACTGAACTCTTGTAACCAAACCCCGTAACTGGTGTGTGTGTGTTTGTTTTTCCTCTTTGTCTTGTTTGGGGGGTTATTGCAAATGTATTGACTTCACTGAATTTATTATTTGTATTGATTTTTAGTATTACATTAGGACCTAGAAGCTCCAACAGAGATTGGGGCCCCTTTGTAGGATGCATTGTGCAAATACATAGCGAGAGAGAGTTCCTGCCCCAAAGAATTTATCATCTGAATAGACAAAAGACAGAGAGTGGGAAAGAGGTAGTGTTAAAGCTGCACTGCAGACAGCAGGATTTGTTCTGCTCTTCATACGCATATGTGCATGCCAGCATGGGAATATAAGTAGGCTCTGTCTGGTGAACTATAGCTCTTCTCTGACACAGCAACGAGGATAAATCACCCACTATGTGCACTAAAGCTATGAATATGCATATCAAAGCGTTCTGAAGACATCAGGGTGGCTATGAACATCCAATTGAAGTAATTTGTGATGTTACCAGAACGCTGAAAGAGAGGTGCTGCTGTATTTTAAATTTGTCATCATCACCTTTTAGATATTCCT
Organism: Gopherus evgoodei; assembly: GCF_007399415.2. Taxonomy (NCBI): domain Eukaryota; kingdom Metazoa; phylum Chordata; order Testudines; family Testudinidae; genus Gopherus; species Gopherus evgoodei. The sequence goes on along the minus strand of NC_044340.1, from coordinate 13,105,516 downwards.
AAAAGTTACCATATGATCCTAACAGATATTTTTAATGTAAAAGATCAAATAATACTAATTAGAGTTGAGTGTGAAGCAAGCCATTCTACTCCCACATCTCCAAAGTCAGGGGTGGTTGTGGCTTGTTCTCGCCTCTAGCAACACTTGAAACAGAACCCTTTACTTGAGGATCTCAATTTAACATGTAAAATTGGCGTTCCAGCTGTTTTACCAAGGGTCCAGCTGATACAAAGAGAGGTTAAGTGACTTGCCCTAGGTCACATAGCAGGACAGTAGCAGAGATGGAATTAAAATGCACTGGTCCTGTGCTAAGACTAGTTCTTCATATATACTACAATATACTTATCTATCTGGCTGCTCCTGACTGTTTAGCACAGCTAAGAGGGAAATAATTTTTCTAAAGAATTATTTTGACTTTAGTTGAAAACTGCATTTTTGTTTTGTTTTTTTGTTTTAGAATGTACTGCTTTTTGTGGTTAAAAAACAGTGAAAACTTTCCAGCAGAAAATTTTCATCCCCTACAAAAAAGCATTGATGGAAAACTGTGACCAACTGTTCGGTCTTTATAGGATTATGATTCCCTGAGAAACAATTTTAGCTCTTTAAAATGGGGGGAAAATATTCAGGGTTTAATTCTTCCCTGTTGTAACTACACTAATTCATTGGAGTTGCACCAGGATTAATTTTATTTTATCAGATTTTATTATAGATCAGGCCTTGCAGATTTGCGTGACAAAAACCTTATTGTACAAACCACATCCTGTCTGATCATGATGAGAACATTTCAAAAAAATCTGTTATGATGGAAGAGAAAGAGAAACCCACACAAGACAGAAGAGAAAACAAAGGTCCCAGCTAAAACCACAAAATACCCAGCTGATTCTATCTCCATCTTCCGTATCAGCTCAATCATTGATCTGCTAACACCCACTCATAACCTTCCCTCTTTTGCAAGTGCATCTGATATCACTTCAGAACATCTTGTACCCTGAAGCAAGAGACATATAAATAATCCCACCTGCTGGGATCAAAATATCCAGTGGAAAAACTGTAATAAGCAGGGAGGACTTTAGTTCCTGGATAAGTAGTGACATTGTTGATACTGAAGAACTCAAAAGTCAGGAGCTGGAACATGTTAAAGAAACCGACTCCACAGGCCATAGGTCAAGAAAATCTTTAAGATCATGGGAAGTACACCAAGATGCTTGGCTGAGAAAAGATGGTGAGATCGCAGATAGCTCTGCACTATTGCTCTGTGAGATAGACTTCGTAGAACTCATGGATGAAAGAGGGTCACGGCATGTTTGTGAACAGACTGCAATATGTAGGCTACTCACAAAGGAGGGTAATATTCTGTGAGGTGCTGAGTGCGCTCAGTTCCTGCCGACTTTAATGGGAGCTGAGGATGTTCGGGAGCTGGCAAGATCAGGATTATACTATTTCCCATAAAATGTCATCCTCTGCTCCCAGAGATATGTAACACTGTCGGTAAAGGGGAGCCATAGTTTTTGGTTTATTTTTAAAATCTCCTTCAAATACATCAACACTTATTATTTTAAACAGTTTTACTGCCTCCAGCTATTTAACCACTAGAGAGCAGCAGGATCTCATTGGTAGAGGATACCTTTGCTGTCCCCCACTCCTACCATACCTGGTTATAGGGAATCTCTCAGAGAATGAGTGGGGAGGTTCAGAAGACAGGAGTGGATTGGGAAAGGGGACCTGGATCCAATGTGAAGAGCTTACTCATATACCAGTAACTCTTGACCCCACTATCTGATGGCAAATGTTAAGTGCTCAGTAGCAGAGGCCGCACTTATATCACAGCCCTTATGGCCAGGGGAACAGAGTTGTAAAATGCATTTGAGATTCTGCCCTGTAGGCAACTTCAGATACCAACTTAACATTGGCATCTAAGAGGGGGACTGGAACCATCCAGGTCTGAGCTTTTCCAAAGTTCAAGGATGTTGGGATCAAGGATTTTGCCTTCAATCCATCTTTATTATTATCTGTATTGCAGTAGCTCCTAGGAGCCCCTCGTCATGGACCAGGACAAAAAGATGGGCCTTGCCCCAAAGTGCTGACACCTTTACTTGCTGCTTGGATATAGATAGCAAATAACAATACCTAGCTTCTATGTAGCACTTTCCATCAGTAGATCTCAAAGCACTTTACCACAGAGGTCAATATCCCCATTTTACAGATCAGGAAACAAGCCCAGAGAGGTGAAATGGACCTGCCTATGGTCACCCAGCAGCAGAGCCAGGACTGGAGTTGTGGACCAATGCTCACTCCTGGAGCCTAGCTGTTATTTCTCCCCTGTCCATGGTAGACGCTGTTACATGCTAAGTAATCACACTGACAGCGAGATCTTGTGTGCTTAATAAAACACCTTTGAGGGGCAAGAAAATCCTGGCAGTTGCTGGTTTTGGGTTTTTTTTTTTAAAGTCCCTGCAGGTTACAATTTGCTTCCCATGGCACTATGCTGGTCCTGCCTGCATTCGTTATCATGGCACAGGCGTTAGGCGGGCATTTGAACGTTAGATCTAAGCCCTTCAACATTAGAGTTAAAAGAATTCATCCATTTCCTCACTTATGAGGGTTAGGCTTAGTAGTTGGTGATACTGAGAGAGATGTTTGCCCAGGAGTCGCCCCACCCCCGGCCTTCATTATTAAAGCAGCTAATATAAGCTACAACTGAAGCAGATTTTCCTTTGACGTGGGGCCCGCAAGTTTAAGTTCAACTGCCTGAGAGAGAGGAAATTAGCCTAGTATACAATATATAATGCTATTATTGGACATGCTAGCTGAAGGTTAAGTGCTGGGCAAATAATGCAAAACAAGCCCATTTAAAAATTGTTAGAATTTTTAAACGAATTAGCTTTGACCAGGCTCCATGCTCCTCCTGTCAATTTTCTATGAAGATTCAAGTGATCACATTTTACTGACCTGAATACTCATGAAATGCTAATTTCCAAGTTCTGTGTGCAAATGTTTGCAGAAATGTGTTTTTAAATTTATTACTTATATTCATTTATGCTCCCCAATCCATTCAGGGAACACTAACAATATCCGTGTGACTTATCTGATGTGTCCCAGCTGAGCAACAAGGTTTGATTTCCATTGCAGCTGCCTCTTCTGGTTCATGCAATTTTCATCCCTGCTGGCTCAGAGGGGTGTGTCAAGCCCTTGGACTGTGTATTTTGCCTCTCATCTAAGGATCTCAACATGATGTACAAACATTTTGTAATTAAGCTTTTATGCCCCTTGTAAAGTAGGCAAGTATCTTTATCCTCTTCTCACAGATTGAGAAAGTGAAGTACAGAGTTGTGAAATGCCTTTCTCTCAAGAATCTGTGGGAGAACTGGGATTGGAACCAAGAAGCCCTGATACCCAGTCCTCTGCTAGAGCCACATTTCGCCTTTCTGGCAGTCACGCAGTATTAAGCCTTCTCAGACTGTTCTGCCTACTTAAGTCTTTTTGTGTTGCTTGCAGTCCTAAGGGAATTGTTGAGAAACCATTTACAGGATATAAAATATGATGTATGGGGGAAATTCTCCTCTTGTGCTCACACATAAAACCGATTAGCATTAGGAAAATCCAATATATGCCTTGAGTAAAATCATTGTGCATCAACTACGAGAAAGGGACCGAGAGACTTTTCCATTGGACCATATGAACTGGAACCATAAAATCGCTGAACGTTAAATCTCATCAAATGAGGTTCAATCCATCCTCATCATCGTATCCACTCATTATACTTCACACCCGAACATAGCCATTATATGAACAACGTACCCTCATATCTCAATGTCTGTACTTTGACCTGTTAACCTTTTACCCCCCGTCAGGGATATTGCAGGTTATGTATTCCTTATGCCATCCAATCTTAAACTGAATTTCTCACCCCTTGATAATCTGTACCTTGTTCCCTGATAACCAGAAACTCCTACGCTTAACCTCTGTACTGTTCACTTTTTTTTAAAACACCATCCTAATAAAATTTTTAAGTGTGAAGTAGTATTTTCTGACACCACTTAGGAATCAAAAAGAGATGAAGATATGTTACCAGTTTGCATGTGCTGCCACTGCTCTTCTACTGAAAGGCACACACAAGAAAAAAGAGGAAGTGAATATTGGTTTCGTTGGTTGTGGTAGGTGCTGGCGTGCTAGCCCCAAGGACAGATGAAACAGATAAAGCACAGCACTGCCACTGCTAGTGCAAGAGTCCCCACCGCATGCCTCAGCCCTCACCTTGGTGGGGCACTCTCTAAAATTGTTGACTGTGCTTTGCTGAGTCTCACAGTGGGGGTATTAGCTAGTGATAATTATGGAGGTGGCTTTAGGGGATATGGACTCTGGGCCATTAGGAATTGGATTGAGGCCGCCAGTTGATTTCATGTGAGACACCCACTGGGGACAGATGGTAAAGATTTTTGGTCACTATCATTATGGAGCTAGATTACAACCAGTGAGCTAGCGTTAGTGGAACTTCTGTGACTCATGTGAGTGGTCCCAAAGAAGCTATGCAAGCCGCAATAGATGGAGTGGTATCACTGAATGTCCTGATATATACATTTCTCTTTCCTCCTTCCTACCCATACCTAGTTGAAAGGCAAGCTAAATCCCATCTTACATTAGCAATGCAACTCACTGAGTATATATTATATCGCAGGGATCATTAGTTTCAGCAGAGGAGTTTTAAATGAAAGTCTTAGGAAAATACAAATATGCAGTAGGAAAGAGACAGGGCCGCCCAGAGGATTCAGGGGGCCCGGGGCAAAGCACTTTCAGGGGCCCCTTCCATAAGAAAAAGTTGCAATACTGTAGAATACTATATTCTCGTGGGGGGGCCCTGCAGGGCTCGGGGGTAAATTGCCCCACTCTCCCCACCCCCTGGGCGGCCCTGCATTTACCCTGTATAGACGGTGCCTGTAATGGATGTGACATACTGTCTGTTATCGCTCTACTATACCCAGCATAAATGCAATATGTGCTTTGTCTAACAAGGCAAATATAGTACACGTGAGTACTGTTTGTTTCATACATGCAGCATGAACACTTCATATATGCATACTATATGCAATATGTGCTACATATATATGACAAACATATAGTATCCATATGGCAACTGCATTGCATATACAGCTACTTTGTGGCATGTGTTAATCCGAGGCATGCCTATGCACTGTATACATTCATATGTATATATGTGATCTTTGCTGCATACAGGAAGCATATAGGTCTATGAGTTTTATGCTATAGGCATGTCCATGCACAGTACACACAGAGTTATTGTATGCTATATGCATGCATTGGGCACATTTCCTAGTTGCATGATGTGCTGCACATGTGGCAAATGACTGCACAAAGATACACTCCTTGCTGCAGAGGTTTATTTCTGTAAGTAGCAGCATAGGGCGTGAACTGGATGACACAGCCAACTAGGGGCTGGTCCACACTGGGGGGGGAAATCGATCTTAGATATGCAACTTCAGCTACGTGAATAATGTAGCTGAAGTCGAATATCTAAGATCGGATTACTCACCCATCCACACCGCGCGGGATCGATGTCCGCGGCTCTCCGTGTCGATTCCGGAACTCCGTTGGGGTTGATGGAGTTCCGGAATCGATATAAGCGTGCTCGGGGATCGATATATCACGTCTAGATTAGACGCGATATATCGATCCCCGAGCAATCGATTTTAACCCGCCGATACGGCGGGTAGTCTGGACGTGGCCTAGCATGGAGGTTTTCACTTGTCCCTGAAGCATTTCCCCAATAGCCTCGTTCAGGGGAAGATCATCAAGAGAAATGACACTCTTCCTCAAGCGTTTATCTAATTTAGGAAATAGGCTCTAATGGCCTAGCTGCTGAGATTGTGAATAACAGAGAGATGATGGACAGGAGTGGCATTTATGAAGCAGTTTCTAGAACACTTATTATAAAATGAGTTTACCCATTGTAGGCAGGAACCTTCTATGTCCTTCCATAGTTCTGTAGCTCCTGGGAGTTGAGAGGAAGTTATAAAAGTTTCCGTTTTGCCTTGTGCAGCATAATACAGTGAGTGATGGTTCTCTTACAAGCACTTTTTCTTTTGTCAGGGTTTTGTGCAGTACTCAGCAGTGCTCTGCTTACCTCTACTCTGTGCAGGAAAGGGAATGAGTCCAGCAATTGGTATTTGGACTAATGCCACAGACAGAGGGGGAGGATGTTTCAGAAAATTAGTCACGCTTTAACCTATGGGTGTGAAGGAGAAACTTTCCTGAGGGGAGGAAACGAGAACTGCCATTTCTCAGTTTCATAGAATCTTAGAAGATTAGGGTTGGAAGGGACCTCAGAAGGGTTTCTTGTGGCTTCTTCCGGCTTCTTCCGAAGTATTTGGTCCTGACCACTTCGAGACAAGATACTGGATTAGATGGAGCACTGGTCTGATCCAGTCAGACAATCCCTATGTTTCTCTCTCCTTTGGTCCCATGAAGCCCTGTATTTTGTTAGCTTGGCCTGAAACTGTGTTGCTTGCTTCTGTTAAGGGGACGATTGTGAACAGAAGTCATTTCAAGCTACTGTCCAAGCATTTGGTTTTCTACAAACCTCTCCGCTGGCCGCTGTTCCTTAGCGTTTGGGAGGTGTAGGGGAAGAGCTTTATAAGGCGTTGGCTAGGTTTTGGTCCAGTAGTGAACTCTAAGATGTAAGATGTAAAGTCTAAACTCTAAGTATCTGAGAACTCGGGAGCAGGCAGGGCTGATTTCAGGCACATATGTAACTCAGGAAGCCAAAAGAAAGAAGGGGGAACAAGAATTTACTTCAAACTCAAACACTTCAATAAAAAAATATAATAAAACAAAATGCATATTTTGCTCAGAGGATAAAGCAGATATTAACAGGTCATCATCTAGGTTAATTTCTGGGTGTGTTAGCCTGGAAGAACATTTATCCTCTGGTAAGCTTAGGCCATGTACTACTGGTTTAATGAATATCTATACAGCCAGAACCGGCGCCAGGGTTTCGCGGTCCCTAGGCGCATGGCCATTTCGCCACCCCCCGTGCTGATCCCGTGGCTCTGGTGGAGCTGCCGCAGGCATTCCTGTGGAAGATCCGTTGGTCCATGGCTCCTGTGGAGTTGCCGCAGGCATGCCTGCAGGCAGTCCACCCGAGCCGTGCAAGCAGCCGACCGTTCGCAGGCATGACTGTGGCAGCTCCACCGGAGCCGCAGACCAACGGACCCTCTGCAGGCATGCCTGCGTCAGGTCAGCCGGAGCCGCCTGCCACCCCTCTGGCAAGATGCCGCCCCCTCAATAATCCTGGCGCCCTAGGCGATTACCTCGGCTGCCTAAATGGTAGCGCCGGCCCTGTGTACAGCACTGCACTTGACTGATGGAATCTAACTACAGCTGCTTGTGCATATGTGAATATGAAGCCTAGGAAGGTTGTGAGCCCTAATACTGGTACCCCAAAGAGTCTTTAGCTCAACTGATAGAGGCTTGTGTTTGTGGACCCAGAGTCCTGATGCTGCCTGCATATAGTTCAGTATGTGGTATGTGTTTGTAACCGTGGATTTTGTTACACCTGAATGGAACACCAGGTGTTTTCCTGGGTGGAATAAAGGCAAAGGATACTCAAACCGCTAAGGACAGCCAGGAGAACTGGGTGCACCTTTGATGTGGATTATCCTGACAGGGGGCACAGCAATACCTGATGGCATTTTCAGGCACCCTGCAATATGCCTTGGGTCTCTCTTAGAGCTGGTGTATATATTGCTTTATGTGCCTGGCTAGCTTAAATAGAACAATCTATTGACCTGAGCTAGTGAAGCAGATATTCTAGCTGAATAGGAAAGAATGTGCTGTTCAAAGACCTTTTGTACTCACAAGCTGGTTCTCCTGTGATTTAATTGTGTGTGCTGTGAGCTGTGACCTGTTATGAAAGTGCTATACAGGTACAGGAAATTCAGAGAGAGTTGGAGTGAGTCGCTACTTGGCTCCTGCAAACTGTGTATGGGGTCTGAAAACTGACGCAAGTTTCTAGGGAAATTCACCATAGAAGGTAGCCTAGCTAGGTGTCAGAATTAAGCAATGGTTGACCTTAGGGCAAGATGTGGGGTTATGTTCTTGCTGCAGGGGCTCTGAATGACTGGCCTTCACTTTCTGCTGATGGGCATGTTTCTGGTCTCAGTAGCACTAGTGCAATCCAGAGGATATCATGACATTAATCAATTTGCTCTGGATTCACTATAGTGCAACTGTGAGCAGAACTGGGCACCATGCACTTGAGATGTATTGAGCAGCATAGTTATGCACGGTGCTGTACAAGCCCCAAACAAGATGCAGTCCAAGCTGCAAGGCACTTGCGATCTAAATACGACACAGAGAAAACAGCTCAAGTGAGGGCCCAAGCTCTTGGAGACCGAGGTTTTTGTTTTGCTGCCGTCTATTTGATGGATTGGTATTGGAAGGCGTTGAGATTCGTGATCATGTGAATAAGACCAGGTGGTCTCATTTTTGTGGCTGATGACCTTTGAAACACTCAACTATCTTCTTTCATTTGGACAAAGATCCTGTTCCAAAGAGCTTACCTTAAAAGGAAAGGACGAAGTATGTCACTGCAATAACAAATACATAAGAGCCACACAGAAGAATTTGTTTTAATTGAGCAGGGAATGCCATAATGAAGAGATTTTTGGGTGGCAACTGAAGGTTTTTGGGGGGTTTTTTTTTACAGTGCATGAGGCCAAAGGTTAAATGCTTTTAACTACTCAAGATATGCCAAATCCATTTGGACTAATGCACAACCATAAGCCTTTCATGTTTCTTGATACAGGAAATATTTGTTTTTCAAAGGAAGGATCCAGTCGAGTACAGGTGCCTGTTAGGTATTGTTCACTGGAACGTGACATCACTCACATCCAATCAGAAAGCTTTGTTGGACTCCAGCCTCTTTAAACCACTTTGTGAGTTACTAAATGTTCAGAAACATATGGGTAAAACAATACTAAATGTGTTCAATATGCTTTCTATTTGTTTCAAGTTTGAAAGCACCAGATGGACTATGTTCAAACCCATTTCTGGCTTTGTTGTAGGGCCTATGGGGTTTGAGTTCTGGTGCTAGAGGTGGGATATAGCGGACCTTAAACATATATTTGAGTGCTAAGGTCAGACTGTGTGTTTAGGGCCAGTGCCCATGGTTTTAGGGTTAGGATCAGGTGGCCTTATGCAGTATATACATTACAGCTATATTCTGCACAAACCACTTCCAGGGACAGTGTATATCCCCTCATTCCAGTTCTAAGGTCAGTACCTATTTGATCTTGTATAGCATGTACACTTGTACTTTTGTTTCATGTTGAGCAATGTGTCTTTAAGATCTGGTGTCACTGTTACAAAGCTTTGTGACCGGATAAAGGCTAATTAAATTCCCAGCCATTTGTAGGAAACAGTGCAGGAGACATTGATCCTATGATAATGCTCCCCTGTAATCACTATGTTTGTAGCATCCCAAATAAGACTGTCACAGTATCTAACAAGTATCTAACAAGGACCGGTGCAAGAGAGTGGCATTTGCCTACTATACCATTATTGACCTGTTTGATTCTTATTGACTTAGACGACAGACTCATTAAAATCTTCAGCCAAGAAAATACCAGCTTATTTATAAAGGTCAAGTTGTACACTTAATTATGCAGGCTGGTTTCTGACTGGCTGGGAATGTAACTGAATGTATTTTTATTAGCTTTGACTAGTGAATAATAAGATCCCTCCTCCTGTCTGAATGGGCAGCATAGGTTGCATTTGGTGTTAAAATGTATTCCTTTCTCACTTCACAATGTTGGTTTGGGAGACTAAGGATTAGACTTAGTTTTGGCCAGTCCTGATAGGGGCTGGGCATCTGCGACTCTGAATTGCAGTTACTGAGTACCTCTCATTATCAGTTTATTTGTGAGGAAAGACTCTGCTTCTTCCCATAAGGAACTGAATAAATGCAGCAGGGTGTGTGCTGCAGAAGTACCTCTGTCTTATTTTTGTGACACACTGAGAATTTTCAGTTTGTGGCTAGTATTTTTCACACTGTCTGACAACAGAGCCTCTGAGTGTCAAGGAACAACACATACAGGCAGGTGACCAGTGTCCTGTGTCCAAAATAAAACTGACGCAGTATGTTCAAGTGTGAACAACTGTTGCTTGGTAATAGTGACTTAAAGGGGAAGACCCTATATTTTTTTTATGAGAGTAAAGGCAAGTCAGAATGGGTAGATCATAACAAGCAGCTTATTAGTATTTATTTATTGGCTTTCCTGTGATGTTCATCATGTTAGTATCTGAGTGCTTCCCATATGCTAAGAAATGTATCTTCACATCATTTGCATGAGGCAGAGAAATACTAGTAACTCATGTTATAAATGGGGAAAGAGGGGCACGGAAATTAAGTGACTTGCCCAAGGTGACACTGGAAGACTGTTGCAGAGCTAGGTACAGAACCCCAATCTCCTGAGTCACCACCCGTCCCTGTATCCACAAGAGCATCATGTTCCAAATCCTAATTCTAGCTGAAGGTATCAGGGTATGTGTTCACTGGACCCTAGGGTTTTTAGGGATTCCATTTCTAAGGGAGTGTTTCAGTGCTGGGCCTTCAGACAGCAGGAGAGAACTTTTATTAGGATTCCAAAGAGAATGTAGAGCTTTCCACAATATTTATAACAACCCTCCCACCCTCCACATGTAAACAGAGGTCTTTGCTTTTTATTTGAAGTTATCTCTCTCCATCTCTCTCTCTCTCTCTCTCTCTCTCTCTCTCTCTCTCTCTCTCTCTCACACACACACACACACACACACACACACACACACACACACACACACACACAGAGTAAAATTTCATAGAGAAAAACTTCAGTAGTTTTGGAATTTTGAAATCAAAATTTTGTCCCTATAGGATCAGTATTTTGCCTGAAGCATGGCAGATTTAGTAAAAACTGACATTTTTGAGGAGAGGGTGTGTGTGTGGAGGAAATGTTCAGCAAATTAAACTTATTGACCTGCAAAGGTGATTTGGTAAAAGGTGGATTTGGTAAAAATTTCCAAGCATTATATTTGCAGTAATCTCCCTGCTCCTACTGAAAGATTTCTCAAAGTATAGGGAGGGAAAATCTCACACATCTGAAGGATTTAATCTCCTGAAGTCATTTTCAGGGTTGTTCTGCATTTGCAAACTATTTGTAATTCACAACTATTTTTCTTGTATTTTATCTGGGTCTTTTCTCCTCCTTCCTTCTCAAGAATGATTTAGTTTAGAAGAAAGTTAACTAATGGGAAATGATCTAACCTGTGTAGCAGGAATAGAAGGACCCCATAGAATCTGAATTAGTACAAGTAGATGATCTATATCGAGTATATAGAGTCTATTTAGTTTTTCTCTTTTCCCTTTTTCAGTCTCTCTTAAGCAGGCTGCAAACTCCAGAATGTTTGAGCTGGAGTCAAACTTCCAAACAGGTTCAAAATTAGGAAAAATGAATCTACTTGTCCACCAATTCTATGCTGATCTGAAGAATAATTCCTGTGCCATGTCCTGGCAAGGAGCTAAGGGTCCCAGAGCCATGCTAGATGGTGCTGGCAGTATTCTTAAAAAATGTCACTTCTCTCCAAGATGATATCACTCTACCAACATGGCTGATAACCGAGATCAAACGGTGCAGAGACCCAGCAGTGCAAAGAGAGTCTCTCAGAGGAACAGCAACATCTCTCAGTTTTGTGTGCTGCACAGTGAGAATTCCTGTTTGTGGATGGTATTTTTCAAACTGTAGGTCAGAAAGTTTGTTACCTCTCTCATTACATAGCTTCTGGTTTTCATAGCGCATCAGAGATGTGTCCACTGTCCAAAATAAATATGACCCAGAATGTTCAAGCATAAATAAGTATTGTTTAATAATCAGCAAAGCACTTAGAGTTAAAGGGGCATACGCTATGCTTGTCCAGCTATTGTGTCTCACTGGGGAAGGTTCTCATGATATGAAATAGGGAGAATTCTGCACTCAGGGATTCTTTGTTATATGGGGAAGAATCATGGTATGCTGACGAAATCAGATTTTTGAGAGATCAGAGATAGACTTTGGGGAAAGAACCTTCTGCTGGGGCAAATCCTGGTGGTGTCTTGCAGATGGAGGATTTGGGGCTGGATTCTCGTGAAGGTGTAACATGCTCTGTGTCTTTTATTATTCAAGCGGGAGTGTGTGTGTGGTTGGGGAGGGGGAATTAATTAAACGTTCTTGAGCTGGTTTACCTGTCCCTAATACAACTCCAAATAAACCTCACACATTTCACAAAGGTTTCCAGAGGAAATCAGCCCCACTAAGGCATGTGGTAATGGTGTCCACCAAATGGACTGGTTGTTTACATGCTGCGATACCTTAGAAATGGGCAGAGGGTTCAAAAACTTTACTGTTAGTGAAACTTTGATGAAAAACAGAAACAAGATTTTGACGCCCCCCCATTCTTTTTTCCTCTCATCGGAATAAAGCAGTGCAAAACAACACAATAACCCAATCTAGAATAAACCATAGCTACAATACTTCCTTGTATGCTGCACTTTACGGACTGTATTATAGGCTTTTGGTTTCCACGTATCCTAGTAGGATGCTCACAATAAATTTTCAGTGAGTCAACAGGTGGCTAGTAACAACATCAGACTCGTGGCTGCTGAATACAAGTTGACTTACTAAGGAAGCTGTTATGGCATTGGCTATTACAACAGGTGACTGCAGTTCTCAGGTAATTGTGAGTTCAGGGTTCACCATGTTATAGAAAAATATTAAAATAAAGGTATCAGTCCTTGTAATGAGCAAATAATACAACTGTGTTTGTGCTGGACATGAAACAATAAACCTTTTCCTCTTTTGTCTCCTTAAGTCTCTATGTTTTATTTGAATTAATGGTGTTTTGTGCTTTTGTAGATATGTGGCTGTTCGCGGGGGGGGGGGGTGTCATTTTGATTGCGTGTTTATGGAAGTCATCTAGATAACCATGGTGTTGGATGCTCTAGAAATGGATAAATACAGATTGTGCTTAAAGTTCTAGCTAATTTCTGAGCAATAGGAGGAGCAATGAGTGAAGAGGATTGCAAAATAGAGTGATCTCAGGCTGCCAACCAGTGATTTTTTTTTTTGGTAATTAACAGTGAATCCTCTTATCTCCCTGATCTTGCTTTCCACCCACCCAAATCTTCCTTTGTTCAATCCTCGCACCTGTTTGTAACCTGTCTGTTTTTGCTTGGTGCATTCCAACCGCTGGAAGCAGAGGTGAGGACCAAACTTCAAAATTCAGCTCCGGATTTTGAAGTCCTTCCCCCTCTGAGCCCCAGCTGTGGGGATCTTCAGTTCTGAGGTGTGGGATGAGCCCATTTCAGAGATGAAGACAAGCAGTGAAATTCAGCTCTGTATTTGGCTGTGGAGTCTAAATTCCCAGGCACATCCATGACAGAATCTGCTGAGATTTACATGATTTTCAGGTGAAACCATAACTCAGCCTAGCCTTGCTTGAAACCCTTCAGCAAAACTTTGGTGAACCTGATGGGAGAGTTGTATTGATCCTTTGGACACAGCACATTCTGCCAGGCTTGAGGTTACATTCCCAAAGTTTTACAAAGCTCTTCCATCGAGCTATCCAGCTGTAACCCTTGACAGAAACCTCCATTTCCTCTTGGTCTAGTCCAGGGGTCAGCAACCTTTCAGAAGCGGTGTGCTGAGTCTTCATTTATTCACTCTAATTTTAAGGTTTCACATGCCAGTAATACATTTAAACATTTTTAGAAGGTCTTTTTCTATATGTCTATAATATATAACTAAACTATTGTATGTAAAGTAAATAAGGTTTTAAAAATGTTTGAGAAGCTTCATATAAAATTAAATTAAAATGCAGAGCCCCCTGGACCGGTGACCAGCAGTGTGAGTGCCACTGAAAATCAGCTCACCTGCCGCCTTTGGCACACGTGCCATAGGTTGCCTATCTCTGGTCTAGTCAGTGCCTGGGAATCTTCCCCCCAGGGGAGTGTGTATTTGTGTTTTTCTCAGGCCTGTCCTGCATGTCTTCTTGTCTCTCTGTGTGATGTTTGTCTTCTCAGTCTCAGTTCCTAAACTCAGGACCATCTATCACTAAGTGTGTCATTTTGGAAGCAGTCTCCATGAACCCTTGAAAAAACAAAGTCAGCCAGGATCCCACCCTCAGTGCCACTGCGGCCTTTGAGCTGCTCCTCAAACTCTCTCCCTACTTCTGCCCTCTCTCTGTATATGTGTATTCAAACGAAGTGAAAAATAATATATGCAGTAACAAGATGATGGAACTTGGAGTCCACTCCTTCCCCTCCCTGTGCAGGGTGGGACAACCAAATAGGAAGGTGGGACAGAGGGGAAGTCTGCCAATCGGCTTGCATGAGAAGTTATTTTCCCCCTTTATCCTCTTTCATTTGGCTGATGGCAGTAGAGGCGTGTTTGGTAATATAGAACCCAGCCCTCGGGATTAGGAGTGCAGTTACACTTGCAGCAGCTGCCTGTGCATTTCTTATCTGCTACAGAAAAAGAACTTCCATCACCCTCTCCCTTCTTCGATTTTATCTAGTATCATTGCTTCCCTTCCTCCCTCCCTCTCTCTCTTTGTCTGACCTCCTCACAGCTCCACGTTGCTCTTGGTCTCCCAGGACTGTTTTCCAGCACAGCTCCGGACGAGTGTTCACTGAGCCATGACTGGGCAAAGAGCAGAGAAAACAGCAGAATGAAAAAAGCCAAGAGAGCCCAGCGGGTTGTCAACAGTCCTCGTACCAGAGGCTAAACTCACTGCCCTGAAAGAGACCAGGCAGAAGAGGAAGTTGCTTCTCAGTGAGAAAGGAGGAGAAAACAAAAGAGAAACTTTGAAACTGGCTCCACTCGTGGTCTGAGCATCCCCCCCTCCTGCACCCCCATTAAATGAAAGCACCGAGAAACATGAGATTTCCTTCTTGAGGGGTGGGAACATGCTGAACTGGGCAGGAGTGGAGAAGGGCAGCTTTTAGTTTCTGGTGTAGTTTATAGTGAGATCCAAGAGATAGAGCAGAGGTGGGAGGGGAAGGTGGGAGGGGATCTGATGCCTGCTGCCAATATGACAGAGACCCTCCAGCTCCCGGCATTGCAGATCCCAGAGCAACAGGTGCCAGAGTGCAGCCGGGCCTGGTCCAGTTCGTCCACCCCCACCCTGCGCAGGAGGCGCTTCAAGATGAGACGGATGAAGAACGTGCAAGAGCAGAGCCTGGAGGCCGGCTCGTACCAGGACTCTCCTTCGCCCAACAAAGAGTTCCTGCAACTCCCATCCATAGAAATCACCCCATCCAGTGACGAGGACACCCCATGGTCGAATTGCTCTACGCCCAGCGCCTCCCCGCGGCGCAAGCGTGTCCTGCTGCGGAAGTGGCTGCGCGTGAGAGAGAAGGAATACAGTGAAAGCAGGTATGTCATTGGCCAAACCTCCCATTCCCTGAAGCTGAGAAGGCTCCCACTAGGACAAGGCAATAGCACCTGCTGTTACCTGTAGAGGGTTCTGCCTGCTGCCCTCAGCGTCTTTGTCCCCCTCTAGTGGCTGGGCTATTTTAAGTGGTATATTAGATTGTTGCTGACTCCACGCTAATGGATGCAGTCTTTTAGTTCAAACAGTAGTGACTCATGCTTTTAGAGCCAGATTCAATCTCTTATTGCCACCCATTACATACCTTTAAAGTGAGTTTAGTGCTGGTGAAAAGTGTCAGACTGATGGCCATGGAGACTTAAGACCCTAGGAGATGGGCAGTCTTCCTCTATACTACACTGTTCATGTGTCTGAATGCTGGCCTGCAGGGTCCCCCTGTAGAGAAGGAGAGGGAGTTCAATCTTCATGGCCCATTCAGTCCTTGACATCTCTGCCGAGACCACCAAGGCAGGGGCAAGTTAATGCCAAACTTGCTAGTGGTTTTTGTGACGCACTCCCCTCTCCCTTAGGAATTGGACTGAAGTCCCCTAACTAATGTCATACAAGATGCGGCACATCTGTCAAATGGCAATGAGAGGACAATGAGGGGCAAGCTGGCCTTGTGGCTAAAGCATAGACGTGCAAATCCAGGCGGGATCTGAGCTCTGTCCCCAGCTCTGCCACAGACTTCAGCAAGTCACTTAGATGTTCTGTGCTTCAGTTTATTAATTTGCAGAAAAGAGGATGATTAATGCTCATCTGGGTCACAAGGGCATGGTGTGGCTTAATTCATGAGGAACTCTGAGGGCTTGTCTATACCACGCAGGTTTTAGCAACAAGGTTGTAACGACACAGCCGAGAAAATACTTCCAGCCCTATGAGCGGCGTTAGCTTTGTCCTGCCACTTGTGTAGGCAAAACTTTTGTCTTTCATGGGGGGCCTTTTTAAAAGTTTTGTCGACAACTTTGCAGTGTAGACAAGCCCTGAGTCTGAGATAGAAGGTATTATTGGAATGCAGGTCTCTACTAACCTGGGTGTAATTCAAACTATTGACCAAAAGATGACAATTACTCTTTTCCCTTTCCCAAAGCTATCCTGTCCTCTGGGAACAACCATCCGAAAAATGGCTTGCTGGGGATGTTTAGGCACTTGTTCCTCTGACTCTAGTGTTAAGAGTTGGAGTTGCTATTGTCATAAATTTTGGTAGCACCACGAGATATGTGTGCATTGGCTGGATTGCAGCTCAGAGATAGAGTTCAGTTTTTTGCTTTTCACTAAAACTTGAAACATTTCAAAGAAAATGTATTATTTTTGTTGTTGTTTTCATCAGTTCTTTTGCAGGAAAAACAATAATTTTCTTATTAGCTGTTTGTAGGCTTCGAGCATATGTATATTACATCTTTAAAAAAGTAAATTTAAGGAACCATATGATGTCCTTTTCTGTTTCTACCCCTGACTAGCAGGTTGTTCCATTGACCCAGATGTTGTCCCATTGGTCTGGTGGAGGAGTTATATCCATCAACACATCTCTCCGAGGCGCCAAGTCCATTCCCAGTCTTGCAAAAGCACTTCCACTAGGTCCAATTCCATTTGCAAATCTAAGGTGCTGCTTTAGCAACACCAAGTCTCAAGGACGTTCTGCTGATGAAAGCATTTCTGTACCAGCAGGTTAGGAATGACAGTACAATGGCATCTCTTGTAGAAAGTGATCATTTTGGGAAAAAAAAGTCCACTGACATCGTAAACATTCAGTGTCATTCAAATGATGGTAAGGATACAGATAGGGATGGTCTTGAAAACACAGGAGATATTGTGTGGGGTGTGTGTGTATGTGTGTTAGAGAGAGATGTCTGAATTAGAGAGTTCAGATTTGAACTTCACCAGAGTTGAGGGCATTTTAGATGCAGCATTTTTGTTTGGGTCTATTTCAGGAGAGAGAGAAATCTGGTTATTAACCCTCCTTAGCAAATTTCTGCACTCTCCCTGATTAAATTTTTGAAATGGGGACTGGAAAAAAGCTAAGGCAGTTCATGGATTAGGTGGCATTAGCATACCAAGGCCAGCATGGCACCTTCTCTTTTTATGTATTACGGGCTCCAAATCCATTCCTTGGCAATGGAAAATAGATCAGGTTTTCAAATGGAATTCCTCCCTTCCCAGCCCAAAGGAAAATAACATCTAATTCTTCTCCTGCCCTTTTCTGCCGAGCTCGCAAGCTTGGAGAACTTAAAGAGGATCAATGCACATCTAGAGCACAGCAGGAGAGGGAAAAAATGGGTTGCTGGGTCAGAGCAGGGAATTTGTCCAGGTAGACTATGGTGAACCAGGAGAATTTTGCAGGGGTGAATTACCGTGTTCAGTTAATGCTACTCCCAAGATTGCACTGTGATATAAACCTCCTCATGTAATGAGGCATCTGTCCATGGCATAGTGTGCTCTGGGGAGAAGCAGGAGAAAGCTGGCCATTTGAGAAACAGATTAATCATTCTCCATCCATCTTGCCATACTCTCGGCTTGGTTTCCATGAATGCTGGCTTTTCTGGGGCAATATTGTGTCACTGTTACATTTATGATGTTGATGTCCATATGAGACAGGTGCTAGTCACATCACTTAATATACTGTTCATAGGTTCATAGACTTTAATGCCAGCAAGGACCATTATAATCTAGTCTGACCACCTGACTAACACAAGTCTTAGAATTTTACCCAGTAATCTGAGCTAGAGAATGTTTTTAGAAAGACATCCCATCTTGGTTTAAAGACTTCAAGTGACAGCGAATCCACCACATTCTTTGGTTTGTTTTTCCAGTGTGTAATCACCCTCTTTGTAAAATATGTGTACCTTATTTCTAGCCTCTGCCTTACTGGAAGGCAATCCCACCCCAATGGTGGGCATGGTAGAAGAACCTGACAGAAGAAAGTGTCTGCTATATTAAGACCCTTGATGGTTGGTTTAATTTTCTACATTTGAATAAGTCTGGCTTCATTTTTTCCTCTCCCGGAAGTGCTGTCCCAGCCACACACCCAAAATCACTAGTTCCTCTTAAAAACTTGGGCCCCAGTCTTTCTGATGACATATTACCTTCTGGTTCCCTTAAAACTCTTCCTTAGTTTAGTGATGCCACAGTTGCAAGGAAAAAGAGGTGACTTGTCATCAGCCAAAGAAATGACAAGCGAGATTCTTGTTCACATACATAAGATGCCAGGGTTTGCCCAAGATCATTATGGTTTAGACGTCAAAAGAGAGCCCATAATGATGGTAAGTTGTTTGGGGAAAGGACCAACTTTTTGTTCTGTGGTTGTACAGCACATAGCACAACAGGGTTCCGGCCCAGGGCTAGGGTTCCTAGGCACTATCACAAGTAAAAAATAACACCTTTCAGGCTGTGCAAACTATATCCAGTTTAACCTCATCTTTCAACTCCCTGTACTTCAGTTGCTGCCCCATCTGCAAACTGGTGGTGATGGTGTTTACCTACTTTTGTATGGCATTCGGAGGTCCTTAGATTTAAGGCATTATGTAAGTGCAAAATATTATTATTATTTTATTTATTATTAAGGTAGAATGGTAACAGCCATTACAATACACCTCACAGCAAGTCAAAGCAATCTGTTAGCATTTTGCTATGCCTGCAATGAACATGCATTATTTATGAAGTGAATGTGATAGCCGATCTGCTTTAATTTATTTAACAAAACCCATGCGTCGTAATCTCTGGGAGCATGTATGGTTCCTTAGAGACCGTGCAAGGGCCAATGTCCACCCAAAATAAATGGAGTTGACCCTGCTCCCTTAAATTAAGCTATTAAAATAACCTGCCCACACAACCATACTTTGGCAAAAGCCAGGAATAAATATATAGGCATTGCTGTATGGCTTGAAGATCAAGAGGCCCCAACTCTGATGTGTCCACTCCATGTCTCTATAGAAGTAAATAGTTAATAGATGGGCTTTGGAAGTACATAACGTGTGTCCTGGATTCCATAGGACGAATATAGCTTGTTGCAGTGCACTGCAAATAACTTCCATTATGCAAGTCTTTACATCAGTTCTTAACTCAGTGGACCAACTAAGTTTTCAGAGAGGAGGGTCCTCCACTAAAAACTCTTTGACCTCAGACCTTTAAATCTGCAGACTGCAAACAAGAGCTCTTACTCCATTAACCTCTCACCTCCCTTTGACACTATGGAAAAGTCTGGGAGTTTGTACTCTGGAAAAATTCTCATTGTGGATATTTTGCTTAAGTGTAAGGACTGAGTACAAAAACCAACAGAGTAAAAACTTCAGAAACTCCCATACCAGAAAACTGCAGCAAAGAACAAACAATATCGACCTCAGTGAAACCTCTGGCTTTGCCTGTCTTTATGGTAGAATATAGGGTTCAGGAAACAGCAGCTAATGCTGTGAGCAATGCAGATGGCTAAAAATAAACAAAATGGGAACAAAACCCTGCCCCATGATGGGTTTCATGTCATGCCCTAAATTTATGAGAAGTGGCAAGCTGAGTTATTCTGTGAGTTTAACAGCTTCCAGGTGTCTTTGGCTCTCAGGAATTTCCACATTTTATTTTCAAGTCAAAAGGCGGGAAAAATCTTCCCCATTAGAAATGTTGCATGTGACTAAATCTGTGAGTCAGCAATAAGAATGCAGCTCTTCTTCCAAGTACCTGGATAGAAATGAGCATTTGTGGGTCTAAGGAATTAAGGACCTTATTTATACCTTGATTATTTGGAGAGGGTTCAGATAAGAGCCATAATAATGGTTAAGGGATTGGAAAACATGCCTTCTTGTGATTGTCTGAAGGAGCTCAAACCATTTAGCTTGACAAAGAGAAAGTAAGGGGTGACTTGATCACTGTTATTTACATGGCATACACACAGAGAAATTACATAAAATACTCTTGCTGGAAGGTTATAAAGTAACACTACTTTATTTCTTAAAAGTCAAAATAATACACACTAATCTAAAAACACACACACAGAGAGAAAACAGGCTAAAACAGAGAGCCACAAGTCATCCTGCCTTACTATAGGCTCTCTGTCTGCAAACTGACTGCTGCTAGACCCCAGCTTTTATGCTTTCCCACCGAGCTCCTTAGCCTGCAAGCAGGACTAGGAAACCCCCTGAAAGTTAGAGTAACATCTTACAATTTTAATGCAGCTCTCACTACACCACAGTCACAGTTTATAAGCACCTATTTAGGAAACAGAAATCTGATCGTAGAGGGCTTCCATCTAGCAGACAAAGGTATAACTAGATCCAGTGTCTGGAAATTGAAGCTAGACAAATCAAACTGGAAATAAGGTGCAGGTTTTTGACAGGGAGGGTAATCCAGCTGGAACAGTTTACCAAGGGTTGTGGTAGAATCTCCATCATTGGCAGTTTTAAAATCAAGATAGGATGTTTTTCTAAAACATATGCTTTAATTGAAACAGACATGAGTCTGTGGTAGGTGTTTATGCAGGAAGTCTTGCTAGATGATCACAGTGGAGCTTCTGGCCTTTCAATCTGTGCATGTATGTCTTCCATGATGGAAAAGAGAAATGGGCCCAACTTCTTCAGTATCCTGCTTGTAGTAGTGGCTTGTTGTTGATGCTTCAAAGGAAGACAGATTTCTTCAAGCATGAGAAAGGCTTTGTGGTTTTTAACCTAGATAGTGTCTCTGTAGAGACTGCTCTTATTCATGTCAATGTCTTATCGTTCGATTAAATCTTGCTGACCATACTTCCCCTTATAAGCCACTTAGCATATTTTTAAAAGCCCAACTTTGCTGCATAATATATGAGTGATGAGTGAAGAATGTCATAGGATTTAGGTTTGGTTTGAATAAGCATTCAGAAATGTAGCTGTTACCCAGGCTGTCTTGTATCTACAAAACGGGACTGGGAATCTCATTGGTAACAGGCGTCCCTGCAAGACGTCCTGTACTTTCTGCCTTTGGTTGATCTGGAAATAACCATGAGAACAAACCTTCCATTGATGGAGTGGAATTTGTTTCTGACCTAGCTGTTTAACATGAAAGTGCATAAGCTGCTGTGAAAATGAAAGATAATGTAGGGGGAGCTGGGTGCTTAATATGGCCATTTTTAACCATAAAAAAAGTTTACTTTAGGTTTTGTTTGAACTTCCTGTAGACTGGTTGAATATTAAAAAAAAACCTTGTTACATATATTTTTTAAAACCATGAAATAAGATTCATTATGATTCCTGTAGTCATATAATTTGTGACTATTCCAATGAAACCCAAGTATTTCTGAATCCCAACATCTTTGTGAATTTCTGTGATGAGTCTTACTTTGTTTGTACAATTATTCATTATTTTTCATTTCTTTGTTTAAATGTTTGTCACCAAATCAAAGAACAGAAACAGTAGCTATGTGACTTAGGCTGACTTAGTCACAACACAGTGGATAGTGAAAGTTCACAAATAGCCCAGATTCTGAATATAGTTCATCCTGTATATTCAGCAAATGTTTACCAAGGGGACAATCTACGTTGGAGGTTTTGCACAGCCCTGAGTTTATTGTTGGAATAAAACAACTTATCCTCATCATCATGTTCATTGTCATGATTGCCCTCACGTTGGTTACATTTTGGAGACTTTGGTGGTGGTTGAATGTGTTGCTAAAGAAAGGAGCTGGATTGACAGCAGCTCTGCAGATTGTTGTCCTCTGTTTATTTGCAAAACGGAAAAAGTGAGAGGAACACTTGTGCCCATCCAGCCCCACTGATATACCTTTACCCTCATCTGGTGGACCCCACCCCTCTAGGGATGAGAAGGAGACTGTCTCCACTGCTGATTCAAATAACAGCAAAGGTTACTAATTAGCACTAATTGGGATGGTAGTGTATATGATGTGAGCAACTAGCCAGTAGGGAGTGAACTGGGGCAGATAGATGTCAGAGAGTGTTTTGATCACTAATAATATGTTTTGAATTTAAACATTCCTATTTTCCTTTATAGTAGGCTGAGTTAATCATTGAATCAGAACTGGAAGGGACCTCGAGAGGTCATCTAGTCCAGTCCCCTGCACTCAAGGCGGGACTAAGTATTATCTGGACCATCCCTGACAGGTGTTTGTCCAACCTGCTCTTAAAAATCCCCAAAGATGGAGATTCCACAACCTCCCTAGGCAATTTATTCCAGTGCTTAAGCACCCTAACAGTTAGTAAGTTTTTCCTAATGTCCAACCTAAACTGCCCTTGCTGCAATTTAAGCCCATTGCTTCTTGTCCTATTCTCAGAGGTTAAGAAGAAAACTTGAAAACTGTTATCATGTCCTCTCTCAGTCTTCTCTCCTCCAGACTAAACAAACCCATTTTTTTCAATCTTCCCTCATAGGTCATGTTTTCTAGACCTTTAATCATTTTTTTTTGCTCTTCTCTGAACTTTCTCCAATTTGTCCACATCTTTCCTGAAATGTGGCACCCAGAACTGGACACAATATTCCAGTTGAGGCCTAATCAGCGCAGAGCAGAACGGACGAATTACTTCTCATGTCTTGCTTACAATACCCCTGTTGATACATCCCAGAATGATATTTGCTTTTTTTGCAACAGTGTTACACTGTTGACTCATATTTAGCTTGTGATCCACTATGACCCCCAGATCCCTTTCCGCAGTGCTCCTTCCTAGGCAGTCATTTACCATTTTGTATGTGTGCAACTGATTGTTCCTTCCTAAGTGGAGTACATTGTCCTTATTGAATTACATCCTATTTACTTCAGACCATTTCTCCAGTTTGTCTAGACCATTCTGAATTTTAATCCTATCCTCCAAAGCACTTGCAACCCCTCCCAGCTTGGTATCATCTGCAAGCTTTAGAAGTGTACTCAAGCAAATGAGATCATGGACAGGAAGTGCCTCTTTTGGTCTTGAAAATAAAGAGTTTGTTACACAGGCTATAGCTGATGCAGGCTCTGAGCTTGAGCATGTCTTCCAAACTCGCTCCGTTCTGCTACTCCAACACCTTGTAGAGAGTCTGTGCATAAGACAGCAGCAGAATCTAGTGGTTAGAGATGGGGACCAGGAATCAGGAGATCACAGTTCCAGTCCTGATTCTGTCACCGACTCATTGTGTGATTTTGGAAAAGTCCCTTCGCATTGCCTGTGCCTTGGTTTCAAAGTCTGTAAAAATAGGGATAACAGGAAATTTTACCCAACTTTGCGATGGAGTTTAAAATCCTTTGGTGGAAAGGAGATATAAAAATGCAAAAGGGTGCTGTAATCTTTACAGACACCGTGTTACCATCTGCTGGCTGCCTCCAGAATCGCACCGTCTCAGTTCAGCAACATGCTTCATGGAACACTAATCCTCCTTATCTTCTTTTTAATAAAGCCTGATGTTAATTTGCTGCCTTTGGCTATAAGCATGCATCTCTCCACCCGACAGCTTTATGTTCAGATGCTGAGAGTGAGTGGCAGGAACTGACAGGAGCTAAAGGAAATCCAGGGCTGCAGGTGCTTCCCCATCCAGTAAGCTATCCGATTGCTTCAGGATTATCATGGGGGAACCCTTATTGATATATGGGAGTGGGGGGATGTTGTCACAGTGCATTCTGGGGTCTCATTATCCCTTAGAATTTAGGCCAATGAGTTCTTATTTCCCACACCGTGACAGGCCTCTGACAATTCTTAATGATGCCTTTATTTTAGGAGCCACTGCTGCCATGGCAACACAATACTTTTGATGGCAGGAATTTCATTTGCTTGGGCTGATAATTTACTCTCAGGGAGTTGGGACTGAGTTTTTTACTGCTGCAGCCTTATGAAGGATATAAGGGGCCAAAGTTCTGGGAATGATCAGCAAAGCGGTCAAGTGAAGCGAAAGACAAACATGCAGGTTGATTTTAGACCAGAAGTTACATCTGTTTCTCTTGTAGAAGGGAGAGAGTCCGAAGGATGCAGCTCCTCTCTGCAGACATCCATGGCTCGGAGTTCAGTCTCATACTGTTTGTGAGATTACCACATTGGTGCATTACAAATAATTAGAGTTGGGAAAAAATGTTCATCCATGCTTTTTTTGTTTTTGCGTATGAAAAGCAGCTTTTTGAGAAAATAGAAATTTGGGTAAAAAAGTTTCCATTATTCATAAGAATGCATTTGGGTTTTCACCAATGAAAGCAAAATGTTTTGGTTTAAAACCAAAATATAGAAGAAAAATGTTGAAAATTTAAAAAAAAATTATTTTCATTTAATGTTTTCCAGGGGAAGAATATTTCCTGGTCAGTTCTGCAAATAATTAATAGTAAGAGATTGTTCTCATCATTTGTGTGTAGCAGTTCTCATGATGTGTTAAGCACTTTCCATGGATTGTAAGAAGGTATTGTCCCTATCTTGTGAAGTTCACAGTCTTAAAGAGGATGGAAAAATTCTTGACCTTGTCCACTAGTTTAAAAGTAAAAAACTTTGAAAATATGAAAATCTTTGAAAATCTGAATAGATCTACTGTTTTCCAGTCACTGGTTCATGGGATTGTATTATTCATTACCCATCTTTCTTTTTAACTAGAAGCAAGTACTGGTGAAAACATTCACAAATCCTGAAAATATCACAAACATTCACATTAATGTGTATTCCTCCAGATGTATGGCATGCATTTGTAGCAGAGGTGCATAATTGATTGCTGATTGTCTGTTGTGCTTCAGTTTTATTTATTTATTTTTTAATCCCATTAGGATGTTGAAACAAAACCATGTAACTGAGGTGATCAATGAAACAATATGAAACTAAATATTCATATGGACTCAGAGGGTGAAAACTTTTTGTTGAAGTTATTTTGCAAATAGTTATAGATAACAACATTTGCAATAATCCACACTGTTTTGTGAATGAGTCGCTACCCATCTCATTAATAGATTATATCTCCCTTGATATTTCTCTCTCCTCCCACCCCATATTCACGCACTCATCCACCCCTGGGAAGCATCCTCTGAAAATAAACCTATAAGCTTATACCCACAGTCTACAATGCACAGTAAGCTTTACATACATTCTATCACTTTGCCAAACTCACTATGCAGAAAATCAGATCCTTAGTTGACAAGAAAGTGATGTTGTAGCTGGATCATTTATCAGATACTGCTATGCACAGATTTGCAGACTAGAAAACCTCATAAAAGTTATGAGATCAGTTTCTCATCTTCTGTGAATAATAGCTGTGCCTCTGTAATAGAATCATCATAAGAAATTGCACTTTCTGTAGTTTATGGACAAGTAAACAACATCCATCTTGCATGCCAACTAAATAATAGGCATATGTCAGGAAGTAATGTATATGTCTCTGTGATTATATGCTTCCATTCAGTGAAATGGCTTACTCCAGTAATTTATTCTTTAGGCAGGAACACAACTATTTAAAAAAAACAGAATTGTTGGAGTAATCTAGGTCTCTTCAAGTTTGCTCCTTCTCAAACCGTTGAATATAGAGATAAAATGCCACACATTCTTGCCTTTATGTTCATTGGGTTCTATGGGACAGATTTTCAAAAGTGCTTGGCACCCACAATTGAGGCCAGATTCCTTTTTAGAAAAAGTCTCAGCATGTTGAGTGTTGAAAACATAAGAAAATCTGGCAACAAATATTACAATGAGAGCAGCTATGTGCTAAGCACTTTTCAAAATCTGGCCCAAAGTGCTTGAGCTGTAGAACTGCTTAGGTTTAAAAAACAAATTCAACCTTGAAAATGTGTATAGGACCATGGCTCTCTGTTATA
The DNA here is from genome assembly GCF_007399415.2 of Gopherus evgoodei. NCBI lineage: Eukaryota > Metazoa > Chordata > Testudines > Testudinidae > Gopherus > Gopherus evgoodei. The sequence goes on along the minus strand of NC_044340.1, from coordinate 13,079,343 downwards.
ATTCAGAGACTCATGTCTCACAATAGAAAGACACATACAAAGAAGATAAGAATGGTTCATATAAATTGCCCATAACATTCCACATTCTGACACCCAGCTATGACAAAGAAGCCTTTAACATATTCATCAAAGGCTAGAAAATTAGAATGCTGTGGGGAAAGAAGTGTCTTTTGACCATTTGTTTCAATAGAACTTGCACATTGATTTCAGTGTCTGTAACTTGTTTATTCATTTCTGTAAATATTGATATAAATGATTTTTGTGTGTTTGTGCACAAGAACATGTATACTTGTGTAAATATGCATTCATGAAACACTTCATGCTGCAAGCGTTTTGTATGGCCAACTCAAAGCTGACTTCAGCGCAACACTGTATATATTCAGTGGTCCCAATGACTTCAGCCCTCTTCCAATTTACAAATGCTCACCATCGAACCAGGGAGCAGCAACAGTCCCACGTGACGTGGTTTACCATTCACGCAGCAGAAGCAGTGGATACTCAAGGGAACAGTGCCAGCGAATACTTTGCAAGCAGTCCGTTGGTTGGAATATGTCTCCATAAAACATTGGTTAAATAATTCCAGAGTCTGAAAAAAATTGACAGTTGAGCTGAAAAAAATACCAGCGAAGAAGATGAATTGTCACTATGGATCTGAGGCCCATATAAGCACCTAGCGAGAGAAGGGCATGGTAGAAGTGGTGAAGACAAGAAAAGCAGTGAGATTTCATCATCACAACAAGCTATACTAGTGTTGGCAGAGACAACAGTGATGAAGATGAGGCTAGTGGTGGTGAAGATGGAGATGGACATTTTTCTCCAGGTAGCAGAGCTCTGGGGGAAGATAGTGGTAATAAAGATGAAGCTAAGTCTTGTGGTGCTGTTGATGAAGATAAGAATGGTGGCGATTACATTGAAGGTCACCGAGTCAGTGCAGTCAGGAAGGGGGGCAGAAGAAATGTGACATTGAGTGCATATTTTTGTTCCAGGAATCTGTTTTCTTTTATGCATTTGTTGACTTCTAAGGAACTGCTGTTGGAGCTTTATAGGGAGACTCGTTCCCCTGCAAACCTGCCTTTTGCTTATCTTAAGTCTAAGAATATCTTGAACTGATGGGAAATTTGCATTGTTTACAGCTAAAAACTAAGAGAAGTCTTTTCTATAGGGCTTCAGAAAATAGTATCTTTCAGTCAGAGAGAAAAACGCATGACCTGGAGTTCACAGTACACGGGCTATGGATGAAAAACTTTGTATGCAACCCTTGCACCCAGTCTGCTGAGTTAGCATCTGTCTGAGGCCCTTTTCCAGTCCACTAAGTGTACCTCTTTCAAGTAACAGATCTGTGCCGCTGCTTCTCTTTGGGGTGGAATCTTGTGCCCCAACTGGTCTCTGACTGGTAGAGCCCTGCGCAGATACAAAATTCGTATCTGCCTCCGATCCGCAAATATGGTCTGTGTATATCTGCAGGGCTCTACTGACTTGCTCTCCAAATTGTACCCTCTTGGCTTCCAACCATGTTACGTTGCAGGCCCAGTGTGCTTGGCACCTGCAGAAGTTTTCCTTTGGGTCCCTGTTAGCAGTATCACTTTGAAGTGACACAGCAGCAGCTTTTGCAAAACAAAACATGATTTATCATTTCTAAAGGTATACAATGCTGCAGGAAATGGATTTAAAATAATCTGATCTAGGATTGGCATTCCCCTCAAGCCCCCTAGGTAGACTTGATTTAGCCTGGGAGTTCTCCATTCTCTTGGGGACCAAGTTAAAGCTGGTTTGCTGTAGGCCCTTGGCTCTCAGTCAGGCCTGGTCTACAACTAAAACTGGGCTAGGACCTGGCTACGTCACTCAGGGGGTGAATTTTTCACTCTCCCCCTCCCCATGAGATCTAATTAAGCTGTCCTAGATCCTGTGTAGACATTGCTAAATTGAAGGAAGAATTCTTCCATTGACCTAGCTACTGCCTCTTGAAAGAGTGGATTGAGTACTGCGACAGGAAAAACCCCTCCTGTCACTGCAGCAAGTGTCATGCTACAGCACTATGGTGGTCTCGCGGCAGCCTCGCAGCTGTGCGGCGGTAGCACTTGTAGTGCAGAAAGATACATCAACAGTTTAATGGTTAAATGGCTCAGTTAATTTGTATTTAAGCAGTTCAGCAGTTTGTGAGGTTTAAAATAATGATCACAATATGAGCCTAAGTGAGAACTGACTTTGACCACAGTACCCCAACTGAGGAGGTGCCACATTTGTCAAACTTCAACCTCCACATTACTTGCATACCCCAAAGGTTTAGAGACTTGTCTGAGTTTCTGTTGTGCGCTATAAAGCTTTGGAATGAGGTAAGGACCTTGCTGTTTTGTAGCATTTGCTGATTTCTTAAGTTTCAAAGTTTTCTAACCAACTTCAGGCCATTTTAGTATCTAGACAAGAATCTTGGGAGTCGTTAAAAGGAGCACTGTCAGCTTCAAATCTCGTTGATTTAAAATTAAATTAATGTTATAATCTGATATTATACCTGCCCTCGAGTCAGCCTGTCAGTTATGGGGGAGGCTTAACCATCTTTTCTCATATGCAAAATGTTTTGTCTCTTTTCTCTGTTGTTGTGTGTAAAGCCCACACAAAGAGAAGGAACCTACTGTAGCAGAACTGTTTATGTCGAGAGTTGTGTCAAGTGCACAAAGCAAGCAGACTGAAAAATAGAGATGATTTTTCCTTCTGATCTCTTTCAGCTCAAATAATTTCAGATGTCTTTTGCAATAAGAGTTGGTAAAATATTTACAGGGTGGTTTTTAAGATGGCTGTCACTCTTTAAATATTTAAACCGCTTGATGGAAAGGACTTTATTCCAGTAGCCTAGTAGTAGAAGCAATTAATTACAACAATATAATTTTTAGAATTCAACATCGAATATACAATATGCTTTGAGTAGGAGGAAGAGAGATACGTTGATAGCTTTTCAGAGAGAGGAAAGTTGGAGTGTGCACGCGTGTGGTTGGCAGGGTACCAGTTTCTCCTCCCTTGGTTTTCACACCTCAACTGCTAGAACAGGACCTCATCCTCCCTGATTGAACTAACCTCGTTATCTCTAGCTTGCTTCTTGCTTGCATATATATACCTGCCCCTGGAAATTTCCACTACATGCATCCGACGAAGTGGGTATTCACCCACGGAAGCTCATGCTCCAAAACGTCTGTTAGTCTATAAGGTGCCACAGGATTCTTAATGCTTTTACAGATCCAGACTAACACGGCTACCCCTCTGATACGTAAATTAAGTTGTCATAGGATAAGAGGGAAGATCCTTTCATGGGTTGAGAACTGGTTAAAAGACAGGGAACAAAGGGTAGGAATAAATGGTAAATTTTCAGAATTCTAGGACCAATCCTATTCAACTTATTCATAAATGATCTGGAGAAAGGGTAAACAGTGAGATGGCAAAGATTGCAGATGATACTAAACTGCTCAAGATAGTTAATAACAAAGCAGACAGTGAAGAACTTCAAAAAGATCTCACAAAACTAAGTGATTGGGCAACAAAATGGCAAATGAAATTTAATGTGGATAAATGTAAAGTAATGCACATTGGAAAAGGGAACCCCAACTATACATACAATATGATGGAGGCTAATTTAGCTACAGCTAATCAGGAAAGAGATCTTGGAGTCATTGTGGATACTTCTCTGAAGACGTTTACGCAGTGTGCAGCGGCAGTCAAAAAAGCAAACAGAATGTTAGGAATCATTAAAAAAGGGATAGAGAGTAAGACAGAGAATATTTTATTGACTTTATATAAATCCATGGTACGCCCAGATGACATCTGCGTACAGATGTCATCTCCTCATCTCAAAAAAAGATATACTGGCATTAGAAAAAGTTCAGAAAAGGGCAACTAAAATGATTAGGGGTTTGGAATGGGTCCTGTATGAGGAGAGATGAAAGAGGCTAGGACTTTTCATCTTGGAAAAGAGGAGACTAAAGGGGGACATGATAGAGGTATATAAAATCATGAGTGGTGTGGAGAGAGTGGATAAGGAAAAGGGGCCACCAAATGAAATTAATGGCCAGCAGGTTTAAAACAAATAAAAGGAAGTTGTTCTTCACATAGCGCACAGTCAACCTGTGGAACTCCTTGCCTGAGGAGGTTGTGAAGGCTAGGACTATAACAGGTTTTAAAAGAGAACTAGATAAATTCATGGAGGTTAAGGCCATTAATGGCTATTAGCCAGGATGGGTAAGGAATGGTGTCCCTAGCCTCAGTTTGTCAGCAGGGCCAGCTTTAGGAAGTGCGGGGCCCAATTTGAACAGTTTTGACGGGGCCCTAGCAGGGGTGACTTTAAAAAAAAAACACATGTAAAAAAACACGTGGGGCTTGTACTTACCGGGCGGAGCCCTGAGTCTTCGGCAGCACTTTAGCGGTGGGTCCTTCACTCGCTCCAGGTCTTCAGAGGCACTGAAGGACCCACTGCCGAAGTGCCATTGAAGACCTGAAGTGCCGCCAGGTGAGTAAAAATTAAAAAGGTGCCTCTAGCCAGGGAAGGGATTCTCACTGGGCACAGGGCCCTCTTAGGCGTGGGGCCCAATTCGGGGGAATTAGTGGAATAGGCCTAAAGCTGGCCCTGTTTGTCAGAGGGTGGAGATGGATGGCAGGTGAGAGATCACTCCCTCTGGGGCACCTGGCATTGGCCACTGTCGGTAGATAGGATACTGGGCTGGATGGACCTTTGGTCTGACCCAGTGTGGCCATTCTTATGTTCTTATGAATCCATAAGGATAGCTGCAATTTTGAACAGGATCCTGAAGCAAATGAAAGCCGTTGGACATCTTTGGGCAGCACATGGCATGATACATTCTCCCTTGTTGATTTCCCTTTACTTATTGCTGACAAGGAATTCTCTGTAAATGTGAAATTTTATAACTTGGAAGAAGGGCCCTGAGGCTGCTGGCCAGAGCAGGCACAATCCAGGATTGTAGGTCGCAGCTGTTTGGAGGGATAATACAAACCTCGTGTGATGCTTTGCACAATATTTTGGCAGTTGGGAAGCAAACAGTGACATCTTGTGGATTCAGTTTGTAACTCTCCCTCTGAAATTCAGCTCCACTGGTCACTTTCCCCCCTGGCCATTTTCAGTACCAGTGGGGTACTGGCAGGGGGAGGGGATCACTGTATTTACTAGATATAATGGCAGTAGATTGGGGAACATAGCAATTCAAGGCACACTGAGCTGGAATGAATGCATCCCTTAAGCACTGGAGAAAGATGTGCTAGGTATGCAGAGAGAGGAAAGCCTTATATGAGCTCAGTGAAAACTATTTCAGAGTGGTAGCCGGTTAGTCTGTATCAGCAAAAAGAACAAGAGTACTTGTGGCACCTTAGAGACTAACAAATTTATTTGAGCATAAGCTTTCATGGGCTAAAACCCACTTCATTGGATGCATGACTGCTGCTCAGAGATGGCTCTGACCTTAGGGTTGGAATGAATAATTCGTTTAGGATTGGAGCAAGTCACCATCTGGTATCTAGGATCTGTTGTGATAAGGTCTTCCCCTTACATTGTCCAATGTGCTGTACACTTGTAATGTTAGGCCCCAATGACATTTCGTGGGAGTGTTTTTAATTTGCAAATAAAACCCGCATAGTTCTTGTTAGAGGATTTTTAATGAGGAATCCAAGTCAAGCTTTGAATGCTAAGCCATATGAAACCAGTCAGACATAGCACCATGGCATCCTCTTCAAAGATCATCTGCAAAGGCTGTTATTGAATTTTTTTTAATCCCTAGGCAAAGGAGGTTATTGTGTGAGACTCTCAGGTTTCAGTCCATTAGGAGCACTTTTGCATTTCAAGTATGTTACATCTCCCTGGTCCCCTTTAGGTTTTGGTGTTTGACCTCAAGAACTTGAAGCCACACCCCTGGATTTTTGTGGTTTCTTTTTTAAAGTACACAGTTTCACACAGACTCCACTAACACTGTACATCAGTCTGTATTTCCTACAGACTTAATCTCAGTTTTACTTGAGTCTAAGCCCTGACGTTTTTACTCGTGACTTGGCCCTGAGTTTGCAAACATTCCAGCAAGTCTAAGGTTAGTAAGAAACCAGGAAAGCTGATGAGTGTTGAATTTTGTTCCACTGTATATTTTCTCACTGCTTTACTGAACACAACCCCACAACTGGAGTGAAACTGTTTGCACTGTGCTGGTTTCACAGGGCTTGATCGTGTTTTCACACAGCCCATAGTAAGTGGTGATGCGGAGGTGTTCCACCCTACGAGAAACACTAGAGGAGCACATAACTGTTGGTGCGGCTCCCTATTTGCTCTGCAACTGGAAGTAATTTGCAGTACTGTTTTGTGGCTTACCTTTTGGGCGAAGGGATTTGTGGCTTTGCTCTTTCCACCCATTTGGGCAAGCATCCGCTAGGACAACCTCCTGGTTGGGAGGAATGATCCAGGTGGCTGTAATGCAGGTTGCACAAAGAGGGGGAGTCTTAGTGTACACACACACACACACACACACACACACACACACACACACACACACGCACACACACACACACACACACACACACTCTCTATAAACTTGCTACTCTCTTACTTGCAAACCTAAGGCCTGGTCTATACACATGTACACCTGTACGTGTTATTTTTGATCAATATAATTACACTGGCGCAACTCTGTGCGGACACTGTTATACTGATTTAAGAGTGAGTGTCCACACAATGAGACCTGCATTAGTTTAACTAAACTACTTTTCCAACTAATTCAGTTAAATCAGTGTGTAGACAAGTCCTAACTCTGTTTATTTTAATTCTGTTCCTGTTTTCTTTAGGAGAGTAAAGCAGCTGGACCATCCAGAGCTCTAACTGCTTATGTTTTTCCGTCTCTTTCTGCAGCAGCCAGCAGAGTAGCCAGCAAAGCAGCCATGATGACGATTCATCCCGATTCCTGAGTCCCCGAATGCGTGACGAAAGGTAGGCCTATCCAGATGACGGTAATCTCACTCAGCCTGAACATGAGTATTGGCTTGCTGGGTTTGTTTATTATCAGGCAAATTATGGCTCATATTTTAAGTGTAAAACTATGTTTTCTTGAATGATGTTAACAAGTAACACCTCCAATCCCTATCCCCTAAAGCCCTGCACTCCTAGTGAGGAACTTGCACCAAGAATGCAATGTCATCAGAGTATTCTCTGCAAACACTTTTCATCATTGCAAATACAGTGAATGTTGGGTATTTGTTAGTGTATACTTTGCTTTGGGATGTTGTCAGTTTAAACCTAAAACTGGAAAACTTAATTATAGTGGAAACACAGAAGGAGGAACCGGCAATCAGAGGTAACAATATGAAACCAAGTAACACATCAAATGTAGATAATGTTTGTAAACAGAAGTGACACCATCAGTACAGGTTGCACACTAAGTGCAGGTGTCTTGAAGACACAGGTAGCAATATGTATAAGTTAACACTGCCCATGCAGCAAGCACCACTGTATATAAATGCAGGTTATGCTACAACCATAGAAAATATTGACCAGATCCTCTTAACATAGCAAATGTTAATAATATTGATATCTGATCAGTTACTGATAATACATGAATGTGATTGAGTGCTGCTGCATAGGAGGGAATCTAGAGATGTCTGGAATATTGCCACAGCATATAAGAAGATAAGAAAGAAAGCAAAATTCTAAATGGGTGGGACAGTTTGGATAGTTCATGGATGCGACATGCCTATATGGATAGTATATGTATTTTACATTGAACAGTTGCTTATGTGGCTCCTGGAGTCTGAACACCAAGGTGTTTGATGGGTCAACAGTGAGATCATGGAAAAGAGAATAATGTGTTGGAAAATCAGAAGATGTTAAGTAGGAGGGATGTCTGTGAAAAGAGGAGGCAGAAGGAGATACCTGTCAGTTTAAGGAAGAGAACAGTCCATCATGGTCTAGTTTCCCTGTGTGGCTTGACAAGGATTGTCATCATGGATTGAGTATTGTGGTTGTTATATGTTGTTTTACATGGGTTGCTTTTCTGTCTAAAATGCAAATTGTTCTCACATAGCTTTAAAGAGGTTGCCAGAAGTGTGTAGCTGGGTGCCTAAACCTAATAGGTATGTCTGCGCAGCAATTAAACACCCCTGGCCACGGTCAACTGACTAGGACTTGTAAGGCTTGGACTGCGGGACTGTTCAGGCTCTGGACCCTAAGGTCTGGGACTTTGTGGTGGGAGAGTCGCAGAGCCTGGGCTCTAGCCCTAGTCCAAACGTCTTCACAGCAATTTTTAGCCCTGGAGCCCAAGATCCAGGAGCCTGTGTCAGCTGAGCCAGGCCATGCTGCAGGTCTTTTATTCCAGTGTAGTCATACCCTAAGCGACATAGGGGCACAGAGCTAGGAGTGAGGAGACCTGCATTCTGTTCCCAGCTGTGACCTCGGGCAAGTCATTCTTTGTGCCTTAGTTTCCCCATGTGAAACACTGGGATGATGATATTTATCATCCAGTAAAGCACTGTGAGATTCTTGGATCAGAAGGACTATGTAAGTGTAAAGTAATGTTATGTTACTATTACTGTTAACATGCCTTTAAGTGGGTTTCCTTGGGTAAATTATCAAATATGGTATCGCTGGAGGTGTGGAAAGTGCTGTAGAGTGGAGATTGATTGGTTGTTTTTACCTGGGGGTTCTCACTATCTCCTATATCCAGCAAAACTGAGGCAAGAGGCATCCCGAGCTAGTTGCCAGTCTCCTTGATTCTATGTTGCTGTTCAGAACCTCTCTGTCCCATTCTAGTGAGGTGACGAATTGGCTCTAAAAATATGGCACCGCACCCCAAAAGAGTCCAAAGTGCTGTAAAAATATTGGCTGATTAATCTTTCTAATACCGCTGCAGTAGGTAATTGCCATTTCCTAATTTTATGTTTTAGGAAACTGAGGCCCGGGGAGTGTAAATGACTTGCACAAGGCCAGACAATGAGGCAGTGGCAGTGGAAGGATTAGAACTCCGGAGGTCCTCACTCCCAGTCGCCATCCCAGTTACTTACGTGCCTGATGTTCATTTGTACTCAGGCCCCCTTACCTGATAAATCATAAATGATACGTCATTACCATACCATTACTGGTCCAGTGTAAACTCAGGGTGTACACACTGAGGTTCAGCTTCACCTAGTCTTTGGGTTTATCCACTTTTGGGTGTGCATAGTTCTAGTCAATATGCAAGATACTTTCCCCCCTTTCCTAGCAGCACTAGTGTTGTGAGCACTGGGAAGAAACCCACTGGCACAAGTGTTGCTTTTGGAAACTGAATTGTTTTTTCCATGTGCTTTACAAGTCAAAACTATAAAGTAACCTTCCTCACATTTATCTTCCACCCTTTACCCAAACAAAACACCATTGCCAATTGATCATTAGCTTCCTCTTACCCTTAAAAAACAACCAACTAAATTTGTACTGGAACTGTATTCCCAGATTTCTCTGCAAGGCTAGTGTTGAGACTAAGGCCATGTCTACACTACAGTACTACAGCGGCACAGCTATGCCACTGTAGTGCCCTAGTATAGACGCTTCCTACATCAACACAAGGGGTTTTTCTATCATGGTAGATAATCTACCTCCCCAAGCGGCGGTAGCTAGGTCGATGGAAAAATTCTTCTGTCATCCTAGCCACATCTATACTGGGTTAGGTCGCCATAACTATGGCTCTCAGAGGTATGAATTTTTCACATTCAAGTGCCATATGTATGTCAACCTAATTTTAAGTGTAGACCAGGCCTAGTCTGTGATTGAGCTGTTCCTCTGTCTGTTGTGTTGGGGTCAGTTATCCGGTATGCAAGGCAGAGATCCAGCAGCTGTATAACGATTTCTTTGAAATTCCAGAAGCCCAAAATTAATAAAAAAATCCACTCTTGGGGTGGATTTATTCTACCTTCATGCTGCAGCATTGGTACAAAAGAGGCTGAAAATGAATACCTATAAAATCTTTGCATATTGTTTAATTAGTTGTTATGCTATAGGCTCTTTGTTACTGCAAACTCTTTTGTACTGTCCTAGTCTAGAACCCTGATTTTATTACAGCCTCTAGTCCTATATTACACCTGAACTTTGACTTCTTAAATTGACTGGGTCCTATTACTCTGTTACCACATGGTTCAGCTTTGGGGTCAGTCAATGTGGCTTTCGCTCCTCCTAGGAATAGCATAGAATCAGAGTCTGACAATCGAAGGCTTTTGATATCTTTCTTGCATATGGTAACATCAAGAAATGAGCCTTTAGGAAGAGACACTTACGATAAAGGCTCTTAGCAAAGACTCACTCTCCAATATGAGCTGCACTGGTGTCTGCTAAACCCCAGTAATCTTCACTCACGGCATAGGTGCTGGACCTAGGGGCACTGGGGGTGCTGTCACACTGCCTGGCTTGAAGTGATTTCCAGTATGGGTTTACTCTTTGGTTCAATGGCTCTCCCGCACCTCCACTATAAAAAAAAGTTTCCAGCACCCCTGGTTGTGAGAAAAGCCCAGACCCTTAAATTGAACCTTTTTTCCTTTCAGAATTAGCAGTCTATGTGCAGCATGTAGGTGGTAGTTTTCATGAAGTGCTAAAGCAGAGTGATTAGCATAGGCTTCCAGTTTTATTCTCCCTTGATGGCATCTAGCTCAGATTTCCATGCTTTACAAGTCAACACCTGATTTTAGTTTCTGCCAGTGTTCCAGGCTCACCCTGGCTCTGGCGGCGAATGGGAAGGCAGGCGAGCCCTGCTGCCTCCTCTGCTTTTCCCCTTTATACAGATGGGGACACAGAGAGACAGAGCGGTAAAGTGACATGCCCAAGGCCAGACAGTCTGTCAATGAGTGGGATGGGAACAGAACCAAGAATCCTTGGTTTTGTCCCTCAACCTCTCAACACTGGAGATCACCCTCCTCCTAGCTCCTTCTCCCCACCAGAGTGTCTCTTAAGACATGCAGGCAACTCCAAATCAAAATCACAGAGAGCAGGTTTATAAAGTCAGATGCTGTTTTACTTGGTTAATTTTCCAACTGTGAGCTGCAGTGATAAAGGGAGAATGAATATATTCCAAGGCAGTATCTGGCTGCTGATTGGGTGTTTATGACCTTGCGTACAAGGTTAGATGGTTAAACACTTTGCAAAGGGTAACGGTATTCTGTGTTTACTAGTCCCAGCTGCTCTTATACTTGCAGAAGAGAGTGCATAGCCCCTTAAGACACAGCTGGCATTAAAAACGTTATGAGGGAGGAAATGCTTCTTTCCAGGATGAACTGAGGCATTTCTCCCACCTTGTCTCCTCTCACAGGATCAGAGGTCCTTCTTACTAAGCCAAACTCCTGCTGAAGTCAAATTCCTCCTAATTAATTCAATGGGAGATGAGCTGAGTAAGGACTGAATAAAAGCTTAGTAAGGACCTTAAGATTTGACTCACTCAGGAGAGAACAAGCCAGCCCTAGAGAGCTAATTAATAATCCAACAGAATGTTTGGCTCAGAACTAGTGCTTGCTAGTTGTAGCTAATCCTTTCCTCAATATGTTTCACTCCAATTATTAGTCTCTCTGGTGCTGTTGATCCTGGCATAATTTACTAGCTGAGAACACTGTATACTGCTAGATCACAGGGAAATTGACAGCAAAGCAGACAGGTGCATAGATATTATCTGAGTTTTGTCTGATGCTGGGGAACATGTGAAGTCACATCACCTTGGTCTGGGATTTCATAGGTCAGGGCAGGGCGGCCTCCAGGTATGGAAAGAAACAGTGTCCTGGTGATTCAGTGGATAGTGGGGTCCCCTTCTGAGCCCGGGCTGAGCCAAAGTCTTGGTGTGCTGCTGGACTGGGTTGCTGGAGGTGCCACCTTTCAGATGGGGTGCAAAGCGGAGGTGCTGACTATGTATAGCCATTGTAAAAGATATCCATGTCCTCCTTATAAAGTAGCGGTGGCAGTATCCCCAGTGACCTGTGTCTCATAAGGTGACCTCAAAATTGCTGCTGTTTATGTTTAATTCCAAGTAATTTTTATGTATTGTTTAACTGACAAGACTAATCTTAAATTGACCTAAATCTAGGGCTGCTAAATTGCCTTTGCTTCTGTTGTTTGCAGTTGTAATCATGTCAGGCTCCAGGGCAGAGGTGCAATGGTGTAATCTCTCCTTGGGGAGCAGTGGCTCTCGCTCATTGGGCTGACAAAAAGTCCCATTCATTTTTTTAGTTTTGTATAATGCATTATGCTGTTTATGAATGATGGGGGAAACCTCTAAAGGTTTGGAGTCTGGCCTGATCCAGATAAGCACCCAGAGGCTCAGCTTCTGGTTCAGGGTCTATGAACATCTTGAATTTGCCAGCCAGGACTGTACATTGGGTGAGGCAGATCTTTCTCATGCAACTTATTTATTTTCTTTCAAGAACAGCAAAGAGTCCCCGTTTGCAGACTCTGAGTATCCTGCTCATTATTTACAATGTGCTGTATGTACCTACCAAGCAGCATCTCTGAATACAAATAATACCACCTACCCCACCAGCTAGTGCTTCAATATCCCTTAACTCTCAGGAAAGTCCAGAGGAAACAAACAGACCCTGCAGCATGTCTCAAAACCCAGCCGATGCAGGCTTTTTCAGACCAAGGTCAGAGGGCATTCCAGAGCCCAGGGGCACTTACAGAGAACAACCTGCCAGTCACCCCTGCCTCTGTTATACTGAGGTGAATGTAGCATCAGTACCGCTTCTGCCAGGCCATGCCTCTTGAGTGCATCAGTACCTCCTTATTCAGAATCTGCTGCACCTGGAGGGTGATGAGATTGTGTGAAATTAAAGGTGGTGGTGGTGGTGGGGAAGATTGTGATGTTTTTCAAACTGCATTAAAAGTTTTGTGTGACTTTTGGGGAAATCTTAATACAAGCAGCCCAGGTCCCCCTTCCTCACTGCACATGCCAAAAGAACAGGCCTTTAAAAGCATCTTCCAGCTGCTATGTACCTAGAGTGACCAGACAGCATATGTGGAAAATCGGGACAGGGGGTGAAGGGTAATAGGAGCCTATGTAAGGAAAGATAAAAAAAATCTGGACTGTCCATATAAAATCCGGACATCTGGTCACCCTATACGTATCTGCTTGCACCTGTGTGGCACAGGCAGTGCTTGCGCACACTTCCAGTATGGCCTTAATTTTTCTGAGCCTGCTGGTGTATGTGTCTTAAGTGATCCTGCACTCAGCGCTATTGCTGACCATAGCAAAAAGCAAGTTCATACCCCCTGTGGAATCAACTTCCCTGTGCAGCCTGCCAGGATCAAGCACCCTTGTCCCTCCCACACCCCCTCCCTAGCACACCGCATCTGACATCACACATAGGTAGAGCTCTGCACGCAGCACCATCTCATTCCTGCAGAACTAGGACAGAGAGAGAGAGGACCTGCACCCACTCTGATACACATGGGAAGCTGCTGGGAGGTGAGGCTATCCCAGGCACCAGCTGAGGGATGCTGGACCTACCAGGCAACTGTGGAAAGATACCAGAAAGGAAGATGTGATTGGGGAGGGCTGATCTCTTGGCTGTGTCCAGCCATGTCTTAATTACCAGCCTGCACTTAGCAACAAAGATGGTACCAAGGATCTTGCCAGTCGAGTTAACTTGTCAATGACCTGACTCGACAGGACGAATAAACTCAGAGCTGTGATTCACACAGGGCTGACGTCCTCGGATCCCTTCAGACAGGACACTGACTTTGCCCTGGTATTGGAAGCAGACACTTGGACCACTGTGGCTGCTGCTGTTGCTACTGCTACTCCATGGGATGTAGGTACCAGACTTGACTGGTGCATCACAGGGCCCAGCCATGGCTCAGAACCCATGCCCTGAGAAGGTCCCCTGCAGCACAGCAGTGAAGCATGTCTGTCACTTGCGTGTGTCTTCCCTGAGGAAAAAACTCTCCTTCTGCCGAGTCATGTAAGTTGACAGGTGTGGGTGAGGCTGAGCTTGGATCCTGTGCTGGGGTGGAGTCTGTGGGTATTATGTTTGTGCATCCAGGTGTCTGGGCATGAGAGACGTGGCTGAATACGCTGTGCAGGTGTATTCAGAGTCCTAGAAGGGGAAAGCTAGCAAAGCAAATTAGGAAGAGTTTAATTTTGAGGTGCTGGCCTGGGACCCAGGAGACCTGGCTTCTATTCTCACCTCTGTCAAGATTTCCTGTTTAGGTCTCTTCATCTCTGTGTGCCTCAGTTTCTCATCTATCAAATAGGGAGGAGAATCCCTTCTCTAGCTCACAGGAGTGTTGTAAGGATGGGTTCACTGATGTCTGCAAGTTACTCGGATACTGAAGTGCGATAGCCATGTGAGCACCTAGGAGATGATTTGTGATGCCCAGATGATCTTAGCCCAGAGTGGCCCGAAGATTGATTAGGGCTGAATAGGAGAACCCCCGGAGGCCTGGGTGAGATGAGTACACAGTACTGTTGAGTTTATTAAGCTAGTGCATCAAACTGGGGTTATACACAAACCACACCAAACTGTTCACCCCTGTTGAACTGCAAGTTCAGGCTCACTCATTTGCTCACTTCTGTTTGAACTGCAGGCTTGTTCTTTATTGTGACCCTGAGGCACCCCTTAGGGTTATAGCAGAGAGCGGTCTTAAATAAAGTGTAAATGCCATGCTACTGAACCAGCGGGAAGTACAGTCCTTAAGCTCATACACACAAGAACCATTCGTGCTGCTCCCTTAGCATCCAAAAGTCCAGGGAAGGAAGGGGAGGAGAGAAATAGGTGAGGGGAATGGAGAGGAATGGACAGAGGGGGTGGGGAAGAGAGATGAGAGAAATAGACAACAGCTAGAGGGTGATGGATAAGAGAGAGAACCAAAATGGGAGGGCAGAGAAGAACAGTTCATCTCAGGACAGGGCAAGAGGTAGAACGTTCTGTTCACAAATCATATCATGACTACAGATTAATCACCTGCCCAAGTCTGTGCAGTACCCATGTGCCGCCAACCCTGGTGTAGCAGGCTCTGAGCCCCCTCTCTCTTACACCAGTGTAACTCCATTAAAGTCCCTCCAAGGAGCTGCTCTTGGTTTACACTGATGGGAGCAAGTGGAGGCTCCCAATGGACCTTACACCAATCTTTGCCTGCTCCTGTTTCCCCTTATCCCTGAGAGACGTGGTGGTAACAACCTGTGTCCCTGTCACTGTTCTCCTGTGAATGGAGGCACAGCAGGGACTGTCTTACACTGCCACTGCCACTCCCACAGCTTCAGGGAGTCTATTTTCCATTGACAGGCAGCCAACATGATTGTGGAATGCTGCCATCTGCATATACTGGCAGGGGTGGATGTCTTGCTGCTGCATTACTCTGAGCTAGGCAACCCAGCACATTAATAAGGAAAAGGAATGGATGTGCTTTTGGAGGAGGGGGATAAATAGGAGGCAGCTGCTGCTGCCTAATGCCAGTGTAAAATTTGAGGAGAATAGGCTCCAAGTGTGCTGCCAAGAGATGGGTCTGAGTTCAGATTTTGAGCAGAAGTGGTCCCAGTAAAGCCCCAAGTCAGGTG
The DNA here is from genome assembly GCF_007399415.2 of Gopherus evgoodei. Taxonomy (NCBI): domain Eukaryota; kingdom Metazoa; phylum Chordata; order Testudines; family Testudinidae; genus Gopherus; species Gopherus evgoodei. The sequence goes on along the minus strand of NC_044340.1, from coordinate 13,063,819 downwards.
CAGCTTGTATCAGTTGAGCTTTGTTGCAAACCTCAGAGCGACTTTGTCAGAACTGTGCTAAGGTTCCTGGGCCTATTGAACCTGCCCAGCTCAATAGGGAGGGGTGTGTTTTAAGGGATCTGGGGCAAGAGGGGTTTGTGCATATTGAGAAAGCCTTGAGGGAGTACCCAGATGTGGATCACACATCTCCAATCCACTCAGCTCAGGCATGCGAGACTTTGCGACCCCACCTGGACCGACACTGAAGGGTATCGTCTGTCTGCAGCTCTGCAACTTGCTGAGCTCTTGTCCTGAGCTTTCTGGACTGGCAGCATGCAGAAGCATGGTGACACACACGCACTCATCCTCTGCAGAGGAAAGGAGCACCCCAAATCCCCCTCTGGTGATCTCCTCTTGACCCTTGGTGGACTGAGAACCAGCATAGTTGAGCTCTGGAGAGACCCTTCTTCCAGCTAATTTATGGGAGATTATGGTTTTACCCTCTTGTGGGGCCTTTGAAGGTGAAAAGGAAGTGAAGAGGTGGAAGTAGGGATATCTCCAGGAATAATGGGTGAGCTTCAAACCTTTTGGAGGTTTAGATAAGCACCCCAAGCCTGGTCACTGCTCCATGCCCAGTCCTGGCCTGTAAAGAAACTGCCACACATATGAAAAATCACAAGAGGAGGGAAAAATTAACCCAATTTTTTCAAACCTGGAAAAAAACATGAGATGGTGTTTGGGTGAAGGTGCAGGGCTGGCTTCTGGGGAGCAGTTCAGGTTTGAGATGAATTTGGGAAAAGGTGCTGGGATTGTGTTCTGGATGGTAGTTTGGGTCTGAGATGAACCTGGGAAAGGTTATGTGTGGCCATTCAGTTTGGTTAATATTTTATGTGAACTGGTTCATCCATCATTAACCAAACCACCCTATGCTGACCACGAGTTTATTTGTGTAACTTCCTTTAATTTTCCTTTGCACATCCCCTGCATGGCTCAGGATTTATTAGACTGGTATGTTTGAGTTGTCTGTGTTGGGGCTGGGATGGTTGGTTGTGTGTGTGCCTGAGGGCGGTGTGAGTTTGGGGTTAATGAGAGATGGGGCCAGATCTCTGGCTCTAAAACACACTCCTGCCCTGAACTTTGGGAAAATTTGGATTCAGATCCAGATTCAAAATCTGCTGACCCTTATGGGTACAGTACCAAATAGCTGAGCTTTGGCGAAGTCCAAATCTGAAGGTTGCAACTCCCCTCTGTTAGCAATGAAGGAGTATAATCCTCAGTGGGTACCAGTGCCAGTAGCCTGCCCTTTGTCACACTCTCATTGCTGCTGAGACAGCCCATGGTATGACTTTCTGCTGGCACTTACAGGAATGGGCTATAGCGATTTGATGAGAGCTGCCCTGATCCGCTAGGACCGGCACATTTGCTGCGGTTGGCAGACCTGTCAGGGCGCAAAGATCACCTGCTCCCAATTCCTCCTACGCCAGGATTGTTCTCCCTCCAATGTCTCCGAGGTGGGCTGTTAATTATAGCGCGTGCCGCTGCCTGCCTGTGCCCGGCATTGTTAGGTAAAGTAGGTTTGACAAGCGGCTGGAATAAGATAAATTCCTCCTTTCTCTGCCAAGCTTGGAACCTTTTGCACCTGGTGTCCCAGCTCCAGAAGCCCCCAGCTGCCCTTTGGAGATGAATCCAGTACAGGAGGAGAAAGATCTGTCATCCTCATTATATGAGCTCCTGGGACGCTCTGTTCTCAGCCGAATAGGGTCTGTTTTTTCATAGCCCTTTCATTAGATCAGCACAGATTCTGGAATTTGATGGCCCCCAGCAAGGTTATGCCATCCCCCCCATCTCTATCATCCTTCCTATTCCCCTCCATGATGTGCTGACCAATGATCTGAGAAAGAGGGTAGGGTGTCTTCTCTCCAGCATGGCTGGGAAGTGTTTGGGGGACTGGATAAGCCTTCCCTTTCCCTCTTGTTGTCCTGTGGCGGTAAGATGCAGGGAGGAGACCTGGCAGGATAGGTCTCTTTTGTAGAGCCTTGTCTTGTGCTCTGATATCCCTCCGTCTTGAGGAGTTCCACAGTTGCCACTTATATGGGTGGATGGACCTGAGTTTTAGAAAAGTCCAGTGCGGTCTATGAAATTAAGGGGGATGGATAATTTTATGACAGATCTGTAGTTGTGCAGACAGAGTTCATGCTTCAGGGTATCCAGCTGATTGCTCTGTTCAAAAATTCATTCTCAGGTCCTCTGGCAATCAGCAGAATGTATTATGGGTGCTTTTTCCTCTAATGCATCTGGCATGGGCGAGATGCTGGACTTCACAGGCTACTGTTTCAAGCTGGTATCGTAAAATGAAGCATGCCTATTGTTAAATCCCATGGGAACATAACAGTAATAACAACATTTAGCTCTTATTCAAAGCTTTTTATCTGAGAATCTCAAAAGGCTTTACAAAGGTAAGTCAATGTCATTATCTCTATTTCACAAGTGGGGAAATTGAGGCACAGGAAAGGGGAAGTGCTTTGTTCAAGGTTAAACAGCAGGTCATTGGCAAAGCTAGGACAAGAACCCCAGTCTCCCAACTCCCAACATAGTTCCCTTTCCACTGGACCCAGTGTCTCCCTGTTTGGATAGATAAGCCTCCAGATGTCCCTTGCATGTCTCACTGCACATGGAGAAAGTTTGACAGAAGTCAAGTTGAGCTGCGTCACAGCCCCTGATACACAGGAGTGTGTGTGTGTGTGGGGGGGAATGACAAGATGCTTTTAATGCCTCGTTTCCAGGTCTGAGAAACTGGCTCAGATGGTCTTAGTCCTATGCCTGCCTGTTTGCAAGTGCAGAAGGGGCAGTTGTGTAGTTGCGTTCCACCTGCTGACCATATTTAGAGAGGCTTTTTTTGATGATTATAGCTAGAAAAGTAGCCTGACAGTATTGCTGCTCCAGCTTCGTGGTGGGGCAGGAGGGAGTAGGGGAGGAGCTTCTGGGAATAGCTTTCTCCATCTGGCTGGAAGGCACTGTTGTCCTTATGGAGTCTTTCAGAGCCCCTTATTTACAGCACACTCATCACCCCTCAGTGAATCCAAGCTGCCCTGTCCCAAGCAGGCTGTCGTACCTGCCTTGGGATCCACAGGTGGGGTACTTGGGAGGCACATGGAACTATGTTAAGGGGATAAGGGCCATATAAGGAGAATGGAAGTAGAGCAGAAAGTGTAGAGTCCCCCTCCCCTCGCCCCACCCAAACCCAAGAGCAAACCTGAATTACACTCTTTTGAGATAAAAGGAAGTTTGGCAAAATGCTGTATTTTCTCCCCCAAACACCTGCACATGCACCTCCGTGTGTTCATGGCAGTCAGAATACGGTTCAAACGTGTGAGACGCCTCACAAACAAAGGATCCTTCTCCCTGCGTTTCCATTCCACTTGTGTAGAGGTAGGAGAGGAGAACTCAGAGTTTTAGGATGCTTTTCCAAACTAAATCATCCAGTCATTTCAGATTCACCCACCACCAACAGAGGTTCAGAAACAAAGGAAAATAATAATTGAAAAATATTGTAAGAACTTTCTCCAACCTGGAAAAAAAAATAGAGACCTTACCAAACAGGGCACAGAAGTATTTGTCCCCCATGGAACCAGAAGCGCCGCCAGCTTTTTTGCCGCCCTAGGCAGCGGAAGGTCCCGCCCCTGAAATGCCGCCCCCGACAGAGGTGGCAAAAGGTCCAGCCACTGCAGTCGCCGCCCCCCAAATGTTAGCACCCTAGGTGACCGCCTATGTCGCCTAATGGGTTGCACCGGCCCTGCAGGGAACCCATACCAGCTGTACTCTGTTCCTTAAGTCAACTGTTCTCAACTGGGGTCGACGGCTGAAGCTCAGCGTCTTCAGACCGCTGGCAGCTCTGTGCCCAGCTTGTCCCCTTGTTATGTGTGCAGTACCTCTGCAAAATCAGTGTTTCCCAATTTTATGGGCAACATATAAATGCTTGCCAGTGCCTCTGACATGCTCCGTGCGCTGTGTGTCACCAAGGCACATAAATGTTTGCCAAGCTGGGCTTAGGCAAAGACACACCACATACAAGAGATAGAGATGCAGAGCACTGGGGGAAATTTGTGTATCTATATCCTTTGTAATTGGTGTCCCTGCCAGGGAATAACTAGGTATTCAGGCCCTGCAGGGAACCCATACCAGCTGTACTCTGTTCCTTAAGTCAACAGTTCTCAACTGGGGTCAACGGCTGAAGCTCAGAGCCTCAAGCCACCCCCATTGGGCCCTAGAGCTTTTATAGCATATTGGGAGGGCCTCAGAAAGGAAAAGGTTGAGACACCTGGGTTAAGCCACTTAACCCTCCTCCAGATCTAGTTCCAAACCCCAGAAGACATGGAAAAAATGAAGGTAGTGGGCTTTGATACTACTTAGTGCCCCTGCCAAACCTGTCTTTGAGGGGGCCTTTTAGGACCCAGACTGTTAGAAGTATCCCATTGCAGGGTGGCTTAAGTTTCCAGTGAGATTTCATGTTTTTTTTTTCAGCCAAATTTGTTCACTGCTGTACCTTTAAATATAAAGCCTCCTCTTGCTAACTGCTCTCCTGAAGTGTCTACTCATCCATTGCTGAAATCTGTGAAGAGTATGTTCTTTAACATCAATGACATTTACCTTTTCCCAGTGCCTGTCAGTGCCCAAGAGCTTTTGATTTTTCCTAGGGAAAAATCCTGGCATAAGATTTCCTCCTTCCTTGGCACTGCTTCTCACCACGTGAGGTCCTAATTTTCTAGCCTTGCCTTGGGGGTTACTGGAAGTGATTAGGCCAGCCCATGTGTCCGTAGGGATGAGAGCCAGCCATGTGCTGATTGGCTGCGTGGAGGGAAGGGGAAAGCAACTCTTGCGAATGAGTCAGCAAGCAGAAGGCAAAGAGAAAGTGTGCAGGATGCACCTTGCTGACTCGAGTTTGCACTGAGCTGCCTCTCTTACTTGGGGGATTAGGATCCCATGCATCCAGGTGGAAGGAGGAAGGAGAAGAAAGAAACCCCTCTGATGGATCAGCAGTACTTGGACTATTTTCCCTCTGGCTCTTCCTCTACAAACCTAACCGGGGCTTTCCTCTGAGTGTCCTAGCATCCTTGCTTTCAGCCGTGAAAAAATCCACTGCTATCAGCACTCCAAAGGTTCAAGTTGACCCTTCGTTGCAGGCGCCAGACACAAGTGGAAAAAGCAGTTTAGATGAGACAGCTTCACTCTGGGGAAGAGGTTAGCTTGAAAGAAACACTAATGTTGGTTAAGCCCAGTTATGAGAATATGATTCTGATTATTATTAACCTCAAATCCTTTTGGTTCTGGTCCAAAATTCTTCTCTAATCTCTCCGGGTTTTGCATCTTATCTTGTGGTGGCAGCGGCAAGTTCAGCAGAGACCCGAAGGCAGCTGTGCCTTGAAAATTGGTTCTCCCCCAAGAGAAGAAATCTGAGAACAGAGAAGAGACATCGGTGCCTCTTTGCACGTAGCACAAACCCTTCGTAAATTTCCCCGTTGCCGCCCTTTGATCAGCCTAATCATGTCTCTTTCCCTCTGGGGCCAAAACGCCAGTGCCTAAAAAACAAAACAACCCAGATCCATCATAGTTGTGGAATTGCATCTCTCCATAGTGGGATCTGAGGTCACATCTCTGTGCTGCTTCCGCCCCAAAGCTGCTGCGTTTGTGTAACCACGCTGGGATTCCCATCTCCCTGTGGATTTGGCAGCATCTCTCCCTGATTGCTGGGAGCATACTGGAGCACGGACAGACCTCCCTACTCCTGCAGGTGACTGTGCTGGTGTAAGTGCTCCTTGTGAGCTGTGTATTCCTCCTCCTCCACCACCTTCCTTTGCACATGTTTCCTGGCCAGCTGCAGAGTATTTGTGAGTGTTCCAGTGATAAGATGGCAGCATGTGTCACCCCAGCACACCGTGCACCATAACAAGGTCAGCCACTGTAATCAGTACTAACCAGTCTCCTTCCCTCTCTGCCTGGCTGGTTCTTGCTATACTCTTCTGCTGCTGCCTTTCGCACGTTGACCCTAACTTCTCCCTGGACCTTGCTGTGCTGTTCACACTGTCCCCCTCAACCCATAGTAGTTCGCACTGCTGCATGCTCTGTCACCCTCTTCCCTTTAATTTACAATGTTGGATTGTGCTCCCCCTGGGATGGATTGAGGGATTTGGCAGGGGGCTTGGATCCACCAAAGTTTCAGGCCTGGAGAGAACAATCTGTCCAGGCCCCCTCCTACTTCCTCATGGGCTTTATTCAAGGGCACTTGAGGTCTTCAACTTCTGTCAAGGAAACTAGGCAGGCCACCTCAACAGACAGTCATCAGCCATGCGCTGTGCTGCCACTTGCTGTTTGTTGCTTTGTGTGGGTCCCCTCAGAATCTGAGGCATTTATCCTAAAGGTCCTGCCTACCTGCTCCCTTGGCTGATGAACGGGACAGTGAAGTTCCTGAGAAGTGAAAATACTTTGAATGTTATATTCCATGTTTGCTGCCTGCTATAACACATGGAGGATGTTTCTCTCACCTCACTGTTCCATCACTGTCCTCCTTAACCTTCTGGAAGATCTGTCCCGTGTTAGCACGGGTATTCAGCATTGAGATGACCCAGTCTGGAGCTGCTGAGAAAAGTTTTTGTAATAATGAGGTAATGGACTTGTGCACACATGGACAGTGGTCCCCCTCTCTCCAAATACGGAAATTGGGTTCAGGACCAATCCAACTTATTTCTTGAGATTTAACCCATCCGTTCCCTGCTCTTCCTTCCCTTCCGTTCCCTGCTCTTCCTTCCCTTCAGGCTTTTGAAGTGATGGGCCAGTGGGCTTTCTTTTGTTCCTTTCTTTTAATTCCTTTCCAGTCATTCCCCTTGTGACTCTCCTTCAAACGCATCCTTCCTGGCTCCAAATTATCCTGTCCCAAACCAAACTCATTCTGCACTCTTAACATCTTCCCTACCTCTTCTCACCTCAAACTCTCTCTGCAGTGCCTATTACAGTCTCCCCATTTCCAGTACCCTCAGACTCTTACCTCTCTTTATACCTATAAAAATCACCACTCCTTTTTTCTTTACCCTCCCACTTCGATTCTAATTGTTTCTATGTTTCTGTAAAAATCAATCATCCTCAGTTTCAACTAAATATCCGCTGTGGTTCCCAGAATTGAACTAGTGCTCCCGAGAATATCTTTTGGCATCCCTTAAAAAAGTCTTAGCTACCAAATATCCCAAAAGTCTCCCTTAACTTGAGAGAGACAAGGTAGGTGAGATAATATATTTTATTGGACCAATTTATGTTGTTGGAAGTGACAAACTTCTGAGCTTCAGAGCTTTTCCTCAGGTCTGGAGAAAGTAACCAGGTATTACTTCATCTTCCTTGTCTCTCTCATGTCCTTGGACCAACACGGCTACAACAACTCCCCTAATTTTAGTCTTTGTACATATTCCAGGACTTTCTTTCCTGTAGCCCTTACAGTTTATTTCTGTCTCTTTGTATTAACTCCTCTTGCTTTCACAGGACACCTACTTCTGCAGTCCTAAAAAGACTTAAATTGATCTCTAATGCTTAGGGATAGGGATGAGAGCTATTCCTGAGGGCAGATTACCTCATATCTGCATACTGCAGGGTTCTTACACCTTCCTCTAGGGAATATCTGGTATTGACCTCTGTCAGAGGCAGGAGACTAGGCTAGGCCTGATCCAGTCTGGCAATTTCTGTGAAAGCTGCTTTGGTGCAATATCCCTTAGTACAGAATCAGAAACCTTTTCAAGCCCATAGATGGGGATGCAGGCTCTGTATAAAGGCTAGTTTCATCACTTTACTGTCTGTTTTATGCACTAAGGGGAAGGCTTTGAAAGGGGCTAGTGATTCTCAGGGTTTCAAGGCTTGAGTGCCCAACCTGGCACACTTTAAAGGGTTATTTGAGGCTGGACACTGATCACTATCGCTCCCCTTTATAGTGTGTCAAGTTAGGGCATTCAAAATCACTAGATACTGTGGAAAATGTTGGCCTAACAAAAAGTAGAGCCGATCTGTTACATTAATGACTGCTTTGTCTAGTCCCCAAGGGGAAATAAATCCTGAAACATCACATCCTTCTGCCTAAACGTGTGCAAAATATTTACAGTGAAAATTTAAATTGACTGGGGGTGGATCTCCATTTGTTTACAAACTAAAAAAATTGATTTATTTAACTGAAAAATCAACTGTGTTTCAAGAAGTTTTCTCTTGAACCTGGGCTTCTTTTGCAATGTGAAGGAACTCATTTCTGAAAGGAAGCAAGCCCCTCCAGAGCAAAAGGTAGCTTCAAAATTCAAACCTTCCCAAGTTTCTGATTAAAAACCAACAAAAAAATGAAAATTGTGTGAAACAGTGTGTGAAAATAGTCATCAATCTGTTTCAAGCAGTTTCAAATCTGTGGTGTAAATTAAAAAAAATGGTTCCAATTCCACCCTTTCTGCTTTCTCCAATAAGAGATTTTCCTTCTTTCAGAAAGAACCTCTTGCTCTCCCCAGCATCCATAGGAAAATATCCTGCCTTCTTCCTCTTGCAGGGCACGCTTTATCCTCTGTGAGGACCCTCCATCACCCCACCTTTTCAGAGAGAGAGTCTTTTTTCCCACCCCCTCTCTCGAGATCCTCAGACATAACACATGCCTTTTCAAGCACCACACACATTTAGTGCAGTAATAAATGGTTTGACATCCACCTGGCATGCCATAACAGAACAACTACAGCTCCCATGATGCAGTAGGCATCTGATACATCCTCACTCCCTAGCAAATACAGCCTCACATGATTTCCGGGCTGCTGAAGCACAGAGTCAGCCCCTCATGAAATTTCCCTGAGGAAATAGAGATGGATCCTACTTTGGGGATGCTGGGCTTGCAGATAACCTCCTCTGACAGCGGAACACTGACTCCAGAGAGGATTCAGCAGTTTAGGCATCTTTTCCCAGGGTTTAGTACTCCTTGGGGTCTCTAATCCTTATGTTATGTCTTTTCCCTGAATTCCTTTACCCACACTGCACTCTCCCTAGGCATAATTTCCCCTCTTTCTCTCTCCTTGAAATCTTTTGATTTGTTTGTAGCTTTCCCTCTCAGCAATCCCTTTGCTAATAGATTTTGCTTTGTGCTGCCTGCTACTTCACCATCCCTTTTGCTCCACCCAGGGTTGTGCAGACTCCCCTGTAGCTGTGACTGACTGGATAAGCAGCGCTATACTTAAAGTCGCAGGGCCTAATGTACAGTATTTTGGTTTAAGTGCACATACGCGCACAGAGTTCCTAGGAGACTGATATGGTCGGCCTCTCTAAGCGTTTTGGCTTTGCTTCTGTGGATGCTCTAACAATTAGCCCTTTATGATTAGCATTGGACTCCCCCTGGTTGCTAGAGTGGAACTGGGACAGGAATAATTCGTTTGCAGCGGCTGGATTACAGTCCTGTATCCCTGCGAGAGTAGGCCATGAAGGCTGTGTGTGTGTGTGTCTAAGAATGGACGTGTGCATTTTGCCTGTACAGCCAACTGTGCTTGCATGGAATGTGTAGAGCATATGACATTTGAGACTGGCTAAGGAGCTGGGAGAGGACAGAGCATTTGGGTGTGTTTTGTAACTCCTGTTAAAATCAGCATGGGCTAAATGGCTAAAATTGAGCTGAATACTTTGAAAATGTACCCTATTCTCGGTTAGCAATGGATAACCCTTATAGCACTTTCAGGTTCAATTTAGTTAAGCACCCAGACATCTGGGAGCCTGATTCTGATATCTTGGTGGGGGTAAATCAGGAGTACCTCCATTGATGTCACTGGGGTGACATCGGAAGGAAACTCTGAATCCTTAGCAGAAGTCTCTCTGATCCTCTTATATCTGCAAAACTGGGCTTCTGATTTCATGAGGCCAGGTCTACACCTAAAACTTAGATCAACCTAGCTACGTCACTCAGGACTACGAAAAATTTAGCACTCTGAACACTGTATTTAGGTCGACCTAACCCCCGGTGTAGATGCGGCTAGGTCAATTGAAGGATTCTTCTGTTGAACTAGCTACCACCTCTCAGAGAAGTGAATTATCTACAGTGACAGGAGAACCTCTTTGGTCAGTGTAAGAAGTATCTATGCCTGCACCTGTGCCTCTGTAGTGTAGACTATCCTGAGAGTGGGCTTTGCTCGGGGATGTTCGCCATTTGCTGTTTCCAGTTGCCTCTTTTGTGTGGTCTTAGCTCATCTGCCACAACTCCCAGTTGCTGCAAAAATAACCCAAAATATTAACACAACTTCTTTTGGAAATTCAAATCCAGGCGGGGTTGGAATTCTGGATGACAGTTTGCTGGGGCTTCTTCCTGTTTTTGTTCAGAGTGTGTGTAGCTGCTGCTTGTGTGTTTGAGTGTACCTTGATTGCTCTGTGTTGTTTTCATTATCTACACTAAGCCACAGTCAAGGGTGAGGACCATCGTTGCCAACTTTCATACAGTAAATAAGCACTTTGTCTTGTACAATAAGCCAAAAATCAAGCTAATCCCATTTCAAAACAAGGCCAAAACAAGCCAATCCCTAAGAACCCCAACACTCTATGGTACTAGATCCCCCCGGCCTGCAGTATGGGACTGTGGTGGGCCTGCAGTGCACCCCTGACTCTCTCCTCCCTTTGCCCCTGCTTCCTGGGAGCCGATCATAAAAAAGATGCAACAAGCTGCTATAAGCCAAACAGGCAGAAAGCTACAAGCCAAAAACTAGCCAACAAGCAACTCACAAGCCTATTAAGCCAAAACCAAGCCCAATTTCTGCGATTTTTCTGCAGGTTTGGCATGTCTGGTCAGGACCCTGTTATGCTAGGCTTTGTAAAGACGGGTGACAGAAAGGACAGTCCTATCCCCAAAGAGCATTTGCAGCTAAACATTTTAAAAAGTTTTTGGGGGGGGGGCCCTGAAGGGGGTGAGAGGAGCAGAGGCGCTGCTTCCCCTCTTTCCCCTGGGTGCTCGACTCCCCCTCTGGCCCTGGCCCCGCCCTCACTCCACCCCTTCTATGTGACCCTGCCCCTTCCCCGCCTCTTCCCACCCCTGCCCTGCCCTGCCCTGCCTTCATTCCAAACCCTTCCCCAAATCCACAGCCCCACCTCTTCCCTGCCTCCTACCCTGAGCGTTCCCACTCCTCCCCCTCCTTCCCAGGGGGAAGCACTGGGAGGTAGGCAGAGGAGGAGCAGGGATGCGGCATGCTCGGGGGACGGGGGGAGGAGACAGTGGGGGGGGAGAGGGGAGGGGAGCTTGGTGGCCCGTCGGTGCAAAGCACCCACTAATTTTTCCCCATGGGTGTTCCAGCCCCGGAGCACCCATGGAGTCAGCGCCTATGGGGAGGAGATGAGAAGGTATGAGGATGCATTAGACCTGCATCCATGCTGAGGAGGCATCAACATGCCAGTAACAAAAATTGGTGTTGGGGCCACATGTCGCCCTTGGAGCTTGTGATTGAGAATGACTGTGTGTGTATGTGTATTCATAGAGTGGATTTTATTATGTATCCAGATACAACCACTGAGAACATGCTGTAGAGAATAGTTCTGAATTACCAGGAAAATAGACAGTATGACTTGTGTGTACCTGTGCATCCGTGTACAGCAAGGTAGGTGCATTGTGAGACTTGCACAGCCACGTGCTGTACAGAAAAAAAAAATCACTCCTTGCGGTGCATAACATATAGCACAATACTATACACAGCTGCGCGTACTTTCTTGTGCTCCAGCCTTTCTGAATGTTGCGTGTGTGCATCCGGCACATTGATGGCATTACGTTTGTGGTTTGGATTCTAAATATCAGTGTCTGTTTGCAGGCCACCAGACACTGACAACTGTGAATACGGTGCATGTCTGAGTTCATGCTGAATACTGGTGAACCCAGCATGTGGGTGTTCTCAGACTCTCTGGGATATTTTAGTGCCTGGTTGTGTGTGAACACACTGCATGATGGTATGTGTGTTCTGTAGCTTGTGTATTAGTGTCCTATAGTCTGCGTGTACTGTGCAATAGTGTTTTTGTGAGAGTGTTGTAGATACTTTACCACTACCCTGTAGACTGGGTGTACTATACAGTGGTGCCCTGTGTATGTGTGTACATTGTGTGCTGTATTATCTGTGTGTGAGAGAGAGAGAGAGAGAGCGAGAACACCTTCAGACTGATGTTTCTAGCCCCTGGCAACTTAAATTGGTCTGATTCTGCAGCACTTTGCCCTATCCTTCTGCGATTGCTTGTGTTTGCCTGGTGTACCAGAGTTAGTGCATTCCAGCCAGTTGTATGCATCCCTTCCCCGGCTGGTCAGCTAGTACAATCCAGATTGATTTACTGTAGTAAAGTAGGCCAGAAAGGAAAACTGCAGTAACTGTGAACGGAGAAGCTGTCCCTGCTGGACAGGAAACCTCGAATGATGAATGGGGCTGTATGAAGTCATCCTGCTCCTCCAATCAGATGGCCTGTTTCAGAAAGGCAGGGGCCTCTGCAGATGCAGCTGCCTTTCAGCACTCGAGCTGTTGTGCCAAATTTACCTTACAGAATGATTTTTCAGTGTCAGAGCCATGTATATGAACCAAAGAGTTCCCAGTTTAGGCCCCAAAATTTTCTGAGTGTCATTGTGAGCTGAGTGTTTTCAGTGGAGTATGGATGATCACACTTTCTTCCTACACCCGGATCTCTCTTTAAGAACATCTCAGGTTTATCTCTGTACCTACATCTATCTCTGCTGCACCTGTCTGGCTTTTCCCCCTGCATTCTTACTTTTAAAGCTGCTTCCTTCCTCCCTGCATTCCTCCTAGTTAGCATCCATCAGATCCCACTCATGTACCCATGTACTGTCCAGCATCCATCTGCTTTTTTCCTCCCTCCACATTTCTGTGGTGCCCAGTGGGATGTTCCTGGTGTTGCTTTCCCTTCCCATAGAATGAGAGAGGGGAAGCAGCACATAGTCTTGTCCAGGAGCAAGGCAATTTGCTTACGTGCTCCCTGAAGAAACTCAGAGTGCAGAGGAAGATGGGAGGATGCTCTCTTCCTCAGCAGCGTGCTAGACCTTTGGATGGCACAGGGGAAGTTGGCGAATGAATCACATCTCCTGCTGAAACACCTTGCCTGACTCCAGCCAAGAGTCTAAATTAGAATCTTGTCAGGGGAGCTTACAGGGCAGAGAAGTCAGCCTCTGGAGTGGCTTTCTCCTTTTCCTCCCTGTCTGGGGCAGCTGGGTAGGCCTGGGGCTAGTTCTTGACTAACTTTCTTTTTATTCTCATCTGCCTGTCAAATTGTTCATCTCTTCCTCCTCATCTTTGACTTTCCCTTTTGCCCCTCCCTCCCTTCCCTGAATGGTCTTGTTTACTGATAGGCCAAGCAGAAAACATGGAGGCGTCTGATATGGCGACAGCAAAGGTAGGATGGAAATGCTGCCGGCCTCCTTGTGCGTAAGTGGCTTCGCTTGGCAACTTCTTCCTTTTTTCACTTGTCCTTTTACTTTCTCCCTTCCCCACCCTGACGCTCCGGGGGCTTCCTTAGTGCCAGGGGACGCTAGGGATAGGAGCCAAGTCTCAAGAATAAGTTCCTTTCCAAGTTTTACACCTTCAGCCTGGATATGCTACTTTCCTTTGAGGGCTGATGTCACGTCTTCCTGCTCTAAAAAGTTTATGCTGCAGCCCATTATGGGGATTTTTGAGGGGGAGGGAAGAGCTAAGCAATTCTTGGTCTCTGTTGCCCTTTCTTGCCTTTGTTTGCCCCTCACAGAAAGGGCAGAGATTAGCTGGGACAGCTTGAAAGCTGGATAAGGCAGTTTGGCTGTAGTATATCAAGAGAGACACCAGAAGGGGTTCTCACAATTTTTTTTGATGGCCTCAGAGTGCAGCCACCAGTTGGTGGCCGCTCTGACAATTTTTCCTAAAATACTTAATTAACTTTGGGAAAAACAAATAAATATGCACATATCCGTGTCCAAATCACAGTAATGTATTTATGTAGGGTTTTTTTTTGCAGACTCAATAATAACAACGTACAGTTGTCTCATTTTCTTTACTGGACCTAAACAGAATAGAAACTCAAATAAGATGCTGTGCATGTTCCTGTCTTTTGTTGTTATTGTTTCTTTTGCTTTATTAGTTGTGAGTCTTTTGTTTTTTTTTTTTAGTTTTGCTAGCTAGGAAGTCATCTTCAGTGAAAAATAATATTGGTATGTTTCTTAATATTGCTTTTCACAGCAGACTTACTAGCTAGCTGGGAGGCAGTGAAAAGCGATATTAACAAACACACCGATATCACTTTTCACAGCAGACTTACTCAGCCCTGGCAAGCCAAGACACAAATTAAGCCTTAGATGTGGAGGTAGGTAGGGAGACATTGGAGGCCAGAAGTGATGGGGTGGATGGGTGAGGAGCTGGGACAGTAGTGGGGACCAGGGGCGATATGTGGAGGTGTGAGCCCCAAGCCCAGTGGCCGGAGCCTGAAGGTGTGTGGCCAGAGTACAGAGCTCACCGCTATGCAGCCCAAGCCCAGAACTCAAAGTCCCACAGTCAGAGCCCAGGGCCAGAAGCCTGAGCCCCAGCATCCCTGGGAAAGTGGGGCAGTCACACTGGCTGTCTGCCTCCTCCTGCATTTGTGGTTCAAGAAAGAGCAGGGCCCAACCCCTCCTTGCAGCCCCAGGGGAGGGGCTGCTGCTTTGCCCCCATCCCCCCAACCACCACCCAGAAAAAGCCAGGGTGGCTGCAGCTGAGAGATGCTGCACTAGAGCATGCCTCAGAGGTTGGATTCCCACACTAGGGAAACTGGATTGCAGATCAGAAATGGCTCTCAGCAGTGTATTGTTACAAGGAGATGGGGAAGGGAAGTGAGCTAGTGAGCAGTGGTTTTCGATGCACTTGCTCATTTGTGCGGAGTTCCTGCATCCCCTCGGGAACACTGCTTGTAGTCTTTGCTCTTGGCAGTTTTTAGGTGCAGCTTTCCCAAGAGTTGGGAGATTGGAAAGTGGTGTCAGGTTACAGGAATGCAGCCAAATAGACCAGGCTGGGTTTCTGGGGGGGGGGGGGGAAATGGGCCCAGAAGTGTGTGCCATGAACTGTGTCAGCAGCGTTCAGAGAGGGGGATTTGCATACACATCTGGGCATGGCACTGTTAGTATCTCAGTGCCAACGCCCATGGCAGCAACTGTGTGAAGGCACGGGTCTGCCGCTATTGTGACTTGATTAGACAGTAGAGTAGGATTCAAATATGGTGACCATATCTGCATAATACCTGCAGCCTTATCACTTTATGCTTAAGGTTGCCAGGTATCTGGTTTTCAAGTTGAATGCCCGGTCGAAAAGGGACCCTGGCTCTGTGCGACTCCTAGAAGTGGCTGCCAGGTCACTGTGGCCTCTAGCTGCATGGGTGACCAGGGATGCTCCAGGCGCTGCCCTCACAACTCCCCAAAGCCTAACCCCCTGCCCGAGCCCTCTCCTGCACCCCAAATCTCTCATGTCCACACCCTCAGCTAGAGCCCTCATCCCCCCCTGCACCCCAACCCCCTGCCCCAGCCTGGAATCCCCTCCTGCACCCCAAACCCGTCATCTCTGGGCTCACCCCAGAGCCCTCACCCCCCTCCCAAGCCTTCACCCCCTGCCCCAGCCTGGTGAAAATGAGTGAGGGTGGGGGAGAGTGAGCAATGGAAAGGGGGGGATGGAGCAAGCGGTGGGCGGGGCCTCAGAGAAGGGCCAGGGCAGGAGTGTTGAGTTTTGTGGGATTAGAAAGTTGGCAACACTATATTGTGCTGTGATCTCAGCAGCTCCTGGAAGCTAAGCATGTTTGGAATGCATCATAGTTTAGATGGGAAAGGCCAGGTGCTGCAGGAAGTGATATTAGTGATTATGAAGCTGAACGTCTTCCCTTTGAAGTAGTATTGAACCAGATACCCATGCATTGTGCTAGGGTGTGCTCTGTTGCTGAAAATACCATCTTTAGCAAGATGTATATCTGAGGCCCTGAGCATTCATGGTTGTTGAGGAACTCATGATGCGTTTCCTAAGAGGATGGGTGTTAACCCTGTGCCATTACCAAATTTCAAACTGAGTAAATATTTCTCCTTGACTAAATTTCCTCTTTCAGATGAATTTTAGTATTCTTCACTACCTTTCTTTAAATGGCTGTGAAGTGTTGTTTTGTGCTGTTGAACAGCTACAGTATTTTACCCCAGAGGTGGCTGCATTTCACTGCAGTTCCTGTGTTTGTAGAATGTTTGTAAATTGTGTGATGTTATTCTGGACGGAAGATGCTATATACATGTAAGATTGTCCCTATTACTGTATTTCCGTCATGGTTGTCCATCATCCCTCACCCTCATTTACCTCCAGCTTACACAGAAGTGATATTGTCTATCTCTGTTATCTGAAAAATAATTGCCATCAAGAATGCTGGAGGCTAGGGACTGTGGACCAGTTCCTGAATCAAGTGACACTGGTGTAAATGTGGAGTAGCCCTACTGACCACACTATGGCTGGTCAGAAATTTTTGAATGAAAACTTGCTTCATTGAAAAAACTGATCTTTTCTCAAAAACAACTGTAAGAATTGTGAAAAAAAATTGTGTGTGTGACATTTTTATCAAAAACATTATTGAAATCACTATTGTAAAGCTTATTGGGGTTGTTTTGTATTTACTGAAAACCTGGTAACATTTTTGTGAACGTTTATAAAAAGTGAAAAACAGCTCAGTATCAACCCCTGCAGAACAGAAACAACTTATGCATTGTGAGCAAAGAGTCCTGTGGCACCTTCTAGACTAACAGAGGTTTTGGAGCATGAGCTTTCGTGGGTCCATGCATCCGACAAAGTGGGTATTCACCCACGAAAGTTCATGCTCCAAAACCTCTGTTAGTCTAGAAGGTGCCACAGGACTCTTTGCTGCTTTGACAGATTCAGACTAACACGGCTACCCCTCTGATACTTATGCATGATGGTGGGTTTTTTAAAATCAGTACTAACTTGGTGCAAGCAGCAAAGAATCCTGTGGCACCTTATAGACTAACAGACGTTTTGGAGCATGAGCTTTCGTGGGTGAATACCCACTTCCTCAGATGCATGTAATGGAAATATCCAGGGCCCCTGGATATTTCCATTACATGCATCTGAGGAAGTGGGTATTCACCCACGAAAGCTCATGCTCCAAAACGTCTGTTAGTCTATAAGGTGCCACAGGATTCTTTGCTGCTTTTACAGATCCAGACTAACACGGCTACCCTCTGATACTTAACTTGGTGCAGATACTCTGGACTTACATTGGTGTAATTAACATCAGAGCTTGTTCCAATGCTGTTTATATTAAAGTACTAAATCCCAGGTAGTGTTAAGCTTTGTGATATATGTCCTTTTATCCTCTGGTTTAGCTCTCTGTCTCATATTAGGCCTTGTTTGAAGCCTTCAGAGGGCTGATACTTACATTCTCTAAACCCCTATGGCTACAGCTACACTGTGTTTTAAAGCCTGCGGCAGCAAGTCTCAGACCCTAGGTCTGCAGACTTGGGTCCATGCTCCGGTGCTAAAACTAGCAATGCAGAAGTTGTGACTCAGGATGGAGCTTGGACTTTGAAGCCAGGCTTGGGGGCATCTATACTGCTGTTTATAGCGCTGTAGCACGAGCCCGAGTCATAGACCTGGCCTCTGAGTGCTGTAGGTTTTAAAATGCACTGTAGCTCTACCTTTGAATTCCTCCAGAGTAGAGTCCATCCGCTTAGATCTGAGATAACAGAATTCCTGGGGAAAAGGCTAGGTTATTGTCCTTGCCCAAACACTGAGATCGAATGTAACAACAGGGTATTCATTACTATTACAGTTTCTTTCCACTGTATTTGTGCTGTTGTCTCCTCTTTGCTGCTTACGGGTCTCAAGAATTGATAATCCCCTGATGTACCACAAAGCAACCCCCAAGTCACTGCTTCCTATCCTCATAGATTTGGAGCCTCCATATTTTGGTGAGTGCTTTTGGGTCAAGATTAATCTTAATCATAGGGTGGTTGCCATGCATCTTGATTTTGAAGCTTGTGGGATTCTCATTGGAGTCTCCTGATAATTGTTTTGGGCCGGAGCACACATGAGCACCCAGCGATTGTTTCGCCATGTAATGCTAATGCCTTGTGACATGATTGGATGTCTTTTGAAGATGAGATTTGAAAAATACGTGTCAGGGATGGTTTAGGAGACTCTGCTTTTCTTTGGTCCTACCTCATGCAGGGGGCTGGACTAGATGACCTCTTGAAATCCCTTGTAGCCTGTCTTTCTATGATTCTATGATGGTGGCTCATGGTGACCTCATGACGTTTGTAGAATCATAGAAATGTAGAGCTAAACCTTGAGAGATCATATAGTCCAGGCCCCCACACTGAGGCAGGACCAAGTAAACCTAGACTATCTCTGACAGGTGTTTGTCCAACCAATTCTTAAAAACCTCTAGTGATGGGGATTCTATAACCTTTCTTGGAAGCCTATTCCAGAACTGAACTACCCTTACAGTTAATTAGAAATGTTTTCCTAATATCTAACCTAAATCTCCATTGCTGCCGTAATTGCCCGTTACTACTTGTCCTACCTTAAGTGGACATGGAGAACAGTTGATCTGTCCTGTTTATAGCAGCTCCTAATATATCTGAAGACTTTTATCAGCCCTCCTGCTCGTCCATCCCCCCGCTAGTCTTTATTTCTCAAGATTAAACATGCCCAACATTTTGAACCTTTCCTCATAGGTCAGGTTTTCTAAACATTTTATCATTTTTGTTGCTCTCTTCTGGACTCCCTCCAGTTTATCCACATCTTTCTTAGGCAGTGGTGCCCAGAATTGGACACAGTACTCCAGCAAAGGCCTCATCAGTGTGACAGTTACCTAACATGCCTTACATATGATACTCCCGCTAATAAACCCTAGAATTATATTAGCTTTTTTTGCAACTGCATCATCTTGACTCATACTCAATTTGTGATTCACTCTAACCCCCAGATCCTTTTCGGCAGTACTACCACCTAGCCAGTTATTCCCCATTTTGTAGTTGTGCATTTGATTTTTCCTTCCTAAGTGAAGTACTTTGCAATGCTCTTTATTGAAGTTCATCTTGTTGATTTCAGACCATTTCTCCAATTTGTCAAGGTTATTTTGAATTCTAAGCCTGTCCTCCAAGTGCTTGCAACCCCTCCCAGCTTGGTGTCATCTGCTGATTTCATTAGCATACTCTCCACTCCTTTATCCAATCATTAAAAAAAATATTGAACCATACCAGACCCGGGACTGACCCCTATGGGACCCCAGTCTGAAAGTGAACCATTGATAGCTACTTTTTGAATACAGTCTTTCAATCAGTTGTGCAGTTATAGTAATTTCATCTAGACCACATTCCCCTCGTTTGCTTATGAGAATGTCATGTGAGACTGTGTCAAAAGCCTTACTAAAATCAAGATATATCATGTCTGGTGCCTTCCCCATATCCACTAGGCCAGTAACCCTCTCAAAGAAGGACTTCTTAGCATTTTGTTACGGCATGACAAAACTCTTTGTACTGAAAATGGCAGCTGTTCTTAATCTGTCCTTGCTTCTGAATGAGAGCAAGGGGAAAAAATAGTTTATCCAGCAAAGAGCAAAGAAAACCAGCCCCACTGTGAGATGAGGATGCCCAGCCAGGGCAAAGTGGGTGGGGATGGAATCACATCCCAGCTAAAAGAGACCAGTGATAACAGAGAACCCAAGCCTGAGAGCTGCCTTTTTGTCCCTGAAACTGCAGAGTTCTCATTCTCTGTTCTGCAAATATTCAGTGGGTATATCCTGGGAGAAGCTAGGGAAGAAGGAGTTAATTAAACACCTGATACATTTGTTCCATCTGGCAGGAGATGTGTTTTCCTCTGTTATACACTGTAATTAGAATGATGAATGAAACCAGAAAAGATGCACATTTACTGTATCTCAGTGTGGTGGATTAGAGATTGTTTATTTCCTTGCCTTTTATTAGCCAGCAGCTGCTCAGACTGGGATTGTAGGGGTGTGACTAATACAGTGTGTGTCAGGGATTTAAATTGAACCAAGGAGTGGAAAAAATGCAGTTAAAATATATTTGTTAAAAATTCATTATTTTATCGAAGCAGATCCAACTGTAACAGAAAGTGAAGTTATTTTTAAAGAGATTTTAATTTCCAGGGTGACTTCTGCACTGATGACTTCCATCCAGGATTGGAAGGGTGAGTGCTGCGATGCTGCAAGGAGAGGCTTATGTCTTGGAACCTAACCACAAATGCAATGTAGAAGAGATGCTGGGCCTATTTCATCTTTGCCTCTCACTTTGTTACAGACATTTACACCTATGCAAAATGAGTGTAAATCACAGCCCAGTCTGAACGGTCACATTTCACAGTTGCTTTGCACTAGGTACAGAGCAAGAATGAATTTGTTCCTCTGTACTTGAAAGCACTCAGGTCTAGTTTTGCAGACTGAGGAGGACTTGATTGTTTGTAGATGAGGATTTGGAAATGCATCCAGATTTCTCTGAGTGACTTCTACTGGTCAGAACTTCCAAGCCTTTCTAAGGCTTGGAAAAGTTATGCAGAGTTTTTGCTTGAATTTTTTTCAGTTCCCAATTCTGGCTGGGAGGAAAAGCACCACAATTCCATGACAGAGGTTGTATTCATGGGATTTCCTTTGGACCAGAAATTCTCATTAGTGAATTTATCCTCACTGCATCCAGTGAGGTAGGGGGAAGTACGGATCTCTGTATTGCAGATGGGGAACTGAGGCACATAGAGATTAAGTGATTTGCCCAGAGTCACACAGGAAGTCTGTGGCAGAGCCAGGAACTGAATCCAGATATCTTGGGTTTCAGTACTGCATCCTAATCACAAAACTATCCTTCATTCCCATTTGCTCGTTTCATGGGGCAGATGTTGAGGGTACAGTAGGCGGATAATCTCCGTGGACTCCACCTTGCATTAAATGGACTGAGTGCTTAGCATCTCCCAGTTCCTATCTCCATGGAGGCAGTTGCAATTGCTGTCCCTAGTCCATCCCCCTCCCCCACGCTTTTATGTTGCCAGATTCAATATTTAATACCACTTCCTTTCTTCTGGTGTCTGCCTGGGCACAGGGGGAGCAGAGAGGAGAGAACTCACTCTGGAAGCTGAGACTGTAACTAACAGTGACAGCAGGGATTACCTGATTATGATCCACCACAGCTGATTGGCCATCTGCAGCCCCCACACCCAGGCTCCCTTCAAGGATGCCAGAATGCAAATCCCAGCCAAATTCTCACTGAGGGGCAGCCAGTTCTGCCAGAGTTTGGTGCTTATACTTCCCCCTCAGTCTCTCTCACTCCTGATAATTTCCTGATCTCCAGTGTGTTCTTATAAAACAGCACGTGGCTGCCTGCTCAGTCTCCCCCTGCCTGAACTATAATTTCCAAACGTGTGACTCTGCAGCACTTTTCTGTCCCAGATTCGCCAGACTTGCAGGTCTCCTGACCCATTTTACAGCATTGCAGTTTGCCTCTCTCCATAATTACTTGCAGGCCACAGGCTCAAAGCATCCACACAAGAGTAAAGCAGTTTAGAAACGGAGATGGGCTCAAGCAGGGGGAGAGGGGTTCTTGGATTTGAGGTTATGTAGGGTGGGAATGATGATTTCCTCACTCTTCACTGTTTGCAGTGATGTGAGAAAGTACGCTTTGAGAAACGGTAGTGCTCAATTAACGAAACTGTTTGCTAAACATGAGATTCATTCCAGAACCAAACTCCTTCAAAGTTTGGGGATATTTGGATTAAAGGAATCAGTCCAGGTCCATCCCTGCTTAGTATTGGATCTGACCCTATAGGGTGTTGTGCCCCATAGCTCCCACTAAAGTCAATGGGAGCTTAGGGTGTTCAGCATTGTACAGTATCAGGTCCTGTATTAGTTGCTTTAATCAAAAGCAGGTATCAAAGTGTTTTGGTATTGGTTGATGTGACAGATGATTTAGAGGGAGTGCATCTTCTGTCACAGATATCAGCAAAGTTTGCACTGAATTGACCTTTCCCCTCTGCCTCAAACAACCTTTTTTGTGGTTTGAAATTGTTTCCTGACAATCATTATTCATATCCTCCTACCTATGGTTTCTGGATGGGCATGAAATGACCAAAACAATGCAAGGGAGACTGTCTCAGCCTGACTTGAAATGGGGAACTTTTTGTTCTCATGATTTTGTTAGAGCCAAAAGAATAGTTCAGAAAAGGTTGGGTAAGATGCCCAATTTCTTTGTACTCATCTGAACAGATATGAAACTTTGGGGTTTAGTCTTCCCTTAATTTAAAGGAGATTAAGGCTTCCAATACTAGCCTACTAGCCACTTCCCCAGACAGGATATCAAATTAGCTCAATCATTGTTCTCTTCCAGTAACATATCGCTAATGTTCTTCCCTGGAGGGCTTTGAGCATCATCACAGAGACCTTGCATTGGGCCTTTTTCATTGGGGAGCAAGAGGAATACTACGGTAATGTTTCCACAGATAAAACTCCGTTGTTAAGCAGTTGGGTTGTTGTGTTTTACACAAGTTGGGGCTTTTCAGGATGTGTGGCTTCCTTCCTAGATATGAGTTGTAAGCACCAAGCACAGAAGTCACAAATACATAGGCTAGTGTCTCCTTGGATCTGTCTCTGCTGCAGCTAGGAGAGAATCTCCCAGTTGAGATGGACAGCCTCTCTGAAAGATGGTGGCTAGGCTGACAAAAGAATTTTGCCATGCACCTAGCTGCACTATTGGTGTGAGTTAGGTTGCCCTAACTGCAGCACACAGGGTGTGAATTTTTTCACAGCCCTGAGCAATGTAGATATGGGTGGGCAATGTAACTTTTAGGTGTAGACCTGGCTTCAGGGTGTTGCAAGAACTGCTGATGGTGATTCAGTAGTTGGCATTCTTTCCTTTGACAGAGCCAAGACGCAAGCCTGGTGGTAGGGAGAGCTGTGTGGCAGGAAGTGCTGATCTGTTAAGTGGGATGTAATAGGGCCCAAGTCCTGACTGATGGAGGTCAGAGTAGGATGCTGGAAAGGAAGAAGGAATCCAGCATTCTTTTTGTTGTCGTTAAGGTCTTGTCTTTCATAACATTGTGGTGCTAACTCCAGTCCTGCCTCCGGTCATGACTTCCTGCCTTCCTGAAACTTTCCCCTTCGGTTTCAGTGAGGCACATGCTCTCCCTTCACTCGATGTTGTTGTAGCGTTGCTTCTGTGCTTTAAAACAGTTGCCAGCCCCCCCCCCCCCCCCGCTACTCCATTGCAGTGGCGGGCCAGCTGACTCCTGTGTGGAGAGTTGGGGCGGTAAAGTGCATCTGTGGAGATGGCGCCGAACCCAAACCCCAGGTCGGAGCGCTCCTTGGTGGCGTGGGGACTCCCCGAATCCGAATTTCCCTGACTGGCTGTTCCTTGCATCACGGGCTAAAGCAAAATCCTGGAGCTGAGCATCCTTGAACTTTTGCTGAGAGGCGCGTGGGGGGTGTCTGCGGCTCGGCGCTAGCGGGTGCCTACGGGAGAACGGGGACACGGCTGCCCGGCGGGGCTGCGCGGAGCAGCTGGAGCCCGGAGCGCACGGGCGGCCCTGGCTCAGCTGTGCGCCCCGCTGCTCCGCGGACCAGCAGCCGGCCGGGGCTTTCGGGAGCGGCGGCGGCGCACGGCGCTTGGCCAGCTCGCCACATGCATTAGGTGACCCGCCGGGGCCGGATTCCCCGCCCTCTGGGGCTGCCGGGCAGGCGGCCGTGCCAGCGCATGTTTTCCAGCCCGCTGCCCTGCCGGCGCCGCACATGCTCAGCAGAGATCCTCGGCAGCCGCCGCCGGGAGCCTGGGTGAGCGGGGCGCGCAGCCGGGCTGGGCAGGACGCGGCCGCTTCCCTGCCGCAGGGGCGCCGTGCATGGGACGCTGCGCTGGACCGGGGGGCGCCTCCTGCCCCGGCTGCTCCAATATGTCCTGGGACCTCTGGCGCCGGCCGCGGGCGGACCAGGAGCCGGGCACCGGGTTGTCGTGACTGTGCTAATGAAAGGATTCAAGCTCGCCTGGTAAGCAGCGGGAAGGTGTATGCGGGGGGGCCCACAGCAATGACACCCTCCCGTCCAGCTCCATGCACAGCACTGCCCTGGGGCCAGGGAGCTGCCAGGGGAAAGATGCACTCCAATAAGTTGGAGGCTTTTTATCGCCGTGGCGGTAGCAGGGGAATCTGCTCGGGGGAAGGCGCTGTAGGGTGCCGAGCTAAGACTGCAGCTGTAATGGAGCCACCAGGGGCGGGGGTGGGCTAAAGGTTTCTCTTCCCAGCCCGGGCATCTCTGCATAAGGGCTGCGATGCAGTGGTCCTGTCCTCCTGGCTCTAGGCAGGGAGAGAGCTAGACCTGAATCCTCTTTCAATAGTACGGTTCCTACTGAAGTTGTGCTTTAAAGAGCTGCTCTCCAGAATGGGCTTTGCTGGCATGTTGTACCCCCGATGGTCTTTTGGAGTTGGGGGCCCCGAGGCAGCTCCATGGCAGGTTCAGAGGCCCTCGCTATTTCTGCTGTTTAACCAACAGTTCCCCCGCCCCAGCCTTCTTAGAAGAAATTCTTCATTTTCAGGGGTTGATAGCTCTGCTGTAAAAGAAAATGCGCTGTCGGAAGACATTTGGCCAGGAAAGGGTGTGTCTCCAAGTTGAATGTATATAATTAAAATCAAAGCCACTCTCCTGCTGCAAAATATACAGTAGATTGTAAATGATGGAGATGCAAAACCAAAAAGAAAAAGTAATCAGAACTTTATCCGATGGGGAGGGTTCCACCCTTTTCACTGCAACATGACTTTGTAATTTAAACTTCAGTTGTACTTGACCTTAGTTTATAGTGTGCTGGATTAACTTTTTGAAAAAAAAATCCTTTTTCCTCTTGAGTAAAATGTGAATAAGAAGAATAAAATGCCCCCCGCCTCCCACTCACACGCCATTATGGCTAGCTTCATTAATGTGTGGAAAGTGTTTTAGGATCCTTACATGGAAGGTGCATGAGAAGGGCAAAGTTATTTTTATTTAATTTGTTTCTTTTGTTGTTGTTTATCATTTGTTATATGGAACAAAGCACTGGAACATGTAGCATCAGGAAAACATCTTGTTGTGGGACCCAGGGATGGACTAATGCCAGAGATGACTTAATAGAGGTCTTTTCCATCTCTGATTTCTGTAATCCTGTGTTTATGTGCAAACACAGATATAGCTTATATATATATGATATAGTACATATAACTGACAAAATTATTAATGTCTAAGAATCCTACATGATTTTCTCTGCTTTTTGAAAAACTTTCACTGATTCACTACATTATGTGTCATTGGGCTGGGCTGGTGAGTTGCATAATGGCTTAGCAGCACCACCAAGCAAGCAAGACATGTATTATAAATTCGGTAAGTATGTGATCTAGTAATACAGAACCCCATCATGCTATCCTGAACAATACTGCACATTGTTTTTCTATGAATAGTTTAACTACACTTGACACATACTCAATAGATCATAATATTCATAAAGACTGAAACACCAGCCAGCACATTGGGCTGTAATCTTGTCAGATTTCAAAAGCTCAGCAGAGAGGTGGGTAGGGTCAGCACTGGATGCAGGACTTCAAGAGATTACCTAGGGTCCTAGGTATTGAAAGAAGTGATGTTGGTGTTTCAGGAGGTGTCACTCTCCCTGTGAGTTAGCACTGAATCAGTGTCCCAGCATGAGGGGGCAACATGCTATTGTAGTAGGTGATGACTTTCTTGTGAGAAGCCCTTGTGTTCTTTAAAGATTCTCTGGCACTTTCAGAGGAATAGTGTGTGTTAGCCCTAAGTATGCTGGCCAAATTCCAGGTGGTTCTGTATCCCCACATTTCCCCCTTGTAT
Source organism: Gopherus evgoodei (assembly GCF_007399415.2). NCBI lineage: Eukaryota > Metazoa > Chordata > Testudines > Testudinidae > Gopherus > Gopherus evgoodei. Next base: position 13,037,968 of record NC_044340.1, on the reverse strand, counting down.
AGGAACTCTATAGGAGTTCCTATAGGAGAAGTTATTCTGCACTTTTCCCTATTAAAGAGGTATAAAATATCACTTTCTTCCCCAGACTGCATTTTAGTGGTGGGCAAAAGATCCCTTGTAAGTATGTACAGTTTTGTAAAAATGTTTGGGATTTTCTAGGCTGTCACTCTGTCCTCACTTATCCAACTGTAAATGGGTACAGTCAGTCTTCTTTGCCGGGTGTCTTGAAATTCCTGGGCGCAGAGGGGTATATTAAGGATTATGTTTTAGGGCCAATTTTCTCCTAGTGACATGTGGTGGTAGTTAATGGAATTATATGCATGCCTCAAGAGGAGACTAGATCCAAGGCTGAAACACAGATTTCCCTTGTCCTTGAGTGTTTGTCAGACCCATGTGGGTTATATTAATGTGTAAGTTTGTATACAACTTGCATAACAGAAAGCCATTATAGGCATGGTTTTACCACTTGCTTAAAGAAGAACTGCAGCTTTGGATTGGCAATGTTTGAAGCTATACCATCAAGCAAGTGGCAGGCTAATGCAACTTTCAGTCCTACCTGCCTAAAAGTCACTGTTTTCAGTTACACATGAGATCAATAAGGTTACTGCAGATTTTCTCATGGAGCAATTTGATGAAAGACACTTCATTTCTTTTTGCAGGAGAAAGAGTAGAAAGGGTCCAACTGCTGTCAGCAGCCCTTTCTGCCTGGTAGGAAGTGGACTCTCTGTTACCCACTTGTAGGACAAACCCAATGCTTCACAGGATCATGGTATTTTATTGCAACATCACATTCTGAGGTCATGTTATGATGTCACATTGCACCAACAAAAAAAACAGTGTGATGTCAGGTCACCATATTTTGGGCTCTACATCCTAATGTGATTAAAAGCCATCATCTCAATGCAATCATGTCTCAACACAACATTGTCACAATGTGATACAATATAGCAGTGCCATAAATATTGCAATGCAACTTCATACATTTGTACAAAGTGATCATGTAGTATCACATCATCATGCACAGCACCATATCTTGGTGTCATTGTGCAAGATTGTCATATCACATCCCAACACAACATCTTGATGCTATCATGTCAGAAAAGAGTGTAATGACATCACAACAGAGCTTCATAACATTATGATGCAAGGTCATCATGTAATAATGCAAAATCATACTGTTGAGATGCTGCATCGTAATGTGGTATGTTCATGTTGTAATACAGTATCACAATGCCATGTTGCATTATCACATCACAATGAAAGCTCATCATGTCACTATCTAACATCACAATTCCATAAGATATCATATTATAACATAACATCCTCATATTATAATTCATGGCACCAGGCCAAACAATATCATTATGTCATGACACATTGAATTAATTTGCATTCTGTAGAAATGCAACATCATAAAGCGTCATTATGGCATCGTGTAATAGATTCTTAATGACACTAAGCTGGCAGCAGCCTGGTTTTACGTTTCATGGAGAAGTCAGCAACTTCAGCAGCACAGTGCTCCCCTGACACCAAAGAGTTGTTGATTCAAAATGTATTTAGAAGGAGAAGCATCACCTACTGAGGCCTTGGCTACACTGGCGCTTTACAGCGCTGCAACTGTCTCACTCATGGGTGTGAAAAAACACCCCCCTGAGCGCAGCAAGTTACAGTGCTGCAAAGCGCCAGTGTAAACAGTGCCCCAGCGCTGGGAGCGTGGCTCTCAGCGCTGCAAGCTAATCCCCACGGGGAGGTGGAGTACCTGAAGCGCCGGGAGAGCTCTCACCCTGCTCTGGCGCCGTGACCACGCTCGCACTTCAGAGCACTGCCGCGGGAACGCTGTACAGCTGTAAGTGTAGCCATACCCTGAATCTCTTTGCAGCATCCTGAGTTGGTTGGTTGGTTGTGTTTTTTCTTTTTTAAAGCTCTCACATGCAAAAATAGAGAGATGTAGCAACTGTACTAGCTTTCTTCCAATGGCATACAGAGATCAGCCGTTGGGTTTAGCTCTTCCCTCCCCTTTCCCATAAATGGGATGCTAGCAATAGGTGATAGGTTTGCTTTCTTTCTTTCCCCACTCTCTTTGATTTCCTAGTTATTAGATTATTGATTACAATGTTTCTGGGACCTGCCGTGAAAATTGGGGCCAAAGAGTTGACCTAAAAATATAAATCTATAGTTCTCTTTCCCATATCCTCTATGTGCGAGAGCAAGAAGCAAACAATGTTCCAACCCCCTACCAGTCTGCAGAAAAAGGTTTATTTTACAGTTGTGGGAGTGGGGAAGAGCTAGCGAACTAGGTAGGATTTTAGAATATCAAAACTAAAATTAGCTGTAGCTGTTCAATCTCAGGGAGCAGTGGGATTAACTTTAGGCAGTTTCAGTTATGTTCACTATAAGGACACTCACTTCAGAATCTCTTTGTATTCATGCCATGCTTATGATAGCTTCCTTGTCCCTTGATTTTCATTGTGTCTCACTCACAGCCATCATCCTGTAAGATGGGGAGTGGTACTTAAACAGCCCATCAGCCATATGTGGCTGAAAGATCTATCCATACAACCTCTTTGAAGTTAGATATAATTGAGCAGCAAGAGAGAGTCAGAGGAGACAAATTCTGCAAATCTGGATGTACCCTACTATCACTGAGAGTTGAATTTATCGCTGTGTGTATCTGGGATTCTCCTCATTTACATTCCAATTCCATAAGGTAGCGATGCAATGCTTAATAATTTCCAATTCCATATAGATATTCTGGTGATTTAAGGGCTACACTATGCACTGGAAATGAAATATGTTCTGTTGCATATGGGAATAAAAGGTGAATGAATCAAATGACCCCCCCCCTTTTTTTTTTTGGTTAAGAAGCAGCCTAGCTAAGTAGTTCAAGTTAAGTTATATAATGCACTGTAGTGTTCGACCTTCACGTTAAAAGTTAACACGTTACACTTTCTGTGTTCTTCTTTTCTGTATATCCAGTAACTCCCCTTTGTCTGTGTCTCCCCCTTTTCTGTGCTTTATTTGAAAGAAAAAAAATATGATGCTAATCCTCCACTGAAGATTGGTCAAATAAGACCTAGGTATGTGCCATTTACAAACATGACTCTGTTAAATTTTAGAAATGTGGGCTTTTAAATTCAATGCTTTTAAATTCTGTGATTTAACCTTGGGAATCAACGCTTTTGAAACTTGCCCTTGAGGATGATATAGGAAGAGAGGGTGTAATGTATCCTGGAGCAGGTCAAATGTCTCTCCTTGTGACCAGAACGAGCGCAAAATACCTTTGACTCCAGTTGATTGAATCGATGTCTTTAAAGGGCAATGCTACCCATTTCCTTTCATTAGGAACATACTTGATAAAGTTCTTCCCTAAATCTTCTGATGTATTTCTGACCTGTTTTTTTGTAAATGTAGTACATACCCATGATAATAAGGTCAGATTTAACAGCAAGTTTAGTGCTAGTTTCTCAGTACTTTCTGGCAGTGGGAAATGATAGTGATAATGCTTAGCACTTGTATAGCCCATTTTCATCTCTTCACCTCAACACTCTTTATGATGATGGGTAAGCATCATTACAGAAGGGGAAACTGATGTACAGAGAGGCTAAAGGCTGGATTCAAAACTCACTGAAGTCAATGGAAAGACTCGCATTGGAGTTGGGCCAGGCATTGGATCAGACCCTTAAGGGTATGTCTACACTGCATTGTAAACCCAGGTCTATGGGACTCGGGCTTGTGGGCTTGGTGTTTCCAAGTCTGTGGTTGAGTGTCCACACTGCATTGTGAACCTGGGTCTTACAGCCATGCTAATGCATCCATACTGATGTATGCACTTATGACTTGGGTCTGTTACTTAAGCTGTATCCACACTGCAAAATGATACTGCTTGGACGCGAATCACAGTGGGACTCAGGCTCTGACCCACCCCGCTACCAGAGTCATAGGACCTGAATGCTTGTCAGACTGATGTGTGTATGTGTGGTGGTGTGGGGGGGGTCTTTTTGGTTTTTTGTTTGACTCGATTTTCACCCGAAATCAGTTTTTGTTTTTTTTTTAAAGTCAGTATTTTCCTTCCTTTGATTTTTGGGGGTGGTGCTCATTGAAACCTAACACACAAAGGGAATGTAGATAGAGCTGAGTGACATTTTTTTGGATGAAATGTGTTTTTTGGGGGGTGAGATGGAGAAAGTAAAAATGCAGGTTAGGTGACACCAAAATGCTTTGTGAATTCATGTCAGTTTTGCAGAGTTCTCTGCTTAAAAACAAATAAATTATAAAAATATCAAACAAATAGTTTTGATTTTTGGTTCAAAATTTCTTAATTTCAGAAATGGTCCTCAATTTGATTTATATAAATAAACATTTCAGTTTACTACAGATTTTGATGGGTTCTACCAAAACAATGAGTTTGTTTTTGTTTTTGTTTTTTCGACATTCCCAGCAAACCCTTATTTTTCGGCATTGCCAGCAAATCCGTTATTCAGCTAGCTGTAGATATGAATCCCCGTGAAACCAAATAAGCAGAAAGACTGTCTCAAATGTCTGCAAATTGATGGTACTGAGCTTTACAAAGATCTGCTTGCAACTCCCCTTTATCTCTCCCTTCAGATCTGTGCTTGGACTGAAGATTACTTGGGCTAAGTGAATCCACTGATTGCCTTGTGTGCCTTCATTAAATGGCAAAGCAACTTCCCTCTGTACAATCCTTTGGCTTGCTCAGAAATGTCAAGCAAGGGAGGCTTCTTAGGACAGGGACTGGAATTTTATAGGCATCGATTCCACCAGACCTGAAGTAAAGATGGACCGGATGGCTGGAGAGACCTTGCTCCTCCTTCACCCTGCAGAGCAAGAAAGCGCAGGGAGAGGTGAAGGCAGTCGGGTGAGCTACAGGTCACATTTAGTAGATGGCAATTTTCCCTCGTAGGGCTGAACTGGTGCTCAGGTGCTGTGCTACTGGATTAGGTGGCACCTTTCAGATGAGACAGGGAGGCAAGATTCTAGCTACTTGTGGAAGTCTGTCCAACAGATTGAGTACAGGGCAGGAAGTCAGGAGACATGGATTTTACTCCTGGCAGTGTCACTGAGCTGTGTGATCAATTCGACTCTGCCTCAGTTTCTCTATCTGTAAAATTAGGTTTATCATATTTACTCCTCCTTGAAAGAACACTTTGAGATCTACAGATGGCATGTGCCACAGGGGCTTGGTTCTATAATGCATTGAGGACTTTTGTCTCCAATCCAGAAAACTGTTAAGCAAGTGATTCAATCTAAGCATATGCATAATGCCATGGAAATCAGTAGAACTGCTCATGTGTGTCACATTCCGGGGTGCAATCCAGACCATTGAGGGATTGCATCACAAGCTGCCCTGAAACCTGGGGTGCCTCACAATGCTTTGCCGTTGTAGCTCCAAACCTGGACCTCTCAAAAACAGCCAAACAGCGTGCAGATCACACCCTGAGTGTCTGTGTATAGCCACAGCCCTAGTCCAGCACCTCTGATCCTGGCAGCTAGTCAGCAACACACTGTGGCTTCCAGCAACGTTGGTACTACTTGCAGGATGATCCCAACACGCTCACAGTCCTGAATTTTCCCCAAAATTTGTGTTCTGCACTGTCTAGCCCTCTCCTGGATAGTTCAGATATTACAGTTTTATTGCCTCTGTAATTGGTCACTCTATAACAGTTTGCTTTTTAACTGGAGTTACCCAAACAGTTCAGTTTAAACACAACCCTGGATTAGTTTTGCTTAAACAATAAAACAAGTTTACTTAACTACAAAGAGAGAGATTGGAAGTGAATACAAGTGCAAGATATTAAAATCAGAAATGACTACCAGAGAGATAAAAATAAAGTGCTTCCTAGTTGCAAAGACTTAACAAACTAAGCTTGATTCAATGTCAGATCCTTACGACATGTTCCCAGCCACAGAGCTGACCAAATTCTCAAGTCAGGATCTGTTCCCAAAGTCCAAATGGCTGATTCCTGTGTCTTTTAGGTGAAAGTGTGATTTAAGAGAGAGAGAGTGATTGATAGACTGGGGTACTTTTTGCCCCTCACTTTTATAGTCCAGCCCCCCTGTGAAGTGTATTTTTCTGAGCATCACCCCTCAAGGTAAATTTTATTTAAGCAGTAAAGAAGGTGACATAGAGTCTGGGAGTGCTCTTTCTTCTCCCCTGTGTATGCTGAAATGCAGATTTGCCTTGTCTCCCTCTTGTCTCAAGGACCCTATTTACTACCTACATGTAAATTGAGGAAAAACAAGTCCCTTTGTTTAAGATAGACTTGTTTAACCAGTCCTGCCTAATCAAGGTTACATTGGTTTGAATATGTGCTACCAACATCTTATAGTCATAACTATACATATAGTGGTGCTATGTGCTACATTTCACCGTGATCTTACTGATCAGCAAGTTATTGGTTTTCAAATGATACTTCACAGGGCTTATTTTGCACAATTATTACAGTAGTGTGTGAATATAGGCATTCATTCAGTCACAATGTGCTAATATTTTGCTAGATTGGGCCAGAACACTTAGTAACCTGCAGGATCAAGCCAGATATTATCAGCATGGTAATTGAAGAGCCTAGGACACTTTCTGCAAGAATTACTGTGTCCTAGCCAAAATCCAGTGTGGGTAATCACATTCTGCCCTGAAGTTTTACGATTCTTGAAGTTATAGGATTCTTTTCCATTTCCTGTTCTAAACTTTCGTGGTTTGACAGTGGGCTAATAAACTGCTGCTGTGTTTACGCCGGAGCCTTTCAGTTGTAGGCAAAGTGATCCCTCTGCTGCATGCCTGTGCTTTGCAGTCCTCAGGTGTAAAATGCTGTATAATGGTAAAGTGTCATTATTATTATTATTGTTGTTGTGACTTATTTTATTATATGCATCAGGTTAATAATCTACACACTTTGAGGTGTGCACAAGTCATTATCTAAATCAGTAAATAATTGTAATAATATTATCCAATTAAAAAGCAACCATAATCTCAGTAGAGTGAGCTTTCAGAGAAGAAGGTGGGGAGAGAGAGGGGTGTGTGTAAACTGCACCCTGATTTAGAGTACATAGTCATGTAGGTCTCCTAGCACGGGTATGAATACGGATAGACAGTGAGGTTCAGCTTAGCTTAGGCAAGTAAAGACTCACCTGACTGGTGTGAGTATGTACCTGAGTACATACCCTACATGGTTCTCTATTCAGCAAGCTCTACTTCCCTGTCAGCACTGCTGTTTTTACAGTATAATGTCCCACTACCTCTCCACTGCTGTAGCCCTTCGCTATCAAAGGGAAAGACTCCAGCAACAGTGAAAGGCCCCTGCAGTGAGGACAGTCTTTCCCCACTGTCTCCCCATCCCTGTGCCAGAGCTTTTCACTGACACACATAGCTATGCACCCACGTGTGGCTGCAATGTTCTTTTCATTGCGGTGTGTAGCTTCATGTGCACTGGACGCAGCTGCCAGTGGTGTGCAGTGTAAGACATAGCCTGAGAGAAATGCCATGTATAAATGAATAGCTTTTCTTTTGCTCCTAAAACATTATGCTCTTGTTCTCCAAGCTTCTGTTTTACCAGTGGTTTCCTTTTGGACAGATCCAGGGGTATTCTATTGTCCATGCTCAGCTTTTTCAACGCTCCGAGGTTTACTCTTCCTAGCCACTGTTGCATGTGCCTGGGCAAATTAATTGGGGCTGTATGGCCACTGCCTTTCAGCTTTTACAGGGCAATTTCAGTTCACTGCTATTCTGATTTGGTGGTAACACACTACACCCGCTCTGCCTATGTGTCAAGGGAAGCACAGAATGGGGCCTGTTTTTCCTAACTTCAGTTTGGAAAATTCAGCTTGAATGCTACTATCTTCTCATTGTATTTAAGAGAAAGAGTGGAATAAAAGAAGCAGAAAGGGTGAAAAAGTCTTGGTGGAAATATAGAGGAGAGAATTAGTTGAGTGAAAAACAAATATCGGGGGAGAGGATGGCTTTGGGAAAGAAAAATGCCAATGAAAAAATAAAATATACTCAGTATAGGGCACCTAATTATACAAATCTAGCTTTTTAGATGGCTCATCTATCCCTAATACACAGCATAGACGTCCCCTTAACTAGATTGGTTCTTTTATACCTGTTTTATGTATACCTGCCTCTGGAAATTTCCACTACATTGATCTGACGAAGTGGGTATTCACCCACAACAACTCATGCTCCAATATGTCTGTTAGTCTATAAAGTGCCACAGGACTGTTTGTTGCTCTTTTAATTGAAACACCTTTGGGGGAGCAAACAACCAAACATACATGGTGTGACGTTGTGCAGTCTATATGGTTTTATAAAAATGTAATAATAAGTGAATATAATGTAACTGAGATGTGCCTCATGCAAAAGGTCTCTTGTAAGGTATCATTACAAAACTTATAATCTATTGAGTGTGTTCATCCTATTTGTATAAATGTACCACTCTTGTATCTGAAACTAGAAATATGAAATATAACTCTGAGAGCCTGTTGTAATTAACTAAAGTGTGGGCCATTAATGGTGGAATCTTGAGGACTCCCATTAACTAGGACCATTGTCTGCAGATGGGTGTGTTTTACCTGTAAGTCTTCCTCTATACCTGTGTGCTGGCAAGTGTACAAAGAAGTCTTGCAGTGACATGATCATGTCACCTGAACTGGAATCCATCATTAACCTGGTGTCTTTCCATTGAGGAGGAGGGAGTGGGAACTAAGAGAGGGACAAAAGGATTCCCTCCTTATGCAAAAGATATATAAAGGGTTGGAAGAGGACAAGGGGGGAAGAGCCATCATGAAGGATTTCCTAGCTACCACCTAAGCTGGGACAAGAGCTGTACCAAGGGAAAGAATTGTGCCCAGGCCTGGAAGGTGTCCAGTCTGAGAAAAAAACTTATGAAGCATCTCAGAGGGTGAGATTATCTGTATTCAGTTTGATTAGACATAGATTTGCATATTTTATTTTATTTTGCTTGGTGACTTGCTTTGTTCTGTCTATTATTACTTGAAACCACTTAAATCCTACTTTCTGTATTTAATAAAATCACTTTTTACTTATTAATTAACTCAGAGTATGTATTAATACCTGGGGGAGGAAACAACTGTGCATATCTCTCTATCAGTGTTATAGAGGGCAAACAATTTATAAGTTTACCCTGCATAAGCTTTATACAGGGTAAAACTAATTTATTTGGGTTTAGACCCCATTGGGAGGTAGGCATCTGAATGCCAAAGACAAGCATACTTCAGTGAGCTGTTTTCAGCTAAAGCTGCAGCTTTATGGCAGGTTATTCAGACCCTGGGTCTTTGTTGGAGCAGATGGGAGTGTCTGGCTCAGCGAGACAGGGTGCTGGAGTCCTGAGCTGGCAGGGAAAACAGAAGCAGAGGTAGTCTTGGCACATCAGAGGGGTTTCTGTGATGCAACCCATCACACATGGGTTTAACTGACAAAACGACCAGATTTGCACTTCCTAAGAACTCAGGAATAATAGTTCACAAGGTTTCATCCATCTCTGGTGTAGGTGGTGGTGACTCATCAAGTGCTGTGAAGAAAGACTAGCACTGAAGGCTGAGGCATTGTAGGAGGTTTGTGGAAGACTGGAGCTGCCATGCTGATGCTTTACAGCCCCTTTAAAATTCAAATCAAGTACAAATTGGTTCGCAGGAAGTGCGCTCTGCTTGAGAGGAGGTCATTGAGGCCTTGTACTCCATCCAAACGTGATGATTCTCCTTACAGCTGCCAGCCGTTAGGAAACAAGTAGTGGCCTTTGATCAGACATTCGTCGTGGGAGTAAAGTTGTGGGAGGCTCGTTGTTGCTGAGTTGTGCCTATTATGAGAGGATGTGTGTCTTGTCGACTGAGTAGGGAAATGGCGCAATATTTTTGAAACAGAGATGTTTGTAAGGATCTAAAACATTCGCTGTTATTATTTGTTTCATAGTAGCATCTAGGGATCCCAGCTGAGATCAGGGCCCTAGTAAGAGACAGTGCCTGCCTTGAAGAGTTTTCAGCCTAAATTGGCAAGACATACAAAGGATGGAGGAAAAGGAAGTATTTTCCATGTTTTGCAGATGCAGTGCAGAAAGATTAAGTGACTTGCCGAAGGTCATCTACTAAATCTGTGGCAGAGCCAGGGAATTGCACTCGGGTCTCCTGAGTCCTGGGTCAGCGCATTAACCACCAGGCCATTCTTCATCTCAATAGTATTTGGATAATAATTTTTACTTCTGGGACAGAAAACACAAGTACCCAAATGCTGCACATTTTTTCCTCATAATTGGAACCTGAAGCACCAGAAATCTAGCACCTGTTCTTGCAAGGATTCCAGCCCAGCGTTGCGGTCTTGAGAACTTCAGGTTGTTTGGATAGAGCCATGCAAGACTTTCCTTTTAAAACTCAAAAATCACACAGGGATTTGTTTGTTTCACTGGTAAGTTTTGGGGTCATATGTAGTTCAGTGAAACAAACCAGTGTGAACATGTTGAGTGATGATGGACAAGCTTATCCAAAGCTGACAGAAACTCTTAACCGGTTAAAGAGTCTTTTATTACTAGGTGACAGTAGTGACTGACAGGCTGTTGAAACTGGAGTGCTAGTTATTACAGAACATTCATAGACATCTTAATGTAGAGATGGAAGAGACCTATGGCATTAGGTGATTAGTCCATTTTCCTTTGGATTTGTCCCCTGTTGTGCATTTACTAGTGATTTTTTTCCAGTCAAGTTATAAAAATGCCAAGTGATGAGTCTTCCACAACTTCCCTACTTTTCACTGTTGGAAAGTTTTTTTTCTGATGTTCAGCTTAAATTTTTCCTTCCTTCCGTCAATTGCACTGATTTATACCTTTTTTTAGTACACTATATACTTTCTCTCTTCTTGGTGTTTACACTGTTTAAATATTTGTTGGCTACTATCATATCACTGTATGTATTTAGTTCTTTTAGTCTTTTCTCATAAATCAACTCCTCCAGCCCCTTAATCATTTTTTGTTGCTTTTCTTTGAACTCCTTCCCGCTTGTCAATATATTTCTGATAATATGGCACCTATAATGCTGTTCCAGGGACAGATACACTCATTCTGTGTGACCAGTTTGTCATTTTCCTGCATACCTCAGTGTATGCAGCTCTAAGTTACATTAGCCTTTCATGCTGCCATATTGAATTGCAAATTCTTGTCTGATTTGCTGTGGCTACCAGCGCTAAGGCTGGCTCGGCATTATTGCTTTCTCACTCTCTGTGAGTAACCGGGCCTGACACATTGGGTCTTCATTTACACTTGTGCAAGGCAAGTGCAAAATATTATCCAGTCAGAGTGGTAGCATTCCATACCCACGTTGCCAGGTGTGAAAGATGTCATGTTACAAGACCATGGTGAATCAAGCCTCTTCTATGTTTTGGATTATTCCCCCCCCCCCCCAATGTATTAGCTTTCCTCTTTTCCATGCTGACTCGTTTTGTTACCTTCTACATCTCGTAATCTCTCTAGGTTCTTTGCACACGCTATGGGATGAGGGTAGCATTTGAAGAGATGGTCTGTTCTACCTTGAAGACTGCTGGCTGCTGTACTGGGATGTGCTTTTCACCTCAGGTCATGCTGGGGAAGAAGATGGCTTGTATTTGTGTGCAAAGGTTTTGGTATGTGCTGAGGGTCTTCCTACATGAATATGAGGCATTTCCTCTGTGTGGAGAACCAGTGTGATAGCTTTAGAAGCAAGTACCTGGACAGTATGGGAAAACTTTCAGAGAATGGTGGCATCTAGGAGATGTGATGTTGCAGTTAGAGGGAAGGGAGATGCTTTAGGGAGCTGCTGGTCTCCTTTTTCCTCTTTCACATAAGAGGCTGAGGGAACAGCTCTGCCTGTGCTTCGTACAGATCCTCTGTGGAATCACTGGGAAAGCATTTGAATCCCCACTGCATATAATAGCCCAGAAAAGTTTCTCCAGTCCTCCCTGGCACAGTAGGGGAGGAGGTTGAGGGAAGACTGATTAAAGAATTGAGGACGTTTTGAAGATTAATAATGAGCATCAATGGAGAAGGGAACAGGCAGGGTTAACACAAGCCCCGGCTGATGTGGAATAGAGGGCGTTCTTAAAGGGATAGTGAATGCTTTTCTTCTCTAGTGGACACCAGCCAGTTCAGATGCCAGAGCCAGGCAGCGTGGTGCAAAGAGACCATTGTCTCAGCCCTGTGAGACTGTTAGCAGACTGGGGAATCTTTTTGTCCACTACTTTTGAGAACATAAAATGCATCAGAGCAGTAAGATTCGTGAATGGTTTAATGATCTCTCCTCCAGCAGAATCACTTTTGTCTTTTGTTTAGACCTCGGTGTCGGCATCGGCGGGGTGAGGAGCAGGGGTGACGCACAGCTGTTGTGCCCTAGGGAATGGCATTCACCTAACAAGTAACACTGATATTACTTCTCTAATTATTTTTCATCTAAAAATCAGACAGCTGGGCTACGGAATGGGGACCCAACTTCTGAGAATGGTCATGTGTAAGTGCAGTATGTGCTGGGGCATGCATGCCCTTTGTAGCCAGGATCAAGCAATCACTTAGGGAAAGGGATGACCTGATTCGGTGCAGGGGCGGGTATCTAAGGGGAAGGCATAGAATGGGGAGCCTCTCAGGGGCAGGTATGGCTTCAGTGATAGAAGGCAGGGAAGAATCAGCAAGGCTCCTGTGGAGCAGCTAGTGGGAAGGGGGTGGGGGTGGCTGGGGAGCTGTTTAGTAGTTTGGGTGACTTCAGCAGGAGCTTAAAGGAATCAGGAGCTTTCTTAGGGGAATGGGGTCAGGTGAGGATAATGGAGTCTCATGATTCAATGAGTGAGAGTGGGGAGGAATCAAGGATGGTCCAGAGAAAGGTGTTAAGAGAAGGGATTGAGGATGGTTCAGGGAGTGTTTTCGGGGAAGGATTAGGAAGTGCTTTAGGGGGAATGATGGAGAAGTCACTTAGGGGCCTGGGGTTGATCTCAGGTAGGGAGGAGCAGGGTGGGAAGCGGAGAGAGGACTGGGGGATGGGAAGGAGGGGGGAACATCAGAGAGCAGTACAGCCAGTGCTACAGAACAGCTGATGTGCAGTTTGCTTGTCTGTGTTGGTGACTATTGAAGCTTTATACAGATGTCAGGCAATTCTCTCCTCTTTTATATGTAGTCTGTTTAGGAATGAAGCACGTGAGGGTCGCGTTCCCTTTTCTGGAAGTGGGAATGTGTTGAGGGTGGTGGGGGTCTCCCTGTACGGAGTGTAGGATTTGTATGCACTGGGAAATGGAATGTAGTTTTACAGATTCTCACCCCCAATGTCTATGCAAAACTTTCTGCATATTGGTGCTCCTCAAATAGAAGAGCATCAAATTTAAATCTGTCCTACAGTGTAATAGTGAAGTGAAGGCAGCATTTATAATGTGTTTCCACATGGACCTGTAATTAAATGGGATCTCTTCTTCATTGCTGTCCTCCTCCTTTTTAATCAGCATTGTTGCTTTTTTGTGTGCTGTTCTTCCCTCATCCCCACCCGGTTATTTTGTTCCTTCCTTACTCTGGCTGTTGTCTTAAATTGTTCACTGACCTTGTAATGAGAGGCACTCATTGACCTTTACAACATCCTCTGGCAAAGAGTTCCACAGGTTGACTCTGCACTGTGTGAAGAAATACTTCCTTTTGTTTGTTTTAAACCTGCTGCCTATTAATTTCATTTGCATCAAGCATCCTGTTTTCTTATAAAGGAGGGTTATACAGAATCATGATACCCAGCAGCAAAATGCAGCCACTTCTGGGGTGATAATGCAACAGCTGTTTAGCAGTGCACTGGAACAGGACACAATAGCTTAGGACAAGAAGTGAAGAAGATTTTTACATCCAGTTGAAGCTGACAGTGGAATGTAGGCAGGAGGAATGTTTGAATTTAGTAGAGCTTGTAAAAACAAACAAATAAAATACTAGTAAAAATGTAGATGCTATGGCTTCCTTGATGACCATATATAATCAAAATATTGATGATATGTTTCTCTTGAAAAAGGCACCCCAAGCAACAGAATGCTTCCCAACAGCACACTGTGGGTAAAATCCTCCACTGTGGCCTCTTTACAATGGGTAAAAGGGCTGGAGTGGTGGAAAGAGACTCTAAAAGCTCTGCATCTCAGGATTGCTCTGGTAGAAGAACTGCAGAAGACAGCTGTATGGCCTCTGGTGTAGGGGACATGTTGGGGGCAGGCCCCTAAGGCTCTCTAAATTACACTGGGAGCTTCTGCACCCTCTGGAATAGCCACGTTAATCCCACTTCCCTTTGGACTGTGAGTTCTGAGCTGCACCTCTTAAAGCTACAGCAAAGATTATCCCTCTGGGGGTTTTGCTTACTATTGACTCCATAGAAAAAGCAAAACCCACGATTCAGAGTAACTGGGTTCCATTTGATGGCCCATGATGATACACAGGGGGTCAGAGTAGATGATGTAATGGTCTCTTCTGTGAATATGTGAAGAGTGAAGTGTAGGAAATTGGTGTCTGCGGGGAATGCAGTGTTATCATCTTCTGCTCCCCTATCATTAATAAGTATTGTGACAGGTTGGATCACAGAACCCTCCCTGGGAGTTGCCAACTGATGTGCCAGGACTACCTCTGCTCCTGGTTTCCATGCCAGCTCAGGACTCCAGCACCCTGTCTTGTTGAGCCAGACACTTTTATCTGCTCCAACACAGGCCCAGGGTCTGAATTACCTGCCCCAAAGCTTCAGGTTTACCTGAAAACAGCTCACAGAAATGTGCTTGTCTTTAGCACTCAGATGCCTACCTCCCAATGGGGTCTAAACCCAAATAAATTCATTTTACCCTGTATAAAGCTTATGCAGGGTAAACTCATAAATTGTTCACCCTCTATAACACTGATAGAGAGATATGCACAGTTGTTTGCTCCCCCAGGTATTAATACATACTCTGAGTTAATTAATAAGTAAAAAGTGATTTTATTAAATACAGAAAGTAGGATTTAAGTGGTTTCAAGTAGTAACAGACAGAACAAAGCAAGTCACCAAGCAAAATAAAATACGCAAATCTATGTCTAATCAAACTGAATACAGATAATCTCACCCTCAGACATGCTTCAGTAAGTTTTTTTCTCAGACTGGACACCTTCCAGGCCTGGGCACAATTCTTTCCCTTGGTACAGCTCTTGTCCCAGCTTAGGTGGTAGCTAGGAAATCCTTCATGATGGCTCCTCCCCACTTTGTTCTCTTCCACTCCTTTATATATCTTTTGCATAAGGCAGGAATCCTTTTGTCCCTCTCTTAGTTCCCACCCCCTCCTCAATGGAAAGACAGCAGGTTAAAGATGGATTCCAGTTCAGGTCATATGATCACATGTCACTGCAAGACTTCATTACCCACTTGTCAGCACAAGGGTGTACAGGAAGACTTACAGGTAAAACACACCCATCTGCAGACAATGGTCCTAGTTAATGGGAGTCCTCAAGATTCCACCATTAATGGCCCACACTTGAGTTAATTACAATAGGCCCTCAGAGTTATATTTCATATTTCTAGTTTCAGATACAAGAGTGGTACATTTATATAAGCAGGATGATTACACTCAGTAGATTATAAGCTTGTAATGATACCTTACAAGAGACCTTTTGTATGAAGCATATTCCAGTTGCATTATATTCACTTAATATTAAATTTTTATAAAACCGTGTAGTCTACACAATGTCACAAGTATGTATAAATATTTTTCAGACTCTGGAAGGTGAAGTGGTTTGGAGAGGAAGGGGTTGCTCTCCTGTATTGGAAGACAATGTTCCCTCACTAGTCTAGAATAAGCCTAGAGTTCTTGGGTGATCTATAATGTTAGGGTGGCATCTCTTAAATGAATGCAGAATGTGATGTGGCTTAATCGGAACGTGGAAATGGGTGAGACTGTCAGGGGCGGCTCTAGGTATTTTGCCCACCCAAGCACAGCAGGCAGGCTGCCTTCGGCGACTTGCCTGCAGGAGGTCCCTGGTCCCGTGGATTCGGCGGCACGCCTGTGGGAGGTCCGCCAAAGCCACAGGACCAGTGGACCCTCCACAGGCATGCTGCCAAAGGCAACCTGCCTGCCGCCCTCGCGGCGACCGGCAAAGCGCCCCCCGTGGCTTGCTGCCCCAGGCATGTGCTTGGTGTGCTGGTGCCTGGAGCCGTCCCTGGAGACTGTCCCCGTTCATAGGCACCTCATTCTCTGTCTCTAGCAGCATAGAATCTGAATGAGACCAGCATGTCTCCTTTTTAGACACTTGGATTTGATGGGGTCTCTTGCTTATATGCATATGGTGGGAGCTGATGTTCATAGGATTGTGAAATGTGACGGATGTTTGACTGGAGGATGGTACCTAGTGGGTTGTCTCTGTTGATAAGGGTCTCTGTTTACTGAGCTATTGGTTGTGACGCCAGGATCTCTATGGTATGAAATGTGAGGGAGGGTCTTTGTTGATATGTGTGTGAAATGTGGGTTGTGGGGAGGAGGCCTCTCTAGGGACATGGAACTAGAATATAATGAGAGGAGTCTGTTTATAGAAGAAGCCCCAGTTCTGAGGCATGACAAAAGTCACAGAACTCAGGGCTGGCTGCAGACACAGATTCACCAGTGTCGCTGTTTATCTCCTTGTCTTTTCTCTGCTCAGTGCCATTTCCCTCAAACATACCCCAGGAAATCTTGCCTGGAAATCCCACAAGAGTGGGCTGTTCTGATGAAATATGTGGCATTTAGGCTTCTGCTGTGGCTGGAAAGATCCTTGTGCTGCTGGTGGCATTTCAGCATTTGCAACTCTTGGTCCTGAAAATGATAGGTAATTCTCTTGAACCTGAAACAAAGTCCAGTTCAAGATTCTGGCCATCCTTATCTAAAACTCATTACTCAGCCACAAATCTAAAGTGTCCATCCAGTTCTCAGAAATACAGTCTGTTTTCTTCATGTCTCAAGAGATAAGGCTCTCTGCCATTCCCTTGGGAGTCCCATGGATGTTCATCCCATAAACAGCTGTCTTCCTGAATATCATAGATATTCGAGATGGAGAAGACATAGGTCACTTAGGTCACCCCTTGCTGTGCATTTCCTAGGGCTTAGTCCTATCTACATTGTTACTATTCCAAGCAATTGGTTCCCAGCCTGGGGCCTGCAGTCCACCAATAATCTATGAAACACTGGTTTGTGATCTGCAGAGAGATGTCTGGTCACCTGGTGCTGTGCCTCCTTGTTCCCAACTGTTACATTACATTAAAGAATGCTAAAAGCACCTTAAATAACCTCACTGATATTACTTGCCCATAAAGGCAATTGCTGTAGTCTCCCCAGGAATTTTATGCAATCCCAAATGGGAGGACATCTGATTCATGGGGAAACGTATGTGGGAAGATGATCGTCCTACGTAATGGAGGTTCTAGCTCTTCCACCAGGAGGTTTTGCTCCTGTCTCATACATCTTGTTGTGTTGATACTTAGCCTCATCATCCCTGCCCTCCCCCGCCATTTTCTTAGTATGAACCTATCTTTCCTAATTCTGGGAAGGGGTTCTTCACATGCAGATTCCCAGGGTGTCACGTTGGGGACCATGGGTGGAGCTCTGTTACTTTGCTGAGGTGTGGGGTATGCTGCTCTAAGTACCTTCAGCTCCCTTTGTGCCACTAAGGAGAGCTAATTAGTCCCTTTTTGTGCAGTCTCCTTGCAGAGGTAGCTGACCTCTTGTTAATCCTGGATTAAGTTCTTACTGAGAACTGGCTCTTTGTGTGTTCCAGTTAAGATGGTTACACTTCGTTCCTGAAGAACAATCTCTCTCCCCCGCCCAATGCCTTTGAGCAAATGATGCCTGCCCTTTCTTCCCCCACTACTGTGGGAACCCACAAGCATTTGGCATCTGCAGTGTCTCATGCTATGAAAAATGCCATTGTCAGTTCAGAGCACCCAGAAGTGGGTGCTTGGTCTGGCACCTGTCTGAGAGCCTGCTCTCTGCAGCGGTGAGAGAGCTGAGCCTTGGCAAAGCCTCTCTTTGCCCACAAGCTTTTGAGAGCCTGCCCTGTGCATCAGGGTGGGAGCGGAAGCAGAGCCACTTTACATACTAGGTTCCAAGGTCTAGAGCCTGTTTATGTATGAGAGAAAGGTCAGAGCACATTCCGGGCACTGAGCAGGAACTAGTAAGCAGAATTCTGTGTCCTGATGAGAGAGTGGAGCCTGTACCATGTTCTGTGTTATGGAGAGAACAGAATCCATGTTCTGACGGGCAGATGGATTCCATAACATGCACCAGGAAAGGAGCAGTTTCTGTGCCCTGGTGAGTGAGCAGTATTATGAACTAGGGAGAAAGCTGAGCCTGTTCTGTGCCCTGGGACTAAGGCACATATTATACATAGGAAGAAGACTGGGCCCATTCCATGCATCTGATATGGAACAGACACTATTTCATATGCCTAAAGGGAAAGAGAGAGCCTGTACTTTGCTCTGCTGAATGGGAAACGCCTGCCCTGGATACTAGAAAGGGTGTTGAGCCTGTTCCAGCAACTGGGAAAAGGTTAGAGTTGGGGCAGAGGCATTTTTATGCACTGTGGAGTGGGACAGAATCTTCCCAGCCTCTCTTAACTCTTTTGGTTTTAAAATTGATTGTTTCGTGGATTAGGGAACAGGTTGATCCAGCTCTGTACACCAGGGAGCAGGTAGTCTGGATACCAGGATATGCATATCAGGGTTAGGGTCAGCTACTTTGGGGGTTCCGCCTCTTAAAGTCATACTTGCTGGGGTTTCCCTCCCATACTTGGGTGGTGTCTGGCACGAAGAAGCCCTGGATTCTTCCTTCCATATTCCACAAATGCATCATTTGACAACTTTCTTTGAATTCTCTCTTCTTTGCCCAAATCATATTCACAAGCTGTTACTAAACGTGCTGTGAATGCCTGAGCATTTACTTCTACATGTTGTAGCTGGAGGCAGATAGTGTGGGGGGCTCTGGAGACAAGTTTATTTTATAGAGACTAGTAAAAGTTTTGCCTCCCAGAGCTGAGAGTTTGGATTTCATAGCAGGGTCTAGTAGATAGAGTTGGGATGCTAGGATTCTCTTCCAGCCTCTGTCACTGAGATGCTGTGTGATTTGGTCCAGACTATCCCTCCATCTATGCCTCAATTTCCCCATCTGAAATGGGAATTATGATACCTACCTATTGCAAAGCCATTTTGACATCCTCACATGAAAAAATGCTACCCGTGTGCAAAGTGTTACTACTATCCAGATGATGTACAACTCTTGAGATTGCAAAACTGGGCGAGAGATTCCTTGAAGATAGGCCCTCTCATGAGATTTCTGACATGTCTCCTTTGGGTGATGTTCCAGAAACAGAAGTGTGTGTGGTAGGAGGGTGGGGGGATCCAAAGATTTTAAACATTTTAAATAGGTCCTGTTCAGAAATTGGACAAAGGGACAGAGGTCAAAAGAAAGGCTCTTCTTTGTTTCCAATTCAGATCATTCATTCCTCATGGAGATTTTATAGGCAAGTTTTTTTAAATCCCAATGTCCATTTTTATGCTTCAAATATGCCCTGTGTTAAGAGGGTAGAAATGTCCCTTTTAAATATAAAGTTTGTCTTCAGCACCAGCAATATCTTTATAGACCCAAATGTACTGTTACTGGACTGCCTCCCACATATCCATCATCAGCCTCGGACTTTAATTACCTGGACAGGTGCGTCATTTCCCATCACCTGAGATGTGCAATATTAATGAGTAAGCTTGTATTACAGCTGGGTCTGAGACAGCAGAACAGACACCAGCTCCAGCAGCCTGAATGCCTGACTTCAGCAAGCAGCAGAGGTACAGCTCATGCATTAGAGTGAGCACTAAGCAGCTTGCCAGAGAAGTGCCCACCCTGGATAAAGCATCCTTAAAGCAGGTCTACCTAACCTGAGTACCCCTGCTGTGAGTGTTTTTCTCCTTTCCAGAGGATTAATTAATTATGTGGCACTATCACTCCCCCAGTTAGTGTTAGGGTTTGGGGACACTTCATACTATGTTTACACTCAGCATTCGAGACCCTATCCCTACAGCATTAAATATCTAGTACTAATGCTGGTTCTCAGCTCTGAATCCTAACTCAAGTCCTACAACCTGCACCATAACAGTAATCTGCTCACATTGTCTGGTTGCTATGAAATCGATGACACAAAGCCTTGGCTATGCTCCAACCTATGCCATAATCCAATCCTGCCCTGTTCCAAAACTTGTGTCCTGTAGCCTAACTCTTATCTTCAGGTTGCGTTGTGGCCATCACCTTGGACACTGTCCGTGGGTCATGCTAAACCACATGTGCCAAAGGCGGCATGGGAACTGATTTTCAGTGGCACTCTCACTGTCCAGGTCCTGGCCACTGGTCTGGGGGGCTCTGAATTTTAATTTAATTTTAAATGAAGTTTTTTAAACATTTTAAAAACCTTGTTTACTTGATATACAACAATAGTTTAGTTATATATTAGACTTATAGAAAGAGACCGTATAAAAATGTTAAAATGTATTACTGGCATGGGAAACCTTAAATTAGAGTGAATAAATGAAGACTCGGCACACCGCTTCTGAAAGGTTGCCGACCCCTGTGCTAAATGCTAAACCTGGCCCTGCATCTCTACCTAGCCCTAACCTTAGGGCTTACTTATTAAATTCTTAAGTAATACAGCTAAATAGAATCCTAAATCTAACTAATTTTGTCCTTTCTAAAGGTGGGTATGATTTGAGCCACAAAATTTGTATCCAGGTTTGGGTTTCAACCCCCCAGAGTCAGAAGTGTTTGAAGTTAGAGTCTTGCTTTGGTTCATTGTAGAGAGCTGGATTCCAAACTGTCCCAAAGTATTGGGCTTTTCAGATCCAAGGTTAGGATTTGGTCCTGTCTTCAGTCTTTATTCTTTGACTTCAAGTGCTGCGTATTAGTCCTTCTAGTGATGAGGTCCTGAACCTCAAAAAGACAAGGTCCTAACTGAGGAACGATTGATCAGCAGGTGAAAGTTTCTAGGATCATAAAACACAGGGGTGGGCACAAACCAATTCTTTTAAAATAATAATTCCTCAGCACTTAAACCAAGCTTGAACTGATATTTTTAGTTTTAGGTTGCAAAAAGTTTTTGAATAATTCCCCCGCTCCCCACAATTACTTTTCATTCTGCAGAGTCCCCTGCACTTCCTGATTCCAGACTAGTACTACCAAAATACCATGAGAGATGCTGTCTTCACAATATTTCTAACTTGAATGCTAGCAAGAAGAAACCAAAATGTAATGTGAGAGCACCAGCCAAATTTTGCAGATCTGATAAGGGTTGGGAAAGCATCTGAAATTCTGGGTTCTTTGAGCTATCAAATATTTTGATCTTTACATATCACTAAATATAAGTCTGAGTCAAATGAACTTTTTTTTGTTTAAAATCACTTTTTATTTTCACAACTCCCTTCTGAGGCTGGAAATGCACGTGCCCAATTTTGTTAGACCCAAGTGGTTTGGAGAAGTAGCTGAAATTTTATCTGTATCCTGAAAGATTTGTCGTTCATCCATCACAATTTGGGTCAAAGCTCTCCCTACCTTGTGTATTAGCCTAAACAGAACTAAATTAGTGACAGTTAAGATTGCATCAGGATGCACACAAATCCTTGAAAGCATGAGAATAACAAGTTAAGGGGAAAGTCTTACTGCTTGCCATCTTCACGTTGCCTAGAGAGCTCTTGATAACACACTTCAAAAGGCATTCACTTCATCTCCAGTACATAGTAGAAGACAATGTGTACCTTGAGTTCATCTAACTCACTCTATCATGAAAAACCTTGATGGTGACACATTTAGTTGTCACACCATCCATTCATTGGGAAAATAATTGTTTTATAGTACACTGAAGCACCATTAAAGTTTTACATGATGAACCCTAATTTGACTGGAGGAGAGAGGTACATGAATGTGGGGCTTGGCCAAACAGGGCCCGCAGTGAGTAATTGAGGAGGTGAGCTAATGCAGGTCCAAAGTATTGTCAGGCTGTAATATATTTGACCCCATTTTGTATGCCACCACTGCAAGATACTGTGGCTAATCCCAAATGCTCTGAATCACTTCTACTGAAAATCCTGTGTATCTCTTGGTGACGTAGCATGGCTCCTCATTGCTCTGCAGTGGCAACACCACATGTTGTGGTTTCTGAGTCTGCTTCTGGCTTTGTCCTAATGGTTCTAGTCCTTTTGCCAAAGCAGTAGCAGCTCTTGCTTCTAAATCAGTGGTTTTCAATCTGTGATCCATGGACTCTTGGGGATTCACAGACTATGCCTAAGAGTTCCAAAGGCAGAGTGGTAAGGGAGCAGGGAGGGTTGGATAGAGGGCAGGGGAGTTTGGGGTGGTAGTCAAGAGGCAGGGGTGTGGATAGGGGGCGGGGCAAGGAACATGGGGGCAGGAGTTCCGAGGGGGAGTCAAGAAGGAGAGCGGGGGTTGGATGGGGTGGCGGGGGGCAGGAGTTCCGGGAGTGCTCAGGGGACAGGGAGTAGAGGGAAGTGGATGGGGCAGGAGTCCTGGGGCGGCTGTCGGGGCGAGAATTGAGAAGGGTTTCAGGTGGGGGCTTTGGCCATTCCACCTCTGGCTGTTTGGGGAGGCATACAATTTTGGAAACCCAATGTGGCCCTCAGGCCAAAAAGTTTGCCTGCCCCATCGTAAACGCTGTATTATTGTGTTGCCATAACTCCTATGCTATTGTATTATCTAATATCATGATACATATTACATGGACATTCAAAAACAGTCACTTTAAAAACTTAATTATTCATACAAAATGTGTTGCAACTTTTCACACACATCCTTTTCAACTATGCATGGCAGTGACTCACGGACATTTTATTTCACACCTCAGACTGCTGTACTGCATTTTCAAAAGGAGTCATACAAAAGTATTGGATACTGAAAAAATGTTGGTCATATAGTGCTTTTGAAATAGTTGTAACTACTCCTTTTGTTTTGTTTTGGGTTTTTTGGCAGGGAGAGGATGTTAGTCCTCTGGCCTCCAATAATGCTCTAGAAAATTCAAGCAGTTTATAAACTACTTTAAACATTTGAAATTAAACCTCTAACTCAAAATAGATTTTATAGAATGCATTTGCCCCATTACAATGAAAATCTACATGCAACTTTAACTATGGTGGCACTGTTGTTCCATCCTGTTTTTGTACCTGGAACGAGAGATTCTGCAATATTACTGTTTAGTATTGTTATTTGTATTGTGGAAGTACATCTGATTTTTAAGCCAATCTCATGAGATTTGGGGCCTTGACTCTTGGATTCTTGAGTTTGGCAGTACTATACTACACACAATAGGGAGGATAAGGTGTAATTCATGAGCTAAGTTGCAGCAGTAACAGCAAAGCTACTCAGTTTAGACCTGTGAACATTGTGATAGTATGAGACAAATATTTTTGTATTTTTTTTATATATATATACACAAACACACGCACATATGCAAAAGTGTGTGTGTGTGTATATTTATATATATATATATGGGCAAGACTATTATTTGTCAGCTCTTGGAGGCAAGGATTGTACCTACTTGTCTATTTAGGAAAGTGCTTAGCATATTGAAGATGCTACTGACAGCTTGTTAATGTACAATATTTAACAATAAACTGCTGGAAGATAATTGAAGATGGCAGAGGGCTAAGATTCTGGGCTTGTCTAAATGATGTCACTATTCAGGAATAACTGTCTTGCAATTACTATTCCGGAATAATTTGCGTGTGGACACACTTATTCTGGAATGCGTTCCTTTTTGCTGAATTAGTTAAGTCTAGTTTGGAAATGAACTAAGATAAGCCAGAAAAAGGTGCACTTTTTCTGGACTAAGACTGTCCATGCATGGAGTTATTTCAGAATAGTAATTCCACTTTACATTTGCATGCTACCTTATTCTAGAAGAACTTTCATGTATAGACAAGCTTAGCACAATGGGGTCCTGGACCGTCACTATGGCTTTTAAACATTATACTCATACAAATAATAATATTTAATAATGAGAGTTTTTTAAAGTATAGAAGTGTATGGATATTCCATGTGTAGTGGAAATGTTTGCTTAAAGTTAAAAGGAGACAATCCCACTAATCTGCATTTTCAGAGTAAAATTCCCTACAATATTTGCAACTTAGACATTAGTGGATTGTGGGGTGGCCCAATTCTGCCAAGTACTGAGCACTTCTGCTGGGTTTTGAGCATCTCCCACTCCCAGTGATTTTGACTAGAGTTGATGGTGCTTAGCACCTTGTGGGATCAGGTCCTTTGTGCATTAGGAAGTGAAGGGTGTAAATGACTATAAACAAAAGAGAAACTGACCCACCCTAGTCACGATGGGGAGTGGGTGAAATGCAACAAAAGGAAGCGAACTGCCCAGTAAGAGCCCAAAGTCATACTGGTATAAAATGAGATGTGAATTTAAACTGCCGTCGTTATACGGGCATCACCCCTTGCTTGGACACTCTGAAAGGATTTGCCTATACTTGCCAGTTATTTCAGATTAAGGTTGGGATTGACTTGAAAGCATAATAACTATGTAGTTAATTTCGCTGTGTAGACAAGCCCTTTTTCATATAAGAGGGCCTTTTGGGGGACGGGGTTAGTTTATGTTGCTTTGAAAGGGGTGGGGTTAAAATAATCTGGAAAAACCTCCCATGAGTTTTGGGGCTGGCGGATAGACTGTTATAACTGTTTAACTATACTGGTATAATAGTTAAAACTTCCCTGTTTGATAGACAAGCCCTGCGTGGTGTAAAAGTCAGATGGGTTTTGAACTTTCTCCCCTTTGTTTTAATAGTCTGAAGTAGTGGTGATGAGAGGAACAGGTAGGAATATATGGATATAATATATACCTATGAGAGAGACAAGATGGATGAAGTAATTAATACCTTTTATTGGACCAACTTCTGTTGGTGAAAGACAAGCTTTCCAGCTTCCACAGAGTATATTTAGTGTGTGTGCATGCACAGGATTTTTAACTGGGAGGTGTCCCTGCAACCCTCACTCTGTAAGCTTCATTTTGGCTGGACGCACTTTCTGAGATTCATGGGGGCCTTGTATAAAACCAGAGCCCTGGCTGCGCACCATTCAGGACAGACGTGAATAATTGAGGAGGCTGACTGCACCAAAGGGGTTGCATTATGTAAACCGGCCAGCAGACTCTGTGCGTGTGTGTGGATGTGTGCGTGCGTGTGAGAGCGAGCAAGCAGCTGTGTGAGAGACACCCTGGCAGGGAGAGAGGCAGAGCGCCCTCCGTACATACAGCCCAACAATAGATACATAAAATAACCAAAAAGCCCACATCGAGGGGGGGAGGGGGAGAGACGGCGCTATGGCAGGGACCCCAGAGCTCTGGAGGGCTGCAGAAAGAGGGGGCTTGCTCAGCCACTGAGCCCCCACGCACCTCTTTCTTTAGAGAAGGGCTTTGAAATGGTCCAGGAGGTGAGTACCCTCCCCCCACACACCACTGCATGAATGAATGAATTCCTAGCGGCTCTGCACTGTGCTACGGTCCCCAATGGCTACCAGGTTAGTGCTCCTCTCCTCTTCCTTCTGCTGATGCTTGTGCGTCTCTCTCTGCCCTCTGTGTGGTGCGCTCTGTTTGCAACGTATGTGGAATCGGGGGGAGAGACTTTCTGGGTGCTGTGGGCTTGCACAGGATTGCTGGGGGTGGAGGAAGAAATCTCCTGCCTGAACATACGGTTTCCAGGCAGATTAAATCCGGAGTCCATGTTGGTTGCTGCTGCTCGTCTCTCTTCAGGGGGTGGGGGTGATTGCAAAGCAGTGAGTGTGACATCATGTGGAAGAGATGCTTTGTTTTTTCCTCTTGGTGGGGTAACCTCCCTCACCTCCATCCCCCCTGCAGTGGAATTGCTGAAGCAGTGATTTCAGTTGCTGAAAATGACAGGATCAGTGGGATCTTGCCAACCCTCCTTTTGCTTTCTCTCCCCCACCCCCGTCCCCCTGCCTCAACTCTCAGAAAGGAGGCTGCTGCTGGTCTCAACATCTGGGAGGATTGAGAGAGGTAGACGGGGACTCAAGACAGATGGATGGTTGAATTAGCAATGCGTCATGTAGCAGCAGCCAGAGCTGCTGCAGGGATGTGTGTGTACCCATGTGCTCCCTGGCCCCAATACACACGCACACACACTCCCTGCCTTCTCTTTGCATTCCATCCTCTCCTGTTTATATATTTGCAATGATGGGGGAAGGCAGTGTGTGTATGGTATTACTGATGGGGGATGATAGGAAAGCAGGACTGAATGTACTGTTAGTGTTTAGCAATAGTGGGACATTTCTGAATCCTCTGCCCTGAGAAGAATGGTTTGCTTTTCCATACTCAGCTGATTGATAATATGGCCCTTTCTGTCGCAGAAATTGCTCTGCTCTTTAAAAGACCTACAGATATTTTGCATACACATTGTGAGAGCCAAATGCATCTCTAGAGTAAGTCCTTTTAACTGAGTGAAATGAAATTAAGCAAAGGAAACTTTATGCTGAATTTTAGGAGTAATTTTCTGTCAGGCTGGGGATCGTTCTGTCAAGGGAACCTTCTTTCCTCCCAGCTCCTTGACTTATTTAAAACTAAAGCTGGACAAAGCAAGAGAGAATATGCTGTATCAAGAACAATCTTGCACCAGTCCCTTACAGGGGGTGGGGCTGGAGGGGCTGGAGATGGACGGGGCATGATCTAATAGATGTTTTCACCTCTGTCTGATTCGGTGTATCTGCACTGCTGGCTTCTGACACTGGGCAGCCCCTTAGTCTCACTTATTTTTAACCTTTAGCTTGAAAGTGTTGCTGTGCAAGGCAGAGTGTTTGTGTGTGTGTGGGCTGGGGGACTGGGATATTGATATTCCCAGGACAGTAAATTGGAGAAGCATCAGGTGACCGCTAGAGGAAATCGATTTGATCCCCATTAACCAGCTCTGAAAATCACAGCACCTTCCATTAGCCTATGAAAGATGATCCATATGAGCAGCAGGTACTGAGTGGGAGGATGTCAGCCTCTTGCTTCATCTTCCTGTCCTGGGAAAGAAAATCTCCCTGTCCACCCCCGCATTGTCACAAGCATGATGTGGCACAAGGTTCCTCTAGACCTTCATCAATCTGTTACCACTCCTTCCTCTCTCCAGAAAAATACATGTCCAGGAAGACGCTAGCTTTGCTAGGTTCAGCCTCATCCCCTGATTATGGTTTTCTTCTAGTTGGGGGAATGTTGCAGGAGGGGGAGTGGGTTGGGAAGGAAGGGCATCTGGTCCTTCACCTTATGTAGTTGTACTGTTACCACTGGGAGGTGTACATATAAGTCCCCTTCCAAAGAACAGGATTGTGATTTAGCATTGAATTGGATTTTTCTGGCAACTCCTCCACATACCTAGCCATGAATATTGCTATAGGGACAGTATCTCCTGTCCCAAGCATTGAAAAATCAAGTCAGCCCTTCCTGCGCACCCACACTCACCCACTTCCCACAATCATGAGATGAAAAATAAATTTTGGATTTCTTTTTATTTGTCTTTTGCTTTCAGAACCTTTAGGGTGCACTCTGGTTGCAATTTTTCTCCACAGCCAAGAGAGCTAGAAACATATATATATATTTCTTTTTAATGAAAGCTGCAATTTTCCTGTAAGCACAGGGACCTGGGGCTTTCAAAAAAGTACCAAATATTCCAAGACTCACGATAAAACCACAAGAGCTACCAACTCTATAGTGGGGAGATAGGGAGCCCAAGTTCATTCCAAATTCATATCCCAGTTAGTTTGACTTCATCCTTATTAAGTTATAGACATTGAGCACAGTGCCCCTGCCTGTGTGAGGACTGTTCAGTGGAGATCTTAGAAAGCAATAACCTATCTGCTAAGCACATCTCTGAAGAAGTTTGACAGTTAGATAAATTTCCCTCCACTGTTGATGCGTCAAATTGTGGGTGGGTGGGTGGGTGGTTTGCCTCACTCTACCATGGACATAGCTGTATTTCATTAGTCGAGATGAGATTTTCAGTAAATAATTTGTGAAGTGCTTTGTGCTCCTTCAGGGCGAACAGTGCTCAATTAAAAATATGATTTTTGTGTTACCAGACTGTTGACAATATCATTAATGGAAGTTGGGACTACAAGTCACCATCCTACTTTACACTGCTACCAGACTGTTGCTGATGCTCTGAAAGCATCTCCCATCTCTTCCCTGCGATCTCCAGAAGTATTGCTATGCGCTGTGGGCTGGGAAGCGGGGAACAAGTAGTGCTCTGTTTCAAACACAGCAAGTTGGGAATTTCCTTGAGAGATCTGACCCTTTATCCACCAGGTCTGATGTTTTGCCTCTAGCAGTGACCAATATCAGAAAATATTCACAGAAAAGCAACAGGGCTGCCCAAAGGATTCAGTGGGCCTGGGGTCTTCGGCGGCAGGGGCCCCTCGCTTCAGCAGTAATTCGGTGGCGGTGGGTCCTTCCGCTCCGGCACTTGCCGCCGAAGTGCCCCGAAGACCCGCGGTGGGGGCCCCCCACCGTCAAATTACCGCCGAAGACCCAGCACTTCCCGCTTCAGCGGTAATTTGGCGGAAGGACTCCCCGCTGCCAAATTGCCGATGGCGACCCGGAGTGGAAGAAGCTCTGGGGGCCTGGGCCCCGCGAGAGTTTTCCGGGGCCCCTGAAGGGAATGAAGGATCCCTCTGGGCGGCCCTGAAAAGCAATGGTATTATTAAGAATACGTGTGACTGACTGTGCAATTCCGTATGTGGGTGGAGGGTAAATTCCTTCTTGACACCTGCGGTGAACCTCGAAGCATGAAGATTTGATTAATCCTCTGTTGTGCCTATGCAAATATGTTGTAGAATTTCATAGAGAGTGAAAACCTTTCCAATAGAAATTTTAAACCAACTTCTAGAATTCTATGGCCAGGATATAATTTTCTGCTTAAGTCTATAGGGTTGTTTAAAAACTCTGTCAAAAGGATCCCACTCTCTAATAGGTTTATAGAGAGATGCTCATACAATCCCATGTAATTTCTGTACAACCCTATTGGTTTCACACTGTTAAATTTACAAGATTTCCCCCAAAGGGTAGTCTGAATAACAGCAATACATTGCTACGAGGCACAGGTGACTGGGAAGCTCGGGCGGTAGGTTGAGGGTATATATATAGATTTTCATTCTTAGGTTTCCACTCTGAAGCCAATCCAGATTGGGAGTGACCAAAAGTTATCATCTGATGGCTGTTTGGTAGCCTGCATGAAATGAATTAGTGAGTCTCAACCCTGTTTCCAGTGGACATGAGTCCATATCACAAAAAAGCTCCCTTCAGAGAGAGCACTATTTTCCACCTTGTTGACAGTTTCTGCAGCAAAGCTGCAGGGAGTAACTCTGATCTTACCACTGGAGGTGATACCTTCAAGTCATGGTTGAGGCACATTGGTGATTATGTAGTTTATGCTGCTGCTGCCAGTACACTCTCTGCTTTCTGAGGGTTGCCAATCTGTTAACTTTCAGCTGTACTGAAATTCTTTGCCCATGTATACATAAAACATTGATCCTTGCCCCTTTTAAGTGTTAGACACAAGCCTGGGCTCAGTCACTGGTAAGGTGGTTATATAATAAGTATTCTTTCATCTATAGACTCTCCGCCAAAGCACTTTCCAAAGATGTGCAAGTATTATCTTCCATTCTATAGACCTAGATACCAAGGCACAGAAAGGTAGCTGAGGGTGACACACAGAATCAGTGCCAGAGTTGGGAATACAACTCAGCTTTTGTGACTCCCTGTCCAAGGCTCTTCCCATTGGACCATGCTGTCTTATGAATATACTGTGTGGAGCACCAGATTCCTTGAAGCTTTTTTGGCCATGTCGTCTTCACTAGCCTCTAATCACTGAGCATTATCCTCAATTTCAGTTCTTCCAGGTGGGTTCAGATCACATATGGTGGAGATTGGGGGTCAGGGAATCTCCTGCGTAAACTTTGAGTAGCAGAAATAGGTGAACTTCAGAAATTTTAGGGAGTTGGCAAAGTACTCAGAAGTTTGGTTTCAGCTCTGAATTATCCCAAATCTCTTTGGTGTGTAAAGCTGGGCAGGAAATCTTGTGAGATATCAAGAGATCTCTGTTCCCTCTTGGATCAGAACCCCTGAGAGCTGCCTCACTCAGAAGAATCATAGAAGTGTAGGGGTGGAAGGGACCTCGAGTTCCTCTCGTCCATCTCCCTGAGCTAAGGCAAAAGTAAGTATACCTGACAAATGTTTGTCTAACCTGAATGTGACACCTCTCACTTGGGTAGAATCCAGGAGGGCAAAGATGGAATAAAAATGAAAAAAAAAAATGGCCAAGGGATGAAAGGGGAAGGAAGGAAGTATTTTGGAATCTTACAAGTTTCAGTTTGAATTTAGTTTGAATTTGAGCAGTGCTTTTCATTGCTTCATATTTCATTCCAACTGGCTCGCTTATCTATAATGAGCAGATGACAGAAGCCTAGATAGGTGGCATGTTCTACCCATGTCAAAGTAGAAAATGGAGCAAGCAATTTACAACAAGGGTCCGCTTCTAACTTTTGAATATGGAACTAACTTTTTATTTATTCATTGACCAGATGCTTCTCTCTTTACGCATTCCTAATCCATAAAGAGGTATTGCTTTGACATTGGCCTTTCTGAATGGCCCCTAGGTACTATGATTTCATGTTCTCTTTATTATTGTATTTTTATTTTTTGTAGCACCAATTGTAGGCTTGATCCAGTGTTTAATTTCAAGTGTGTCAATAGGACTACACGAGCACTTGAAATTAAATGCATGCTTAAGGACTTTGCTGGATCAGGACCATAATGTTCAGTACTTTGCAGGATCAAGCCCAATGTGCTCAGCACTGTATAATATTCCCAAATAAACACCCTTGCCTGCCTTGAAGAGTTTACAGTCTAGCAAACAGGACAAAATTGAGGAGCCAGAGGCAGGGATAGTACCTGTGTGTTTGTTCATTAGAATTTAAACTATGTTTGATGCTTTCTTGTGGGATGTGCAGATGAAGTAGATATTAAAATATTCTCTTATTTGTGAGGATAAGATACTGTTAGTTCTACAAAGCTGAGCAGGCTGGGCTGGGTCAGGACTTAGCTGGGAGGCCTCTTAGGAACACCAGGTGCTACAGGAAGTGGTGTTGGTTATTCAGCAGGTGGCGCTCTTCCCTTTCAGCAATGACGAGTGACCCCAGTGTTGCTTGAGAGCATTGTGTGGCTGAAGTTGCCATTTTTTTCAAACGAGACGTCTTGGACATCAAAAAAAATTCCTTGGTACCGTTTGCAATGTAACGATCACCAGCCTGTGTCCTGGCTAAATTCTAGTTCACATTCTACATCTGGCAGGTTCAGATTGATTTAATATTCTTCACTTCCGCTCTTAAACAATTGGGTATCATTATTTAAGAAATACTATCATGTTTTACAGGAATAGCTCAAAATGCTGCAATATCACAGTGATAAGCTGTATTGTTTCTGACCGTTGCTGCAGGATACTGTTTTAAGGGTAGTGTTGATATGGGCTGCGAAATGGTTTCATTTTAACCCTGAGGTGGCTGCGTTTTAATGACACGTGGTGCGATTTCAATATATATTAGGATAGCCAAACTCATTTTGCCTATTTCCAAGACCACTTGAACATCCTGGGTTCAAAATTAGTCAGAAAACTCAGTCAAAACCAGTGATTCTGCTTGAGTTCTTGGAACCCCTGGAGGACAAGAAGGGTGGTACTGAGGGTCTCTCTGTTGCTCAAAGGGGGGACGCAAGCCTAGCTCTCAGAACATGGATTTCACTTGTAAACATTCGCAAACACTTACTCTCCACCCATCCATGGATACAAACCTTTCCAGACAATCTTTCAGTAGAAGGTGGTTTTTCGTCTCATCCTCATTGTAACAGCGCTGCTCACTGGCGCGGCGCTTTCTGCTGGTCATCCTGGGAATTAGCTCTTTTCCAGCCTTGGAGCGCCCTCTGCCAGCTGGTGGCTCACCTGCCCCTCCCGGAGCCCGGTGCCCCTTACCCTGCGGTTCTGCCCACTGCAGCACTCCCACACGCTGGGTCTCCCCTCCCAGGGGAAACCTCAACCCTCTATACCCACCTTGCCTCAGTGGCTACTGCCCATCATCATCTAGCCCCCTCTCACTGGGGCAAACTGCGGTCTGTAAGGACCACTCATCATTGGCAAGGAGGTTGGATCACCTCTGCCAGGATGCACCTCCCAGCCCCAGTACCTGCGTAGGCCTTTACTAAGGCCTCAGCCTGGGGAGTTGCCTGGGTGGAGCTCCTCAGCTCCTTTGCCCTTCCCCAGCTCTGCTCTGTCCAGTGAACCCTTTGCTCCTTCAGGTAGCTAGGTCCATCTCTCTCCAAAGCTAGAGAGAGACTTTGACCCAGTTCCTCCCTTAGGCTTTCTTATACTCCCAGCCCAGCCCTGATTGGCTGCCTCAAGCCTGTTCCTGATTGGCTCCACAGGCAGGGCTTTCCCAGGTCTCTTTTTAAGCCCTTCCACACCGGAGTGGGATGACCGCCCCGCTAGACCCATACATCTGTGAGATCAAATTCATTCTTAGTGTCATTTCATTTAATGGACTTCAGTGGAGTTACACAAGGGTTGAATGTGACCAGTTAATTTCTCTATATGCTATGTAATGAGGATAGACTGTTTTCTTTTCCCGCGATTTGGATGCAGGGCCTAATTCTGTGCTATATTAAACCAGCGCATATGCAGTCACTCCATTGACTTGAGTGCAGGTGGAAGCAGAAATTCTCCCTCTCTCTCTAGCCATCCCCTCGTTATTATTTTATTATTTGTTTTGCGTTAGTGCCTTGAAGTCCCGGCTATGGACCCTGGGACCCAATTGTGTTAGACACTGTACAGACAAAGAACATAAAGCTGTTCCCTGACCCATGTATCTCATAAACGGACTTCGCTTGTTCTCTGGCTGGATCGCTTTTGTTCTGTCACCTGGTGTGATCTACAGCAACTCCTCAAGACCACCTTGTAGAGGCATCTGAGGGTCTGAACAGCCTCTGGTCAGCAAGGTCTGCAAAGCATTATTTATTATTATTATTTTTCAAAGTGGGTCAATCCATTTTGGCATTTGAAGCGTGGATTCCCAGTTCTATTGCAGGCCTTGGTCACTATGGAAACAACAAAAAGCATTCGTCATGGCTGTTCCTTGGGTCAGATTCAAAACTCTGGGAGTGAACAGGAGCAGTGGAGAGTTTTTCAGGGGCTGAGGTTGGGGCTGGGAGGGGGTGAGTGGGGACAGCGCATCACACTTGTGTAATGTGTGTGTTGTTCTTGTCCTCTTTGTGCTTGAATATAAAGGCTGAATAAACAGACTCTTCACACACATTATGTGCACTCCAGGGGAGCTTGCCATGTCAGGAATGGGGTTAGTCACTGTTGTCCAGTGATCAGGTGATAACACTAGTAGCCAGAATCTCCTGTGTCCTAGTCCCCACTCTGCCACTGACTCAGTGTAGCCTTGGAGAAGTCCATCTCTCTCTCATTTTCCCTGTCTATGCAGTGGTGATAATCCTAACAGGGATGCTGTGCAAACTGATTTGATTTACGTTTTGAAAGATGGTAAATGTTCTGGACTAGTTTCTGCTCTCAAAAGCACCATTTGAAACTAGGCAGACACTGTGTGTGTCTGTCTGTACTTCAGTGCATATGTGTGTATCTATAAGTTGGAGTTCATGCAAAACATTCATTACAACCCTTAAAAGAGGCTGCCTAATTCTGGGTTTAATTACAAAACTGAAATGCTGGACAGTTGGGGAAAAGGTTCTCCAACTTTGTGGCAAACCTGAGCTGAATTTCACAAATGCATGGAGGTCTCGTTTTGAGCTTATCAGGGCTGGTTTATGCTTTCCGGTGGAAACTAGGCAAGGTTAAATGTTCTTTCATAGTTTTAAGCTAAAACCAAGCAAAACTTTGATTGGCTTTCTCTCTGTGTTTTGGGGTTTTGTTTGAAGCTGGAACTCAAAGTGAAACTTGTGATTGTTTGAACTCACCTAAACTGAAACTGATGAGAAAAGTTTGTACAAATCTTACAAAAAAAGTCAATGAGTTTCATGCAGCTGTAGTAGGGATGAGTGAATCAGCTCAGACTGATTTAATATCTTATCTTAGGGACATGCATTTCAAGTTCCTGATCTGAGTTCTGGAGCAAACTAAATAAGAGACTTCCCTCAGAGACTCCATCCCAGATTTTATGTTGCGTCCGGTGAATGCCAGACACAGGACTTGGGAAGTTGATGCAGTGCTATGGAACACTTATGCAGTGCAGGTGCTATCAAGAGAGCTCAACATTTGAGGTACCACATTATCAAGTTTCAGCACCTTAATTTAACGAGTTCATAGTAACCCCAGGACACAACATTTAGAACTATCCTGAACTTTCATCCAAACTTCAAGTGGACACGAACATTTCTGATAAACCGCTACATGTTTGTACAGGGCTTATCCCCGTGAGGTGGCCTGGTTCATAATGGGGTCTTAGGCAAGCTGCGATGCTACTACTAATAGAAAACAGTGCACCATGACACATCCTGTGTTCTGCTTGGAGAGGTAGCATTATGTCAAAAATACTGTGAAAACGTCAATTCTAATTGAACCAGCTGGGATCTTGCAGAAGAGCCTGCTGCTTTCATGGGCTTTCTAGATTAAAGCGGTCCAGACAATATCTCATAAGCCAGATAAATAATTGAACTCTTGTAGGTGAGGAAGGATGTGGGTGTTAGAGGCCTCCTTTCGCTCAATCCTTTGTTTTAATGACCCTATTTCTAGTACAGTCCTGGTAGATTAAACCTTTGGAAGTTTCTCTGTGTTGCAAGTATACTTAGGATTCTGAATACCTGAGCAGTGACCAGATGGAACAGGACACGGTAGAGAACAGAGCATTCAGAACCATGTGGCAATCCTGGACTGCAGTCATGCTCCAGAGAGGTTGCCTGAACATTTTCCATTATTGATTGTTTAGGACAGCAGTACAATGTATCGCACACAATTCCAGCAGCCTATGTGTGTTTTTTGTCTAAAGGTTAGAGCAGGGAATTTGGGTGTCAGGATTCCTGTGTTTTCTTTCTGTCTGTCCCACTAGCTTGTTATGTGATGTTGGGCATGTTAGTTAATCTCTCTCCTCCTCAATTTCTCCTTCTGTAAAATGAAAAGCATTTTGGGATTTCACAGACCTGAGTGAATAATTCACAGTGAATAATTTACATAACTTCAGTTCCTGCTCACAGAATATCTGTGAACACATCTTAGTTTCCTCCGATTTATTTGTGATTTGCATGAATTTTTCACACTTTATACTCTCTGAATTGACTCATAGACTTTAATGTCAGAAAGGACCATCGTGATCATGTAGTTTGACTTCCTGCACATTGCAGGCCACAGAACCTTGGCCAGCCATACCTGTATCGGTCCAGATTCCTGATAAATTACAAAATAAAGAGTTGAGCAGGTGGTGCGCAAAGGCTATTCACCCAGGCCCTGCATAGAAGCTAGGCCTCATGTTGATCAGTAAGGTAGAGGTTGACAGTCTAGAACACCAGTCTCAGAAATCTGAAAGTAGCAGTGTTGACACTTGTAATACTGACAGGACCTTTGAGCTGCTAGTGAAATGGACATAACCTCTAGTGTTTGTCTCACAAAAGGCAGAGTGAATATCTGGTGTGGCATCTGAGGAGTCTAGCAGGAGAGCAGGTGTGATGGTATTAGGACTGGTGAGAAATAATTCCTCCCATTCCAGGTTAGGCCTTGGCATTTTGGTTTTTTGAGCAGTGACTTAGAATTGGTGATTTCCAAATACTGGGTCAACATGTCTAACGGGAAACTGACTAGGGAAAAATGGAATCTCCTACTCTTAACTACACGGTGAGTGCTCAGAAACATAAATACAGGTAGATTACAGAACGAGGTTGTGGTACAGCTTTACTGTGTCAGTACAACACTACAATGGGGAAGGAGGTGAAAGAAGAAAGAAATGCCAAGATCATATGCATCCGACGAAGTGGGTATTCACCCACGAAAGCTCATGCTCCAAAACATCTGTTAGTCTATAAGGTGCCACAGGATTCTTTGCTGCTTTTTCAAGATCATATGGTTAGTAGGTCTTTGCTCTAGTGACATAAATAACCAGATGCTTTGTGGGGGGAACACCATTGTATAGACCTGGCTTGAGAAAGACCCCAGCAATACTTTGGACTAGATCAATTTTAGAACCAGAGCCAAGATTTTAAAAAGTGACTAGTGATTTTGGTCACTCAACACCGTAAGGGGGGCCTGATTTGGAGAACTTGGTAAACACTTGGCCCTCTGAACATTTAACTCCTTTGATGTGTCTCATGTTGAATACTCACAGGCTGAGGCCACCAACCTTTCTAGTCATTTCTGAGCATTTAGGTCCAGACTCTTCTTGGCTATAGTTATGCTTTTTCCCCTCCACCATTGTTCTTTTCCACTGGCCTTCTGTTAACGTTATTCAAAAAGCTTAGGAAGGAGATTGGGCTGGGGATGATTTACACATTTCACTGACGTTGAGTTGGGGTCATGTGAATGGGGCAAAATTATAATCACCCTGATTCATAGGCAGGGGAGAGTGGGGCAGGGAGAATCATGCATGACCACAGTGATAGTCAGCTACGGGGACAGATGAGGCTTGTAGCCTTGTTTCTTTTTTTCCCTGTAGTGCATCCCACATCAACCACCTATAGGCATGGTTTTGAAACACGGAGTCTTGGCTGCATGGGGCCATTCTATAGCCTAGCATACTGTCATCCCTCCAGGAGTTCAGACAGTCTTCAGTGCAGTTCTTGTTAGCTGAATCTGTTAGATTTTGTGGCTTGCCTTTGAGAGGTTGGGTTTCTCAACAATAAAAACAAACAAAGAGGAAGAGTAAGAAAGAAAAGCAGACAGGGAAATGAGCAGCTGCTCGAGTGTTTGTCACATATCTCCCTGATCCTTAAGCACAAACTTGAGTCTCTCCCGCATTGGATAGAACAAAGGAAGAGTCCATTCCTTAATGGGTTCTTTCTTTTCCACACTCCTTTTTCTTTCTCTGTTTTTCTCTAGCTCCATTAATATGTCTGTCTTTTTTTTTCTGTCCTCCTACATGGTCTTTGGCCAGTCATATCCCATAAGGGGCTTTACAGAGGAGCTGACGGACACTGCACACCCTTCAAGAGGGAAAGCTGAGCTTTTAGTCCAGCCTTATATATGTGAAAATGAAACTGTTTCACAGAGTTCCAAGGGGAAAGCCAAGAGATTTACTGTTTGCTCAGTCTTGTGCTTCTGCAAGTGAACCACTAGAACAATAGGTGCAGAGTGCTGCCATGGCAATACACATTTCCTGATCTCCAGTGATGGTAGGATAACCTTTCCCTATATTTCATGTGCACACACGCTCTGTGATAGATGTATATAGCTGGGAAGAGGAAGGATAGTCCAGTGCAGTGGTCCCCAACTTTTTTCCTCTGAAATTCCACCGACAAGCGGCAACATCAATAGGCGTCTCTGCCGAAATGCTGCCGACAATCAGTGTCATCCAGAGGCGTTGCCGCCAAAATACCACCAAAAATCAGCGGCATTTCGGCGGTGATACCTCTGGATGACACAGCTTGTCGGTGGCATTTAGGCGGATGCTTGTTCGCCAGCCAGTATGTGGGCACACTTAGATGCCCTGGCGGGTGCCATGACACCCGCAGGCACTGCATTGGGGACCCCTTGTCCAGTGTTTAGAGCACTAGCCTTTGAACTGAGAGACCTGGGTTCAATTTTCTGCTGCATCACAGACTTCCAGCATGACTTCGGTCAAGTCACGTTCATCCTCACTGTGCCTCCACTCCTTATCTGTAAAATGGGGATGGTAGCACTGCCCTGGGGTGTTGAGGATAAACATTAAGGATTGTGAGGTGCTCAGAGTCTGTGATCATGGAGGCCATGTAGTACAATAGACAGATGTGTGGGGTGAGAAGGTGCCAAGCTTCTTTGCTGTTGTCCATGGAAGACTTTCCAAGTATGAGCTTGTGAACTCTGAGTGAGTCATAATTATTTTAAGGTGTGGTTCTGTTCTGGAAAGTGATGTTTTTAAGAAGAAGTGTATGAGGAGGTTCCATGTTTGTTTTCTTATGGCAGCATCCATCTCATAGGCATACCATATCTATAGGCAATGTGGTTTAGGCGCCAGAGCGCTGCACTGTAACTGGAGAGACTTGGATTCTTTTCCCTTCTGGGTGACTTTGGGCAAATCAGTTCACCTCTGGGCCTCAGTTTCCCCATCTTTAAAATGCGGGTAGTGATGCTGGCCTCCTTTGTAAAGCACTTTGGGATCTTCTGATAAAACCTAACTGTTAATACAGAGCTTTTCATTATTGTTTATTATTGTTTCAGTTTGAAGGATGTTTATTTTTTCCTAGTTTCTAGCTCTGCAAAATGCAAACACAAACTTGGAACTGGGACTAAGTTCCTCCTCTACCTTGGTGGGCCCTGTGCTTATAGTCAGATTTGCTCACCTCCGAGATCTTCCTCACAGTCTGGGTCAACTCCTCCTGTGTCTGATCAGGAGTTGGGAGGTTTGGAGGAACCCAGGCCTGCCTTCTACTCTGGGTTCCAGCCCAGGGCCTTGTGGATCGCAGCTGTTTATAGTCCCTCCTGTAACAGCTGCATGACCGCTACAACTCCCTGAGCTACTTCCCCATGGCCTCCTCCCAACACCTTCTTTATCCTCACCACAGGACCTTCCTCCTGGTGTCTGATAATGCTTGTACTCCTTAGTCCTCCAGCAGCACACTCTCACACTCTCATCTCCTTGCGCCTCTTGCTCCCAGCTCCTCACACACACTTCCTCTCCTCTGGCTCCTCCTGGCCTGGCTGGAGTGAATTCCTTTTTAAACCCAGGTGCCCTGATTAACCTGTCTTGATTAGAACACCTGCAGCCAATCAGCCTGTCTGCCTGAATTGGTTCTAGCAGGTTCCTGATTACTCTAGTGCAGCCCCTGCTCTGGTCACTCAGGGAACAGAAAACTGCTCATCCAGTGACCAGTATATTTGCCCTCTACCCAGACTCCCGTACCCCACTGGCCTGGGTCTGTCACAGAATATAAAGTCAGTTATCTTTCCCCACCCTCCTGCATGATATCTTTTTGCTAATGATAGAGATTTGGCAATTGAAACTTAATAATTTTGTTGATGATGGTAGGTACCCAAATTCACGGTCCATTTTGGTAAATTTCATGGTCATTGGATTTTAAAAATCGTAAATTTCATGATTTCAGCTATTTAAATCTGAAATATCACAATGTTGTAATGGTAGGGGTCCTGACCCAAAAAGGAGTTGTGAGGGGGGTGTCACAAGGTTATTGTAGTGGGGTTACAGTACTATTATCCTACCTTTACTTCTGCTCTGCTGCTGGTGGCAGCACTGCCTTCAGAGCTGGACAGCTGTAGTGTGGTGGTTGCTGCCCAGAAGCCCAGCTGTAAAGGCACAGCTGCCACCACCAGCAGTGCAGAAATAAGGATGGCATGGTATGGTATTGCCACACTTACTGCTGCACTGTTGCCTGCCAAGCTGGGCCCTCAGTCAGCAGCCGCCACTCTCTGGCTGCCCAGGTCTGAAGGCAGCAGCGCAGAAGTAAGGATGGCATGGAATGGTATTGCCACCCTTACTTCTGCACTGCTGCTGGCAGGGCACTGCCTTCAGAGCAGGGCTTCCGAACAACAGCCACCGCTTTTCGGCTGCCAAGCTCTGAAGGCAGCGCAGCTGTAAGGATGGCAAGACTGCGATTCCCCTAAAATAACCTTGTGACCCCGCCCCCACAACTCCCTTTCAGGTCAGGACCCCCAATTTGAGAAATGCGGTCTCCCCCGTGAAATCTGTGTAGTATAGGTTAAAAGCACGCAAAAGACCTGATTTCACGGTCTGTGATGCTTTTTTCATGGCTGTGAATTTGGTAGGGCCCTATGCATGAGCCAGAATAGCATCCAATTTACACTTCCATTTTTGTATTGGCTGGGCAGGACTAACAGTAGTAAAAGCTTAATTTTATCGCTAGACTGCACAGACCTAACTCTCAATACACAAAGGAAGCACGTTTGCTGAGTAAGAAAATGCTGTTTATACATGGATTCTTTTCTCACCATAAACGTACAGTAAGCAGATATTCTAGGTATCTTCAAATATCTGGGAATAATTGTTAACTATTTAATTGTGTAATAAAAGCAACATTATATTTCAAGAGATGCTCTTTCAGCTACCATGCTCCCCCACAGCATTCTCCTAATACCCTATCACTTTGGGAAACTTTTAAGAATTTTGCCTCAAGTTTCCTTTAGGTGTGGGCCTCTTTATGAGAATCAGTCTCTTTTCAGTGTTGCTGACTCGTGCAATTAGTTTGCAACTCTCACAATATTTAGCATTTTTCCTAAAGCTCCAGCTTCTGGAATTTAGAAGATTACAGGAGAGTCTCAGTTTTGTTTATTTTTTTAATTGAGTTTCTAGCCTTAGTGGTTGCAGAGAGAATCAAATTATCTGAGTGTATCCAAAAGGCTTGAAGACCAGAAGATAAATAAAAATAACCCAATATTTATCATCTCATTATTTTTAAGATAATCCATGATTTTTGAACAACTGGGGTTGGCAATACTGTTTTACTCCCATCTGTATAACTGTGAGTCATAATAAGGGGAATAATCTTGGTATAATGTAGCGGTCTGGATTATTCATCAGAAATACATTATCCAACAAATTTAGCCCTTTATTTCTGTCCACAAACCAACCCTGATTTCTGCAAGTGTATTTATAGATAATGCTACGACAGCATTATATTTATTTATGGCCCATTTGAACCAGGAAAAGGAAGGAGATAATGTTTCCTGTTGTATTTCTGGGTTTTTCTCCAATTGTTTTGTGAATTGTGTTATTTTTTTTTTAATTTCTCTCTCTTCCCTCCTGCATGCTCTCTTTCTGATTTAGTCACACAAGCGCCTCTCTAAAGATAATTTTATTATAGATAATTTCACCATATAATTTATGTGCACAATTTCAGCCTGTGGGTTGTTAATGAACTGTTCACTGTTCTTTACTCATGGTATACAGTTGGTCATGTAAGTCATATAGCACTGGTTCTGCTTCCTGACTGGATGACTTGAGCTTTTTAAACAGGAGGATAATTACCAGTGAAGAATGAATAATGAACAGCAAATGTCCTTGTTGTTAAACAAATACCCCTGTTTGCCTGTGAATACTGATATTTATAGGAAGAAAAGACATCCCCCAGATGTCTGTATGAACAAAATCACACTATGCTAGATAATTTTTATTGGAAAAAAATTCCAAATGTTTGTGAAATGGGAATAATAAGAGGCAGAAATGGGATCAAACTCAGAATTCAGTTTGATATTTGTGTATGGTGGTTTTGCAGTATTCAGCCAGATCTGTTGTGTAAGAATGGCCAGAATATGCCCAAAGTTAGGTCTGGTCTCCACTTAAAGCTCTTGCTGGCTTAACTATTTCAGGGAAGGGGTGTGATTCATTTATTTATATTCACTGATGTAGCTGTGCTGGCAAAAGTCCTCGTGTAGATGCAGTTATGCCAGCAAAAAAGGCCTGTCGCTAGTTTGCTTGGGGAACTGGTATAAGCGGTGTCTGTCCTAGGAAGGTTTGTTACGATGGTTAAACCAGCGAGCCCTTTCTAGTGTAGGCAAGACTTTAGGGACCTGATGCCATATTTAGGCCCCTAAATAGATGGCTTGATTTGAAGAGATGCTGTGTAACTGCTGCTTCTAGTAACCTCACTGGGAACTGAAAATCAGACCATTTGCTTAGGAGCCTAAGTGCCTGTCTATAAGGAAAGTTTTTTGTGTTATACCAGTATAGTTGTACAGCTATAGTTATACTGGTGTGAACCCTCAGGTAGATACTTTTATTCTGGAATAAGGGGGACTTTTTCAGTTTAGCTTAAACCCCTTCCCGAATGACACAAGCTAAACGAAACAAAAAAGGCCGTCTTATACTGGAATAAGTGGGTCCACATAGGACGTTGTAGCTATAACTGTACTGGTTTATAGTCACACTTTAGCTTATAATGGTATGTTTTCTATGTAGACAAGTCCTAAAGTTGGCATTAGGTGTCTAGATTCAGGAAGCCAAGTGTGCAAAGTTTGGCCAGAGCACTTACAGAGAAGCTGCATGGCACTACCTCCCCTTGTCCTAACCTAACCTATACGTGGTGTGGGTAATATAGCTGCTGTTTGCTTCAGCTCCTCTTGGCATATGGCTATTGACTGTGCTCTTTCTCCACCCAGCACTGCCAGTAACTCGAACCGCAGCACGCCTGCCTGCTCCCCCATCCTGCGCAAACGTTCCCGGTCTCCAACCCCACAGGACTCCCAAGGAGACGCCATGGTGGAGAAAGGCTCAGACCACTCTTCAGACAAATCCCCTTCCACTCCGGAGCAGTGTGTGCAGCGCAGCTATTCCGCTCAGTCGGGCCGCAGTGGGGCCAAGAACTCCAAGGTGAGGCATGCAACCCAAGGATCACCTCTCCTCCCATATACACTCGAGTGTTGTACTTACTCTTTGTTCTCTGCCTTTCTTCTCTGCATCTCTCTCCTCCCCTCATTGTTACCCAAGAACCTTTGCTGAGGTGCCCACTGGCTACAGGGGCACTTGACTGGTTAGGACAGAGTTGAGCATGTGCTAAATATACCCTTGTCTCCCCTCCACTAAGCTCAGATCACAAGGCACCGGTTGCTCTAGCAAGCGTGCCCATACTGCAGCTCAGTAATGGCTTCTATGGGCTGAAGCTTTGGGACCCATGTCCCCTTTCCCTGGGAGTCTGCGCTGTTCCCAGTGGGACCTTGAAAGCCAGCTGTAGCAAACCTCCCTTTTCAGCCATTCATCATGAGGTTCTGTGGCACAAACTGAGGAGGAGGGCTCCAGAAGGGGCTCTGAGAAGCTTCTGGTTCACTGAGGATGAAATGCGTGTTGCGCTGAGAGCTGACACAGGTCCTAGGCACAACGTCAGTCCCATTTAAGACCTAGTTTGAGACCATAAATGGGATTCAGGGCACTCGTCCACTCAGAACCCCAGGCTTCCTTGGCTGCAGGATTACTCACAACCAGTGTATCCCATCCAAACTGGGAGCGGGGTGGATTTTGCTGATCATTACCAGGGGCCCCCAGTGACTGACGTGAATCTTCTTGATGGCTGCATTGCACTGCCCGGCACCTTTTCCTCAGGAAAAAGACATGGCAGGAAGGAAGGAAAGAAGAGGCTGACATAAATGGCCTCTCTGTAGCGAGCCCCGCCCACAGTGTGTCCTGACACCCTCAAGCTGAAGGAGCTGTATAAAAAGCCCTTTGCTTCCCCTCATTGTGCAGGTACCCTCAGTCCAGAAGGTGGCTGGGTTTACCATTTTCATGACCTTATTGGAGCCAGCTGCAGCGTGAACCTCACTGTACGGACAGAGTGAAAGGGAAAATTGCTCGGCGAGGATGTGCAAGGAGATTTGGGATGGGCCTGTCCGCCCTGCTGATTTCGTTAGCGGTGGTCAGTGATGCCTAGTGACATACAGGTTCCCAGGCATGTGTGAACAGAACAGAAGCTTTGATGCCAGCCCTAGGGTTTGTCAAAAGAAAACTCACTGCTCAGAAGTGTTTGTGGCTTTTCAAAATTCATGAGGTGAAACATTTTGCCTTGAATGCCATCAGAACATCACCAGCAATTGCACATCCGTACCGTTCTGGCTTGTATGAAATGAACTGGTGGATTCTCAGCCCAATTCATCATTGGATAATTGTCTGAATCATAGAGGAAACCTCCCCCCCGCCCCCCCTCATGCAAACCATTATCCTTGCCACTTTCATTGTCAGTGTCAGCAGAGAAGCCCCAAATTCACTGGTCCATGGAGACTGAACTCCTTTTTCACCCAAGAGGAGGTCGCATCTGGTGAAGTGTTCACATTTGTAAGGGGCAATGAAGGGGAAGCTTGCATCACCGCTGCCCGTGCCGTGCTTGTTCTGTACATAGAGGACTTTGGTCTCCTGCTCTGCCAGCCCACTGGCTACGACAGCATTATATTTATTTATGGCCCATTTGAACCAGGAAAAGGAAGGAGATAATGTTTCCTGTTGTATTTCTGGGTTTTCCTCCCATTGTTTTGTGAATTGTGTTTTTTTTTTTTTTAATTTCTCTCTCTTCCCTCCTGCATGCTCTCTTTCTGATTTAGTCACACAAGCGCCTCTCTAAAGTAAGCTTTCTTTCTTCTTCCCCATTCTCCACCGTAGAATTGTCTTAACACTCAGAAATCCTCCCCATAGTGCTGGGAAATGGCCCCCAGAATGGGATATTCTCCCAGTGCTTTTGTGGGAATGTTAGCAGCCACTCACTCCAACACCTGTAGCTTTGAGGCTGGGTTCGCTTGAAATCACTGAGATTTCATTAATATTCATTCACATGGCATGAGAACTGGCCCATTCATTACACTCCTTTATTTTACTTCTGTTTGACCCTGTAGTTTATTTATTTTGCTATTTGCTTTTCTTTTAACCTTACATTGACTCGTTTTCAGTTTGCAGAGTGAACTGTCCGAGCTGTGATGGGTAATATAGCCCCATAGCACCATCTTTCTCCTCTTCCCACTTCATAACAGTTGGGCTCTCTTATTTCTCCATTACTTTTATGACTGGTCACTTGCCCTTTCTGAG
Source organism: Gopherus evgoodei (assembly GCF_007399415.2). NCBI lineage: Eukaryota > Metazoa > Chordata > Testudines > Testudinidae > Gopherus > Gopherus evgoodei. The sequence goes on along the minus strand of NC_044340.1, from coordinate 12,993,231 downwards.
GTGGGGGATTCATGACAATTGATCACAGTCAGTTTTTTTGTGTGACATGAATATTAAAGATCAGTGACCTCAAAAGAATACAGCTGTCCTCCTTAAGTAGACCTGCTTCCTAAAGAACCCTGAGAATTCATGGGCTCACTCTGAAAGGTATGAATGGAAAAAGTCTCTCATCAGGGTAAGAAACCAGCTCCCAGAGGGGAGGGGTATTTGGGTTTGAATTTTTGCACATCTGAGCAACAACTAAATTGCCTTCTGGAGATCATAAAAAAATAAAATAGGTGATGGGGTGATTAGGGGATAAAGCACTAAAGTGAAACAGTTTGAATGTCTTAGTGTCCCAAAATTCTGGTCTTTCCCCAGGGAAGACCGTGGCTTCAAATGCTGGGTTACTTCCCAGTAGACATTGAAACTGATGGTCCTATCCCTCATTTGTTCACATCACAAAATTTGGTTCAGCCCTGCATTATGAGTCTAGGCTCAGGAGATGTTACCTGTGGGACGTGATGTTGCAAATCGGGATTGAGGTGGATTGAAAAGAATCCTGTGGGGAAACCCCAGACAGGCTAGCAGAGAGCTCTGCTGGGGCTGCAAATGGAGGAGCATTAACAGAGCTATTTGGGTGGGATAGGTGGTGCTGAGACATTGACCACCACTGGAATGGCAGGTCAGGATGGAGGTGCATTGGGAGAGCACTGTGTAAGTTCTCCGCTGGAATGGCAGGGTGAACTCCTGATAGACAGGTCAAGTTGGAAGTGCTTTGGCATAGATGTGTGTTTAAAACACACAGCAAGGTGCTAGCTTGATCCACTTCCCATCCGACTCCTGCTTTCATGAGAACAAAATATTCTAAATGATATTAGCAAAAACAAGAGTGCAATAAAGCTGAGATGAGTTCTGAAATGGGGATGAGGGAGTTCGGAGCACAGTCCACAATAGACGGGCAGGCAGTTTGTGTCCATCTCTGCGTTCACAATCTATCTGTCCTGAGGGGGTACCTCTGGTGGAGCTGATTACGAAGATTGAAACCCCTTCTGACCTCAGGAGAGTTTGGTCTTGGATCAGGATGAATTCCCACTGGTGGCCCAGTGTGGGGAAAGGAAGCTCAAGGCTAATGAACATAGTGGATTAAATTCCTCTCTCAGCTCAGATGATGATGTGTCCAGGTCCAGGATCATGGAAGATAGCAGTGGGAACACACACAGACATGCAGGATGAATAAACTCATATTTCATCTCTCAACCTCTTATTGTTTTATTTCAGCTTTTCGTCTTGCAAGCAGAAAAATATGCCACTTTCCTATGCAAACCAGCTCAGATTGGTGAGGGGGGAGAAACAGCTTGAGCCCATGAATTTGACACTGTGTTTATACAGTTGTGATTGTTGTACAGTACTGGAGTAATTTTTCGGTTTCATGTTAGTTGTCATGACACAGTTCCACCATCAGAGGGAGCCTCTTCACTTGTTATTTTGAATCATTTGGCTAAGCCTGTAACAATGCTTCTCAGGACGTTTCTTTTCTACCCCATCCATTGCTAACAGGTGAAACTCAGCCAATCCACCAGTGCAGCAATCAGACACTTTGCTCCACCTCGGCCTTAGATTGCCAGCCAGCTGGTATACTCACTACACAGGGGATAGAAGCTATTGCTTTGCTGTTAAAATATAAACAGTTTGTTATTATTATTTTATTTTTTTCCTCTTGCCTATAAAAAGGGGTGACCCCACTCAGAGTCAATTAATCCCACTCACCCCCTAGTGCTGAGTCTGAATGGTGAGGATAAAATAGATCTATATTGTCAATATAGTCTGTACAGTGCCTTGCACCATGGGGTCCTGGTCCATGGCTACAGCTCCTAGGTGTTACAATAATACAAACAAATATTATTTATTTATTAGGTTTTATGGGAAGGATGAGCTTTCAGTGTGTCCCCAAAGGCATTAGGTTCTAGCTGTCTTGGCCCCGGGTGGCGTGTTGGAGCTTTCTGTGTACGACATAGCCTTTTGAGCCCTCTGGAGAATCATTGCATAAAACAAGCAGGTGCTTGAGATATAGGGTATGTCTGCACTGGGAACTGGGGGTCTGATCCCCCGCTTGTGGAGATGCTCACGCTAGGTCATATCGAGCAACTGCATTCTAAACAGCGTATAGTCATGGGGCAGCACAAGCTGAGGGGTGGGCTAGCTGGCCTGGGGATGTCCCTAGGGTTTTTGGCAGGCATGTAGTTGGGGCTGCCAGCCCCCACCCCCCCCCATACAGTTCATGTTGTTGCAGCTACATTTGTTTAGTGTCTGTTTCCAATGAGTATGTCTCCTGAACTGGGAATCTCACATACCCTTAGTCTCTGAAGCTTCAGCCTGGTAGTGGAAATTCAATAGTTGATAACTGAGTAGCGTTAAAAGGAAAAGGTACCTAGTGGTTAGACTGGGAGTCAGGTCTCCAGGGTTTATTCCCAGCTCTGCCACTAACTAATTTTGTAACTTTAGGCAGGTCGTTTCTGTGCCTCGGTTTCCCAAGTTGTAAAATGTCGATCATGTTGCTTTCATGCCTCCTGGAAGGTAGGGTGGAGCTGCATTATGTACAATATGTGAAGTGCTTTGGATTCCTCTGGCAGCAGCACTATAGTATGATCTCGCTCCCATTAAAATCAATGGTACGACCTCCATTGACTCTGTGGGGGGTAGAACCACCTCTGTTGTACCAGCCAGCAATCTGAAATTCATACAGACACTGAATGATCTGTTGCCTCCTACCCATAGTATTACCTTTCATCTACCAAGGCAGAGCTGCCATTACACACAGTGTGGTCCCTAACCCAAGCAAGTACTTGTTAAAAATGTTACGTTACAAAGATGTAGCAGAATATAAAGAAAAGACTCATTGAAGAGTCCCATTTCCTCCCTTGTCAAAGCACCATGAGAAGTGTTATCTGGCTGCCAAAGATGAGTAACTGTGTGCTGTGATTCCCCTGGCATCTGCCCCTCTGTGTCTATGTAGTGCTGTGTCCTGTGGGTCAGTGGAAGCTCTCCTCAGTCCTGTGTGTGATTATTTCCACCATTTATGATAGATATTATTTATTTCCTTTTCTCCTTTCAGTTCTGATTGTGACAATTTCTTTTTCCAGTATGACAGACTTAACCTGATCAAAGTAAGAACTTGTTTCTTTCTTTTTTAATCCACCCACTGATTCTTCCGGACTCTTTCCTTGATCCTGACTCCTTCCCACCTTGTAAAGAAATCAGTGCACAACCTGCTTTGGAGATGAAGCCAGGAGACAGTTTTAAGCTTAGGCTCCTGAAGTTGTGAGCAGGAATCTTCATCTTATATAAATGTTTGGGATTATTTCAAATTGTGAGGTCTTTCTCTGATGCTTGTTACTCTGGTGCACAAGAGGAGAAGTCCATCAACCTCCCCGAAGCCACAAAAGTCTTCGTCCTCCAGCATCCTGTAACGTGCTTCCACCATACATAACTCCTATTCTCTCTCTCTCCTAGGCTTCTACACCCCATAATCCATTTCCCTTCAGTCTGTGCTCTCTCTAATCTCTCCCCTCTTGGAATTCTTCTATAGGAGCTCTGAGAGCAGACAAATGGCAGGAGACTGGAGGCTCAGGGAGAAGTTTAGGGAAACCTGATGTAGGTTCAAGTCACTTCTGCAAGATCTTATTGCTGCTTCTAAAGTTCCCTCTTACCTCAAAATTATTTCCATGCATCGAACCAAACCTTGACAGAAGTAAAACAGAGTCCCTAGAAAACGAATCCCTAATATAGGAATAAACCTAACAAGATGAACTTGCAACCTGAAAAAGGGTAAAGGAAATATAATAGACAGTGGATCTGTTGAATAAATGCAGAAACAAGAGCATGTGCCCAGCTACTGAGTTTTCTGTAGAAACTATAACATGGGTTATAGTTATACAGGAGAGAATTCAGGTCTGGAGGGAAACTCACCTAGAAAAAAAATGACACTACCTTAATACAGCAACTAAGGCTGCTACAGCTGCTGCAGCAGAGCGGAGTGAAATCTTCGTTGCAGTGCTCTGAGTCTACAGCACATGCAAGCTCATTTCAGCAGCCTCAGTGGCAGAAAAGTCCTCATTTTCCTGTGATTTTTGGTTTGATTGGTTTGATTGATTTTTGGTTTGATTGGGGTTACTTTTCAGGCACTTCTGTGCTTTGCGCTACCCAGAGGGTTGCAAACTAGGGTAAAGAAATCGGCATGAGAACCTCTCCATCTCAGGTACCCAGATGCCATGGTGATGAGTTCTGGATGATGCAGGGCCGGCTCCAGGCACCAGCTCAGCAAGCAGGTGCTTGAGACAGCCAAGGGGAAGGGGCAGTACGTTGGAGTCTTCGGTGGCAATTCGGCGGCAGGTCCCTCGGTCCCTGCTGCCGAATTGCCGCCGAAGAAGAAAGCGGCGCGCTGGAACTGCCGCTGATCGCGATTGCATTTTTTTTCCCCTGCCACTTGGGGCAGCAAAAACCCTGGAACCAGCCCTGGATGAATGGGTGGATAGACAAACTCTATTGTTAGCAAGAATTGAGCCACATGATGCCCCTGGTCTCTGTGCCATTTGTGGACAAGAGTGGTTTTCTCCTTGCTCCTTTGGCTGAGGACTCCCTTTGGGAGGAAAAGCAGCTGGTAAGACTAGCCTTGGAAAGGGGATGAGTCAGAAGGATGTAGCCAGTGAGAATTTTCCCCCTCCACAAGCTGATGGTTGTTTCTGTGTCTTGAAGATCTGTCCTCACTGTGATTCGCTTTCCCCTGCCCAAGTTTGTGGAGAGCCCAGAAACGGACACTTTGTTTTTCAGGAACTCTGCTCCACAGGGGTGAGGGCCACAGCTGGTTGCATGTTCTTGTGGTGTTTTTGCTGTGGTTCAAAAAATGTCCAAGGATGCACAGGGCCTTTGAGTAGGGTTGGCTCCATGAATGAAGTCTGAGTGCTTGTAAAGTTCTGGACCTGTGCAGAAAGGTGGAGGGGTGGGGGAAGGACTGGGAGTTGAGCATTTTTCTGGGGTGGGTTGTGAGTCTTCTGCTATCCCTGTCTCTGGTTCAACTCACACGGGAACTGATGCAAAGGATTCTGGGAAGCCTCCCTCAAAAGCTAATCTCCTGATTCAAAATGTAGAAGTATTCAGGCCTGATCATTTCATTCAGGTCTCATGGCCAGTACCAAGCTGAGAGTTATGTACTCTCTACCCTGTCTATAAAACGAGCGTGTATTGTAGAATGTGAAATTAATAAGATGTTCATTTGAAGCATGTCTGTTCTTGCCTGGCCTGGGGCAGATATGGACAGATTACATTTAGTGCTGCCTGATCTGAGCAATGTGAACTCAAAACTGCCCTGATATCTATATGGTGTGAATAGCACAGTAGCATTTCTAAGCTAAGTGGAGGTAGCGAAATCCTGTTCCCAGTACCTAGACATAGGCCAAGTATTTGTTGCAAAAAGATTTTTAAAAATAGCTTATCGTCAGGTTAGTAGAATTGTAGCATTTTTGCAAACAATATGAAGTGATCAGGGTGTGTAGAGGTGTCGAGAGGTAGCATGGTCTAGTCAATGGAGCCTCCTTTCCCCCGAGTTCTCTGGTACTGTCTAGCCTTAGTAATACTTTACATTTACAAACAGGCTCAACCCTGTACATCCTTAGTGTCACGAGAGGCCCCAGCACAGTCAACAGGACTGCTCATTTGAGTAAGATCTATCTGCATGAAGAAGAGTTTGCGGATCAAGTCCACCGTAGCATTATGCTTCCCAATGTCCTGGAGGTAGATAATAAATATAATTGCCCCCTCTTACAGGTGGGAATACTGGAGCCTGGAGAAGTGAAGTGACTTGACCAAGGTCACAGAGCGAGTCTGGTTCAAAGAGAGTCCAGGGCTCTGAATCCAAGCTCCTTCTGTAGTTCACTAGACCAGACTGCCCCCCATGTCTCATTTCCGCATCTATACAATGGGGATAATCATACTTCCAGGCATGTCTCAGGAGGATGATAGTGCCTCCTAAGCGCTAGCAGTATTACCTGGGACACCAAGCCGGAATGCAGAGCATATTGCTTTCCCTCCCCTTGCAATCTGACTGCTCTCACCTCCCACTGAAAAAGGCAAGCGTGACTTTTCCGGCTGAACTGGTTTTTCTGCGTGCTCAAATGTGACAAATGGCCCGGCCTCCCAAAACAGTGCAAAATGTCTCAATGACAGGGTGCAAAATCACAGGCAGAGGGGCAGAGAAACTCTTCACATCAGTTTCATGCGAAAATGTGCCATCAGTTTTGCCCAGCTCTGCTGAGCACTTCTATTACTGTAGTGTTCTCTCTCTCATGCTCTTTGTTTCACATGCTGCTTTCCACATCCAAATCTTTTGGAGGGTCTGTCTGATGCCTTTTGCGAGTGACTGAAGTGAAATCAAGTTCCCAGCTCACCCTAGTAGTTCCTCAAGTGTTTATTTGGAAGGGGTCTCAGAACACGCTGGCATTTTTATCAGCTAGCCAGCAGGCCTGTGGGAAAATGAAGCTTGTAATAGAAATGATTGGTGATCATTCGCTCTAATTGCTGCTGTTCTGCAGAAATGATTACAAAGTATGTGTGTGTGTGTGTGAGCACCTGAATTGCCTCCTGCTATAACCTCATACTTCTAGGTTTGTTCTTAACTCAGATAACTGGGAATAAACATGTTAGGCTCTGCTCTGAAACCCACCAAAGTCTTTTGTCTTTATTCCCACTTTCTGCTGAATGGTTATGCTGTACATACCAGATGGGTTCTAGTCTCAGTCTCTCTCTCTCTCTCTCTCTCTCTCATACTAAGATCTCTGCAATAACTAATACTTCTCTTTTATTTTGTCCTTACAGAAAAGCCAGAGTTGGTATAATGTAAGTACTCCAGTTTCTCTTGTCCCTTGGTACATGTGGGGGTGGTGGGGAAGGTGGGCTGAGTTAAAAGGGGCTTTGCAATGGCATTGGGGCATGTTGATCATTTCAGAAAAGGTGGGGTGGGGATTGATTCAGAGCTGGCAAGAGGGGATTGGCTTCTTAAAGGAGGGATGTCAGAAAGAAGAGCCTCCAAGAATGGGAGCAGATAATGTGTCCTCTCAGCCACAGGCTTCCTGCTGCACGTACATAGTCAGGATCTCCCGATCCTGTCTCTCATTGGATCTCCTTGGAATAGAATAGAGTTTGGCTTTATATAGCACCAAACAGAGCTACAAATATATGAATATGTTCACCCCTTTTGGAGTGAGTTGGAGGCGGGGGAGGGTAATCACCTGCCCACAGAGCTTGCAGGAACATAAACTGTCTTTCATTTCTGCCTTGATCTGATATTTTTTTCCGTTTGAGATCATGAGTGGCAGCGTTTGCAGGCACAGTGCTGTCAGTTTTCAGATTTTCCCCATGCAAATAGCGTCAGCTTCCCTTGCACAGATGAACTCCGCCCTCCCCCAGGGTCTGATAGTAGATACCAGCCGTGCAGTGGCTATGCAGATGACATGTTAAATTAGCATCTTTCATTTAACACCTCATCGGAGAGACAGTGCCTTTCCAGCAATTACTACACTTACGACTTTTCCTGAAATTGGGCCTAGGTGGAAAATTAGAGATTTTTTTTTTTTTGAGACTATCGGGTGGGAAAAGTGCACAGTTTAAAAAGGGCCTGGCATGTTCCAAGGATTGATCATGGGGAATGGAGCCTTTCCCTTCTAGCTCACTATCTCAGGTCAGTAGCTGCTGAAAGTTGTGACTTAGGTGGCAGATGTTCAGCTGCCCTAGGAACAGATGGCTGCCCCATCAAAAGGAAGTCCTCAGCAATAGTCACTAAAGTGGGGCTCTGTTGAAAGCTCAGCAAAGACGCCAAGGACTGAATAGAACATGGAGAGTGAACTCTCCTCAGGCCCCAAGGTGGTCTCTGCAGGTCATGGGAAAAGCACATGGCGGGGCTGCTTTGTTTACTAGAACTTTTCTTAGGATAAAGAGACTTCAGAGCCAGATTTTCAAAGGAGCTCAGCTCCCTTTTAGACACCTAAGTGTCCATAACAGACAGCAGCAGCTATTGGGAGCTGAGCACTTTTAAAAATCTAGCCCTGGAACTCCAGAGTTGAGACTATGGCCCTTTTTATGGGCTGCACACTTGGTAAAAGTACATAGTTTCAAGAGTGTTCATGGCAGTTTTTGGCAGGAGTGAATCACTGGGCAGGAGGCCTGGGTGATATATCTTTCTCAGTGTAACACTCAATATCTTATATCTCAGGCCATCAAACTGAGTTTGCTGTGTCCCTGTTATTAGCTAGGAAGACAGTGGTAGTGCAGAAGAACCGTTGCATCCTCAGCTTTTCTGGGGAAGGGCAGTTTCTACTGGTTCTCCACAGTCCAGACTCTCAAAAGTTGTGGCTCTTCATTGACAATGACCTTGGGTTTTTCTAGGGTATAGAGTATGGCCTAGATTTTTAAAAGTATTTAGGCAACTAACTCCTGCTGAAATCATTGGGAGTTAGCACCTAAATACCTCTAAAAATCTGAACATATGTCCTCTATTCAGCAGTCAATAGCTGTTCAGTAAAGCACTTAAAACATGTGCTGAACTTGGGACACATGCTTAAAGTTAAGCACATGCTTAAGTGATTTGTTGAAGAAGGATGGATTTAACATGTGGTGTCTATGCTGTGTTGAACTGGATCCATAAGCTCCTTGACTAAGGGTTCCCAAGTCATCTGATGTAGACTACATGCTAACCTAATAGTGATTTAGTCCAGGCTTATTTGGCTTCATGCTTCCCAAGGTTCCGGCTCTCCTGGCTAACAGTATTCCCAACTTCTGTATAGGCTCTTGGCAACGCAGAGTAAAGTTTAAAAACAAACAAACAAAAAACAAACCTGAGAGTAAAGCCAAAAATATCTAGAGGTGAGTGAGCATACCAGGATTTCTTGTTTCTCCTTCCCTCTCCTCTCCCGGGGTGTCTCAAAAGTCTTCTTATCCTGTGGCCTAATTCTGTATCTACCTCTGCTGGGTGCTAGGAGAATTCTGGGATCCCTCCAGCCAATCTGTGAGGCTCTGATACAGACCTCTAATGTCCATGATCACCTACTCTAAAGTAAGATGAATTTAGAGCCAACACACATAAGAACCTGACTACTGGAGAAAGCAAAGCATTAGATCCCTCTTAACCTGGGAGCCTAGACCCCAGAGAGGTTATAGCAAAGAGATACCCTAGGAATTGATCCTGTGTCTGACCGATTCCACAATCTGTTGAGCTGTGTACACATCACAGTTGTACAGCACTTGCATTTTTTTGTGAGCGCTGAATCATGGAAATCACCGAGAGGAGATGTTTTATCATGTTGCACCAAAGTATCCCTCATCCACCGCTCCCACCCTCCAGTATGTACTGCCTATCTCCTCTGGGAGTCTAAGGGGCTGAGACAGGACTTTTCTCTCATTGCACAGCTAAAAAGACACCAAACTTTTCCAGGCACTTTCCTTCCTTCCTTCCCTCAGTCACTTTGAACGTCTGCCTGGCCACCACTTCCTGTTGTCACCATTATTTATTTATTTTTAAATCCTCCATATCTCTAAAATCTCTTTGCTGACTAATTCAGTTCTGAAGTGAGTTTTGATTTGAAACAGGAATTTTCCTCATGAGAGGTGGGGTGTAGACAAAGAGACCTCTTTAGTCGGAGAAGGTGTTTAGTAAGGATAGGCAAGGTTGAAGATGACAACGTGGGCAGAAAACAGTAGACCTCCTCCTATTGAAGTCAGTGACCAAACTCTCTGACTCCAGTGGGAGCTAGTGTGGATCCAGTACATCCAGACAGGCAAGGAGAGGGACAGAAGCAAGGACAGGACAACATCTGCCTTTGGAGGCAGATGGAAGCAGTGTAGACAGATGGTGTTGGCAAGCGGTCAGAAGTGCAGAGAGAGACAAACTGGATTGGAGTAAACATGGATTGCAGACAGTAAGAAAAGGTGGAGAGGTGATCAGAAGTATGGAGAGCAGACTGACATGAACAGAAAGGTGCGGGTGTTCAGAAACACAGAGCTCAGGCAGAAGGAGTGTGAAGAAGTGGCATAAAGAAGCATGTAAAGAATAAAGTAACCATAGCTGAAGGTGGCATTGTGTTTTATACAAGAGCTGCTTGTTTCTGTGACTGCTGGGAGCCATCCCCTGCTGCATGATGCTTTGGTGTGATCTGCTTCTGTGGTTCTCTTGTGGTTTTGTGTCTGCTCTATCTTATCTTTCTGTTCTCTTGTTTTTCCTCCATGTATTTTCAGCATGAGAGACAGCACATCCGGAGAGTAAGCACTGGCTGCGTTCTGCATGATTTTTTTATTTTATTTTTTGTTCTAATCCACAAAACCATTGTGGCCGATGAAAGCAGCAATGTGGAAATGGGGATGGGCCACCTGAGCTCCAGGAAGGGAATCAATGCTAGTGATAGCATAACAGTTATCAGTAATTTGCTATTGCTTTGCACTATGTTGGGCCAGCCCCTCCCACACATCTTGCCAGGATCTCCAGCACTGGGGACAGCCAGACGCTTTCCCTTTCCCTCACCTCCAGGGACAGATCCATAAATAAGAGTTCACTTCCAGGGAGCATCTAGAGAACTCACCTTTGGTGTAGTCTTGCAGTTTAGTCAGCTCTAGGGCGTGTCTTTAAACCTGCACACATGAAACACAGGTACATATGCACTGCATGCAAACTCATTCTCACCCTCACTTATGGAGCCTCGTGCACCCTAGGAGTCAGCTCTTCTCTGAAGCACTCCTGCCCATAAGCTTTGTATTAATACACTGGCCTTGGCTGTGGAGGCACCAGCCCTATTCCTGCTGCTTTCAACTGGTTTTCTTGTTTCTGTCTGGCCTGCTATGTTATCTCCCCTCCCCTTAACACCACTTGGACCTGTCCCTGCTTCTCCGGTAGAGGTTACTCCCTCCCATGTTCCATTTTCTCTTTTCTTCTTCCAAGACAATAGCAGCCTCCACTTGTGAAAATTTACTTTAGAACTCACCCTTCTTTTGCCTCCTGGTGTGTTCTCTGGTGCCACCAATGCTTTCCAAGAGATGCATGTGAGATTTGCATCAGGATCATATCAACTGGAGTGGGGGGAGAGTTTATAGTTTGTGAAGTTTAAAGTACAGAACCAATGGAAGAGACCTTCCATCTGTCTTAGCCCTTCTCCTTCTGTGCCCTGTGGTCAGTGGTGTAGGCTGATGGGCAGGTGCCCTGTCTGAGAGTTAAAATACAGTACCAATTCAGGTCCCTTTCCTCCGGGCCAGCTAAGTACCTTAAGGAGATTTCCACAGAGAACTCTCAAGAGCCAACAGAGGCCCTTCCAGCTTTCAGCAAGCAGGGCAGGGGAGAGGACATGTCATTCTCCTTTGGTGACTTTTCTTAGATATCTCATATGCCTCCTGCCTGGTACCTGTGGAGAGCGTTCTTTCAGCTCTCATCTCCCCAGGGCTGAGCCACCAGCAATCCTCTATATAATATCCAGTAGCCAGTCTTGTGACACTTGGTCAACTGCTCTGTCTGGAGACTACAGCTTCCAGCAGCCCTGGTCGTAAAGGGGCTAACAGATCTCCTGACCGAGTCTGAGCTCACGGGACCAGTGCTCTGTTCCAAAGAGCTTCCCAACTTTAGGAAGCTGCATTGCACACCTGCTGTGAGAATGTGGGCTGCGGCTGAATCATATCGTCCCATTTCTGATCCGGAGTGAACACATGCAGCCCTGCACCTGTGCTCAGATCTCCTAGGTTGAGGAGCATGGATTTATTGGGTGGCTGGTTGAGTTCAAAAGCAGTGAAAAGGAAAAGCTGCCAAAGGCATTTCCAGAGCCATTGGTGAGGAGCAGCAGACTTGGGTCCTGGCTTGTCAGGATTATTAGCCTGATTGATTAGAAGTCCATTACTAAGCACCTGCAGACCTCTGCGGTCAACGTTTAGCCCTCAGGCTTCCCTGAGAGTGTCCCTCTTCTGGGCTTAAGTGCTCTGTGTCTGCTCATCAGTTCTGAGACAGGGAGGTGTGGGTGTGCAGTGACTGAGTTCAGCAGTGAGTCGTCACGTAGCTCTGTTTACTAAGAGAGTTGTCTGTCTGCATTAGCACAGGTCTCTTGTTGTAAGAGAAGTGGTCTGGTATGTCATCTCCTCCTGTCCAATGGCTCTAAGGTGATGGAGCTTTTTTCAGGCCTGCTTTGTCCTAGAAAAGGTTTGCCAGTATAGCTCTAGCTACGAACCCACATAATGTAAATGCAGTTTAGACTGGCATAAAAGTGTTTTTGCTAGAATAGCTTGTATCGGATTCCTGAGTGAGAAGCTATATTGGCAAAAATACTCTCTGCCAGTATAGAAATATCACTAATAAAATCCTGCCTTGCTATATCTAGCCTCAGTATTGTCACACAACCCTCCCTGGAGCATCTGGGTAATGGTGCATCCAGCAACCAGCTTTGGGGAAAACAGAGCAGTAGCTCCCCAGATGGGCTGCTGGGGCCCTACTCCAAAAAGGGATAGACAAACTTTGGGGCTATGTTAGCAGCTTAGAAGGAACCTCATGTACAGGCAAAGGGATACAATTCTGTCCCTCACTTCCCCTCCTCAGAACAACCCCACACATCCCTGATATTTGGTTATGGGCATAGGCGCTGACTCCATGGGTGCTCCAAGGCTGGAGCACCCATGGGGAAAAATTGATGGGTGCGGAGCACTCACCAGCAGCTCCCTGGCGCGCCCCCACTCCCAGCTCACCTCTGCCTCCACTGCACCTCCGCCTCCTCCCCTGAGCAGGCCACCGTGTCCTGCTTTTCCCTCCTCCCTCCCAGCGCTTGCGCTGCAAAACAGCTGTTTCACGCGAAAGCAGTGGGAGGGCGGGGAAGGAGAAGGAGGAATGCAGCTCACTTGCAGAAGAGGTGGGGCCAGGGCAGGGATTTGGGGAGGGATCCAATGGGGGAGGGAGAGGGCGGAGTTGGAGCATGAGCACCTACCGGCGCCAACAAAAGTTGGCACCTGTGGTTATGGGTCGAAACTGCTCACTTGCGTGAGTTTATCAGCAGTGGAACCTAATAGCTTAGCAACTCATGCTGCTATTACGTACAGGGGAAGAGAGCTGTGTTATGGGCATTGTGGTAGATGGTATGAAATCGCTTCACTGCTGTTTTTAAAATAGGGTGTGTTTGGTAGAGCCATTGTGCTGTGTGGAATGATTCTTCCAATCCCCTTCTCCTGGAGAATGCAGCTAGCTGTGCATGGGGTATCAAGAGACCATCCCTCCTGTGGAACTGATGAGCTGTTTCTTAGCACTGGGAAGAAACCACAAGTCAGGCTCCCAAAATCATGAGCTTGGCAAAGAGATCTTGGGATTTTAACTATAATAAATGTTGAGTTCTTTTTCTTTGCCTCCTGGTTTTGGAGACATCAGGGATCATGTTTTCAAGCTTTTCCCCACAGCCTTGAGGGCAAGAATCTTACTTTATTTTAAAATGAGAGCTGTGATTGTCATGTAATAACATTGGATCTGTGAGAGAAATACCAAATATTGTGAGACTTGCAATAAAATGGTGAGAGTGGGCAACACTAGGAGAGGGTCCTTAGAAAAGGAGCTGAGATTAGGGAAGTATGGAATAGTATAAGGCCCAGTGCAGGGAAATCATGGAGGTGAAAGGGAAAGCCATGGCGCTAACATCTGCAAGAGTAAAAATGGGCATGAACAACAAATTTCAAATCCAGAGTCAAGCCTTTCCAGGATTTGGAGTGTTTATATCTGGGGTTCTGGTCCAGCCCGTTCTAGAGAGAGGGCTCAAGCCATGAGATCAGGTTGCAGAACCAATCCAATCTTCTCCGAAGTTTGTGAGTTTTCATATCCATTTTGGGCTTGGGCCCATCTCTGGCACAGAGCTAGCCGTGTGGGAAGCAGGAACTTTCTTAGCCACTAGCAGGAATCCCCCAACCCAGTTAATGTTTTGAAACTTCTGTTTGTGTATTCTGGAAACATTTCACTGCCAAAAACCTCCTTCCTTCCTTCCTTTCTTTCTTTCTTTCCTTCTTTTCTTCCCCGCTTGGGACAATAGGCCCTGTTCCCTGTCAGAGCATGGAGGATTCAGTTTATATTCCTCAGTTTCCACATCCAAGGTCAGAGCCAAGGAGTACTCTATGGGATTCCCCTTGGAGACATGTAGACAGCCCAGCCTTCCATTCTTATCTTCTGCTTGCTCCACTATAAATCACTTTGGTGGCCCTCCTCTCTTGACTGTCCCTAAATAGGGGCATGACCTCAGGGTTCTTTGCTGTCTGGTGCCAGAGTGTCAGGCTTCTCCAGCATTTCCAGCTGCTGTATGTAGCAAGTGCTGCTTCTGTAAATCATCTCCTGCGATCTCTGTGCAGATAGAGGCCAAACAGCCCGGGAGTGGCACTAGCAAATAATCTTCCCCAGTCACTGGTGAGAAAGGATTAGCGAGAGTAAAGAGATGTCCTTGAAGAGTTAGAGGAAACAGAGCTGGCTCCAGGGACCTGCAAGACCCAGGTCCATCCAAGGGGCTTTCTATTGACTAATCAGCTACCTGGGCCAGCCCTACCCCCACTCTCATATCTCCCTGTAGAGTTCACCCCCTGCAACTGGCTTTCTCTCTCTCCTGGTGCGTATTTGCGTTGAATATTCTCCTTCTGTGTTTCTCTCCCTCAGTCCCTCCATGTCTTCTTTTCCCTATAACTCTCCCTAAACCCTCTATGCACATTAGCTTCATGGTAAGGGCATCGGGGAGTTCCACCCTGGTTCCAAAATTCATTTACAAGAATTCACCCCTTTCTGCCTATATCACTGAAATGCCTCTAGAAACATTTAAACTTCCTGTAAGACATCTACTGAAAGCCTCTGACAGCACAGCAGCACAATTCAATCCATTTCTCTTTGAGAGCAAAGTCTAATGCGCAGCTCTAACCGCAGACTATGAGTGGGACGAAGCACCGCCAGAAACTGCATTGTTTGCAGTTGTCCATACAAACACTGCGCGCACAGACAAAGGAACTTTCCTAACAATGGCGCCAGAGGAGAGCTAGGGCTGTTAACGTCTGCTGATCCACACATGGAATTGAACACTCAGCTTCTAGTATCATCTCACTCAAAGCAGCATGTGCTACCCAGTCATCACAAAGTACCAGAAAACCAGAGATGGGATTGTGATAAGCACGTACTTTTCTCTCGGTCTCTACAAAATCATCATCCAGACCCTGGTCAAATTACAAATTCGTTCAAGATGGAAAACTAAACTCTGGCAAAGGCAGTATTCTGCTTGCTGGGAAGGACTGATTGAAATACAACATGCAGTCAAGTGCTATAGTTTCATCTACAGTAGCTTAGATGTGGCATATGCCTCACAGTCATGCAATATGCAGTAATGCTTGCAAACTCATATCAGCTCCAGCATCAGGGCCTGATTTGCCAATACCAGGCACGATGCATTCCCGTTTGCACCTACCCCCTCCCCCCCGCCACACCCCCCCCCCAATAGAATGGTAGTTTTATACACTCCCTTTGCACAGGGGTGAATGAGGGCACAAGATGCAAGATAGTGGAGAATCAGAGCCATGGTATACTCAAACTGAGAATAAGAAGTAGGAGAGGCATAAGGCCCATTGGAAAGATGAAAAAGAATGATAATGAAAGCAGTTAAATGGAGCAGAGATTGAAACAGAGACACTTTTTTTTTTTAACAGTACTGTGCTGTCCTGAATACCAAGAGGTACTATACAAGAGAGAGATTCAAGCTCTCAGAGTAAAAGATCTCCACCCCACAAAAAACCTGAGGGAGATAAGCTGTGTATAACTTTGGGAGAAAGGAAAGTGATGGCTGAAACAGCTTCACCATCGCGTGTCAGCTTCAGCTACTGACTCAGAATCAGACAATGACACAATATGGAGGGATGCACTGCACAAAGCCCCAGTAATAGAGATGAGTAAGCAGTTTGTTTGGTAAACACAGTTCCCTTTTGCTTGTGAATTGACTGCAGCCAGCTTGAGATTTTTCTCAAATGTTGCCATTGTTTTAAATGATTCACGGGCTAATTTCTGCAAATAATTCTTGGTCTCTATCTAGTTCACCAACAGTTCGTTACAAGTTTTCAGTATTCAAACTTTGACCTGTATCGATTAGTTTTAATTGGGCGTGTATGTCATCGTGATATGGTCTGTTCTCTGATTGGAGGATCTTAGCATAAAGGCCAGGTCTACTCTGCAAGTGTTTGCTGGCACACCTACGTTACTTGGGTATGAAGAAGTGTGATCTCTGACCAGTGTAGCTGTGCAGGCCAAAGCCCCTAACGTAGACACAATTACACCGGCAAAACTATGCTTTTGCTGATAGTTTGTTTTGCTCGGGGGGAGCAGAAATAAGTTATACTGACAAAAGCCCAGTTTTACCCATATAAACTGTGTCCACACTAGGATCGTTTTGCTGGTGTAATATACTGGTATAGCCATATCAGCAAAGCACTCCTTTTGTTAAGCTGGCCTAGAAATCAGGCATTGCCTAATCTAGTGATTGGGAATCCAAAATTTACTTGCCACCAAAATTCCCCGATAATTACTTGAAAATTGCTCAGCGTTCCTGCCATTCTCTTTAAAAATGGCTGTGCGCTCCTGGCGAGAGACTCCTTTGGTTAAAATATTTGGGGAAAGTGCAAAAGAGGCTGTGAACACCGGCAAATCAAAGACATTGGAACACATGCAGAATATGTGGCCAAGTTCCTTGCTGGTGTTAATGGGGGCAACAACAGTTTTGCCCTCTTGTGTCAGCAGAGAATTTGGCCCACTTTTGTCATAGGTGTCCATTTCAACCCCAAAACCTGTGCATATCCTTCGTGAAACACCTAGGACCAAGTCCATCCTTGGTACAGCTCCGAGCAGAGGATTTGTCCCCATTCCCTCTCAATGTCTTACGTTCTCCTTCAGTTTTCTCTGTAGTACAACCCAGACCATCCCTTGCCAAGCCTCCCTGTCCTCTCCCTCCCGCATCCATTGCTTTGGATTTCCTGCCAGAGGATTTGTGTCTGTGTTTGAACAGCCAAAGCCAAGGAGGTTTCTCCATGTGAAATCCACCCCCTTCCCCAACATCTCGTCTGTCCTTGCCCCCACCACCACCCCTATGGTGTCATTCTGTCCCAGCTCCCTGTGTTTGTGGTAGAGTTAATGTTTACCATGACCACCTCTGCCTGGCTCTTGCTATCACTGTGTGCTGCTCCTGCTTTGCAGAGGAGGTGGGTGGATGTGCAAAGAGAAGAGAAATGTCAGTTGACACTGTTCCAGGTAGTTTTGGAAGTAGTTTCTCAACCAGCTCCATTCATTATGGCAACCAAAGCCCTTACATTGCAGTTGTCTGCAGCACTAGACCTCCATCACAGAGCAAAGTGACTGCATTGTTTGCAGCTGTCACTGATGAAAATAGTAGTGTTGGTTTGTAGAAGGGACCCCTCCGTTGTTGGCAGATGGGGTATATTGCTTCCTTCCTGGCTGTGCTGACAGAGACACATCTGTGTCCAGTCTAGCTTCAGCAATTCCACTTTTGAATGTCCGGGGTGAGAGAGATGACTGAACCAAATGCAAGCTGCTTGCCTGCCTTCTCAGGAATCTCTCTTTTGCATCAGTGTGTCACAATCCCTGTGCCTGGGATTAAGCCCTGTTTTGGTTCCTCTGGCTTTGCCAGAGCTGACGTTTTCTGGATGTACTTGTACCCAGTTCTTTGAGTCTTTTACTGGATACACTCTGGCCCAGCTCCCACAGAATCAGCATTATCAGTGATCCTGCATTCTGAACAGGAGCCGTGCCATATTACCAAAGCCTTCCTGTGCATTTCCTCCTTTGAGCATTTCTGCACTTTAAGGGGGATAGGGATAGTGAGGGGGGCAGTCACTGTGGATTGCAAAAGAAGGTTAAACTGATCTCCCCTGAAACCCTCAAAGAGTCCAGCTGCCGGAGCTTGAAGGCAATCCTCACCCTACCTTGCAAACGTGGACCTAGTTACTGAATAAAAGGAAGAGCTCCAGCTTTTCAAAGGCATCTTGGTGTAACAGAGCTGCCATACCAGTCCAGTCTCCCCTCATGTTGCTGATTTCATGATAGCTGTGCTCTCCTTCTCCCTTCCCTTCCCCCTAAACACAAGCTCTGTCCAACAACTTTCCATTACAGGAAACATCTGTTAGAGGCAGGGCTGAGCCTGGGTTACTGCAGGGCATTGGCTGACAAGAGTTACCCAGATCCAGTAACTTAAAGCATGGGCAAGTCATTTCAGTATCTCCCCACCCGCGCCGTCCGTGAGAAAAATTAACAAAGACCAAAGCTGCCTTTCAGAGCAAATGGGAGAGGAGAACCTGAGGCAGGCACTGGAGAGGTAAGTTACTGCTTCTCCGATCAGCAGGCTGCATTGGTGAGCTGCATACCAGCGTCCTGAGCAGCCTCAGAAATTGAGGCTAGCTCTGTGACTTGCTGCTAACACTGTGGGGTCCTGGAGAGCTGAACTATGTAAATGACTGCTTATCCTGAGCAGCCCGGGAAATTGGAACTGTGTCTATAAGGCACTGCTGCCCCCTTACAGCCCTGCTTGGATTCTTCCAGCTGAAGGCACTTTTGCAGTGCTCCTTTAAGGGATACTCCGAGTGAGGACCAGCGAGAGAGAAGCCATAAGAGCACAAGTCATGCTGATTGATGAGTTCCCCTTATGAGCCACTTTTTCAAAGTCTCTTGGAGAGCGATTCTTCTCTGGAGCTACAGAGACTGCTGTGGCAGAAGAGCTGAATGTGAGGAGGAGAGAAGCAGGCTGCTGCTGTTGTATCTTCATTGGCTTTGACTCTGAACCAGTGCAAGTGGCAGTGTGAGCTGGAGAAGGGGAGGGTGGCAGAGAGGTCGAAGGTATCGAGGGGGTGTCATGGATTGCTTGTTGGAGTGTGGCGCGCTCTGGGGCCTCATGCTGGATCAAGAGAATGAGGAGTTGCTGTGGTACCTGCGGGGGCTGAACAGCTCACCCCAAGAATATGACAGCCCAGGATCAGAAGAAATTCCAGCCGTGAGTGTCTTCATTTGTCAGTGTCACAGAAGTTCTAGTAACAGATTTCTTTG
This sequence comes from Gopherus evgoodei, assembly GCF_007399415.2. Taxonomy (NCBI): domain Eukaryota; kingdom Metazoa; phylum Chordata; order Testudines; family Testudinidae; genus Gopherus; species Gopherus evgoodei. The sequence goes on along the minus strand of NC_044340.1, from coordinate 12,974,141 downwards.
TCACTTAGATCTCACTGTGAAACAGAAGACTCTGGAGAGTCCAGTTTTTAAATATGGGAGCCTTCATGCAGAGTCCCAAGTCAAAACTGTGAATCGGAACGTCCCTGCAGGGGAAGGTTCTGATCCAGATCCAGAGTTTACTGCTCAACTCAATCGGTCTAATGGGCTGAACCAAAACCTCAGTTCTGATTGCACCCCTTCTAGCTCACCCCACCGTGAGCTTGGGAAACATTTGAGTCCAGGCCGGAACTCCTCCGCCGGGCCCACCTCTAGCCCCGAGCCCACATTTGGATGCTCAGACTGGCATATTGGCTTGTAAATTCCCAGTCCGCACACCTGCCAGTTTTTGTGTCCGATGTAGGACTGGGACATTGTAATAAAATACCTATCCTTGGGTCCACAGACTGTCTCTGAAGGGGCTAGATGAAGTGAAGAGCTATTAATGGCTTATTAATCAAGCAAAGGGGGTGCTGCAAAGGGGGTGCTGCTAAATTTTTAGTGAGACTGTTCTCAGGGGAACAAGAGAGACTGATTTTTGCATGATTTTTTTCTTCACTGCTTCCTGTGCTAAGACTTTTGTAATACACATGGCAAGTAATCTCCCTGGCTCCCTCTCCCTCCCTTTCCCCTAGCAGAAGGTGGCTTCTGAATTCCCTGTGCTCTGCCTTCATTCACCTGCCTTTGTGGTTTATGGAAAGTGTTGCCCAACTAGAACAGGGATGGAAAGGGATTAGACAGATGGGGCTGTGCTCCAGGAGAAGGAAAAGGGAGCATTCTCAACTAGAGGAGAGATGTGTTACATTGTCATTTCTACCTGCCTCCATGCATAGCTGTCTGCAGGCTCTACTGGCAGGAGAAGTTTAGCCGTTCTCAGAAGTCAGCATTGTGTGGTGTGGGGGAGGCTGCATTTGGCCAAGATGGATTCATACTAAAGTTTAGTAAACATGAGAGATGAGCCAGCTCCTGGGTCTCGCTGCAGCCAATGGCAAAATTTCCACTGATTGTCTTCATTCGGGCCAGTGTACAGTCCCCGCTTGCAGCCCACAGCCTCACCTGTCTCCCACGAGAGTGCTGGCACCACACCTGTCAGCAGCCATGGGTGTGCTGCGGTTCAGCATTCAAACTGGCAGCTCCCACTGGGATGGCTCCAGACTTCAGTATCCATGAGCTCCCACTGCCGGTGTTTCTGTCTCATTCCCTGCAGGGGAAGCACCTGACTCTGGGGTTCCTGTACCATTCCCTGCATTGCTACCTTCTGGAATAGCTGGTGGGATCCACCGCCTCCAGAGCTCCTCTAGCACCTGCTGCTGGGAAAGGCTGCAGTCTGTGATTGCTTCCCTGCAGCTATCACTGCTGTGCTATTCTATACTGCCACCGAGCAGGCAGTGGCATAGTCCTTCTGCCTGCTGCTCCCACTTCTCTGTCAAGTCAGGGTCTCTTCCTCCTTTATTCCTGCCTTCTGCACACTTACGAAACTAAGTCCGCAATCTTCCCCTCGATGTGTCACTGGGATAACATCTCCTGGTCCCCTGCTTTGTAAATTCATCGAATCTCCTCCCTGCACCACCATGCCCTGATGTCCTTGTCTTTCTCTCCTCGCCACTCCCAGTCCCTCTTTCACAGTCACTCCATTATTTGCAGGTGTTGAGTCCGACCTATAAACAGCGTAACGAAGACTTCAGGAAACTCTTCAAACAGCTTCCCGACACTGAGCGCCTCATAGTCGGTAAGACTGGCTGGGCTCCTCCCTGCCCTTCTGCACCGTGCCCTGCTGGGCTGTGGGCAGACATTTCAGTAGAAAGCTCAGGGGCAGGTGCATGTGTCTGTTTCCTCTAGAAAGAGATCACCCTGAGGCCTTGTCTACACTTGCAGTGGTATGTAGGGTGTGGTTAGCTTCACATCACAGTGAAAGGCTGGCTGCATCCCCGCTGCCCTGTGTAGCTCCATGCCACAGTGAAAGGCTCTGGCAGGGGTGAGGCCGACTCCCCTGTACTCTACCCACCTAAGCAGTGCCTCACCCTCCGCACAGCTGTTCACAGACATACTAGTGGGATGTGCAGTGTCTGTACCCTGCACGCAGCTGTAAGTGTAGACATACCACAGTGGACAAGCCTGTTGCCTGCCTCCTGTATATGTGGGGCCCGATCCTCAGCTGGTGCAAATGGCCCTTTTTCTGCTAGCATCACTAGAGCAACACCGATTGGCTCTGGCTGAGGATCTGGCTCCTAATGTCTTCGCGATCTTGGAGAAAAGTCCTCTTCCCACTTGGTGAGTCAGGCGAGGGGTTAGCTGAGAGTTGGTTTGCAGCTGTTAACTTGTGTCACTTACCACAACAATCCTTGTCCAATGGAGGGGAGAAGAAAGGGCTGAGTATAAGCAGGCAAGGAGTAGTGTGTGGAGGAGTGGGGGAAAGGAGGGTTAGAGCAAAGGCCGCAGCACAGATGGGTAAAGTTTAAGCCACTGAAGAGGCCCAGCTATGCCAAGTTCCCATCCAGCTCCACGTACGTGTGTCAGGAGGGAGGTCCAGAGTTGTCGCCTGGGCCTTTTTCTTGTTTATTTTGGGTTACACATCTTAGCAGTCACTGCTCCACCTTCTCCAGTGTAGCCCCTTCTTCACACCTGCTCTGCGTTCCCCCTTCACATGATGTTGCCCATTTCTCCCACCCCCAGTTAAGCCACTGTGCTGCAGTGGTTTAACTGCTACTCATCGCACTGCATCCATTCACTTGTACTGTGTGTGAGTGATGATCTGAGAACCACCTGCTATTATCTGAAAGGTGCAAACTCTAAGGAGGGAGAAGAGCTGCTTGGGATGGTTCAGCCGGGCAGAGCTAGGTATAATGACACTGAACAGTGGAAAGGAAAATACAGCCATTTTTCCTGCCTCAGCTCTGGGACTTGTTTTGGCATAGTTGTGGTTCTGTCTGGCCTGCCGGCCCAAGCAATATGCCAGTGGTCCTGCTCCCTGCTTATCTTCTGGTGTCTACCCACAGATTACTCATGTGCGCTTCAAAGAGACATTCTCCTGCAAGGCCGCCTCTACCTCTCTGAAAACTGGATCTGCTTCTACAGCAACATCTTCCGCTGGGAAACACTGGTAAAGACCCTCTTACTTCTCCATCAGGCTTATGCTTTCCAAGGGCGTCAGCACTTTCTTGCCCATCTCAAAAGCATTCTGGGCATGCCGTGACTTCTTCGTTAACTCACCTCGTTATCCCCTTTCTCTCTCTCTCATCCCTTTTCCCTTGTGCCATGGCCCGGACCATAGCTGACAGTCCGTTTGAAGGATATCTGCTCCATGACCAAGGAAAAACTGCACGGCTCATTCCTAATGCCATCCAAGTTTGCACTGACACAGAAAAGGTACGTCTGAAAACCCTCCACTCCTGGCCAATCTGCACAAAATGAGTGCTGAGCTAGTCTGGTGCTGGGGTAGTATAAAGACCTAATATGGGGTCAGCGCTGATGTTGGCATTGGGTAGATGCAGTGTTCACAGAGAACACCTCTAAGTGGAGCTTTGAGGACATGAGGGTAACGTAGGGACAGCATCCAGACCCTGAGATATGGCTGGCTGATCTAGGGACAGCGAATGGATTGTTGTGTGGGGAAAGAGTTATGCAAGGATGGCATTAGGGAAGGGGACTGGGAAATCATGGCTCCTGGGTTCTAATCCCTGCCACTTGGCCAAATCACTTTCCCTCTCTGAACCTCAGATTTCCCATCTCTAAAATGAGGATATTAATATTTACCTGAGGGACATAATTGAAAGCAATTTGTGATCCTCAGCTAGAAAGAAAGAAATGCAAAGTGTTGAGGTGTGGTGTTGGGGAAGGCGGCTATAGGGATGTAACACAAATCCCGTGTGGATTTCAAATATGAAACTGCATTCGTTAGGTGCCTCAGGGAGAGGGGTGATGTGCAGAGAGTCAGCGGAGCCCAGCATGGGGTTGGGTTTAAAGCAGGGATATTGCACACAGCCTGTGGAGCAGATAGACGTTCTCACCCAAGGCACTGGTGATCCAACCCCCTGCACATGAATTCTTGACTCACAGTGTAGGTTACTGAGTTAATGGCTACTTATCATGTCCTCAAACATGCTGCCTTGGGTAAGTGACACTCAGATCCCTGCTTTGCTCAGTAATTGAACAGTTCTTTCAATAAGCTCATCGATTCTCCATGTGTTCTGCTCATGAACACTGAGATTGGGTTCCTCTGTCTTTTGCTGTCTCATTTTTTCTCTCTATCTCTGCCCTTTCAGCACTTTTTCACTTCCTTCGGTGCCCGAGATAGGACGTACATGATGATGTTCAGACTCTGGCAGAATGCCCTCCTCGAAAAGGTACAGAGACTTTCCTGCGTGCATGTAGCAGTGCTCCCTGCTCCCTGGCTGGGGCAGTCTGCTAGCTGGATGTGTGCTGCCCCAGATCAGACCCATGCAGCAATCCACAATGCTTGTGGCTAATCCATATACATGAATCTGTAGGTACAGTAAATGCACATCTGTGCAAGCAAATCAGGTGCAAGCAAGTGCAATTACGCCTTACTCACAGAATTACTTCTGTGCAGAGGCATATTGGCACACAAATTAAAGCTCCATTGTTGAAAATGTGTCCCACCTCTTTTACCGCTGCTGAAGTATGAATACATGTGTGGTCCAGCAATAGTTTTCATAAGGCCCTCATTTAAAATGAACTCTCCCTCCCGCCCCCCAAAAAATAGTCCCAGGGTGCAGCAGAATTCTCTGACCATATAGGCAAAGGGCTTAACAGGCACACAGTGCAGGAGGGAGAGTCAAGGATGGGACAGAGACAGAGCATGAGTCTACGACAACCCAGCGCGTGTGGGAGCAATGGAGAAGATGCAAGACGCGTAGGGTAACACTGGAAGAGTATAGTTCCAAAACGTGCTAGTATATCTCACCCATTCTGCAGCAGCTGGAGTCCCGAATGTATCTGGTTTGACTTGCAGATTCCATCCTGTACCAGTATGTCCATCCTCATTACAGAAGTGAGAGTCCAGGATGGAACAGATGGGGCTATCAGCACATGGAGGTGTGCTTAGCAATGCCAAAGGAGTGTGAGCTGACAACATACTAGAAGTGTTGACTAAAGCAGGCCTTGATTTCAGGACAAGGCACTGTTAATATGTAGCAGGATAAACTTCTCTCTGCCATACATAGATGTATCACCAGTGTAACATTGTGAATGAAACAGCCTTATTTAAATTCATATAGAAAGTCTGTCCTTAGTTCGAGGCTTGAAACAAACAGGAACTGAGATTTGGAGCGGTGAGGACAGGAAATACTTTAAGCTCTCTTTCCCCGAATTCAAGGCCCAAGGCTGGGAAGGGGGAGGGAGAAAGAAGAAAGCAATCCAGCCAGGTGCCCTTAATAAAGCATATGAATTTAATAGACTGCAGATGGGCAGAGGATGAAATGGAATTAGATTTCCCTGTGGTAAATCTGTTTCCCATTTGAGGCGTGCTGTCATTTTGACGATTACTGTGACATGGTTAAATCATTGTAACCTTGATTAAGATTTTCCCACCTTGTCACAGACAGCAACAACTGGGAAAAATTCAAACCAACCAACTCCAGAAGGGTTCACGGAATTTCTTCTTCTTCTTCTTCTTTTTTTAATTAGTAAGAATTCCTTCTTGCTTGTCATTTTATTTCCTGTTGGAAACAAACCATCCCTTTATTGTCCCCCCACCCCAAACCTCTGCATCACAAGTTCTGCTGCCTCTCCCCTGCATAGTTGGAAGACATAGTCACGTTCTGATCAGCTGCTCTTCACCCCCAAAGGGCTAGGCTTTGAAGATTGAGCTTCCTGGTAATTTTGTTTCTCTTTCTAACCAGTGACGTGTATGGTCTTTTCACAATAATACCACGAGTCCATCTTGTCACAGTAACACTAGTCTTCTCAGTTTAGAGCCCCAGCGGAAAATAGCTCTGTCTCCTCAAAGCCACGTCTGGTTTTTGTTTTGTTTTGTTTAATGGCTTTACCTGTGGCAGGAAAATGTGGGCAGCCTCTATTTAAAAAAAAACAAACAACAAACAAACTCTTCAGAAAACCCAGAGGTCCTTTGTATCGCGTCAGTGGGAGGCATGTGAATGGGAGGAGCAGTGGCAGCGCAAGAGGGTAAAAACACACATGAAGGAGGGAAGAGCTTCCTAAAGGAGCAGAACTACCTTGACTGATGATATTTATATAGCACCCTGGGGATGTGCAGGGAGATTCGTAAGCAGATCTCCTTCTCCAAGCTGCTCCAGGGCTATCCTCATCCTGGTGCTTCCTGTCCTCCTTCCCAGGCATCTGAAGAGCCATGAGGCTGTTGTATAGGAAATCAAAGGGGTAACCCAGAGCTGTCTAGGACAGAACTTGAACTGACAGCAAAAGCTTGCATAGTATTGGTGTGGCAACTATACCAGGGTGGTCTCTAATCCAGAGCAATTTCTCTATGTGGGAATATGTATACCCACAGTCTCTGCTCACCTAGTGACTTTGTGGCAGGCTCATTGTAGCAAACAATTTCCCAGCATCCATGAGGTTCATTGCCAGGAACAGACTGTCACAAGCTTTTGACCCTGAGAGAGAAGACACTAGGCCACTGCAAGATAGATTACTGAACTCTCACTTCAGCTCCCAGGCAGGAAATTAGCCCTCTTCTGAAAATGAAAGAAATGGCTTTAAATCAGTAAATATAGAGAGAAAGAGAGAGGTCATCAGCTTTCTAGGAAACTGTAACACTGAACAACAATTCCCTGCCTTAGGGCATGGACAGAAACTTCCACTAGTTCCCCTAAGGCTGAGACCCCCATAGGCCTGACCTGTATCCCAGCATGTTTATGCCAGGCTTTTCCTGGGCTCTGGCATTCACTGGGAGGGAGTGTTACCTAATGGTTGGAGAAGAGGAATAAGTGTCTTTGGTTTTATTCACAGCTGTGACACCTTGGGTGAGTCAAACGTGGGTGTGGTGAGGATGAGTCAGTCATTGTTAGGGTGGCACATTGAAGGTGTGAAGTGCTGTATAAGTGCTAAGCGAGATGAATTAATTAGTGTCTGGGATTCTCAGATGGAAGGTGCATGGTCTTATCCTTTCCCCCCTCCTCCATAGCCCCTGTGTCCAAAGGAGCTCTGGCACTTCGTCCACCAATGTTATGGGAACGAACTGGGGCTGACCAGCGATGATGAAGACTACGTGCCTCCTGATGATGATTTCAACACTATGGGGTGAGTAAGTGAAACTAGCTCGTGATGAAGAATTGTGAATGCTGGTGATGCCCTCAGGAAATTAGGGCCCCAATCCCTTGCATGCCTCCAACTACCATTGAATTCAGCTTGCAAGGAATTGTGGGATCAGGCTGGAAGTCTGGACTGAGCACCTGATGCTTCAGATGCTTATCATGCACCTGTACCTGTACCAGTACCACAGGTGTCAATGGACCTTCAGCACTGAAAGCACAGTGCCCTGCTATTTGAGGTAAAGGAGTAGTAGCTCTGTTAGCAAGTAGCAGGCTGTTACATTGACTGGAGCCAATCACTGCAGTGAAGGCATGGTGTTGCACACAAGCCAATGCATTATCCTGACAGATGATATCAAAACCTCTTGATAATTTGTATAAGCACCTGAAATGTTGGGGGCTGGAACCATGTTGGGAAAAGGCTGTTCCCAGTCATTTCTGCTTCCGCTCAGGCTGGAAATACCATGAGAACATCCTTATTCCAACGTTTCCCGTCTCTAGTCCCGGCCAGAGCTAGGGAAATACAGAGTTAAAGACTGGCGTGTTTTCTCTGGATTTACAGCTACTGTGAGGAGATCCCTGTAGAAGAAAATGAAGTGAATGACAGCTCCTCCAAGAGCAGCATGGAGGCCAAACCTGAAGCTAGTCCTCTGCTGCCCAAGAAGTCCATAACCGCCAGCACGTTGACTTCCACAGGGAGCAGTGAAGCGCCAACTTCAGTATGTGTCTCCTGCCCCTACCCCATCCCAAATATGATTGTAGACCAGAGACCAGGAGCATACAAATAAGCTGAAGGAAAGACAGGCTGTGACTTAGAGGAGAGTTTCAGGTTGATAACTTAGAAGCCTGCAGAAGTTATGTGTAATCTCTTGAGGATACTGTTGTCCCTTTATTTATTTAGACCTATACACACGCCCTTTAAACAGGAGTTCCTGATACTCCTCCTCTTGACAGTTCTTAAATAAATTGTGCTGTGACAAGCTGCGCTGTAGTCTCTCTTCCAATGCAACCAAAATTAACCCGCCCCTCACAAGCATTGCTACGATCTCCCGTTGCGACCCTCCACAAGGAAAAAAAAAAGAAGGGAGACCTGCAGCCTGCCCTGAAAGTCATTAACCACGCCTGTTATATGGTGGCAATGAAAGCATTTTAGCATCTGTGGTCCCAGATTAAAGGAAACTGATTTTTCAAGATAGTTTCGGGTTGTTGGTTTTCTCCCCCTAAAATCTGTTTCCACTCGTGGTGTCACTCCAAGGAAGAGTTAAGATGATTGAGGTGGCCTTGCTGCACATTTCCGTACCTTGACAAGTTTGGATTGTGTTGGGGTTTAATCTCAGCTCTGAATTTCCTGGGTTTGTAGTGTTTGTTTGAGGATAATTGCAACTTGGATGTGAGATAGATATAGAAATATATATGTATGTATGTAGGTGTATATTTTATATCCTTATGTATGTGCTCAGCCTTAAATGAAATATAAAAAGGTCTTTGGGAATACGTGATCTAACGGCACACATATGCACACAGAGCATTAGCCTGATTTCCAGAGGTGTTGAGCAGCCCCAGCTGTTGTTGAAGTCAAGGGGAGCTGCGGGTGTTCAGACCTGGAAAAATAGGTCCCTATGTATATTAAAAATAAATATATCAATTAGGGCTGTTGATTAATCGCAGTTAACGCACGCGATTAACTCAAAACATTAATCTTGATTAATCACAGTTTTAATCGCACTGTTAAACAATAGAATACAAATTGTAATTTATTAAATATTTTGGATGTTTTTCTATATTTTCATATATATTCTGTGTTATAATTGAAATGAAAATGCATATGATTTTTATTACAAATATTTGCACTGTAAAAATAACAAAAGAAATAGTCTTTTCAATTCACCGCATACAAGTGCTGTAGTGCAATCTTTGTCGTGAAAGAACAATTTACAAATGTAGATTTTTGTTGTTGTTGTTTACATTTGCAAGAGAATACTGCCCTCTTCTTATTTACAATGTCACCAGAAAATGAGAACAGGCATTTGCATGGCGCATTTGTAGCCAGTATTACAAGGTATTTACGTGCCAGATATGCTAAACATGCGTATGCCACTTCATGCTTCAGTCACCATTCCAGAGGACATGCTTCCATGCTGATGATACTCGTTAAAAAAATGATGCGTTAATTAACTTTGTGACTGAACTCCTTCGGGGAGAATTGTATGTCCCCTGCTCTGTTTTACTTGCATTCTGTCACATATTTCATGTTATAGCAGTCTCGGATGATGACCCAGCACATGTTGTTCATTTTAAGAACACTTTCACTGCAGATTTCACAAAACTGATTTTTTCACAAAAAAGATTCCAATGTGAGATTTCTAAGGATAGATACTGCACTTGATCCAAGGTTTAAGAATCTGAAGTGCCTTCCAAAATTTGAGAGGGACGAGGTGTGGAGCATGCTTTCAGAAGTCTTAAAAGAGCAGCACTCTGATACGGAAACTACAGAACCCAAACCTCCAAAAAAGAAAAACGACCTTCTGCTGGTGGCATCTGACTCTCATAATGAAAATGAACATGCCTCGGTCTGCACTGATTTGGATCGTTATCAAACAGAACCGTTCATCAGCATGGATGCATGTCCCCTGGCATGGTGATTGAAGCATGAAAGGACATATGAATCTTTAGCACATCTGGCGTGTAAATATCTTCTGATGCCGACTACGACAGTGCAGTGAGACCGCCTGGTCTCACTTTCAGGTGATGTAAACAAGAAGCAGGAAGCAGTATCTCCTGCGAATATAAACAAACTTGTTTGTCCGAGTGATTGGCTGAGCAAGAAGTAGGACTGAGTGGACTTGCAGGCTCTAAAATTTTACATTATTTTATTTTTGAATGTAGTTTTTTTTTTTTTACATAATTCTACATTTGTAAGTTCAACTTTCATGATAAAGAGATTGCACTATGGTACCTCTATTAGGTGAACCGAAAAATACTATTTCTTTTGTTTTTTTACAGCGCAAATACTTGCAATCAAAAATAAATATAAAGTGAGCACAGTACACATTTTATTCTGTGTTGTAATGAAATCAACGTATTTGAAAATGTAGGAAACAGCTAAAAATATTTAAATAAATGGTATTCTATTATTGTTTAACAGCACGATTAATTGCGATTATTTTTTTTAACTGCTTGACAGCCCTAATGTGAATCTTTCCCTCACCATCAGATATCACTTAGGGCAGGAGCATGGCTCCCCATCCTTGTCTATCATGCTGTTTGCAGGAATGGCTACCTTGTTGTGCTTCTATAATTTAACCTTTTTTATGAGGATGGGTGGTTGGCCCATTGCTCAGCCCCAACCTGGAGACTGCTTTTCCTCTGAGCTCTAGTCTTTGACCTGTGGAGTGTGTGTGAGAGAGAGTGTGTCAGAGAAAGAGCTATGCCAGTGGGAATTTTAACCGATAAGGGGCATGTGTGTCAAAATCACATCGCGTAGCTCTCTGTGGTGGCATCCTGATTGCCTTTCTTGCACTCTGCCCCATCCCAGTTTGACGGGATGCTTCCGGAGGAGGAGGAGTTGGTGGAGAGTCCCCTTGAGAAGGAACTCACTCTCGAAAACATCATTGGAGACAAGATCGAGATCATCGCCCCGGTGAACTCCCCTTCCCTGGACTTCAACGACAACGAGGACATTCCAACGGAGCTCAGCGACTCGTCGGAGACCCATGATGAAGGTGGGCAGTGATGGCGGGTATGGCTGTCCTGTGGTGTCTCAGGATGCCCTGGTGCTATCTTTCCCAATTGGAGGTATTGTGGGGATACTGCGCTACCCTCCTTTACTGGATCCTCGAGGTCTTCAGCAACATGGACCAGATGAAAGGGTAACAATGAAATAACTCCATGGGGTAAATTACACTACTAATATTACGGTCATTGCCCTGGGGGCATTAAAAGAAAGAGAACAGCTGTGTCTCCTTTAGGCTCTTTTCCTTTCTCAGACTGTAAATGGTACAGTCCTGGCACCACAAAAGGGGAGTCTTTGAGCCTGGAGGCCAGCAGCATTCTCACCTCTCTCTGTCTGCCTGCAGGGGAAGTTCAGGCCTTTTACGAGGATCTGAATGGCCGGCAGTACATGAATGAGGTGTTCAGTTTCAGCGTGGACAAACTGTATGACCTGCTCTTCACTGACTCCCAGTTCCAGAGGGATTTCATGGAACAGCGTCGGTTCTCCGGTGAGCCATGCCCCATGCCCAGCAGCTGATTCAGGCAGCATTCTCTGAGCACTAGGTGCTAAGGGCAATGCAGACGGGGGCCTCTGCATGTTGGTCTGGAGTGCGCGGCTTAGAGGCACAACTTAGTGTAATGCTGTTGCTGCCACAAGTGTACCTGGAGGGTGAGGCTGGCTGGGCTGGGGTACCAGTGGGAGTCCAGACCCCATTTAAGCTCAGCCCACCCTTGATCACACACCCAACTCCAGGCACCAGGTTCCCAGTAGAAAGCAACTCTGGCTCCGCATGCAAATCCCAGCGCACCACAGAGTGGCACAGTCTGTAGCCCAGGCAGAGAGTGATTCTTGGTACAGTACAGTCCATGTTTTTACTGTAGCTCTAACATCGTCTTGTGGGAAGACAGAGAGGCCCCCTGACCTATCCCTGATGCTGGAGAAGGGGAGAAAAGCCAGACCTCAGAATTCCTCAGGTGTTTCTAAAGCTAAAGCAATGCTACAATGAGCCTCTTTCTACCAGTTTTCTCCTTGTCCCCCAACTGGCAGCCTCAAAGGACTTAAATATTGTGGTGGTTGCAAAGGTCAATTCAAAACTCTTTATTTAAAAAAAATAGATAGATGACATGAATGTGAGCACTGTCGGAGGATGCTGGATTGACAGCCCTGGAGAATGATGTCCTGGTGTATCTGTGGGACAGTCAGCAGCTTCCCCAGCCCATCCACACCAGTGTGCCTCTGTCCTTGGGGAGACCATGGCTAGGGGAAGGAGAGGTTTTCAGTCTCAAGCCTGCCAATGAGGGGAGTAATGAGGTCCAATCCTGTTGGTCCTGGGTGTGTGGATAGCTTCCCACTGAGTTAACACCTCTGCCAATTCAAGAATCTAACTCAGTAGCCTTTCCTTTCCCAGATATTATCTTTCATCCATGGAAGAAGGAAGAAAACGGCAATCAGAGCAGAGCAATCCTGTACACGATCACCCTCACCAACCCTCTCGCCCCAAAAACTGCTACTGTCACTGAGACTCAGGTATTTGGAAGCAGAATACGAAGGTGCCAAACAGACTGATCAGAGACTTATTTTAATACCCTGGGCTCTGGGATGTGCATGCGTGCTCTCTCTTTCTCTCCCCTGCCTGGCTTCCTCTGTTATTAATTTGCCACTCATTATCATTGCAAATTCTAATAGCTAAGTTGTGTTACAGGAAAGTGACTGGGAATTTCCAGGTGAAGGGAAATCTGTTCCCAGAACAAATAGCCTAATTAAACAGCAAAACCACTGTCTGCACCAGTGGTTCCCGAGGTACAGCCTGTGGGGCACTTGCTGGTGGTCAGGGAGCAGGTGGGTCACATGGGGGTAGCTCCTGCTGTTTCCAACTGCCTGTGTAGGCATCCAGGCTCTTTATTGCTTGGAAGTGCTCAGAGCCAGAGGCCAGTAAAAGCAGTTGGGGACATAGAAGAGGAGCCAGTCTGGCTGTCTTTACTTAGTAGCTGCAGCTACATAGCAGGAAGCAGTAGCTCTGCCTTGAGACCAGACCCTGCAGTGGCACTGGAGTTGCCAGCCACAGCCCAGGAGAGAAGTATCCAGGCAAGCAAGGGAGAAAGTAATGAGGCAGTCAGGAAGTATGCCCTAGGGAGCAGCGGGAGAAGATGACAGTGTGGCTGAACAATTTGTCTGGGGGAGTAGAAGAGATGGGAACCCAAGGAACAAGGAAGCATTTGTAGGTGAAGAAGAGGACAATGCAACAGGGAAGCATATGCAGAATGGAAGGAGAAGGAAGCCAGCCAGGTAGCAGAGGATCATGTGTGAGAAGGCAGAGTGAGGGGAGAGAGGCACAGACCAGAGTGGGGAAAAGGGGAGATGAAATGAAGAGAAGAAGCAGCCAGTGCAAATAATTTTATTCCCAAGGGGACAAACCACTTGTCACTCAACAGAGACTCTGACACTGCTTGGTCATTCCTTCATGTTGTTTTCCTGTGTAAGCAAATGCTGCAGCTCCTACAGAGGTGTTATCCTGGTGGAGGAGGACATGGCCTGCATTATCATGATGGGAGGGGGAGGTGTCCATGAGACACCAGTGGTTGTGTCTTCCCAGCAGAGTTAACTCCTCTTGAGTTAGCTGTGTTCGAGTGAGAATGGCCCCACTGCAGAATAACTCCTGAGTTGCACAGAGTAATTGCTTTGGCAGCTAATGTGTTCTGCTCACTTATCTATAACTTGTATCTCCTCTCCTCCAATGGGACAACTTGAGTTAAAAACATCTCCACACTCAAGTTAAGGGGTTTCTGTTGTGTGGATGGGACTCAAGTTAGGGGCAACACTCAAATTATAGTAGAACTTGAATTACCTTTGCGGTGAAGACAAGTCTTATGAAATCTCTGGAGAATCCCTTGTCTGTACAGTCTCCGGCTTGTTAAAGTGACGAGGTTACCTTGTAAAGTAAATGGACTAGACTGTCCATTGTCCTGCACCTTGTGTAGCCATTTCCACGAGTGCAAAGCCTTTGTGAAATGCTACCAAACCCAGAATGGTAATGATTCACACTCATTTTGCACTGGGGGAAGTAATTTTGCAGTATATATGGCAATAGAGAATCGGGCCCATTGACTGCAGTAATTGATTATTCTATCCAGTGAGGCAATGCTACTTAGCCTTCATGCCAAGAAACAGATATTTATGTTGTTTACAAATATTTGCAAAATTCTTCCTTCTGTACAATATAAAGAGCCAGAGATCAGTTTATTGGGGAACGTCAGTTACGTAAGTCGGTTGGGGTATTGTTTCTGATGGGATTAGCTATGTAACTAACCCAAACTGCTTGAGTTTGGAACATTATAATTAAATTTCCAATTTCAGATTTGCGATAGGGAAATACTTGAGCTTTTTTTTTTTTTTTTTTTTTAATGATTATTCACACCAGGAAAACTCAGCTGCTAACGGAAAACTTAACACAAAGGGTCACATAGGTGGCTCTTACTTCTGCATGAGATGTTGTTTTGTACAATTGCAGTGAGGAGCCGTGCTCTGTCCTGGCCTCGCTCTGACCAGACTAACCACTTCCCTGTGTTCTCCTCTCCGCTTTGCGCAGACAATGTACAAAGCCAGCCAAGAAAGCGAGTGCTACGTGATAGACGCAGAGGTGCTAACTCACGACGTCCCCTACCATGATTATTTCTACACCATTAACCGCTACACGTTGACTCGTGTCGCCAGAAACAAAAGCCGACTCAGGTACCGTACTCAGAGGGACTGTGGATTTGTTGATGATGAAAAATACTCATCCACCGGCCCCTCTAGAGCACCTTTCCTCCCAGGATCTTAAAGCACTTTACAAATAGCAAAGGTTGAACTCCTGCCCTCTGCTTTACAAGGGAAGGGTGTAGAGACTGCAGGAAGCCTGTCTTTGCCCTCCAGACCTTACCCCTTGCAAGCAGGACCTCCCCATGGCTCTTGAGAGTGGTAGGAGAGGTGGCTACCTAATCCACTGCCCGTTGAGCAGACAGTATAGTTGGTGCAAAGGAAGTGTGGGTTAGGGTTGGAAGATGGCGGAGAGCCAGAGAACCTCTATTTGAATAAATGGTTCATAAGGACAGCTGCTATGTACTATCAGTTGTATCTTGTGAGCAATGGGAGGCGTCGACAGAGAGCACAGGGCTGTGAGAGATTCAGAGGGCAAGTGGGGAAGCAGAGCTACCAGCAGGTTTGTACTGGGTAAAATTCCGCAGCCTTGGAGGTTTGGGCTGGGCTTGGATCAGCGTCCGAGTGTTTGGCTGCATATCCAGTACACATCCAAACTTGCTGGCGGGGATTTTGAAACTGGGCTGAAAAGAACTGCCACAGGGAGAGGCTTTCAGGAATGGGCCACAGGCAGCATTTTGGCGCTTCAGGCCCCAGCCAGAGCCACCATCGAAATCATGAGAGAGAGAAACAACACATGCTCTGTTGCTTTAGCAAACGTTTGTAGGTTGTGGGTTCACTTGTCCCCACTGCATCCAAGGGGCAAAGATTAGGAGGTGACAGCTCAGGGGTAACTGGGTTTGTTCTTTTTTCCCCTCAGGGTTTCTACAGAGCTACGTTACAGGAAGCAGCCATGGGGGCTTGTGAAATCCTTCATCGAGAAAAACTTCTGGAGTGGCCTAGAAGATTATTTCCGTCATTTAGGTGAGAGCTGCAGTAGCTCACCAGTTCCACCATTACTGAGGGGCCGAGGTGTGTTGATATCAGGGTGTGTGCCCATGCGTCCCTGCAGGCAGTCTGGTGGTGTGGGACACAGTAGCGGACTAGCAAGGGTCGGCTACCGTGGCTGGGTTTTAGACAGAGCTGGGTGATGTTATTACTTCACATTTAGCGCTGCCCATTAACATGTGCGGGTCGTGAGATAATGCTTTAGCATGAACACAAAGTGGTGAGCACCAGACATTCGGCCAGGTGCATTATGGATGTGCTTGCTTTCATCTTCTGAAACTGCCAGCGCTGGGCCCTGCTTTGGCCCAGAGGGTGCACTGGGTGGAAACTGTGTTGTTATGGTCCCAAGCCTCTATGAAAGTGACCTTGTATAGAGTGACTCTCAGTTATTTTCCCTTGATATTAAACACGTTGCCTGACTCACTGCAGAGAGCGAACTGACCAAAACCGAGAGCTTGTACCTAGCGGAGATCCACAGACAATCCCCCAAAGAGAAGATGAGCAAGCAATCCACATTGCGCCGAAGGAAACGGCCCCACGCCCACCTGCGGGTGCCACACTTGGAGGAGGTGCTGAGTCCTGTCACCACCCCCACAGATGAGGAGGTTGTGCATCGCATCAAGCACGTGGCAGGTATGGAATTGCTCGCTAAAAGTTGGGCTCTTCGGGGATGGTTATGGGGTGGGGCCGGGCCCCTCTGGGGGCCAGGGGTGGAGTGGGGCTGGGGGCTAGACCCCTCTTAGAGGTAGGGGTGCAGTGGATTGCAGCCTCGGGGTGATTGTTGGAGTGGTATTTGGGAGTGTGGAGAGGATAGGAATTGAGCTCTTCCTAGGACATAACTTAAATGCATGACAAAATGCTTCCCCTCAGGTTCCACACAGACGCGGCATGTCCCTGAGGACAGTCCCAGTGGCTTCCATCTCCAGAGCGTCTCCAAGCTGCTGGTCGTTATCAGCTGTGTGTGAGTGACTCCTTACACCCTCCTGGCTTGCTCAGTCTCTCTCCTTGGGTCCTCCTGTCTCCGGGGGGAAGGGAGTGGGTTGGATAAAGAAAGAACTGGATAGGAGTCCGAGTCACCATGTTGAGATGTGGATCATCTCCAGCAGAAGCTGCCCCCAAAGCAAAAATCAAATAAATTAACCTTTTAAAAAAACACCTCATAAATGTTCCATATAGTTGAATTCTAGCTCTAGTCAAAGGTTTGGGTCAGCTCCTGCTGGAGACGATCCACATCTCAACGTTGTGACTCAGACTCCTATCCAGTTCTTTCTTTATCCAACCTACTCCCTTCCATACCCAGGCCTGACCTTGCCCTCAGCCAGGCAGAACCCTGCATTCCTACACATTCCCAGAAGTCCTAGGAGGTAGCTCAGCTCCAGAGTACACTTTGTTCACCAGAGCACTGGGGAAAGGGCAGGCTGTGTCGGGAGGGGGAAATCTATAGTCAGTAGAGGAGAAGGAAGGCTAAGCCAATGAAAGGCCAGAGAAACGAATATGAACATGAGACCCCATAAATAATGACTGAAGAGAAAGGATTGTAAATTACAGAAACATTTTTGGAAAGCGAGGAATAAAACAGGTTCTTTTTATTGCATCCAGGGTCTTGGTTTAGACATTTGACAAATTAAGGATTTTGCACAAGTTATGCAGAGACTGTAATTTTTTTAATTACCTACTTGGTACCACATACAAAGAACCCAGCAGTTCCCAGGAAAGTAAAAATGTGGTGCATTTGTCGTGCAAACTATTATACTGTAGTGATAATGGTAAAGGTACTATACTACTACTACTACAACATTTTTATTATTTTATTTATTTTATTATTTTATTATTATTTATTTACATTAGTTTTTATTGTATGTGACCAGTCGGTTTGCTACCTATTTTCCTCTCATCACATTCCAGAGTGAAACCTTCTTGGCGACTTGCAAATATGTATGTTCCAGAGTTCTGGGTTTTGGAGAAATTCCATATTGGAAGGAAATCAGCCCATTAGGAAGAGATTTCTAAGAAATGTTAAAATTATAAACAGATTTCTTAGAAGAGAAAAAGTCGGGAGATGGATTGGTGAGAACTGGGTGTGCCTGTACAATGGTTATAGCAGGCTATTAAGAATCAGGACTGCTGGGTTCTAGTCCTGTCTCTGCCACTTACTTCGCAATGGCTACCCCACAGCAGTGGGCTCATTAGAAATGCACAGATGATCCAAACAAGCTTGGCCTAGCTACAAGACCTCTTTCGGTCTCCATTTAGCCACCTATAAAAAGGGAGTCCTGATGCTTACCTGCCACTTAGGCTGTTGGGATGCTAATGCACTCGTGTAAATGACTTTTGGAGGAAAGACACTGTACAGGCGCCTGACAAAGTATTAATGATTTACTGTGACCTGCACAGAGAGGAAAATCTTCCCCAGGACTTAACCTAACTGAAACATGATCCTAATAACAGAGGATCCTCTGAACCAGTTTGAATAAAGTAAGAACAAACCCAATCTTTTGCCCCAAACTCAACCAGCCTTTTCAGAGGCTTGGAAAATTTGAATTTACCATTTGAATTTTACTTTTTAAATTGCTGTGCCTCTTTTTCTGCACTTCCTGGTCCTGGCTGGGATAAGGCTGAAGACGCTTTCTGACAGAGCTGGCACATCTAGCGGCAAGCCAGATACTTCCTGCTGGATGTGCTCAATAACTCTGGCACCGTGGTAGGCATCTTCTGCTAGATGCACATTTGGCAGTGCTGCAGATATCTGCAGTTAGACTGACCTGGTATATCTGGCAGCATGGCTGATGTTTGCTGCTGGACATAGCAGTACCTTCTCTACCAAAACACTTTCTTCCGGATGCAGCTGGCACATCCAACCGTTTAGGTAAGAAAGCACAAAAGATCAATATAGAATAATCCCTGTTAATAGGCTATCAGACAGCTGTCTGATTCAAATGACTTAGAGGCTACCATGCATCTGCTTCCAAACTGATGCACCAGAGATCAAAGCGTTTGTAATATTTTCAGAATGCTGTTTCTCACCAATGGCCATTAGCCAGAACCCTGTACCAGAGAAATGGGGTTGGCCCATTGGTTCTGAAGCTGTGGGGATGTTCACAGGCAACCCCAGATATGGTAATTAAAAGCCTCCCATCTTGGTTGGCATCTTTTATCTGAGCTGCTGATGCATCTAATAGATATAACAACCACAAATGCCAGGTTGCTGCGACCTTGTATATAGTCAGAGCATTGGTTGGCATGCTGTGCCGTCAGGCTCCTCTCATGCAGCTTGGTGCAAACAGAGAAAGAGGTGCTTGCAACTTGAAATGTGAATTTATAATCCGGACAATACCATGTGCAGGTGCCCCAAGTGTGGTGGTCTGCAGGCACCACTCAACCTCTGCTGTGCTGCTAGAGAAAGAAGAGCATTGTCCTTAGAGAAACATGCACACAGCTACAGCTTTCTTCCCTTCTCTCTCCTCTCCTTCCTCTACCCTTTCTTTCCTTCCCTTCTGTGTATTATATGTATCCACCAGACGTTTCCCCTCAGTTTCTCCTGTCCCTGTGCTGGTGTTTCTAACCTCTAGCTCCTCCATCTTTTCTCTTTCCTGCTCCCATTAGGATTTGTTTCAGGTACTGTCTCTTTTTTACCTCTTTACTCTTGTGTTTTTCACCTGCTTGTCTCAGTATCCGATAAAACTCGGCACCCATTGAGCTGGAATCCTAATCCACCAAACTTGGTCTATTCGTTGTCTGAGCTGATCTGTCAATCTCCCCATTGCTCCGCCCCTAGTTGTGTTCATTTCATGAACTTCTGTCTGCATCTTTCTCTTTTTCAATTAAAGCTTCAGGCCCTGGTCACCCAGTTCTTATCCAGGCAAAACTGCCACTGCCATCAGCTGACTAAGGCAGCCAGGACCCTGGGACCTTTGGGGCATTTTCCAGGGTGGGGCTCGAATGATGTATATACTTGGGGATGTTTCCACCAGTGTCTTTTTTCTCCTTCCCAGTCTGGTGCTGTTGGTTATTCTCAATATGATGCTGTTCTACAAACTTTGGATGTTGGAATACACCACCCAGACCCTCACCGCATGGCAGGGCCTGCGACTACCAGAAAGGTAACTTTGCATTTTATTGATTTTTGCCCCTCGCTAACTATTGCTTCGTTTAGACGTGGGTGGCTTTTCCAAAACTCCACAGCCTAGAGCTGCCCAGTTGCCCCTTTTCCAGCCTTACACACTAAAGGGAAGACACATTATTTGAACTGGAACCAAGCAAGCTGAGGCTTACACTGAGGGTGAGAATCAGGCCTTTCCTGCTGTAGACTCTGCTAGACAAGCAGTACTCTCCAATGGTTACAGCATGGGACAGAGAGCCAAGGGTCACCTATGGCTTGTTTTTGGCTCAGAAAAGGGAGTGTGGTGTGATGTGTAGAGGGAGTCAGGACTCCTGTGTTCCATTCCTGGCTTTGCTACTGACTCTGTTGTGTGACCTCAAGCAAGTATTGTCACCTCTCTCCTCTGTGGCTCAATTTCCATGTCTATAAAATGCAGTTAACAGTACCTACCTTATCTGGATGCAGGTTGGGTGCTGTGGTGTATAATTAATTGAGTGCAGAGCATTTTGAGATCTTTGGACCAAGATACCCTGTTTGGGCATATTGTTAGTAAAGTGTGTGGGGAGAAGAGGGGGATATGAGGAACTATCCACTAATCGCACTGTGTTCCCCAAAAGTGCCAGAACTTAAGCAACTTCAAATGATCATGGATAAAATTTTCAAAAGAGACTTAGGAGCATACGTTCCATTGATTTTGAATGAGACTTCATCTCCTAAGTGCCTTGGACATTTTTGAAAATGGAAGAGTCTCCTGAGACACTTGGGTGCTTCTAAAAATACAACCGCTTAAAATGAGAAGGTGGGGGCGGTATTGTTTTTTTATTGGACCAACTTCTGTTGGTGAGAGAGACATGTTTTTGAGCTACACAAAGCTCTTCTTCAGGTCTGGGAAAGGTACTCAGAGTGTCACAGCTAAATATAAGATTGAACAAATCGTTTACTATAAGTAGTTAGCACACATTCTAAGGGCCCATTCAAGGTGATGTGACCTGTTAACATTCCTGTAGTCATAGGACAAAAAGGGGGGTGAAGGGGTTACAGATTGTTGTAATAAGCCATAAATCCAGTGTCTTTATTAAAACCATGATTTTTAGTGTCTAGCAAAGTTATGAATTTAAGCTCCCAGGTTCGTCTTTTGAAAGCGTTGTGCACGTTTCTTTTGAGGATGGGGACTGATAGATCAGATAAAGCATGATCACTTGGAGGAAAATATTCACCAACAAGTAATGTCGTGTTTTTGTCTTTTATCATTTTCCTGTGTGAGTTCATTCGAGAGCGTAGTGATTGTCTGGTTTCACACACGTAGTTGTTGTTGGATATTTTATATATATATAGCTTGTCTCTCTCACTGACAGAAATTGGGCCAATGAAAGAATTACCTCACCCACCTTTTCTCGCTAATATCCTGGGACTGGCACAACTACAGCACTGCATACTTCTGGGAATGTTCATTTCAAAGCATCTTCACTGAAGCTGAGATTGGGCAGAGGTTTCTAAGGAAGACAATGTGTGGGGGGTGGAAGTTTTATGAATGAAAGAGTGTGGGAGGGTGGGGGGTACGCTCTGGCTTTGAAGTGAATCGTCAATGACATCCTTTTACTCAGCAGCCAGGAACTCCCCTACATCCATCGCACCCCCTTGCTTCTCCAGAGCCAAACTATTTGTGTTTCATGTGCATCTGACAGGTTACCCCAGTCTCAGTCAGAATGGGCTCAGTTGCTAGAGTCCCAGCAGAAGTATCATGACACAGAGCTACAGAAGTGGCGTGAAATCATCAAATCCTCCGTGATGCTTCTAGACCAGGTGAGAACAGTATCTCCCAGCCACTTGCCCCAGAAATTCCAATTACATGAGACTGGGTGGAACATTTCTACAACCACCCTGCTATCTGTCTAGATCCTTACCAAGGCTGTCTCTAGCTGTCCACCCATGCACATCATGACCCTTCAGGCCCATCTTCAAACAGGACTAGTGCAAGCAGGTAAGCTTTGACACCTTCAGAGCAATCCTGAATTCTGGAGCTTCTCCTTGACCGAGTACCCTAGGCCAGACGGTGGATGTAGCATCAGGGCTGGAATGCTTGGTGTTCACATCCCAGTTTGATCCACTCAGCCCTCCACAGTCCCATGGTAATATAGACAGATTGACTCCCATGCAGCTTACCGAGTGCATGTCTTCCACAGAGACCTTAGAGAGAGGAGGTCTGTTCCGTGTGAGCATTGGAGATCCTTTAGGGCACTTTAGAGCAGGGAGTTGATGTTTTTGAACACTCCTGCCCTGCCCCGCTACCTGTTTGCTGGTTGGTGTCCACCCTCCCCCACAGAGAGGGGCTGTCTGTACAGACTTTGCAGTTTGTAACATGCTTTTGCTTCCAATATTAGATCCTAGCTGTCGCTGTCGGCTCCATCTACCCGGCTGGCCACGCACCTCTCACTCCCTGTCGCTTCCAGGCCAAGCACTCTGGTACCAAGCCAAGGAGTGCAATAGGAACACCTTCCAGCAGACTGTGGTGGGGAGGCTAGGTTCAAAGCCCCAGCGCCTCCAAGACTTTACAGCAGTCAAACACTCAGGGTGGCTTTTGTCTTGCAGATGAAGGATTCACTAGTAAACCTTCAGAATGGCATCGGGTCACGCGACTACGGGTCGGAACCAGAGGAGAAACGGAAGCGTTTCCACTAACAGAGGCGAACATAGGAGGCCAGAGGATTGTGTGCAATATGTGTATATAGACCATATAAATATATATATACAGAATATAAATATATATATATATATATTATATACAGATTTTAAAAGAGGAAAAAAGCCTATGTACTGAGGAGGGGAAGTGTGGGTGCAGACCTCCAACACTGGCTGAACTGGAGCGTCTCTGGGGTAGGACGGGATGCGATGGGAGGGCTGTGCTTTCCCAGCACTGAGGCACTGTCCGGGAGAGTGCAGCTCGCGCTTACCTGTTCCCATGCACCTCTCTTCTGTGTATTCCTGACTGTTTGTCTGTCTGTTTTAAAGGGAAGAATTGGAGCAAATGCCCCTCCCCCTCTCTCTTCCCACCTGAGGGTACCTGAATGTTGAACAGGTATTTAAAGGGGACATTGTCAACTTTACCTTGCCCCATTGAGGACAAGGAGGATTTTGCTAGAAGACATCAGTCTCTTGTGGGAGTAGCCTACTGAATTGAGCAGGCTTTGAGCCATGGGAATTCTCTAGGAAACTACTCTCATTCAGGAGTGAATGGGGTTTGTTCTGAGCCCTCTGCTAGAATGCTGTAGTAGGGGTGCAACTCGCCGTTAAACTGGCCAGCCTCATTTTGCTAAGTAAAGCACAGAAACTGAACCAGATTTTCTCAATGAAACATTTCACTTTTTATTAATAGAAGTTACATTAATGGCAAAGTAGAGGGGCGCTGACATGGGTTATTACTCAGTATTCCTGGCTAAATCCAGACCCTGGCATATCTTATTGAAGTCAGTGAATTTAGTCCTTTGGTTCTTTTTCACTTGACAACGTCCCCTTTACATACTGTTTTCTTCAACCCTCCATGCGTTTGTGTCCCTGTCAATGCACCACCCCTGTGCTAAGGAGCTGCAGCTGTGCTGAAAGGGCTATCTGTGCTCACTTCCCACTCAGAGGCACGTAAAGCCTAATGGCTCTGACTTGATACAACACCCTGTTTTTTTTCTTGTTGCTCACTATTTTTAAACCCCTTCTGTCAAAAAAGAAAAAAAATATGGGCTAGCTGAGGGCATTTGGCATGTACCAGTATCTACTTACATACATCTTACCTCTGGTGGAAACTCACAAGGAGAGGGAGCAGCTTCCTTTTACCAAAAAAAGAAACCACAATTGCAATTAAACGGATTGAATAGATCTGTATCAGGAAGCCACCCACCCTCCAGTTGCATGGCTGATCCCTGGAGATGTTAGAAGTGGGGTGGAAGAAAGGCCTGGCCACACAGGTAATTGTCATTCTTAGAAAGATCCTGTAAACAGGAGAAGTTTTGGTGCATTTCCTCTTGCATTGTGGTGAACCTTTTAGAATGAGGGTAGGCTGGGGCTATCAATAGTGGCAGCTACGGGACATCCACGCAGGCGGCAGCTCAGGCTGTTGCATTTGTATTTATTTTGAAAGGTCATTTGAAAGGATTAATTTTTAATGATAGAGCATTTTAACCCAGCAGAGGTCAAGAGAGAAAGCCTGAGGGGTGTGGTATGTAACGTCCTGGGCTCGGCATGTTAGCTGGGCAGCTGGTGAGATGTCTGTCCGGGTATGAATCCCACAGCAGGTGGGCATGTTTTCTTGTGTCTTGGAGGAGCAGGAGAGGGACACGGCGCAGTCGCTGGGGACTTGAAAATGCCATACCTGAGCCCATGGCCTTTGAGCGAGCTTCGGTGACTGGAGGGGACTAGAAGCAAGGGCAAAGATTTAGGGGTTATTACTGGACACACTAAACAAATGGGAACCCATCACGGTTAGAGCCTGATCCTGAGGTACGGAGCACACACAAGTCACACTGACAGCAGAATGACACCATGTCTTTATGTTGTGCTTTGCAAAACTGCCTGAGTATCATTGTCCTTATTTACAGATGGGGAAACTGAGTCACAGAGTGGTGACATGAGGTGTTTCACTGGTAGAGCCAGGAGTACAACCCCACGTCATCAGTCTTGTGCACTAACCACCAACTCACACTGCAGGTGATCAGCAGCTCTCAGGATCAAGCTCTGACAGTGGCACATCCCTTTGCGTGGTGAAAGGATAGAGGGGATTCGCGGTGGTGACTAACATGCTTCCCCATCTTGCCTTACCCAAGTGGATTATTTGGTCTATGGACCCTCTATCTCCACCATCTCTGACTCTGGAAGGATTTTCTCAAGCAGGTGAGATCACCTGACACAGCCCCGTGTAGGGGTAGTATTGAGTACTGGATGATCTAGCAGATCTGCTTCATCTATAGCTTCTGCATATGATGAAAGAGCAAGGTGAGCAACTGGCCCTTCCTGCACCATATCCCAGTGGCCTATGCGGCTCTAGAAGGCGTTTGACTAAGCCATGTATTACACACTCCTCCTAAAAATGTGCTAGCTGCCTAGTTTGGCTGGGGAGGTACTGAAGCTCTCTGGGGCGCTTGTTGGCGTCTTGTATGACGGGGACTCTTAAATTCAAACTATGACTATCTTAGCAGACTACTGGCGAAGGGGGAGAAAGATAAGGCAAAGGACTATAGACGAAAATGTGCCCAGGAACCTAGGGAATGTACTGTTTTATATAATTTATTGTATTTATACTTATTTATTTAACTTAATGCTGCTTAAAACTGTACGTCTCCCTGGCATTTCCTGATGGAGCCAGAAGCTGCTGCTGAAATGGGCAACGTAGGGTGAGCATGAGCCCCTAGCACTGAGGAAAGAAGAGACCAAGGCTGGAAGTTGAGGCAGGTCAGTTCCTCCTGCTGTGATGAGGATAGGTTTGTGTCCTGCTGCTGTTCTAAGGACAGAAGAGCCCAAACTTACTGGTGGGATCCAGGACCCTGCCCAAGGAAGGTTTTCATGTCTCTGTTACTGTGGGTCTAGCTTAACCTGCCCATTTCCGAGGTTTTATTCCAAAGGAGAGTGGGGATACTAGTGGTTTCTGTCCTAAATATGCCATTGGGAAGCTCAAAATATATTTGCAAGTGACTCTAGGTCCTGAAAGTGAAGCTGCAGTCTGTAATCTAGCTCCTGGGTTGCATGTACAGATATATTTGTTCTGCTTAGGAGGACAGGAAACTGTCCCAGCTGTGAAGGCAAAAGATAAATGGTAGCATTCCAGGTTTGTTTATCATAGTCACAGGCCTTTCAAAGCAGCAAAGAATTCTGTGGCACCTAACAGATGTTTTGGAGCATGAGCTTTCGTGAGTGAATATACACTTCGTCAGATACATCTGACAAAGTGGATATTCACCCACGAAAGCTCATGCTCCAAAACGTCTGTTAGTCTATAAGGTGCCTCAGGATTCTTTGCTGCTTTTACAGATCCAGACTAACATGGCTACCCCTCTGATACAGGCTTTTCAGTGTCTCCTACAGCCAGTTAAAGATCTGTCCATCTAGTCTACACCTTATCCCGGCAGTCCATTTTCTAGAGTTTTGTCCAAGAGCCACAGCTTCCCTGGAAGAGTCTGTTCCATCCAGCACATCACAGACCTACTTAAACTTGTGGTGCTTTAGTTAAACTGCTGCAGATTACTGTGTATCCATTCATAACCAGTTTCAAAATGGTGTATCCCCAGCCTGTAAATTTATAAGCTAAACGGTTAAAAGTGTCTACACATGCAGACA
The DNA here is from genome assembly GCF_007399415.2 of Gopherus evgoodei. Taxonomy (NCBI): domain Eukaryota; kingdom Metazoa; phylum Chordata; order Testudines; family Testudinidae; genus Gopherus; species Gopherus evgoodei. The sequence continues at coordinate 12,948,085 of NC_044340.1, read as the reverse complement.
CACCACTGTATCATCATATTGTTAGTTAAATCAGTGCAGCTGTACATAGAGAGAAGCCCTTAGTGTCAGGAAGCTTTTCCTGGCAATAATTCCTCTCTGGCTTTCAGCTAGTGTATCCTTTGTTGGCTCATAGCTCTGCTTAGCTAGCCTTTTTTAAACTCAGATCCTCACCCTTTGCTTCTCTGCTCCACTTGCAGCGAAGAAACACACCCATTTCTTTGCCTCTCGCATTAGGGGTTGAAGTAGATTATTTACTGTCAATAGGGAGCCAGAATTAAGATTAAAGGAGACTAAAAGAGTTAGGTACCCAAATCCTATTGCAGTTCAATGGGAGTTGGGTGCCTGACTACTTTAGGGTCCTCCGAAACTTCCAGCCTGAGGTGTGCTTATGGTTAAAAGTTTGTTGATAATCTAGCAGAGGTTTCTAGTGGTAAAATGGAGATAGAGATAAATGGAAGGGAAGATACTGTAAGTACAGCTGAGGTGAAGGTTAGTTTTCACCCTGAGCTCTTCTCTCTGAGGCTGGCCCGTTTTGACCTAGCCTAAACACATGGGCAGACACATTTATTGCCCTGCTGACCTGTGGGGAGGAGGTTCGTAGCCTTTGTTTGGCATTCTGCCCCCATAGGCCCTCGTCCTTCCACTGTGAGTAATCAATCAGGTTCACAGGCAGAACTGTTTGGTTTGATTTTCAGTGGCTGACCAATTGTGAAATAGATTTGTAAAGGGTTTATCCTTCCACTCCACTCCCCTTCATGCTGCAGCTAAAGCACCAGCCAGATATAATATACACAAACTAACATAAAGAGCAAATGGCCTAAATAGTGCTGCGTGAGGGAGGGGTAGAAGGGCAGATCATCTGGGACCCGGCTTCTCAGCTCTAATCTTTCCATATGTGGAGAAAAAAAAGGAGTTTGTTTGCTAAACCCAGTTTTCAAACTTGGCTGCCTAAATTAGGTACCTACATTCTGCCTCGCGGTGCTTACCTGAAAACGGGTATTTTGGGCTGTAGTGTCCATATAGTGCCTGTGTTTGAAAACGGGGGCTTAGTTACATAAACCCAAGACTTACTCATTTGTAAAACAGCCATCATCCTAGGGTAAGTGTGCAGTTCAGATGTGGGAGAGCTAAGAGCAGAGGAGGAAGATGGGTAGGTAAACACTCTTAGACTCATTTCAAAACTTTGGCTTAGTAGGAATGCTATATTCCTGTTAGAGCGGGGTGGAGAAAGAATGGAAACAATTTCAGCCTGTGTACTTGACTATAATGCAACCATGCTTTTGGAAGGGTGCAATCCTTAATGTATAGTACAAGTTATCCATTAGCTAGGAAGAATCACGATTAAAAAAATAGGTTTAAAATAGATAAGCAAAAATAATAAGAATCAAGGTCACAAAACTCTGAACTCCCTATGCAGCTAAAGCTAAAAGCTAAAGCCTGAATCACAGTTTCAAAATCAGCGTACATAGTATGTAAATATTTTAATCTTGGATGGTAGTTGTGAATGTCAAGATCTAACCCTGGCATGAATGCTCCAGCTTTGACTACTTTGCCCTCTGGTAAAGCTGATTGCATGGTTAAATCGCCAGTGCCAATTTGAAACCAGTTTCCTATCTAAGATCTCTCTCACTCAGTAGGTCTACACTGGAGCTGTAACTTCTAGCTCAAGTAGCTATACCCATGTTATCTTGATCAGAGGTAGCGGGTATGTCTACCCGAACGGGAAATTACACCAGTTTAGACAAAATCTATGGATAGAAAGGGTGCATCTCTAGTAGAGTGTAACCTTCTACCCAAATGTATTTTTTAATGCACAGTTTAAAAGGAAGAGATGGTTTTTGCTGTAGGTATAATGTGTTGGCTTTACTGAGCTCTAACCTGAAAGCTGCGCGGTGGAAATAATGCTTGTGTCACCAGCAGCAGCCCTTAAACGGACCCATTTTCCCATCCCAAATATAAACAGATAATGATCAGTCAGGTACAGCAAGCCAAATTCTTCTCGCATTTAAAACCAGACAATTCCAGGGAGTCAAAGATTTACTCAGGTGTAAAGGGGACAGTTGAGCCCAATATTTCCTCTGTGTATATGCTTAGTTGTCAACAGCTAATTTTCCTAACCTACATTTTTATAGGAGGGGGGATTGTTACAAATGGACAGCTGCAGTTGAGACCGTAACCCCAGTTGGCTGATGTGCACTGCAAGACATTTTGTGAGGGGTCTGCAGTGATTCCTATGCAAATAAGGAGGAAGGTCCAGCTGTGAATGAAAGCAGTGATAGAGCTGGATATGGGTCAGGTAAGCATCTAAGAGATGGACTGCCTAACTTGGCAGCTCTCCAAACTGCTGGATAGAATGTGTTGAGTTGGGCATGAACTCTCACAAAAACAGCCTCTCTCAGGGTGCTGTGGCTCTTCTGCTTCCAGTGGTGGCTAGAAACTTGAAGCACATTAAGATGTACAACATTGCCTTCAACTCACTCCCCCTTGAGCTCCTCAGAACAGGAGGAGCAATGCCGAGGCAGAGTGAGGTTGAACATCAGATACAATGGCAACCCTCAGTCTAAATTTCTGTGCATTAGAATGCTAAGTACACAAGAGAGGATCCCTTTCCTACCAGTACCTAGGAACAGGGCACGCTTTCCTTTTTATGGTAGCTTTGCATTCCAGGGCTTGGACACTCATCACTTGCCATGCAGCTAGCAGTACCAGAATGGAGAGGATTTGGAGCAAGGCAGACAGGGGCTTTTCTGTCATTCAGCACTGGAATGTGGAATTCGAAGAAATCTCTTCCAATCTCTTCTCTCCAAATCCAGCCCAAAGCTAAAATGACCAATGCTTCTCTCACCAAACAAGCTAATAGAGCTTAGTGTCAATCACGTCAGAGGGTCAGTGTCTTTCCTTTTCTGCCCAGGCCCTTGCTGGATAAGGGGTCTGAGTGCTGCTGGAAAGAGTAGGGGCACCTCAGGGGAGATCAGCTCTGTCCTCTTTGGGGACTATCCAAAACAGATGGGCTTTTCCCCCTCTACACAGGCTGAGGGCAGGTAGTCCATCTATGAGATACACAGTCAAGATGACTAGCATCTTTTCAGTTGAGTTGTAGGCAAGGTATGAACATCCCATGATAATTTGTACCAGGTTTGAGAGCAAGATCTTTTGGTTACTTACTACAGTTAGCTGATGTTTGACAGGAGAAGAGCATAGCCAGCCATACAGGCTTTTGCATGCTCTGTAGCACAGGTCCCTTCCACATGCACCCAGAACCAACCTTCCCCAAAGAATACTTCAGTATCCTAGAGGAAGGGTCTTGCTCCTTGCAGTGACTATTCTACAAGGTAACCTTCTGAGCTTGTTACGGTAGAATTCTGCTGTATGTTTTTGTCAGTGAAGCTGCTCTTCCTTTCCCCTCAAGCCCTCTTGTGGGTTTCACCTATTTCAGCACAGCCACACCTGGCAGTTTGCAAGCTGTTAGGCTCTGATTTGCTACCACTGATGGCTTCTTGTGGTGGTAGAATGGAACCTGGCTTGAGGTTGAGAAGTAGGAGGGCACGGGTTGTGAAATTACCTCTGTTCTTGTTTAACCAAGACTGTGGGTGAACACCACAAGACCAAAGTGTCTGAAATAACCAGTCTTGAGAAATTACTACTGTGCTGTACTGTTTGCAGGAGAGAACTGTACTGAATATTCACTCCCTGTCTGATCAGCCTGTGCTTGCTCTCTGCTTGCTGGTGAATCTCTTTTGTGCCATAACATTCTTTTTTCTAAATGTGCAAACCAGCCAAAATAGTGTGTTACTCTCCCCCCTCCACTTGCTCAGCCATAGCTGAACATTCCCTTAGCTACACAGGGAGAGCACATTCTGCAGCTAGTGCTTGCATGGCTCCATTTCCTCCCCTCCCTGCTGCAGGACAATCAGCTCTTTTCTATCCCACTCTCCCTCTGTCCAAGATGGACTGACCTGATGCTATCCCTGCTTGTCCTTCCTTGAAGCAGTTTGCGTTATGCTGGGAAAGGACTTTCCTTCTGGTGAAGGAATTATATTTGCACATGACTCAGGGAGGCTCCTCCTCCGACAATTTTTGTTACCTCACTCATTTTGATCAGTTTCATTGCTAACATTAAAGGGCCAGCTTCCTGAACCTGATCTTTTGAGTTAGAAAAATGCAGCAGACAGAGCTGGTCAGGCATGTTCTATTTCCAAGCTCAGTCTGAACTGCCCCAGCAGCCCTTGACTGTGGGAGACTGGCAGCTGCTACTGCTAAGAAACAGCAACTTTAGCCAACAAAAGGCTGGAGCTTGTGCCACACCAGTGTCATTCTTCTGAGATGGCTTGGGAGCCTCTTGTCTCCCTCTCTCATTAAACACTTAACAGAACAAAAATGGAAGCACCAACCTGCACTCTTGGTACTGTACATTTTGCAATGTTTCCAGCTGGTTGCAATGCATTTTTTCCCCACAGCTCACACCTCAAATGTTCCATGGCCATGTAGTGCTGCTACCTTCCTGGAATACTTTTCCCCACACAAGGGCCTAGTGCCTGCAACCAGATTCAGATGAGTAATCCTTACTCTTGCAAGTAATTCCATTTGAGTAAGGATTTACTCACATCAACAAGAGTGGGTTGTATGACCATCCCTACAGTGGGCATTTCCCCTCTGCATAATCACATTCTAAACTGGGAGGGAGAGATACAGGCCAAGGCTCACCTCTGTCTTGTTGACTAGTCTGTGGTGGCAACACAAACTCTGCGGCTACACCACATGCAGAAGGAAGAGCAGTTGTGTTTTGAGGCATTGTCTGGCTAACTGTGTTTGGCTCTGTAACTAATAAACTTTGCGCTGTGCGCAAGGTGTGATAAAGATACTTACGTGCTAGGAAACTAGCGACTATAAAGGCTGCACAGCCAAATCTCAATGTAAAGTAGCTAGAACAATGGAAAGTACATTATGAATTAAAAAAAGTATTCAACAAATGACAGTTACATTTGAGTTGTGTTTTTTTTTATTGTCCTACCTAATTCTAAGTCTCTCTTGTTATTTCCATATACAGAGAAGGGTCTTTCCTGACACCAGTGGGGGACGATCTTCCCAGATGACACATTAGCTTTAACCTTGGGGCAGTGCGATCTCACGCTCCCATTTTCAATCAAAAGATAGGGAGTCCTAATACAGCTTTCCCAACAGATGGGTTCCCCCTACCTAAACATATTTGAGAGGGTAGTATTATCTATAGGAGCACTTCATAAATTACAGGGTTAGTGGAAGACGACAGAAAAAAGCATCTGGTTACTTTAGAAAACCAGAAAGGGGTGGGGAATAAAACATGGCCCTTCCTTTACTTTAAGGGGACTGTCAAGGAGCCTTAACAACTGAGGAGGTTAAGTAACTTGCCTGAAGTCCCGCATCACAGTCAAGCATAGAATCCTGGAGTCATGACTCACTTCCTCTGCTCTAGCTTCTACATTATGGATTGAGGGTTAATATTCCTCCCATAGCATTTTAGGCTGACTATGCTGGCCTAGGAAAAATGAAGACTTCCATCATGACCTAAGTAAGGGAGGGTTCTTCCTCCATTTTAAACACTGGGTTCTAAGAAACCAGTGCCCACGCTAAGGCACTGCTGATGCAGCATGCTTAATCCATAGATGGGCTCAAGCTGTAAGCCTGGGATCTGGTTTCAGACACCCTGTGGGTTAGGTCTGTTTGGAACTGGGTTTTAGATTTACAAAAATCAGGGCATTCTGCAGCTCCTGATCCTAGTTGGGTCTCTGAATAACCATCACCTAGAATTCTTGTTTGGGCCTGTCTAACTTTAAATGACAGAGCAATTTGTGTACTCTGCAATTTATGCATAACAAAGCAGAGGAATTCCATATGCAGGAAGCATGCCTGACTCTGAGTGCTTTATTTAGGAGCAAACAGTGTGGCAGATTCAACTTAACTTTGCAAGCTGTATAGCAGTCATTGCAGCAGGGGATATCACGTCATCTGCTAGGAGCAAAGACTCATTTCCTGAAAAATGGCATTCAGCAGCATCTCACCGTCACGTGCCATCTCTACATATAGACAAGCCTTTTCCCCAATAATCTCAGATTCTAAGACTAATGTTTCTGTGAATGGGAAACCACAGTCAACATGTTTAAATGTTTTACATTTAATAAAGCCAACCCCCCCACCTGGCTACTGTATCTGCAACTGTTTATATACTGTTGCAGTGCAGTACTGTGTTTATAAATGAAACTTAATTTACACAAGAATGGCTCTGCAATAATAGATCACATGAGACTAACACGGAGTATTCAGCATGGAGAATCATTATCACAAGAAACACATTAAGGGCTATGGGAGAAAACCACTGGTTGCCTCTAGGTGGTGCAACTGTCCCACCATGACTTTCAATTAGTTATAAAAAGCTCCACAAATTCCCAAACTGCCTTATCATTTTCCCATTTGGGAATAATCAGTCCGTTTCATTCGCTTGCTTACCTAAACCAGACTCTCTCCTCCCTTCAGGGACTCCGACCTTTAACGCTCTTCCATTTGAGGACACTTTGCTAATTTCAGGGACTATTGTCTCCCAGGGATGCTCTCCTGTGGTTGTTGGAGGACACTAGTTGATAGAGGTTATTTCCATGATAAGTAAACACTATTGTGTAAGTTAATAGAGCAAGGCTAATAGAGACAGCTAGAACTCTGACAAACAGTTGCCAAATATAACTAACATCACTTCTTGGAATCGTTGCAGTTTATAGCAGGGAAACCCAAGTTAGCAGTGGTACAGCCTGAGGGCATGGCTATTCATGGTTAGTGTGCGGCAAGCTAGGCTGTAAATCTACATCCTATTAGCTTGCCATGGGCTAACTGGCTGAGTGAAACCTGCTACGATGTGCTAAATGTTCTGCAGCAGATCAAAGCACACTATGCAGCAGGGTGTGCATGGCAAGCTAGTGCATGTAGATTGCTGCCCACTAATTCTCTGCATGCTGAGTGCTGTTGTACATTTTTTGCAGCTCTAAGCTACTGCTTCTCCATATTCTTGTCCTAGGTTTGCAACAGCAGCCTACAGTCCAGGGCAGCATGGAGAGCAAGCATTTGAATGGTAAATAGTAAGCACTGGAGTGGAGCAGGATTAGGATATTCTTTTTAATAATTAAAGCTACTGTTCAGGCTTAATCAAAAGGTTGAGCACAATGCTAAGATGACCTTGCTGATGGCCATGTGTGTCAGGGTAATGTGACATACCCCTCAATGCTGCAGTGTCGAATTAGCATATTTTGCAAAGGAATATGGTGAGGGTAATAAATGATACTTGTATTTACAAGGCCACTGGATGAGAGTGGGGGCAAAATCTAGGAAGGAGCAGTGCCACCCGCACCCCAACCCCCTTTCCTCAGCATGCTTCAAAGGAGAATCCTTTAGCAAATGGAGTCTGAAGCCAAAGTCAAGGCTGTGCAATGTCCAAGGCAAGTGGAAGAGAATTTACACTTGCCCCTTATTTCCTCCTGGTGCTGTAGAGTTTTCCCAAACCTGGCTGGAGTGACTTGGTCCTTCCAACTTCAGAGTTCCTGCAAGGAACAGAACCCCCCCACATACACACTTTGTGATTAATTCTTCCTTAGTAGAGGCATGGTCTTGTATACCATGATAAATGAGGTTACTTCTGCTCATAGCACCCGAGAGGCTGCACAGACAGCTGCATTGTATGCACTGTTGCATTTCTAACAATCAAACAGAGATGGGGGCTTTGAGTTCTAAACTTTAGCTCTCAGCCTGTCATAAACAGATAGTTAAGGGTTAATGTCTCTTACCTGTAAAGGGTTAACAAAGGGAACCAAACACCTGACAAGAGGACCAATCAGGAAACAAGATACTTTCAACTCTCATGGAGGGAAGCCTTTGTGTTTTTTGGGTTTGGCTTTGTTCTCTCTGGGTCCTGGAAGGGACTAGACATGCAACCAGGTTTCTTGCCAATCTCTCTGCTACAGTCTCTTATTATATTCAGAATAGTGAGTATTAAGGAACAGGCAGTTAGTCTTTTTAATTGGTTTTCTTTATTTGCAAATGTGTATCTGGCTGAAAGTATTTTAAATTGTATTTCTGCTGGAGGAGGCTTTTTCTCCAGTTTCTATAAGCTGACAGACCCTGTAACTTTTACCATCTAAATTGCAGAGAACTTTTACCTTTTTTCTTTTTATTAAAAGTTTTGCTTTTAAGACCTGTCTGTTTTTTCCCCTTGTTGAGGCTCAAGGGAATTGGGTCTGTACTTAACAGGGAAGGGGAAGGGAGGGAAAAGGGGAGAAATCCCTTTGTTTTAGATTCACGGATCTTGAATCTGTTTTGCCTCTGGGTGAGGGAGAAAGGGACATTCCTCCCTGTTTTAAGATTCAAGGAGTTTGAATCATGGTAATCTTCCAGGGTAACCCAGGGAGGGAAATCCTAGGAGAGGCACAGGTGAGGGAAAGAGTTTACTTTCCTTGTGTTAAGATCCAGGGGGTCTGGGTCTTGGGGGTCCCCAGGGAAGGTTTTGGGGGGACCAGAATGTATCAGGCACTGGAATTCCTGATTGGTGGCAGCTTATCAGATCTAAGCAGGTAATTAAGCTTAGAGGAATTCATGCTGGTACCCCAACTTTTGGACTCTAAGGTTCAGATTGGGGAAAGATACTATGACAAAGCCCTATGTGTGAAAATAGAAAGGGCAGCATCTTTTGGAAATAGCAAGGGGGAACAATATTTACACACTTCTGAAATGGCAACAGGTTTGTTTTAATTGGGGAGAGATGGTCAGGATAGCATATACCACACTCAATGAGCAACCAGAGCCAGACCTCAGTTCCCTGGTGACTTAGGGTGCATTAGAAGAATGTCTACAAAATGTGAAGGGCTGAATTATGGATAGCAGTTAAAGGAAAACTGGTTCAGCACTAGTATAGAACTCTGGATTAACTGGCTGAAACTTGGGGATTTTGTTACTGACATTTGCTTTCTTTCTGACTGAGAACCCAAACAGATGTACTAAAGTTTCCCCAGCAAATTGTAGATTCCTGAAAATCTTGTTTCAGAAACACCAAAATACAGTGTTCCTGAAAGGAAATGCAAAATTGTCCAGAATTTCAAGGCTGCCACAGAGCAGGGAGCTTGCCACCTCCGAGGCCCAGCTTCAACGGAAAATGGCTGAGCAGCTCTACTGTGGAGAAACTGGGTTCAATTCCCTGCTTTACTATAGACTGTGTGACTTGAGCAAGTCTTTCTGCCTCAGTTTCCCCATCTGTAAAATGGAGATAATAGCCCTGTCCTGCTTCACAGAGGTGCACGTGAGGAGAAATATTAAGTGTTCAGCTATTGTGGGTCACATCAGTGTCTATGATAAATACATTCCTGGCAGAACAAGGCTACAGCACAGCCAGGTCTTTTGCTATTAAGATTTAAAAAATAATCTTAATGCACCCACAATCTATACATGCTTTACTGCTTCTAGGACCATGGTGGAAGTGTCAGCCAAAGTAAGCCTGGGATACATAGACCCCTTCCCCATTTCTCCAAGCCTTTTGCCAGGATGACATAACCACCTCATTTTCCTGCACCTCTCCCCAGTGGTTTTAGGGTGCCCCAGACAGCAGGGAGCAGAATCAGCCACATGTGCACAATGCTCTAGCCCAGGGGTTGGCAACCTTTCAGAAGCCGTGTGCTGGGTCTTAATTTATTCACTCTAATTTAAGGTTTCGCGTGCCAGTAATACATTTTAATGTTTTTAAAAGGTCTCTTTCTATAAGTCTATAGTTTTAAATGAAGCTTCTGAAACATTTTAAAAACCTTACTTAACATACAATAGTTTAGTTATATATTATATTAAAATGTAGAGGCCCCAGGACCAGTGGCCAGGACCTAGGCAGTGCCAGTGCCACTGAAAATCAGCTCGCTTGTCACAGGTTGCCTATCCCTGCTCTAGCCATAACCTTGTTTTGTATCAAGCTTGCATACCTTATTGCAGGTCATGGCCTGTCTACTCTTGGCTACTCCTCCACGGGCACAGCGCAGTTCTCCTTATTTTCCGATGGAATGGCGAGGTAGTCAGTCCTACAGATCAAAGGAGAGCGCTCACCACAGGTAAAAAGAACCCTGGGCGGGTGCTAGCTGCAAGCATAAGCCGAGATGCTTCAAGGGTCTGACTGGTTCAGAGTTGCCATGCTTTTAATGTCCTGATTTTCAGAAGCACCGAGCATGTATAACTTGGCACCTCTGACATGTCAGCCCTTAACTGCCCTTGGCTGAGTAAAACGCAGGGTGACTCTCGCTGCAGAGAACACCCCTTCCAAAAATGTTTTTGGTGTGCTCCTTCCTCAAGGGCACATGTAGAGTTTGACCCAGGATAAAGTCATAAGAATATTTTCTCCCCACTCCCACTGCACACAAAGGGCCTTGTTATCTGATGTACATATAAGGAGGGAAACATACAGCATGGAAATAGTGGAATAATCCCCAGCTGTGTCACACTGGAACAGTCTTTGCCTCAGTTTTTAAAAACAGCATGTGATGCTTTTCATCATTAGTTAGGCATATTTCAGGTAGGTCCTGGGAAAGTGTCTCCTACACCATTCTGACAAGGTGCCTTCCAATATCCCAGTTATGGGGCACTGCACAGCTTGACCAACATGCCGTCACTGAGTTGTAACACTGTCCCTTGCTAACCTAGTGTATAGCCTCTCTCAGGAGGGGCTCAATCCTGCTACATTTCACAAGGATTCTGAGATGCAGCCACAGAAATGAATACAAGCTCAAAATGCTTTTAGTGGTGGCCAGATCCCTTGGTGAACCCTCTGAACCACACCCCCATTTTTTCTGCTTCAAGTGAGAAGCTTGCTCCTGTATGGAGGCCTGTAGGATTTTTACTTACGCATTGTCTTGTACAGTCTCCTCTGCTTTGGAGACCTTCCTGTAGCAATAGACCATTTCTATCAGCAGCCACAAGGTGAGAAAAACCAGGAGAATATACATCATAATTTCAGAGATGACAGATGTGAAATCTTCTCCAGCTGTTGGGGAAACAGAATTAAAATAAATCACTTATCTCTTAGAGGATGGTGCAGTACAAAATTGGTTCTCAAAGAACCAGCCCTCTCCTGTTTTCAGCCAGATAGAGTTATCTGCAAGAATGAGCAACAGAAGATGCAGGACTGGTGGCTTAAGTACCTCTTTTATTGGAACTAAGGCCGGCAGGCTGAGTCCGCTGCAGAAAACGGGGGCAGGATCTCAACTGCCATTTGAATGAGTAGCTGTGAAGCAGCGTATGAGGCTGTAGCTAAAGGAAGAATGGAACCTGGCAATATAGCTGCATGTCACCTTGAACTGCAGCACCTGAACAATCATCTGCTGCTCCTCTCCCCAAACCAGCTGCAGGAAGTAGAGGAAGAATCTCAACCTGGTCTGAAAGGGGCAGGGTTTGGCTATGGGGAGACTTCCATCAGCTGTTCCATCCTGCATGCTGGTGGAAATAAAAGAGAGATGTGCTCAAGCTTGCCACTATTTCCAGTTATGTTCTCCTCAGAGCAGGCACATGCATGACCCTCTGCCCCAATTTTAACCAATCTTATCCTGGATGCTGATTTGTTTTCATGGTGCTCTCTTTCTAACCCCTCATGCATTGCTAGATGTCCTATGCAGCAATAAGGTGACTATCAGAAAGGAATACAGAATCAAAATGCTTTTAATGGTGGCCAAGAAATAGCAGGACTTGGAGGGGAGAAGGGGAAGAGATTCGCAATCAGGACAGATATGGTGTAGCAATCCTGGCCCACTGAAGCCAGTGACACCGCTCGTACTGACTTAGTATGGCCAGCATTTCACTGATTGAGGAGGAAGGGAGAAACGCATGTGAAGAAAAGAGGAATGCAAAGCTGGAGGCAGGAAAGAAAGAGGGAGATGGAGAGAGATCACACCCAGTGAGGGTAAGGAGGAAAAGAGAAGGGGTGGAGGGAAGCCATCACCAGTTCATTGTCTGCACTGCACTGCTGCTGCTCCCTGTTAGGATGGTGTACTGAGAACCATTAGGGAGTAGTGTGTGCACTGAACTGAAAAACAGGAAGCCCACTGCACTTCCGGCTTGGTACAGCACGTTTCTCTGGTTGTTCCCCTGCCCAGGAGCTGCTGGATGAGCCCAGGACACATTTCTGAGCTCCAAAACTGGGACTACACCTAGCACAAGAGGTGCAGAGTTTCATGTCAGACTTGTAAGAAAGTGTGGCTAGGGAAACAGAAGTGTCTGCAAATGACCTATTTGCTGGCAGCTTCCCCACTCCTCACCAGGGATACCACTGAAAAGAGCATTGTCTGGTTTGCAATAGACTTGGCCCTTGGCAAGGCAGGTCACACCCAATGGTTCAAAGCATTTCCACCAGTCCTCCATACCCTCCTCTACCACAGTGAGATGGATCAATCTGGAGCTTGTGAAGAGTGGGCGATGAATCTCAAAGTCAAACTCCCTGGTGATGTTACATGTGTAGATCCCCGAATCATTCAAGGTCACATTTAATACAGTGATGGACACATCCTGCATGTCTTTGCTCCCGTTCCATTGTAGCCGGCCACTGAAGCGGCTTGGAAATTCATGGTATACTTTTCTGTATTCATAGATCTGTAGAGAAATGGAGGCAGGGAGAAAAAGGAACAGTCAGTCAGTCACCTATCAATTTGTGGATGCATCCTACTCCCCACCTTGGGATTCCCCTCTAGCTAGGTACAGTTTCCACCTATCAGGTGGTTTAGAGTTTCTCTTCCTGAAGCATTAGGTAATAGTACTTCTATAGTGCTCTTCATCTGGAGATGCAAAACACTTTACAAAGAGGGCAAAGAGAATTATTTCCATTATACAGGTGGGGAAAATGAGGCACCAATAGGCAAAGTGACTCATCCAAGATCAAAGCAGGTCTGAGGCAGAGGCAGGAATGGAACAGAACCCTTATCTCTCAGGCTAGTGCTTAAATCAATTGGATTATGCTACCATGTTAAATACAAACAATTACACACTGGAAATTGGCATCCAAACAAAAGGTATTGCAAGAGAAAACTGAATGTGATAATGATAAATAATGACTTATTTACACAGAGTGACAAAGCTCCAAGCCTGTATTGGTGGGTCCCATGCTTCCAGGTGGATTCAGTGGCCTCAGAAGCTCACTAAGGCCCTCACTATGATCTCCCTTTCTCTGTACAGTGACAAAGGTCAGTTTATTGAGCTACTTTCGTTACAGGACAGTCTGGGAGGTGAGAAGGTGGAATACCCAGTCTCTGTTGCTCCTTAGAGCTCAGAAGGCACTGTTTGGCCTTCTGCCTGGACCAAAGTCCACTTCCCTTCTCAATGAGATCTCTGTAGAGCATGTGGGGAGGAGAGAACCACCCTCTACTCCAGGGTCTAGCCCTGGGACCCTAATGGTAGCAGTTGTTGGCATCTTTAGCTTCACCACTGACACTGCTTTGATTCCCTGGGCTACTTCCTAGTGGTCCCCTTTTCCTAACATCACCCTTACTTCAGGATTCAGCAACACTTCCTCTTCTCTAGCTCCTTCCAACTAGGCTTTTTTTGAAAAGAACCAGATAGGAGAGCTTTTAAGCAGCATGAGTGGGACCTTAATTGATTCCAGCTGTCTCCATTAGCGTAACAGCCTTAACTGACCCTTTGCTAGTTAATAAAGGTCAGGTGTCAGCATTAGCTTAATGACTTTAAATGGTTAAATTGGTGTCAAGTGTCTTGACTGGCCTGGAATAGACTTTGTTTAGCTATTCAGGGAACAGGGACCTGCTCATTTTAAGGCTGATATACCAACAGGACTACTCTCTGATATCTTTCTGGTCTGAATCCATCATAACAGCCATGAACATAGGAGTCCTGATTTTCACCCTGTGCTGAGCTGAGCCTGCCTTTCTGCACTCTCAGCTTTATGAGTGTAAGTTCTGCATTGAGGTCATTTTGATGAATGGGTGTATCCATAGAGCAGGTCCTTGTGTGTCTAAATGTCCTAACTTGTGCCAAGGAATAATTGCAGATACAAAACTCTACCCACTACTGTTTGCCCCCACAAATTGCAGGTGCAAGAAGGGAGGCAAGTGTTTAAAAATCAGATTCATCCCCCTCTACTGACAGGCATAGGGGCTGCCTATTGAAGCTCAGATGAGAAGCACTGTACGGTAGTTTAGGAGGTTGGGGAGAGCATGTGGACCCTCTTGTCAGTCTCTAGTGGATAATAGTCCATGCCATTAAAACACCCCCTAAGTCACTCATTAGCATGTTCAGCAGATAAGCCAACCCTGAATCCCCTTCTCATCCTTCCAAGTGGTCCCTCCAGATCAGAGCTCAAAACAGTGGGGACATATCTGGAACTCACCATTGCCACTAGCTTTGTTTTCTGGATGAAACAAAGACTTTGCACATGTGAAAATATGCAAGAACTGCATCTATTCAGGCCTCCAAGTAATCAGGACTAAGAAACCTGTTGCTTCTTTTCCATCATATCCACATCCGTCTATTTTAACTCATTTAGAAGGACAGTTCCAACATCCTCCCAGACAGCATTCAAAGGAGCATACAGAGACAGTCTTAACTGTGCTTCCTGAATCAGATGATGGAGTAACTTTCACAGGGATGTCACTGTGCCATCATCATTAAAATGGCAGGTGACAGAGCTATGTAGCGCTAAAGCCTGGCCTCAGGGAATTCAATGGCTATAATTCCATGGACTTCAATGGGATGAGATTTGACTTATAGAGAACAATTGTTGGGCATGAAGGTGAGATCTCAGGGTTAAATTCTGATGTCAGGAATTGGGATTCCTAAATTCTGTTCCTGGTTCTGACATGGCTTTCATATGCCTCCAAATTTATATCTAGACTGTTCAGCCAACTAACTGGCACATCATAATGGGTAACAAGATGTGGCAGTCCATCCTCCAATCTTCTAATTGTGCACTCTCAACCCATGTTTGACTGTTTGCATCAGTACCCTGCAGTCACACTGTGAAGTTTGAGCGAAGCCAAATTACTGTATTGTGGCTGCTCCTCTGGCAGTCTCAGCCAGCAGCCTGTTAAGCCTAGTCTAGGATCTGGGTTCTGGGGGAAACATATCAGCTGCCTTCTCCTGTAAGTAGCATAAAGCAAAACAAAATTAGGCAAAATGCACAATGCAGGCTTGCACTCTGCCACTGACCAACCCTGTAACTTTGGGCAAGTCAGTTCATGTTTCAGTGCCTGTTTCCCCTTCAGCTGCCTTGTCTAATTAGGCTGTACATTCTTTGGGAAAGGATCCGTTTCTTACTATGTGTATGTACAGCACCTCACACAATGGGGTCTTGAGCTTTATTGGGCCTTCTGAGTGCTGCTGCATGACAAATAATCAACTCAATTTATGGATCAGTGATATTAGGAGGAGACAGCTATGAGACAATGTTTGTAAAGTTCTTGACATGCATCCGACGAAGTGGGTATTCACCTACGAAAGCTCATGCTCCAGTACGTCTGCTAGTCTGTAAGGTGCCACAGGACTCTTTGCTGCTCTTGTGCTTTGATATCTCTGGGTGAAAAGTGCCATATAAATGAAAACACTGTAGTGCAAGGGCGGGGTTAAATAACTGAAGGAGCATTGTCATCTTCAATATTGTGTGAGTGGCCTCTGGACATTTCTGTCTTCCTCAAATCAAACTTCAGATGTGACACACACATCACCCAAGTTACACTTACTTTTCTTATTTTCCTTGTATGACCCTCACCAAAACGGTACCACAAAACCGAAGTTAATGTTCTCCCAGGCCTTTTTACCTCGGTCCCCCCATACATTCCCTGGACATTTTCCCCATACTAAGGGGTATGGTAGCAACGAATTAGGTTAGCAAATATACCTACCAGCTCATCTTTCCCCCCTTCAGTCTTGTAGAACCATTCCACCACAGTGCTGGCAGAAACCTCTTCTCTCTTCATGCAGGAGATACAGAGCAGCTTCATGTGAGTTCCTTGGACAGCCTCCGTCTCTGACGGGACTTCCACACAGACTGGAGAACAGACGCCAACTGAGGACCATGGTGGCAGAATAGCAAGAGATAGAGAGAAACACCGGGATAGAGATAGAGAAAAACAAATGATCTGTTATTCAGGTCTCTTATTATAGACACATAATAAACCTCAGTGGAAAACCATCTGATTTATTACTAATGCTCATGGACAATGGATAAAAGTCTAAACCAGCAAGTTTTACAAACCTTCCTTCTCCAAGCTGAACTATATAAGTATGTAATAATTAACTTGTGATTGCTGTGGGCAAATTCTTCTTGACAGCAGCTGCTTTGCCACATTTTAAGTCCTTTTTTAGAGTAATTAATGCTATTTTAGAGAGGAAGCAACATAGTACATTCTCTCCCACCCACTAACACTCAAGCACGCAGAGAACTCTGTTACAGCACTTACTGAACTCTGTATTAGAACAACCTCTGAATCCAGCCCCTAGGAGCAATTGTGCCCTAAGTGAAGCGGGATGAATGTTTTAGGGTGATGATGTGTCCAAACCTGACAATTAGAGTTCGTTAGGCTCAACTCTTCCAGTTTTGTGGTTTTGTAATTTTTATTTAAGCATAAGAGGCTTGGAGTCAGGCAGAATTGGCATCTGGGGTAAATTACAGATTCGGTGTGTATGCTAGCCAAAAAGGCTTTCAATTAGGTCAACATAAAAATTGGCAGGTGTAAAATATTTCCCTCTGTAACAAGGCAGAATGCTTCTACTCATCAAATGCTGCTATGACATAATGTAAACCCATGCTGCCCTGGGATGGGCAATATCCTCTCTAGTGTCCGCTTTGTACATGGCCACATATGTCTTTGCTCTATCAAGATGCTGACTGTTACCTTCATCCTCTTTTCTATACATGGGGTCTGTACTTGCCTTTTGTAGCTGATTCACCTTAATTAAATATTATTTTGACTGACAGAAGCCTGCCACCCTCTGTAGTCCTGTGGTTAGGCTATTCACCTAGATTAGGAAAGCCATGGGTTTAAATTCCCTGCTGTGATGATGGACTGCAAAGAGCCTTGTCTCCAACTACCTGGGTGCATGCCCTAGTTTCTGGTATCACGTGCTCGGGGGCTTCCATGCTTTTGTCTGTTACTTGACACTGTTCCACGTTAATTAAATGTAGCTTGGGCAAAAGCAAAGACACCACTCCCTCTAGAGTGCAGGGGTTTGGTTATGTCCTTGGGCTGTGGAAGAGGCAGATTTACACGTGCTCTCTAAGTGCCTTAATAATGGCTGTGGATAGATGTTGACTGCAGCCTTGGTGGGTGTGCCTGGGTCTTTGCTTTTTAGCAATGGGGGGGGGAACTCTCTAACTCTTGTCTCTGGAAGATGTTCCACATTAGCTAAATATTATTTGGGACAGCAGCTAGGTAAGGCTTCCTCTGTAGCCCACTGATTAGGCTATGTGATGATATAGGTTCAAATGCGGCTGCATGTCACTACCCTAATACAGTACAGTGAGTGGGACAGCTCTCCTTCTTGCCTTTCAAAGCCGATCCACTTTAATTAAATGTCATTTGGTCCTCCTCCAAACCCAGTACCCTCTGTAGGCTGGTGGTCATGGTCTTTGCCTGGGGTGCTGGAGCTGTGGGCTCAAATCTTCCCTGGTGTGTGTCCACTGATCTTTCTGTAACAGGCAGCGGGTTGCTTGTTTCCTTCTTGCCTCTTGAAGCTGTTCCACTTTATTAAATGTGCTCTGGGCCAGCTCCCCAGCATCCCTTACTCTCTAGTCCAGTGGTTAGGATACTCGCCTGGGTTGTGGGAGATCCTGGTTCAAATCCCCCAGCTGCCTGTTCAGCAGGGATTTGCACAGGGATTTCCTGCCTCCTAGGTGACTGTCCTTTACGGTGGGCCATCCTTGTCTGAACCCCCTCTCTTTCTCAAGAGGCCATTGTCTTCTTGGGATGGAGAGGGGATTCTGACAGGGATCACTCACCAGTGACTCTCCCCAGGAGGTGGCAGCCCCCAGTTCACACCCCTCAAAAGAGCAGGGGAGTGCCCTGGGGTCTGCCACAACCTGGGCGTGTATCCTGATCATGGTGGACAAGAGAGAGAAGGGCTTTTACTGCTCAGCAGCAAAGCCCTTTTAATTAAAAGGGCAAGAGGCCCTGTGACAGGCCTCTTGCTCAGCTCAGAGGGGGGTCTCCTCTCACCCACCAGAGGCTCTCCTGTCCCACAGGGCAGGGAATTGAACCAAGCTGACCCACAATCCAAGCGAGCACCCTAACCCCTGCACCACAGAGGGACTTGAGAGCTTACCTTGCTCCGGTTAATATATAGTTAAAGTGGAACGCTTGAGCGGTAAGAGATTGAGATGCCCAGCCCATGTCAGTGTAGGGATTTGAACCCACATCATTTTACTTCTGGGGTAAGTACCCAAACCACTGGACTATAGAAGGAAGCACACAGTGCTTGTGGCCCAATTCTCATGTCATATTTACTGAATGTGTCCTACTTTCAACAGAAAGGATGAGGGAGACCCCACCGCTCACTAGCCAGGCACTTAGGCCATTGGGTTGAGAGGTAGGCAGTCACCCTTCAAATCCCATCTCAGCCAGCATAAAGGGGATTTGAACTGGCACCTGCCACTTTTGAAACAAAGCCACTCAAACTACCAGACAACAGAGGGACTCACAGGGTTGCAGTTGCCCAGTGACTGTTTAATTACCAAATGACATTGGCCCACCTTCAACAGGAAACACTGAGGGAGCCAGCCCATTGGATTATCTCCTAGCCCAGCACTTAGAGCATTGACCTGCTAGGTAAGAGATCAAGGTTTGTATCCCGTCTCGGGTAGCATAAAGGGGAGTTGAACCCCAGCTTCCCACAGGCTGGCCATAACCCCAACCACTAGACCACACAGGGCTGCTTGTTTTCACTTGGGCCCAATGAGTAGGTAATGAAAGAGCAGCAGCTTCAACAGACAAGAGCAAGGGAGCCCCAGAGGCAGAATACTGCCTAGCCCAGCACTTAGGCCATTCACTTGCCAGGTAAGAGATCAAGGTTCAAACCCTGTCTCAGGCAGCATAAAGGAGAGTTGAACCCCAGCCTCTCAGAGGCCAGCCGCAACCCCAAACTACTAGACCACATCGTGCTGCTTGCCCAAGTTATGGCCTAATGAATATGTAATGAAAGTGGAACAACTGCAGCAGAAAAATCAGATGCAGCCACTGGGCCCCAGTGAGAATCCCTCTTAGCCCAGCAGCAGCATGTTCACCTTGGAGAGAGGAGATGGCTGTTCCGGTCCATTCTCAGCAAACTGAGGAAAGAGTTGAACCTGCATCATCCACGTACTGGGTAAATACCAAAGCCACTGGGCTACGGGGGGATTTATGTCTCAGGGGTGGCCAGTTACTACTGAATGAAAGTGGCACAGCCTCAACATGCTACAACAAGCAAGCCTCCTCCGGCTGTCCTATCCTTCAGGATCGGGGCTCACGCTTGAGAGACTGCAGAGCCCTTTTCAACTCTCTGCTCATCAGGCAGGGAGAAGGAAATTGTCCCAGCGTCTTTGCCTCTCAACCTCTGCTTGCCGGCCACAGCCTGGAGTCCCTCAGGTGACGCAGGTGCCTAACCCGCTTAGTGTGAGCTGGTTAGGGACCTGCCCAACGCCCCGCAAGACAGCCCAGGGGGAAGGAGTCAGAGGCCTCCCATGTCACTTTTAACCTAGTGGTTAGGGGCCTTCTCTTAGATGGGGGTTGGGGGCTGCTTCAGGTTCAGCTGGGAAAAGAGACAGTTAAAGCTGGATCTGATAAAGGTCTAGCCAATCATGATATGGATGTAGAACGTGACTCAGGACCTGTTATTCACCACTTCACGCAATGCAAGAACCAGGGGTCACCCGCTGAAATTAGTAAGCAATGGGTTTAAAACAAACCAAATGCAGTACTTCTCCACGCAATGCACAGTCAGCCTCTGGAAGTGGCTGCCAGTTGACATGTAGGCAAAAACTATAAGTGGGTTCAAAAAATGAATTAGAAAGTTCGTGGTGAATGGGCCCATCAATGGCTATTAGCCAAGACAGTCAGAGATGCAGCCCCATGCTCTGGGAATCCTTAAGCTCTTGCCAGATGCTGGGAATGACCAACAGGGGATGGATTGCTTGATAATTGCCCTCTTTTACTGATTGCCTTGGAAGTATCTGGCATTGGCCAGTGTCGGAAGAGAGGTTACCAGGCTAGATGGATCATTGGGCTGACCCAGTATGGCCGTTCTTATGTTCTTAATTTCCCCCTCTGCGTGATGAGGAGAAGGGATTTGAAAAGGGCTCACCTACCACCTGGATGAGTGCCTTAATCATTGGGTCCCAGTCTACAGTGTTCGGAGCACCTTCAGTTTTGCCTGTTGAAGCCATTCCACTTTAATTAAATATTATTTCAGCCAAATAATGGGCGAGGCTCCTTCTCTGGGCCAGCTTCTTAGGTGGGCTGTGAAGAGCTATTGGTTCAAATCCCCTTTCATAGAGTCATAGGGTTGGAAATGATGGCAAGGGTCAAACCTTTCTGCTTGCTGAAGGGGGGGGTGGTTGAAGAGTGGTCTCTTGCAGCCCATATGTGTGCCCTGATGATATAGAAGTAGCTTCATTAAGCCAGGATTTCAATACTGTGTTGCTCTGGGGTAAATATTGGGACTAGCATGACTAGGTCCCTCTGGCAATTTCCCATTCAGACTGTTGACAGCACCACTGGAATAAGCACTCACGGGAAAATGCAAAGAACATGTTAGACATTTCCTGGCACCAATGAGACATTTCCAAAAAATACAAATAAATCATATAAAATAGCCATATTTGTAAAAGCAGCAACAACCCTTCAGATTTCATAAGTAAATTGAAATAATTGCAATAAAAATTCTCTGATTTCATAAGTAAATTGAAATAATTGCAATACAAATTCTCTGTGATTTACATGAACCAGGGGTCACCCGCTGAAATTTGTAGGCAACAGGTTTAAAACATCAATCCATATGGTCTGCACGCTTTAGTTTATATGCTTTCAGCCCCTTAGGAACAACTGAATGTTAAATCAACATATATAGTATTTTAAAACCAGAGTAAAGAAGAATAAGTAAAGCACGCACAATCATTACAGAAAAACACAGGTTCTGTGATAAGGCCACTTAATAATACCCTAACTGATGCAATTAACTTAATATCAATGCCATTTCCTTCGCTCTGTCAACCAAACTAAAAGCCACTATTAACGCTGGAGTGTATTTGAGCGCGCGTTAGAGAAGGCTCTCTGGGAAAAACACGTCTTTAGAGTAACATGCCACAGCAGCCAAGCTCAGGGTTGCTTGGAGGAACCCAGTCCAACCCCACAAAGAATGGAGGCACCTACCCCATATAACCAACAGGACTGAAGAGAGACAGAAACCCCTTGCGAGAGCAGCCATGATTCCTAGTGGGGATGGTTCTCAGGCTGGATAAAGGCTCTTTCCAAAAAGGATCCTTCTCCCCACGCCACGCCGTGCCCAGGTGCAACAGGGTATCAGGCTGCCAGCTGATCCGTGCTTGTCTGCTGTGATCGGTCAGCGGGGATCAAGCTAGGGACACGGAGGTGTGGGAGCAGGGAGCTCAGTGTGAGTTTAAGATGCCATTTTCTTGTGGGGAGAAATCCATGCAAGAAGCTGGCTTGAACCCCAAAGGGGCTGGCGTCAGCACCACGGACAGGTCTCCCGGGAGCCGGATCACCACCCCCCAGCCCCCCACCGAACGAAATCCTGGACAGCTCCACTCAGGAGACGCTGGGCAGCCTGCTCCCTGCCGGGGTCGGTTGCAACCCTTCCTCCTCCTCCTCCTGGCCAGCGGTTGTTGCTAAGAGCAGCGCACCGTGGAGATGGAGGCTCCGCGCAAGGCACCCGCTGCTGAGTGCTAGGGAGATCGGCTTGGCACATGCAATGCAACAGCCAGGGCCGGGGGAAGGTAGCTCCCCCAAATCAGATCCGCCCAGACCGCCCCAGAGCCCGGATCCGGCAGGATCTGGAGCAGCGGCGGCTGGGAGGGGCGCGTCCCCGGCCTGGGATCAGCCGGCTGGAGGCGCGTTTCTCTCCGCCCCTCCCGCGGGCCAGGTGCATCCTAGCGCCCTGTAGCTGGGCAGCCTCCCTGCTACACACGCTTCCCCGGCAGCATCAGCAGCGAGCCCAGCCTTCCCGAGGGAGGCTCCCCCAAGCCAAGCATGCGCAGACACTTCCCTTCCTCTCCCAACCAGAGAGACAGACCCACCACTCCAGTCATCAGCCAGCAGCCTCACCTGCCCCGCTCCCCCCCCCCCCCGCCCCAGCATCCTTCTAGGCAATCAGAGCCTCCCTCCAGACTAATGATCATGCCAGAGCTTTCTAGCTAATAGCCAGGGCTCACTCCCCGTCCTCGCCTTTAGTTCCATCATCGCAGAGCAATAACAGCGAAATCGTCTTTCTGGAACAAGCCATGCACTCAGCGATCAGCGAAAGCATGTGCTGCTCGCTCTGAAAGGAATCCTGACGGGAGAGCTGAGGGGTGTCGTGCGGTAGCCTGCGCTGCTGTCTGATTTCTGGACATCGCCAACTCCACGCCAACAGAACGGCAAGAATTTGGCTTGCATGTCACACCACGTGCCATTAGTTTAATCTGCTCAGATGTTTCCCCTGCCTGGGGCTTTTCACCGAGTGCTCTAGAGTCAGCCGAGAGATCACTAGCTTTGCATTTATTCTTCCCCATCTGCACTTACATGGCAGCTTTGCAAGGAGAGCTGCAGATGGTAGCATTACCCGTCCCAGCCCCAAAATAAAGCTGGGGGAGGAGGCATGAGATATTTATCCACTGGCAGGACACAGGACGTCCTCGTCCCGTGAGGAGCTTAATTCTAACATTTGGAAGGCTCTGAAGGTCATTAATGTAACAGTAGGAAATACTGGGAAATCCTCTCTTCTCACGTATCAGCCTGTTCCCCAGGCTGGGCCAACAGCAGGCTGGGCTCTCTGCTCTTGGAGGGGAGCCACAACACCCACCATGTATTCCTCCAGTGCTGAAAGGCACCCAAGGTCACAGCTGAGCAGATCTGGGGAAAGCGGATGCTCATTAAATGCTCCCTCTTTCTTTCTTTCTTGTTTCCCCTTTTTTTCTTCTTGGAAGAGGCAGGATATGGAGCAGCTGCTCCTCTGACAGCAGGCTGAGACACATGGTTCTTTTAAGTAATCCTACTGCACCCAGAATCATAGGTGTAGTTTGACTTCTGTATGGGGTGGGGGAGGAAGGCAGCTCCAGTAAGGCCAACAAGGCCACACCCCTATTGTGGCTAGACAATATCCCAAAATATAGAATGTGCTTGTAATCTAACC
Source organism: Gopherus evgoodei (assembly GCF_007399415.2). Taxonomy (NCBI): domain Eukaryota; kingdom Metazoa; phylum Chordata; order Testudines; family Testudinidae; genus Gopherus; species Gopherus evgoodei. Next base: position 12,924,724 of record NC_044340.1, on the reverse strand, counting down.
ATGGAAGGTGGGTCACATGATGCCCTGTGCTCAAGTAGTGAGGGGTAAGAAGTCGTGGTGTTGTTCCCAGATGAGAGGTTCCTTCTAATCCACCCCCACACCCAAAGGATGCCCTTCTCCAGTTTAATGACACTAGCATACTGAACAAGGCTCAGTGGGAGGATAATTCCTAGCCAGTGAGACCTGCAGCACAAGCTAAGATATAGTCCATCACACTGAGCATTAAGCCACCGGCTCAGCTCCCTCAGTGCCCAGGGGCATGCTGCAGACACAATAACTAAAGGCATATCTACATCAGAAATTTCCTGGAATAGCTATTCCAGTTTAACTCTCCATGTGAACGCTCTTCTTCTGGAATAATGATACCTTTTTCAAGGCAGGCTAAACTAACCCAGAAAAAGCCAGAATAAAAGCATTTACATGGAGACTTAATCGGGAGTTAATCAACTCTACTTTAATCAAGAATAATTTCCGCATGTAGATGAGCCCCAAATAAAGGACACAGGACCTAGACCAGGGGTTCTCAAACTGGGGGTGGAGACTGCTCAGGGGGTCACGAGGTTATTACATGGAGAGGGGTCGCAAGCTGTCAACCTCCATCCCAAACCCTGCTTTGCGTCCAGCATTTATAATGGTGTTAAATATATTAAAAAGTGTTTTTAATTTATAAGGGGGGGGTCACACTCAGAGGCTTGCTATGTAAAAGGGGTCACCAGTACAAAAGTTTGAGAGCCACTGTCCTAGAGATATATAGGATTTGTCCCCAGTTCACCTGCCACAGTCTAAATTATGCTTAATAGAAGGATGCTACTTTGTAGGGCTTTTTATAGACATTCAGAAGCTATTGAATAATGTTCCTGGCTGTCTCGTCTGACAGCCATGTGCTTGAAAAAGTGCAGTGAAATTAACATCTGTTCTCAGCAAGCCAGGTGCGCTGCTGGAAAAAACAAGTCCCTGCAAAACACAGGACGCTTGGAATAGTCAAGCAGCATTTCATGTGTGATAGCTGCTCCAATTGCAGCTGCGTTACAGAAGCCTGACAGTGAAAGAAAGGAGGCCTGCCTGAGAACATGTGCTTAAGAGGAATCTGAGAATCAATAGCAGCTGCTAATTGGCTGTACACTTTCCTATTCCTTGGTATGGTCCCTCCATCAGGCACCTGACCTAGATACATCTTCCTGGGAGGAAGTTTCATATGAATGAAGCCCTCTTTCAACCCTAATACTGGATTCCCCAGCCTGAGAGAGTGAGTGTGCAGAAAGCAGAAAATCATGTCTTGCTGGACTTATAACAGTATATGGTCAGCAACAAATGACTCATTAAATAGCAATCATGTGCAGTTCTCCAACCACTGCCATTTTCAGGCACATAGCATTTTGCAGTTATTAATGAATTAAGCCTCTGAAGATCCTTGTGAGGTTGGTGGTCTTACCCCCGATCTACAGATGGGGAAACTGAAGTGCAGAGGGGCAAAGTGGCTTCTCTGAAGGAAATGGGTGGCAGAGCTGGGAACAGAACCTAATTTGAAAATCCCTGGGCCAAATGGAGACTGAATTCCCCTGCCCAGCTTTGAGGATGGTGGTTCTGCCAGACTTTCAGTAGGTAAGATCCCTTTGTTCTTGCTCTGCCCATGCTACAGACTCATCTTCTTGGGCCTAATGGGGACTTATTCTTAAGTCCTCCCTTGTTTTTAACCTCATGGGAGACAGAGAATAAACACCTCCTGTGTGCCAACTATAACAGCATGCAGCCAAGTGGGCACCGCAGCCCAGTTTCTGCCACAGTTGGAGAGTGATTCCATTTCTGCCACACCTACTTTTTGTCTTCTTGTCCGGGTTTGCTGAGAAAGAGCCAAAGAATACACACACCTTAACACAAACACATCCCTCCACACACACACACACACACACACACACACACACACACACACACACACACACACACACACACACACACACACACACACACACACACAGTAAATGAAGGACACTGAGGCAAACCCTCTGCCCTTTCAGACCTCCAGTGGGGACTAAAACATTGAGGGGATATAAATGTTGAATGCTACCAAAAGCAGCACCACTTACCATGTCGGGGTTTCTATGGCAACCCACCCAGATACTGCAGCACAGGAAAAAAGACGGAAGCTTTTGTGTCAGCATATTAAGGTCAGGAGATAAAAATAAATTCAGCTTAGCTGCCCCCCAAGCAAACTCCCTTCTTCATTATGCCCCTTGGGCTAGGACATGAAAGGGGCAGTGCAAAGCCTGCATGGCTTGCTACTGTGTAATGGCTGTCCAAGCAATGCTCCCTGAACCTCACAACAATCACATTAATTTGCTTAGACTGAACTGTTTTCCTCGTTTGGCAGACAAACATCAGAAGGCTCCTTCCCTGAATAGCCTCTCCTGGCTGCCAGGAGACAACACAGATCCAAACCTGTCACCAACTGCTCACAGTCAATCATTTCCACATCAAGGCCACTGGAACAGCGCAGTGGCCAAATAGCAAGAAGCAATGGCAGTGCTACCTCCTGATGTGTAATTAATGCTGGGGAGAATGATCTGGAAGGAAGAGGATCAGATTCCCTGTGTACACACGTACACCACGGCCCTTAGAGAGGAGTCTATAATTGGGATGGAAGCAGTAACGCTCTATAGAAATGGAATAAGGCCGATGAGCATTATTTTCAAAAGCTATAGGATTCAATAGAGAATGGCATCCTTTCTATGGTCTTTTAAAAAACATAGTATAGGACTCTATAGCAGGGATCTAATTCTCCAGTAGCTTCTGTAGGAAGATTTGAAGTTTAAAATGTGCTATTAAATCTATAGGGTTTTTTCATTCATAAGGTTTTAGATGCCTTCTCACACACAGCCAAAGCTACATCCCCATCACATATCCTCCTACATGCAGGCCTGCCACTGTATTCTCCATGCAAGTACGTATTACTAAGCCTACATCTCCATCACACATAAGTGCCACTGCACTGTGCTATTTCTCCATTCTTCCTGCACAGACAGCTATAGCTCCATCTCTATCAAATCCATGCACACCACCCTGTGTTGGTTTCCTCTGTGCTCTCTATATAGGTACATATACCCTGATTTGTCTCTCCCTCACATTGCTCATCTCTGCATGGGGTGTATTTACATACTCTGTACATCTATCCACCCAGGGCTCTCTCTCCATCACATACAGCTACAAACTATACAGGGCTTCACCAGCATTCTCCACATGCATTTATATACCCTGGATTCCATCTCCATACTCAACACTAAGATAACTGCATTTTCCATCACAAACACACCAAGGACTACCCTCCATCACACACAGATTCTGCATGTCTATGTTCTTGATACACTCCCTGAGCAGCACCTTGATTTTAGACTATGCTGCTCTACTTTGCAGATCTGCCAGCTCTACAGGGGCGTCTAACTAGTGTCATCCCTTTAAAGCCAGGTTGTCCTTTTTAAAATGCAGAATACCTGCTTCCTGGATCCCTTAGGATGCATAAGGAAAAGTGCCTTTGCCATCCTCGCCTGCCAGAGGAAACATAACCCCAAAGCTGCCTCCATTCACAGCTGGCACTGAGCACTGTTTTGCTTTCAGGACTAAATCCACTTAGGACTAAATATTGTACAATCCTCCCATATGCGAGCAACAGGACACTTTTCTGGCAAACAACAGTCCATTTGTACTGTGTGTCTTTAAAAATGTTCATAATGGCACTCCCCTTGTGATAAAAGGATTCCCAAACTCAGAAAAGAATCACACACAGCTAAGGATGATCGTTGTACAGCTTTTAAAATCAGTCTGGTGGATTTAGACACGTTAAAAGGGAAGATGAATTTATATCCCCAAGGACTGCTTTGAAAATCTTCAGCCATTGATCTGGAACAGATGCTTCCCCAACGGAATTCAGGAAATCATCTCATTCCAGCACCTCTGATAGCATCCAGTGGCTTACACCTGAGTTGCCACTTTACACTTTTACCAAGGCCAGAGTCTTTTAACATTTGTGGCACCTTGCTTTTAAGTGCATTATGTTCCATGTTGCTCCATGTAGGAAGGTGCCACCCTGAAAACAGCAAGATCTGGTATTGCCTAGAAAGGTTGTAGGCATCATTCTCCAGGACACAAAAGCTGCCAAGAGCAAAGGTACACTAAGAGGCCCTAAATACAATCAGCAGTCCAATGAGCTGGTGCCTTCCACAGGGACATGCAGAAAGCAGGTCAGTTGTGATCATGTAAGGTTAACATATTTCAGGCCTCTCATCACTTCATTTGCCCTTTGGTAGTGGATCCCGGGGCAGCTCCAGGCACCAGCACGTCAAGCACGTGCCTGGGGCGGCAAGCCACGGGGGGCGCTCTGCCGATCGCCGCGAGGGCGGCAGGCGGGTTGTCTTCAGCGGCATGCCTGCGGAGCGTCCGCTAGTCCTGCAACTTCGGCGACCCTCCTGCAGGCATGCCGACAAATCCGTGGGACCGGGGACCTCCTGCAGGCAGGCTGTCGAAGGCTGCTTGCCTGCTGTGCTTGGGGCTGCAAAATACCTAGAGCCGCCTCTGGTGGATGCCAACCATTAGCATGTCAGAGCTCTATGCACATTCATTCATACTTGCTCATTTGATTTTTCGGCATTACTGTTGGAGAAAAACACCAATGAATCAACAGCTTGAATTATTTTAGCAGCGCGGTGTCTGTATTTCCATACACAAAAGCTTGGTCAGCAACAGTGGAATATTCCTTACCTTGCACTGGATGGGGAGTGCCAGATGTTGCATTCTTTCTTTAATTGTATACAATGAGATAATTTCCTTGTAGATCCCAAAGAATTGATGCATATGTCATGAAACTCACTCACAAAAATCTGAAAGTGTCACTGGTCAGTCACATGTAGGACTGGTTCATCCCGAGTAAGTCTGGTTGCAATGCTCTCTACTGTCTCACAGGGCACTCCTGGGAAAGAGGAATTTATCTTCCATCTGAAAGGATAAATATATAGAACATCAGACAGGATGCAAGAGCTTGTTTGGAGGGAGCAAATGTTTCCTTTTGCAAACCAGGAAAACCTCTCGGACAAATTCACAGGTCATACATAAGGTGTAAGTTACATATCATTCATGAGTTTAAGTGAGTCTAAACTGTGTAGTTTACAGTATAAAAGGCATGGAATAGAAGGATGTACAGGAGGGATAAGTTGAAGTATCCCTACCCTACACTTCACCCTACACCTTCTTGTGGCCCATTGACATGTAACTATGCCATCTTAGAGCCCTTTATGTTCTCTTCTGCTCACTTAGGGCCTGATCTTGCTCCCACCATAGCTGACAGGATCTTTGCTGGAACACAGGATGGGATTTTCAAAAAAAAAAAAAGCTTAAACAAGTTATATATGCCTAACACTCATTGATTTTCAGTGGGAGCTGGATATCTAACTCTCTTAGGCTCCTGTGATGGGGCGCACTACCCCTCCACTGGACGGGAAAGGGTTAACCCTACATTGTGGGCTGAGGAAGCCACGCCCCCTCAACTCTACTGGGCATGAGCCAAATGCACCAGTATAAAAGGGAGCAGCTCAGGTGGGTCTGACTGCTAGAGAGGAAGGCTGCATGCTGCTAGTTCCAGGTGAGTCTCAGCCAAAGTCTGGAGTTGCTGGGCACAATGCAGGCTGGGGAACCTGGAGACAGCAGAAATGCCTTGACTGCAGCAATGGGAGCCATGGTAGGAAGCAGCCCAGGAGAATGAGATAGTGGCTTGGTCAGTGAACTGGAATTTTGAGTCAGTGTGTCTTGACTGCTGCCACCTGCCCCTGCTGACTCAGTGACCTATGTTCTTGTCACTACTAGGGCCCTGGACTGGGGCATGGTGGAGAAGGAGGACCTGGGTGCCCCCTATTGGGCTGCTGCAACTTCCTTTTTTGTATGGTGGCCCCCTTTCCTGAGGGAGGCCTCTAGGCCCTATTGCCTTGCTGATGGGGGCTGATTCATTGACTGTGACCACGAGGCCCTACTAATAGGGGCAAGTATATTGACTTTCTCCAGAGACATAAGTGTGAGCTATGTATGCTCTGCCACTACACCCTAAGAGGGATGGGGTCCCCCAACCCTGTCACAGCTCCTTTGAAATGCCTGATAGTGCTGTGGTCAAATTTTTGTAGTGGTGACTCCTTTCACACAGCAAGCCTCTGAGTGTGACACCCCCCCTTATAAATTATAAACACTTAATAAAATATATAACATTATAAATGCTGGAGGCAAAATGAGGTTTGGGGTGTAGACTGACAGCTTGTGACTCCCTGGGGGGAGGTCCTGAACCCCTGAGTTTTAATTTTATGCTCACTTAATGACTTGCAACTTCTTCTTCCTCCATATGCACTATCTCTGACCTGGGCTCCCCTGCTAACCTCCCACCAATCAATACTTAAAAAAAAAACTATCTGGCCTTGGTGGTGGTGGGGATTCAGCAAGTTGCACTCTTCCCTGTCTGTTGAAGCTGAATACTGAAGCAATATTCTAGGGTGGTATTTGCACCTCTGGTAGCCTATTATGTATGCAGTCTTCTGCATGAGAGGTAAATCCAAGGTTCTCCTGACCACCTTCTGGCCATTAGAGCCCATGGCTAGAGATACTGTCTCATTGTTTCCTTGTATTTCCCCATGTCTTTCAGTCTCCTCTGGTTGTCTCTTCTCTGATACTTTGTGTACAATTTTGGGGGCAGGGAAAATTTATTTTGTACAGTGCCTAGCACAGTGCAGTCCTGGGTCCAAGACTGGGGCTCCTAAGTGTTGCTGCAATTCAAATTATAAATAAGACAATGGAAGAGAACTGGACAATTCCCAGTACTGCCACTAGTTTGCAGGATGACCTTGAGCAAGTCAGTTCCCTACCCTGTGTCAGTTTCCAATCTGTAAAATATGCTAAATGATACTGAGAGCTCCTCTGTAAAGCACTTTGGGATCTATGGGTGATAAGAGCTAGGTATTCTATTACTACATTTCAAGGTTGATTCATTTCACTTTGCCTAACTAAATTCCCCCAGCAGGTGGAAATGCATACAGTATTCCTCACACACTACTTGTGAACCATTGTGTAGTGTTCTTGTGCATTTTAAGCTGCTGCCACAATCCAGCCCCAGGAAAGACTATTTGTGCGAGGGGATAATCCCTATCTGTCCGGTTTATTACAATGCTTTGGGGTGAAGGATGCTTTACAAATTTAAGATAGTAACAATTAACTAATAAGATACTTGAGCCAGTGTCATTGCAACTTCACTTAAACAGTTTTATCATAAAAGCAAAACACAGCCCAAATCACCACGCATTGCACTGACATTTACCACAAAAGTTGATGCAATGAGTTACTTTTTTGCCTATGCCAGATGAGGGAGGGACAGGATTAGAGCTGGTGCCAGAACTTTATGTAAGTCTATTTTCTGGTGTCTGCCATTATACCATTACAAATAGCCTGCAACCTTTATTGCCTACACAAACCTGATGCCTCTGGATCTCTGAGGGCATGTCTACACAGCAATTAATCACCCCATGACTGGCTTGTGAAAGGTGAATTAGGCTCAGGGAGCCTGGGTTAAGGAGCCATTTAATTGCAATGTAGACATTGATGCTCAAGCTCTGGGAGAGGAGAGGGTCTCAGAGCTCAGGTGAACTGAGTGGGTGTTTAATTGCAGTGTAGACATGCCCTTAATTATTTAGCTGATTAAGACAGCAGGGCCTGGACTAGACAGTCTTTAAAGAGATTCACTTTCTCTTGTAGCAAATTTAGCACAATTTTCCATGCTCTGCAAAAATCAAGCACTACCACATTTTCATCTGTTAACTTTCAAGTCCTTTCTGACAGTGAATAAATATTACTGCTCCTTTCTGCCAGCTGGGGAAAATGAGACTAAAATTTGACTCTAATAAAAGTGCTACAATGTTGTGGCAACATCAAGAACAGAACCTGACTCCCATTTCCCTCCTCAAACCTCTGGACAGTCCTACCTTCCCCACAGAAATGTAAGTGAGCAGAGGGTGGCTAGTTTAGAGTTTGAAGTGAGAAGAGCAAGAGGGGTCACTAAGGATGAGTGACACTGGCCTGGGAAAAAGCAGGCAAAGGAAGGTGAAGAAAGAGGGTGAGTGGGAGGTGGGAAAAGCCAGAGTGGGATAACAATAGATTATGGTTTTCACATTTGGGGGGAAGCCACTGCTGGAGGTGCTCACAGAGCTGGATCCAGGCCCAGAGGAGAATCCCAAACCAGTGTAATCCTTCTCCCTCTCCACCTCAAAGGAGTCCTTCAGAACTGAGTGAAGCTTGGCATATCTCCACTGGAGAGCAGCAGAGAACAGTGCAGAAGCTTTAGCATCACTACAGACCAGGGTGTGTACTGGGATTGCTTTCAAAGTATAAAGAGTAGCAGGGATACAGGTGGGTGTTAGAGGGGCACCTGTTTAGTCTCAAGGATGCCTGAGAATCTAGCCATTCCAGTAACCTTTCAGAAAAGGTTGAACTGATGTGTATTCCCTAGTAGTAGAACTGGTCACAAAACTAGACTTTCCCTGTTTAATTTTTTGATTCAACTTCAAATGTCAATTTTTCTTTCCCAAAATTGTAGATTTTTTCAATTCTCCCATTTTCTTACCCCCTTTCCACTGGATAAAGAAGGAATAAGGGAAAAAAAGGGAGTGGGAGGAGTCAACCATTTTTTCACCTCACCTTGTGTAATGAAAACTGTCTCCCCCTGCTTTCCAGCTTATGCCATTGCAAAGTAGTGAAAACTAGAAGGAAATAAATTCAAAATAATTTAAGATTTTTAACTTAAATGCTTTTTATTGAATTGTTTGCAAAACCTTTTTTCTAATTATCCTTTTTGATAAGTGTTCTGAGCAAATCTTCTTCATTGCAATTTTTTTGGGCAGGTCTACCCATTCTTAAAGGGAATGGGATGTGGGGATATCTTGTGAATCCAGCAGTATGGAAAGGGAGTCGGGAGAGCGGAAAGCAGCACTCTGGGATAGAGGAAGGATGATTGGATTATTGCCTAGACTTGGGTAACCTGTGTTAAGTCCCTGCTCCCACAGATGGCCCTTGGGCAAGTCACTGAGTGTCTACACTACAGTGTAAGCTTGGGGTTCAAAGCCAATGGGAGTTGAGTGAAGATGGGTTGCAGCGCTGGCCATCAGTTAGTGCCCAATCTCAAAAGGTGCTGTGCATGCTCAGCTCCCATTGACTTCACTGAGAGTGCAAGGTGCACAGCCCTTTAAGGATAAGATTCCCCTAGTCAGCAGGAGTAAAACGTAAATAAATGGAATAAGAACAGAGGGATGCTGAGGGGTTGGGTGGTACAGAAAAGCATAGGGCGGGGGTGCCAGACTTGTCCAGAAAGGCATGTTTGAGAAATTAATGCTTGTCTGCCTTTGCATGGTATTATGTAACAAACCTTGGACAAGGGGGGTTATAAAATGCTTATGTCCCCTCTTAACAAGGTAACTATGCCCTTGGCACCAGGCATGACTCCTTCACCACTTGGAAAGGAATCTTTTGGCCACATAAAAGCACAATATAATCACCATCCGCATACTGATCTCTGGCCTGGCTCTTCCTAATGAGACATTTCAGTTCATATGGATTATGTAAGACTCTGATTATGAAATCAGGAACCACCACAGTGTCTTGGTTTCTGGATCCATGGAGCTGCTGTCTCTAAGCAGAGAATCTCTGCTCTGGGACAGCTGAGGTAGAAGCCCAGGCATGCAAACCCCAGCCATGTGCATCCCTCCAACTGGGGCTCTTATTTGCACTGCACCATCTCTTGTGAGCACTCCCTGTCCTCTTTGAAAATTTTATTTACACAGCATGGCTCAATTTAAAACCTTCCTGTTCTCTTTGGCCCATAGCTGACGCTGGCCTTTGTCCACTCCTGCAGTGCTCTTGTCCCTTCCACCTCATCTTCCTCACCCCCTACTCCTGTCCCTTCTATCTGCACTCCCCGTTCCCCTCTTTCAATCCCCCATCTCACCTTCCCTGCTGGTCATTATATCACTCCCCACTTACTGTATTACTCCACCCAACACCTGCCCCTTCTACCCCTTCACTGTAATTAACCTGCAGAGAGCCATTTGTACCTTTACTGCTTTTAAATATTATTCACTTTGCTCTTTCAATTGCCACTTTTCTTGCTGGGCCCCATTGCTGCCTCTGACAGACACTTGCATGGTATATGCACAAAGCATGTTACACTGTGCAGATGATGCTATATAAAAATAGATTCCTTGCATACTGTAACAAAATACAGTGAGTCATTACTTTAAAAAGAAGTGACAGACTATATAAAACATTGGCTTTGGAGAGCTTCGTGTTGCTTAATTATAGCCAAAGAGTGATTGACTAATGGCTGATATCAGGTGCAGGGCTCTGTCCCTGCTTGAAGTTATTCAATTCAAGTTAATGTCTATTGGGCTGGACAAGGTAAAAGCAGGGGAAAGGGTATCATGGTAGACTAGTGGAACATCAGCACTCCCACCTCCCTAAAAGGAGAACAGGAGGGAGTATAAGGTGGCTCAGGGAACTGGTAATAGGTTATAGTCACCTGTGTTAAGGTCAATTGTATCTAGGTCACTGGTTTAGGGCAGGGATTGACTAAGTTTTTACCATCTGGGGGCCTGTGTGAAGGAAGTTGGAGGGGAGCTGGGTATTGGCATTGGACGCATCAATATCCTATACCCATCAATTTTAGCACTGATCGTGACATTTTTGGCAGTGTCAGCAGAGATGCTATCGACTGAATAGGGTTGGAAAGTGGATCTCAGCCCCAGAAGTACACCCTCCAAGATGAAGGTTAAGGTAAACTGGTGGGACAATGAAGGAAAAATCTCTTCCCCTGCTAAATCCATGTTGTGCAGAAACAGAAGTTAAGGCCTGTATTTCCAACAGATGATTCTCACTGGTGGCTCTCATTTAGGGTATGTCTATGTTGCAATCAGAGCTGTGATTTGCAGCTCCTGTAGATGTACCTGAGCCAGCTTAATCTAGGTAGCTTGCTAAAAATAGTGAAGACAGTGTCTTGCATTTCAGTGCAGGTTAGCAAGGCAAATATCCACCTGGGGGACCAGGTGGGCTTGTACAGCCCATGCTGAAGCCCACACTGCTGCGTCTTCACTGATATTTTTAGTGGTATAGCTAAATTAGAGGTGGTTGTGGGCATGCCTATTAAAGCTCCAATTACACCCCCAACTGCAGTGTAGACATACCCTTAGAGAATGAGTATATTCAAACTAAATCAGGAGGTGGCTACAGGCAGTTTCATTACGTTGATTTGTAATTTATGACCTGAGTTTGGTTCCTCTATTTCTATTTTTTACACACAAACTATTTAGACTAATTATTTAAGGGCAGTGACCATCTTATTATTCTCTTACTAGGTGATGTACATGTAAATGGGGTCCTGGTTGGTAAGAGCTCTTAAAGGCTATGGCAATACAAGTAGTACATTTATTGACTTTTGGAAAAGGAGTTGCACTGATTTGTTATAGAATGGTATTGCTTTACCAGGCTATTAGACTTCCTTATGTATATTTGCTACAGATCTAGCTCTCCATATACATATATGTATGTATTTAGATAATACCCACATGTTTATGAATACCTAGTAAAAATGAGGTGAGAGGTCAAATCTGACATTATTAAACCTGATGAGAAAATTGCATTCCAATGGCACAAGGTGTGACTCCTCCCACCAGTTTAAAGGAGTTAATATCCAATCATTGATGCAGTCAGAATGCTTGGATTATATGCATGTACTTGCTATTTGATTATTCGTATAGCAAGAGGAAAAGAAAAATCATTCACTATAAAATTCCTTTCGACCATGTTTAAGGAACAAGCATGATGAAGACAAGGAAACATTTTGTACATTAAAGAAACCAGGGGCACAGCTGCTAAATTACTCCTGCTACTAATTGAATTTTTTCTAATTTAACTTCCTTGTGGAGAATTTCAATGAAAACAATTTTCCATTTCAGTATTCTGTTAAATAATAAATCCCACACTAAATTAAAAACCTTTGAAAAGTTTTCCATGGACAAATTTTTCTACAGAAAATTTCATTTAGTCAAACCCTATTTTCCATCAAAGAAGTGATACCCTGTCCCTTTCACACCAGGCTGTTAAGAGCAAGGGGGAGTGATGATGCATTGGAATTTTGACTGCTTAGTATTCAGGACAACATCCAAGGCTCTTGGTATATCCTTACCACCTCCTGCATCTGTTCTGATATACACCTCAAAAGGATTTACAGCACTAAGATATAATCATCAGGTTCCCTGGGTGTATTTTAAGAGAAGTATGTTCTATTAATAGCCTTCTCCCTGCATGCCATAAACAGCAACCACCCTGCTCCAGCATCTAACAGAGGATTGATGTGATGCCAAAAGAGAAGCATCTTTCACAGAACTGAAGAGGGAGTCCCTCTGCAACATAAGGGGGAATTCCTAGCAACCACATTTTGAGGCAAACCAGTGGGATTGCACACATCCCCAGTAAAAACATTGAATTAAATTTAACTTAATGGGAGATCTACCATTTCTGGCAATGAAAATACCTTTTCCCCCATCCACTGAAAATGAGAGCCTTCTGGCAGAAACAGATTAGCATTTGTTAGCAGGCCTGTGGAATCAGTTCTTGTCACTAGTTCTACTCCCAATAGGAGTTTTATCTGGTCTTGTACACTACTAATAAAATAGCACTACATTATTAGGAAAGATCCAAAACCACAATACTTCCATTGTATAATGTGTTTTGGGCCATTACTGTAGTTTAAAGTGTATATCTTCAAAGCACTGTACACAATAAAATATCAATATTGATAACCTGTCTGTCTATAAGGTTAGTAATTTGCATCTTGAACTCAAAATGCCTTAGAACCATTTAAGGTCACATTTTGCACTTATATATCCATGCTGCTCCCCCTAGCATCAATGGGAAATGAATGCATTTATCTGAGGGTAGAATTTGGCCTTAATTATGCCTTGTAACACCTCAATAGGATACTCATTTTATAGAGGGGGGAACGTAAGTATGGAGAGAGACAGCTATTTGCCCACAGTAACTGAAATCTCACCTTGGTGTTATAACTACTTGGGTTATACCTCCACCTTGCCAATGAACCCCATGTAGTCACTGTTGGCTAAAGAAGCCAGCATGCTGTCATTAGACATGTCATTCACTGTCCTTCATCACAACCTGTTCAAAGCAAACCTTTTCCTCTTCTACTGAAAAGCAGCAATCCCTTTCTTTCTTCACTTTACCAAGCTCTTGGAACATATTTGTGAATTCCTTTCATAGGGCTTAATAGCCATAGTGGTGATAATTGGGCCTACACATTTCCCTTACTTTTTACAGCTGAGCTCGCAATTAAGTTTCTAGGCTGTCACAATAACCTACAACAAATGTTGATGGGGCAGTGGGGGGGAGGTATGAAAATGGAGACAGACTGAATTAGTCCATACAGAAAGGCCTCTTGATAGAACTTGCCTGTATTAAGGTCATGCTTGGCAAATAAAAGTGGAACTAGAATTAGAACCCAAACTGGTGTCAAACAAGGCTATCCTGATCTACCAATAAAATGTTTCACCCATCACTCCCTTCTAGGGTCCTTGAAGAAAGTTGAGGGAGGAAAAAGGGCTACTGGAGCTAACTTCACCATCATGGCTGTCACCCCACCATCTCCTGGGACCCCAAGCCTTTGTTACGCTCATCCTGAAAGAAGTCCAGACCAGAGAGAGGGACCCAGATGACACTGCTGCCTCTACTGACTAGAGCTGAATCCCAAACTCCACCCAGGATTAAACAGGATTGGACTTTAATAACAGTAGCAGCTCCAGGTCATCTCAGCAACTTCTTTTCCTCAAAAGGACAGTTATTACCATCTTAGATACTGTCAAACAAGTCTTTCTCTCCCCTCCCCCCTCTAAAAACTCTCTCTCCAGCAAAAGGGAACAAGGGATGTTAAAATGAAACCTTTAATATTTGACTTTTCAAATGTTTTAACTGTTTTCCCTTTTCTTTATTAAAAGGCTAAGGATTTTTTTGTGGTGGTTGCGGTGGTACTAAGCAGGCTGATGTCTCTGTATACAAAACTCCAGCCCACCTTTGTTGCTGCTTAATGTTGGACAATGACAAGGTTGTGCAACACCTTTTAAGCCCATATATTTCATCTAAACACACACAATAAATGTCTAGGTTAGTGACCCAGTTGATTGTTTCAGGTGACAATGAGTGTATATATATCCTGGTATGATAGTTTAGGACACTGGTCAGTTTCGTAAGTAGAACTAGTGACCTCATAACTTTAGTTTACCCATCTTAGATCTTTCTTTCCTATTGTGACCTTTATATGTATTAAATTATTTTAAAATTGTTCATTTGATGCCCTTTTAGTGACCTATATTACATAAAGGTAAAGTTTGGTTTTTCGGTAGCTTTCCTGCTTTCTATTTGTATTGTAGTAGCATTTAAGAGCTCCAGTAACAGACCAGGTCTCATCATGCTACGCACTGAACGAACACAGAACAAAAAGAGGGACCCTTCCTCAAAAGCTTACAGTCCCAATATAAGACAAGAGACACCAGGTGGAGAGACAGATGAAATGATCCTCAATTCATAACCTAAAGTGAGGCAAGAGTGAATCAAATTTCAAGGTTCTAGCTGAAAAGGACCCTTAAGTGGTCAAAATCCAATAACATAATGGGATGACCTGTTGGGTGACTTATAGTGGAAGAGTCAAATGGCATTTGACTTGTATTGAGCTGCACATGAAGAATGTGTTTACAAAGATCATATTTCAAAGATCTAGCTCTATGGGAGTGCAAAATTAATTTTGGTCAGTCACCATTTTAAATAACTGCACTACATAAGTGATCCTTAAACCTTTTAAGTTTTTTCCCAAATTGCAGTGAAAACTCCAACCTTTTAACAAGTTGAAAGACTTTGATTTCTCTCCCTCCTCCTCCTCCTCCTCCCTAATATTTTTGAAGCAGCTTATTGAACTGATCAAAATGCTCACAAATTAAATACTTCTGCCCTAATTGTACTGCTCCTGGACTCAAATGTTCTAATAACCAAGTTCTGCCCTCAGAAACAGGCTCTTAAGGAAGGTCTAATGTAGACAAACACTTCCCTCTAGTGATTTTTTTAATAGGTTGTTCTAGTCTCAGGGCCAAATTGATGGTGTTGGAGATTGTAGTCTGCTGCTTGCGTACAACATGGGCAGCTGCAAAGCAAGCTTACTCTTAAGTCTGCCAGTGCATCTCCAACCCTGCTCGGGAGATAAGTTCAGTGTCCAGTTTCCATGTTGACATTACCACTAAAGGATTCACACAGTGCAACTGGTAGAGGTTTTCCCTAAAGTGCGAAACCATCCATGCTAACACCCACCATCTCCTCTCATGTAGCCCATCAAACAGCCATCAGATGGGAACAAACTTGGGCACAGACAACCTGACATGGAGTCAGGCTTAGTGATGGATAGATCTACATTTTTTGTTCAGTAGAATAGATGGAAAAGTCACTCAAAACACTGAAAAAGTTTCCATTTTTTTAAATAAAAAAAATCAGTTTCGAGCAATAAAGTACAACAATCTAAATGTCTAAACAATTGACCAGCTCTAACCACTACCAAGCATATAAACTATCCCTTTGCATGCTTGAGTGTTTCCTCTTACAAGAGAAAGGAACACTCTCCTTCCTTTTGTTCTCAAGATTTCAAAAAGTATCTGTCACCTGTATGTTTGCACAACAGCTGTCACATGTAGCACAGTTCTACACCAAAGCTGGAAGCAGAATGCAAAATGGGAGCAGATTCCAATATATAAATAAATCAACTCCATAGTGAAGGATGGATGGATGAATGCATAAAATGGTAGATCTGAATACTCACTTCAAAAACAGGAAAGGACTCTTAGGATCAGAGCTGTTTTTACTGCCATATCCTGCTGTAATGAGGTCAACCCAGTCCTGGTTTCGATTGGGATTTCCTATTGCAACAAGTGCAAAGCTTCCCAGCCCATGCCTCAGGCAGTCTACAGTGATGCTCATGTGCAACATGACCTCTTTTCTTTCTGGTGAAGCTGGGAAAGGGGAGGAAATAGCAGTCAATCACACAATCCATGCTCTGGTTTCTAGCTGATAGTTTTAAGCAATTTCTCACAGCACTTTTCAAGGTGAGGGCCCCCTACCGTTAGCAAAGACAAGCCAGCAAACAGGACCGAAGTGGAGCTCTCCAGTATAGAGAAAACTAGAGGGGAAAAAATCACTAAATGTACATCAGTTTAACACAAATATTTAACCCTTAATTTCCCTGAAGTAGTGAAGGTAAATAAACTAATCATTCTTTGGTCCCCCCCTTATGGCAGCCTCAGACCTCTCATTGCCACTTATCCTTCTCTTCAAAGAATGGACATAGAAAGCAAATGTCTGGAAAGTGGGCACAATTTCCTGCAGCAGGTAAAGTGAATCTCATAGAATCACATATCCAAGAATCAGGGAGGGTTTCCGGGACTGTGGAGACAATGTAGTTTGGGATTTGCTTGGAGCAAGGGTCTTGGCCTGCCTTGCCTAACAGGAAACTGCTCCCCATACCCAATCTAGATTAAACCTAGCTCAGGTATGTCTACATGAGCTGCAATCTCACTCCATGGTTTAGTACAGGCATGCCCACTGACTCTGCCCAGTAATCTAAAGCCTAATACAGGACACTCAGACTGACAGCCAGTCAATAACACAGCATTGAACAATGACAAGTCATTGAAAAGACACTGACCACACAGAACCTCCATAGTGATGGGGTTGGAATCCTATTTAGCAGTGCTGAAACCTTCATATGGGACCCTCAGAGAAGGAACTGAGCCCTTTATTCCTTTGAGATAAACGCAGATTTGTGGACGCTGGGTGTGCTATTTACAAACTCATGTACGGGAACAGAAAATAGGTCACCAGCCAGCATATTTGAAAGATGAAGAAATGTGCACTTTGGTTTCCTCTTTAGGCAGGGACTCAATCACAGCGACAAGGCAAAGGGTTCTCCAGCTACATCAGAAAATCCTCTCAGTTAGTGCTACCAGGCATAGCAAAGGCTTTGTTATAACAGCAGATTCGTCATGGACAAAGGAGCTTTCAACTACTTCCCAAGTGACCTATATAACAAACCCAACCAAATTAAAGGTTGAGTAATAGCCTCACTAAAGGCAGAAAGTGGCCTGGCTTGTTTTGGCTTAAGAAAGGATTTCAGTCCCCTTCATGATTCTGGAATCTAAACCAGATCAGGTTTAGACTTAGCTTAGAGGCAGAGCTACATCTCTGAAATACACACTTTTGAGATTGGATTGCTCCAGGAGGGGATACAAATTATTTGTTGTAATTTTTCATGAGTTAATTCTCCTGCACCCAATAATTCAGTCATTCTGATTTTATCAGCTTCTACCCTTGGGCTCACACCACACCTTTCCTGGTTCCACTGCCATCCAACCTGCCTAGGAAAGAGAAGGACAGGGCAACAGAGAGAAAGGTTTGCTCAGCAGCTCTCCTAGAAAGTGATCCAGCAGAGAGAGAGAGAGAGTGCACCAGCATGTGTATTTAGGACCAGTAAGTGGCTTGTTTCCAGTAAGTAGATCATTTCCAGTCAAGTAACACCCTGCATGCTCACCAAAATCAAAGCAGTGCCCAGTGATTTGACATTCATAAGGGAAAGTTTGCCTTTCCTTTGTTGTACATGAATATTAAAGGCCTGATTCTTTAAAGGCAGAAGCACAGAGCAGGCTGCAAAAATGAGCATGTATGTGCATCCGTTTGTACTCCATTTACAATGGCTGTGCATATAGAGTATTTGCACACCCTAACCCCAGCTGGAATGGTTACTTTGTGCATTCATAGTAACCACATGCCGAAGTTAGACATGCACTTGCATTTTTATGTATGGCCTGCACTGCTGGTGTTCTGAAAATCAAACCTTAAGAAAAGTGAGGAGGGAAATCTCAAAAAGGTTCAGTGTGTAGACTCAGATCATAAGTTACTATGGCTAGGCCTTTACATTGTATATTATGTATATTGGGCACTTTACAAAGCCGAGCCACCTCTAGCCCCAGCACCATCTTATCTGGTTTAGATGAGATAAGAAGACAAGACAGAAGCACAGGAAATGATTCAAGTCAGGGAAACTGAAGAATGGTGAGGAGACCAACATAGGAGTGGTTCATGGCATGGAAGGACTGGTCTTTAAGGATGCATATGAAGGAGAAAAGAGATAATGCTTTGCAGACAAGAACTGAGGACAGTTCAGACACATTTAAGGGCTCCAGCTGCAGGGGTAGAACCAGGTTATGAATACCCCATAGATCAGGAATGCTAAGACCTGGGGCTTTCATTCAGCTCATTATAGGGACAAGGGCCATTTGTAAAATTTCAGAACTGGGCTTACATATGTGAATCTCTTTTCGCCTTTTGTCCTAAAGTTTGTCAGTTTCTCTTATGAATGGAAGCCAAGAGTGCTCTGCAACTGACAGCAGGTGCTCAACTCCTTACGAGACTGGATCCTTTTTGGCTCTAGCTCATCTCTATATGGAATATGAGCGCATGAAACTCATTGACCAAGTGAGGAGTATTTGGATCAGAAATAGTAATAATGAATAATAGCCCTTTATAATATATAGGTGCCAATGTCTGATAAAATCCAGGTGACAATCCTTTTTTGTTAACTAGTGATCGAGGGTTCTTGGATTTAACTGATCACTAGCTACAGGTCCATCCTATGCTGGGACATAATCATTAAGTCAATTGCCAGTTTTGACTACATCTGCTGTCGAGTCATATTTCTGCCCTTCAGATTCCTGTGTGTTTGTATTTGCATGCTTTGCCACCTCCCCAGCACTGATTTACAAGTTGTTCTGCCAAGCTGATGGGATTTTTTACATAGAATCCAACAATTGAGTCAATAATGCTTTAACTGCAACAATATCTTTGCAACACACGCTCAGGCAAGTTGGGCAAATCAAACGAACTGCTTTTGCAACAAGAAATTCGAATTGGGCATTTCAGATTTAAAAAATAAAAGCTGCTTTTGATAGCTATAGATAACGCATGGAATATTCAAAAGCACCTAAGAGGTTTATAAGGACAGCTGAGCAGGAAAAACATTTTCTGTCCTGTGAATATTTTTGAGAATTCTATTTTTTTCTCCATCTCAAACCAGGACAAAAAGTCAAATTCTCTAAAATATTCACAAACTGACAAAAAAAATTCAGGCCAATCAAAATGCTTTGTTTTGATAATTTCAAAACAACATTCAATTTGATCTGACATTTTCTTCTTTATTAACTTTTTTTTTAGTTTATTTTAAATTTCAAAGCAAAAAGTCATTTTGAACTGAAAAAACAATTTTTCATTAAAAATGTCAATTTTTTTTCAAGTTGGGAAATTCATCCAATCCAACCTTGTTCCATGAACAGTTTAAATATCAATGACTCCCCAGTTTTCAATAAAAAATGACTCCCTGAAACATTCCTGACTAGTGCTACACTCAAGAGTATAGGCCACACTAAAAGTCGATGGGACTTGTGCCAAGTCATCTAGAAATTCCTGAAAATCTCATCCAGTGGTGCCTGGTTTTCTTCTCACTTACTCTAACAACCTCAGTGGAATTCTTTCTGATTTACACCAGTGCAAGTTAAAGGGGAAACAGGACCCATGAATTTTCAACTGGCCAATGGCAAGCCTACATTAGTTCAGGAGGACAAAATATTTTCAGTGGACAACTAAACTGGTCGTACCAGATTAGAGTTTTGTTATAAGGGGCCTGATCTTACCTAGGAGTCAGGATGCTCTGCAATTCACAGGAGACAAGGTAACTTGCAGGATTGGGTCCAAGGATAATCCATAATATCCCCACCAGAAGGAGAAGTGTAAAACTGGTATTAACCACAGGGACCTGGAAATGGTAACTGGGTATTCCTGAAGCATGCCCTTTAACTGGCATGCATTGAGAATTTTATGTACTATAGTAGGAAAGGCTTGGTGCAGGTTGTTAGCACTTTTTGTGTCCTGCCATGAGGGTTGTGAGAAGCAGTCACAAAATTCAACAACTCCAGTGTGTGAAGGTGTTGCAGTCTCTTGTAAATTTATGAAAGTATCCTGATTTTGTGAGAACCATTAAAATATAATTACAGATGGACAAAATATCCTGGTCTTTCCTGATATTCTCCTCTGCTCTACCAACACTAGCCTCAGCACTTCTTTCATCATTTCTTTCTCTTCTTCCTGCCTATGCTTTTCTCTGTGCTGCTTCCTTCCCTTGGGGTGCCTACACCAGCTCTGTTTGCCAAGCCACCCTCTTAAAAAGTCCTTCTTATATTCTCATGTCTGCTGAGCCACCTCCCAGAAATGAGTTAATACAGAACAAACAAACAAAATGTGACACAACTATCAAGATGGGCACTGACTAATGGGTTTGGTATATAGGCCCCGATTCAGCAAGGCACTCTGTGGTTGGTCAGCTGTTTGTATCATTAGTTACTGACGAATATATCGTTTGTTAAGTAACAGTGGGATCCATGGTTTTATGACTGAAAACATTATCCTACTCTCAGCCCACCCCATTTTTTGCTTTTACTTGCTATGGCATGTCTGAAATGCTTATGGCAAGGTATTCAATCAGATATACAAAGGTCTGTTTAAGTGTCTAAAGATGAAGATAAATACCTAGTGAAATTTATAAAAACATCTAAGCAGGTTAGGTGCCTAACTCCCATTGAAAGTCAACAAGACTTGAGTGTTTAACTCAGGCATTTTGGCAAATCCCAGAACTCCTATGTGTATCTTTAGGTACCAAAATACCTTTGCAAGCCTGATCTCTTCTCTTTTATTTATATATATATACACATACATATACACATACACACACACACACACATTTGTACACACGCACACACACAAACACAAATGAGACAAGGGGCCATATTTACTAACCTATTTAGACAGATCTTTGTATGTGTGTGCGCATATGTGGGTATTAAAGCACTTAGAACATTTTTGGGTGTTGTAAAAGTACTAAACAATAAATTCTAGGTATAACTGCCCAATTATCCAACAATGCATGAAAGAGCTGAACAAATAGTGTATATATATGAGGATTCCACTGATTCATCCTTATATCTGTATTTCATAGTGCTGGAAAACTTTTTAAATTGGGGATATGGTTCTGTGACTACGTTCGTTTGTTAGATCAAAATTAAGCTTCTGCAATCTATTGGTCTAGTCTCTTTGGCAAATATTTAGGTTTCTTTTCCTCTTGTGAGATCCTAATTTTACAGATGTTAGTTGGATAAAAGAACAATAAAGAATGGTCAAAAATAACATTTATCTTTTTAGTGCTTATCTTTTGTTTAAACAGGCTAAATTAAGCACAGTCAGCCAGTCACT